>NC_134547.1:20722991-21962991 GCF_050624435.1 Tenrec ecaudatus
TGCTAAGGGCAAGGTCAGTGATTCGAAACCACCATCCACTCTGGGGGGCAATGAGGAGGCTTTCTGCTCCAGGAAATATTTAGAGCCTCGGAAGCCCTAGGGATCAGTTCTACTCCGTCCTACAGGTCACTGTGAACCGGAATCAACCTGATGCCAGTGGGTGAGGTTTCATTTAGGTTAAAGGAGCCTTTAGGGTGCTGTTGGGGAAGCAGCAGGCTGTTAACTATGATGAGGTTGCCAGTTCAAACCCACCAGCTGCCCTGTGGGATGAAGATGAGGCTGCCTGCTCCAATAAAGAAGTATAGCCTCAGAACTGGATACAAGGTCCCTAAGAGTCAGAATCAACCTGTTGGCAGTGGTTTAGTTTAGTGCCAGAACCTTCCAGAGAAACCAAACTCAATGCCGTTGAGTCCACTCTGAACCCTGGCAGGCGGCCTATAGGACAGAGTAGAACTGTCCCCGGGCATTTCTGAGGCTGCAAGTCTTTATGGGAGTGAACAGCCTCACCTTTCTCACAAGGAGCAGCTGGTGATTTCAAACTGCTGACCTTGAGCTTAATGGCCATATGGGAAAACCACGACGCCACCAGGCCTCCCCTCCTTGCAGTTATTCAATTCTGCCAGCAACAACCACAACGGAAGACTAAAGAGGCTCCGTGTTGCCCGGCTCACGTGGCAGCCCTGGGATGGGAACCTACGCCTGTCGGGTTCCTGGACCACCCTCCCAGAATGACTCTCCTTACACATCTCCGTGCTGTTTGTTCTGGTAAACCGGGCATGCCTTTCTTGCACAACTTTTAAAAATCCCAACTCAACACCACCACCACTCCACACACACACACACAGTTACAAATAAAGGCCATGTCCTAAAAAGCGGGCGCAATATCAATCTTAAAGAACGTGCGAATGCACAAGCCGCCCCGGCGGCCGCTCCTCCCTAGAGCAACTTTCCAGGAGGGCCCGGAACGTAATGCGGAAAAGGCAGTGACAGCTCTTGCCCTGAAACTGTAAATACATTTCATTTCAATTTTGCGAGTTAAACATTTAACAAGGTTAAATATTTAACGACAGTCTGTTTGCCAATGGTGTGCCACTCTTGAGAATTTAAATAAGAATGATACCAGCGAAATATGCTCTATAGCAAAAGGGTTAGAAAAAAAGGGGGGGGCTAATCGCCGTGCATTCTAAATTCCATTTCTGATTTACCACCTAACAACTACAAGGGCTGAAAAATCAGGTGCACCGTAAACTCTTAGATCACCCCACGGGGACCATTTAAATACAAAAAAACGTGCTGTTGTCACCAACAATTGAGATAAAAATTCTTGACCTTTATTTCTTCTCTCTCTTTTTAAAATCACTGCTCTATTTCATCCAATGAAAAACAACAAGTCAGTAAATTTGGTGGCTACCCCAAATTGAATTGAGAGCACTGGTTTGGTAGACAGAAATAAAACCAGACAACAGGTTTCCGACCTGCCCCCTCTGTAATGTTTTTAACATACACCAATCCTTGGTGACTTAAGAGAAACAACTCAACCTTGTCAGCAAATGCCACCTCCAGTGACCACGGGGGATTTCCAGGGGTCATTCGACATGAGGGACGGCGATGAGCCTATGAAATGGGACTTCTATGAGGTGGCAGCACCACCCTCCTTGCCAGCCAAATGGACACATGAAGGCTGGCGGGGAGAACAATGCTCAGGTTTCTAGCTCTGGCAATGGGGTCGGGTGGCCCATTTGCCAGTAAGGTGACTCCTGGGTGGAGGAGAAGGAGGAGGATTTCAGGCTGGAGTTGGAGGAACCCACGGGGCTGCCACCACGGGGTAGCAAGGGACCAGAGGTTTGATCCATCATCAGGAGTGGGAGAGGCTATCATGGCTTTGAGACATGAATTCAAGCTCTGACAGCAGTGAGAAGTGTCACTGGAGTAAGTATGTATGCAGGTGTGTGTGTGTGCGCGCGCACGCGCGCGCATGTGTGTGTTGAGAGATAAAGGTGGGTGGAGGAGAGGTAGATAGATAAGAGCAGGGTGTGGTGATCAACACCAGCCAGATGGCAGGTCAAACACAGCCCCTTCTAAGGCCCTTATGTTGCAGTCTCTCTACCAGTTAACCTTTGGTGAACAAAATGAGGGCACAACGGGGGTGGTGGTAAGGGAGAGGCACAAAACCCATTAACCTTGTCCCCACTCTGCCCTGGAGGTACAAACTGATGCCCAAGGGCCTATCAAGAAAAACGAGATCGTTGATGAAACACTGGCACTACTGCGCCCAGCCCTGCGCTCACCGTCAGGCACTCTGGAATCATCAGGCCCTGGCACGCAAGTCCTGTGACTACCATTTCACAGATGGGACACTGAGGCTGGGAACGAACATGTGGGGACGCTCGGGACTGTCATGGCACAGCCCACAACAACCAGGCAGTTTCGGCGCCAGATGGAGAACACTGAAGAACAATTAAAATAACACCAGAGCTGCTACTTCCTGAGGGAGGACGGACTCTGGACTTGGAGCCCACACCCAGCCAATCCCTGACGACCCGCAGGGGCTGAGATGGCCCCATTGTGCACAGGAGGGGAAGGAGGCTGCAGGAGGTGACACCCAGGAAGCCACTTCTGAGTCTGCACCCACCACTGTAGCAGGTGCTCGCAGGGTCGCTGGGCCACTGGGGAAATGCAGGATCATAAATGCCACCATTTCCTGGGGCTGACAACGTGCCCGCTGCTGCTCCAAGTGTCCTCGTTGCATCCTTACAACCTCTGTCGGCTAGCTAACGTGCTAAGAATCTCGTTTTACACAGAGGGAAACCGAGGCACCAAGAGACGATGCCGGTTTGCCCAAGGTCACACCGCTGGCAAATGGCAGGGTCTTAATTTGGGCCGAAATCAAAGCTCTGAATAAAATAATCTCATGTAACAGCAGCTAGCCTGCATGAAGCGATGGCTGGAGATGCGTCGACTCTCCGGATACACTCGCCCAACTATGCGGTCGGCAAAATCTTCACTCCCAATTCTCCCGCAGCTAACAATAACGCAAGCATCGCTAATACGTGCTTGCTAAGTGCCAGATGCTTTATTTCCAGGATCTCTCTCGACGGAAGGTCCAGCAGGAGACAGGCTCTCTCCTTCCCCGCTCTGCCGAAGGGATACTGAGGTTCGGCGCGGTTTCCCCCATCGCAGCGCCCGACTCCCATTCCGTGCTCTTCCCCACGGATTGCACGTGTGGAAAGTTGAGCCACCAGGGCACGACTCTGACCGGGTCCTGAGGGCTCCGGTCCGGCGCCGCCGCCGCCCACACCCGGCCATCCGCTGGGTAGCCAACACGCGCTGACCCTCGAGGTCCGAGCACCCACCGATCCCCCGCCACCCCTGCACGAACCGATTCTGCACCCGGAGCCACATACCTGACCGCCCGGACTGCCCGCCCCGCGGGACCCACGACCGCAGTGTCCAGCCTCGCGCCGCTCGCTATAGACGCCTCCAACCTCGGTGGCCCAAGTGACTTCCAGGCTGCCCACTTCCAAGGCGATTCGCGCGAGGCCTCCTGGGAACTGTAGTTTGGCCCTAGGCGGCGAACAGGGGGCGAAAAAAAAAAAGCCTGCCGCGCAGGTGCTGCCGGGAGTCGTAGGCACCCTGCCGCGCCGCCTTCTGGGAAACGTAGTCCACCCGTAGCCCGTGCAGCTTCGACCACCGGAACACGTCCGTCGCTCCGGTCCCCGGGGTACTGCCGCCGCCCCGAAGGGAGTGAGGGGTGGAGGCGGTGTCTTCTGCAGATTCCAGCCTGGGAACTGCGCTCCTCACTCGGCCGGGCCTGCTTCTCTCTCTCCCTTCCAGCCCTGACCGCCGCCTGCCTTCATTTAGCGCGTCCTCTTCCTCCCTCTCCACGAGGCACGAGGGACTTACCCCGAGGGCGCGAGCCTCGGGAGAGGCGGAGACCGGGGAGCAGCGCGCTAGACCCTCCACGGAAGGGGGCGGTGGAAGAAGGAGTCGGTGCGCGCTCGCGCACGCGCGTTCCCCGGCCAGCGCCGGCCCGAATTGCCGCGGGCGCCAGCGAGGAGCACGCTCCCGCCCCCGCCCCCTCTGGTTGAACGCGCGCGCGCGCCTGCGCAGGCTCTCGCCTCGCCCGCCGTGCGCGCGCCACTGCGCACGCGCGCTCGCTCGGCCGGCCGCGTCGGCGGAGCGCGGGCTTGAGGTAACCGCTCGGTTGGTGGGTCCCCTCAGGTGTTCCCCGACGGTGGCTCTGCGGGCGCTCTCGCCAGATAGGTTCGCGTCTCCACACAGGTGATCTGAGCGCCGCCGCACACGTCGCTCCCGCCCCTGTCGGGAGCCCCGCCTTCGCAGGTAGTCGGGCGCACACACCCCCCCCAGACGAGGGTCGCCCCCGCGGAGAACCGGGCGCCGCAGCTCCGAGTCCCAGGTGTGCTCGCCTCCCCGCCGCACGCCCGGCCCCGCATCTCTGTCCCCACGGAGCCCCCGGACTCAGGAGGGCCCCCGACGCCCCTGTGAGCTTCCATGGAATCCCTTCTCGCTTCAGTACCGACCTGTGTGAGCCCGGAAATGTTGGCCCACCTGCTGATGGAAGCGGGGATCCGACCCAACCCCTTCGCCACCTCCAAATGGATGTCGCCACTCTGCTCCCTGGGGGTCACCGAATTTGGCTATTCCAGGAAGATGCTCCGGACAGAAAGCCGATTTATTTTTTCTTGGGAGAAGGCAGAAGGATATTATTATTTCATTTGCTCATTCGTTCTGTGGTACATTGGGTCACCATGAGTCGGAACAACTAGGTTTATTCAACAAAATTGTGTTAAGCACCGGCTTTAGGACGGGTTGGGGTCATGAGGGTCACGGGAGACTTCAAGACAGGGCTTCTACTCTCGGTGTGCTCAGTCCAAGGGTCCCCACCAAGCAGACACCACTGCCATCGAGCCCATGGTGACACTCTCAAACAGGACTGCCCCCTGTGGGTTTCGGAGGCTGTGACTTTTTGGAGGAGTAGAAAGCCTCATCTTTCTCCCACAGAGCAGCTGGTGGTTTCAAACTGCTGACCTCGTGGCTCGCAGCCCAAGAGGGCAGAGAGTAAAACTGTTCTATAGGATTTCTAAAGCCTTCGATTTTCATAGGAGCAGACAGCCTCATCCTCCCGCCTCAGGTCATCTGGTGGGTTTGTAGCACTCCAACACGTACCTGCGGGACCATCAAGGTCTTTGTGGTCACCACCAAACGTGGTCATAGAATATAAGACACAGGTGCATTTTAAGTTCTTATATGAAAATGGGATGCAGTTAATTTTAATGACTGAAACCAGTATATCCCAAAGAGAGGAGCCCCTGGTTGTGTCGTGGATTAGCAGTGGGGTTGTTTAACTACTGTACCCTGACTGGCTCATCTCCCCTCCACCCTTCTGTAAGGGGATGTCCAGTTGCCTGCAGATGGACTTTGGGTCCCCACTCTGCCCTCCCCATCATTCACAATGATATGTTTTTTTTTGTTCTTTGATACCTGGTAACTGATCCCTTCGACACCTCATGCTCACAAAGGCTGGTGTGTTTCTTCTATGTGGGCTTTGTTGCTTCTGAGCTAGATGGCTGCTTCAAGTCTTTAAGACCATAGATGCTATATCTTTTGATAGCCGAGCTCTATCAGCTTTCTTCACCACATTTGCTTATGTACCCGCTTTGTCTTCAGTGTTTGTTTTTGTTGTGGGGAGGGTGAACATCATGGAATGCCAGTTTAATAGAACAATGTATTCTTGCACTGAGGGAGTACTTGAGTGGAGGCCCAATGTCCTTCTGCTACCTTAATACTAAACCTATAAATATATACACATAAATCTATTTCCCCATCCTCATATATAAATATATTTACATATGTACATGCCTTTATTTAGACCTCTAGAAATGCCCCTTGCCTCCTTGCTCTTTCCTCTATTTCCTTTGACCCCACTATCATGCTCAGCCTTCATTTGGGCTTCAGTAATTCCTCTCAGTTACATTACCCTTGATCACACCCTACCAGGCCTCCTACACCCTCCTCACCACCGATTTGGATCACTTGTTCCCTTGTCCCTAGGTTTGTTAACACCTCTTCCTTTCCCCCCTCCTCTCCCTCTCTCATGTCCCCCCAGAGTTGTCAGTCCTGTTGTTTTCTCTTCCAGCTTGTTCAACCAGCCTGTCTTATTTAGACAGACCTGCGGAGATAATAACATGCACAAAAACAAGACAGAACAAAACCAAGCAACAAAATAAAACAAGCCAATGACAAAACAAAACAAGAAAAGCTTGTAGTTAGTTCAAGGACTGTTAGTTGGCCTTTAGGTGTGTTTTCTGGTCGAATCTGATGGGGTGCCAAACCCTAGCCCCCAAATCTATTTTTGGTATTCCCTGGGGTCTTCGTTCCCCTAGCTATTCTGTTGCCCACCCTTAGTGTTTTGCCTCAGTGTGGTGGGATCAGATTGGGCGCAATTCCCACACTGTGTCTCCAGTGCTGTCCCCTGTAGGGCTATGGGTCAGTGAGGAATGTCGTGTCTCATAGTGGGGCCGGCCATATGGTCTTCTCCGTGGATTGGCTGCTCTGAGCGGGAATCTCGTCAAGGCTTGGTGGGCCAGGATGTGCTCCACTCTCTCTTCCTCCACCTTCATTTGCTCCCCTGCTCTCTGATCAGACATGTCCCACTCCCTGAGCTGTAGCTTCAGTGCTGTCCTCTGAAGTAAATTTTTCTGGGGGGGAGTATAAATCTATTTTACAAAAATATTTTACAAAAATGAAATCACTATTATCTGAATAAGATCCTTTAAAACTTTTCAGTTTTACTTCAGAGCCACATGGATGTATGTACCCCAATTGCTGCCTATGGGCTTGCAAGCTGCAGTTTGCTGACCCCTGGTCTAGCCTATTATTGTACCTCGGCCAGCCAGGAAAACCGTCTCTTCTCACGAAGATAGGGGGAGCATTTCGGAATAGTGACCCCTGCTCCTGAGACGGACATGACTCCTCATCGTTATCGTTGTTAGTGGCCATATCGTTGACTCCAAGTCATGGTGACCACGCGTGAGCAGCGTGGAGCTGCTTCACTGGCTTTTCGCGGCTGGGCCCTCCTGGAAGCAGATCCCTGAGTCTGAGGCGTCGCTGGGCGAACAACCATCCTTCCTTTTCATGAACATCATTCAAATGGCAGAACAAACCTCGTTCACTCCTCCAGCCTTACAGCCAATCAATTAGGTCCTCCTGCTGCCCACCTGGGCAGCTCTGGTGGCGTAGTGGCTACACGTTGGGCTGCTAACCACAAGGGCAGTAGTTCAAAACCACCAGCCGCTCCTCGGGAGGAAGATGGGCTTTCTATTCTTGTAAAGAGTTAGTGTTTCAGAAACTCGAAAGAGCAGTTCCACCCTGTCTTTATAGGGTTGCTATCAGTTGGCATCGACTCCATGACAGTGAGTGGGGTTTTTTGGGGGGATGGAGATGGGAAGGGGGTTGACTGTTCAACGAATTGACTTGGAACCCTGGTGGTAAAGTGGTTACATGTTGGGGTGCTAACCACGAGGACCACAGTTCAAAACCACCAACTGCTCCATGGGAGAAAGACGAGGCTTCCTATTCCCGCACAGAGCTACAATCTCCCAAACCCACAGGGACAGTTCTACTCTGCCCTGCAGGGTTGCTGGGAGTCAACATCGACTCCATGGCGGGGAGCATTTTAGTTTCTAGATGCCAGCCAGACGCTACACCCCCTCCCAAGATGTGAGACACACCTGCAAGACTCTGTTTCTCCTTCTTAAAATTTGCCACTAACATCATTTGTAAGTTTGAGAAGATTCCAAGATTTAGAAAAGGCTTTCCTCTTGTGATTCATTGTAGAAGGATTCCTGAATCAGCCTTCCTGGCTGAGCTCTGGGCTCTCTGGGCCCAAGAACCGTATCTGTACCCCTTCACACACCTACAACACACAAGGAGCCAAGGCGTGACCCCAAAAGGCCTAGGGCCTTCCAGTGTTGTGGAGTATGGTGCCCCCAAGAGCCAACTTTCTTCATGACAAAATCAGAGTCACTGCGTGGTGGGGCTCCGTCACCACCAGCATTTAGACTGCATAGTGGGGTGGACTGAAGCTGCAGAGGAGGGGGCGCCCCAGTCACAGACTTGCTTTGTCACTAGAACCAGGGCATAAAAAAGGTGCTCCCAAAAGTTCGTTGAAAATGGAATCAGAAGATTGTGAAACCATGTGAAAGCCCCCTCATATCTTTTCTCAGCCCCACATAACCTAGCCTCTCCCCTGGAGTCGATTCCAACTCTGGTGACCCCGGCTATGTATGTAAAATGGAATGGCTACACAGTAGTTTTAGATGCTGTGGCCTTTGGGACGAGCCCTGGTGGCATGGTGATTACATTTTGGACAGCTCACTGCAAGGGCAGTGAGAGCTGAAACCATCAGCCGCTCCATGGGAGAAAGATGGGTGGAGAGCAGCATCGACTCGATGGCTGTGAGTTTGGTTCTGGTTTGGGAGCAGATCACCAGGCCTTTCCTCCGAGGCATCTTGGTGGACTTGAACCATCAACTTTTGGGCTCATAATTGAGCACTTAACCTTTTGATGGCTTGGATTCTCCCATTAGGTCATCGCTGGAGATATTACAAAGTCAACACCCTTGGGATGAAGCGTTCAAGTCCCTCCACCTTACTTAGCACTTGCTGTTAAGTGCAGGCACAGAGACGAGAAGACATCCTGGTTGCCTAATGGTTATGCACTCAAAGATCTGCTGTCCAAACTCCCCAGCAGGAGAAAAGATTTGGCAAACCAGTCCTGTCAAGACCACTGCCGTGGGCACCCTGTGCACAGGTGAATCCACTCAGCAGCACTGGTCTGGCTTTGTGCTTATGTGACACCAGCTCTTTAAACCATGACTCAAACTTCAGTGTCAGGTACAGCTGCCGGGGCCTTGTGAAAACTCACATTGCTGGGCCCACTCCCCAGATGTCCAATTCAGGACATCTTGGCTGGGACCTGATCGTCTGCAAATGGGACCCCATCCTGGCATTGCTGTCTGCTGGCCTGGGAATCCCTGCTTACACAGAAATTTCCCTCATTCTCCGCATCCTGGCAGACATACGGAGGCCAACATTGCCCTCTGCCGGTCAGACTGGATATGTGTGTCATGTTTCTCCGATGAAAACCCTCCAAACTCACTGCCATCAAGCGAGATTCCCACTCACAGCCACCCTAGAGGACAGGGTAGGCGGGCCCTGTGGGTTTCTGAGACTGTCACTCTTTCTGGGAGCACAAAACCTCATCTTTCTTCCAGAGAATGGCTGTCAGGTTCAAACTGCTGACCTGGTGAGTTAGCAACCCAACACATCACTACACCACCAGGGGCTCCTTCCCAGTCAGAGAGCAGAAGGGATTGTTCAAAGTCGGCTTCGTACCCCATCAGGAAATGTAGATGCGTAGAGGTTTGTCCCTGGTAAGGCCCAAGGAGGAGCGCATGAGGAGAAGAAGGGCGAGGACAGGTGTATCACAGGTGAGCGTGCTCCCTGACTCAGCCTGCAGGGCTAAAGAGCTAGAGCCTCGTTCCACCTGCTCTATGAAGCACTATCCCTTCCCCTGGGCTCCCCGCGAATTCCCATCTCAGCAGTCAGCCCAGGGTGCTCATGGCGGGTCCTGGGGAGCTCTTTCAGGGAGCAAGGCTGTGAAGGAGCAGATCTGGGCCAGGATCCAGGACTTTGCACTGCAAGACCCATGGGGGCTTCAAAACTTCATGGGAAAATTCCATTCGATTAAAATTGTTTTGTCTCTCTCTACATGTTTTCTTTTCCTTGTGAAGTTAGGTCAAGGTTTCATTAGCTGTGAATGCCATGTTTTCCGCTTTCTGAAGCCCCCTCCTATTTCCCTGGGAATCATGGAGGTGGTGGGAATCCCTGCTGTTATATGCCATTCATCCAGTTCCAGCTCAGAGGGACCTTCGAGACCACATAGACCTGGCCCACCAGGATTAACACACACACACACACACACACACACACACACACACACACACACCCGGAGCCTCTGACACACACAGAAGCCTCTCCTGACACTCCATTACCAGCCAAAAAGTATTCACCACAAGGAGGATGGCAGGGCTTCAGAAAGTCACAGGGGGGCTTTTTGAAGCCCCCTCGGACTCCTCTCCAGCCTCTCCCCAGATGTTCCGGCTTCCCTCGCCCCCACTTCCTGCTGGGTTATGACAGGAAATCGCTAAGCTCCAGCCCCCAACTCCTTTATTGACCCTCTTGTTTTTAATTTAGAAATCATTTTATTGGGGGCTCTTACATCTGTTCTAAAAATACATCAATAGTATCAAGCACATTTATACATATGTTGCCGTCATCAATCTCAAAATATTTTATTTCTGTTTAAGCCCTTGGTATCAGCTCCTCTTTTCTCCCTCCCTTCCCCACCCTCCCACTTTCATGGACCCCTGACAAATGACTGTTATTTTCATATCTCACACCACCCATTATCTCCTTTCACCCAAATTACTGTTGTTTGTCCCCCGAGGAATGAGGGGAAGTTAAACCTCATTGTATTCTGTTCCCCACCCCAGCCCCTTTTGCGCCCCTCCCCGCCCTCTCCCTACCCTCATGGTGTCCCCACGCCTACTGCTCTTCCTGAGAGTTTTTTCTGTCCTGGATTCCATGTGTCAAAAGTTCAGATCTATACCAGTGTGCATGCTCCAGTCTAGCTGTGTGAGGCAATGTTCAGTTATCTACAGAGGGGCTTTGGGTTTCCCTACCCCCATCATTTGTGTCAATATATTTCTTTGTTTGGGGTCTTCTGATGCCTGATATCTTACCCCATCAATACCTCGTGATCACACAGGCTGGTGTGCTTCTTCCATGTGGGCTTTGTTGCTTCCCTGCTAGGTGACTGCTTGTTTAGCTTCAAGCCTTTAAGACCCCATACACTATATATTTTGATAGCCAGGCACCATCATCTTTCTTCACCATATTTGCTTATGCACCCATTTTGTCTTCAGTGATTATGTCAGGAAGGTGAGCATCACAGAATGCCAGGTTATTAGAACAAAGTGTTCTTGCGTTGAGGGAGTACTTGAGTAGAGACCCAATGCCTGTCTACCTTACTGCTTAACATTTAAATACATATATACATATATATACACAGACCTATATCCCTTTCATTGTATGTTAATTTATTTACATATGCACATGCTTAAATTTATGCCTCTATAAATGTCTTTTGCCTCCTAGTTATTTCTTCTATTTCTTTTACTTTCCTCCTGTCCCACTATCATGTTCAAACTTCATTCGACTCTCAGTACTTTCAGCCACACTGCAGTTGACACAACCCCATCAGACATTCCACACCCTCCTTGCCATCAATTTTAGATCTCTTAATGTTCCCTTCTCCCTGGATTTGTCCCTCCTTCCTTTCTCCCCCCGCTTCCCCTCCCATGTCCCCCTGGAGCCAATGGCCCCGTTGTTTTCTCCATGCGCTCGGTTATCCTACCTATCCTACATGAAAATAAAAGGAGAACGGGATAAAAAACAAAACCATTCACACAAAAACCCAACCTTATCAATAGTTCAGTGTCTGTCTGTTGACCCTTCTGAATGTTTTCCAGTCTGGTCTGGGTGAAGTTCCACACTGTGCATACTTCCTTGTTTTGCTCCCCTTGTTGTTCTGCTGTGCTCTGTGTTTTGCTCGTGTGTGTGTGTAGCGGGGGGTCAGACCAGGCAGTGTCCACTCTCTGTCTTCAGTGCTGTCCCCTGTATCCCTGTGGACCAGTGATGAGGCGTCCTGTCTCATGGTGGGCCCAGCCCTCCTTGTGCACTGGCTGCTCAGCGCAGAAAAGTCATCCTTGAGGCTTGGTGGGCCAGGTTGCGGTTCTCCCCCGGAGCTGTTTCTTCAGTGCTGTGCTCTGAGGTGCATTCCTCTGGGGATGGGGTCGACGTAGCTGGGATGGGGGGCTGCCCCCACAGTCCCTTCTGTTAGTTTCCTGTTTCGTGCTGGTATGTTGCCCTTAAGGCTTGGCTCCCCAGGTTGTGCTCTGGTCCCTTGCTCACTTTCCTGTGGAGACATGAACAATACCCTCCCCATGTGTGGGTTAGTGCTGTTTCCCCGCTATCCATACCCTCTATTTTTTTTACCCCCACCATTCACCTCCTTTTTAGTTGGCTCCCACATGCATCCCTGGGTTGGGTCCAACCCTGCTAGGGTGCCTGGACCTCGACCCAGGACTTTATGCACTTGGTGGCTTTCCCCTGTGCCCCTTGTGCTTTTGAAGCTTGCCTCAGTGGACTCATGCTGTACTTGTCCTTTTGTGTGTGACTTACTTCACTTAGCATGGTTTCCTCCAAGTCTTCCCATGTGCCCATGTGCTTCATGCATCCGTCGCTGCTTTTGAGGGATGCATAGTACTCCATTGTATGTATATACCAGACTTTAAATCCATTTGTCTGTTGATAGAGATTTAGGTTGTTTCCAATTCTTTGTGACTGTGGACTGCGTTGCGGTGGACACTGGAGCATAGATGGATGGCCGTGGACTGTTTGTTACTTCCTCTGCGTATATGCCCAGCAGGGGGATTGCTGGGTCATATGGTAGCTCAATTTCCATCTGTTTTAGGTATCGCCATATTGATTTCCATAATGACTGCGCAAACCTACAGGACCACCATCTCTGGATGAGAGTTCCTATCTCACCACATCCCCTCCAACACTTGTTGCTTTCTGTTTTTTTGAATTTGGCTATTTTTGAGGGTGTCGGATGGTATCTCATAGTTGTTTTAATTTGTATTTCCCTTATGACTAATGATCGGGAACATTTTCTGATATGTTTGTTGTCCATTTGGGATTTCGGTCCTTGTGAAACTTCTGTTCAGGTCTTTTGCACATCTCCTCAGTGAGTTATTTGGTCTTTTCTTGTTGTAGGCTAGCAGAGTACTGTAGATTTTAGTAATAAGCCCTTTATCTGATGTGTCATTGCTAAAGATGTTTCCCCAGTCTGTGGGCTCTCTCCTTACTCTCTTGGCAAAGTCTTTCGATATGTACACAGGTGCTTTATCTTCAGTATATCCCGTTTGTCAGTGTGTGCTTCCTCTGTGTTTGTGTCCTTTCTTATTTCCAATAGTCTATGTATTCCCTGTGCCAAAGTTCTTAGGTTTATCCCAATTCCCTCATTGATAACCCTAAGGGTTTAGGATTTTAACTTAAGGTCCGTAATCTACCTTGAATTTATTCTTGTGCGTGGAGGGAGGTATGGGTCTTGCTTCAATTTCCTGCAGGCAGATATCCATTTTTTCCAGCACCACTTGTTGAAGAAGGCCTCTGCTCTCCAGGTGATTTGCTGGGGGCCTTTATGAAGATCAGTTGTCTGTATGCCAATGATTTCATTTCTGGGTTTTCCATTCTTTTCCACTGGTCTGAATATCATTATCCCAGTACCATACTGTTTTGACCACTGTGGCTGTATAGTAGATACTAAAATCAAGTAAAGTAAGCTTTCCAACTTTGTCCTTCTTTTTGAGGAGTTCTGCTAATTCTGGGCTTCTTCCCTCTCCATATGAAACTGGTAGTTTTTCCAATTCTTTGAAGAAGAATGTTGGTATTTGTATTGGGATTAAATTTGTATAATGCCTTGGGCAAGACTGACATCTTAACTATTTTAAGCCTTCCAGTCCATGAGCGTAGGATAGCCTTCCATTTGTGGAGCTCACTCTTGGGTTCTTTATTTCTAGTGTTCTGTAGTTCTCCACGCACAAATCTTTTGGTTTTTGTTTGTTTAGGTAGGTCCTTAGATATTTCAATTTGTGCTTGGCTCTTGTGAAGGAAACTACCTTTTTGATCTCCTCTTCCATGGATCCATTCGATGTATATAGCAGTCCGATAGACTTCCGGTTGTTGATCTTACATCCTGCCACTCTGCTATATTCCTCTATCACTTCCCTTACTCCTCTTGCGGAGCTTTTCAGGTTCTCCATATATAAAATCATATCATCTGCGAATAACGAGAGTTTCACCTCTTCTTCCCCCAGACGAGTATCTTTGATGTATTTCATTTGCCTTATGTTTTTAGCTGGGAACTTCAGTATGATGTTAAATGGCAGTGGAGACAAGGGACATCCTTGTGTGGTCCTCTTTTTAGTGGGATTGTTTTCGTCATTTCCCCATGACAACCATATATAGCTTGTATTATACTGCGGAATTTTCCTTCCATTCCTATCTTGTTGAGTGTCAAACAGGAAGGGGTGTTGGATGTTTTCAAATGCTTTTTCTGTGTCAATTGATCTTATCATGTGGTTTTTATCCTTTTTTTAAAAACAATTTATTAGGGGCTCATACAACTCTTATCACAGTCCATACATATACATACATCAATTGTATAAAGCACATCTGTACATTCTTTGCCCTCATCATTTTCTTTTTTTCCTCCTCTTTTCTTTTTTTTACATTTTATTAGGGGCTCATACAACTCTCATCACAATCCATACATATACATACATCAATTGTATAAAGCACATCCATACATTCCCTGCCTCAATCATTCTCAAAGCATTTGCTCTCCACCTAAGCCCCTTGCATCAGGTCCTCTTTTTTTTTCCCCTCCCTCCCTGCTCCCCCCTCCCTCATGTGCCCTTGGTAATTATCCTTTTTCTTATTAATGTGCCAAATAATGAAGATGGTCTTTCAGATGTTGAACCATCCCTGGAATAAATCCCATTTGGTCATGGTGAATTATTTGTTTTGTATGCTTTTGTATTCTATCGGCCAGTATTTTGTTAAGGATTTTTGCATCGATGTTCATTAGTGATATTGGTCTGTGATTTCACGATTCTTGTGGGATCTTTGCCCACTTTAAGTATCAGTGTTATGCTAGCTTCATAGAGAGAGTTTGGGAGTTGGCCGTTTTTTTCTATGCTCAGAAAGGGTTTTTGAAGGATTGGTGTCAGAACTTCCCTGCACGCTTGGTAGAATTCTGTGAAGCCATCTGGCCCTGGGGATTTTTTTAGTTGGTATTTCCTTGATAACCTTGTCTGTTTCCTCCATCGCAATGGGTCTGTTGAGGTTCTTGATGTCCATCTGGGATAGTCTAGGGAGGGATAGTTTTTCCAAGTATTTGTCCATGTCTTCCAAGTTGTTGAATTCATTGGAGTACAGGCCTTCATAGCACTGTGTCATTAGCCTTTTAATCTCATTAGGGTCTGTTGTAATTTCCCCCGTTTCATCCCTCATCCTGACTATTGATGTTTGTTCTTTTCTTTCTTTAGTTAAGTTTGCCAGTGGTCTAATGATTCTGTTACTCCTTTCAGAGAACCAGCTTTTTGCTGCATTGTTGTTGTTTTTTTAAGAGTTTCTTGTTTTCCCGCTCATTTATTTCTGCCCTAATTTTTATTATTTCTTTCCTTTTTCTATTCATAGGATTGTCTTATTGACTCCACTCTAATTGCTGGAGGTTTTGTGTCAACATATCAATCATAAGTCTTTCCTGTTTTTTCAGGTGTGCATTTATCACTATCAACCTTCCTTTGATAACTGCCTTTGCTATATCCCAAAGGTTTTGATATGTTGTAGTCTCATTCTCATTGGATGCTAGGAACTTCCTGATTTTGTCTCTGATCTGGGTCGATACCATTCATTTTGCAGTAGAGAGTTAATCATCCTCCAATTGTTTGCCCTTGTCATCTTAGCCTTCCTTTTGTTCATTTCCAGCCTTGTGGCGTAGTGATCTGAGAGGGAAGTCTGAGTGACCTTTATGTGCTTGAATTTACATAGGCGCCACTTATGTCCCAGCATGTGGTCTATATGAACATGTGCCATGTGGGCTTGAAAATAATGTGAATTTTTTTGCGGTTGGGTGGAGAGCTCTGAAAATTTCTATCAGGTTAAGTTGTCTAATTGTAGAGTTTAGTTCTGTAGCAACCTTATTAAGCTTCTTGCCTTGAGATCTATCTTTCTCAGGGAGTGGTGTGTTAAAGTCACCTAGTATGATTATTGAGCCTGTGACTTCTTTTTTCATCTTTTGGAGAGTTTGGTTGGCAAATTTTGCGGTTCTCTCATTGGGTGCATACATTTTTTTATGTTAATTGGTTTTTGCTCTACGGATCCCTTGATTATTATATAGGGCCCCTCCTTATTTCTTGTTATGGCTTGTACCTTGAGATCAACTTTGTCAGAGATTAGGATTGCAACCCCTGCTTTTTTGAATTGCCATTTTCTTGGTATATATTTTCTCCAACCTTTAATTCTCAGCCTATTTCTGTCTGTAAGCTTGAGAAGTGCCTCTTGTAAGCAGCAGATTGATTGGTTGTCATTTCTAAGCCTGTCTACTAGTCTCTGCCTTTTAACGGGTTCAGACCATTGGTATTCAGAGTTATAACATCCATCATTGGACTCTATCATACCTTTGTGTTGTGTGTTTTCCTACCCCCATTATTATCAGTGCATTGTGCAAATAAGTGTGTGGTTCATTTTTGCCCTTTTCCCCCATTAAGGTCATATTATCTTGGGGGTTGTTTTCAATGTGTTGACCTCTGGGTAGGAATGCATCAGTGGACTGACTACTTCTTTATCTCATTAGATTTTTACTCTCCTTAGACAGCTGGGATTCCCTATTTGGAAGGCAGGCCTGGTGGGCCTCTCGGGCCACACAAGTGGGGAGGTTGCAGGCATTGAGTATAGCTCTGTGCATGGAGTAACCAACAATGGTAGGGGAAGACCCACTGCCATGTCTGGGGTTGCCAAGCAACAGCAGGGAAAGACCTGTTGCTGCTGGCATAGGTGCCAGATTGCCACAGAGAAATCCTCCTTGCTACAGGTGGAGGTGCTGGGTAATGCCCTGTTGCCTTAGGAGGGGGTGTCGGGAGACAGTAGGAAAAGCCCCACAGGCACAGGGTGGGGTGCTGAGCACTAGTGGGGCAACTGCCAGAGATTCGGGTGTGGCATCGTGTGGCATGGGAGAGACTTGGGCAGCACTGCTCCATGTGGACCTGGAGAGCCTGGCTGAGGTGGTATTTACCTTCTTGGAGCCTGGGTTGCTCTCATTTCCCAAATGGAACCACTGGGCTGCCACGAGGATGCAGTGAGGTGAGGCACGCATGTCTTGGGCTTAATTCCTGACAGTCAAAGGACGGTGTTCAATAGACACGAGCTTGTGGGTCTTTCCTTCTGATTCCTACCTACTGGAGGAAAACAACCAAACAGTGATGGCTAAACTCTCCTGTTTTGGATCCCCACAGGTGTTTGAAGCAACAGATTCTGAAGAGGCCCAGGGGGTGATCACAGTGATGTCTTCCCCCAAACTCATTCCCCTGGAGAAAGAGTTTAAGCAGCTTGTGAATGACGCCATCAACAAGAGCCAGGTAAACCTTAGGTTTTGACTCAGTCACTCTCCCACTTGAGAAGAGCCGCCGGTGTTCCACGACAGCAGGAGGCAAGCTGGATGAAGGCCATCGATGCCCAAAGGGGCCCAAGGAACTTTTGCCCGGGACATTTTGATTGGGAAGGTGACCACATTGGAAACAATCCATCAGAGAATGCTTCAGACTCTCAACTGTCGGAGGAGACCCGAAAGACTAGAGAAAACGCCAGGATGGTTTCCCAAAGTGGGCAATACTGCCCGCTGATGGGCCTCCGAGTACCAGAGCCAACAACAGCGCAGCTCCCTGCCCTGGAGTCTGTCCTGACTCTTGGTCACCCTCTAGGACAGGGTAGAACTGTGACTCTACAGAAGTAGACAGTCGCTGTTTCAAACTGCTGACCCCAACACATAATTACTACACCAGTGGGGGATACCTACCCTTTATCCTGGACTAGAGTACAGATGGTTTTCATTACCAGCAGGGAGCGTTGAATAATTTTTAAATTTCTTTTTCTCTGAAAAGGTTGTGGTAGACCAAATCTCCTTTACAGTAGAGTGGCTGGTGTTTTTGAACTGCTCACCATTAACTTAGCAGCCCCCTACTACACCAGTCACCACTACACCACCAGGGCTCCCTGACGGGTGGCTACAGTGTCCTAGATAGCTTACGTACACCTTTCAGGTTGAGTAGCTGACAGCTACACCGACATTTACCTGGGCAATCCCTTCAGGGTTGCTCCTTTCAGGATGCCGTGTACCCTTTAGACACAGCCCTGGTGGTGCTGTGATGAAGGCAGCCCTTTGCCAGCCGTTCATTTGGCAGTTAAACGCTCCAGTCAGTCCACCTGGGAAAGAAGACAGCCTTCTTTAAACAGCCTTGGGAAACCTAGGGGGCAGTTCGGCTCTGTCCTGTAGGGTCACTATACATGAGTCTGTGTTGTTTGTTTGTTTGTTGTTGTTGATTCTTAGACGCAAGGTGACGGCTAAGGCAGGTGTGACTTGAGGTTGTGGGAGACGTCAGGTTTTGCTTATGCTCCCCCTCTTAAGATTTGTTCACCTAGGCCCAGTCGGCGTTTGAGTCTCTGCATGCTTGGGGGCTCTCTTCCATGCTTGGGGAGGTGGTACGTTGTGTGTGTGCAGGTGTGACAGGAATAATCCATGGGGTGCTCCTGACCCATGGATTTGGAAACTACCTTCAGTTGTCACGTGTGGGAAAATGTTTAGTCCACGTGTATCATGGCCTCTTGGTTCCTCCCGTGCCTCTCCCCAGGATCCTCTAGATGACTCGAAGACGCAAGTAGTTGTGTTGAGTGACCGCCCTCAGATATTGTTCAAAGAGTCGCGTCATCCTCAAAACATGCCACTCATATGCCATTACTTCAGTGATGCCAACTACTTCACCTCCCTCTCTTGGGTATCAACCACCATGAAAGAAATACAGGTACAACGACCTAGATCTTCCTCCCTTCCTTAGGGCATCCTACGGGGCCATGCCTGCGCTGCTCTCACCCCAGATGGACAAGGGCAAGAACACCCCTCGAATTCGCATCCTTGAATGAACGTGGGTCCAGGGTTCTCCCCTCACCCTACACTTTCCATACCAAATAGAATGGACCCACTGCCATCGATTCGATTCTGACTCACACCAACCATATGGGACAGAGGAGAACGGCCCCTTTGGGTTTCCTAGACTAAATCTTAGTGGAGTAGACAGCCTCATCTTTCCCCTGCAGAGCCAATGGTGGGTTTGAACCGCTGAGTTTGTGACTAGCAGATCAATTCATAGCCTACTACGCCACCAGGGCTCAATACTCAACCCCCGAAAGTAGGGCAACAGTTAAGGACAGAGTCCTAGGCGATCTGCTTCTTCAGTACTTGCCAGCTTCCATCACCCCTGGGGTAAAACCTCCCTGGAGCCTTCCAAGACTTCCTAAACACAAGGATAGGAACGGTAGCCGAACATTCTGCCCTTCTTCCTCTGGGACCTCTTAGAGGCCATTTCCGTCTGACTCTCTTTCAGGCTGTAGTGTGGATGAAGAACAAAAACGACGACATGGTTGAGAAGCGCACATTCGCCATGACGGAACGGTTGCCGCCCATCCAGTCCTTGGTCCACACAGGCTCCTTCCACATCCTTGTGGCTTACTGTGGGGACATGTGCCTGCGGCTCTTTGGGGACCACTTTCGGGCATTCAAACCCCTGGGTGTGGTGCCCTGCCGCTTCAACATCAGCTGCCTCTGCTACGACCCGGAAATGAAGATGCTGTTGTCAGGCATCCTGGGAGCAGTGGTCACCTGGAACATCGAGCGGAGTGGCAAGGGCCTCTATGTGGCCCACGTCATCTCCATGACTGGCGACGAGCTCGTCCAGGACATTGTGCTGAATGGCCCCCACGGCACCCTCCTAGCCCTGTGTGAGACAGTGGTGAGGGCCTTTGATCGGCAAGGCATGGGTCAGCTGGGAGAGGCAATGAAGTTCATTTCCAACAGCAGCGGCTTATCTATCACCTGCTGCTTCACCTGCATTGACCAAGGCCTCCTTTATGCTGGAAACAAGGGTGGGGAGATCCAGGTGTGGAACCTCAGCCGGGGTCGCTTCCTGCACATTTTCAAGGCCCATTCCTTGTCGGTGATATGCATCCGCAGCCGGCCAGAGGCCCACACTCTGATGACCGCTGGCAGCGAAGGCTTAATCAAGGAGTGGAACCTCACCTCGGGGAGCCTGCTGCGGCGGCTAGAACTCGGTGAGGACTTGTACCGGCTGCAGTTCATTGATAACATAACTTTCTTCTGCCAGACCACCCACAGTTTTTCCCTGCGCCGTCTGCCCAGCTTCTATAATCTCTTCAATGTCTGTGGCTCTCCTCCCCTGCAGGTGCGCCGGGTTTGTTGTGGGGAGAACTGGCACCGGATCCTGTGCACAACTGAGGATGGCCTGTTGCGCTTTTTGAGCCCACAAACGGGGGATCTCCTCATCCTCACCTGGCCCTTCTCCATCCTGGATCGGGCAGTGGACTGGGCCTATGACTCAGACAGAGAGGAGCTCTTTGTGGCAACGGGCAGCTCAGAGGTGCTCGTATTTGATACCACCCGCTGCCCTTGCCCAGCCAAGTACCTCTTAAGCACCTCACCAAATTCGCGGGACCTAGTACAGTGCCTGGCCTATGGCCATTTCCACCTGGGCCGAGGTCTCGAAGGGCTGATGTTCTCTGGGCACCAGAGTGGCGTGATAAGGGTACTTTCTCAGCACAGCTGTGCCCGAATTGAGAAATTCATGCACTTTGGGGCCATCTTGTCCCTCTCAACTCTGTCGCAAGGGTTTTACGGTGACCGAGAAAGCTCTTTGCTGTGTTCCTATGGAATGGATGACTATGTACACCTCTCGGAGGTCATGCTCGATGGGACCAGGGTGCTCCTGCGGCCCCTCGCTAGCATCCTGAGCAGCTGCCACCTAAAATACTTGATACTTATGCCCAAGTCTGTGGGTGCCATCACAGAGACCAACTGCCTGCGCCTCTGGAAGTTCCATGACGTCCTGTCCACCGAGTCACAGAGAGGCTCTATGTTCATAGAGACCCTGCCCCTACACCAGTGTTCCATCACATCCTTTGATGTCTGCCTGTCCCTGAGCCTCTTTGTCACAGGTGCCATCGATGGCTCTGTCCGGCTCTGGGACTTTCACGGGCGGCTCATAGCCATGCTGGACTCCTCGCTGCACTTTGGCCCGCTCTGCTTTGCAAACGACCGGGGTGACCTGCTTATGACCTTCAACCAGAGCCTCTATCTGGTGTCCTGTCTAAAACTGCTTCCTCCAAACATGCTGGTCCGCCTGGCCTTCATGAGCCTCCCAGACGAAGTAGTGGAGAGCCCTAAGCCTTTCATACCGAGCTTCTTCTTCTCCTTTGAGACCATGTTTGTGCCCAAGTACGTCTACCTTGGACACGGGAAGCAGGAGTTAGCGGGCCTGGCACGTCTTATCAACAAACGTGCCATTGCCTTTGACCAGACTGTGCCGCATGTCATAGAAGAGGAAGAAGGAGGAAGCCCCGTATTGCTGTCTACCCGAAAACACGCATCCGTGCAGCTCCAGGAACTTCATCTAATGCGGGTGAAGGGTCAACAACGGCATGCCCATTTCATGGCCCCTCCCCAACTACAGCTGACTGGCTGGGACGGGCTCAACCCCTACCGGATATTACAGTACTACTTTGGGAGTGGGCGGAAATGGCCCCTTGCCCCTGATGGTTACATCCCCAATTCAGTGATCCGGGCCCGCCTTTGGCCAGAGGGCAGCCCGATATATCTACAGTGCAGCCTGCACCCACCCCAGCGGGACTTGGAATGGGACAAGACTCAGTTCTTTTTCTGGTATAATAAGTCAAGAGCACTAAGCGATGTGGAGGACCTGCCCAAAGAGAAAGAAGATGAAAGTTTCCTAGGGATGAGGATGTCCAAGGACATCACCTACAACGTGCTGAGAGAGTCCGGAAACCGCAGTTGGCTGGGAAGAAAGATGAGTGAGATCGCTATTAATAGCCTGATTGAGACGATCCTCAATATTATGATCCATGCTAACCCACTGAAGTTCCAATACTGTGTCGGGGCGCTAGGTCAGATCTTTGCTGCCTACCAAGTCTCTCCATCTTTGCGCTCTGAGACAGCCCACCGCCTTCTGGATGACACAACCCATTCCAATCCACTGATCCGAGAACTAGCCTGGGAGGGGCTCAAGCGCCTGGGCATGGTGACCCATCTCTTTGCCATACCCCTGGCCCAAGGGTTGATGGACAAGGACCATCGGGTGAGAGATAAGGCCCAGAACCTCATGACTGACACTGGGATTCATTCCAAGTCTTCACTCTTAAGCTTCATCCAGAGCCGAGATACTTTCCAGGAGATGCAGTAAGTTGTTTGATGCTTCCTCCGTCTGCTACCAGCTTCTAGGTTGGTTTTTCTCCCCTTGACCCATTTGATCTCTCCCCTTCCTTCCTTCCTTCCTTCCTTCCTTCCTTCCCTCCCTCATTTTCTCTTTATCCCAGCTTATTAGCTCTTTCTTCTCTTTCCCTTGTTCCTTGGTGATCCTGACAATTCCCTCGGGGACTCCATCCTTCATTTCCCCTCCTGTTCCTGTCCTCAGGTCCTTCTCTTTACCGTGTTCCCTCCCCCGCCCCCTGAAGCCCACAGAGCTCACACCTGTCCTTGCCTGAGGGTAAACTAGATGTTCTCTTTGCTCTGGGAAGCCCCCTTGGAAAGACGCCGCCCCTTCTGGCTACTTTGCCAAGCCTTGTGCCTGTGGCTTAGCAGTCCTTCCCGTTTCGTTCCACCCCCACCCCGCCAATCCTCTTATCCTTGATTCAACAGGATCCTTTCTCTTCTTGGGCTTTTTACAGGCACGAGGTCATAGGAGAAGAAACCCTGGACCATCTTCTGGGGCTTCGGGCAGCAGATCTCCAAATCCTTCATACTCAAGTAGCGCAGCGGCTGAATGAGAACTTAACCTTGTCACAGGAAAATGAAATGCCTGCATTTTCTTTGTATGTCTCAAAGATGTCTTCACTGCGGACCTTTGACAATCAAGCCGTTCCTGAGGGCACTGAAGTGACCACTAAGGTCAGCAGAGGCCCCAAACGGGGCCGAGCAGGAGGCAAAAAGCAAAGTATGTATGGGGCAATCTGGTTCACACTCTATGGGCCCCCAGAGAGAGAGGAGCGAAGGGCTCAGGTGGGTCCAAAGAAAATCTAGGTGAAAATAGAGCTCAACGGAAGCATTTGTTCACAGAAAGGACCCTTCCTAGGCAGAGTTTACCCAAAGCCCAGGGGATCGCAAGGCACAGCACATCATGGTCCATAATACCCTTGGACTTGGGAAGGCTTTGACTGAGGTGGGAATGTCTCACACCCTCTTTTTAGGCCTCATGAACCTGTTTTGCTACTACTCTAGGCAGTTCTTGTTAGCTCGCACCTTACATCACAGTTTCATCCATCCATCCCTTCGTTCGTTGGTCTACTTATTGACTGAAACCGTTTTCTTAGCACCTAAGAGGAGCCCTGGTGGTGTGGTGGTTACAAGTGAGGCTGCCATCTGTAAGGGCCAGCGGTTCCAAACCACCAGCAGCTCCACAGGAGAAAGACAGAGACTTTCTCCTCCCCTAAACAGTAACAGTCCCCGAAGCTCACAGGGGCAGTTCTAGCCTGTCCTTTAGGGTTGCTGTGAGTCTGTATTGACTCGATGGCAGTGAGTTTATTGGCACATAATTCACACATCATACAATCCAGTAATTCAATCATATCAAGAATCAAGCAATCATCACCATAATCAATCTGAGGACATTTTCTCCTTTCTTCTAACTGATTTTTACTAGCTTCCCATTTCCCCCCAACCTCCCCTGCCATACCCCCCAAGAAACCGTGAGTCCAGTGACTGTCCCTGTAGAGTCACCCACCCTGGATGAAGGGTAGCATTTCAACCTTCCCTGCTTTCCTTGGGGCCCTGCTGGCACAGTGAGCCCCACGGTTACCGGTCCAAGCCCCCGAGTCACTCCAAGGGAGAACCTGGAGGCTAGTTGCTCTCACAATGATGTACAGTCTCGGAGACCCAAAGGGGACCTTTAGGGCCACTGGGAATCAAAATAAGCCCGAGGACAGTGGCGGTGGATGTTTTCCTTACCTCCATTTCCTGCTTCTCCTGGCAGCACGAAAGCTATTGCGGAGCCTCAAGAAGAAAGAAGAGAGACTGTCGAAACAGGCGATCTCAGAGGGTGTTTTGAAAGAAGGCGAAAGTGAACTGGGCGAAACCGGTCCGACTGAGGCAGAGGATACCACCAGCAAGCTTTCTTCCATTAGTATGAGCAAGGCTGCAAAAGATGCGGAGCAATCTGCAGAGAGAGAACCTTCTGAGGATCACGTTGTGCTGACCCTAAAGATGCTGAGGAAAATACGTGAAAAAAAGATCAAGAAAAGTACAGCTCGAAAACCCGCCAAGAAGCACAAGCCGAAGAAAAAGGAAGCAGAAGTTGCCATTGAGGAGCCACTGCCTCCTGTGGTGATAGAGAAGGTGGAGAGCAAGATTAGGGCCCCTGGGCGAGGTGCCTCTGGGCTCCCCGGCCACAAGGGCGCTACCGGAGATGGCTTATCATGGAGGGAGGACCTATGTCGTCTCGTGGCTCTAAGGATATCTGGTTCCGAAACAAAGATGTCAGAAGCTCTAAGTGAAGAGGTAGTAGCCATGGCTCAGGAGATGCTGGCAGACCGGCAACCCAGCTGGGAGCTCTTCCAGGAAATGCTGAAGGAGAAAAGCCTTGAATCAGTTGAAAACTGGCCGGAAGACCTTGACTGGGAGGTAGTCTGGCCAGGGGAAAAACCAATTTTCATCCACGAGAAAGCAATTAGAGACTACATCGGAGAAGAAGAGGCATTAGAGGAGCAAGATCAAGTGCAAGAGGCCACGGAAGAGTTGGAGGAAACACGGGTGGTTTCCCCCAAAGTCAAGAAGGGCAGAGTTCTATTTTCAGAACCCACCGATCTAACGAAGGGAAAGCGACTACCCCGGAAAGAAGAGAGGAAAGCTCGCAAGAAACTGTTGAAGAGAGAGAGGAAAGCAACCAAACAGGAACTCAGATTGGCTAAAAAACAGATGGAAATGACCAAAGAAGAGAAGGGTATG
Source organism: Tenrec ecaudatus (assembly GCF_050624435.1). NCBI lineage: Eukaryota > Metazoa > Chordata > Mammalia > Afrosoricida > Tenrecidae > Tenrec > Tenrec ecaudatus. The sequence goes on from NC_134547.1 coordinate 20,748,003, forward strand.
AGTGAGGAAGATGGAGAGGAAGCGAAAGAGGGAGAGGAAAAGGGAGAGGAAGAGGGAGAGGAAAAGGGAGAGGAAGAAATGATAGAACTGGAGAGGCTAGAAGAGAAACCAGTGATAGATGAGAGGAGGCTGGCTTGGCAGGAGTGGAAGAACTCATGGGACCAGTGGAAAAAGTTTCAAGATGAGACAAAGATATCCTGGAATGAGTGGCGGAAAGACTGGGACAGTTGGTGTCAACAACATGGACTGGAAGAGAAGATCTTTGAAGAAGAGGCAACACTGGACAAGGACAAGAGTGAGCGAAATTGGAACGAGTGGGGAGAGATCGTGGAAAAGATCTTATTCACCAGCCCCAGGGACCAACTTCCTGAGCATCAGGAAGAGCTGGTCCCGGGAGAAAAACCACCTCAGGAGCCGGAAGCAGTGGTCCCCGGAGAAAAACCACCTCAGGAGCCGGAAGCAGTGGTCCCGGGAGAAAAACCACCTCAGGAGCCGGAAGCAGTGGTCCCGGGAGAAAAACCACCTCAGAAGCCGGAAGCAGTGGTCCCGGGAGAAAAACCACCTCAGGAGTCAGAAGCAGAGGTCCTCGCGCAAGAGCAGAGCCATCTCCAACAAGAACAGAAACAGGCCTGGGTGGAGAAGAAGCGAGCCCAAGCTGAGAAAAAAAGAGCCAATGCAGAGAAGAAACTGGCCGAAGAAGAAGAGAAGCTGGCCCAAGAAGAGAGAAAACTGGCCCAAGAGGAAATGAAACTGGCCCGAGAGTACGGGAAAATGGCCAAGGAACAGGGTCCCAGGGGTGAGATGGAGAGGGAAATTGCCCAAGAGGAGGAAAAACTGGCCCAAATAGAGGAGGCGCTAACCCAGGAAGCAGAACGGTTGGCCCAGAAAAGGAAGAAAACGGCCGCGAAATTGGAGGCACTGGCCAGAGAAGAAGAGAGACTAGCAACAAAAGTGGGGAAACTGGCAGAAATCAAGACGAGACTGGCTCAGGAAGGGGGAAACCTCGCCCAAAAGAAGGACAAACTGACAGAGAAAGAAAACGAGTTGGCCCACGAATTGGAGGAGCTAGCTCAAGAAGAGGATCGACTGGCTGTGAAAGAAGAGGAACTGGATGAGGAGGAGAAGAGACTGGCGAAGGAGAAGGAGGAACTGGATGAGGAGGAGAAGAGACTAGTCTGGCAGGAAGAAGAACTGGAGGAGGAAGAGAGAAGGCTGGCCGAAGAAGAAGAGCTGCTGGCCCAGGACGAGCGGGCACTGGCTCAGGACGCAGCCAAGCTCCCCGGGGAAAGGAAAAGACTGTACGAGCGAGGTAAGCAGCTGACTAAGCAAAGGGAGAAACTGCTTGAGGAAAAAGAAAACTTTCTCCAGGACCAGGAGAGACTCCTGCAGAACAAGGCACTCCTCGCCCAGAAAGAGACAGCTCTCGCTCAAGAAAAGGAGCGTTTGGCCCAGGCGAGGACAAACTTGGCCGAGAAGAAAGAGGGCCTCCTTGAGAGTCAAGAAAAAGCCAGGCAGTACAAAGAGAGATTGGTGGACTTGAAGGAGACCGTGGACAAGTACAAGGAGAAGATAAGTCAGATGGAGGAGCTGCTGGCCCAGCAAAAGGAGACAGTTACCCAGAAGAAGGAGGCATTAATTCAACTAGAGGAGAACTTGACCCAAGCAGAGGAAAGGCTGACTGAGGAACAAGAGAAACATGTCCAGGAAAAAATGAAACTAAGTCTGAAGAAGAGAGCCCTGTTTCAAAAAAAGAAACCATCCAGAGATGAGCAGGACATTGCTAAGGAAGAGATGGCGTTGAACATGAAACTCATGAGCGTGGCCAAAGAGAAGAAACTGGTTGAAGCAAAGGAAACTCTCCTCCAGAGAGAGCCTCCAGGAGGCCCCAGATACACACGAGCATTCGATAAACTGTCTGCTAATCTGGACATGATTAAGAAAAAACTGGCCCTAGAAGAGAGGATCCTGATGGTTGAAGATAGGGTATTGGCCATGGAGGACAAGGACATTGCCAAAAGCAAACTGGAACTTGCTCAAGGCGAAAGAGTCTATGCCCAAGAAGAAAGGAAGTTAGCCAAAACAGTCAGGAAACTGATGAAGGAGAAGAGGAGAATTCCCAAGAGCAGGAGACTCTTAAAGATATTGCAAGATCTAATCAAGGAAGAAACGAAAATAACCCAGGAAGAAATCGAGATGACCAAGATGAAGAGGGCCCTTGTAGTGAAGGAGAGGAAGTTAAGCACCCAACAGAGTAAACTTGAGGACAAAGAGTGGGATTTTTCTGAGGAACAATCAGAAATAACCAAACACGAGCAAAAATTGGCCCAGAAGCAGAGAAAACTAGCTAAGAAAGTGAGGAGATTGTTAAAGAAAGAGGAACAGGCGTCTGAGAGAGAAAGCCAACTGTCCAAGGCACAGAAAGAAGTCCCCTGTGAAGAGGAGGAAGCAGCCGAGGAAGAGGAGGAAGCAGCCGAGGAGGAAGAGGAGCTCTCATTCCTTAAAGCGTGGTGGAGGATGAAACAGCAGCCAAAGGGAGTCGAGTCAAAGGAAGGGTTTCCCGTTCAAGGGGACGAGGTGGACACGGAAGAGCTATTTTCTAGAGAAATGGAAAGCCTGTTAGATGACATTGACCGTGAGAGTCTGTCTGAGGAAGACGAGCAGGAGGAGGAGGAAGAGGGGGAGGAAGAGAAAGAGGCAGAAGAGGAGGAGGAGGAGAAAAAGGAAGAAGAAGGCACCAGTGATAAGGAGGTGGGAAGCTTAAGTTCGGAGGAGGAAGAGGAGAGCTCGAGTGAGGAAGAGGAGGAGGGAAAGAAGAGCAGCTCATCTGAAGAAGAACTTGTCAAGGAAAAAGAGATCTTTACCAAGAAACTCTTTATGCCACACGAAGACCGAGGAAAACAACACCTAAGAGGAAGGGAAATAATTCCTTCTATCGTAAGACGAGCCCTTGAGGTCACAGGCAGTACAGTCCAAGTGGGAGTCTCTACTGGGAGAGGAATCCCTGGGCTCACAGGCAGTGCTCCCCAAGTGGGAGTCTCTACCCTAAGAATCCCTGAGCTCACAGGCAGTGCTCCCCAAGTGGGAGTCTCTCCCTTAAGAAGGATCCCTGAGTTCACAGGCAGTGCTACCCAAGTGGGAGTCTCTCCCTTAAGAAGGATCCCTGAGTTCACAGGCAGTGCTACCCCAGTGGGCGTTCTACTGAAAAGCCCCCCCCAGAAACTTACCTCCACCCCTCTGGAGAGGGAGGAGGTGGAACCAGTGCCAGGGAAGCCGAAACAAATGCCCCTGAAGGATGAAAAGACCCCAGTGTTTGAGTCACCCAGAATAATCTCCGAGACGAGCTTGCAGGATAAGCAGCAAGAACTGTTGGAGAAACTTAAGCCCCTCTCGCTACAAGTTGGGGATAAAGTTTTGGAACCCCAAGAACACGTCTCCAAGACCCCAAGCGTACGCCACATGATTGTGAAGGCCATGGAGGCCCAGAAACACCCACCCAAACCACCAGATGCCAATTGGAAATGGTTTTTGCAACAGCATGGACCTCCAATGGAGGAGACAGCTGTACACTTACCTGCCCCCCAAACCCTGGAGGATTCAGAGGTGAATCTCTTAGAGGTGGACTGGCTCCACCGGGTTCTAGAACGGACAGAAGCAGGCGAGCACCTTTCCAGAGGGAGTTTCCACCGACTAGGCCAGGTCCTCAGAGACCTCACGTCCAAGGGGAATTTCGAGTGGCTGAAGCTAGCCAAACTCCAGGCCGTGGTGTACCTGGAAGCACAAGGCTCCGGTAGCCCCAAAGCCCGTGAGGACATCATGGGCAAAAGACATCTGAAAGTGATACCGCCTATAAAAGGAAAGAAAACAAAGGGCTGGCTTCAACCTGTTCCCACACTGGAGTCTCCATTAGCTAGCAAGAGGATTCCAGAGCCAACGACTCTGGCTTGGCAATTTTTAGGAGAGCCTGGTCGAAGTGGGCAGGCACAACAGGTGTCCAGTGCTCTCAGGGAGATGGAGCTGCAACCGTTTTATCCTGCCTGGGCCCCTATGAACAAACAAACCCAACCACCAATCTTTCGAAAGGATTTCTGGACTTCAAAGGGGAAGAGCAGGTTTCCCAAATTGCCCAAGTTGAAGAAGCTCATCACTAAAAAAAGGGAAGAGGTACAGATACCTAAATGGGAGACATTTGTGGCCCTCTACCACATTTTGCGGATGCTGCAGCAGCAGTATGCAAAAGACAGCTCCGCATGGATGGAGCAATTCAACCAGCTCATGGACCTGTACCAACTGAAGTCCTCCCGGATCCAGAAACTGCTACAGGATCTTCTGCTGCGAGAGGAGTCCAAACCTCAAGCAATCATCTACAAGGAGGCCCTAGCATCAGCCGTGGAGCTCATTCCGGGGGAGCGGTTATTGTACTGTGTGTATTGTGGGGGTTCTCACACTCCCGGAGGTCCTGTGCGGTTCCAGGAGGTGGTGCCGGTCCCTGGGCAGAACACCGTGCGCACCATCCTTCCCATGGGCATTGCCCAGTATGGGCTCTTGGAGCTCGCCTGGAAGAGCCTACCTCAAGTGGACAGTCACCTTGACAAGGAATTGCCTCTTGTTGTGACTCCCACCCTCTAATTTGGAGCAAACTGGGTGTTTGTCAGGTCTCTCCAGCTCCCAGTTGGTGAGAGGCCTGGTCACCAGAAACTAAATTGTCCTCTACGAAGGTAGGGTCAGGTCTAGCTCCCTCAGCCTCTCCAGCTCGACAAGCCAGTTTGGATATAGATGTATGTGGAATAAAGAGGAGGTTCTCATTTCCAAGTTATTTGGATGTCTCTCTTCTCTCCAAATGTTGGTTCTAAAGAAAGACATTGATTGTCCTGTGATTGGGAAACCCTTCCAAAAGGCAAGGAGGCTCACCCCATGGAGTCTTTGAGGCCCAGGAGTATGTTCTTGTCCCCCTCCCATCCTTTCCCCCCACAAAGCTCTGGGAAGGAAAGCACCTATATATTTGACATTGAGAGGAATCATTGATAAAACGGGAAGAGAGTAAATGTTAGAATCAGCACGTTTGCGGATTGGGGGCTGTACCGTAGTGGCTGAGAAGTTGACTCGCATGGAGCACAGCTGTATACATTTTGGCGCCTTGAGTCCCAAATAGCAGGTATGATGGGCAAAGGAGAAAAATCTAGTCGCACCATCATGTGTCTATCATGGCATGGCACTGAGGGGCGAGGCCCAGACCCCCAACCAAACTCACTGCCATCCGGTCGAAGCTGACTCATGGCGACCCTACAGGATAGGGTAGAACTGCCCCGCTGGGGTTCTGAGGAGACTGTAATTCTGTACGGGAGTAGAAAACCCCGTCTGTCTCCCGAGGATGGCTTATGGGTTTCCAACTGCTGACCTTGGGGATGGCAGCCCAATGCATCACCACTACACCACCGGGGGGCGAGGTCAATTGTGGTTAAAGTAAAAAAGAAAGGAAGATAAGTCTGCCTTTCACTTCCTTTACTACCACCTGGACACAGAGACGGGAGGGGGGGGGGATGAGAATTTTTGGAGCCTATTAGGGGGCAGGCTCAAACAGCTCCCCCACTTTTCTAGGGATTTATGATCCTTAAGGAATTCACTGGGAAAGGGTACTGATGTGGAGAAAATTGTCACTGCTAGTAATCCCATTCCTTCCCTGACCAGGGAGATGTCAGAACAGCTTCCTTCCAATAAGTTCTAGAAAATACCCCATCTGTGCCGCCGTTTCCCGCCTCTCCCTGGTTATTCTACCCTCTCCACCTGTATTTGCACCTGGGGAGAAGAAGGCAAGGTGGTAGAAGGCAAGAAAGTCTTCTGGCCAGTAGGGTTCACTGGAGAAGGCACGGGCAAGGATCGCCTGGCCTCTGCTGTTGGGCTCTCACCTGTCAGACCAGCCACCCAGAACAGCGAGAGCTGTGATCTGGGGTCAGGGAGCCTCACAGAGAAAGTTTAGCCTGAGCAGGGCGGACACACACTCACTGCCATCTCATGGAGACTCTATGAGGCCAGGTAGAACTGCCCTATGTGGGTTTCCGAGACTGTAGCTCTTGACAGGAGTAGAGAGTCCCATCTGTCTCCTTAGAAATGGCAGGTGGTTTCCAACTGCTGACCTTGCAGTTAGCAGTCCAGCTCATAACCACTACACCATCGGGGCTCACATAGCAGGGCAGGGCAACAGAAATACGGGAGGTCCTGCTGTGTCTGCAGCCTTGACCTGAATCATTTCCCCTTTTTGACTTGTGTTTACTTATCTGGGTCAAGCCAGGAAGAGCACAATGATGAATATCAACTAGGAGAGAGGAGACATCACTACAGATCCTGCAGCCATGGACAGGATAATTCTATGACCGAACAAGTCTATGCCCATGAATTTGGAAACATAGATGAAATGGACCAACCCAGAAAGGGAATAGCAATGTCTATCTGATTTATTTTATAGGCTTTCAGTGGTCTGATGTCGTCTGTCTGGTGGGTGGGTTTTTGTTTTTTTTGGGGGGTGGGTTCTTTTGGTCAAAACAAAACAAAGTAAGACAGTGAATGGTCTCGCTGCTGTGGCTTCAAAGCCTGGAAGACTAGGAATGACTCTCCAGGGGAAGATCTTCCCAGATCTGCCTTGCCACATCCTGGGTCTAGGCTGTGATGACATGGATCACGCCATGCCTCTTTCTGAATGGCAAACAACAGATAGTTGTTTATATTTTCTTTTTATTAAGGCTATTGAGAATATTGTTAATATTCTTTAAAAATAATTACAATTACTTTATGAAGTTCAATCACAAAGTTAGAAGAGAGTATTGTCCATCCTTCAGATACTCATCGCCTATATCTTTACTGTTACCATTTGGCCAAAATTGCTCCATGGAGTTTTCTCTGTTGAAGTATTTTAAAATAAATCCCAGAATCAATGATAGTTCACTCTTACATGCTTCTATATTTATCTCTAAAAAAACCCCACATTTTCCTGCATACTGATTTTCACATCTGACCAAATAATTCCTTAACACTCTCCACTAAGATGTCTTTGCGAGTGTCCTTGCCTGTCCCTCAAATTGTCCTCTCACACTTAGTTTGTTCTCGTCAGAATTCAAGCACGGTCTGTACCTTGAGTAGAGCAAGGTTCCTCGTTTTGTTTGTTTGAAACTATGTTGCGTGTCACAAAGGCATCGGCATCCAGGAGCGAACATCCCAAGTACAAGAAGAGAATGCCCTGGAATCGGTGTGGTGATGCCTACACAACTCTTCTTCACACAACCGACGATCGGCTTGTATATGCAAGGTATTTGCCAATAGAACTACTTACAAAGAAAAGTCTTGAAGTCCATTTCAGTTGCACTTTTTCACTCAGACCCTCTTCTGAATTTGTTTCCCCTTTTATTGGTGAACCATAACCTACAAAGAAAAACATGTATTATACATAGTTACACAGCGCATCACCTCACAACAGGTGCGGAATACCAGGAAACCCCCTGGGCATCAGGCTCCACTCCCCCCCCCCCCGTACCCCCAACCTGTCCTCCCCACGTCCCTTCCTGTCCCTCTCCTCTTTCCCTACCCCCCTCCTAGCCCCCAGCCTCATCACAGTCTTCAAAGTCTCTTCCTTTGGTATGAAAGCCAGTTTCCCCCTTTATAATAATGTTATTACGAAATCTTTATGTGATTGACTAACATTGCTGAGCATGATGTTTGCCAATTTTGTCCCTGTCACGAGGTGTTTGACCAGCCTTGTATTTCAGGCACGCATACTATTTCACTCGCGTGTAGGCCCAGAGTTTGTTTGTTTATTCCTCCGTAGACAGGGTTTTTGGTTGTTCCCGTCATTTTGCTTTTGGAGACATTGCCCCGATTAGCACAGACGTGCCTCTGTCTCTTTGGGTTCTGTTCTTGATTTCTGTGGGGCACCTCCCCAGGAGCGAGATTTCAGGGTCATATGGCACGCCCCACCACGTTGGTTTCCGTCACACTGTTTCCATAGTGGCTGCACAGTTCTGCGATCCCACCAGCAATGCACGAGTGTTCCAGTCTTGCCTTTAATTTTGCTGAGTGTCAGTGTGAGGTGAGATCGTCGTTTTAATTTCTATTTCTCCTATAGCTCATGATCGCGAGCATTTCTTCATATGATTGTTGGCCACCTGGGTGTAATCTTTAGAAAATGGTCTAATCCTGCCTGTGTCTACTTTTAGTTTTTTGGAGTGTTTTTTTTTGTTGAGATTTTCTTATTAAGGTCTTGTAGCTTTCTGTAGATTTTTGAACTTAGCACTTCATTTGATGTATCATTGTCAAATATGCTGTCCCAATTTGTGGTGGTTGTTAGGTGCCGTCGAGTCGGGTCCAATTCATAGCGACCCAGCGTACAAGCGAAACACTGCTCAGTCCTGTGCCGGCCTCACAATTGTTCGCAGGTTTGAGCCCATCGATGCAGCCACTGTGCCCAGCTCTGTTGTCATGGACCCTCCTCTTTTTAAGTGCCCCTGCCTGATACCAGGCATGATGTCCTCCACACACTGGTGTTTCCTGATAACATGTACAAAGTGCAGGAGATGAAATCTGCCATCCCTTCCCTCCAGTGTACTTCTTCCAACACATATTGTGTACTCTTGGCAGTCCATAGTCCTTTCCAAAAAATAGGCTACAAAAGCCATAAAATACATAAAAGGAACTCTATAATCCATTCTCTGAACATTACTTTTCATCTGATTTCCCTGATCATTCCAACATTAAGCATGAAAGGTGGTCAGTGGAACTCCAAGGAGGATTTGTGGAGGAACTGCTATTTCACTCTTGTTTGGACCCCTGAGAAACAATGATAAGTCTAAGAATAAGGGTTCCTGGGGTTAGGGTGGGAGGGAGGAGATAAAGGGGAACTGATATCAAAGAGTTCAAGAAGAAAGAAAATGTTTTGAAAATGATGGTGGCAGTAATTGTGCAATTAGGCTCAATCTAATTGAATTATGGATTGTTTTTAATATCTGTCAGAGCTTCCAATAAGAAGATGTTTTAAAAAAGGGACTTCAGGGAAAGCGATGATGCTTCAATATGGCTGACGGGATTGTCAATGAGTGTCATCATGTTCATCACCCACTCAATACATTAACAAGCAGCTTCCAGGACATCAGACTGCGCTCAAGAGCATGGCGAGCAGGGCAGGCATTGCTGGTGCTGAGAGCTAGATTTCGGTCCTGTGTCCTTGTGTCCTGTGTCCTAGATTTTCTTTTTTTTTTTTTTTTCAGATACCAACAGAATTCTTTTAATCTTTCGACAAAATACCCTCTGCTTCACAATATCCAGACTGTAGAGTCTCCTAAAACACCCTGTACAGTGGTACAGCACAGAGAACAACTACTGTCCCCGTGTTAGAACTGTAAAACGAAAACCAGCTTGACTACAGCAATAACGCAAACACTGCAGTTAAAAAAGAAATCAAAGAGCAGTTGCCCTAATGCAAAAACCGGGCCTGCTAGACTCAGTCTTAGAATAGTAGACACGAACACACTAACCCCCAAATGCTTAAACAGAAAATCCACAAATACCTTGGCTAAAATAAAGATGCTGATGTTTCTCTATATTAAACACATCAGATATACAACATCCTCTTGGCACATCAGAGATCTCACGGACAAACCTGATCTATAAAGAAATCAGCTCTCAAAGTTTCAACTGTTTGAAACAGAGGAGACAGACAGATGTCAGTGTTTAGGTTGCATAATTGATCGGCCAGTTTTTAAAGCCGACTGTTTCTTCCTATGTCCGTCAATGAAGGGTTCTTGTTTACAATCAAACTAAGGTTTCTTGACTCAGAAATACCTAAATAATTTTTGTATCTAGAGAATGCAGCATATAGGGTCTTTTTAATTGTGCATTCATGATCACACACACAAAAAACAAACCAAACTTTCAGCTTTTGCCACAAGAATAAGACCTTATAAAAGAACTTTTCACTAATATCTTTTTGTTCAGTCTCAAAATTACTTTTCAAAGCAATTGAAACAATTTAAATGCCTAAAAGAAAAAAAAATGCCTAAAAGAATAAGATGAATGAGGGGTGGTGGGAGGGGAAGATCCATATGCCATTTGAAAATCCTTAAGTCTTATGTAGGATGTTCCAAGAATCATTTCCTTTCCTTCTAATCCACAAGTATCTGTAGCTGGTCCAAACACGGAAAGACCTGGAGACAGCCCAGATGTGTTTCATTCCTCTGAAGATACATTCTAGTGTTTTGCTAAAACAGTCTGATGACGTCATTATGCCACGTAGTGGTACTGATTTGGATTATCTTTATCTCTCTCCATATAGTCTCTGTCTATGAGAGATTCAATTCGCTTTTTTAAATCTCCAGGCTTCACTGGAAATTTCAACTGGTTATATAACTCCGAGACGAGGAGATTATGGCTCAGAGTCTTTCGCATCTTCATGATTCTAACGATAGCAGCATCGATTTGGTACTGTCGGTCTTGAAACACTCTCTCAGTGGTGCTAACTTGCTCCTCAACGGTTTCTTTCATCTGAATTTGATTGATCTTTATTCTAAACAGTTTGTGCCTGAAGTCTCCATTAAAAATGAATCTGTCTCCGTCTTCTACATCCTTTCCTTTTGGACATTTGATCAGTACGCGTGCTTTACCACATGCCAGAGACTGTAACGTTCTTCGTAATTCACCATCCTCTATACCAGTAGCCATTTTAATTTCTTCAAAACGGAATTCATCCCCTTCATTGAACATGAGAAGCACTAATGTCTGAAAGAGGGAGACCTGGATCTCCTTTTTCCCTTCTTTAAACTCTGCTTTTAAAACAGCATGACCCAAAGTAGTCTGCCATTGCAGTTTCCGACCACTGTGCTTTCCAAGATAAAATGTCTTAAATACTTCCTGAAGTTTAATCATTTCTGGATTTAAATGTACTTCCATAGGTGTGTATGTTGGCCAGTATCCCATTGTGAGAATGTTTACTGTTAGGTCTATAGATCCTGGGTCACTCTGATTCTGCATATACTGCTTAAAATGAACCATGATGTCTTTTGAAAGCTCCATGTCCTTGAACATACCTTCCAGTTTGCTGGTAAAAGCAGCACCGCATTCATGTTTTAATTTTGACAACATAGATTTTTCAGCATCCACGGAGGCACTTTTCCCAACAAGGAGTCTTTTTGCCAAATCCTTTTTGTAAAATGCTTCAAAGACATCTTTGCCATGAATAAACCTGAATATTATCATAATTTTGTCAAGGATTCTTTCTAGTTCTTCATCTGTTGCTTCTTTATTACCCGCTCTTAGCTTGGAATCAACATGCTTTGCAATCAATTCTGCAGGCTTATTCGGTCGCTTGTTGATAAACGTTTCAAAGGATTCCTTCATTAGGTTGATAAATTTTTCATTTTTCTGAAAACACACTTCTATGATGTGGTCCACTTTATCCTTAAAGTCAAGTAGGTCTTGCACCATGTCTTTATCTTTTTCAGGATTGATAACTATTGTTGTTCCAAAAGTCTTGATGTATTCACTCCAGTGCTGTAGTAGTATCTGCTGGCCACCCTTTACCCGACTGAACAACTGGTACATCTGTGTGAGATCAGGTACTCTATTCTCATCAAGTAAATGATCAAGCCCTTTTTGCAGAATTGCTGTTAAATGTTCTCCTAATAGTTGTTTCTCCACAGAAGCAATTAGTGGTTTCTGTGTACTGTGGTCTAAGTATGTGATTACTCGGTCTCCTTCTTCTTCTAAACGTTTACTTACATGGTTAAGGTATTCTGGAACCTCTCTTTCTTGCATCAATCTTTGACCTTCTGCAGCATACAAACAATTAGTTTCTTCCAAAAATTTCAGTTCAAACGAATCTTTATATACCTGAAGGTCAGAGAGCATACTCAGTAGACTTCGCAATAAACTTCTGTCCACAGCTTCACCATTTCTCTCTCGTTCAATTAGTAGAAGAATACCATCAATAGTTTTACTTTGAACCATTTTATCACTAATAATATGGTTTCTAAATAGTTCTAATCCCATATCCCATATAGAAGGAAGCATAGAATTCTGAAGGACATAAGTACGATCCAAAAACAAGAAAATACTTCTAATCATGATCATTTGTCTGCAATGGTCTTGCCAACAGGTGTTAATCTTTTTAAAAAATAAAACACTATCTAGTGAGTCTTCTCTAAACGGAAGGATTTGTGCTTGAACATGATCTTCACAAACCTGACGTAGCTGTTTGTAGAGTGTTGGGGAAACTTTGTGCGAACAGAGATTTTCCACAGCCTGATAGAGCTCTTCAAGGTTGTATTTAATGGACGTGCTACTCTGTATGGCTTTCACGGCCTCATGAAGCTTCTGCCATGTATCCTGAGTGTAGTTATCAGGCAATTTTGGTCTGTCTTTGGGAAGAAAGGTATTGTCCTTTAGCCTTGCATCAACTTGAAGACCTTCCTCTGTTTACAGGGAAAGGTGCACAGGGTCCAAAAGTGCCCGGTCGTTGGACCAAGCAAGTGGTGTTCGAGTTTGCAAGGGAATTCACGGGCAGCCCAGAGAAGGCCATCCAACTCGCGATGGGGAGCAGAGGGATGGTCTGCCGGCGGCCCAAAGGCCAGGGGGCAGCGCGGGGACCGACCCCGGAGGCCCTCCGCCCGCCCCGCGCCGTCCTAGATTTTCTAATGCTGAAAGAGGTGTATTGATAACTTTGACTATTATTATAGTGTAATCCATTTCTCCCTTCAATTGATCAGTGTTTGCTTTCTAAGTATGTGCCATATTGTTGATGTATTGATGATTGTTCAATTTTCTTGAATGATTGACCCTTTCATCACTATGTCATATGGACATTCATCTCGTCACAGATTTTGTATTAAAGCTTACTTTGTCTGATATTGAGATTTGTACCTCAGCTCTCTTTTGGATATATATATATATATATATATATATATATATATATATATATTAGTGTTTTATCCATCCTATCCCATTCAACCTATCTGCTTGCTTGGGTCTACACAATGTCTCAGGGAAATTGTATATAGTCGGATGATGTTTTTCACTTAATTGCATTTAAGTGAATACTTACACCATAATCTTATAAATATATATTTCCCAGGCCTATGAAAGTTTATAATCTAGCCACTTCATGCCTTTATCCTCCCAATTTGGTGTATCTATCTTCTATATTGCCCACTTACATCAACCCAGTGCTCTGAAGAGACAAATATGTTCTTTGATGTGAAGAATCTTCATTCCAGTTGGAACCTGGTGAGTCCGCATCCATAAGTAAAGTCAAATCAGGACAGGGCGTCCATAAAGTCAGCAGTAATATGCACCAGTTCACAGGTTCAAAAATCTTCTCTTATCTGGTTGGGTTCTGGTCAACTCAATGGGAGCCACCTCACTTCCTTTTACCAGGGTGCCCATTGGCTGCCTTGCCTGTAGCCCATGGGCCTCATTCACACATTCTCAACAAGGGCTAGGTCATGAACTTCAGACTAGTCAACCCACTCTCATCTTCTCCTTTAGTCCCTGTGAACCAGGTCCACAGGTGTCAGAGGCCAGACTCAACCCATGTCTTTATTGCTGCGTCTCTCTCACTTTCACTAAACAAGTGAAATCAAGTGGTCACCCAACAAGCGTTTCAGGCTGCCCACAGGCTCTTTAGAACATTCAGTCCTAGAGAGGAGAGTTCCTTTCATGGCTCCAAAATTTTCCAGCTTTTCACATAAAATTCAAAAATCCAAAGGGTCCCTTTTTAAATTCAATCTGTCAATAGCCCCCTAGGCAAGTCGCTTCACCTTCGAATGTCCTGAGCACTGGAGACACTGGGTGGGGCTTAGCTTTTCAGAGCCGTCTTTGCAGGCGTGTCCTAAACCATTTAAAGATACAAATTGTTGGCTGAATGCAAGTGGGGGGCTTACAAAGCTCTCTATTTTCATACTCCCCAATAATATTTTCCCCCAATAATAATTTCTATCAATCATTATATGATAGCAATAGTCAGAAGAAAACAGTATATCTATTGTCTATCTCACACAACCTTTGCCTGTTCAGTTATTTACAGGTTTGAGCCTTATCGACAGCAATTATAGGAATGCTTGCAAGCGTACCATTCCATGTTCCATGTAGTTTTTCCATCACCCCTATCCTCCCCCCGCCCCCGCCCCACTATCTGTAAACTGACCCTAGTAATTGTTTGGGCCGGGTCTGGGCCAAGGCAGCCCCTTGTACCAGCTTCTGGAGAAGACAAATGACCTGGCTGAACCTCAAAGCACCTGCCTTCAGCGTTTCACAGAGTTTACCTCCCTGGACAGAACACAGCCCCCTCTCCCTAGCATTGTTTCCTAGGAAGAAGATGATTTACTGACAGGAAGTCACCTGGCCTGAGACTGCAACCGCAGCACAAAGAACCTCCCCTCCCCTTACCAGCCCATATGCTTTTAAGCTTACACCCTATATATGCCCTGCCGCCCAGTACCAGGCCCGGCTTCCCTGACCTAACTCATTGGTTGCGGAACCTGCCCAGGGGATCAAGATGCCCCTGTCCCTTTGCTCTCCCTTCCCTCCCCGAGAGTCCTTTTACTGACTCAATAAAATCTTAACTTCACATTCCTGACTAAATTCTAGCTCTGTTCTGTGCCTCCGCCCCACCTCTCCATAACCACTAATAAAATTTGATATCTATTTTTAAAAAAAGCAAGTAGGGGCTCAAATTGGCTAGCTACAATTATTAAAAACAAACTCAGAAACAGATTCTTGCATTAGCTCACAACAGTAACATCATATTTGATTGTTTCATGATATAATAAACATTTTGCATGCTGGGGAGTGGGAGTTTCCCTGCATGAAGAAAATGAAAAAAAAATCCTCTGAAAGGACTGGAGATTTCACAGCTTTATTTCCCCTCCTTAATTAATATGTTTCTATGGTGACCAAGGACTTCATGGTTATTGAGTTAATATTAAAAAGTAACCTTCTGAAAATTTGGTGCTTTGCCTATCTCTTTTGTTTTATTTTTAATCATTTTATCAGGGGCTCATACAACTCTTATCACAATCCATACATACATGAATTGCATAAAGCACACTTGTACATCATTATTCTCAAAACATTTGCTCTCCACTTAAGCCCCTGTCATCAGGTCCTCATTTTTCCCTTCCCCCTCCCTCATGAACCCTTGATAATTTATAAATTATTATTTTGTCATATCTTACACTGACGTCTACCTTAACCCACTTTTCTGTTGTCCGTTTCCCAGGGAGGAGGTCACATGTAGATCTTTGTAATCGGTTCTGCCTTTCCAACCCACCCTCCCTCTACCCTCCCAGTACTGCTACTCACACCACTGGTCCTGAAGGGATCATCGCCCTGATTTCCCTGTGTTTCCAGTTCCTATCTGTAGCAGTGTACATCCTCTGGTCTAGCCAGACTTGCAAGGCAGAATTGGGATCATGATAGTGGGGGGTGGGGAGAAAGCATTTAGGAACCAGAGGAAAGTTGCATTTTTATCATTGCTACGTCACACCCTGAGTGCTTTGCCTGTCCCTTAAGGTGAAACTTAGACGGTCAAATTTCAATATGAAAAAAAATTTATTGAGAGGACAACTTAAGTTGGGGAGACAGTGTATTCTGTGGTGTAAATCCAGTGCTCTGCTGAAGCACAGAGCACTGACGGTTCCTAAAGGTCAATGCAGGCAGCTGGAACACCTGACCTCAGCTTCATTTTACTGGTGCTGAGGCAGAGAGATCCGACTAAGACATTCCCGGTTGGTTGACATTTGAGTTAGTTAGAACAAAAATCTGAAAAGTCACCAGCAAGATGGAAGTGGGGTGGTCTAAAGGGGGTGTCTTCGAAGAGGCAGCTGCCCACTAAAGTTATCTGTTTTCTGGGGGATCCAGGTACCTGCAGCATGTATTATAACTGAATTGTTTCAGCACTGTGATGGTGGCCTCTGATGAAATACAAAAGTAGTTTATTGAAACAGTAGAATAATGATAAGTGAGAAAACGCCAAACATTCTGGTACTTGAGAAGAAAGGGTTTTGATAGGGGAAGAAAAGTAAATCTGTCTGTATTCAATATCAGCTTATTCTGACCATAAGTATGTTTTTCTACATACTAAAACCTAATCACAATTTGTTATTTTTCCCAAAACGCTGTGCCTGCAAAGCCAACAAAACCACACATTCAAAGAAAAATAAGAGCAAATATGTCTCTGAAAATTTTCCCATTCACAGCGTCCCCACCCAAGGATGTGGTGGCGCATCCAGGGGACACAATTATGGAAACATATTAACCAAACACATTGAGGGAACAAATCACTGGTCCTCAGCAGGACCATAGTCTTTGGGGGGCACCGAGGTCAATCGGCATGGCGTAGTTCACAGAGACAATGATCTACATCTAAATTTGGTGAGGAAAGACTGGGATCTTAAAAGCTCATGAGCAGCTATCAAAAGTGCAACTATTTGATGAAAATTGAGACATGTTGTGGGGGACCAGCATCCACAATCGAATGGGTCCAAGGGGCAGTTGTGTAATTGAGGGATAAAATTAAAGAGACATCAGACAAGGCAAACCAGGCAAGTGCTCACCTCCAGGACCATCATGACTTCAGGAGCCAGATCCACGTAGAGAGAGTGAATATATTTCCAACCATGGCTTATCTACACTCTAGGGGTGTGCCAGTGCCCCTAATCACAGGTAACCACATGCGTAACAGGAAGGGGTTGTCTAGTAGGCATATGAGCGACAGTAAGGCATACATGTAACAAGATAGGTGGGCTCTAGAGTCCAAATGGCAGCTTAACTTTGGTTGTTCTTGATTGGCTTGGCCTTAGGTGTCCTTGGGCTCTCCTTCAGGGGAACAATCCATTATCCTTATCAGAAGGCAGTGGGTTCTACTTAGGATGACAGACAATAGGGCCTGATTGCCTTAGGTAGCCCTTTTGTTTTATGTATTAAGTTCAAAAGAGCTACAGAGGCAACACGGTCACTTTCTATACACTGAAAGCTTCTAACTGCCGAGGCAAAATTAATGACAAGAAGTAATGCAGCCAGAGCAGAAATTTGAGCTATGGCAAATACTTAGAATCCAGGCTTGGGGGGGGAGGGGGTGGGGCAGGGCAAAGCCCCTCCCAGCCCATCCACTACTGGAGGAAGGTATGAGGGGGGCTGGGTGACACGGCGGGAAGAGAAAGCAAAAGGATCCTGTCGGCTGCTATAGGGAGACAGAATCAACCAGGTGCTCACTTTAAGGCAGCAGGGCTGTTAGGGGAGAATCTGTGGGAACGATATTTAAAGCAGGATCACGGACTTGGACTTTACCTCTAACTTACCACAGTGGAGGCTTTCCTACCACGGAATAGCAGCTTTCCAGAGTTCCTCTGCTATGTTAGGGAATAGAGTCCTCATCGTATTTCCTTCAGTGTTAGTTTCACACCTCGCCTTCTGTGCTGTTTAAAATCTAATGGAGCAACAGAAGCTACAGGGTTTATTTTCATATCTCTCCGCTTTCTCTAGAAGCAGCACGAGAACTGCGCGTATCCAAATTATGGCAATGCACAACAGTCAGACGGGAACTTAAGCTATGTGAAATACCTTGAATTCAAGCATGTGGATCCAGCCCCTCTGTACCAGCCACCAAATATCTAATCACCTCAGAGCTAGGGGATGCTTTAAGCCTATCTTTGAATGTATAGACAATATCCTTTTTCAGTGGATCAACATCTAATGACATGTCTCTTTTAAATGTCAGCCAATGGTAATAATTTAAGTCTAATCCTGTAAGGTTACATTAAATGGATAAAGGGTTGCCTAAAATCTGCAACATTCTTACACATTTTAGCATCAAGTGATACGGACAGTCCACAGTCTGACCTTCTAGTAAATGAAGAGTCTGTTGTAGTAGTCCAGTCGTTTTTGCACGGAAATGTTCAGCTATGGTAGAGTTTAGAGCGTCTCCCTGGCAACGTCTGCAATGGCAGAAATGATTTTGAGCATCATGCTGGCAGCAGTTCCCATCCTCGCAAATCTGCGAGGACATCTCGATGTTTCGGGTAACTTGAGCAACGGGAAACTAGCAGCGAGGTCTTCGTGTCGTCTTCCCAGCATCCATATCACGTTGTCAGCTGTTCCTTCCTTCCTAGGTCTGGGCCGAACTTGTCACCAAGGGGGAATCCATTTAGTCAGTCCTTCGCCTGAAAAGGCATGAGGCCATGAAGCAAATAGTCCCTCCCAAGGGCAGTTAGCAAACCCGCATCCCAGGCGGCATTGCCGTCTTTCCGCCAGGTCTTCTCTGTATCAGCTTTCTCTGTAGGGGTGAACGCTTGGTTATCCGACCCAGTGTTAGAAGCTTTGGGTAGGTAGAACCATTTTTTAGTTAATAAAGCTAAACGAAGCTTGTCATGTGCAGATCGTCCCTTCTGTTTTAATCACTGAGATTTTAGGGTGCCGTGTGCCCCTTCAACCAGGGCCTGGCCCTGAGGGTTGTAAGGGATGCCTGTTACGTGATGAACATTCCAATCCTGACAAAAACTGAGACACTGTTTGCTGGTGTAAGTGGATCCATTGTCTGTTTTTAGATGTGGTGGAGTGCCCATCACGGTGAAATGGGACAGGAAAGGGCTGTTGACGTGCTTTGTGGGTTCACCAGTCATGGCTGACTCCCATGACTGGTCCTGAGAAAGTATCTCGCATAAACGTGTAGCGCTCCTGGGCGTCCACACGAGGGGATGTGAGTGACATCCATTTGCCGGAGTGCATCTGACTGATCTCCACACGGATTAACTCCCACCGGGTGCAAGCGAGGTTCGCTGACAGCGAGGGGCTTCTCTGACGATTTCCCTGGCTTGGGTCCACATTAGATGATATCTTTGTCTTAGGCTAGAAGCATTGTCATGTAGACGATGCTCAGCTTAGCTTTGGGGAGTGCCTTTTGACTTAACTCGTCTGCTCTGGAATTTCCCATAGAAATCGGCCCTGGCAACTGCATGTGTGCTCTCAAGTGCCCAATGAGGAGTGGATGTAGCCAGGACCTTACTTGAGTTTGTAGGTTGATGAATCACTTACCAATGTCAGAGTATGCATCTGACTCCCAGCTTCGCTGCTTCAATGGAAGAACACCCTATGTTAGACAGGGTTCTCTAGAGAAACAAAATCAGAATGCTAATAATTATATATATATATATATTTATATTTATACAGAAATAGATGTACAACGTAAGAAATAAAGTTAATTAAATTATAAAGGAGTACAGATAGCTCAGTGCAACTCACTCCCGTGAGACACTGGCAGTCCTTCAAGTCTTGAGGGCCGCCGGGTAGTCCTCTGTAGAGCAATTCAGGATATCCAGGCACAGGCAGCAAACAGCAAGGCAGGTCACCAACAGTCAGCCAGATGACAGGGTCCTACAGTCCCCAGCTCAAGAGATGTAAATTCCAATGGTGTGGCAAAGCAGGTCTAGAAGGAACCTCAAATTACAGCAACGCAGTCCACGGGTTAGGTGTCCCACAGGTAGTGTAGCTTGCAAATGGAGGCACAGAACAAGCAAGGCAGCCGCACACTGGTCCGATGATCAAAGAGCAAGAGATAAGAAAGGCGAGGCTTGTGGAGCCATTTATCCCTCTGCCCTTCAATTAACCCCACAAGTGTTTATTGGCCAGGTTGGCACAATAAACTACCTCAGTATACATTGAATCACTGATTATATTGATAGGCTGCTGGACATCTTTGACTAGTAGCACGAGAGTGAGCATTTCTGCTTTCTGAGCAGAGGTGTAACAGCCAAAAGGGTGGAGAAGAAGGCCCCCAGGCGCTGATATGCCGTTGCTGGAGCTGCTGTCAAGTAAGTGGAGGCTCCCTCGAGCAGCTGAGGGGATGAGGCTATGATGCACGGAGTTTATTCTAGGAACTCCCAGAGCGTTCCTGCAGAGTAATGCCAACCTAATTTTCCATAAAATTCAGCCAACACGATCTGAACATCTGTAGAAGATTCCAAAGGAGTGTTTATCTGAGCTGGAGTACGTGGCACAATGATGACCGATGGATCATACCCACTGAGTTGTCGGCAGCAATGCTGGCCTTCAATAATCAGCTAAGCTGTTTGTTCCCAAGAAGCCTAACAACCTTGGGGTCTGTGTTGAGCAGATGTAGCCACTCCAGAGGCTCATCCTCTTGTGCCGTCATGGCAATGAGGTTGATAGGTGCAGGAAAAGTGACACGATGAACACCTTCATCTGGATCAAAACAATATTTTCTGGGCTGATGCAGTCAGGTGCAGGGGTGAACTCTCTAGGACAGTGGTTCCCAACCTTCCTCATGCCCCGACCCTCAGGGAGTGGTGACCCCCCGCCCAACCATAAAATTATTTTCATTGCTACTTCACTGTCACCTGGCTACTGTTATGAATCGGGCAACCCCTGTGAAAGGATGGTTCAACTGCCAAAGGGGTCGCGACCCACAGGTTGAGAACCACTGCTCTAGGACGACTTAGCTATAGGTCCCCTTTAAATGTATCAAACAATTGTTTGAGCTCTTCTGTGAGGATCCTCAAATTTTTATCTCCTAGGAGCTTTTGAAAATCATTTAATGTGTTTAGACGATCTTTCAGAATTTCAAGTTTCTGAGGTTTAATAGTCGACCCATCTACTATTGTCCCCAGGTACATATAAGAGGTGGGTGTCTGAATTTTATTAGGAGCAATTACTAATTCTGCCTGAGAGATGGCGTCTCTGGTGTAAATATAAGCTTGTAGCATTCCATTATTAGCCACTGCTATAAAGATAGAATCCATGTAACGGACGATGTACACCTTGAAAAAACGCTCCTTGATGGGCTCTGGAATTTTGCTTATGAAAACTCACACATTGTGAGTCTATTCACCATGCCCTGCGTTAGGGTTTTTATTTGAAGTCTCTTAGTTAGGACCTTATTGCCTAACTCAGGGACTGTGGTAGTTACAAAATCTGCTGTCAATTTGAGGATTAAGAGTGAAGGGGTGGAGTCTAGTCTGTCAATCGGGTCGTAGCCAATGAGGCCTCTGTGTGGGCGTGGCTTTCCCCTGAGAATTCTGGGAACTCCTGTATTTTCCTCCTTGGAGGTGGGAGACACCCTCTCTCTGCTGACTCCCTTGTTGACTCTCTACTGACAAGACTCATTCCCTGAGAGACTCTCTACTGCTAGGACACATGGAGTGAGGCTGATGGAGCCAGACCTCTGGAGCTGGTGAAGCCAGGTGGAAAGCCCTGCCAGCCCTGAGATGCGTACACCGCCACTGGACCTGTAAGACTTCCCACCCGCTGGCCTGTGATCTTCCTGCATTTGGCATCACTGCATGCGTTTCGTGAGTCTGAAGAGGACTTTATAGATTGGAATCAGATATATGGCCTATTGGACTTGTGGACTTCATTTGGAGTGGACTGGGGTGTTTTCTCAATGTTCGATTGCTCTTGTACATAAAACTCTCTTATACACATATGAGATTCTATGGATTTGTTCTCTAGTCTACCCAGACTAACACAGGGACCTTGAAGGCCAATTTATCATGGTCAGCATGATCTAATTGGATAGTGTTAAGACCACCACTCTGGGATCATATTAAGTGAAGGCTGGCCTGGTTGGAGGGCCACATGAGCTGTACAATTGAATTAATGACTCTTAAATCTACGAGCACATGCCAATGACCAGATTGCTTCTTAATTACAAATGCAGGGGAACTCCCAATAGCTGAGACTTTCTTCCATACAGCCTTCTCTTATCAACTCGAACGAACTCATGCACAGTGTGCAATTTCTCTTTAATAACGAGCCACTGTTCCGCCCATATCAGGTCATTGGACTTCCAACATGGTTTCATGGGCGCAGGCCTCATAACAGCGGTCCGAATTACAAGATGCAAATTTTCTAATCCATAGCAATTATATTTAGAAGCCACCTGGATTAGAGGAGGATCTCCTTGGTTTCTTTATATCCAATTTTCATTATGTTGAAATCAGAGGTCGTGAGCATCACTACAGGCTTAATTAAACCCGACTGTCTCTCAGGCCCTACTCCCTGGAGGTTTTTACTGCGCTGCCATGTTTTTTCTTGGTTCACTTCTCCAAGTCCTCGATGTGGGAATCAGAAGGCCATTGTAAAAAGAGTGTCTCTTCCTTCTCTAATCCCATGCGGGGACACTTTTGCTTGACCATGGCGGCGTCCCCAAATACTCCATGACCCATGAGGTCAGATTGCACAAAAGCTCCTTGATTTCACCGATACAAATGTAAGGAAGCAAAATTAATTGGCTTAAGCAATCTTCCTTCTTTATAAATCACAGTGCTCCAGATTTAACCACCGCCCTAATTTTTTCTTCATTATCCTGATCGATCACTCTGGTAACAATCTGAACCCCTTGAGAATTTAGGTTGGACCCTCCTAATAAACACCCTATAGTTCTTTTAGGCAGCGGAGCCCCACGTGTCAGTTTTAATCATTTCTGGTTTGGTTACAGCTTTTCCTCATAACCTTGATCCTCCAGTATCGATTTGAATGCCTTGAGTACTTTGGTTAAATTTCCCTGATAAAAGCTGTATTACTCTTCCAAGCAGAGGCTCCTTTGCTTGGCTAGTTAACTTTACATCAACACAGGCTGGGCTCTGGTAAGCTGATTCCGGACCCACCCTTTGCCACACGGTGTGAAAATGTGTGATCTTTCCACAACAAAACCTTTTCTCTTAGGTTTGGTTTCGACATCCCCCCTTTCTGCTACTTCTCTCTCTCCTTTTGGAAGCAAGGGGCCTCTCTGGCACTGTTTAATAGCCTCGAATTTGATTTCAGTAACTTCCTCTAATGCAGCAATTCTCAACCTGTGGGTGGTGGCCCTTTTGGGGGTCGAACGACCTTTTTCATAGGGGTCACCTAAGACCATTGGAAAACACCTAGTTCCGATGGTCTTCAGAACAGAGACACTGCTCCTCTGTCTCCAGGTGGATCCACATGCAGATCCACCTACATACAAGTACCCAGCAAGAAGACTGACCCATGCTACGCCATGCTTCAAGACATAATTTAATTTATTTGTCATTAGAAAGAAATATTCCGCAATAATCACGTATTGTTTTTGTGATTAATCGCTATGCTTTAATTGCGTATGTTCAATTTGTAACAGTGAAAATACATCCTGCATTCTAGATATGTACATGACGGTTCCTCACAGTAGCAAAATGACAGTGATGAGGTAGCAAGGAAAATAATCTGATGGTTAGGGTCCCCACAGCATGAGCTCTACTAAAGAATTGTGGATTCAGGAAGGTGAGAACCGCTGCTCTGGTGCGGTGTCACCTTTGAGCCTTCGGAGGCTGCAGTCCCCGGAGGGCACAGAGGTTTGGGCTATGAGGTCTGTTTACTTCATTTTTTTCCTGGTTTCATCGCCTAATTCACACTCATTCAAAGAGCCTCTAGCTTGCTTTTCTAGATTTGGCTAGCTCACACCAGACTTCTCACTAGACTGATAACCCTCCTGCAGAGGTTCTGGAACCATCTTAACTCGAACCCGCACAGACCATGTCTCCACGGGGATATTCTCCCACCTCTGTGCGCTTTCTTTAAGTTTCCACCGACTTCCTCCCAAGTTCCCAATGCTAAAGTTCCTTCCCCTGGGAACCATGGATTATACTCTTTCACTACTTGCATCATTTTGTTCATGACTCATACCCTGTTATTTTTCAGTAAGTGAATGAGCTTAATTACCGTATGTTTCAGGTTGACTTTTACCTTGCCCCATTGTCCTCTTTAAAATACTTATACAATTAGTATTAGTACTACTCACTAAAGTTTACTGAGTAGTGTATGGGCTAAGCTGAGGCAGGCCGGGGCCTGCTTCCCTGCACGTCCCCGAAGGTCAGCAGTTGCCCCCTTGAATGAGGAGACCAGAAATGGTACCAGAGATGCCTGACTCCCCAATAACCGGACACCCTGCCTGTCAGAGCTGATAAACTGCATCCTGGGCCCTAAACCTTACCACTGACCTCCTAGGCCATAAACCTCCCTGCTGACATCCTGGGCCATAAAGCCTGCTGCTGCAGCATGTACCTCCCCTGTCCCCGCTTTCCTTTAAAACTCCCAGACACCCCCCCCCCCACACACACAGAGGAGCCCACGATTCCCCTGAACTACTTGCTAGACCATGGGGCTTTGCCTGGGAGCTCCCTGCTAATAAAGCTATTTCTGTTTCTGCTCTCCCTTTGTCCTGTCAACTGTCTCCCGTGCCACAGTTTACCTCTCACTCATCCTGTGCCTCAGTTCATCTTTATAAGCAGTACATACTAAAGTAGTATTTAGCCACTCACTGAAGTTTTAAGTGTATTATGGGCCAAGATGGAATTGCTCTTGCTCCCTACACACGAGTCCAGGCTATGCCAAGGCCTGGTTTTGGATGGTTCCCTTTTTGAATCCTTTATAGCTAGGAAAACTCTTCAAGTTTAAATTCAGTGAACACATTAAATCATGAATAATGGGTTTGTGGTAGTTAGGCAATTTACTGGCAACTTGATAAAAGAAAGAAGGGGTGGAGTCTAGCCTGCCTGTCAATCAAGTCACAACCTGATTGATCGATCCTTGTGAGGGTGGCCTTCTCATGAGGATTCTGGGAACTTCTTCCTGGAGCTTGGACACACTCTCTGCTTCACCTTCCAGTTGACAAGCCACATGGAGCCACGCTGATGGCAGCCAGAGCCCTGGAGATGCTTCCACCGCCACTGGACCCACAAGACTTTCCACCCACTGGCCTGTGATCTCGCCACTGTTGCATGTGCTGCATAAGTCTCACGAGGGATTCATGGGCTACTATCGGACTGATGGACTTGATCTGGATTGGGTTGGATGTCTTATTGATATAAAGTTCTCCCACACATATATGAGAGTCTCTGGATTTGTTTCTCTAGTCAGCTAACACAGGGTTTATCACTATCTGTCATTTTCTCTCTGGAAAAGACAAAATTACAATGCTGAAGAATAGGCCGGGGGAAAAAAACAAACAAAACACCAATACCTTTAATATTTGGATCAGATCTTTTTATTTTAACTCGAAAATTTTCATTCATGTATTTATTCCAGTCAAAATAAATGATAATTTAAAGTCATTTTACAAGTTAAAGGAGAATTTGGGGCACAGCTGCATTAATGAAACAGACCTGGGTCTAAAGTGCTCCCTGTTCCCGTGGGGGAATAAATACATAACACTTACGCAGGACATTTCAGCAAGATCTGTCATGAGGCAAACCACCCTTTGAAACAGAGGCAGGCTACAAAGCATGTCCACTGACACTGTAGTGCATGATGGGAAAATCCCCAAGGTGACTGCTAACGCCCACTCTGATTCCACGCACCAGTGCTTAGCCCGTCTGCCTGGCTGGGTCACTCGCAAACCCAAAGGGCTCCCGCACCCACCCCATGCTCCAGAACATGCACGACCTGCAGCTAGCACCTCTGGGTAAATCGGGGCCCAGACTTGGACAGCAGCATCGCTTGTTTAAATGACAGGTCATCTGCCTTTCATGACCATGCCTAGAGCATTTTCATAACTTTCCCATTTTTCTTACAAAAAATGCTAGGTAACCCATTCAAAGCTTTTAAAATGAAAGAAGAAAAAAAGAAAGAAAATATCAAAGGATAGATGCCCTAAAGCCCCATCCCCTACCCGCCCGTACCCCATCCTCTGAGGCGTGATCATTTGTTCTGGGGCTGGGAAGCAAGTATAGGGTGATGAAGCAGTAGATTGTCCCACTCAGCGTCCATGCCCTGGTGCTCCAATACAGCATGTGATCAGGCAGGCCCTGCTTCAGGGGGACCGGGCATACTGTCAGATTTCTGGAAAAACCTGTGCCGCTCAGGAACTTTGTTTTTTCAGCATAATTGTAGGCTGGGTCAGCAGTTCTGTGGACCAGAGAAACAAATCCAGGGAGACTCGTGTGTCTAAGAAAGAGCTTTCTAGACAAAAGCAATTGAATATTGAGAGAACATCCCAGCCCAGTCCAGATCAAATCCATAAGTCCAATATTAGCCCCTATGTCTGATACCAATCTATAAAGTCCTCTTCAGACTCATGGAGCACATGCAATGATGCCAAATGCAGGATGATCACAGGCCAGTGGGTGGAAAGTCTTGTGGATCCAGTGGTGGTAGAAGCATCTCAGTGCTGGTAGGGGTCTCCACATGGCTCCTTCAGCTCTAGGTCTCTAGCCCTGTGTCTTCTCAACAGGAATGTCTAGCAGGGAGTGAGCATGTGTCCCACCTGTAGCAAGCTACTTATCTCCTTAACACCTGCAAATGAGGTCATCAGGCTGAGACCTGATTGACAGGCTAACCTCCACCCCTTCACTCTTAAGTCTCAAATTGACAACAGATTATGTAACTACCACCGTGGTCAGCTTAGTTGATGTGACAAATACGATAGGCGGAGCTTTGGTGGTGAAGATGGTTTAATCCCCAAGGATTAAAGCTTCAGAAGCCCCTGCTCCCACCAACTTCTGAATGAAGCCACTGAATTTGTAGTACATGATGCCTAGGGTCTAGCTTCCCACCACCACTGCCTGCACTACGGCCCCTGGCAAAGTTGGGTCAGACCTTTTTATAGCTGATTTTGGTAAGAAAAACTCCTAAAAATTAATGTAAGGTGTCTGCTACTTTTTTCTTTCACATGTCCAAGTAAAGCACTAGCTTTAGATAAGAATATGGTTAGTCCAGGTGCAGGATGCGGATGGAAAGGTGTGTTACAGATATAGGTGCAGGTAGGTAAGTAGATGGGTAGATGTGATGGCAGCCTGTGGAGATTTATTTCAACTTCAATTTTCTCAGTGAAGTACAGTGTGTGATGCTGGCTACATTAAGAACCACGTGAGGTTCGTGAGTATGATTTGCTGTGGCCCAGAGCGACAGAACACTTTTCTTCAGTCACATGTGGGGCTAGCATGTCGACAGACTAAGTAGGGTAATGGGATTGCTGGGAATACAGACTCGCCTCTCTACCAGAAACTTTCTGAGAGTTGTTGTACACCTGTCCCCTTCACCTCATCAGGAGCCTCCAGAACATGAAGGTGCTGAGAGACTATCAGGGGTCCTCAAACTCCGGCCCGCAGGTCACATGCAGCCCTCCGAGGACATTTATCCACCTCGTGGGGTGTTTTTGCCTTTTTTTTTTTTACTTCAAAATAAGATATGTGCAGTGTGCATAGGAATTTGTTCATAGGTGTTTGTTTTTTTTTAAAACTACAGTCCGGCCCTCCAACGGTCTGAGGGCAGTGAACTGGCCCCCGTTTAAAAAGTTTGAGGACCCCTGAAACCGCAAAGGGCTCGACAGGCAGAGCGTATTGGGAATTGCAGTCTTCCAAAGCCGCCGAGGTTACTTCGGCAGCTGTAGCCGTCACCTCCCTAAACACGTCCCCACTCTTTCCTACTTGCCTCTGCCAACACCGAGGAAGCAAGGTGAGCCATTGGAAAGCCTAGGGAGCTTCCGGGTGATCAGCTAGGAATTGGTAGTTTCCGGTGCGGGCATACAGGTGCTGCAGTACTTCTCACGCCCCCCTACCCGATATTCCCAGGAGACGCTGGAAAAGCGGGTTAGGTTGCAGAAAAGGGGCAAAGCCACGGAATTTATAAGGGGTCGAAGTGATAACCGCCGTCTCCCTAACACAGAACGTAGCAGCATTTTGGGAAACCTAGCCCTCCTGCCATCACTCCCCATGCAGAGTGGGAGGAAAGCGCCGTGGGAAAAGCGCCTCGCTAGGGACGCTGGGAAATGTAGTCTCGCCTCCGCGGTGCTCACTGGGAGTTGTAGTTCGCGCGTCTCCCCCGACCGGCTGTTCCAAGCACGTTCCCACGTTGCGCGCGAGATCCCGAGTGCTGGCAGCGGGAGGGGTTCCCCTCCTCCCGCCGAGCCACACGCCCTTCCCCCGGTCCGTTTCGGAACGCTGGGCGCCAGGCACCGCCGGGGACGCAGAGCTCAGCGGGCCCGCAAGGGAAGCAGGGCTCGGGCGCTGGAGAGGAAAGGAGGCGTCTTCGGAACGCGAGGGGGGCGTGGCTCCAGCGGCAGGGGGCGTGGAGATGGGCGTGGCTCTTCGGAAGGCGCACGCGTGCGCACCTCACCCCTCGCCGCCTCGGCTTCTCTCCGCGCCTTCGCTTGCCTGCTCCGCTCGCGGGCGCCACGGGTCTCTCCGGCTTTCCCGCCCAAGTGCCTTCTCAACGAGGTTCTCGCAGAGGGCCTTGCCGGCGCCCCTTCCTCGAAGCAAGTGATCGGCCCAGACATCCCTACCTGCACCCGAACCACCTTTCCCAGACACCCGTCGCTTTCGGCCAGGCGGGGCCCCAGGGCAGGGAGAGAGGGAAGAGCGCGCAGCAGGGCCCCAGGACCCAGTCGTACTCTCCTCAGGTTTGTCTGCCAACGACCCCCAGCCCCACCTGCTTGCCTCTTTGGAGCATGGTGCAGGAAAAAAAAAATCCAGGGAAACATGTGGGAACTGCCTGTTACGATCCGTTTTCCAGGACACCCGTCGCGCGCCCCCAGACCCCCAGACAGACAGCCACGCACATGGGCCCAAGTGACAAGGGCATGGAATTTGGCTTTCGAATGCTACTACGTTCTTTTGTATTACGCCCCTGCCACCGGGCATGTTCACCGGTGGGAGTAATAAGGTTCAAGCCTTTATGACAGAGGCCGGGGATGGGGGGCCTGTGGGGGGGGGTCAGGAGGTCAGGATGGGGGTGGGGGCGGGGTCTTTACCAAGGCAGTTCCGGAGTCCAAAGAAGCCACGAGGCAGACCCTATATAAAAAATTCCTGTACTAGACAACGGAACGGTGCAGGTTGTACAGTTTAGTGACCTGGCTCCACTATCCCCAATGCCCAGATCCCCCATCCCACAGCATTTGTTAGAATCAGGTGGGAATTTTCAAGTTCTGAATAACGTTAGTATTGTGTGCAGAGTGGGGTGAGGTTGGGGTGTCTGTGTATTGTCATCGAATCCGTGGTGATGTTATTCCAGAAATCAGGGGCTGTGGTGTAAAATACTCTCTATTTTACCTCACTAGGGCCCATTGTGATGGGGTCACAGAACTTAAGGACACAATTCATGATTAAAGGGTTTGCTAAGGAAGCGAAGATGTCATGTCAAAAAAAAAAAAGATGTAATGTCAGCAAAAAATACTCAGGGTGGAATTGTTTATCAGGGCTTGTTACAAAGTTCTTTCAGGTCTCTAATTAATGCCCAAAGGGGTATTGCATTCCATTGTACGTCTAAACCCAAAAACATTTAGCTCAAACTCTGAGTCAGCAAGCTCATCTTCTTGTTTTAAGTATCCAGAGGCATCCCACTTCCCAAACCAGCATCCCGTCCTGCACCAAAGCACCTAGCTTCCATTTGCTCCGTGGGTTGGGAAGTCCATCGCTCAGCATTATGCTCTGGCTCCTGGTCCTGCTGCTGCCCCTCTCATGGCATCGCGGTCTGGATCCAGGAGCTCCACTGCCCAGGAAGGATTCCATCCCTGGCTCTTGCTCTGGTAACGCGATTCCTCGTCTTTCTCAAAGGGCTCGTTTTATGTACAGCAGGATGGCATTCCAGACTCCGATTCACAGTGCCAGCTGTATCCCATGAGTACCTTCCCCGACCTTCTTTCCAGACTCGTGCAGGGTAAAGGTCATTTGGTGGGCCTTAGAGGCTTTGGCTGGAAGAGCCCCATTAAATAATTCACTGCCCCTGCAGGGCCATGTTAGCCTCTGTGGCCGAGTGAACGAGGAAACCTAGCTGGTAATGTGAGTAAGAGGCTTTCCTCTCTTGGCTTGCATCTGAGCTCATTGAGGCACCTGCCGTGCTGTGAGGGAAGACGTCCCGTCTGCGCCGTCTAAACGGAAGAAAAGGGAAGCTGAAGTGGCGCAGAAGTGAGGATGATGAGCGCGAGTCTGTGCTACCCTCGCGTTTCTCATTCGTCTTTCCTGTGTTCCCATCGCAGTGTGGCCCTTCCCCTCTCTCATCACAGTGCACTTCAGATGGCACATTTCCATCCTGAACTTGTGTTTCTGAAGGCCTAGTGAGGAAAGGGGGCGGGGCATTCGTCCCCGAGGTCAAGATCTGTTCGAGCAAAGTGATACTGACTCTTCATTGAAAATGTGGTGGCGTGGGTTTGAACAGAAACTCAGCCAGTGCTCCTCCTGCCAGCGTTCCTCATCTTACCCGCAGAAGTTGGAAGATGCCTCTGCGATGGTGGGACCGCGCCCAGCATCTCTCCACAGCACCTGCGGGGCTCACCACAGAAGCCGGAGCTCACTGCGCCTTTACCCTTCTTCTCATTGCTTCTTCCTTCCAACATGGAGACCTGTGTGATTTTTCTCTTTATATATTTTTGAAAATTGTCTCTGACTTTGGATCCTCTTCTAGCTTCTCTCCCTTTCTCCTGTTCTCCCTCTCATCCTGAAAAGAGCAGTTTACCCCCTCAGTAGTCTCAAATCTCTTACCTTCCCACTTCCTCAGCTCGCTCTCATTCAGACTTCAGGAATGCATGACTCAAACAAAACCCCAAAAAACCAACAAAACAACAAATTCATTCCCAAGGAATCGATTCTGACCCATAGCAACCCTATAGGACAAGGTAGAGCTGTCCTTGTGAGTTTCTGAGCCTCTTTCCTGGAACAGAGAGCCTCATCGTTCACCCTTGGAGGTTTCAAATTGCTGGTGACTTCAGACTGCTGAATTTGCAGTTAGCGTTACAAAAATTTTGTGGGAAAATTCCATTATGTTTCTTTTATATCTTTCCACAAACTTTTTGAAGCCCCCTTGTATTAGAGATTAAAATCTAAAAGCACTTGGTTTGTGGAAAACTGCAGATTCCAGGGGAAGCTCTAACTTCCTTTTGAGTCTTGATATATGCCCAGCCCTCATTTGAGTGAATTTTGAGCATTAACCAGCTGTGTGAAAAATCTTTGCCCTCAGGCAGAGTGTGTTTGAAAGTCATTTTCAACCCCAGTAGCCAGCTCTGTGGTTATGAATTAAGCTGCTAACCTCCAGGTCAGCAGTTCAATTCCACCAGCCACTCGGGGAAAGAGGAGGCATTTGACTCCTGTAAAGAGTTCCAGTCTCAGAAATCCACAGGGGCAGTTCTGTCCTGCCCTATTGGATCACTGTGAGTGGGGATCATGGCAGTGAGTTTGGGGGAAGTTGTGCCCTCAGGGACTTAGTGATTTGCAGGTGGGCATTACCTGGGAGTTGTAGGCACTAGGGTACCATGGTCTTGAGCCACCACCAGGTAGTGGCAGTGGTGAGGGTGTGTGGGATGTGCAGAACCAATCCTGAAAGCTTTTCTAATCAGCAGCTGCACACATATCCCAATCATGGTCCTTTCCCTGTTTCTGTAGCCCTACCTGCAACAGTGTTGAATGGATCTGATGTCAGTCGTGATTTTGCCACCACTTCCTTTGTTTTCTGTCATATGTAAGTAGCCAGGAATCGGTTGGACACCATTGTAGCCTCATGTTGATGGTCTCCCTCCATGTGCATAATTTGTTTGCATCATGTTTAAGTGAACACCAGTACTGTTCGTCAAATCCACCCGTAGATTGTTTTATATGGCCTGCTGTGGAGAAGAATCCACTCAGAAATCGAATTTTCAAGAAGAATGTATCCAGAGGAAGAACAAATTTTCATACTCAGATCTAGGAAGACACAAATCTACAGGAGTGAAAACTGATCATTTCAGCTAAATTTTTTTTTCATGCAGGGTACTAAAGTCCATGAAACAGAAATTACAATGCAGTTGTTTGCTTAATTTTTGGTTGAGGTCACAAGAAGGAGAGGGGTTTTGTGGGGGAAAGTTCAGTGAGAGAAAGATGGGGCTTTCTATTCCTGTTCACAGTTACAGCCTTGGAAACTCACAGGGCAGTTCTACCCTGTCCTATGAGGTCGCTATGAGTCAGTAGCAACTCAATGGAAGATGAGCGTGAGACAATTTACAATCATAACAAGAATGCTGATTGTGCATATTTTTCAGAACAAGTCATACATATGCCAAAACTGATGGAAGACATTCTTCAAGGTTGGAGCTGGTAATAAGAATTAACATAAAGCCTCTTTATTGTTTTGAGTTTTTTTTCCAAAGAAAATGCTTGTTTAATTGAAAGCTTCTTGGTTCCTATGAAACTTTAGCTAGAGTCAACAGTTAAAAGACTTTTTCACTGGTTATGTTTTTGTTTTCAAAATTTTCTTTCTATATCCTTATCATGAAAGGAATGCTTCTTAAAGCTATTTGATACTAATGTTTAATCCTTCATCATTGCATGATAGACTTCTGCAAGACCAATGATATATTCAATTGGAAGTACTTTTTTCCCCCAAAACAAATGATGATTGTACATATGAACTTCACCAGCTGTCTTACACGGGACTCAAATAAACTTCATCTATGGAAAGAGAATATGAGAGGCTCAGTACAGCTGGGGTTGGTTGAGCAGACCATCAATTATGCATATGCACGTTCAAGTTGACACTAAAAATTCAAGCAAACCCAAGAGAGTAAAAGTACAACCCGGCATACATCCCAACTAAATTTAGAGACCATCTCAAGAATAGAGTTGATGCACTGAACATGAATGACCAAAGTCCAGAGGAGACATGGGGCAGCAGACATGAAGAGAGGAAAGACAGGAAAGAAAGAGAAGACCACATTGATGTCAGAAGAGGATCTGAGACGTGTTCTGGGTGCGGGGGAGCTAAAATTAACAGAAGAAATGACGAAGTGAGAGTTGAACAAGACTTCAAACGGTGACTCAGCAAGACAAAATATCATCCTGAAATGTGCAAAGACCTGGAGTTAGAATGGGAGTAATGCGACACGCATTTCTCAAACTGAAAGAACTAAAGAGAAAATTCAGACGTTGAGTTGTACGTGCAAAAATATTGAATGCCGCAGAAAGCATGAAAAGAAGATGGAAGAAGCACAGTTACTGTACCAAAAAAAGAACTGGCGAATCTTTAACCATTTCAGGAAGCAGCATAAGATCAAGAACCAGTGGTACTGAAGGAAGACACAAAAGGCAAAAACAAAGCAAAACACAAAAACCCAAACAAACCCCAAAGTGACAGAACTGACCATTGACACACACACACACACACACACACACACACACACACAAATTGATAGAATGCTAATGGGATCCTTCAACAAAAGATGAAACACTGGAAGCACTTACACATCTATATAAAAACATCTGGAAGAAGATTTCTTGTAAGATCATGAGGCAGACACACTACATGGACCCTCTATAACAAAGACATATGAGACCCAATGAAATAGATACGGGTGATAATTCTGGAACTCTGGACTTCAAAGGAAAGGATAGACAAGTGGATTTAATATACAAATGTTAAGAAGCTAGGAGAAGAAGCTTAAAAAAAATCAGTGACAAGAAATAGATTACACCTCTGTCAGGTGGCTTGATGTGGCCTGACTGTCTCAAACTTTTGCCAGCTGAATTCAACTGAGACAGTGACCTAACAACATAATTGTACACCAGTGGCTGGCAATAAGGAAGGTAGGATCCTTCCTTGCCCCCTACCCACTCCTGGAGACCCACAGCATGGCCAACTCCCATACTTACCACCAAGCAGCCAGTGACACATTCTGCCCTGCAGAGCCCCTGCTCTCCCCAAGGTTGGAACCCTGAGCTCCTGGATCAGGTTCCTTGTGCATCACCCTCTTTTCTGCCGGAAGCACACGAACCCCCCTTCATTAAATCAGCAGAGCTCATGGTAGTTAATAAGTATTCTGTCCTTGGCCACCACTGTGAGGTCAAGAACACCTTCCATGCCCAGTTGCCCTGCCCCCAGGTCCCCTCTAGGCTTGAAAGAGTTCCTTCTGCTCACAAACACTCTGGCCAAATCCATGCTGTAAGCCTGCAGGAATTCCTTTTGGATTAGGTTCCCTGACCTCAGATAACACCTAGGCTGGCAGGAAACCTATCTAGGATCAGGTGTCCCACCCATCAGCCCTGTCTTCCCACTCTGTGACCTCCTTGATGGGTAAAGGATGCTGACCCATACTGGGTGCGCCACACGCAACAGTTTTCTTTTACTGGGTCCAGCTTCTGCTCCAGCTTTGTCCTTTATTATCTTTTCTTTCCCTTCTTTTGTTTTTAATCTTTTCTTTCTCTGATTTCTTTTCTCCTTTTTCGCTTTTATTGTTCCCTCCCCCTCTATCTCTTTTTCTTTTTATCTTAGTGTTTTAAAGTGTTCTCCTTTACACTTCCCTAGTTTTATTTCTTTTTCTCTCCCCCCTTTTTCCTTCTTGATTATTAAATTATTCTTCTTACTATTGTTTGCTTGCTTTTCTCTATTTGATTTTTCACTCTTTTTTTTTTCCCTTCCTTGTTTGGCCCACCTAATGAGAGACCCACACAACTAGCCATACCCATAGTGCCTGCCACCCTACCTACTGGGTAAAGACAACTACTCATTCCTGTGCCAATGGAACATTGATAGGCAGCACCTAGTACCAGCCAAGCCCCTCTTCCACTACGCTACAGAAACAACAGAGAACTGTGTGTAACTCACATTCCTCATCGCACCCACCAGGACATAGATGAGTGTCTGAAAACATACCCATAGGTAATCATCAATGAAATACAAATGCATCAGGACAATGTCTCAGAGACAACAGACAACTTTAGTTCATATTAACACAAAACTGAGTGGCTTAAACAAATTAAAATAGTCAGAAGAACTTTCAGAGAAAGAAATGGCATTGGAACTACTTGATAAAGAGTTCAAAATAAAAATATTTAGGTACTTTCAATGGAAGATTAAAGAGAGGAGGGGCGGGGAGGAGCACAGAGGAAACTGCCAAAGAGTTGTTGGAAGAAAACTTCCTGAAGATCATGACAGATGAGAAGATAGGCATTCAAGAAGCTTAACAAATCCAAAACGGGATAAATCCCAAAATACAATCACCAAGAAATATAATAATCAAACTTTCCCAAACCAGTGACATAACCAATCACCTTAAGGGAAAGTATCACCAGGCCTGGGGACTGAGGACCACAGTATCAGCGGACATCAAAGTCAATGATCTGCATCCTATTTTGATGAGTAGTGACTCAAGTCTTAAAGGCTCATGAGCAATTCCCTACAGTGTCTCTTCATGTTTGGAAGCAAAAAGGAATGATAAAAATCAAATATGCACAGAAACAGCCCAATGGCCTAATGGACCATGTGAACAGCAATGTCCATGAATGAGCCTGAAGCCAGAATTAGTTGGTGCCTAGCTACCACTACCAACTTCTCTGAAAATGATCATATTAAAAGATGGGAGAAAAATGTGGTAGAAACTCAAAATCATAAAAGAAAACAAGTGTACTGGTAGAGACTGGTGGAATACCTGAGACTCTGGTCCTTTGTCACCCTTCAAAGCTACAACAGAACTCCGCCTTGTGGCTCAATTTTCAGCCAAACATCGGATAGACCTATCAATGGAACCAAAGCATTAGTGAAGTAAGTGCATCTACGAATAATCAAACACTTAACATCAAAAGGGCCCCATTTACCCAAAGACGAAGTTTAAAAGGAGGAATGGAAACAGGAAACACAGGGAAGAAGTGGGCTAGGTAATGTTGCATTGAGGGGATTGCAATGAATGCGAGGAAGCAAAATGCAAGACTGATGATCTCTGTAAACCCTCCTCCAAGTGACCATGAAAAACAAAGCATACATTTCAACGAAGACATTTGGAAGTTAGCTGCTTGACCAGGTGACTAGGAGAGATCCGTATTTGTGCTCATTCCAAAGAAAGGCAAACAATATGAGAAATAGTGGACAACATCACTAATATCACCACATGAACAGAACATTTTAAAACACTTTCATTGTGCATTGGGTGAAGGTTTACAGAGCAGGTTATTTTACCTTCAACAATGCATATTCCAACTCAGCTATTGCAATCCCTTCAGTGTATGCTCACCTACACCACATCCTCCCTGTGTATTATGTTTTTATTGCTCCTCTTTTCCTAACCCCAGAGGGTACATTGATGTTAGATGGCTGGTTATTTTAACAAAAGGGTGACTTCAGTCCTAGATCCAAAGGGTGACTAAAGTCTCAGGGAGTCCCACTAGTCTCTATCTGACCAGTCAACCTGGTCTCTTGGGGTTCAGGTTCACATTTTCCTCCCATTCGATCCAGAATCTTCTAAATAGTAGCGGTGACTGGGCACCATCTACTTCTCTGGACTCAAGGTTGTAAGGCTGATGCTTACATGATCCATTCGCCCATTGGACTAATTTTTTCTATCTGTCTTTTTGTTTTGATCACTCTTCATTCCTTTGGATGGGCAGTGACCAAGGGGTGCAATTTAGGAGGTTACTCACAAGCTTTGCAGACTCCATTCTCACCCATTTAGG
The DNA here is from genome assembly GCF_050624435.1 of Tenrec ecaudatus. NCBI lineage: Eukaryota > Metazoa > Chordata > Mammalia > Afrosoricida > Tenrecidae > Tenrec > Tenrec ecaudatus. The sequence goes on from NC_134547.1 coordinate 20,784,404, forward strand.
ATGTAGAACAGTATCTTCATGAATACATCATGACAATGGACCTTGGGTCCATGAGATTACAGTCTTGAAACCCCAGGCCCCAGGCCAGCAAAATTTTGTTGGGGATAATGTAAAAATGGCTACAACCAAATATTAAAAGGAAACTTCTAGAAATTCAAGCTGGACTCAAAAGAGAATGTGAAACAAGGGATATCATTTCTGATTTTGGATGGATCCTAGCTAGACTAGAAAATACCAGAGAGCTGTTTACCTGTGTTTCATTGATTAGGCAAAGGATTCAACTGCATGGATCTTAACAAACAGCGGATAACGATGCTAAGCATGGGAATTCCATAACACTCAATTGTGCTCACGTGGAACCTGTACATGTCGACTAAGCTTCAGTCATTTGAACAGAACAAGGGGATGCTGCGTGGTTTGAAATTGGACAAAGTATGTACCCATGTTGTCTCCTTTCACTGTACTTTTTACTTTGTATGCTGAGTAACATGAGAAGCTGCACGATATGCAGAGGAACACACCTTCAGAATTGCAGGGAGCTTCATTCCAGCATTTTGATGACACAGCCATGCTTGCCAAACGTGAAGATGATTGGAAGCACTAATGAAGATCAAAGGCTACACAGCCTGCAATAGTGATTATACCTCAACATAAAAAACAAAGTCCTTACAACTGGACTAACAAGCAAAGTCATGATAAATGGAGAGATTATTGAAATTGACAAAGATTTGGATCAACAATATCTCCCCACAATAGATAGCAATCAGGAAGTCAGGTAATATGCAGGAGTTCTATTAAATCATATTTACAACTTAGAAAATCTTATTGTTAGTAATATGTATTACGTAACAATGTTATGGTGAGTAATTGGCTGATGTTACCATTCTCAGATATTTCATCTCCTGTGAAGTGACTGGTAGTTTAGAACTGCTGACCTTACGTGGCTGCATAATCCATTACAGCACCAGAGCTCCTCCTTGTGGACAATGTTATGTCAATTGACCTTGGTGTCCCCTTAGACTATGGTCCTGAGCTCCCAGACTCAGTAATATTTACCCGCAAGGTGTCTGGTTATGTTTCAGAAGTTTTCATAACTTTGCCCCCTGTAGCTTCCACCACCTTCATACATTCATGGGTATATATATATACCCATGTGTGTTTACCCATGAGTAAATATTCTCTTGTCACATAGATATAAACATTAGAAATAGAAAATATTCAACCATTTCAAAAAGTATCATCTGAGCAAGAACCAATAGTTCTCAAGAAAGAACTTCAAGCTACCCTGAAGCATTAGCCAAAAACAAGGCCCCGGGAATTGATGGAGTACGAACTGAACCACTCAACAAGCTAATGAAGCACTGGACGCACTCACTCATCTGGACCAGGAAACCTGGCCAACTGACTAGAAGACATACATATTTGTACCCATTTCAAAGGAAGGTGACTGAACAGAATCCTCAGATTATAGGATAATATAATTACTTAACATCTCATGCAAGTAAAACATTGCTGAAGATCCTCCATGCAGCGGTACATTGAGAGGGCGCTACCAGAGGACCAGGGTGCCAGAGGACCAGGGTGCCAGAGGACCAGGGTGCCAGAGGACCAGGGTACCAGAGGACCAGGGTACCAGAGGACCAGGGTACTAGAGGACCAGGGTACTAGAGGACCAGGGTACTAGAGGACCAGGGTACCAGAGGACCAGGGTACCAGAGGACCAGAGTACTAGAGGACCAGGGTGCCAGAGGACCAGGGTACCAGAGGACCAGGGTACTAGAGGACCAGGGTACTAGAGGACCAGGGTACCAGAGGACCAGGGTACTAGAGGACCAGAGTACTAGAGGACCAGGGTGCCAGAGGACCAGGGTATCAGAGGACCAGGGTACTAGAGGACCAGGGTGCCAGAGGACCAGGGTACTAGAGGACCAGGATACTAGAGGACCATGGTACCGCTGCATGATTCAGGGTACTAGAGGACCAGGGTACTAGAGGACCAGGGTACTAGAGGACCAGGGTACCAGAGGACCAGGGTACCAGAGGACCAGGGTACTAGAGGACCAGGGTACTGCTGCATGGTTCAGGGTACCAGAGGTTCAGGCTGGATTCAGAAGACGTGGAACAGGGGATATCATTACTGATGTCAACTGGATCTTGGCAGAAAGGAGACAATACTAGAAAGAGGTTTGCTTGTGTTTCACTGACTATGCGGTAGCATTTGACTGTGTGGATCATAACGAAACTATGGGCAGCCTTGAGAAGAATGGGAATCCCAGAACACTACATTGTGCTCACGTGGAGCCTGTACAAGGTCAAGTGGCAGTTGCGGGAACAGAACAAGGGCACCTGCATGGTTTAAAATCAGGAAAGGTGTGCATCAGGGATGCATCGTCGACCGTACTTCTACAATCTGTGTGCTGAGCAGATCATCTGAAAGTCTGAGATGAAGAAGAATGTGGCATCAGGATTGGCAGAAGGCTTACTAACAACCTGTACTATGCAGATAGCGCAACCTTGCTAGCTGAAAGTGAGGAGGACTTGGAGCCCTTGCTGAGGAAGATCCAGGATGGCATCCTTCGATATGGTTTACAACCCAATGTAAAGAAAGCCAAAACTTTCCTAACTGGACCAGTAGGTAACATCATGGTAAACGGAGGAAAGATTGACGTTGCCAAGGATTTCACCTTGTTTAGATCCACAGTCAATGCTCACAGAAGGCAGTGGATGAGAAATGAAGCAACACAATGCATTAGATGAATCTGCTGCACAAGACATCTTTAAGGCATTTCAAAGCACAGATGCGACTTTGAGGACTAAGATGCGCCTGACCCAAGCCATGGTATTTTCAGTTGCCCTAGATACCTGTGAAAGTTGGAAATGGACTATGGAAGACAAAAAAAGGATCAATGCATTTGTGTTATGGTTCTGGGGAAGAATATTGAAAGTATCATGGACTGCCAAAAGAACAAACAAGTCTGTCTGGGAATAAGAACAGCCAGAATGCTCCTTAGAGAAAGGACAAGATGGCAAGACTTGGTCTCACATACTTTGGACATGTTTTCAAGAGAGACCAGTACCTGGAGAAGGACATTCTGCTTGCTAAAGTAAGGGGCAAATGAACCCTTGTCTACCTTCTAGCCTGTGACTCCCCCTCATTCCCTTCCGCTCCCACGCTTAGAATCATCAGCATCTGTTTCCTTTAGGGTAGAAACCTTTTCTTGACTCTTTATAATATTGGTTTCACCCACTTGTCCTTTTGTGCTTGGCTAATTTCACTGAGCACTTCTGTCCTCCAGGTTCATCCATGTTACGTGGGTTGTACAGACTCATCATTACTCTTGAACACTTGAGTGCTTCGTAGCCCATTCTGTCTGTGTGCCAAGGGTCTTATTTATTCTTCCACCCAGAGACGTTTAAGCTGTTCCGTCTCTTTCCTCTGATGAACATGGATGTGCGCGTATCTGCTTGTATTATTGCTCTATACCAACTAAAGGGATTGCTGGGTCATTTGGTTTCTCTATTCCCAAGTTTTGGAGGAAGGACCATACATATCCCCCTGTCACGACTGTATGTGCTCTATTGTGCCCAGTTTCTTCTACTCTGTACACTTGTTTTTGAAGCTCATTCATGCTGTTGAGCCCATCCATAGTTCATTCTCACCTCTAGCCCGTTGAAGTCATGCTCTTTCTTCTGTCTCTGAAGGAGAATTTCTACTCTTCCCCTTGTCAAGCTCGTCTTGTTACTTCTCCCGCATTATCAAATTTCTTTATTGCGTAGCAGATGTGATTAAGTCATTCTTTCTTTCTACACAGGTTCTGTACTTCAAGATGTCTGTCAAGAACTGGACTGTGTCTAATATATCAGCATCACCCAGACTTATTCCTAATAGGAAGGACTTGAACCACCTCATAGATGAGCTTCTGAAGACTATTAAGGTAATGTGCATGAGAGAGATGCACATGGGGGGCTTGGACTGATTCCCTGCCTCTGCCAAGGGCAGGCTGGGGCATGAGTGAAATGTGAGTGGCTTTGGGAAGGACTTCCTGTGCCCTCCCCCAAAGAAGTCCCCTTTCTAGATGACAGCGATAGCATCCAGCCCACTCAGAATAGGTCCTGCTGCAAGTAATAGACCAGGAGACTATCACGGCACTAGCAACTAGCAAGCATGCTTGTCGTACACGTTGTCACGGTCCTTGGTTGTTCCCCGTCCCCCCATGGTCTACGATCCTTAATATACTAGCTTCTTGACTATGTAAAGTCACAACATAGTTTTGGGGAAGGACGGAGAGAGCCCAGGCTGTACCAGCTCTAGAGTACCATTGGGTCCCTCTGCGGCCAGAATTCCTGAGTCCTGAACAGAACTAGAGTTGTATTAGGAGGAAGGCGGTGGGTGGGGAGAGGAAGGAAAGGCATTGATGTAGAGTAGGAGACAATCGTGTCAGGCACATTGTTTGCGTTTAAGATACTCTCTAGTCCTTTAGAGCCTTCTGTAGAAAAGCACTGGTTCAACCGGATGAGTTAATGAACTGTTTGTACACGAATGCGGGAACAGAGAAAAGGAGTGGCAATTAACTCACTGCCATCGAGTCACTCCTGATTCCAGTGACCCTACAGGATAGGGTAGAATGACCGCTGTGGGTTTCCGAGACTGTAACTCTTTACGGGGAGCAGCTGGTGGTTTTGAATATCATGTTGAGAGGCAGGGTATCAGTCCAAGCCCACCATGTGCATTTCTTTCAGGCACATAACCTTCATAGTCTTCAGAATATTAACTCTCAGTTTCTTGAACTTTCTGAAGTTCTACTTGCATGTAGATAGATAGGCAGAGCTAAATTAATATATGTATATACATCATTCTGTATAGGTGTATATGTATATATTGATATGGCTATGACTGTGAGTGATGCAAACATGTTCAGGATGGCATACGAGGGAATAACCCCCCCCCCCAAAAAAAAGCTCCGCTGCCTAAGTACACATTTTTCACACTAGCGCCATCAAGCAACTTATTCTGAGTTGGTGCACCTAGTGGCATAGCCTGGGAAAGTTCTCTCTGGTCACAGTGAATGTTTTCATAAAAGCAATTTTGCTCTAACCTTGTTTTTTTGTGATGGCTGATTTAAGAGAACAGTGTGCGGCTGTGAAATTTTTTTTTTGCTCTGGAAAAGTGCCGCAGAAACTGTTGTGATGTTGAACACAGCTTACAAACACTCAAGTGTATGAGTGGTTTTCTCGTTTCAAAAAAGGTGAAACGTCAATTGATGACAAACCTTGTTCTGGACATTTGTCAACTTCCTACATGAACAAAATGGCAACAAGATCCATGCACGTGTGCTCTAAGACCGATGACGGGCCATTGAAGAGATGGGGAAGATGACTGGACTATCATGGAGCTTGCTTCAGCACATTTTAATGGAAGATTTGGGAATGAGAAGGGTCGCTGCAAGATTTGTGCCTTGGGTTCTGGCTGACCAGGAAAGAGAGCATCGACTGGAAACATGCCTTACTTTGAAAGAACAGCTGCCAAGTGACCGTGACTTCCTCCCCCCTTCCCCACCCAGGTCATTACTGGTGACAAGACATGGTGCTATTCTTAGGACTTAGGACCTCAAAACCAAACATCAGTCAAGCCAGTGGAGGGCGCCATCATCACCTCGCCCCCAAAAAGCTCATCAAGTAAAATCAAAGGTCAAGACGATGCTCATTTGTTTTTTGATGTGAGGGGGGATAGTGCATTTGAAGTTTGTTCCACCGGTCAGACTGTTACTCAAGCTTTCTATTTAGAGGTTTTGAAAAGATTACATAACTGTGTGACCAAAAAGTCTTGATTTGTGGCAGATGGCCAACTGGTTTTGCCACCATGACAATGCACCTGCTCATGCAGCCATCTCAGTGTGTCAGTTTTTGCCCCAAAATTGACAAATGTGTAATGGGGAGTACTTTGAAGGTGATGAGGTTTTTTGGTAAAAAAAAATATATATATATATTAAAAATATATATATAATACATAGCTTTAAAAAAAATCTGTTTTTTGGGGGGTACCCCCTTGTCTGTTTCCCTTGGATACATGTAACAATAGTGAAGGGAGTACATGCCACAGGGTCTGGTGGTCACACATGATGGACATTCTATTACATTTCCTGTAGTCTATGTACAGAAGTCCTGGTGGTGCTGTGGGTTAAGTACCTGGCTGCTAACTGCAAGGCTGGTGGTTCAAACACACCCGCTGCTCTCTGGAAGAATGAAGAGGCCGTCTGCGCCTATAGAGGTAGACAGTCCCGGAAATCCTAAGGACAGTTCTCCTGGGCCCTCGGGTTGGCGTGAGTTCGGACAGAGCCCGTGGCAGTGAGGTGGGCTGTTACATACAATTGTAACAAGCGACATCTGGTGAGTGTGGGTAGAGATCTGGAGGTGTCCCGACTGCCCATCAGTGGACAGAGCTGTCAGGGCCCACTCAGGCTGGACTGTAACGCTTTCTTTCAGGGCACTTGGTGAAAATCAGGTTTCCCTCTAGTCCCTTGTTGGTGTAATGTCTTAGGGCTAAGACCATGTCTGTTTTGCTTGAGATAATATGCGCCCCCCCCCCTTCTATCATAGAATATATCAACCTTCTTCATCCAAACCCGGAGACACGGCAAGTGATTTGAGGAGCTATGTTTTCAGTTCTTGCAAGGACAATATATAACTAGTGGGATTTCAGATACCTAAGAGATAAATGATTTAATTCTGTTGATAGCTCAGGACATTAGAGCTTAATTTGCTTCTGGAACCTCGGTTGGGAAAGGAAGTATGTTGCTCCATTCGGATGTATCCTGTTGTCAAAGGAGGAACAAGGGTGAGGTGGGGATGATGGAGCGATGAGTCATCAAATAACATTTTCCAGTAGCAGAGTGAATGAACAACAACAAACATCTGTGAGTTTGTCAGCACATATTTACAAAGTGAACGAATGAGTGGGGACTAAAGCCTTTTGGCTCAGGCCATGCTTCTCTCTCAGGCTGATTCGCCAGCCAAAAAGGAGGATGTGCTTGTCCTCAGCGACTTGCCCGAGGTGCTCTTTCAGGAGTTCCACCATCCTCAGGATAAGCCCTTGGTCTGCTTCTACTCCATCAGTGACAACTATTTTGTCTCCTTCAACTGGATAGAATCCTATCGAAAACAAAAACAGGTAAAAACAATCTAGCTCCTTTCCCCTCCTTTATCCCATTTATACGCATCATACCTAAACTCTCCAGATCTTAGCATGCTGGGAGTGTTCTGAGGTAGTCCATTTTTGCGCCCATCTCCATGTCCTGATTTGACCGGGAGCCCTCAAGCCTTCCTCACCTCTTGTCATCAGGCAGAATTCCCACTTCCTACAAGGTTAGCTGAAGGCCAAGTCAAGGTCCTCCAGCATGGGATTCTATCACATACCCAAAACGTAATCCCACGACACTCCTACAGTCAAGCTCTCCAACCTTTCCTGGTTTCCACAAGAGAGAAAAAGAATCAAAACATTCCATTTCCCCCTACCCTACACTTCTGGGAGATCGACCTCCTACACTTCTGGGAGATCGACCTCCTACACTTCTGGGAGATCGACCTCCATGATCGGCCTTTGTTTCTCTCATCCCTTTCTAGATCATCCTTTGGATACAGGACAAAGACGAAACAAGCAGAACGGTAGAGAAGAAGAAGTTTCCCATGATGGATCAAGTGCCCCCCATCGAAGCAATGGTCCACACGGGCTCCTACCACATGTTAATTGCTTACTGTGGTGACATGTGCCTGCGGCTCTTTGGAGACCACCATCGGGCATTCAGGTCTCTGTGTACAGTGCCCTGCCAGTTCTCCATCAACTGCCTCTGCTATGACTCAGAAACTGAGATGCTCTTGTCTGGCACCTTGGGTGCTGTGGTTACCTGGCTGATTTTACCAGGTGGCAAGGGCCTCCAGATGGCTCAGACAGTGTCTATCCCTAGTCATGAGTTTGTACAGGGCTTTTCCTTGCATGGCCCCCAGGGCTCTCTCCTGGTTCTATGTGAGAATACACTGAGGGCCTTTGCCCACCAGGGTCCAGGTCAGCTGGAAGAGGTCAAGAAGTTCACTCCAGTAGCCAGTGGCTCCCCCATCACCTGCTCCTACACTTGCATCCCTCGGGGCTATCTTTACGCTGGGAATAAGACTGGGGAGGTCCATGCCTGGAGTCTAGACCATGATCATTTCTTGCACAGCTTCCAGGCCCATTCCTCATCAGTGATCTGTGTCCATAGCCGGCCAGACATGTACACTTTACTGACAGCGGGCAGCGAAGGCACTGTCCGGGAGTGGACACTCACTTCTGGGGACTTGCTGCGGCAGCTGGATATTGATGAAGAGTTGAAGCAACTGCAGTTTATTGACAACAACACGTTTTTCTGCCAGACCAACTACACTTTCTCATTGTACCACCTGCCCTACTTCTACAGCCTCTTCAGCGTGTGTGGGTCTGCTCCCCAGCTGGTGCAGCGGGTCTGCTGTGGCCCAAACTGGGCTCGGATCCTGTGTGCCACGGAGGATGGGTTGTGGCGCTTCCTGTCTCCAGTAACAGGAGAGCTCCTGCTCATCACCTGGCCTCTCCTCTTGGACAAAACTGAGGTCTGGGCCTACGACTCAGACAGGGAGGAGCTCTTTGTGGCAACACGCAGTTCGGATGTGCTGGTGTTCGATGCCACTCGGTCTCCGTGCACGGCCAAGTATCTTATGTGCATGTCCGTAAACGCTGGGGATAGCATCACCTGCTTGCTCTATGGGAAGTTCAACCTGGGTAAGGACCTACAAGGACTGATCCTGTGCGGGCACGAGAGCGGCATGGTGAGAACGCTTTCCCACTACAGCTGTGCCAGAATAGAGGAGACTCTTCACTCGGGGGCAGTATTGGCACTGTCCACCCTGGATGAGTCTCCTAAAAATTCCTTGCTCTGTTCGTATGGCATGGATAGCTTTGTCCACCTGATTGAAGTTACGCTTCAAGGATACAAGGTCATCCTGAAGTCCCTCAGGAAAATCTTCAGTAGTTGCCCCCTGAAACACGTGATACTCTTGCCCAGCTCGGTGGGGGCCATCACTGAGAACCTCTGCTGGCGCCTCTGGTACCACCAAGACTTTCTGGGATTTTCAGGACCAGGGCAAGGTTTGGTGTTTCGAGAGACGAAACGCCTGCACCAATGCGCCATCACCTCATTTGATGTCTGCCTTTCCTTGAACATTTTTGTCACGGGGGCCATTGATGGCTCAGTGCGGATCTGGAACTTCCACGGGAAGCTAATCACCGAGCTGAACTCGGTGCTGCCTTTTGGCCCGCTCTGCTTTGCCAATAATCATGGTGACCTGCTTCTGACTTTTAATCAGAGTCTCTACTTGGTCTCCTGCTTGAAACTGCTCCCGCCAGGTCTACTGACTCACCTAGTCATCCTAAACATGGCAGATGAAATACAAGAAGTCCCTAGGCCCTTCATGCCTAGCTTTTTTTTCTCGTTTGAAACTGTATTTGTGCCCAAATTTGTTTACCTTGGGCACGGGCTACAGGAACTTCAAGGGCTAGAGACCCTGGTCAATCAACGGGCCATTGCCTTTGACAATAGCGTGCCTCACGTTGTGGAGGAAGAGACAAGTAGGCCCCAGCAGAGTCAAAGATCGAAAGGGCAGTTCTTGGAGGAAAAGGAGACGGATCAGTCTGAAGCTCAACGTCCCCCACGTGTGGCTCCTGCTCGGTTACTGTTGACTGGTTGGGATGGGCTCAACCCCTACCGCATCTTACGGTCTTTCTTTGGTCGAGATCGGCACTGGCCCTTTGCCCCTGATGGGTACATTCCAAACTCAGTGGTCCGTGCCCGTCTTTGGCCTGAGGGCACGCCAATATTCCTGCGCTATGACATGCATGCACCCTGCCAAAAAGAGGCCTGGGCCATGACCGAACCCTTCAGAGGCAAGGCACCTTCACCTCTAACACTGGAAGACGAGAAAGACTCGGCGGAAGAACTGGTGGAGGAAAGCCAGGAAACCAAAGGAATGACTTTCGGTGCTTTGCTAAACATGACAAACCAAAATTGGGTGGGAAGGAAATTCAGTGAGGAACTGATAGATAACTTAATTGAGGCTGTCCTCAACCTCACAATTTACTGTTCGGCCGAGAAATACAAGAAATACTTGAGTATCCTGGCACACGTTTTAGGTACTTCCCGTGTACGTCCAAGGTCGCTCTCTCTGGTTGCCTCTCGCCTATTGGATGATACAACTCATTACAACCCACACATCCGTGTGCTAGCCTGGGAAGGGCTGGATCGTCTCGGCCTCATGAACCATCTCTTTGCTATTCCCCTGGCTATGAACTTGATGGACAGTGATGAGAGGGTGCGCATTAAAGCCTTGTACCTTATGACAAGAGTTGCAGGCGTCCGAACCAAGAGCATGCTGGTACGCCTGTTGAAGACACGAGAAACTTGGAAGGAATTACAGTAAGTTTCATGGTCGCTTCCTTCCCTTCTGAGTCCTTCAAGCTCCTAGCCTCCAGAATCAGATGGTCTCTTCCCTCTTCCCACAGCCCTTTTGTTTCCTTTGCTTTATGGTCTTTGTTTCCATTTGCTTCTTTACTCCAAGTACTAGACCCTTTCTTCCAGCACTGAGCGGCCTGCGATTCCACCATTTTCTCATTTAAATACAATTCCTTTAGAATCAAGTCCCCTAAGTCCCCCAGCCAAAGCAGGACCTATGTCACCCTGATTACGCTATCTATCCCTGTCCTTAGCTCCTTCTTCAATTAATATTATGCTATCCTACTGTGTGCTAAATGGCTACTTTATTTACGCCTCTCCCACTGTAGCTCCTTCTTTTAAAGGTAGCTTTTATCACGGTCTCCATGTTGTCCCTCTTTCCCCTTGACTTTTACAGGCAGAAAAGGATTGGAGAAGAATCTATGTCTCAGCTCTTTGGGGTTCAGGGGAACGACATACAGGCCCTGCTTGTTCACGTCGAGGAGCAACTGAATGAAAACCTGAGCTTATCACACAAGGAACAACAATGTGCTTTTCCTGCTGCATTCGACATCCCTGACAAACCAACGCTCATCCATAAAAGCAAAATCAAGAAGCAGCTTCAAATCAAGAGCAAAAGAATTAGTATGTATGGGACACCCGATGGGGCTTGTTTGGGGACCACTTTAGGGGCACCAAAAGATGGATGGTATGGCAAAGGCATATCAAGATATACCCGTGACGATATAGATACGTGGGAGGATCTTTATCCTAGAAAGTAACCTTCCTGGAAAAGATCCACCCCATAACCAATATGCACTTGGGGTCTACTTTTGAAGATAGGAGAGCTAGGATGAAGTAGTGAACATTTCTATATCATCAAGCCTCCATCTCCTTTACCTTTGTATCTTTTTTTTTTTTGGGGGGGGGGGTCAGTCATGGTCTTAGATATTACAAAGGATCTCACTCCGAACATTTATGTTTTTTCTTAACCATTTTTATCCCAATATCTCTGCAGTGAAAAGAAACCTGAGAGTTCCCAGGAAGCACAGATATAATGAATTAGAAAAGGTGAGCTCTTTCTTAGTTTCTACTGCCGATGAAGGTAAAGAAACAGAGGACAGAGAAACAGAGCACATTGAAACAGACTATGTTGCCCCGAGCCCAGTCCCAACCCAGAATGTTGAAGAATCAAAAGAGTTCATGGTGGAGACCACAGGCCAAGATATCGTGAAAGATGGTGGAGAAACGATCCCTCAGCTGGAAAGACAAATACCTGCAAAAGAGCTTTGGGAAACGGCATGGAAGAGAGTTCTTGAAAAACCGGCTGAGAAGGTAATAGAAACAAAAGACACGAAGGCTGTTTCACACCTGACTACAAAAGAGCCCAAGAAAGCAGAGGTTTCTAAGAAAGAAAAACATATAAAGAAGACACATAAATATACGGGCCGTGGTTTGGCCGGGACCCCAGGACACAAAAGTATCTCATATAGCAAGACTTGGAGGGATGACATTTGCCAACTTGTTACCTCAAGGATAGCAAGTTCCCATCCAGGAATAGTACAAGATCTTGGTAAAGAACTGGTTGACCTAGCCCAAGTGATTCTTGCTGATCGACAGCCTAGTTGGGATCTCTTTCAAGAGATCTGCCCCCTATTAAAGAACGCCGGTTCCATCTCATCCAAAGGGGATGAGAGGGCAGCAAAAGAACCACCCATCATCCCGGGAAAAGAGGCCATCGAGGAAGCAGGAACACTGGGGATAAAGGAACATGAATCCAAGAAAGCAGTCACCAAGAGCAAGGTATCCCCTCCAAAGGTCAAGAAAAAGAAAGTTCCTCCTTCGAGAGAGGACCTAGGCTTGGAGACCGTAGCTTCTACCAAGAAAAGACGTAAACTGGCTGCGCAAGAAGGGGGCATGCCGGAGAAAGAGAGGAAGCTACCTGGAGAGAAAAAAACGGTGCAGGAGAAACGGGTCCCGGCCCAAACAAAACTCAGCCCTCTCCAAGGAGAAATGCCCCGGGGGGAAATAACCAAGGAAAAGCAAGCGTCGTCTCCAAAAAAAAGGCAACTGGCTGCGCAAGAGAAGAAGAAATTTCTGAGGAGAGTCAAGAAAATGGTCTGGAACGAAAGAAAGTCAGCCAGGGACCGGAAGAAGCCGGCCTGGAGAAAGAGAGCGTGGAACCAGGAAGAAGGCAAAGGCGTGTGGGCCAAGGAAGCGGGGCTGCCAGTCTCTGAAGGAAGAAAGTTGGCCCAGGAAGGGGAGGAACTGGCCAAGGGAAAGAAAGAGCCTGGGAAGGAAAAGAAAGTGGCCGAGGAAAAGGAAGACCTCCTCGTGAATATAGAGAAGCAAGTTAGAGAACTTCAGGAGAAGCCCCACAAGAAGGGGCCATACACCCAAGGAGAGGGAAGAGATGCTGAAGATAAGGAGATGCCGCCCTGGAAGAGGGCGGACTTGGCCCAGGAAAGGGAACATTTGTCTAAAGACAATTTGTCTACAGAGGAAGAGGGGTTATCCTGGGAGGAGAGAACACAGGCATTGGAGAAGGAAAGCATGGTTGAAGAAGATAATGAGCTGGCCCCCCAACAAGAGAGATTGTTAGGAAAAGAGGACGGAGAAGCCCATGGAATGAAGGAAGCAGAGCAAGGAATAAAAACACAAGGTAGGGAAGAGGAGGAACAAGAGGAGGAACAAGGCCAGGAGGAGAGCCCTATTCCGGAAGGGGAGAGTGAGGCTGAGGAGACTAAACAACCATTCTGGGAAAGACCGAAACTGAGCGTAGAAGAGGAGGAAATGTCCGCTGCAATGGAGACGCTGTCAAACCTGAGTGATAAACAGGCTTGGGAAGAGGAGAGGTCACAAGAAAGAGAGACGGCACCCGAGGGAGAGCAACCACAGGCTCCAGACACAGAGACAGCGGACGCAGAAGAGGCAGAACAGGTTGGAGACACGGAGACGTGGTCACAAGGAGAGAAACAGGCCCGGGGAGAAACAAGAGTGGCTCGGGAAGCCAAGAGACGGCCTTGGAAAGAGACAAGCGAAACCAAGAGACGGGCTCGGGAAGAGAACATAGAAACCAAGAGACGGGTTCAGAAAGAGCAACAAGCTCAGAAAGAGGAGAGACAGGCTCAGAAGGCAGAGAAAGAAGCCGAGCGAGGAAAACAAGAGTCCAGAGTGAAAGCGAAACTGGGCCCAGAGAAACCGAGGATGATGGAGGAAGAAGAGCAAGAGGCCACGAGGGGAAGGAAAGGGAGCCCAAAGCAGAAATGGATTGAGAAAGCAACTGAGACACAAAGACAGGGGGCCAAAGAAAAAGCGAAACAGACTCCGAAAGAGGAACTAAAGGTTGAGCAGCGAAGGCAACGGACTTGGCCAAAAGGGAAAGTAGCCCGAGAAAAGGAAGGACAGGGTGGCAAAATGGGGGAAGAATCCCTAGAGCGAGAACAAACGGCCAAGAGCGGAAAGAAAAGGCCATTGGGGAAGACATGGACTCAGAAACCTAGCAAATGGGCCAAGGAAAAGAGACACGTTGCCGAAAAGGGAAACCAAGTAGCCGGGCCACAGATTGCAAGGACTAGCAGCAAGGGAAAGGTACCCCAAGAAAAGCCAGCCATTCTGAGGCAAAGTGAGATAGTGTCCCAAGAAGAGAGGAAAGTGGCCTTTGATGACAACATCAAAGAGAGGGGTGTCCGCAAGAAAAAGGGAATGATAAAAAAGGAGAGAGCGCAGGCTTTGGCTGAACTGAGAATGGACGATGGGGTTGATTTGGAAGAAAGTGAAGCTAGCTCTAGAGAAACGAGTAGACCGATAAAACATAGTCAACTGCTTAGAAGTCTGGCTCAGGTCATTAGAGAACTAAGTAAGTCTTCGGGTAAAATGGAAATAGCCAAAGAAGAGAGCTCCTCCATTATGGAAAGGAAGGAAGCGGACGACCAGGAGCAGGGCCTTCTTAAGGAACAGAAGGAGGCAGCCGAAGAAGATAAAGAACTGGCTCAGAAAGAGAGTGAAAGCAGAATGGCCAGCCAAGAGAGCACACTGACTGAGGACGAGGGCTTAGAGGAGGGCCGAGGGTTGGCAGAAAGCGTCCGGGAAAAGACACTCTTAGATACAATCCAGGCAGATAGGCTGTTAAAGGAAGTGCAGGAGCAAAATATCATAGAAAGGGGGCATCCAGAGGAGTTTTTAAAGGGACTTGGAGAGAACGAATCAGAGGAGATTGCGGTGAGGTTATTAGAGAATATCAAAGCGATGCGGTTGGGGGGATTACGTGAGAGCCTGATTGAGAAGAAAATAGAGGAGGGTCTCACTGAGGAGGGGAAAGAGGAGAGATTGACTGGAGAGGAGGATCAGGAGGAGAGCCTTTCCATGAAGAAGAAAGGGGCATCCCTGGTAAAGGAGGGGGGAGAGGTGAGTTGGGGTGAAGAGAAACAGGAGAAAGAGCAGTTGCCTATAAGAACAGAGGAGGGGTCAAGTGAGGAGGAGGGGGAGAGCTTGAGTGAAGAAGAGGAGGAGGAAGAGGAGAGCTGGGAGGGAGAGAGCTTGAGTGAAGGGGAGGAGGAGGAAGAGGAGAGCTGGGAGGGGGAGAGCTTGAGTGAAGGGGAGGAGGTGGAGGAGGAGAGCTGGGAGGGGGAGAGCTTGAGTGAAGGGGAGGAGGTGGAGGAGGAGAGCTGGGAGGGGGAGAGCTTGAGTGAAGGGGAGGAGGTGGAGGAGGAGAGCTGGGAGGGGGAGAGCTTGAGTGAAGGGGAGGAGGTGGAGGAGGAGAGCTGGGAGGGGGAGAGCTTGAGTGAAGGGGAGGAGGTGGAGGAGGAGAGCTTAGGTGAAGAGAGGGAACGCGTGAGAGAGGAGGGGGAAGAAGAGGAGATGGAGAAGTTAGAGGAAAGCCAGGATGAAGGCAAGACAGGTGAGACGGATGTGGAGAGATTATCAAGAACAGAGCTCTCCAAGGGAAAGGCACGCTTTTTCAAGCAAGTGGCGGCAGGTAAGGGCCTTGTCGAGAAAAGGGAGGCTACAGCTAAAAGGGAAATGCTTTTTAAAAGAAAGAGGTTACTTGATGGAAAGAGACGCTTGAAATCTTCCATCAAGGAAGTTTGGCCAGAAATTCTAGGGAGTGTCTTCAAAACGACCCCCGAAGAGGAAACAAGGGTGAAAGTCTTAGAGGATCATTTGGCTTTTGAAGGACAGGACAGTCAACTTCCTGGAATAAAACCAGTGACAAAATCATCGGGAAGACAAGGGGACACGCTCTTGCAGAAAGCTCGGGGTCTGTTTTCAGAAGCCATGGAAACAAGCTTAAAGACTCAGATCCCAGAAAGTCTCCAATGGCCAAGGTCCCAATTACCTGGTGTTGTCACCGGACCACAGACTCCTGGACACACGTCTACAGGTGACCGATGGAAGTGGGCTCTGCAGCTTCATGATTCCCAGGTGGAGGAACCTGAGATCCAGGCCCCAGGCCCTACTTCTTCACCTGAAATGCCAATGAAAAGATACCACCGCGCAAGCGACTCAGAAATAAGTCCCTTCCCTGAAGACTGGATTCACAGTGCCTTAAGAAGGTTGGAAGCAGGAGAGCAACTTCCCAGGGACATTCTCTATCGACTGAGGGAGCTCCTCAGAACCAGTCATCCAAAGGGGGACTGGGAGTGGCTACAGCAGGCCAAACTTAAGCTTATTGCTAAACACCTCAGCCAGAACTTAGAGTTAAGTCACACTAAAGAATCTCGAGCAGATAAGGATATTTTAAGGGCAGGGCACTTAAAAGTGCTCCCTCCAATTAGAGGGGGAAAGGAGAGCAGGTGGGTGCCGTTACCTATCCCAGAACCAGTGTTCCCATCCACTAGTAAGCCGATTCAAGCTGAATCCTATAGCAAGAAGCCAGCTGACCGGTTCTCCACTGCTATCAGGGAGATAAAGCAAACGTATCCAATCAAAAGAGATGTTTCTCCAACCATCTGTCCTTCTTATCCAATCAAAAGGGATCTTTCTCCAACCTTCTGTCCTTCTTACCCAATCAAAGGAGATGTTTCTCAAAACGTCTGTCCTTATCCAATCAAAAGAGATGTTTCTCCAACTGTCTGGCCTTCTCTAAACAAAAAGTCACTTCCCTTGATATTTCAGAAGGACTTCTGGGCCCTGGGGGGCAGGGTCGAACTCCCCAAATTTCCCAAGGTCAAGAAGAAATCACTTCCTACCCCTGCACCTGGGCTACCATTAGCAACCAAGAAGACGCAAGCCCCGAAGGCTATCGACGGTCACCTTTTAGGAGAGCCGTACAGGAGTGAGCGGGTACAGCAGGTATCCACGGCTCTGAGAGAGATGGAGAGTCGACATTATCCTGCCGCGAGAGTCATTTCCACGGGTGCCCACAACACTGTGAACAAACAAACCCTGGCACTCGTGTTTCAGAAGGAACTTTGGGCTCTGAAGGGTACAAGGAGGTGCCCCAAATTGCCCAAGTTGGGGAAGCAATCACAGCCTATCTCCAAGAAGAGGGAAGAGATCCCTCAGTGGGAGACCTTTGTGGCATTGTACCATATCTTGCGGCTGTTACAGCAGCGATATGCAAAAGATAACGCTACTTGGATGGAACAGTTCTACCAGCTCATGGACCTGTACCAACTGAAGTCCCCTCGAATACAGAAGCTTCTCCTGGAGTTGCTACAGCGAGAGCAGCCCCAACCCCGAGAGATCCTCTGTGAAGAGGCCCAGAAAACCAAGGACCTGGTCCTTGGCGAGCGGTTGCTCTGCCGCCTGTTTTGCGGTGGTTCTCATGGCCCTGCAGCTCCTCTAGCATTCCACCATGTGATGCCCCTTCCTGGCAAGAACGAGGTGCACACGCTCCAACCCGTGGGCATTGCCCAGTATGGGTTCCTAGAACTTGCTTGGAAAAGCCTACCACAGGTCAATCCCTGCTTGTTGCGAGATCGTCCGATCTCCCAACTCTTTGATTTGGCCTAATGGTAGGGTTAGGGTCTTATTGTAGTTATGAACAGGGGCGCAGATTCTAAGCCTACTTACTCGGTGTCAACGTAGATGGGGGGTTGGACGAGGCCTCCTCTTCATTCATTCCCCAGAAACCTACGGCTTGATGGGTATTGAATAAAACGCGATTTCTCATTGGCAACAAGGATTGTGACGGGTCTCTCTTCTTGCCCAAGCATAGAATCCCTTGGAAAGTAGATTTGTTCTAAGAGGGGGGTGTCTTTTATTTAGTCAATGGAGGATGGCTTTTGGAGGGCAGGCTCATCTTTTGATAGAAAGATCTGTCTTGGCTTTTTTTCTTTTCTCTCTCCTCTTGGCTCGAATCTCCTTGTCTCATGGGAAGGAAGGTATCTGACCCCTTAGAGCTTGTGTTCAGCAGCAATATGAGGGGGCTTCAAAAAGTTCCTGGGGAAACAGAATTACAAGAGAATGGACATTCCCACACCTTTTGTAAGAACCACTTTGTAAAAAAGGAAGCGGAGAAGACCCATAATTTTGTTCCTGTATCAATTTTCTCTTTACAAAGTGCCCTCATCTTCGCCAGGGGGTTCTGCAGTGAAAGCGTGGTGAGGAACACCAACTTTGAATTCAGAGCTCTCTGTCCACTCCTCACTCTGCCCCTCACTAGCTCTCTGAGTTTATTAGCTCTCTGATTTCAACTTTTTGGCCCTCCAAAGTACAGTGATGATATCATAAGACCTATTGTGTTGAAATGCTTAACACAGTCCTTGGTTATGGTTCTCTTTCTACTGGGTAATTATTCTAAGGGAGGGAGGCAGTGTGTGGAGGAAGAGATGGGGCCTTTAAATGAAGTGAGGGTTTGAATTCCTGCCCTGCACCTTAATGTATAATTTAGAACCAGAGACTTCCCCTAAGCTGCAGTTTTCTGTTTGTTTGCAAATAGTTAATAGCGTTTATTTGAAAGGCAATGTAAAAACTATTAATATGCTTTTATTGACAATATGGTTCACAATCATGCATTTCCATAGTTCAGTCCTGTGTTAGACAGGGTTTTCTAGAGAAACAAAATCAGAATGCTAATAATTATATATATATTTATACAGAGAGATAGATGTATAACATAAAAAATAAACAGTTCATAAATTATAAAGCAGTACAAATGGATCAGTGCAACTCACTCCCGTGAGACAGTTGTGAGACACTGGCAGTCCTTCATGTCTTGAGGGCTTCAGGGTAGTCCTCTGTAGAGCAATTCAGGCTATCCGGGCACAGGCAGCAAACAACAAGGCAGGTCACCAACAGTCAGCCTGATAACAGGTTCCGACAGTCCCCAGCTCAAGAGATGTAAATTCCAATGGTGTGGTGAAGCAGGTCTTGAAGGAACTTCAAATTACAGCGACACAGTCCATGGGTTTGGTGTGCCACAGGTAGTGTAGCTTTCAAATAGAGGCACAGAACAAGCAAGGCAGCTGCACACTGGACCAATGTTCAAAGAGCGAGAGACAAGAAAGGTGAGGCTCGCAGGGCCATTTATCTCTCCGCCCTTCAATTAATCCCATATGTGTTTATCAGTCAGGTTGGCACAATAAACTAACTACCTCAAGTCCTATTAATAAGAATTGTACAATCATCTCTACAATCACTTCCAGAACATTTTCTTCCCTTTGTATTTCTTATTAGCTCCCCATATCCCTCTAACTCCACCACCATGCCCCCCCAATTAGCCCCAATCCAGTTATTGTATCTACAGCTTCACCCATCCCGGTCTTCCTATACTGGAAAACATACCCCTCCCCCCACCACAAAAAAAAAAGACCAACAATAATAACCAAATAAGCCAGAGGAAAAAACTCCAATTGAGAAAAAGGCAAGGAGTATGACAAACTAGAATATATTTTAAATAGGTCAAAGGGGAGATCAAATGATCAGGAATCACATTTTAACCTAATTGCATTTGCCATGTTTGCATGTACAATATTCTCTGTCTGATGACAAGTCTATTCACATCCCTCCACTGTGGTCAGGAGACTTCGCAGAGGCTTAGTACACGTAAGAACTCTGCAAATGGCATTTGGGAGAAATCGCTGTCAGCCAAAGCCTTCTACAAATCAGGTGTTCACAATTTAAACTCAGATACCATTCCCTCCTTTGGATGTGGAGTTTACATCCTTGGATCACACCGGCTGGTGTGCTGCTTCTATGAGGATTTAGTTGATGTCTCACTTGGATGGCTGCTTGTTTTAAGACAAGCCTTCAAAACCCCAGATGGTGTTCTTGCTGATAGCCGCGCACCGTCTGGTTTCTTCACCATGCTTTACCATGTCACGCGTATCTTCAGTGATCTTAAGCAGTTTTTCCGAGCAGAAAAATTGTGCAGAAAACTCAGAGTTCCCCCTTTGATCAGCTTTTGATAGAAAAACCTGTCCTGTGGTATGTTGTTTACAACTGATAAACTGATGTTATACATGATCACGTATAACAAAATCTGTCATTTATATTAGAGTTCACTCTGTGTTATATAGCCCAATGACTTCCAACAAGAATGTAATATCATGTGTTCATCTTATCACACAGAATAACTTCATTGCCCTAATTATGCCCTGTGCTCCACAGAGTCATCCCTTCTGCTCTCTGCCAACCATTGACGTCCTCACTGTCACTGCCTCCATCCTTTTTTGCCAACCTCCTTCTTGTAATTGTGTTCCCTTCACTCAACACTTGTCTACACTCTATCCAAGACTTCTCTCCTCTTTTACCTCTCGTTACCAGAAAAGAAGGTTTCTTTCTGTGTGGAGATCTTTTCTGATTTTTAAAACAGTGATCCCATATCATATTTGTCCTATGCGTCCAACTTATTTGATTCCGCATAATGTCCTCCAGGTTCATTGATGTTATGAGGGATATTTTTCAGATTCATCTTTATTGTCTAACATGTTAATATTCTATTGTCTGTCTGTACCAAAGTCCCCATTCTTTCCCTGATGGACCAGGCGGTTGTTTCCATCTTTTTGCTATTGGGAATAGTGTTGCAATGAACATGGGTGTACATACATGTATATACACCTATTTGTGTTGAGACTCTCCTTTCTCTAGGCCACATGCCCAGTAGAGCAGTTTCTGGGTCCTATGGTCTTTCTAGTTGAGGAAGTACCTCACCACTTTGCACAGTACCTGCATCATCTTACAGTTCCGCCAGCAGTGGATGAACATTCCGGTCTGTCTGCACCCTCGCCAGCCTTTGTTTTCCAGTTTTTTGAACTTTGCTATTATTTCTGTGATGAGGTGGTATCTCCCTGTGGTTTTCTTTGTCTCTCAAATGGCTGTTGACATCAAGCATTTCTCCATGTTCGTTGGTCACCTGACTGTCCTCATTGGTGAAGTGTCTGTTTAGGTACTCTGCCTATTTTTAAATTGGCTTATTTGTCTTTTTCTTGTTGTGTTGGAAAGTTTTCTATGAATTTTATAGTGCAATCCTTTGTCTGCAATGTCATGGCCAAAAATGTTCCCCAGACTGAGTGTTCTCTTTTCATGATTTTAAGGAAATCTACTGATGCACATAGCTGTCTATTTTTTTTGCTGTCTAATTTCTAAGAGATTCAAGTCACCTATTTTGTCTTCTGTTGCTCATGTGTTTTTCATTTTGTTTGACAGTATGTTTATCCTTATATTAAGGAACCCTGGTGGTGTCGTGGTCACCTGATGGGCTGTGATCCCCATGGTCCAAAGTTTGAAACCACCAGCTGCTCCAAAGGAGAAAGATGGGCTTTCCACTCCCATATGCAGTTATGGCTCATGAACCCACAGGGCCATTGCTATGAGTTTGCATTGACTCAATGGCAGTGAGTTTTGTTTTTGAGCTTTATACCATGTATTAGACACCAGAGTTTGTTTCTAGTTTTCCATTGATGATCTTTATAGTTAGAGGTTTTACAGTTAGGTCTGTGAGCCATCTCGAGTTTGTCTTTGTATACTGTGTGAGTCGTGGGTTCCATTGCATTGTGCTGCAAATTAATGTCCTTTTTGCCAGCGTGACTTATTAAGAGACTATCTCTTCCTCATTCAGTGTGCTTTGGTCCTTGGTCAAAGATCATCTGTGTGTAGGTGGATAGATTTACTTCTGGGTTCTCCGTTCTGTTCCACTGAGCCTATATACCGATCATGGCATCAGTACCACACTGTTTGCATTACTGTAGTTGTACTGCACGTTTTTAGATTAGGAAGTGTGCTAGTTACATCATTTCATGTCAATTTGATAAATAAGTGTAGGGGTGGGGTCTAGCCTGTCAATCAGGTCACAGCCTAATTGATGCCTCCTTATGGGCATGGCCTAATAATGAGGATTCTGGGAACTCCCTCTCTTTCTCCCTCGAGGTGGGATACTCTCTCTCTCTCTGCCTTGGTCTTCCTGCTGACAAGCCACATGGAGTCAGAGCCTTGAAGATGCTTCCACCACCACTGGATCCACAAGACGTTCCACTCACTGGCCTGAGGTCTTCCTGCATTCCACATCATTGCATGTGCTGCATGAGTCTGAAGAGGGATTTATGGACTGGTATCAGACTTAACTGCTAATATTGAACTTACGGACTCAAT
This sequence comes from Tenrec ecaudatus, assembly GCF_050624435.1. Lineage (NCBI taxonomy): Eukaryota > Metazoa > Chordata > Mammalia > Afrosoricida > Tenrecidae > Tenrec > Tenrec ecaudatus. Next base: position 20,806,429 of record NC_134547.1, read on the forward strand.
CTGGACTGGGCTGGGATGTTTTATTGATGCACAATTATTTGTTGATGTAAAGTTCTTGCTTACATGTCACTGAGTGTCTCTGGATTTGTTTCTCTATTCAACCCAGGAAAATGAGAAGTTTCTGATTTTGTAGTTGTTGTTCTTCAGTATTGCTTTGCTTGCCCTGTCTCTTTCCTTTTCTCCTTTTTCTTCTTTTTTCCCCCTCAAGCCCTCTGCAGGGGCTGCACTGCAATACCAGGCTGATGCGTGGAGTGGATGGAGCAAGCTCCTAATCCAACTCCTACCTGCACAATGCGCTTAATATGTTCTCCTCAGATAGAAGACATATCAGAAATTAAACTGATAAGAACAGATACTTGATCTTAGCCAAAAGGCTGAGAAGCGATAATGGTCTCTTTCCATTTCATATAAAGTTGATCTTTTGTATTTCAACCTCTTTAGAGAACGGTATTAAAATCTGGTTTGGGGTTGCATTCTATCTGTACATTGCTGTGGTATCTGTAGTATTGGCATTTCTACAATGTTAAGTCGTTCTATCTGTGAGCAGGACATATTCTTCCATTCATGGTGGTTTATTGGTTTCTCATAGCAATGCTTTATAGTTTTCTTTGTATAGATGTTTTGTTTTTTTTTAGGTTTTACTTTTCCTCTGACTAGATTTATTCCTAAGTATTTCATCTTTTGGTTAGAAATAGCAAATGATATTGTCTTTCTGATTTTGTTTGTAGAGATCCCTTATTTAGTATAAGGAATCCAACTGATTTTTATATGTTGATTAGTATCCTGACACTTTGCTGAATTTTTCAATTAGCTCCAACAATTTTCTTGCCGAATCTTTGGGATTTTCTATGTATAGGATCATATAATCTGCAGGTAGAGTTTTACTTCTTCTTTGCCAATTTGGATGCTTTTAATTTCCTTTTGTTGTCTAATTGCTTTGGATAAAAAGTGCATCCTTGTCTGGTTTCTATTTGCAAGGAGAAGGCTTTCTGTTTCTCTTTGTTCGGGGTAATGTTGGCTGTGGGTTTTGTATATATGCCCTTCTATGTCCTTTTATGTGTTAAGAAGTTTCTCTTCTAGTCCTATTTTGTTGAGGGCTTGTTGGTTTTTAAAATTAGGAATGGGTGTTGTATTTTGTTAAGTTCCCTTTCTGCATTAATTGATATGATTTCATTATTATTTTCCTTTGTTACATTTACGTGATAGATTAGATTAATTTTTTTCTCATGTTAAGTGCTTTCGCATACATGTGAATCCTACTTGATCATAATATAGTATGTTCCTAATCCCTGGTAACCACGAACCTAGTTTCCAACACCCTAGTCTGTCCTTTTGAAAACTGAATAATAAATAGTGTAACTTTTTGAGATTGGCTTTTTTTACTCAACATGTCTGTGACATATATCAGAATGTGTGTATGTGTCAAAGAAAACATATTTTCCTTTTTTGTTCCGGAGTAGTACTCCACTGCATGAATGTGCCATAACGTGCCATCAGCACTTGGTATTGAAAGTTTTGTGTGTGTGTTTTTTTAACATTATTCATCTAATTGATGCATCATCACATTGTAGACTTGAAAGAGCAACATAGCAGACACCAAAAGCTGAAGGGACAAGGGGCATGGGAAGCAGAGATGCCCCAGTTTCAAAGGGTGGGGCCATGACCTCTGAGGTCTCAACATGTTGGGTTATGGCTTTGGGGGTTTCTAAGCGTAGGGACAGTTTTGTAGGTTTTGGTTAGTCAAACACTCACCAACTCAGTTCTGGAATGTGGGGCTGCCTTTAATATGGAGCTGCTAGTCCAAGTTAAATGGGCAGGCAGAGTCTGGGAGGGGCAGTAGGGCAAGCGAACCAGGCCACCACCCAGACAATCAAAGAGAATGGGGCCACTCAAAGCCAAAGGAGCAGAGTTGCCATTCCAGTTGGCCTGGAATGGGGGCCTCTACCCAGAATCCAGAGACCACGGCAAACACTCAGTGTTCTCCAGAACTGGGCCGTTGCCTAGGCGATCTCAGTGACTATTTGGATTGCTTTCAAGGCTTGAGAGCTAAATGTAAATTGTTCTGCTGGGTTTTGAACTTGCTTGGTAACTTTTCCCCTTTGTTCAACTACTCCTATTTGTGATGGAAATGTCCACCTTCTGCCTGTTCCACCGCTGTTCTTTGGCAGCAGATAATGTTTACAAGGGTAAGTAAAAAAAAAAAAAAGGAATTGCTACTAAAATTCTGCCTTATATCTGCAAACATTTATTCTAAACAAAATGCGATTAAACATTTCTGCACCCAACTAGACAAGTTCTCAGCAATACGCTTGTCTTCATCTCCATCAAACAACAAGTCTTCATCATGACTTCCAAGGAGCTATATTGGGCCAGTTAAATTCAAGGCAGCGAGGTCTGCTTAGAAAATGATGCCAAGTGCTTTGTTTTGTTTTGTTTTCCCTCCAAAGGAGTAATATTGAGAGATTTTCTTGAAGGACCCAGGACAATCATGGGGATGCATCAGGAAGGCGTTTCAAGAAAATTGAGAACTGTATTGATGGGAAAAAGACAAAGAAAGGTGCATGCAAGGATTATTTTTAAAATATTGACAATGCGTCTGCTCATTCTCTGAGGACATCCAAGGCTGTCCAATAAAAATTTCATTGGAAAACCTCACCTCATCCAATTTCCACCCTGGATCTTGCTCCTTCGGGTTTCTCTTTGTTCCCGAAACTCAAAGGACATTTTGATGTGGTGGAATCATAGAACTCTGACTTCTTTGGCGGGAGACTGTTGAGTCCGTTCTGACTCTTAGTAAACCTTAGTGATGTACAACAGTTCCAAACACTCTTTGATCCTGTGTCAGCGTCGTCATAATTGTTATGCTTGCAACACTGTCGCTACGACTGCGTCACCCCAGCTCCTCGAGAGTCTTCCTCTTTGCCAGTGACTCCTAACTTTACGAAGCATGATGTCCTCCTCCGGAGACTGGTCTCTCCTGATAACATGTTGAAAGTAGGCGAGACAAAGTCCTAGCCTCTAAGGCATAGTCTGCAGCTCTTGGGGCCATATGCTTCACCAACACCATCACCTAAACGCATCCATCTCTTTCCAGGCTCCCTCCTCTATTGCCCAGCTCTGTCAATCCATCTCTTTCAGGGTCTTCCTCGTTTCCACCAACCATGACAGCCTTTTCTGGGCGGAGCCCTGGTTGAGTATGGATACACACTGGGCTGCAATCTGATAGGTCAGCAGTTTTCAACCACCAGCCACTCCTGGCAGGAGTTGTAAAACTGTCTTCAAATACCTTAGCTGCAAGAAGCATACCGTGTACTGTTTTGCCTGTTAAATAATGTGCTTAGAAGTTTTTGTGTGTGTGTGTGTGTGTGTTTTAACATAGTTAAACTATGTGCTGGCGTAGTTGAAAAACTGTGTTAACTCACCTAGCTGTGGGAGCGTTTGTTTGGTGTTTTCTGAGCCAAATAAAGTATTCAGACTTTTTCTTGTTTGAAAATTGTCATTTATTCATCTAATTAGGAAGTGTGATATCAATTTTTTGTCAGACGACTCATGTTTTGTAATTTTTCATGTAGGTATTTCATGGAAAATATTGAAAAAAATCACGTTTAGGTCACCAAATTTTGAAAAAGAATCCTTATGGTATTAAGTTGTGGGGTCGGGGGAGTTGGGTGGTCAAATAAGTGTTTAATATTTTTTCATGGTTTTAGCACACTAACAGAAGAAGGAACTGGGCTTTAACATTTTTTATTGAAATGGGAGCTTCATGCAAAATATTTAGGGCAAATGATAAGTTTACTTTATCAGACAGAAGTAGAACTGTCTTTAAGCCAGGTCGTTGAGTGGGAGAATCAAGATAGTGTTTTCACAGTCAAATAATGTGCTCAGCACTCTTTGAACACGACGCAGTGGTAGAAAGTTGTAAAATGGTCATTCACGCACATATTTTTATGGTGGTAACACATTTTCAACTTGGAAAATCATTTTAAACTGTTTAAATCACCTATTCCATATGAGAGTCTGTAGTGTTTTCCCGATCAACGAATGTGTTTAGCAGTTCCTTGTGTTCTTAATGTACTATTTACTGGCAAAAGCGGAACGTTTGGGTGTACTCTCCTAATTGCTCGCAAGATTCACCCTATTGGGAGAGAGGCTACATATAGTGTTTTCTGGATCAAGTAATGTGTTTAGCATTTTTTCATGGTTCTACACACTATCAACTTGGAGAAGTCGAAACAACTGTGCTTAATTCACCTAGTTCTTAAAAGACTTGTTATTATGTTTTCCAAGTCAAGTAATAGGGTTAGTCGGTTTCCCTATACCATGCAGTCAGGAGTTGAACATTTGTGTTTAGCTCATCAATTTTCCAGGAGTACTCTGAACCTTGCTTTAACTGTCAAGTTATGGGCTTACCCCTTTTCATGTTGTAATGCACTGTTCTGCCGTTCATCTGTCAGTGTGTTTCTTGCACGTTGCTCTAATGCAAATGGCAGCAAGCCTTCCCTAGCGAATAGACATCAGGAGTTCCAAGCCCAAGCCAGGAGGAAGGATGTGACAGTGTCGTTCTGAAAAACTTGGCCGTTGAAAGCTTTATGAAAAGCAGTGGAACACCATCTGGGAGAGTGCCAGGCGATGAGACCCCCAGATTGGAAGGCCCTCAAAATATGACAGGAAAGGGCTGCCTGATGACACGGACGGAGCCAAGCTTCCAGACCCCTCATTTACTGACCTAGCACAACACAACAATGAGAGGGAACACATTTGAACATGCACGAATAATTGGAACATGGAGTCTTGTGGGAACGGATTGTCTTAAAATGAACTCTGGGAAAGGAATATGGGTGGAATTCTCTGAACGCAGAGACATTGGTGCCAAATTCTCTGAACGCAGAGAATCTGGAGCAGAAAGAACTCTGTCCCAGGCTTCCAAGTAACAAGAGTGCATTTACGGGACATTCTGAACCTCATTTCCTCCTTCAAGTAGGGCAGGACCACACCCTCTACAGTTTGGGCAAGGGCCCATGGGGAGGTGCTGACAGCTCAGCTCAAGGAGCTGAGGCGCTGCATGGTTTGACCTTCATCTGAGATAAAGTAGACACTTCCCCTCTTGTTCCCAGGGAAACTGCTGAAACACAGCATTCTGCCAAAGATCAGCTACACTCCCTGTGCCTGGCTTCATCCTCCCCTCTGGTCCACAAACAAATTGGCTCAAATATTAATGTTTCTTTACTTGCCTTAAAGATAATGTTCACAGACCCTTTGAGTGGGAGCTTGTCACAGCATGCCGGGTACGTGATAGGAATTGTATAAAAGCCTGCCTCGAATAAAGATCTCGGCTTTGGGGTCTCTTCTTGAGCTCTTTATGCCCAAACTTTGTTTCTTCTCTTGATTTTGTTCTTCCATTCTTTTTTATTGTTTTAATTACATCATTTTACCAGGGGCTTGTACAACTCTTACCACAAGCCACACATACATCCATTGTGTCAAGCACTTTTGTACATTTATTTCCCTCATCATTCTCAAAATATTTGCTTTCTACTTGAGCCCTTGGTATTTGCTCCTCCTTTTTTTCCTCCCTCCCTGTACCGACCTCACCCATGAACCCTTGATAATTTATAAACTATTATTATTTTGTCATATCTTACACCATCTGACATCTCCCTTACCCACTTCTCTGCTGTCTGTCCCCCAGGGAGGAGGTTATATGTAGATCCTTGTAATTTGTTACCCCCTTCTCTCTTACTTTCCCTCCACCCTCCCAGTATCACCACTCTCACCACTGGTCCTGAGGAGATCATCTGTCCTGGATTCCCTGTGTTTCCAGTTCCTATCTGTACCAGTGCACATCCTCCAGTCCAGCCGGATTTGTAAGGTAGAATTGAGATCATGGTAGTGTGGAAGAGGAAGCATTTAAGAACTAGAAGAAAGTTGTATGTTTCATCATCATCATCATCATTGCTGGACCCTGAATAGCTCATCTCCTCCCCCCAACCCTTCTGCAAGGGATGTCCAGTTGCCCACAGGTGAGTCCAGGGTCCCCACTCTACACTCCTCCTCATTCACATTGATATGATTATTTTGTTCTTTGATACCTGATACCTGGTCCCATCAACCCTCTAGATCACACAAGCTGGTGTGCTTTTTCCATATGGGCTTTGTTTTTTCTCAGTTAGATGGCCACTTATTTATCTTCAAGCCTTTAAGACCCCAGGCACTATATCTTTTGATAGCAGGGCACCATTAGCTTTCTTCACCACATTTGCTTATGCACCCACTTGGTCTTCAGCGAATGTGCCAGGAAAGTGAGCATCTCAGACTGCCGAATTGTTAGGACAAAGTGTTCTTGTGTTGAGGGAGTACTTGAGTAGGGGCCCACTGCCCACCTGTTTCCTTAATACTAAATACTTAATACTAAACCTATAAATATATGTACATAGATATTTTCCCCCCTCGTCATATATAAGTATATTTACATCTATATTTGCCTGTATTTAGATCTCTATAAATGCCATTTGCCTCCTAGTTTTTTCCTCTATTTCTTTTTACTTTCCTCTTGTCCCACTATCATGTTCAGCCTTCATTTGGGTTTCAGGAATTCCTCTTGGTTACATTGTCCTTGATCCAGCCCTGCCAGACCTCCTACACCCTCCTTGCCATTGATTTTGGATCACTTGTTAGTCCCTTCTCCCTGGGTTTGTTAACCCCTACTTCCTTTCCCCTGTCTCCCCTTCTCCCATGTCCCCTCAGAACGACCATCCTGTTCTTTTTTCTTCCAGTTTGTTTATCCCAGCTATCCCTTCCAGGTAGACATGCAGCAACAATATGCACCCACAACAAAACTGAGCACAACGAAGCAACAAGAGAAAATAAACCATTAGCTACAATAACAACAAACCTATAAATAGTTCAAGGTCTATTTGTCGTCCTTTAAAAGTGCTTTCCAGTCGAGTCTGATGGGGTGCCATTCTCTGGCCCCACATCTATCCTTGGCATTCCCTGGGGACATCATTGCTCTGCTCCCCCTGCTGCTGTGCTGCACGCCCCCAGTGTCTGGCTTCAGTGTAGTGGGCTCAGGGCAGGCACAATTCCCACTGTGTGTCTGTAGTGTTGTCCCCTGTGGTGCTATGGGTTGTTGAGGAATGTTGTGTCTCGTGATGGCGACAGCCCTGGGTTATCTCTGTGCATTGGCTGCTCTGAGCAGTAATATTGTCCTCAGGGCTTGGTGGGCCAGAATGTGCTTCACTCTTTTTTTCCCTCCCACCTCGTTGTCTCCTGTGCTCTGATCAGCCAAGTCCCTCTCCTTGAGCTCTGAAGTGAATTCTTATGAGGGGGAGGGTGGTGCTGTCCACTTAGTTGGTAATGGGGCCGGCCCCTTATTCTATTCTTTTTAACTGCCACTGTGTCCTCTTTTTCTTCATCGATTTGTGAGCTGGCTTTCACAGTCTCAGAAAAATCCAGTCTCATATCTGAAGTTGTTTAAAAAAAAAAAGCCCAAAGAAATGGAATACAAAAAATTCATATCCTAGGTATTAGTGTGCTTGGATGGTATTGTATTGAACACTTTTAATTGGACAGTCCTATGGCCTTACATGCCAGGAATGACACGTTGAAGAGGAAAGATATTGCATTTATTATAAAAAAGAACATTTCAAAATCTATCCTAAAGTGATAGGGTATTATCCATACACCCACAAGGAAGACCAGCTAATGTAACTATTATTAAAATTTATATACCAAACATCATTGCCAAAGATGACGAAACTGATTATTTTTGCCAACTTCTGCTGCCTGAAATCGATTAAACATGCAAACAAGATGCTTATTGGTGATTGGAATGCAAAAGTTAAAATTAGAGTTAGCAGTTGGACAATATGGTCTTCCTTATAGAAATAACCTTGAAGTTGCATGACTGAATCTTTCAAGATCAATAGCATATTCATTGCAAATATCCTTTTCTTTTAAAATTAATTAATTAATTAATTTCGCAAATATCCTTTTCAACAACGTAAATGAAAACTATAACATGGACTTTGCTGGGTGAAATACACAGGAATCTAATTGGCCACACGTATGGAAAGATACCATGGGACAGCTCTATATTATCAGTATGAAAAAGTCCAGGGACCACTGTAGAACAAACCATCAATTGCACACATGCAAGCTGAAGTTGAAGAAAATTAAAACAAGTTCATCAGAGCTAATGTCCACCTAAATTGAGAGACCACCTCAAGAGTAAATTTGACCTATTGAACATTAATAATTGAAAGCCAGATGAATGATGGCATGATACCAAGAACATCATGCATGAAAAATCAAAGGTTTAGTAAAAAGACAGCAAAGGAAAAATATACCGATATGGATGGAAAAAAAGGGATTCTGAAACTTTCTTCTAACTATAGAATAGTCCAAAAATAAGGGAAGAAATGATGACGTAAAAGAGCTGAAGAGAAGATTTCAAAAGGGAGTTTGAGAAGCTAAAAGACGAAGCTAAGTATTTTAATCAAATGTGCAAAGACCTGAAAGAACTGGGGGGAAAAATTAAGCCTAGAGTTGCAACATTGAAAGATTCTAAGGACAAAATATTAGACACTGCAGGAAATGTCCAAAGAAGATGGAACGAATACACAGACTCACTGTGTCCCAATGAATTGATCAACATTCAACCATTTTCAGGAGACAGTCTATGACCAAGCATTAATGGTATGGAAGGAATAAGTTCAGCCTTCACTGCAAGCATTGGCCAAAAACAAACATCCCGGAATTGGCAGGATACCAGTGGAAATGGTTCAGCAAATGGGCAAATCACTCATTTTACCACAAGATGTGGGAGACAGCTACCTGGGCAACTGACTAATTGGAAGAGATGCATATTATTTCCCATCACAAAAAAAAGATGATCGAATAGAATGTGGAAATTATCTAACAATATCATTAGTGTTAAAGCATAAAGATGTCACTTTGAGGACTGTGTTGGGCTGGATTCTCTAGTGAAGCAAAACCAGTGTGGCTGCATGTGTATGTACATCAAGAGTTCTGTATCAAGAAATGACCCACACAGTTGTAGAACCGAGTTAAGTCCAGCCCAGCTCAAACCCATGGGTCAGATGAAACCTGGAGGCTTCTCCTGATTCCTGTAGCTGTAGGGGGTGCCAAACAGGAAACAGGAAGACCACAGTCTGGTGGATGCAGAGGGGACTGAATCCAAAATTGGCTAAATGAATCCCAGGTTCACAGTCTGTTGGTGGCTCTTGGGATTGGCAGGTGATACGATAAGAGGTCGAAGAATCCAAATCAAGAAGTGAGCTAGCTTCCATATACTGTCAATTTACACTAAGGTAGGCCACATCCAGCAGGAAACCTGCCTCATTTTATCAAGGCTGTGATCAGATTAAGGAGGTCTATACTCCCCACCACTACTTGACAGCTTCGTGCATGGGAGCTCAGACCATGGGAGAATCCTGGCCTACTCAAGTTGACATCAAGCCCGACTCTCACAAGGACCGAGATGTGCCTGATGCAGGCTGTAGAAGTCTCCATCATTTTGTATGCATGTGAAAGCTGAACCGTGATGAAGGAAGACTGAAGAAGAATTGAGGCATCTGAATTTTAGTGGTGAATATTGAGAATACCATGGACTGCCAGAAGAACAAACAGATTTCTCTTGGAAGAAGTACGGTCAGAATGCTCCTTAGAAGCTAGGATAGTGAGATTTCTTCTCATGTACTTTGGGCTTGTTATCAGGAGAGACCAGCTCCTGGAGAAGGGCATCATGCTTGGTAAAGTCACGAGTCATGAGTCATTGAAAAACAGGAAGAGTCTCAAGAAACTGGATTGACACAGTGGCTGCAATTGTAGCTCAAACATAACATCATCATCGACAACAATGCCATGACACCTAGCAACAACACATTAGCTACTGGCAAACGTTGAAAGACCGTGTTTATGTCACCTGGTTGTGAGGAAGAATTCCTACACTAATGTCTTGACCAAATAATATTTTTAACACATTGTTTTTGTAACACACTAATGCCAAAAGTGAAAAAATTTTGTTTCACTTGCCTTGTTGAGAGGCATTTAAAGATGTCTTTTGTGCTTGTGACTTGCTATAAAATTGGCTAAGTGGAGAAACTGTAGAGCTCAGCTAGTGTAGTGGGCATTTCAACGTATTCTTTTTCCAACCTAGCAATACGTTTGCTCTTTAAACACATTATCTACTGGCCAAGGGGAGCAACTGTGTTTAAACCAACTCATGGCAAGCAAGAATTATATTTTTCTCCCCTACATCAAAGAATGTGTTCATCGGTTGTTTCATTTTTTTGGTTATTGTTTCTTTATTGAGTTTTTAAATAAATAGAAAATTCCAAAGGTGGAAAGGTCACATGAAAATAGTCCAGCCATTTGCTTCCCACTGCATACAGGCAATCCAGCCTTGGTTTATATAATATCCTTCCAGTATACACAGAGCACTACATTGGTATTTGGGGGGTGGGAGTGGGGATCTAATTCCTGTCCTGGATGTATTTTTAAATTCTGAATACATGAGGGAAGCAGGTTTGAAGATATCTAGAGTAGAACTCTGCTCCAGAGACTTTTCATACCTATGAGCTTCCGGAAGCAGATAGCCAGGTCTTCTGATCGGGCATCAAGGGCTTCAACATTTTGTGTCAACCAGGTACTCCCCATAAGTTTGTCTTCAACAAGGGGCGACCAGAGAGTTGAGTCCATTTTAAACACGTGCCAAATATACTCTTCAATCTCCTTTGAAAGTGGACAAATGCCTAGGCCAAATGCAAAGGACCATGACGTTCTGAGTTGAGATCGCCTTCTACGAACGGGAGCAGCCGAGTATCAGCTGATACTGGTCAAACGAGGAGAGAACTGGCTAAGGAACATCCGTTTGGGGGTTGGCTGATCAATTGGTGTTCACATCTGAGGCCACAAATTTAGAGCTCTTGTTAGAAATAAATCATTTCCAACCACTTGTGCTTAGATTTTCTTAAGAGTCTGGAGGGAAACTTTTGGGGCTGGGATGAGACTGCTTACTTGTCCATCCTCACAGGGTGTTCACAGCAGCCAGCTCTTGGGCCTTGCTGTGTCATCCAGGGTGTCAGAGGAAACCAGCTTCCAACAACCGAAGAGCCAGACGGTGCAAATGTAGGCGCTAACACATAAAGATTATAGTAAAGTCACAGCGGATAAGAAAGATAGGACAAAAAAAAAAAAAAAAAAGAAAGATAGGACAGAGAGTAAAATAAAGAAGTTAGACCCATTTTATGGTAGCATGTTCACCTCCTCTCCTCTTGATGAACCACGTGGAATTGGGAAAAGTGGCAGAGAGGCTACTATCTTGGGACATTTACAGGTAGGCTTAAGACATGTGTATTCAGTAGTTACATGCATCACAGGTGGGTGGGATCTACATTAAGCTCCCTGAGCTCACAAGTGAGGAAACCTAATACCTGAGGGGGGTTGGGTGGCCCAGCTGGAAAAGAGGACAAAAGGATGATGTCTGCTTCTATAGGGAGATACCTGTGCTCACATTTAGGCAGCAGGGCTGTTAGGGAAGAATCTGTGGGAATGATGTTTAAAGCAGGATCATGAACTTGGACTTAACCTCTAGCTTGTCAAAGTGGAGGCTTTCCTACTGTGGAATACTAGCTTTCTAGATTCCCTGTGTGATAAATTAGGGAATATGGTCCTCTTCATATTTCCCTCAGTTTTAGTTTCCCCACATTTCCCCCTTCTGTATTATGTTTAATATTTAATAGCGTTATAGAAGCTACATGATTTATTTTCATATCTCTTAGCTTCCTATAGAAGCAGCTTGAGACTTTGAGTATCAAAATTATGACAATGAGCAGTAGTCAGACCAGAACTTAGGTTGTGTGAAATACTTTCAACCCAAGCATGTGTAATCCACCCATCTATACCATCCAGCAACTGTTTAATCTCCTCAGAGCTAGGGGATATCTTAAGTCTATCCTCGATTGTATGGAAGATATCCTTTTTTTAGCTGAATCACATCTACAGAAAAGTTTCCCCTAGATTCTGAAAATGCTTTCTAATCAAATTTCAATCAAGCAATGTTTCATTGTATGAGTAAGGGGTTACAAAGAAATCAATCACATTCCAATGGCATCATGGCATTAATTAATGTTGCAAGTCTATTATCTTGATCTTTCAGTCTGTTGTCAATAGTAAAATGTTCAGTTATGATTGAGTCCCAGAGTGTCTCATAGACAGCGTCAGCAAGGGTAGAAATGTCTCAGCAGGCAGCATTTGCCATTCTCGGGAATCCGTGAGCTCTTCTTGATGTTTTGGATAACTTCAGCAGCAAGACAGAGCTCTCTGGGCTGTTCTCAATTCTCAGCCCAGAGCATCAGCTGTCTTTCCCCTTATGGGCCTTGTTGGCTGAAGAGAAATCCATTGATCTCCTTTGCTTGTGAAAATATAAACAAATAGTTCCTCCCTTTGGGCTGTTAGCAACGTGGAAATAGAATCATTGCTAAAATTCAGTGGTTTGGGGGCCCACCAAGCCTTGACATCGAGTTTCCCACTCAGAGCAGCCAATCCACAGAGAGGACCATATGGCCAGCCACACTATGAGACATGACATCCCTCACTGACCCATAACCCTACAGGGAACAACACGAGACACAGTCTGGGAATTGCACCTGATCTGTTCCCGCCACACCGAGGCAAAACACTAAGGGTGTGCAACAGAACAGCAAGGGGAACAGAGCAAGGAAGTCCTGAGGGAATACCAAAAATAGACTTTGGGGCCAGGGCTTGGCACCCCATCAGATTCGACCGGAAAAACACTCCTACATGCCAACAAAGAGTCCTTGAACTAACTACAAGTGTTTCTTTCCTTTTTTTTTTTTTAACTTTTCTTTCTTATGGTTGCATTTTGTTATTTTATTTTTTTTGTCATTGGCTTGTTGTTTTATTTTATTTTGTTGCTTGGTTTTTCTCTGTCTTGTTTTTGTGCATGTTATTATCTCCGCAGGTCTGTCTAAATATAAAAGGCTGGATGAACAATCTGGAGGAGAAAACAATGGGATCGATGGTTCCAGGGGGACATGGGATTGGGGGAGGTGGGGGGAAAGGAAGTGCTGTTAACAAACCCAGGGACAAGGGAAAAACAAGTGATCCAAATCAGGGGTGAGGAGGGTGTAGGAGGCCAGGTAGGGCATGATCAAAGGTAATCTAACTGAGAGGAATTATTGAAACCCAAATGAAGGCTGAGCATGATAGTGGGACAAGGAAGTAAAAGGAACTAGAGGAAAGAGCTAAGAGGAAATTGGCCTTTCTAGAGGTCTAAATCAAGGCATGTACATATGTAAATATATTTATATATGAGGATGGGGAAATAGATCTATGTGCATATATTTATAGGTTTAGTATTAAGGTAGCAAATGGACATTGGGCCTCCACTCAAGTACTTCCTCAATGCAAGAACACTTTGTTCAGTTAAACTGGCATTCAATGATGCTCACCTTCCCAACACAATCACTGAAGACAAAGTGGGTGCATAAGCAAATATGGTGAAGAATGCTGGTGGTGACCAGCTATCAAAAGATATATTGTCTAGGGTCTTAATGACTTGAAGGTAAACACGCAGCCATCTAGCCCAGAAGCAAAAAAGCCCACATGGAAGAAGCACACCAGCCTGTGTGATCATGAGTGATGTAGTTCGTTTATTGTGCCAACCTGGCTGATAAACACACGTGGGGTTAATTGAAGGATAAAGGGATAAATGGCTCAATGAGTCTCGCCTTTCTACTTCTCGGGTCTCTTACTTTGTAATGGTCCCACCAGGGTGCAGCTGATTAGCAGTTCCCTGCTTCAACTGGCAAGGCTGACTTCCTGCAAGACATCCCCAAGGAGAAGCCACATGGACCTAACCGATGCAGCCCTGGGTGCTGGAGCAGCTGTGTGGAGACCCTGCCAGCGCTGAGATGCTTATACATTCACTGATTCGGCTTTCCTCTTGCAGTCGGCATCATAGTGTGTATTTTGTGAGATGGAGGAGGACTTGGTGGATTGGTGTTGGACATATGGGTTAATGTTGGACTTGTAGCCTTGGGCAGCACTGGGTTGGGATGTTTTCTTGATGTGCACTTACCCTTTATATAAAACTGTCTCTTATACATGAGTTTCTGTGGATTTGTTTCTCTAAAGTACCCAGATGAATACAATGAGTTATCAAAGGGATCAAGTATCAGGTATCAAAGAACAAAAAATCATATCATTGTGTGCTCACCTCCCCAAAACAATCGCTGAAGACATGGCTGCATAAGCAAATATGGTGAAGAAAGCTGAAGGTGCCCAACTATCAAAAGATAGAGCACCTGGGGTCTTAAAGGCCTGAAGGTAAACAAGTGGCCATCTAGCTCAGAAACAACAAAGCCCACATGGATGAAGCACACTAGCCTGTGAGATCACGAGGTATCAAAGGGATCTGGTATCAGGCATCAAAGAACAAAAAATCATATCACTGTGAATGAGGGGGTAAACAGAGTTGAGACCCAAAACCCATCTGTAGGCAACTGGACACCCCCTTACAGAAGGGTTGTGGGGAGGAGATGAGCCAGTCAGGGTGCAGTGTAGCAACAGTGAAACATACAACTTTCCTCTAGTTCCTAAATGCTTCCTCCCCACCCACTATCATGATCCCAATTCTACCTTACAAATGTGGCTAGACCAGAGGATATACCCTGGTACAGATAGGAACTGGAAACACAGGGAATTCAGGAAAGATGATCCCTTTAGGACCATTGCTGAGAGTGGCGATATGGGGAGGCTGGAGGGAAGGTGAGGTTGAAAGGGGGAACCGATCACAAGTATCTACATATAACCTACCCCCTGGGGATGGACAACAGAAAAGTGGGTGTAGGGAGATGTAGGACAGTGTAAGATATGACAAAATAATAATTTATAAATTACCAAGTGTTCATGAGGGAGGGGACAGCGGGGAGAGAGGGGAAAAATGAGGAGCTGGTACCAAGGGCTCAAGTTGAAAGCAAATGCTTTGAGAATGATGATGGCAACAAATGTACAAATGAGCTTGACACAATTGATGTATGTATGGATTGTGATAAGAGTTGTATGAGCCCCTAGTAAAACGATTTAGAAAAAAAAAAGACTGGGTGGTTTCCTCATCTTTTCATCACCCTTCATCTTTCTCCACACCTGGTTGCATCCTCCTAAGATAGTGGGTCTCAACCTGTGGATCATGACCCCCCTTTGGGCATCGAACGACCCTTTCACAGGTGGTGCCAAAGACGACCAGAAAACACGTATTTTCCGATGGTCTTAAGAACTGAGACTCCTCTATTTGTCTCCCAGAGGGTCCGCCCACATGCAGATATGCCCACATAGAAGTACCCTGTGTGAAGACTGTTACCCATGCTACACCCATGCTTCAAGACAAAATGTCATTTATTTGTCATTAGAAATAAATATTTCACATTGTATAATTATATATTTTATGATTAATAACTATGCTTAAATGTGTTCAATTTGTAACAATGAAAATATATCCTGCTTCCCACCACCACCATGATCCAAATTCTACCTTGCAAGTCTGGATAGAGCAGAGGTTGTACACTGGTGCATATGGGAGCTGGAGGCACAGGGAATCAGGGTGGATGATACCTTCAGGACCAGGGGTGTGAGGGGCAATACTGGGAGAGTTGAGGGTGAGTGGGTTGGAAAGGGGGAACTGATTACAAGGATCTACATGTGACCTCCTCCCTGGGGGATGGACAACAGAAAAGGGGGTGAAGGGAGACGCCGGATAGGGCAAGATATGACAAAATAATAATTTATAAATTATCAAGGGCTCATGAGGGAGGGGGGAGTGGGGAGGGAGGGGGGAAAAAGAGAACCTGATGCCAAGGGCTTAAGTGGAGAGCAAATGCTTTGAAAATGATTAGGGCAAAGAATGTACAGATGTGCTTTATACAATTGATGTATGTATATGTATGGATTGTGATAAGAGTTGTATGAGCCCCTAATAAAATGTTTACAAAAGAAAATATATCCTGCATATAAGATATTTACATGGCCGTCAGGGGAAGCCAGCCTCTAACACATCATTACGGGTCTGGTAGGCACAATTGTACAGTGATAATAAGTAAAGATCATAGTAAAGTTATAGAGAGCATGAGAGATAGAAGGGAAGTATTTAAATAAATGGAGTCAGACACGATTCATGGCCGCATGCTCACCTCAGCCCCACTCGATGGTCCACGTGGAGAGAGAGAGAGAATCTTTAATGCTAGCCCAGGCCTTTTATATTCTCTGGGGACATGCAAGCCTCCTAATTACAGGTGAGGACATACGTCACAGGTAGGGCTGTACTATAGGTAATACAGTAATAAGAGCGGGTGGTCTAGGGAAATATACACAATAGGGAGAGGAGGGATTGGGGGTATACATGTGACAATATGGCCGTCTCCTAGATTTAGGATGGCAACATAACTTTGGATGTCAGAGTCAGTTTGGCCTGTTCCCTGACTCAACTGATGGAGATCATTATTGGTAGGGTGTGAACGCTTGGTCTCAGGCCTCAAGGAGGAGTAGCTTATTGTCCCCCAGTAGCAGGGAGTGAGGCCTCCCCTGTAGTCTGGTGACTAACTGCCCTCGGGGAGGATGTCTGTAAGCCTCTGACCTCTCCGCACACATGGTGATTCATAAAATAGCAAAATTGCGGCTATGAAGTAGCAACGAGAATAAGTTTATGGTTGGGGGTCTGCATGAAAGGGTCGAGGCATTAGGAAGGTTGCGAACCATTGTCCTAGGAGAGTCCATGAGCTTTCTCCTGCAGAGACATAAGTGAATAGACCTTCCTCCAGGGGATTAGTGGACCTGGATCCCAAATGTGATCTCCATCTTCCTGGCACTTCTTAGGATCAGCTTTTTCTGTAGGGGTGAAAATGTGTTTATCTGCCCTAATTTTGTTAGAAGCTCTAAGGAGAACGTGTTTTTAGTTAAAAAGACTAAACGAAGTGTGTCATACATAGAATTTCTCTTCCTTTCCCCCTTCTGTTTTAACAATGGAGATTTTTATGGCTCTATAAGCAATCTCAGGCAACTTGCTTGGTTTTAAACCTGTTAAACTAGTTAGATGGACTTTATTATGCAAAGTTTGACTTCTTGCTCTCATTAGCTATAGAGGGAACTTATAAAAAACTGACATCAGACAAAATCATAATTTATAAATCATGAGGGATGGGTTAGAGGGGAGGGAGGGGAATATATGAGGAACTGAAGGCAGGGGCTTAAGCGGAGAGCAAATATTTTGAGAATGATGAGGGCAATGAATGTACTAATGTGCTTTATGCAATTGATATATGTATGGATTGTGATAAGAGTTGTATCAGCCCCTAATAAAATGATTAAAAAACATTAAATAAAATATTTTTAAAAGAAAGTTAAAAAATAAAACTGACATCAGATGGAACTTCTGAGCTTTCTTTTTTTTTTTTCCAATGTATCCATATTCAGCTTTATTTGGAGTTAGTCATCTATCAAGAGTGCACATCAAAAGAGTAGAAAAAAAATAAAGGAACCCATCCAAAAGCTTCCCTGGCAAGTGGGAGGGAGGGCACAGTGTTAGGATCCGTTTGGAGAAGGAAATGTTCTCCAGGTCATGGATGCCGTTTTTGTCTATGATTCGAACGCTGAAGGCTGGCAGATTCAGGATGAAGCGTTTCTGGAGCTCCTCCAGACATTTCCTGAGAAGCTCCACTGCTTTCTCGCATGAGATGGTTGGTGTATAGTATCGATCCAGAATACTGAGAGTCAGGAAGGCACTGTAACCATGGGCTGCAAAGGGGGCCTTTGCTAAGGCTGCCAGGTAGTCCATGTAGTAGAGTGCTGAGCCCTCATGCTCATCAAAGCCAGCCAGGAGCAGGTTGACATGATATGGAGTCCGACTCTGAAGACAGTCAGCCAGGTTTCAGCGAGTGAAATTAGCTGCTGCTGTGGGAGACAATTCATAGCCATTTCGCATCTTATAAAGCTGCACGTTTTTCTGAATATATTCTGCAAATTGCACAGTGTCGCCAGCCTCTCCAACACACAGGAGTAAGATTTTTTCACTCATCTTAAACATCTTGTCATGATCGTCCTTCATTTGGACAATGTTGCTGGCGGCCACCCTGTCGGAGGCGACCAGGACGTAGTCCGGGCCCTGGATGCCGATGAGGTACTCCATAGCGGAGGCAGGTCGGACGCGGCAGATTCGACCGCACACAAGTCTCGCTGGCTTCTCGGCCCTACCGGTGAGACAGCCACTTCTGAGCTTTCTTAACACAGGATCATTTGAAAGATTTTCTGTTCTTTTCTTTCTTAGATCATTTTACTGGGGGCTCTCACAACTCTTGTTACAATCCACACATCAATTGTATCAGACATATTAGTACATCGTCTTTTCTAGACATTTACTTTCCATTGAGCCATTGGGATCAGCCCTTGTGATCAGCTCCTTTGTTTTTTCCTCCCTCCCTGAAATGTTTTTCAAAACAATTCTAGCCATTTAAAAAAATAACTTATAAAACAGATCTTTTCCCATCAGTTTATAGGTGTGACTACAGGCTTACTTAAATCGTATTGCCCTTTAGGCCTTTTAAAGTGTACGGTTTTACCATTTTGCAATATTCTGTCTTGATTAGCTTCTCTTATTCCCTCCATGCTGGATTTGGGGTAAGTTAGTGAGCTGGCCTTTGGCCCTTGTTGATGTCTTATGAGAGTGTCCCCATGCCCAGAATTTAAAACCCTTTTTGCTTCAATTTCTAATTGCATGTGGGGCCACTGTTGATTCCCGACAACAGCATTCCAAAAGATGGTCAGACTTGTCAGGTATTATTTCCTAATAGGTATAAATTTTAACTCCAGAAATGCAAGAAAGCCAAAATAATTGGCTTAAGCTATCTTCCTTCTTTATATAAACCATGGTACATCAGAATTAACCACTGTGCTAATTTTTCCTTCAGAGTCCTGATCAATAACTACAGTAATAATCTGAACACCTTGACATTTTTCTTTTTTTTTTTAAAACATTTTATTAGGGGTTCATACAACTCATCACAATCCATACATATACATACATCAATTGTATAAAGCACATCTGTACATTCTTTGCCCTAATCATTTGACATTTTTCTAATAAATGCTCCATACTTCTTTTAGGTAGTGGACACCCAAGTACGGCTCTTAATAATTTCTGGTTTAATTACAGCTTTTAGTTTTTCTTCACAATTTTGAATAATTTGAGTATTGATTTGAATGCCTTAAAAACTTAGGTTAAATTTCCCTGGCAAAAGCTGTCCTGTTCTTTCAAGAAGAGGCTCCTGCTTTGGGGTATTAATAGACTGTGGGTGGGTGGGGTTCTTGAGCCTTTTCTTGGTTAGTCAAACTTACTGCAGCAAGAACAAAGGCTGGGACTACCTGGCAATCAGGGAACTGGGGTTATAAGCAACGATGGCTTTGTTAACCCAAATAATTGAGTACATCATGTCTTGCAAGAAGTTCAGGAACCCTAAGTAGACCTCAACCTGCACCCTCATTGCACACTTCCTGGGGAAGGGCCTGCAGTTCTGTTTGGAGTGTGGGTCTTGGATCTGAGCAG
The DNA here is from genome assembly GCF_050624435.1 of Tenrec ecaudatus. NCBI lineage: Eukaryota > Metazoa > Chordata > Mammalia > Afrosoricida > Tenrecidae > Tenrec > Tenrec ecaudatus. The sequence goes on from NC_134547.1 coordinate 20,826,065, forward strand.
GTGTGTCAGGGACAGGGCAGGGAAGCTGGACAACCCACTGAGAAACACCCTAAGGATAAGAGAGTAGTCAAGAAAACTCCACTGAGAAACACCCTAAGGATAAGAGAGTAGTCAAGAAAACTCCACTGAGAAACTGCTGTAAAACGCACACATTCAAGGACCCTGTGATTAGTAAACTCTCTGTCACCTCGAGCATCCATGGTGGGAAAAGAAAGGACCTAGAGAAACCACACTCACAGCTTGTCATAACCTAGAAGGTCCCCCGACACTTCTGTCGCGACCAAAAGAGGGAAAGTGAGGGATGGCTGCCACGCTGATCGGAAGTCACCCTATCATGTACCCGGCATGCTGTGACAAGCTCCCACTCAAAGGGTCTGTGAACATTATCTTTAAGGCAAGTAAAGAAACATTAATATTTGAGCCAATTTGTTTGTGCACCCTGAACATCATGACAATTCAGTTCTCATGTTTGTGTAAGCACAATGAATACCCCGACATTGCACTACACTGGGCATCTCCGCTCTGAGGAGACTGAGCTGATACAATTAAATTATAGACATGGAAAAATAGAATCACATCATTAAAAACATCTCTGGGAAAGAATTTTGAAAAGAATAAAAATGTGAATTTTTAGCGAATGGAAGTTAAATTTGATCATATCAGTATGTTTGCACAGTGTCAGGGGAAGCCAGCCCCTAACACGTCATTACGGGTCCGGTAGGCGCAATTGTACAGCGATAATAAGTAAAGATCATAGTAAAGTCATGGAGAGCATGAGAGACAGAAGGGAAATATAGGAATAAATGGAGTCAGACACGATTCATGGTAGCATGCTCACCTCTGCCCCGCTCGATGGTCCACGTGGAGGGAGAGAGCGAGTGAGCTCTAATGCTAGCCCAGGCTATATATATTTATTAGGGGCTCATACAACTCTTATCACCATCCATACATATACATACATCAATTGTATAAAGCACATCCATACATTCCCTGCCCCAATCATTCTCAAAGCATTTGCTCTCCACTTGGCTTTTTATATTCTCTGGGGACATGCAAGCCCCCCAATTACAGGTGAGGACATACGTCACAGGAAGGGGCTGTGCTCTAATAGAAAGAGGAGGGATTGGGGGTATACATGTAACAAGATGGGCGGATCCTAGATTTAGGATGGCAGCTTAACCTTGACCTGTTCTCTGGATCTCCACAGGAACCATGATCAGTAGGGTGTAAACCCCACCTACTGGAACCAAATAGATGACTGCAGGCATCCATTGTCCTTAACAACAGGGGGTGGGGCCCACTGCGGTCTGGCAACTCACAGGCCCTCAGGGAGGATGCCTGTGAGCATCTGACCTCCCCCGACAGCACAGTAATGAAATTAGTCATTAGAGATATTTATCAAATTAAAAACATAGATGCGTTTATTTGGTAGATTTTAATTTTGGCTTCATGTCTAAGAACTCTTCACCTAGCAATTTTTCCTGCTAATTTTCTTCGATATTTTCCTGTAAACGCTATACACTTCTACACATTGTACTTCAGCTCATCCATTTTGAGTTAAGTTGTATTAAGTATGAGGTTAAGCTCCATTTCTTCAACCATTGGATATGCAATTGCTCCTACATTAACTGCAGAAAATACTACTCTACCTTTATTTTAATTATTTTGTTGAGTTTACCACAAATTGAGTTCTCTATTCTGTTCCATCTATCTGTTTAGCTCTCCCTCACCAACCCCACAGTTGTCCATTGCAGCTACAGAGTAACCATTCACTTCAAGTTAGAGAACCCAGGTCACTGATGAACCCACACACAATTGTAACAAAAGCTAGTGATCCTTTATTAGCCAATGGCCATGGGGCAGCTAGAGCCTCATTCTCCCAATTCTCGGTTAAAAGCAGAGTGTGTTGTGTTTAGCACGGAAAACAAAGTGAAGGGGATATGGGAATCTAGAAAGGGCTGTGGGCTGATTCGGGAAGTATCAGGAGTCGACGAAGGCTGCGGATGGTGGCTTGGAAGAGAGGGGGTGATGGCCACGCTGGGTCAGGTGCACACAGTGGATCTGGTATATTTGCTAGGGGGCCGAGGGACTGTGGGGGCCAAAGCCCAAGTTAGTCCAGGATACCAATAGTCAGCTGACAGGTTCGTAGTGTTGAAAACATTGGGTTGCAGGTCCCTTCTGGACAAAGCTTTTGTCAGGGACCCCCTCCAAACTGAAATTAGTTCCGTTTTCTTAGGTCCTTTTGCCCTGGTTCCAACAGCTACACCATTCCGGTTCGGGCACAGGTATCCCCTTGTGTCAGACCACCCTCTATGTCCATGGTAGTCACGTGGGCAGATATAAAAGGGGGTGGCTTGGAGGTCAATTTCATAGCTACAGTCTCCACACCCAGCATGCCGGAGCCCTCTGAGAGGGCTACAAAACATGGACCACATACACACAAGGTGTAAACAGCGCCCATGTCAGCCTGGAGAAGGGCCGACTGGCTGGGAGTCCAGGAGATTTGGGCAGCGTCATTTCTTTGTACTGATTTGAGTAAGTTTACAATCTCTGGCTTTGGCTATTAGGAGAACCCATAACAGGGGAAGCAAGTGACAGAGTAACATGCTTCTGCCAGAGTTGAGGCAGACAGGCTCATGCCTGGGAACAAGAGTCCCGGAGGACGCTGCAGCTGGAAGGCACAGGTTTGGCACGAGGGAAGTGGAGCCAGGAGGGCTGTCCCACCACCTCCCCGGTGGTTGGGGTGGGCAGAATGACAGTGCAAGGGCCCCTTTGGGTTGCTGATAGCCCTTTCCCTACTCCTTGATGTAGATGGAGTCCCCACGCTGGAACGAATGGCAGGGAGTGGAGACAGGAAGCGGGAGCCTGGGTTGGACCTGACTGTGCACCTTGGACCTGCACCTGCTGGGGAGACTGAAGATACTGAAGCAGGGACTGGTTAGTTATACCCGCAAAGGTGGGGCTGGTCAGTCGAGGCAACAGGGGTGGGGCTGCCCAAACATAATTTCCAAAGGGGTGAACTTTTCTTCATAGGGAGTGTATCGGCCAGCAACAGGACTAGAAGAAGCAATGGCCACTTTTTCCTGGTCTCCGCAAGGAGCTCAGTTAATGGTCCACTTCCTGCGTTCTGGTCCACTTCCTGTGTTTTGCCGGCCCAGCGCTCTGAGGTCAATAGGCGCAGTGGAGCTTCCACTTGATGCTGAGTGCCTTGGTTAGACCTTGAGAGACCTGACAGGCCCATTGTCTGAGCCCAATAACAGCGGAAGTCCGTATCTAGGAATAATTTCATTTAAAATAAATTTAGTGGCTATGGAGGCAGTTTCTTGTCTTGTGGGGAGGGCTTCTGCCCAATCGGAAAAAGTGTCCCAAAATACCAACAAGTGCTTGCATCCAAGAGCGGGTGGTTTAATTTCAGTAAAGCCTAATTTCTGATGGGTGCAGGGGTTGTTATGTGGAAGCGGATTCCCAGAGAGGGATTTGGGCCTTGTGTGGTGTTTTCCTGGGAGGTTAGGTGCACAGGATGCTGAAGAAAGGAACTGGAGCAACTTGGTGGCTCCCAGGTGGGTGGTGCTGTGGAGCCATTTTACCGCCAGCCTAGCAATGGCTTCTGCCAGGAGTACGATTCCATCAGGGAATACGCTCCAGTCGCTTTTCTGTGGGAGAGCCTGCAGCTACTGAGCTAACTGGAGTTCCTCTGCTGAGTATTTTTGTGAGTCTGGCCAACACCAGTGGCAGCAAGCTGAGAGGAAGAACTGTAAGAGGTTTAACAGGTTTCAGGGCAGATTCCTGAGCAGCAAAGTCAGCCAGGCTGTCACCGTGACCCTCTGGTGTGTTAGTCTTTTGGTGTCCCACACAATGCGTGAGCACTACCTTTTATTTACAGCCACACTGCTTCTAGGAAGGCCATAATTCCCTCATTTTTGATCTGTGACCCATCTGAGTGTTCTTTCTTTGTAGATTGCCACATGCATGTGCACTGTGTGAGCTAGTTAGCTTATTGTGCCAGCCTGGCCGATAAACACAGGTGGGGTTAGCTGAAGGGGGGAGGGATAAATGGTTCGGTGAGCCTCGCCTTTCTAGTTCTCAGGTCTCTTGCTTTGTGATGGTCGGGCCAGGGTGCTGCTGCCTTAGCCAGTTCCCTGCTTCAGCTGGCAAGGCTCACTCCCTGGGAGACATCCCTGAGGAGAAGCCACATGGACCTACCCCAATGCAGCCCTGGGTGCTGGAGCAGCTGTGTGGAGACCCCTGCCAGTGCTGAGATGCTCACATGCTCACTGACTCGGCTTTCCTCCTGCAGTCGGCATCATAGTGTGTGTTTTGTGAGATGGAGGAGGACTTTGTGGATTAGTGTTAGACATATGGATTAATTGGTTAATGTGGGACTTGTGGGCTTGGGCAGCACTGGGTTGGGATGTTTTCTTGATGTGCACTTAACTTTTACATAAACCTCTCTCTTATGCATGAGTTTCTGTGGATTTGTTTATTTAAAGTACCCAGACTAATACACTGTGGCAAAGGCATACTTGCTGTCTGAACAAATATTTATTGACTTGTCCTCCGCCCCCCCCGCCCCCCTGTAAGGCTTGTGTGTGGTCTATCAGTTCAGCCTTTTGAGCTGCAGGGCCTTGCAGTAGGGCCTTGGTGGTTGCCACGGCCCTAGCCTTTCCCTGACCTGCCATCTGTAAAGAGGGTGGCATCCACCTGTGGCAGAGGCTGGTTAGTCAGGTCTGGCCGAGAGGCCTGGGACACGTCCAGCAAATCTTCCCAGTTGTACAAGGGGTTGTTGTCAGGGAGCAACTTATCTGGGTTGAAGCTTGGTGTGGTGGTAAGAATAAGCCTTGGCTGTTCTAGTGACGGGCCTTGGTACTGTGTTAGCCTAGCATTTGCCATCCACCAGGCTCCTGGTCCCTGAATTAGGGACCCGACAGCGTGGGGAGCTGTTATGAGTAAGTCCTGGCCACGTGTGAGTTTGCCAGCCTCTGTGACCAGCAGGGCTGTAGCGGCTACTGCTCGGAGGCATGCAGGCCATCCAGAGAACACTGGGTCTAGTCTTTTGGACAGCAGCCACTGGCCGCTTCCAGGGACCCAGTGCCTAGCCAAGGAGTCCTTTCGCGTGCATGCGCACACAGATGGAATGGCTTGGTCACCTCTGGGAATGAAAGCCCAGGGGCAGATGCAAGGGCTTTCTTCAGAGTTTGAAATGCCTCTTATTGAGCCCGCTCCAAGATTCGTGGCCCTGTCCCTGCTGCGGCTTGATCGAGGGGCTGTGCAATAGCTGCAAGTCTGGGGATCCATAGTCTCCAATATCCCCCCACTCCCAGAAACTCCCGGAGCTGTATTCTGTCTGTGGGGGGTGGGACTTGCAAAATGATCACTTTTCAGGGTCAGGTTAGCTTGTGCTTACCTTGCAGTGGATAATATCCCAGGAAGGTGGCTTGCTTGACACACAACTGGGCTTTTTTTTTTAAATAGAGACTTTATATCCTTTCTCCTATAGCAACTTCAATAAATCTTTAGTGCCTTGCAAGCAACTAATGAAAGAGCTGGCAGCTAGGAGCAAGTTATTAACATGATGAAGAAGAGACAGGGCAGGATAAGCAGAAACAACAGGCTTTAAATCTTGGCTGAGGGCTTCCCCAAACAATGTGGGTGAATATTTGAGCCTCTGGGGGAGTCGAGTCCAGGTAAGCTGTGATAAAATATTGGTTAAAGCAAAAACCAGCTGACTGACTGCTGCCAGTGGTATGGAGAAAGATGCACCTTTCAGGTCTAAAACCGTGAAGAAGACTTGAGCAGGAAGCAGGAGACGGAGCAGGGTATACAGATCAGGCAGAGTAGAATGAAGAGTTTCTACTCTTTCATTGACCTCTCCTGGGTCCTGAACCGGTGATAGTCATTAGTCCCAGGTGTTAAGACAGAAAGAAAGGGAGAATTGCATGGGAACTCACAGGGCACAAGGCTACCGGCTTGCAGCACACAGGTGACATGTTGTTATTCCTTCCCTGGCACCGAGACTGATAGAGTAGATTTTAATGGCTCAGCATTGCTGTAGAGGGTGACATCAACCAGTGGCTGGTGTGCAGGGAGCCCTGGAGGGTTTGTTTCTGCCCAAACAGAAGGGAACTGAGATTGCAGGGAAGTGGACAGACCTGGATTTGGTGGAGTGGGGGCCTCCGGAGTGAGTGAGTGTTCTGAGAGTGGCACGTGCGGAGACCGTTACCAAATAAGCTGGTTGTTCAGGCAGCAAAAGTTTGGTTATTAGTTGGGCTTGAGGAGGGCATGATAGCTCGGAGGTTTTGCAGTACGTCTCAGCCTGGCAGAGAATAAGGGCCATCCGGGACTACAAGAAAGGCATGCGAGACTGTTTGTGGCCTAGATTTCCTACGCACTCAGTGGAAAGCAAGTAAGATTTCATTTGGCCGGTGGCTTCCTGAATCTGTGCTGCTACTCTTGACAGGGTTCCACGGTACTGCAGGACAGAGTTCAGCTCTGGTGTCTATTAAAAAGACACTGGGTGTCCCCCAACATTTTCAGTGATCATGAGCTCTTGGGGACCAACTGAGCTAGAGCCCCGGTCTCTCTATTTGGAGTCCGAGTTGGAATCTCTTGTTGGCAATGTAAGGATTGATGCTGGTTGTGAAGTTGGCTTGCGACGTGGACACTCAGTTTCCCAGTGCTCCGCTGGCAGCAGTATGGAAATTGATCATTGTTCAGTGGCAGGAAAGGACTATTTAGTGGCAAGTGAGGTCGGGTGCATGAAGGCTTATTGGGTGGTTGGGAGCTGTCAGGGAATTGAGCAGGTGCTGGGAACCTAGCTGATCCGTTCAGGGGCAGGGGTGGGCTGAGATTTGGAAGGCTGTGACCAAGCTCTTTGCTTGACGCCTGGCTGTTTTGCCTGCTGCTTTTCCTGATCACAGTTATTAAGAACCTTTGGTGATAGTTCTAGAAGGTGGTCAGTGTTCCTGCTTGCAAAACCTTCGAGTTTCTGCAGTTTCCCCCAGATGTCTGCAGCAGACGGTGTGACCAAAGCTAGGTTCACAGCCCATGCAGTTTCAGGAGCTGAGGGATCACAAGGGGTAACAGTGTGGAGGCTTGCCAGGAAGGCGCCAGGACACTCAGTGGGCTCCTGAACTACCCCAGTAGGTTTACTCAAATCTGCAGGTTTTCTGGTGGCAGCGTTGGACAGCCCGGTGATATGTGTCCAATGCCTGCCTGGGGAATTTGGTTCCCAATGTGGCCGTGACAAGGGAAGAATATCTGGACAGGCTTGAGGAGTCTCTTCCCTTGTGTCAGGCAAAGGAGACGGGGCAGCCTCTTCGGCCTCTGATCGGATCCATTCACTGTCCTCTGAAGTGAAGAGGGTGAGAGGCCTGGCTGCCATCCCAGGGGGTGGTGACAGCAAAACACAGTTTCCACGAGGGACCTAAAGACCTGTGACTGTTCAGAGAATGAGGGGCTCTGGTCTTTCCAGTTATAAACATGGGTAGTGGGAAGGGGAACACAAAAAAGATATGAGCATTTGGAGGGCCAGTTTCTTAGAGGGGCGAAATAGGATGGGGTGAACTGATCTTTAGAGACAGGTTGCCAGTGAGGGGAACAGAGGGGTGGGTCAAGGGGGGAGAAGGCACAGAAGGTTAGGGTGGGGTGATACTGGTGGCACAGGGGGCGAGAGCACTGGTGAGGTTGACCAGAAGTTAAGATTTGGGTTAGGGTTTGTGTTAGACTTAGGTTTATGTTTAGGGCTAGGGCAGGGTGTGGGGCTGAAAGGGATGGGGGACCTGGCCTGGTGGGAGAAAAGCCTCAGAAGCTAATTGAGGGAGGACAAGAGGTTTGGGTGTAGGTTTGGGTGTGGATGACAGGTTTCAGAAAGGACGATTTGGGTTTGGGGTGCAGATGCCATCCAGGTTTTCAGCTACAAAGGAGGAGATTCTACCAGGGCAAGCCATTGATCAATAGATGGGAACTGATCAGGATGCCCTGGGTCTCCAGTGACCACAGCCCAGACCTGAGCAACGGTGGAGGGGTCAAAGTTCCCTCCAGGGACCACCTAACCTTGAAGGTGGGCCACTCAAGCTCGCAGAGGGTATGCAGTTGTCCAGAGGAGAACTTGACCCCATAATCAGTAGTGAAAGCTTTGGAGAAGTTCCTAATGAGACAATGAAGGTGGGGCTGGGGGCCAGGAAGGGGTGGGACCTATTATTGGAGTAAAAAAAGAAGCACTGGAGATAAGAGCTCTTCTGGCAGGAAGTTAAAGAGTTTTGCTGGAGGAGACTGCAGGGGAAGGAGAGGAATTCATGACCTGAGACCCCAAAAGGAACTTGAGTACTGCTTCATTTTTTCCCTTCTTTTTAACAAGCGACACAGTAGAGATCTAAATCTAGCCTGGAAGATGGGCATACGCATTGGGAAGGAGGGCACAATTGGAGGAAACTCTGAGCCGACTGAGTAGGCTGTTTCCACTTTTGAGTTGAGCATTTTGCAAATGTTTTCCTTTGAGACAAAAGGGGGAACCAGCAAGACGACCCTCTCGGCCCCATTAGGAGGGGCCTGCTGCCATTTCCAAGGAGACCCGAGAGGAGTGGGTAGAGTTAGAGGAGGAAAAGGAGACGGGAAGATATTAAAGTCTGCTTTGTCAGCAGGGAATTCCGAGAAGGTCCCTTGTGAGGAAAGTCCCCAGGGTAGAGGAGAGAAGGTCTGGGGAGACTCAAGATGGGCAGACGGACACCATTGAGGTCATGGGCGAGGAGAAAGGAACAGATTGAACCTTGGAAGTGACGGTGACTCTAGCGTAGGAGGCACTGGATCAATGGGCACGTAACAGAGACTTAGCAGGAGTTTGGGGGCGACAGACCAAGTATCAGGGGCCATAGCTGTGCAGCCAATAGTTAAGCATCAGATTAAGGGTCCATATAAAAGGCTACGTAAGAGGAGTCAGCTGGCCCAGAGTCCTAACATGGGGAAACCCCTCCCAGAACGCAGCTTGAAAGACAAACGAGGGGCGCTTCCAGAAACAGACCAGCCAGGTGATCCCAATCGAGGTCCACTTTCCGAAGAAAGGGAGTCACCTGTCGGTCATACAAGGTCACCGCGGAAGGAGGGGAGGCAGACTCCGCACAGGCCGTTCACAGTGGGCTGTGTCCAGCTACACACACCTCGCTCACGGGTCCCACCGAATTTAAGCAGTTTCCGCCCACCGAGGCTGCCAGGTGACAGCTCACCTTTATGAATCACTGTCAGGAGTTTTTCTGGACAGAGATTATCCCTCCTCCAGAACCGAGGGCCTGTGGCACTTACCAGTTGGGCTTACAGGACAGGTGATGGCTCGACGCAGGTCGTCTGAGGTGAGAACTTGGATCTTCAGGGGCGCCTCCCCTAGGTAGCCCTCCGGGTCAGATAGGTGAGCCTCCTTTGCATGGGGAAATCTCACGGGTGCCTCCAAATGTCCCGGGATGATCAATTAACCCACATGGAACGTTAATTAAAGTTAGTCAACCTTTAGCCGGAGGTCATGGGGCAACTAGAGCCTGATTCTCCCAGGACCCCATGTGCTTCAAGTGGGAGGTTTGAGAGGGGACAGGTGGTGTCACACTGTGTGGAGGAAAGGGGAACTTGCAAACACAGGCAGGTGGTGTTATGATATTGGGAAATATGGGGCCTTACAAAACTAGAGCAGGGCGGTTAGACACATCATCAGCAATTTCAAGATGCAGTGGCAAGGGCTCAGCAGTTACAGAAAACAGCAGTTACCAGAGGATGTAACTTAGTTGCAAAATGGCTATGCTTAGATCAGTACAAAATGGCTACACTCAAGCTAATTAATGCAGGATGGTTACATTGTTAAAATGGCTACATCTAAACCGTCTACTACATCTTGGTCACATCGGGGTTAATTGTGGTGGGTTACTACACCCACCGGTGTCCAATAACCACGGACTAAAAGCTACCTAAAGCTCTGCGGAAAGACTGGACAATATACTTCTGCAGACCCTACCAGACCACATGCACGGTAAGTGACAACCAGACTGTATGGCATTCAGCACCACCATTTCCTCCGACTTCATGCTTTCCCAAAAATATTTTGGCTTTTACTTGCCCTGTGGATTTTAGAAATAATAGTAATAACCACCTTACTGGGAATTGGATAGGAGAGGTGTTAAAACTATAGATCACTTGGGGTAAAATGTGATATTTTGACTATGTTGATACTTCCAATCCACAAATGTGGCATGTCTGTTTGTCTAGTTAGATCATTATTTTCATTCATCAGTGTCTTAACATTTTTAGCATATAAATTCCGTACACAATTTGTGAGATGTCTATGTCGGTATTGCAAATCTTGTATGGGGCAGTGAAAAAGGCCCTGGCTGAGATGGACGGGCACAGCAGCTGCATCAGTGGGTGCCAATGTGACAACTGTGAGGGTGCCACAGGACCAGGCAGTGTGTCGTTCTGTCGCACACAGGGTTGCTATGGGTCAAACCTAGTCAGTGGCACCAGCAACAATAACTGTAAGTGTTTGGAGTGATTGTAAACAGGATGCATTTTTAATGAAGTGTCCATGTTTTAGTATATAGGAATACTATTAATTTTTGTATGTTGATTTTGTATTCTGTTAGTTTTCTGAACTCACTGATTCGTCTTAGGGTTTTATTGTATAATCCTTGCAATCTCTTAAGAACTCGCAAGTCCTGCCTCGAGCAGGGGAAGGGGAAGTTACAGGCAATGCCTGAGGTTATAGGCACTCATAGGGTTAGCGGAGGGGTGCAGTGGTTTGCTAAATAGTGTAATGGAAGCATACAGTAATGTCTAAAGACTGGGTGAGAGCAAGGCTCTCTTTAGGAAATTAGCTTTCAAAGGCAAGCCCTCCCTCACATATTGGTCCAGTAATTTTCATTGAAGCACTATTCACAATTATTCAAAGGTGGATACAACCCAACAGATGAGTGGATAATAAAAATGTATATGCGTACAATGGATTATCAGTCCTAAAGAGAAGTGTTAAATGCTATCACATGATGCACGTTGGAAACATCATACAGAGTAAATCGATCACACATAAAAGGGCAAATATTGCCTGCTTCCATTTTTTATGAAATATATAGAATAAACAAATGCAGAGACTAGGGTTTATTAGTGGTTATAACAGGTGCATGGGAGGGATAAAAGAATAAGTATTATCTAAGGGTCACTGAGTTTCTGCTAAGAGTGGTGGAAAATTCAGCAACAATGTAGTCACTGAATTATGACATTTTAAAAATGGTTCAGCTAAGGGCTCAAGTAGAAAGAAAATGTTTTGAAAATGATGATGGCAACAAATGCAGAATGTGCTTGACACAATGTAACCATGTATGTATTATGATAAAAGCTGTATGAGCCCGAATACAATGATTTTTTAAAAAAATGGTTGTGTTTCACATAACCACATTTTTTTCAAAGAAGCAAACAATATGGACATTTCACTAAAATAGGTACATAAACCCCAAACCCAATGTCATACAGTTGATTATGAACCATAGTAATCCTATACAGGGTTTCTGAAACGGTAAATCTAGACACGAGCAGACAGCCTATCTTTCTCATTGAGGGCGGCTGGGAGGTTTGAACCGCAGACTCTGCAGTTAGCAGCCCAGTGCTTATCCCACAGCGCCACTAGGGCTCCCTCATAGAAACACAGGGTAGCAAATAAACATTAAAAATTATTACAAACAATGAGTCATTAGAACGGCAAACTTTATAGATTCTGATCATGTTCATTGTTGGCAAATATGTGGAAGAAGTGAAACTTTTATTCATGCTTGGGTGGACATAAAATGGTATAGTCACTTCAAAATACCTGCTATTTCTGATAAAAGTTAAACAGTCATCAACAAAGTGTGAAGGCATTGCATGCCTAGAAATTAACACAAGAAATGTGCTCTTATAAAGATGTGTACATTTATGGTCATAATTATAATCAGCCCAAACTCATGTCAATTAATAGATTTTTTTAAATTAGGGTGTATCGATTCAAGAATACTAGTCAGAAATAAAACGAAACATTAATTATATAGGGGGGGGCTTCAAAAAGTTCATGAAAAAATAACAAAGAGAATAGAAATTTCCCACCATTTTTTTTTTGCAATCTGCTGGCACACATAGCAAGAATGAATCTCAAGATTAAGACACCCCTTGTTGATACATCCCCTCTAGTTTACTCTAGTCTCATGTACTCTCTATCATACCCAATGTTTTTGTAAGAGTTAGTTTCCACCTGGGCTCAGTAGGACTTACACATACATAACAGATGTTAGATTGAAGGGTAAATCTCCTTGGCACATGCCAGGTAAGTAGCTTTGCCTCAACTATGCAGGGTCACGTGGAGCATGCCCTTGGAACAAAGAACCCGATTCATGCTCCTCTAAGAAGCACTGGAGACTATTCTAAAAACTTCTTCCTCAGGTGGTCTCTGGGCTTACGAAAGTCATGGCATTCCATTCACATCATTTAGCTGACAGATTTGCTAGGGGGTCTAGGTTAGTAATGCAAAGGAGACCAAGTCTGAACAGTTATTCTCTGCCATCTCCTCTCGCAGGACTAAAAGTAGATGTCCTTGTAGTTTGTTAGACCTTGATTCTATTCTTTAGGTCTCTCCAGATGCACCCCCAACCCCAACATACACAAAAGATAAACGGTGGCTTTATAAATAAGGTCTTTATAATTACACAAATCGGAACAATGTGAAACTGTCACTGTTACACTGGGTAACTTCAAAGTTGAATAGTCCCATCACAAGAATTACTTATCCAACAATGCCCTGGATAAAGGGGAAAATTTCCTGTAAGCCAACAAACAGCAAATACGCCGCTTGTGTCTTTGCAGCAAAATATGGGTTGTGTCCACAGCAGGCACAGTGGAAGGAACAATGCCCTTTCATGACCACAAGCTACTCATAATTCCATCCAGTGATTGGAAGGAGAGACTAGAAGTCTGCCTTCCCTGAGCAGAGGGAAACAGCTGACAAACTCTGAAGGACTGGAAGTATATGAAACGGTGATGACTTCTGCCACAAACACTGGTGGTGTTACAACTCTGGTCAGAGTTTATGGCCAGAAAATTCAATTTAGCTCGAGATTTTTGTCAGAGCTAGCAATTATAAGGACTCTCCACAAGGTGGTGACTTCAATGCACTTCTAGCAGATGCGTCCCTCATAAGGACTATTTTCTGAGCTCATCTCTGGTGTGAGTCATCATATTCAACAAGGAAGAAACACATCCCTGCACGATAAGGCCTTTCTCAAATGTGATGTTCCGGAGTCAAATAAGGTCAGGCAAAGATTTTTCCACATCTGCTGCACTAATGAGGTCTCTCTGGTTTGTGAAGTTTCTGGTGCTGAATTAGATTAGACCTTTGGCTGAAGGCTTTTCCACATTCCACACACTCATAAGGCCGCTCACCACTGTGAACTCGCTGATGTTTTATGAGGTCAGAGCTTTGGCTGAAGGCTTTCCCACACTCACTGCACTCGTAAGGCCTTTCACCAGTGTGAAGTCTCCGATGGTTACTGAGGCTGGAGCTTTGGCTGAAGAATCGCCCACATTCACCACACTGATAAGGCTGTTCGCCTGTGTGAACCCGCCGGTGCTTAATGAGGCTGGAGATGTGGCTGAACAATTTCCCACATTCGTTGCACTTGTAAGGCCTTTCTCCGGTGTGAACTCTTCGATGTTTAATTAGGTTGGAGTTGTAGCCAAAGGCTTTCCCACAGACACTGCACTCATGAGGGCTTTCACCAGTGTGGACCCTCCGGTGTTTAATTAAGTTGGAGCTTTGGCTAAAGAGTTTGCCACATTCATGGCACTCATGAGGTCTTTCTCCAGTGTGAACCCTCCGATGTTGAATGAGGTTAGAGCTTTGGCTGAAGAATTTCCCACATTCGTCACACTCATAAGGCTTTTCTCCAGTGTGAACTCTCCGGTGCTTGATGAGACTGGAGATGTGCCTAAAGAATTTCCCACATTCACGGCACTCATACGGTCTCTCTCCAATGTGGGTTTTCTGGTGCTGAACAAATCCGGTTTTGTGGTGGAAGGTTTTCCCACATTCTTGGCCCTCGTAGGCTCTTTGCTCAGTGTGAACTCTTTGATGTATATCGAGGGTGGAGGTCTGTCTAAAGAATTTCCCACATATATCGCATTCGTTAGTCCTTTCTCCAGTATGGATTCTCTGGTGCTGAACTACTGTCAATTTGTCATCGAAAGTTTTCCCACATTCACTAATCTTATCAGTCCTTAGCACAGTGTGAACCCCCACCACATCTTCTGTAGCCCTGTGTGGCTCCCCAAGACTGTGACTGGCCTGATGCTGGAGAAAGCCTGATCGGGCCATGAAGTCCTCCCCACCCGCCCTACCTGTGAAAGGCTTCTCTGAGATATTAGCTCTGCACTTCTTCACAAATGAGGCCTTACCCTCATCCCTTCTGTTGGGCTTCTCTATATTCTGCTGCACCGGATGCTGGTAAAGATTTTTACCAAACCCAAATCCTTTTCCAAATGCTCCCAACACGTGTGGTTCCTGCCTGGGGTGTGTTGCCTGGTGCTCATTCAGGTGCAACATGTCTTTCACGAGTAGGCTACCTGTGTCACACAGGTAGTGCTTCGAGATGGATGGACCTGCTTTGGGGTTCCTGTCCTGTGATACGCCTTCTGTAAAAACACTATGCTCACGGGGTGACTCAGGGTTTTCCATTCCATGCCAAAAATCTGAAAATAGAAATAACGGTGAAGTCATTTAACTTTGATGAAAAGAAAGATTGTTGCTATTGAGTCACTTCCAACTCACAGGGTTTCCAAGGCGACAATCTTTATGGAAGTAAACGGCCATATCTTCCATCAAGCAGATGGTGGATTTCAAAAACTGACCTTTTGGTTAAAAGCTGACTGCTTAACATTGAACTACCAGGGCTCCTTGGAACAAAAGTGCCCCAGCACAAATGTATGTCTGACCCAAAGAGGAACCAGAAATCAGAGTAAGCAATGGTCTGCTTGGGAGGACCATGCCTGACAAGGTCAAAAATAGAAGGAAACTTTTCAGGGCCAAGGGCACCAGGACTGAGTACAGTATTGGGTGTTGAATAGAGGTCTCAATCTTACTTCTTTGTAAAGGCCAATCGGCAGGGAACTACTCAGGAGGACTTGTGCAGATGGGTGTGTCTAGGTCTAGGAATAATCCAAGTGCAACTAATGGCTGGCATTGAAAGAAATCACCTCGTGATTTATTAAGTAGTAAGTTATGTTGGGAGTGCTGAGAGGGGACTATGGGGTGAATGAGACATAGAAGCCGGGGCCCAAAGACAAATTAGAAATGACAAGTGAACAAAGTATCAAGAATGCACAAGGAAAGATAGAAATGAGGTATGGTCACTTGCTTTGGTACCCAAGCAATGACAAACATGAGAAACGTTACTGGTGTGAGTTGAACCCAGTAGTGAGGTCACATTTTCCTCCACTTACCAGAGCCGGGCCACCTATAAGCCCCCCTTGCCCTGGCTGGTGTCATGTCCACTTTGTTGGGCACCCAAGGCTCTTTCCCCATCTCCAGTTGGGCAACTACACGAGAGCTGAAAGACGTAAGTCCTGAGGAAAAGAGTAGTGGGCAGCTCACACTTTCTTAGGTGAACTGCCCTGCAACAGCCCACAGGGAAGAACCTACGAGGGAGGTCTTCCAGAAATAGCCCAGTAGTACCAGCAAGTAACCCCCACGGAGTGCCTGGCACAGTTGGGCCCTAGGAAATCCAAGCTACGGCAAAGGGGCAGAACCTGAGTCATGGAACTGTCACAAATCTGGACAATCACCTACGCACGGAGTCATAGGATCCATTGAGCAGGCAACCACCTCATTATTTCAGGACCTTTCTGCAAGGCTTCAAGGTGTTGGAGGTACTCAAAGAGAAGATGAGGCACTGTACACTGCTCAGCTCCAGATTTGCAGTTAAGCCTGTGAAAGCCAGATCTATGTACGGTAGAACCCTGTCAGAGGAGGGAAGCGTAAATGTTTTCCATTAAATCAAGCAATAGGAAAATGGTAAGAAAACTTGCAAGATCTGGAAAAACAAGGCAGTCCCATCAAGTTCCAGTTCTCACAGATTTCACTGTATCAGGAAAATGGGGAAAGAAGTTGTCTCTTGGGAAAGAGGAAAGGCCTCAGAGACCTACCTGCTCAAGACAGGTAGAGGTAAAGGTCTTACCCAGTGAGGCTATAAGTGCAAAGTTCTCCAGCATCACATGGCAATAGAAGAGTCTCTGAGCTTCATCAAGGAGATTCCACTCTTCCTGGGAAAAGTCAATGGCCACATCCTCAAAGGTCACACGTCCCTGCACAATGCAGACGGTTAAGTCCATGATACACTTCTCTCCTCGGGAATCCCCATCCATTTTCCTATTTCTAGGCTCTGCTGACCCATCTCCCTAGCTCTCCACCTCAAGAGAAGATACTTTGCTCTTTCTTCGTGTCTTACTTATCTATCAGCTCACAGCAACACGTGAGGTAGGTGGGCAGATAGATACAGGGGCCCTCAAACTTTTTAAACAGGGGGCCAGTTCACTGTCCCTAAGACCCCTTGGAGGGCCGGACTACAGTTTAAAAAAAACTATGAGCAAATTCCTATGCACATATCCTATTTTGAAGTAAAAAACAAAATGGGGCAAAAACACTTGGCGGTCTGGATAAATATCCTCGGCGGGCCGCATGTGTCCCATGGGCCATAGTTTGAGGACCCCTGATCTAAGCTCTGGGCCTGGTCTTCAGGGCCCAGTCCTCTCATCGGTGAGCTCCTTCCCCTAGTGTAGCCAATGGCATGCTACCCTGATACAGACACCCCCTATTAGGAGGCCGTAGGACGGACAGTTCACATTCTCTCCTCTCTGACAACACTAGACTCTACTGCTGCCTCTCCACTGACTCTGGTCTCTCCATACTCAGTCCTTACCATACCCCTTCCCGATTCCCGCTTTTCCCACCTAGCTCTTCTATTTGTCCCTGAGTTAATTTCCTGGCTGAGACGCCTCATGTCCTATTAAGGATCACTACAAAACCTAGTGAGACTGCAGATGGCTGAATAAGCACCAGTCAAGGTCTCCATTGTTAGGAAGTAACAAGCCTTAACGTCCACCTCATACCCACTCCCTTTGGAGAAGTAGATCACCTGCCATCTCCACTTACAGACACCCACCCTGTACACACACTCTGCCCCACCGCTTCATCCCCACACATCCTCCCTCATCTATCCTGATGATACAAACAGTCAACCATGGTACCCAAGCAAGATGATCTACGTCTCCATTTCCAGGCTCCTCCTCCTCCTGACTTGAAGACTCATCTTCCTCCATCTGACCACAGCTGTACTATTGTCCACACCCCACCCTTTGGACGTTTCTAACCATAACACTTCAGCAGAACTCCACAAAAACATGTCTAGATGGCCATTCTTCAACCTCGCTTAGCAGGGTTCTGAAAAATCAGAGACTCAACATGGACAGAATCTAACTTCCAATAGATACTTCCACTGAGATTTCCCAAGACACCGGTTGCTCCCTCTAGGTGGATGGTGCATCCAGCCTTTCTGGTAGTAAAAATGGAAACCCTTGGGGTCGTCTGCTCTCTTTCTCAGCCTCTGCATGAGGCGAACTGGTGGGCCAAACTTTGAAGACAGACCCAGATGTAAGCATTTCCACATCTGTTCACCACTCCACCAGTCACTGGAAGGTGGTGCATGCTCACCTGGACCACTGGTTGCTTCCTCCCTCTACCCCATCCTCCACCCTCACCCCACATTCTACCTTCCACTTTGCATCCATCGGGCGCCTGTGAAGACGAGAGTTCAATCTAGTCTGCTCCTCTACTCGAAGCCTTTCATGGCCCCGAAATCCTCAGAACAGAGGCAACTCCTCAACCTGCATTCCTGAGCTTGACTTCTGCCAACTTGTTCTCTGGTCGCACCAGACGCCTGGGCAACCTGGGGTTCCCTCTCTCCTCCAAGCATTTGTTCCTCCTGGTTCCTGTACCTGGGAAACCCCTCATCCCATTGGATTCCAAAAATGAATCCCTCTAAGACCCCCCCTGGAGTAAAAAACAAGGGGGGGTGGAATAGGTGAAAAACCCGAAGGCAATTCCATTTGTCACGTGGTGGCCCCACTAACACCGGGCCGGGGGTCTAAGAGGCTGAAGGCCTGGGGCCCCTCCACTCACCTGCACCAGCTCCATCAGGGTCGCCGCCGCCGCCATCGGAGTCCGTGGATCGAATGGGGTTCAGAGACCACCCCTTCGCCAACCACCTGCCTTGCCCGGTCCAGAGCCAAGTGTGCCCCCGGCGGGGGCGGGGCCCGGAGTGGGGGATCCTACTCCTAGCCTCGGTCTCCCCAGCATGAAATTAGACCCAGGGCTAGGGTGCCAGCTTCGCGGTCCGGGGGTGGGGAGGGGGCACCAGTGTCACAGGGGATGGAAGGAGGGGTGTGTGTGAGTGTGCACGCGCGCGCGTGCACCACGGTTCCTACAAAGGTCTGGGGAGGACTCCTCTCCTGCTCACGGGGCTGCCGTGCTCCGCTCGAGAACCGGTCCCGATCCAGGCGCAAACCCACGACGCGCGAGTGAAGCCCCCCACGGAGTCGCAGAGCGTAAGCCGGCCGGGTCCCGGGCCGTCACTGGCCGGCGCCCTCCGCCGGCGCGCGGCCTTCTGGGTAATGTAGTTTCGGCCCGGCAGCCGGCCGAGCGGAGGAGGGACCCGGGCCGCTGCGTCCCGGGAAAGGATGCCGCTAGGAAGCGGAGAGAGAAGGGCGCTGGGGGCCTTGCCAGTTTCCCAGCACAAAGCCGGGCGGGCCCGCGATGGAGAGCTGGGAAATAAGGATCCCAGGTTCCAAAGAGACCCTTCCCCCAACTATCCCCCATCCCCTTCTGCAGCGTTCTGCCATGATTGTTGTCTGGTGTCCCACACACCTTGACCTTCTCCATCACAGAGCGGGACTGCCCGGCCTGGGCTCTTCTCCAAAGGGTCCTATGCCTGAGCCCAAGATTGAAGCCGCTGAGTCCATCCATCTTGTCTACTTGCCGGTGTACCTGACCGAGTCTGGGGTCATTTTCCAGGGACTGGTCTCTGTCCGTGAGCCAAGTCTGGGCAGCTTTACTTTTAGAGAGCTTTCTGATTGCACTTCTTCCAAGACCGACTTTGTTCGCGCACGGTACAGCCCATAGTACATTACTAGCCTCCCGTCTTACTTCGCCCCTCAGACACTTATTTAGGAACCGGGATTAACATTGAACAAATGAAGACCCGACTGCGTGGTCCTTATGCACTAGCACTAAAAGTGGTTCTCAAAGCAGTGGCCTCTGCATCGCCTGAGAACGTGTTTAAAATGAAGCTCCTTAGGTAACAACTAAGACCTAATGACTCAGAACTGGGGAGGGGGTGGGGTAGG
This sequence comes from Tenrec ecaudatus, assembly GCF_050624435.1. Lineage (NCBI taxonomy): Eukaryota > Metazoa > Chordata > Mammalia > Afrosoricida > Tenrecidae > Tenrec > Tenrec ecaudatus. Next base: position 20,845,511 of record NC_134547.1, read on the forward strand.
GGAGGGCTGTCACTGTGCTGCGTTTTAAGAAAGCTTTCAGGGAATTGGAATACTCACTCCAATTTGAGAAAGCTAGTTGATGCCGATTCATAGCACCCCTATAGGACAGGGTGGAACGGTCCCTGTGGCCTTCCGGAGTAACTCCTAAAGGGAGTGGAAAGCCGTGTCTTTCTCCCGGGGAGCGGCTGGTGGTTTCACACTGCTCACCTTGCAGATCGCAGCCCAACATGTTACCTCGTGGCCAACAGAGCTCTTCATTTGAGTAAAGGCGAACGCTCTATGAATCTAATGAATTGTTATTGGCCACTGTCCAATCGCCGGGACTCATGGGGACCCCTCACTGCTGTGGGTCCATGCCGATTCAAAGCAACTCTATAGGACAGGGTAGAACTGCTCTTGTGGGTTTCTGAGACTATAGATTCTAACTGGAGCAGAAAGCCTCATTGTTCTCTCATGGACTGGCTGGTGGTTTCGAACTGTTGACCTTGTAGTTAGAAGCCCAAGTGGAACCCACTATGGCACCAGGGTTGCTCTATAAGTAAGAGTTAGCTTCATTCTCATAATCACAAGTCTCTACATAAACTGCTGTGTCTAGATGAGGTGGGTAGTTTATTGTGCTAACCAGGCTGATAAACACATGTGGGGTTCATTGAAGGGCGAGGGGATAAATGGCTCAATGAGCCTCACCTTTCTAGTTATCGGGTCTCTTGCTTTGTGATGGTCGGACCAGGGTGCAGCTGTCTTAGCCAGTTCCCTGCTTCAGCTGGCAAGGCTCACTTCCTGCAAGACATCCCTGAGGAGAAGCTGCATGGACCTACCCTGATGCAGCCCTGGGTGCTGGAGCAGCCGTGTGGAGACCCCTGCCAGTGCTGAGATGCTTACACATTCACTGACTCAGCTTTCCCCCTGCAGTCGGCATCATTGCATCTGTTTTGTAAGATGGAGGAAGACTTTGTGGATTGGTGTTAGATATATGAGTTAATGGGTTAATGTTGGGCTTGTGGGCTTGGGCAGCACTGGGTTGGGAGGTTTTCTTGATGTGCACTTAACCTTTATATAAAACTCTCTCTTATACATGAGTTTCTGTGGTTTTGTTTCTTTAAAGTACCCAGACTAATACACTAGGGCAAGTCAGAGACAGTGTTATTTGGGATTTTTTTTTTTCAAAATAAAAAATGCAGTGACTCTCTAACTCAGCAAGTGGCCTCAGAGGTCATAGGTACAGTTTTTATATAAAAGCACACGTTTATACCATCGGGCACTTACTCTAGGTTTAATCATAGCTCATGCAGGAGGATTTCGTAAGCTGCAGGTAAGCTGTTTCCCCAGGGACAAATGTGGGACCATAATGATTCGCTGGTGGAATCCTCCTGCAGGAGGCTTGGGGGCCATTCCTAGCCAATTCACCTCATGTCAAACCACCACCGCCTGTCCTTCAGCGGAGGCTTGCCTGTTGGTATGATAGTGAATGGGTGTCCAGTGGAGATTCTAGACTACGACAGACTAGGAAGAAAGGCCTGGTGAACTTCTGGCCTTCAGACCTAGGCACAAGTGTTCATGCGGCTTAAGGCAGCTGGAGGTCCCCAGGCCTATTCTTATTAAGACTTTTATTCAACTCATTACCCAAAACTCAACCCAAACTGAACAAAACTCTCCTTGCTGAGTCAATGATAACTCCGTAATCCTATAAATACAGGCTAGATTTGCCCCAGTGAGTTTCTGAGACTGTTACCTTTAAAAAAAAATCCTTTATTGGGGGCTCTTTACAGCTCTTATCAGAAATCATCCATCCATCCATTGTGTCAAGCACACATGTACATATGTTGTCATCATCATTCTCAAAACATTTGCTTTCTACTTGAGCCCTTGGTATCAGCTCATTTATCCCCCTCCTCCAACCTCCCTCCCTCATGAACCCTTGATAATTAATAAATTATTCTTTTTCATGTCTTACACTGACCACTGTCTCCCTTTTCCCACTTGTCGATTCCCTTGGGAGGGGGTTGTATGTAGATCCTTGTGATCCAGTTCCCCCTTTCTCCCCTCACCTTTCCCTTACCCTCCTGGTATCTCTATTCTCATAATTAGTCCTGAGGGGTTTAACTGTCCTGGATTGTCTGTGTTTCTAGCTCTTATCTGTACCAGTGTACATCCTCTGGTATAGCCAGATTTGTAAGGTAGAATTGGGGTCATGAGTGTGTGTGTGTGTGTGTGTGTGTGTGTGTGTGTGTGTGGAGTGGGGGGTAAGAAGCAAATAACTAGAGGAAAGTTGTATGTTTTATTGGTGCTATACTGCACCCTGACTAGCTCGTCTCTTCCTTGTGACCCTTCTATAAGGGGTGTCCAATTGTCTATAGATGGGCTTTGGGTCTACACTCTGTGCTCTCCCTAATTCAAATTGATATGATTATTTGTTCTTTGGTACCTGATCCCTGATCCCATCAACATCTCATGATCCCACAGGCTGGTGTGCTTCTTCCATGTGGGCTTTGTTACTTCTCAGCTAGATAGCCCTTGCTTACCTTCAAGCCTTTAAGACCCCAGATACTATATCTTTTGATAGTAATGCACCATCAGCTTTCTTCACCATATTTGCTTATGCACCCATTTTGTCTTCAGCGATGTGTCAGAGAGGGTGAGCATCACAGAGTGCCAGGTTATTAGAACAAAGTGTTCTTGTGTTGAGGGAGTACTTGAGTGGAGGCCTAATGTCTGTCTGATGCCTTAATACTTAACAAATAAATATATGTACATAGATCTATTTCCCCATCATCATATATAAATATATTTACATATGCATATACCTGTCTTTAGACGTCTATAAATTTCCTTTGCCTCCTAGCTCTTTCCTCTATTTCCATTTACTTTCCTCTTGTCTCACTAACATGTTCAGCCTTCATTCGGGTTTCAGTGATTTCTCTCAGCTACATTGCCCTTCATCAAGGCCCACCAGGCATCCTATGCCTTCCTTGACATAGATTTTAGATTATGTGTTGTTCCCTTGTCCCTGGGTTTGTTGACACCTCCTTCCTTTCCCCACCTCCCCTTCTCCAGTGCCCCCCTCTGGATTGTTTTCTCCTCTGGATTGTTTATCCCACCTATCTTATCTAGATATTCAGAGACAATAATAAGCACAAAAACAAGACAGAGAAAAACAAAAACAATGATAAAAAAAAAAGACAAGCCTATAAATAGTTCCAGGTCTGTTTGTTGACCTTTAGGAGTGTTTTCTTGCCGAGTCTGATGTGGTGTCATGCCCTGGCCCCAAAGTCTATTTTTTTATATTCCCCAAGGATTTCATTGCTTTGCTCCCCTTGCTGCTCTGTTGCACACCCTTAGTGTTTCGTCCTGGTGTGGTGGTGTCAGATTGGGGACAATTCCTGCACTGTGTCTCCAGTGTTGTCTCCCGCAGTGCTATGGGTCAGTGAGGGACTTAGTGTCTCATAGTGGGTGGCCGGCCCTATGGTCCTCTCCGAAAATTGGCTGCTCTGAGCAGGAATATCATTCTTGGGGCTTGGTGGGCTAGGATGTGTTCCACTCTCTCTGCTTCCCTTTTTGTTTGCTCCTGTGTGCTCTGATCAGATGTGCCCCTCTCCAAGTTACATAATCTGTTGTCAATTTGAGACTTAAGAGTGAAGGGGTGGAGTTTAGCCTGTCAATAAGGTTGCAGCTTGATGACCTCATTTGGAGGCACTAAGGTAGATAGCTCACCGTAGGCAGGAGACAGGCTCACTCCCTGCAAGACATTTCTGATGAGAAGACACATGGAGCTATACTAGAGCCCTGGAGCTGGAGAAGCCACATGGAGACCCCTGCCAACACTGAGATGCCGACACCTCCACTGGACCTACAAGATCTTCCACCCCCTGGCCTATGATCTTCCTGCATTAGCAATCATTGCATGTGTTTTGTGAATCTAAAGAGGGCTTTATAGATTGGTGTCGGACATATGGGATAATATCAGACTTATGGACTTGATCTGGACTGGGCTGGGATGTTTTCTCAATATTTAACTGCTCTTGTATATAAAGCTCTTTCTTAACACATATGAACATCTATGAATTTGTTTCTCTAGTCTACACAGACTAACACAGGTCCATGTAGCTGGGATTAGGGCTGGCCCCGCAGACCTCCTGATTGGTGCATTCACGTCTTGGTACACTAGGTTGAAGTCGCCCCTCTCCTTCTCCTGTGGAGATATATACAATATCCTCACCTTGGGTGGGTTAATGCCCTGTTTCCCTGCTATCCATGTCTTTTTTCTTCTTTCTTTCTTCCCCCTCCTTTTTAGTTGACAGCCATGTGTATCCCTGGATTGGGTCTGGCCCCTGCCATACCTGGACCTCACCCCAGGAATATTTGTATATAGTAGCTTTTCCCCTATACTCCTTTTGCATTTTAAAGCTTACCTTAGCAGACTCATGTTGTATTGTCCTCTTGTGCGTGACTTACTTCATTTAGCATAATTTCCTCCAATTCTTCCCATGTGGCAATGTGCTTCATGTGTTCATCGCTGCCTTTTTATGGATATGTAGTACTCCATTGTATATATGTACCAAAGTTTTTAAATCTATTCATCCATTGATAGAAATTTGAATTGTTTCCAATTTCTTGCAATTGTGAACTGTGCCACGATGAACATTGGAGCACAGATGTCTGGCTGTGGTTTGTTTCTTACCTCTTCTGGGTATATGCTTAGTAGGGGAATTGCTGGGTCATATGGTAGCTCAATTTCTATATGTTTTAGGTATCAGCAAATTAATTTCCATAGTGGCTGTACATACCTACAGGTCCACCAGCAGTGGATGAGAGTTACTATCTCCCCACAGCCCCTCCAACACTTGTTGCTTTCTGATTTTTTGAATTGGACTATCTTTGAGGGTGTTAGGTGGTATCTCATTGTTGTTTTAACTTGCATTTCTCTTATGGCTAAAGATCAGGGACATTTTCTTGTGTTTGCTGGCCATTCAGATTTCTGCCCTTGTGTAACTTCTGTTCAGATCCTTTGCCCACCTCCTCATGGGCAACTGTTTGTTTTCTTATTGTAAGCTAGCAGAGTATTGTAGATTTTAGGAATAAGGCCTTTGTCTGATGTGTCATTGCTAAAGATATTTTCCCAGTCTGTGGGCTCTCTTGTTACTCTCTTGGTGAATTCTTTCAGTGTACACAAGTGTCTTATCTTCAGTATATCCCACCTGTCAATTTGTGCCTCCTCTGTATTTGTGTGCTTCCCTATTTCTGATAGCCTATGTATTCCCTGTGCCAAAGTTCTCACATTGGTCCCAATTCCCTCACTGATGGCCCTAATAGTTTGGGGGTTTACCTCAAGGTCTGTGATCCACCTTGAGTTTATTCTTGTGCATGGAGTGAGGTAAGAGTCTTGCTTTATTTTTCTGTAGGTGGTTGTGTTGGCCTGGGTACTTTAGAGAAACAAATCCACAGAAACTCATGTAGAAGAGAGAGTTGTATATAAAGGTTACGTGCATATCAAGAAAACATCCCAACCCAGGGCTGCCCAAGTCCACAAGTCCAAAATTAATCCATATGTCCAACACCAATCCACAAAATCCTCCTCTATCTCACAAAACATACACTGTGACATCGACTTCAGGAGGAAAGCCAAATCAGTGAACGTGTAAGCATCTCAGCGCTGGCAGGGGTCTCCACACAGCTGCTCCAGCACCCAGGGCTGCATCAGGGTAGATCCATGTGGCTTCTCCTCAAGGATGTCTTGCAGGAAGTGATCCTTGCCAGCTGAAGCAGGGAACTGGCTAAGGTAGCTGCACCCTGACCTGACAATCACAAAGCAAGAGACCTGAGAACTCTAAAGGTGAGTTTCACTGATCCATTTATCTCTCTGTCCTTCAATTAACCCCACATGTGTTTATCGGCCAGGTTGGCACAATAAACTAACTACCTCAGTGGTTTTCCGTTTTTTCCAGCACCACTTGTTGAAGAGGGCGTCTATTCCCCATTTGATGTTTTTGGGGCCCTTATCAAAGTCAGTTGTCTGTATGCTGATGATTTCATTTCTGGGTTTTCAGTTCTTTTCCATTGGTCTGAATATCTGTCATTATGCCAGTACCACACTGTTTTGACTCCTGTGGCTGTACAATAGGTAGAGCCAGCCCTCTCACTCTGTCCTTCTTGAGGAGTTCTCTGCTAGTTCTTGGCTTCTTCCCTCTCCATATGCAGTTGATAGTCAGTTTTTCCAATTCTTTGAAGAAGGATGGTGGTATTTGTCTTGGGATAACATTGGACTTATATTGTGCCTTGGGCAGAACTGATATCTTTACTATATTGAGTCTTCCGATCCACGAGCATGGGGTGTCCTTCCATTTGTTGAGGTCACTCTTGGTTTCTTGTAATAGTGTTCTGTAGTTTTCCTCATACAAATCTTTTGTTTTTTTTTGAGTCAGGTATATCCCTAGAGATTTCCATTTGTGTTTGGCTATTGTGAAGGGTACTACCTTTGTGATTCCCTCTCCCATGGTCTTGCCCGAGGTGTATCGCCATCTGATAGACTTCTGTTTGTTGATCTTGTATCCTGCCACTCTGCCATATTCCTCTGTGGCTTCCAGCACTCCCCATTGTGGAGCTTTTGGGGTTTCCCATATATAAAATCATATCATCTGCAAATAATGATAGTTTCATTTCCTCCTTCCCCAGGCAAATGCCTTTGATGTCTTGTCTTTGCTTTCTGTGTTATCTAGGACCTCCAGTGCAATGTTAACTAAGAGTGGGGACAAGGGGAACCCTTTGGATTGGATTGGGTTAAGGGTTTAGGAAAGCCATGTTTCTATACTTGTATAAATACCAATCTCAGAAGTTTTGTGGGTGTCCAGGCTTATGAGAGCCAGGAGGGGAGCATATTCTGGGGCCGCATACTGAGGATATCTTGGACGGTTTTAGAGCAGTTCAAGAGCTATACCACTGAGCTGTAAGACTCATGGAGCTGATAACACTTAAGACTGGGGACCAGCAGCTGACTGCAGAGCCCGCCTACAGAGAAACTGCCTCAGTGCTCTAAGCAGAGGGAGTCATGAGATGGGTAGATGGTGGCCAGAACCGACCCCTGAGATGGCAGTGGCAAGCCAAGTCAATACAAAGAGCAGAGCTGGCCTTGGAGGAAGAGGTTGACAATAGAGCAGAAGTTTAGGCTTATACCCGCGGTATAGGCATTGCCTATAAGTATTTTGTCTAGAGAACTGTCGTAATGCCAGTCAGCCCTGTGATGGGCCTGTGGTTGTCCCAAGTTGCTGGTTGAAAGCTAGACCAGAAACACTGGGACCAGATGTGGCCAGGAAGAGCTGTAAGTCAAGAATCGTAATATGAATAGTGTCAAAGGGTGTTGCAGCAACGATACAACGAGAGCTGTGTTGGAGTTTGGGATCAAAGGGATTCTGGTTTTGATGTTTTACTTACAGGTCTTGTCTGAAACCAATCCATAACTTCTCCCATTTGCTTTTTTTTTAAATATCTTACTTTTTAAAGAGTAGAATTTCTATGTCCCAGGTCTAGAGATGGTGATAAGGATTTCTTTCTCCAAGAGTCCTGGAGGGAAAGGACTGAGACCATCAATTACCCCAGATTTTAAAGCGGATTGGAATAGACTTGTGTGTTAGGCCATGTTGACTAGAGAGACAAACTCAGTGACACTCATACATGTGGAAGAAAGAGTTTTGTATCAAGAAGTAAGTATGTATCAGGACAACATTAGTCCATTCGTCCCTCTTCAGACTCACGCAGTCACAAGCAATGACGCAGAATGCGGGGAGATTGGAGGCTGGCGGGTGCAGAGCCTTGCAGATCCAGTGATGGTGGATCCATCCAGGGCCCTGGCAGCAACTAGGGTCAGTTAGCAGGAAAGTGAAGGCAGAGAGAGGAAAGGGGAGGTTCCCAGGGCCCTTCTCTGAGAAGGCCACGCCCACGAGGAGGCACCATCAGGCCTCTTGATTGCACCTCATTAACAGGTTGAATACCACCCCGACACTTGCATGTATCTTCAAGTTGACATGGAATTATGCTGACTACCACAGCGAAGGAGGGATGCTTCCATCTTTAAAGACTATGATTCCCAGGTTCATCCTAGGTTAGTTGCTCTGGGAGCCCCCAATGCTCCTGCCTTGACTGTGGGGCTATCAGAGCGTAGGGAGCTGTGAAGGGACAGGAAGAAAACAAACGAGCTAACTAAGTAGCGATCCACCAGAGTTGTCAGAGACCAAAGGCGAAGGTCTCGGAGATGTTAGGGGTAGTTCCTCTGGCAAGCATAAACTCCTAGCAACTAATTAAGAATTATTGGTCTTCCCTCTAGGTTAGCATGGGTCCAACAAAGTGCTGTGTTGGACATCCTGGGGCCCCAAGGACATAGAAGGAGTGTTCAGTTCTGTGTTTTTCCAGGAGATTGATTCTGACTCGTGGCAACTGCACAGGGGAAGACTGTGCCCCAAAGGGCTTTCGAAGGCTGGATTTTTGGAAGTCAACCGTGAGGCCTTTCTCCCCAAATGCCCCTGAATGGAACCTAACTACCAACCTGTTGGTAACTAGCAGAGTGTTAAACAAAAGGCATTCAGACAGGGGCAAATCCTGTGGAAAGTGAGCAACCCCACCGCATGGACAGTGCATGCACTCTCAGGGGTGATGGGGGAAGCTGTGTCACGGAGCCCTGGTAGCCTGGTATTTCAGGGTCTGCTAATCCAAAGATTGGCAATTGGAACCCAATAGTCACTCTGCAAAAGAAGGTGGCAGGCTCCTTCCATGAAGAGTTACAGCCTTGGAAAACCTAGGGAGTTTCTATGAGTCAGAATTGACTTGATAGCAATGAGTGAGGATGGAGTGAGTGGCTTCAATGTCTGTCAGAAAGAGAGTGAATTACTAAGCAAATGTGGTGAAGAAAGCTGATGGTGCCTGGCTATCAAAAGATATAGGGTCTGGAGTCTTAAAGGCTTGAAGGTAAAAAAGCAACCATCTAGCTCAGAAACAACAGAACCCACTTGGAAGAAGTACACCAGCCTGTGTGATCATGAGTTGTCAGGTATCAGGCATAAAAAAAACAAAAAATCATATCATTGTGAATAAGGGAGAGTGTGGAGCAGAGACCCAAAGTCCATCTGTAGGCAACTGGAAATCCCCTTACAGAAGAGTCACGGGTAGGAAACGAACCAGTCAGGGTGCAGTATAGCACTGATGAAACATACAACTTTCCTCTAGTTCCTAAATGCTTCCTCCCCACCACTATCATCATCCCAATGCTACCTTACAAATCCAGCTAGACCAGAGGTTGTACCAAGGTGCAAATAAGAGCTGGAAACACAGGGAATCCAGGACAGATATACCCCTCAGGACCAATAATATACCAGGAGGGTAAGGAGAAGGTGGGGTAGAAAGGGGGAACCAATCACAAGGATCTACATATAACCTCCTCCCTGGGGGGACAGACAAAAGAGAAGTGAGTGAAGGGAGACGTCGGACAGTGTAACACATGACAAAATAATAATTTATAAATTATCAAGGCTTCATGAGAGAGGGGGACAAGGATGAAGGGGAAAAACGAAGAGCTGATCTCAAGGGCTCAAGTAAAAAGAAAATGTTTTGAGGATGATGATGGCAGCAAATGTACAAATGTTCTTGACACAATAGATGGGTATATGGATTGTGATAAGAGCTATACAAGCCCCCAGTAAAAGGATTTTTAAAAAAAGGAACACAAAATAAAAACACAAAAAGGTAATAAATTGCCCATTTATGATCATCTTGGGACAGAGTGGAACAGATTCCCTGGAGGGGAGTCACTGGGACATCCATGAATATTTTTTTTCCTTTTCTTTAAATCTGAACAGACTCAGTCCCTTTCACTGTAGTATCTTCAGAGATCTATTTCTACTTACAAGAATTATTATCAAAGCTGGCCCTGTCTAAGGCCTTGGGAGAAATTCCATCAAGTGTCTTAAATTGAAGAGACACGTTTGCATTGCGTAGATTTATTCTCATAATTTGACACATCTTTGTGGCACTGTGGTCAGGTAGGGATCTTAAAGAGATGTAGATTGTCTCAATTAGGATGATATTTTTGAATAGTTTCTCTCAGCTCCACAAATGGTGCCCATGGAAAAGTTGATATTTAAAGTAGAAAAGATGGATGCAGTCCTCGACACCTGAATGGTCCTTCAAGATGGCGTCTAAAAGATGTCTACAGAAGCACACTGGTCTGTGTGATTCAAGGATTACAAATAATATCATTCAAGCCTAAAGGAGGGAATGGCATTGGAGCTTAGATATGGGCGTTTGGTTTGCAGCAGGCTATGGGTGATAGTGGAAGCCCGAAATCCATCTGCAAGGGCCACACATGGATTAAGCCTCTGGTGAATCCCCTCTGGCCATCGCTGGGGGATGTGAGTGACTCTGTTATCAGACAGACAGCATGGTCGTTGGTAGTGGCAGATGTAGTTCAAAATATATCTTCTCACTTGATCTCCCTTTCGACCATTCTAAAGCTATTTCAGTTAAAAAAAGAAAAAGTGAAGGGGCAGTGCATGTGGCTTAAGCCCCGGGTGAATCCCCTCTGACCGTGGACCAGGGATATGAATTACCATGCTAATGGGCAGAATGTGCGGCAAAGTGGATTGTTGCATGCAGCTTGGTTAAAATTTAGCACCCTATCATTTGATGTCCTTTATGGTCCATTTGAATTAGTTCTGGTTTTTATTATTTTCTGTTCTCTTTTTTATTAAGGTTTTTATGTTTTACTTTGTTATTCTTGTTACATTGTTTTTTAATGTTTTTTTGTGTGTATGAAATCCAGGATAGGTAAATCTATAGAGACAGGCTCTAGATTCTTGGGGGTATGGTAGGGGAGGTTGGGGGGACATGGGGGGATATTAATGAGCACAAGAATGAAGAAAATGTTCTAAAACTGACTGTGGTGACGATTGTACGATTCGGCTTAACTACTGACTTGTATGATGTGAATTATATGCCAATAAAGCTGTTAAGGGGTGCATTGGACAGGGTTCTCTAGAGAGACAAACCAGATTGCTAGTAATTATATATAAATATATTTATAAAGATAAATATATAATTCAAGAAATAAACTGTTAAATAATATACAGATAGATAATACAAGAAATTAACAGTTAAATTATAAAGCAGTGAGACACTAGCGGTCCTTCAAGTTTTTGAGAGCTGCCAGTTGCCAGTCCCCCTTTGTAGAGAGAGCTAGGCTATATATACCCAGGCAGCAAACAGCAAGGCAGGTCCCCAACTGTCATCAACTGTCGGTTCCCAGCTCCAGAGATGAACATTCCAATCGTGTGGGCTTAAAGGGACCTCAACTTACAGCGACACAGTCCACAGGCTAGGCATCCCACAGGTAGTGTACCCCTTTAAACTGAGGCACAGAACAAGCAAGGCGAGGCTCACCGAGCCATTTATCCCTCTGCCCTTCAATAAACTATAGCAATAAACTATAGCAATAAACTATAGCAATAAACTATAGCAATGGGGAAAAGGAATTGACCCAGTGGTGGAAGCAACGGGCTCAAGCATCACCATGATGAGAATGGCACAGGGCCAGGGAGTTGGGTTTGCCCTGTTGTACATCGGGCCACTGTGAGTTGAAACTGACTATTCCACACCGAGCGACAACATGGATAGAAGAGCCATGCCAAGTGATTTTACTTCACCTCAATTGTGATTTGCATTTTCTAAACTTTTAAATAGGTGGAATCATGCAGTATGCACTCTCTTTTGACTTCTCTCACTTAGTACACATATTTTGAGACTTTTTTACTACCTTGGTGAACCTCTAAAACCTTCAACGTTCACTTGATCTCTTGCTCCGTTTTCCATTGGGAAAATGGATCTGAAACAACTGGTGAGATTTCTGGAGGTGGGAACGTGCTTGTTTATTTTGACTGTGTCCCCTCACTCTTGATTAAAACACAAGAAATAAACCCTATTTGTTGGCATTCTCTTTGAATGTAGAATAGAGGTGCTTTCTCCAGCAGAGTTAGATCCACCTGTGCTGGTACCTGGGCATTCCACGCACAGTAGGGCCACCTGCAGCTAAATGTACAGCTCACCTTGTTCTGCTCTCCTTCAGGGAGAGAGCTCTTGTCAGGGTTACTGGGGTCTCGCTTCTCCTCACGTGGATCATATTGACAAACCCAAACTGAAGTTTTCCAAAGTGGCTTTAAGATTCTGCGGTTCCTCAAGGGCGCGGTAGAAAATAAATGTCTAGAAAATAATGATGGCAACTTATGTACAAATGTGCTCGATACAATGGATGTAGGGACTGTTACCGGAGCTGTAAGAGCCCCCAATAACATGTTTAAATTTAAAAAAAAAAAGATTCTGCTGCTCCTACTGCCTGTATGTTTTCCTTCTTGCTGCAAATGTAACCTCACAGTGCCCATACTAGTTTATCCACATTGTTATCTTTTCAGATGATTTTCCCCAAGAATTGGTGGAAATCAATTGGTGGAGTGTTTGGTCTGAATTATCAAGCCTACCACTAAAGCTCTAATAGCGATTTGAAAATAATGTCACGTCTCAGGTGTCGGTCATCCCATACATTAGATCACATGTTAAATCCCCCTTTGACCCCTCACCTTGAGATCCTCTGGGATCGCAGGTAAGGCTGAAAGTCATATTTGGGGTAATTAACACTGCAATTTACTCTTTGTTGTTGCTGATCATTTTAGCTTTTGCTTCATGATTTCCCGCTTGGGATCATTTTATAGTTGTTACTATACTGCTATTGCTAAATTATATTTCTTATAATTATCTTACTATCATTTGTGGGTGGTATCTTTTCTGAGTCCTTTAGTAAAAAGCCCTGATTTTATAATACCACCGACTATTAATTTCTCAGCGCATAGTCACTTCCCATCAGCTTGGTAAATAATGTTTTTTCACTACTCAGTGCTGAGCAGATGGATGGCGATCGGATTAACGTTCTTTGAATCCGCCCATCTTTTCTTGTCTGCCCACTGAAATCCCTAAGCAATTCCATTTCTCCTGAACGAATCTTTCCTTTAGCATCATAATTTAACCTTGGGATTATCTATTGTGTTTGTTTCACTGGGACCTTACGATTTGAGAATTTAGATGATCGTTCCATCTGGAAAAGGTCTTTCCTTTCGTCTTTGTAATTGCCACCCGCCCATTAATTTTTCTTCTAAGGAGTCCTGGTGGCCTAGTGATTACTCACAGGGCTTCAATCTGCTGGGGAGCCGTTTGAAACCAGCAGCAGCTCCACCCCCGGAGGAAGACTGGGCTTTGGACTCCTGTAAACAGTTATAATCCTGGAACCCCCCCCGGGGGGGGGGTCACTATGAGTCAGCATTGACTCAATGGCAGCAAAAGAGATTTTTTTCCTCCCCTTCTGCATCTAGTTAAACGAATTCTCTGTCACTCTTACTAAGCCATCCCCCTTCCCACCAGAAAATAAAGAGACAGATATTCTCCAAGATTTTCTTCGAATATTTGAACATTTTTACATACTTGCTTGGAATGGGAAGCAGGGCCTTGGTAGCTTTGACATTTGGTTTGGGAATTCTGTTTTGCTTCAGGTTTCCTTTGGCTTGGTCAGCCTGTCTCTATAATTTGCAGTGCCCTGACTGAGGTCCATGTCACCTGCATTTTTAATGTATCCATTTCTGTTTTACATTTCCTAATAAATTCATTTTAATGTTGTCTTCAGAAATAGAGTGGTGATGTGTAATATTGGTGTCTCTGGAATCAAGGCCTAGATTTTAATTCCGGTCAAGCAGCTTATTTTAGCCTCTAAATCAATGCCCACGGAAACGGTGGTTTAAAAAAAAATCGATGGAAAAGAAGAAAAAAAACCCAAAAGGTTTGCACTGAACACATCGGATGCAAAAGATCTCTGTAAAATGTTGAAAAGCGATGCCAGGGGCTTACGTGGAGAGCAAATGGTTTGAGAAGGATGAGGGTAACACATGCGCAAATGTGCTTTACACAATGGATGTGTGTATGGATTGCGATAAAAGTTGTGTGAGCCCCCAAGCAAATGATAAAGAAAATGTTGAAAAGCAAAAATGCCACGTTACTGACGAGGAGAAGGTGCACGTGACCTAAGCCTTGGTAGGTATTTGTAGTCACCGTATATGCATAAAGTTGGACAGTAAAAGAGGAAAGACCACCCCCCCACCCCCACAATGGATGCATCTCAGTTACGGTGTTGGTTGAGAATATTGAACATGCCAGGGATTGGCAGAAAGGGCGATCTGTCTGGAAGGGAGGACCACCAGAATGCTCCTTCGAAGCAAAACGGGCAAGACTTCATCTCACTCGCTTTAGCTCGATCACTGGAGAAAGGCCTCGTGCCAGGTGAACGGTCAGTGAAGGAGAGGGAGACCCTACACGAGACGGATCAACACGGTGGCCACAGCAACGGGCCATGACATCGCAGTGGTTCCGAGATGACAGAGGACGGGCCCATCTTTTATTCTGAGCCAACTCGACAGCACCAAACAAACAACAGTCTCCAGATGCCTCTCCATAAATAGTTTTGCAGCGAAATTGACTAAGGAACAGCCAAGCAATTTCCTTCCAGAAGTTTCACTCACTTGTTTCTTTCTTTTTTTTTTTTTTTAACTCACTTGTTTCTTAGTGAAAACAGAACTCTTTGTTTAAAAAGCAAAATGTTGGCCAAAAAAACAAACCAAGAAAAACAACAACTTCCAAACAGCAAACTAGATCTCTTTTATCCAGCCTCTCAACCATCATTGCTACAAACGATAGGGGCATTTGTTCTAAATCCACATATGACTCAAGATCTAACCTCCCAAATTATACACTGCTGTTAGGGATTAAATTTTGTCTTCCTGAAATATATGCTGTCAGCCCTCCCCTCTAGGCCAGTGGTTCTAAATCCAGTTGGGGAATGGCTTGTCTTTGTTATGCTAATGTGGCAGGATTAATATAGTGAGCAGCCTGAGTCAATCAATTCTTAGCTTTACAAAAAGATCTTAAAAGAGAAGACTTTCATTGGCCAATTCCTCAGCAGAAATGGACAGCCTATTCCTTCGTCCACAGCCATTTTTAATCAGAGATATATGTGATTTACTATGCATGAAATGACACAATGTCAAAAAGGACATTAGTGCAATGCTATCTGTGATAGGATAATATCCATCCTCATACAAGGAAATCCAATCGATACAACTATTATTCAAATATATGCGCTACCCATAAAACTAGTGATGAAGAAACTGAAGAATTCTACCAAGGTCTCTAGTCTGAAAACGATTGAACATGCAATAAAATTGCATTGATCAATACTGGTGATTGGAATGCAGAAGTTGGAATCAAAGAAGGAACAGTGTTGGCAAATATGTTCTTGGTGATAGAAATGAGGCAGTAGATCATATTGTAGCAGCTAAAACCAAGTCAGCCGCTGACCATGGACCAGACGCTGAATTGCTCATCTGCAAATTCAGGTTGAAGCTGAAGAAATTACAAACAAGTCCACAAGAGTCAAAACACGACCTTGAGTCTATCCCCACTAATTTTCGGGAACAGCTCAAGAACGGATTTGTGCATTAAACACTAATGATAGAAGACCTGAAGGGGGTGGGGAGGGAAAACGGAGGAGATGATACCAAGGGCTCAAGTAGAACGACAATGTTTTGAAAATGATGATGGCAACATATGTACATGTGTGCTTGATACAATGGATGTATGGATGTTATAAGAACCCCAATAAAATGACTTATAAATAAATTTTATAAAAAGAAGAAGACTTGAAGGACTGTGGGATGACATCAGAAGCCTCACACATGAAGAAAGCAGGGCATTAAAAAGACAGGACAGAGAGAACAAGATCCACGTGGATGCCAGAAGAGACGCTGAAACTTGCTCTCAATCACAGAGTAGCTAAGGCAAGTGGACGAAATGGTGAAGCCAAAGAGATGAACAGAAAATCTCAAAGGGCAGCTGGAGAAGACAAATAATCTCACAAAACGTACGAAGACTTAGAGTTAGAAAACCCAAAGGAAGAATGCACTCAGCCTACATGAAAGAATGAACTGGAGGGAAAAGTTAAGCCTGTCGGCAAAATATGGGATGATGCAGGAAACATCCAAAGTGGATGTGCAGAATACACAGAGTCTCTGCAGCAAAAGGCGTTAGCTAACATTCTGACATCCCATCATTTCAAGAGGTAGCATATGAGCAAGAAACAATGGTGCTCAAAGAAGGAGCTTAAGACGCACTGAAAGCATTAGCCTCTAACGAGGCTCCAGGAACTGATGGGATATCCATCAAAATGCTTCAGCAAGCTGATGAAGCCCTGGGATCGCTTCCAGGGCTGTGCCAGGAAATTGGGAAGAGAGCTACTTGGTCAATGGACTGCAAAGGATCCATATCTGTACCTATTCCAAAGAAAGTTGACCCAACAGAATGCTCGAATTATAAAACAATAGCACTGGTGTCACATGTAAGTAAAAATTTACCGAAGATCATCCAACAACAGTTGAGGCAGTACATTGACAAGGAGCACCAGACATTCCGGCTGGAGTCAGAAGAGGGGGTTGGAACAAGGGGCGTCATTGCTGATGTCAGCGGGATCTCAGCTAACAGCAGAATATGCTAATAGACAGATGATTAAACTATTACATTGCCTGACATGTGAATCAAATGCCAATAAAGGTATTTTTCAAACGTTTACTTGCGCTTTACTGACTATGCCAAGGTATTTGATTGTGTGGATCATAACTAGTGAGAGGCACTGGACTGTGTGGATCCTAACAAACAATGGGTAGCCTTGAGGAGGATGGGAATCCCAGCACACCCCACTGCGCTCACGCAGAACCTGGACAGGGATCAAGAGGCAAATGTGTGGACAGAACAAGGGCACCCTGCATGGTTTAAAATCAGGAAAGATGTGTGTCACGGTCGCATCCTTTCACTATACTTAGTCAATTGGTGTGTCGAGCAAATAATCAGAGAAGCTGGATTATATGAAGAAGGATGTGGCATTAGGATGGGAAGAAAGCTTATTAACAGCCTGTGATATGCAGATAACACACTTTGCTTGCTGTGGTGGTTACATCATCTGGTGTCAATTTGGGACTTGAGAGGATTAAGAGTGAAGGGGTGGAGTGTAGTCTGTCAATCGGGACATAGCCAATGAGGCCTCTGTGTGAGCATGACCTTCGCCTAAAGATTCTGGGAACTCCTGAACTCCTCCTTGGAGGAGGGAGACATACTCTCTCTCTACTCACTCCCCAAGAGGTGCTCTACTGAGAAGACACTTGGCACTATCCCTGGGAGCTGGAGAAGCCACATGGGCCTACCCTGATGCAACCAGACATGGAGCCAGAGAAGCCACGTAGCGATCCCCTTCTTTTTGTTGGAATGACATGTACATCCTTGGGTTTGGTCTGTCCCCTGCCTGACTGCCTGTACCTCAACCTACATAGTATAAAATAAGTGGCTTTTCTTCTATACCCGTGGTTCTCAACCTTCCTAGTGCCGCGACCCTTTAATACAGTTCCTCATGTGGTGGCGACCCACCAACCATAAAGTGAATTTTGTTGCTACTTCATAATTGTCATTTTGATACTGTGATAAATCGGGTGACCCCTGTGAAAGGGTCATTCGACCACCAAAGGGGTCATGACCCACAGGTTGAGAACTGCTGTTCTATACCCACTATGCTTGTATTGGACAGGGTTCTCTAGAGAGACAAACCAGATTGCTAGTAATTATATATAAATATATTTATAAAGATAGATAAATAATTCAAGAAATGAACCGTTAAATTATATACCGATAGATAATACAAGAAATTAACAGTTAAATTATAAAGCAGTGAGACACTAGCAGTCCTTTAAGGCTTGAGAGCTGCCAGTTGCCAGTCCCCTTCTGTAGAGAGAGCTGGGCTATATATATCCAGGCAGCAAACAGCAAGGCAGGTCCCCAACTGTCATCAACTGTCGGTCCCCAGCTCCAGAGATGAACATTCCAATCGTGTGGCTTGAAGGGACCTCACCCTACAGTGACACAGTCCACAGGCTAGGCATCCCACAGGTAGTGTACCCCTTTAAACTGAGGCACAGAACAAGCAAACCATTTATCCCTCTGCCCTTCAGTTAAGCCTACTTGTGTTTATCGGCCAGGCTGGCACAATAAACTATAGCCATGCTGCTTGAACAATGGACTCATGTACTTGTCCTTTTGTGATTGGCTGACTTCGCTTAGCATAATTTCCTCCAACTCTTCCCATGAGGCTATCTGATTCATGCAATCTTTGGTGCTTTTTAGTGATGTGTGTGTGCCAGAGTTTCCTAATCCTCTCGTCTATCGATGGAAATTTAGGTTGTTTCCAATTCTCTGAGATTTGTGACTGAACCACAGTAAATATTGGAAAGCCCACATGGAAGAGGCACACCAGCCTGTGTGATCATGAGGTGTTGACAGGATCAGGCATCAAAGAACAAAAAATCATATCATTGTGAATGAGGGGGAGCATGGAGAGGAGACCCAAAGCCCATCTGTAGGCAATTGGACACTCCCTTACAGAGGGTTGCCGGGAGGAGATGAGCCAGTCGGGGTGCAGTATAGCACTGATAAAACAGACAACTTTTTCTAGTTCTTTAATGCTTCCAACCCCCGTCTCCAACCCACTATCAGACCCTAATTCTACCTTACAAATCTGGCTAAACCAGAGCATGTACACTGGTACAGATCAGAGCTGGAAACACAGGGAATCCAGGACAGATAAACCCCTCAGGACCAATATTGAGAATAGTCATACCAAAAGGATAAAGGGAAGGTGGGGTAGAATGGGGGAACCAATCACAATGATCTACTTATAATCCCCTCCCTTGGGGATGGACAACAGAAAAATGAGTGAAGGGAGACATCGGTCAGTGTAAGACATGAAAAAATAATAATTTTATAAATTATCAAGAGTTCATGAGGGAGGAAAGGTGGGTGAGGGAAGGGAAAAAATGAGAAGCTGATATCAAGGGCTCAAATAGAGAGAAAATGATGATGGCAAAAATGTACAAATGTGCTTGACACAATAGATGGATAGATGGATGGATTGTGATAAGAGTTGTATGAACCCCCAATAAAATGATTAAAAAACAGCAACAACATATGGAGATCTCTAGAAACCAAGAAGCAGAAGCTGAAAAAAAAAAATAACAGGACCTACCTCCAGAGCCAACAGAGAAAGAATTCCCTTAGAGCTGTCACTCTGGATTGTGACTTACAGCTTCCTAAACTGTGAGAAAATATTCTTCTGTGTGACAAAGCCACCCACTTGTGATATTTCTGTTAGATAACCAAGATGACGAGCATCACTAGGCTTCTTGCAGTCCTCTCCAAAAACTCAACCAAAGCACCCAGGCTGTGTTCCACCCCCAATCGGACGACTCCCCCAGAGTGTGTGTCTTCACACTTGAATCCCCATGTAACTGAACTAGCCTCACTAGCGCCCCGTCAATTCCGATTCATAGTGGCCCTATAGGGAGCGTCCAAGACTGCAAATCTTCATGAAAGCGAACAGCATCCTATTTGTGCCACGGAGAGGCTGGTGGGTTTCAACCACCGACCTTGCAGTTGGCATCTCGGCTTCCAACCTATGGTGCCACTGAGGCTCCTCAACCCGACTATCACCCACTGACATGGAGTCGACTTGACTTACACGACATAGGCTTTCTGAGGTTGCACATTGTACAGGAGCAGGTAACCTGATGTCTCTCCTGTAGAGCCACCAGTGGGTCTGAACTTACAGCTAGCATTCAAAGCTTACCTGACAGCACCACCAGGAGCCTGACTCAGCTCTTGCACTTGCCAGGACCGCTTGAGCCTGATTAAAATCAGGAAAGGTGCCTCAGGAATATCTCCTCTCGCCACCTTTATTCGACCTGGCGCTGAGCGGATGATCTGAGAAGCTGGGCTATAAGAAGGACACACACCGGGATCGGAGGAAGACTCATTAATAACCTGTGATGTGCAGAAGACTTAGCCTTGCTCGATGACATTGAAGCAATTACCGATGAAGACCTAAGGATAGAGCCTTTGCTATGGATTACACCTCAGTCTAAAAATATTACAAATCCTCACACCTGGACCCACAAACAGCATCATCATAAGTGGAGAGAGCATTGGAAGCAGCCATCGGAAATCAAACAGCGCATCGCACTGGGCAAGTCTGCTGCCAACGAGCTCAGTTCAGTGGCAAACAGCAAAGACTCTGAGGACTGGAGTAGACATGACGTCAGCGTAGCATTTTAAAACAGTTTATTGGCATTTAATTCAAATGTCGTGCACTTTAATAGCTCGGTCCTATTAAGAAAGACCTGTGCAATCACGAGCACAATCCATTTCAGAACGTTTTCTTCTTTCTCGTACTCGTGGCTGTTAACTCCCCACTACCACCCAGCCTTCCCTGCCATGCCCCTAGGTAATTACCAGTCCACTCACCATCTCTATCTTTGCCTGTCCTGGATTTCATATCTGGAAAATCATGCAAAAGAAAAACAGGGAGCAAGAGAAAAAGCAACAACAAAACCCAACAACGACAAAACAGAGAAGTCCCAATGGAAAAGAAAGCAGGAAATATTAAACCCTGAAACAACTTTAAAATGGGTCAAAAGGAGATCAAATGATAAGGTTTTACATTTCACCCTAACTACACCACTCACAATTGACTTCACAGGGCTCTCTGGCTGTGACCACAGGGGACTCACCAGAGGTTTACTCCATGGGGGAACCTGTAAATGGATTGGGGGCTTCCACTCTGATCCATAGCCTTCTACAAACCAGGTGTTCAGAATTTAAGTTCTGATCCATCTCCTCTTTGAGATCTGGAGGTTACTAGTTACAATCCTGGGGTCCCACAGGCTGGTGCGCTTCCACGTGAATTTAGTTGACACCTCACTGAGATGGCTGCTTTTTTAAGACAGACCTCAGACGCTATTCTCTCTACTACTGAGATCCCATTTAATTTCTTCCCCACGCTTTGCTATGATTCCCACATCTTCAGTGATCTCTTCATGAGGCTGAGTATGCAATAGGGCCAGGCCAACTGAGCTAATGGTTCATACGGCTCTGGTTCACTTGAGGGACATCATTGTCATTTGATAATATACAGGGCTCCTCAAACTTTTTAAAACAGGGGGCCAGTTCACTGTCCCTCAAACCCATTGGAGGGCCAGACTATAGTTTAAAAAAAAACTATGAACAAATTCCTATGCACACTTACCTTATTTTGAAGTGAAAAACAAAACAAGGCAAAAACACCCGGCGGACCATATAAATGTCATTGGTTGGGCCACATGTGGCCTGAGGGCTGTAGTTTGAGGACCCCTGAATAGAGCATTATAAATCATCCCCATGGGACATATGGTAATTCTGTGGATAGTTTCATTAATTTAACCAATGGTAAAGAATTTAAAACACAGTTGAGAGAATTGTTGATTTGGGCAAGAACAAGGAGGATTGGGTCAGGGTTTAGGGCAAAACTTTCAATACCACATATGACTCAGCCATACCTCTGCTGGGCATATACCCTCCCAAAGTAAGAGACCGAACACGATCATGCCATGAACATGCTCTCTCATGTTAGCTCTCCCATGTTCATTGCAGCACAGTTCCCAATACCACGAAGCTGGGATAGCCCAAATGCCCATCAGTAAAAGAACAGATCGCGAAACCTTGATACACACGCACAGTGGAGTACTACGCATCGTTCCCAAACCGCGGTGAAAGCACGAGACACCTCCTGACGTGGATGGACCTAGAAACCATGGTGCTGAGTGAAGTCAGGCAACCACAATGGGACGGATATTGGGAGAGTCCCTACTATGAGGATAAACACCAAGACAAAAGCGGGCTTCTGCTCCCAGATCAGATGAACTCTTAACCTGGTCTCCGACGTAGAGTCTGCCTAGTGCCCATGAGCCATGTATCGCCCTCGCCCCCTCCACCGCCACCCCCCTGTATACATGTACACCTCACAAACCACTTTGACCAAGGAGACCAAAGGGAGGATGAAGTTGCTGTCCTACAACCCTGTTCTGAGGTCACCCCAAATTAACAGACACGCCTACAAGGGCCGAGCAAACCATACCAGAAATTCAAGTCAAGACTAGGGTGGGGGAGGTGGGGCGGGGGAGTGAAGGAAGACAAGTCTGCCTAGGAGAAGGGGGTGGTAGGTAAACAGGGCAGGACAAACTGCCCATGCGAAAGATGCTGAACAGTAGTTTCCTAATTGGACACCTAGTTCTATATCACCTGTCTTTTCCAGGCACACGGCATCCTTCATAGGCCACAACAAGCACATTGGGCTTTACCTTCCTCTCATCTGCAGTAGAGTCCAGGAACTGCCATGCTCCCCTGGACTGAAGGCTGAAACATCCTCGTGTGAGAAGAAACAGACAAGGCTATGGAACTGGTGATCTTTGGACTTTGGCTTGGATCTATTGCTTGGCGGGTGCCCAAGCAATGGTGGCCAGGGACTAACATATATTGACTATTTTAATATTCTTTGCTGTTTAATAGGAGCCCTGGTGGCGCAGTGGTTACAAATTGGGCTGCTAACTTCAAGGTCAGCAGTTCAAAAGCACCAGCCACTCCCTGGGAGAAAGATGTTTTTTTTGTTTAACTCCCATAAAATGTTACCGTCTTGGAGAGTCACAGGGCCAGTTCTACCCTGTCCCACAGGGTCTCTGTCAGTCAGCAGTGACTTGATGGCAGTGAATTTGGTGTTTGCTTTTTTTATGACACACAGACTGTCAGGCTGGTGGGTCTGGTTCTATTGTGGCATTTTTAATGGCCTCATGTTCAAGCAAAAGATGGACCATAAGTAAGGGAAACGAAAGACAAATCGCTGCCTTTGAGTTCTGGGGTTGGTGGAGAAGAGTGAATACCCCAGGAACTGCGAGAAGAAGGGACAATCTGTCTTGGAAGAAGTTCTGCCAGAATGCTCCTTAGAAGGGATGATGATGAGATGTTGAACATGTTATCAGGAGGAGCCAGTCCCTGCAGAAGGACGCCATGCTTGGTAAAGCAGAACAGCATCAAAAAACAGTGAGATCCTCAACAAGAGGCAGTGACCCCGGGGGGGGGGGGGCAATGATGGGCTCGTTGCACAGGTATGTCATGATTGCACAGGACCAAGCAGTGTCCATGGGGGTTGCTATGAATCAGAACCAAGTTCATGAGACTTGACTCCCCCAAAAGCAAAATATGCGTGTGGGGAATATAGATGCAGGATGTGATCGTGAGGTTTTATGCCAATATGGTTGGGCTTGGATTCTCCTAGGAGATGATGGAGCATGGTGTGGTCAATCCCATGATGAGCTCTTCTGAGAAGCAGCCAAACCACTGTGCAAAGCATAGGGTGGAGTTATCACCTCCTTGATCTGGTCATGGTCTTGAAACAATTGAGGGAGGTTTCATACGAGGGTATGAACAACTCTTGGGGGGGATTGACAGCTCTCTCGGAAGCTAGCTCACTTCTGCTGTTGGATCGGGAGTTTACAGCTAGTTTGCGGATCACCTGTTATATCTCCTGTCAATCCCAGGAGCCAGCAGTGAGCTGCCAAGCTGCGATTCATTCGGCCAACCTTGGATTCCTTTAGCTCTGTATCCACCAGCCTGTGCTCTTCCTGTTTCATCTTCCTGCTTCCTGTTCTTCAGCTGCTGAAGCTTCATGAATCAGAAGCCTGGACTGGGCTTGCCCACTTCTGCCCTTTTGTGAGCCATTTCTTGATATGACGCTATTTCAACATCCGTGTACATACAAACGTCACGGGGTTTTCTTCTCTAGAGAACCCAGCCTAACATACAGGGGAATTTATTAACGGCAAAGGGAAAATAATTTATGGTCAGAAACCTGGCAGATGCCACTTTGTGCTAGTATCTCTCCTCTTGCTGATTTTTTAAAAATTATTATATGAGGTTATAAGTAGGTTAGGGTATGCCTCACTAGAACAATCCAAAACATCCTCTTCTGTGGTTGGCCCCGAACACCACTGTGGACATGAACCCAAGTGTCCCAGAAAAGACTACTTCCTTCACTTTGTGGACTAAGGGGCACCTGACCCCACGAAGGCATTTTCAATGACCTCATATGTCCATGAAATGTGGACATCGATTACGGAAAATAGACGAGGAATCTACATGTTTGGATTGTGGCGCTGGCGAAGAACAGTGAAAGAACCATAGATTGCCAAAAGAGCAAACACATCGGTCTTGGAAGAAGCTTCGCCAGAATGCTCCTTAGAGGCGTGCACTCTGGACACCCAGAGAGACCAGAGCCTAGAAATGATGTCATGCTTGGGGAAGTGGAGAGCCGTGAAAACGAGGAAGACCCTTGATAAGCTGGGCTGACACGGTGAACCATGAACCCTGGTTTGAACCACGAGTCAAACATAAGGACAATTGTGGGGATGGTACGGGATCGGCCGCGTTTCCGTCTGTGGCTTGCTATGGGTTGCTATGAATTGGAATGGACTCAATGGCACTATGGTAGTTACATCATCTGGTGTCAATCTGAGAGGATTATGAGCAAAGGGGTGGAGTCTGGCCTGTCAATCAAGATATAACCAATGAGGCCTCGGTGAGGGAATGGCTTTCTCCTGAGAATCCAGGGAATTCCTATACTTCCTCTCTGGAAGCAGGAGACACACACTCTCTCTCTCAACTCACACCCTGGAAGATGCTCTTCTGACAAGACTCATGGAACTACTCTAGTGCCCTGAGCTGGAGAAGCCACATGGAGACCCCTGCAGCGCTGAGAGGCTTCCACCACCACTGGATCCAAAGACTGTCTACCTACCAGCCTGTGATTGTCCTGTATTCAGCATCATTGCATGTGCTTCATGAGTCTGAAGAGGACTTTATTGATTGATAATGGACATAAGGGATAATATCAGATTTATGGGCTTGGATTGGACTGACTTGGGATACTTTCTTAATGTACAATTATCCTTTATATAAAATTCCCTCTTGTGGAGAGCAAATATTTTGAGAATGATGAGGGCAATGAAAATACAAATGTGCTTTACACAATTGATGTGTGTATGGATTGTGATAAGAGTTGTATGTACCACTAATAAAATGATTTTTTTTAGAGCAATGAAAAATTCTTCTAAAAATAAATAAATAAAACTCTCTCTTATACACACATGAGTCTCCCTGGATTTGTTTCTCTAGTCTACCCAGATTAACACAGGCACTTAACAACAACAACGTAAGATCTGAGAGCCAAAGGCGGTCTGCTCCTCTTGGTGTGCAGTGGTTCTGATTCGTGCGATGTAAGTAAAAGGCGTAACGTGTGAAGATGAACGGTCTGAAGGAAATCTGCCAGGGGAAGCAGCTTGTACTGTCACACAAGAGTGCAGCAGAGAGGGGAGGTCGGAAGACCAGGCAGAAATACCCAAGTGGGCACAGCGTTGGCTGCTCTGACTCAAAACGTGATCACGGACATCCATCTCTGTCCCTCTTGGTCCCAGGCCTTCTCCAGCCAGGGATCCTTCAGTCAATTGTCAGAATGAACCGGTCCTCAGTTTTCTGAGAGGCATCACGGCTTCTGACCAGTGGGTCTCAGACCAAAAATGTCAGGGAGGAGGGGACGAGGCTCGAATGGGAAAAGGCTCATGACTCGAAGGGACTGGCCCTTCCGGTCACAATCAGACAGCACTTGCTGAGAAAGCGGCAGGTTCTGCAGAACTGGGCGCAGCCATGCCCAGAGGTGCGGTCAATGAATCTGTGGCATTTGGGTGGAGACTGGGCTTCCGGTGCTACCCGATTGCAATAGAATCTGACCACAGCCGACACCCAGCGGGGGAAGGGGTGTAAGAATGAGAAATGGAGTCAAGTGCATTCAGGGAACACAAGTGAAGTCAGTGGGCGAGACTGGAACTGAAATCTGTAATTCCTTCAGACGCAGGCTGGTACTCTCAGGTGAGAATGCTGGTGAGGGAGACTCAGCCTGATGCTGAGTGAGGCTTCTGATGAAGAAATGAAATGGAAGGAGTCAATTAGCCAATGGTTAATTGGTTCTCTCTTGCTGTGTAACAGCTCATTCCCAAGCCTCATGGCTTAACTACACACATGATCTGTTTATTTTTTCTTTTATCAATTCATACTAATTTTGTTTCACGTCATTGACTGCTTCCCCCCACAATGTAACGTCGCGCATCCCACTTCCACCTTGTACTTCCTGTTCCCATTCTTCCTTCCTTCCTAGCCCTTCTGAACTCTATCCTTTTGAGTAAACATTGTTTTTTTGATCTCACATATTGATTATTCTAAGGGGTGGCTACTTCCAGGTGTTATTGTTCCTTTTTTTTAAAAAATCACTTGATTGGGGGCTCGGACAACTCTTATCACAATCCATCCATCCAATGTGTCAAGTACATTTGTTGCCATCAGCATTCTCAAAACATTTTCTTTCTACTTGAGTAGAAAGTACTCATTTTCCCCTCCCTCCCTGTTCCTCCTCCCTCATGAACACTTGATAATTTATAAATTATTATTTTGTCATATTTTACACTGTCTGACGTCTTCCTTCACCCATTTTTCTGTTGTCCATTCCCCAGGGAGGAAGTTATATGTAGATCCTTGTAATTGGTTCCCCCTTTCCAACCCACTCTTCCAGTATCGCTACTCTCACCACTGGTCCTGAAGGGATCGTCTGTCCTGGATTCCCTGTGTTTCCAGTTCCTTTCTGTACCAGAGCACATCCTCTGGTCTAGCCACATTTGTAAGGTAGAATTGGGATCATGATAGTGGGGGAGAGGAACCATTTAGGAACTAGAGGAAAGTTTTGTGTTTCATTGCTGCTACATTGCACCCAGACTGGCTCGTCTCCTCTCCGTGACCCTTCTGTAAGGGCATGTCCAGTTGCCTATAGCTAGGTCTTGGGTCCCCTCTCTGCACTCCCCCTCATTGACAATGATATGATTTTTTTGTTCTAATGATGCCTGATACCTGATCCCTTCGACACCTCGTGATCACACAGGTTGGTGTGCTTCTTCCATGTGGGCTTCGTTGCTTCTGAGCTAGATGGCTGCTCATGTATCTTCGAGTCTTTAAGATTCCGAAACCCATCATTATTAATGAGCTTTTAAGATCCTGTTGTTGTTAGATGCCATAGAGTTAGTTCCGACCCACAGCGACCTACGCACATCAGAACGAAACGCTGCCCAGTCCTGCGCTGTCCTCACGATTGTTCCGATGCCTGAGCCCACTGTTGCAGCCACTGTGTCAGTCCATCTGGTCGAAGTTCTTCCGGTTTTTCACTGCTTCTCTACTTTACCAAACGTGATGTCCTTCTCCACGGACTGGTCTCCCCTGACAGCATCTCCAAAGGATGTGAGATAAAGTGTTGCCATTCTTGTGTCTAAGGACCATTCCAGTCATACCTCTGCCAAGACAGATAGATGTGCTTGTACGCTTGACGGTCGATGGGACTTTCAATAGTCTTCTCCAGCACCACGATGGAAATGTGTTAATTATTCTGTGGTCCTCCTTATTCAATGTCTAACTTCCACATGCGTAGGGGGCAATTGAAAATACCATGGTTTGGCTCGGGTGCACCTTAGTCCTCAAAGTAACCTCCCTGCTTTTCAGCACTGCAAAGAATTCCGGTGTGGCAGATTTTCCCAATGCCATGCGTCATTTGATCTCTTGACTGCTACTTCCATGAGCATTGGTTGTGGATCCAAGTGAGACAAAATCTGTGACAACTTTAATATTTTCTCTATTTATCATGATATTACCTGGGGGTCCCATTGTGAGGATTTGGGCTTTCTTTACATTGAGTTGTGATCCATACTGAAGGCTCATCAGCAAGCGTTTTAAGTCCTCCTCACCTTCAGCAAGCAAGGCTGTGTTGTCGACATATTGCAGGGTTTTAATAAGCCTTCCTCCAATCCTGATGCCACACTCTTCTTCATGTAATCCAGCTTCTCTGATGATTTGCTCAGCACACACATTAATAAGTATGGTGAGAGGATGCAACCCTGATACACACCTTTCCTGAGTGTAAACCATGCCGTATGTACAAGTTCTGCAGAGAACAATGAGGTGTTCTGGAATTCCCATTTGGCTCAAAGCTACCCACAGTTTGCTATGATCCATTCAGTTGAATGCCTTGACATAGTCAATAAAACACAAGGAAACATCTTTCTGACATTCTCTGCTTTCAGCCAAGATCCACCTGACATCAGCAATGATATCCCTTGTTCTACATCCTCTTCTGCATCCATGAACCTCTGGCAGCTCCCTGTCAATGTACTGCTGCAACCACTGTTGAAGGATCTTCAGCATTTTACTTCCACTTGTTATTAAAGATTTGAGGATTCTGTGGGGTTCCTTTCTTTGGAATGGGTACAAACAGGAATATCTTCCAGTCGGTTGACCAAGTAGCTGCCTTCCCAAATTCCTGGCATCAGCTTGTTGGCTCATTTCAATGACTACACCCTCAATTCCTGCTGCCGTGTTTTTGGCTAATACTTTCAGTGCATGTATTAGCCTGGGTTCTTTAAAGAAACAAATCCACAGAAACTCATGTATAAGAGAGTTTTGTATAAAGGTTAAGTGTGCATCAAGAAAACATCCCATCCCATTGCTACCCAAGTCCATAAGTCCAACATTAACTCATTAACCCATATGTCCAACACCAATCCACAAAGTCCTCCTCCATCTCACAAAACAGATGCAATGATGCCAACTGTAGGAGGAAAGCCAAGTCAGTGAACATGTAAGCATCTCAGCGCTGGCAGGGGTCTCCACACGGCTTCTCCAGCACCCAGGGCTGCATCGGGGTAGGTCCATGTGGCTGCTCCTCGGGATGTCTTGCAGGAAGTGAGCCTTGCCAGCTGAGGCAGGGAACTGGCTAAGGCAGCTACACCCTGGTCCGGCCATCACAAAGCAAGAGACCTGAGAACTAGAAAGGCGAGGCTCACTGAGCCATTTATCCCTCCGCCCTTCAATGAATCTCATACGTTGATCTGCCAGGTTGGCACAATCAACTACCTCAGTGCAGTTTGAATTTCTTCCTTCAGTAACATTGGTTCTTGCTGATATGCTTCCTCTTGAAATGGTGGGGTGTTGACTCGTTCCTTTAGTACAGTGACTCGGTGTGTTCTTCCCATCTCTTTTGCTGCTTCCCACTAATTTGCTCATGGAATCTTTCAATATTTCAACTTGAGGCTTATATTTTTGGGGAGGGTTTTTATGTGTAGGATATGTTGAGCACCATGTTCTTCCTTTCTGGCTTTCTCGCTCTACGTCTTTGCACATTTCATTATAATGTTTTGCTTTGTCTTCTTTTGAGGCCCTTTGAAAATTTCTCTTCAGCTCTTTGGCTTCACCATTTCTTCCCTTTGCCTGGGCTGCTCTACAAGTAAGAGCAAATTCCAGAGTTTTTTCTGAGGTCCACTTTGATTGTTTCTTATCTTGAGACGACCTTTCACTTTCTTCACGAAGGAGGTTCTTGATGTCCTCCCACGGCTCATCGGGCCTTCTGTCATTAGTGTTCAATGCAGCAAATCCACGGAATACATAAGATCCTACGCCGTTGCTACTCACCAAAGTAGGTATGTAGAACATTGTCTTTGTGGATTGTGTTATGCCAATTGACCTTGGAGTTCCCAGAGACCATGGCCTTGGGCTCCGGGGTCCAGTATCTCATTCCTTCAAGGTGTTTGGTTGGCTAAGACGTTTTCACAACTTTGCCCCCTCTGTGCTCCACCACATTCATTAATATATTTCCGGCAAAGGTAACCACCAAGTTTAAATGTCTTCTATCAAACACATATACACATATTCCTGAGTGCAGTTCCACTCTTTGTCCCACACCTGTTCAACCTGCGTGTCTCTCATCCACCTACTCGTCGTAGATCATTGTTATTGCAGGGTTACCACACACATTTTATTACCTCATGGTTTGTGGGTCAGGAGCCCTGGCCTGGTTTAGCTGCTTGCTTTGCTTCAAGTTCTTTCCTGAGGCTGCAATCCCAGTGCCAGCTCTTGTCTCATCTCAAGACTCACCTGAGAAAGAGACGCTTTCAAGTCCATTTTTTTCCTTGGCAGCTATATATCGAGAGCTCCCGGTCTTCAGGAACATCACAGTCAGGACCTTGGGTCTTCCTGGTTGCTGGCCAGGGGCTGCTTTCCACTCCTTGCCACAAGACCTCTTCAGGGGGGCAGCTTACTTCATCTGAGCACGCCAGCCAAAAAGGCAACTGCATCTGTCAGCAAGACAGACAGAAACCATAATCTTGTGTAACTCACCCTGAAGTAACATCCCGCCATCATTTCCATAGCGTATCAATTAGCAGCAAGTCACAAAGGCCACCCCACACTCAAAGGGGGAAAATGACGCAGGGGCATACCTAACAGAAGATGGGGAGTACTCGAGGCCCTCTTGTAAGTTTCCTACCATCGATGGGGAGGTACCTGGAGAAACACGCCTGAAACGACCCTTTCCCCCTTGTTCTAGAGAACGCCTGAGGAGATAAGGGAATAAATGATGTAATTATGTCTTCATCTTACTTGGTGAGTAAATGACAATTAAAAGCAGTATTAAAAAGAAGAGAAAAAAACATGATAAAAATCCTCATCTTAAAGCTAGGGCTGATTTCTAAAAAGTTGATTAATCCTTGGTCTTAATTCCTAATACATTTTTTAAAGATAATAATTCATGAGAATTAGGTAATTCACTCATAATTAATTAAATCCTGAATTTCTCACCCTTGAACCCCACCCCCAAAAATGTGGTCAAATTCAATGTATGGGCTTACCCACTTCTACAACTGTGTGATCCCTGTCTTGATAGATATCTCTTTCTGGATGCTTACGTATCCAAGCATCTTGCATCTCTAGAGAACTCAGCCTAGCACCGTCATAAAGGTCATAACACCTTCTCCCCAGGTTTTTCTCTTAAGCTGCATATGTGAAAGGGGAGCCAGCCCCTAAGAAATCATCACAGGTCCGGCAGGTGCAAACGTACAGCGGTAATAAGTCAAGATTATAGTACAGTCATGGAGAATAAGAGATAGAAGAGAGATTGAAGTAATGGAGTCAGACACATTTCATGGTAGCATGCTCACCTCAGCCTCACTTGGTGGTCTGTGTCAGGATATGGAAGGTGGGAATTGCAGGAGAGAGAGCGAGCGATTTATTACTAACCAAGGCTTATATATCTTTCGGGGGGTGTGCAAGCCCCCTAATTACAGGTAAGGACATACATCACAGGGACGGGTTGTGCTATAGGTAATACAGTGATGAGAGGGGGACGATCTAGGGGTATCCAGGTAATAGGAAAGGGACACATGTGACAAGATGGGTGGATCCTGGATTCAGGGAGGCAGGTTAATTTTGGACCTCACTGAGCCTGTTTGACCTGTTCTCTGGCTCTCCACTGAAACCATTATCAGTAGGGTGTGAACCCCACCTACAGTGGACCAGACAGATGTCTGAATGCCTTCAGGAAGAAGTAGCCCATTGTCCTGAGCAGCAGGGAGTGGGGCCCTCCCTATGGTGGGACCAGACAGTCCTCTGGAGGCTGAGTGCCTCTGACCTCCCACCATGTGCTGGCAAACAGCCTCTCATGTTTGACATCTCTTTGGGGCAGACAAAGCTGGGGGGGAGTCTTTTTTATATCCCACACATAGGCTTGGGATCCAGGCCCATACCGTGAGGAGACCATAGGAGCCACGGGAAAGGCCATCCGTTGGTGTGCAGGCCACAGCCTTGGTGGGGTCCCAACTGGGATTGGCAGACATAAATGAGTCAGCCTGGAGAAGGCTCGGCCCCATTTTCAAGCCACCCTACTTGATGTTGAGTGGAGAAGACAAAAGTTGTCCCTACTGAGCTCCATTCCCATTGCAGATGTGTAAGCACAATCGGCATCGTTGGTTTAAGCCACTGCACTGTGGAGTGATTCGTTCAGCAGCAGAGAACTAGAGATCTTCTAGAGAACTAGAAGATTCTGAGACCTTTTCCTGAAACCCATACATTGAATTTAACCAAGGTTGGGAGTAAGGGTGAGAAACTGGTTTTAACTCATTACAAGTGAATTACGTAATGTTCAAGGTCAGTGGTTCAAACAGACCAGCTGTCTGTGAGACAAAGATGAGTCTTTCTGCTCCCATGAAGATTTACACCTTGGGAAACCCATAAGGGAGTTCTACTCGGTCTTCTGTGGGTCGGATTCAACTCTGCCCTACATAAAGAGTCAGAATTAACTCAATGACAATGGATTTTTTTGAGTAATTATGTTAACCCTCCCCAGAGTAATCCCGCTCTTGTTAAACGCAACTGATTAGTAACTTTAATTACATCAAATTCTCCAACGCGTGGCCATCGAGTGGATTTGACTCATAGTGACCCTATCCT
Organism: Tenrec ecaudatus; assembly: GCF_050624435.1. NCBI lineage: Eukaryota > Metazoa > Chordata > Mammalia > Afrosoricida > Tenrecidae > Tenrec > Tenrec ecaudatus. Next base: position 20,877,905 of record NC_134547.1, read on the forward strand.
GTCGGACAGGGTAGAACTGCCCGTGTGAGTGTCCAGGACTGTCACTCTTGCTGGGAGCTGAAAGCCTCGTTTCTCTCCCACCAAATGCATATATGTTGTCAGTGTTTCTTGTACCTTCTAATGCAGCAGATTCAAGAACATAACAGGAGGGCAGGGCCCAAGGTCACAAGAACCGAACTTCTGCCTGCCACACTCTGCATGAGATAAGGTCAGTATAGTACTTGGATCCAAAAAGAGGGATCCCAGGTCTGGGAGAATAGAGAACCCTTCTCCCAGGCTACACTAGCACCCAGCCCAGCATTTTCACCTCCTCTGAAGTCATCTGAACTCCTGGAGAGATAACAAGAGGCCCTCATGAGCTGTGCGGTGTTTTTATTAACATGCAAACGCTCTCACTGGCGAGAGTTAGAGAACTACAGAGGACACTATCCTAGAACCTCATGAGACCGCAGTGTGAGGACCAGGAATCCCTCATCCTGTTGTCCCACTGCCTCCTCCGTGAGAATCGTCTGAGACCCGGTCAGAAGGAGCCAAGAAGACGCCCGAGGGTTGGCGAACACTCAGGTGGGGGAACACTCTGAGAAGGGGATTTTAGAGAAAGGCGAAGAAGCGCGTGGTCTTTTCAGAAGACCAACCCTCCTCCGGTCCATTAGAAAGCTCTTGGTGGCGTGGACAGTTAGGCGTCGGTACCCAGAACGCCGTCAGATCTGGCGATCTGCTTTGGATACGTCACAGGCCTTGATGCCAGGAGTGTGGATAGATGGACTGCGGGTCTGTGCTGCGCACACAGGGACTCCATGCGCTAATCTCTTACACCCCCCCACCCCACCCCCATCTCTTCCCACCACTCTTCCCACCCCCATCCTACCCCCACTCGCCTCATCTCCACCCTCATTCCCACCCTCACCCCCACCCCACCAGTTCTTTTCTGCAGGACGCTGCTAGGGAGTTTGGACCACCACAGGGCGCGAGAACGGACCTCCCCAGCTGCCCGTTCCAGGGACCAGCAGCCCCGCATCGCCTGAGGCCCCTGACTCACAGTCTGCCTTGCAGGGAGTCCCTCCCACTAATGCGCGCGCACATTAAAGTTTGAGAGGCCATCTAGCTCCGTGGTCCCCAACCTGGGTTGCAGGTTAAGACTCACTTAAAATGTTTCGAATGTCGTGGAAGAGCCAAAAGCCAAACTCACCGCCCTGAAGTCCATTGGGACGCACAGCGACCCTACCGGACTGGGTCGGCACAGAACGGCCCCTGGGGGTTCCTGAGACCGGGGCTTTACAGGAGCGGAAAGTGAAGAAGGCAAACCAAACACCTTCTTGGAAGCGCAGGTGGCGACTGCATCATCTCGGGTGCTTTGGACATGTTATCAGAGAGGCCAGTCCCTGATAAAGAGGACGGTCAGTGGAAACGAGAAAACACTCAAGGACAGGGTTCTCAGCCTGTGGGTCGCGACCCCTTTGTGGGGCAAACGACCCTGACACAGGGGTCACCTAAGGCCATCAGAAAACACAGTTCCGATGGTCTTAGAATCCCAGACACCGCTCCTTTCTCTGTCTCCAGGCGGGTCCGCCCACATGCAGATACACCCACCTATGGGTACCCAGTGTGAGGACTGTTACCCATCCTTCACCATGCCTCAAGACAACATTTCATTGATTTGCCATTGGAAATAAGTATTTTACAATATATAATTATCTATTGTTTTGTTTTTCATCGTGATGCTTTAATTAGGTTCCATTTGTAACAATGACAATACATCCTGCATGTCAGATACTTACATGATGATTCATAAGAGTAGCAAAATTCCAGTTATAAAGTAGCAACAAAAATAATTTTATGGCTGGGGGTCACCACAACATGAGGACCTGGATTACAGGGTGGAGGCAGAGAACCACTGTTCACGGAGATGCCGGGCGCCCTGACTACAACACTGGTGTGGGATACAGAAGGATTTCTCCCAAGCTGTCTCCCCAAATATATGCCAGACGGCTGCTTGGGAATGACTATACTTGGATGTCATCAGAAGTAGGTCAGGGGTTAGTCCCCCTGAGAGCTATCAACCATCTAGAGCAAGCAGTCACCACTGTTTATCCCACAACAAATAGGGCCCACTCCCTTCTGATAAGGATAATAGTTGTCTGTTTCCTTGTAGGAGACCCCAGAGATGTCACACCTGCCCAAGGATGACCAAGGCTAAGCTGCCATCTTGAATCTAGGACCCGCCCATCTTGTCACATGTATACCCCCAATCCCTCCTCTTCCTATTGCATGTATGTCCCTAGACCATCCCCTGCATTACCTATAACACACCCCCTTCCTGTGATGTATGTCCTCACCTGTAATGAGGGGGCTTGCATGTCCCCAGAGAATATAAAAAGCCTGGGCTAGCATTAAATCTCTCTCTCCACGTGGACCACCAAGCGGGGCTGAGGTGAGCATGCTACCATGAATTGTTATTTGACTCCATTTATTTCAATACTTCTGTCTCTCATGCTCTCTATAACTTTACTATGATCTTTACTTATTATCGCTGTACAATTGCGTCTACTGGACCAGTAATGATGTGTTAGGGGCTGGCTTCCCCTGATACCAGTGGGTTTAAGCATAGCAAGGACTGTGCGGAGGGCCTAGGACCAGGCAGTGCTTCACTCTGCTATACATGAGGTCACTATGAACCCACACCAGCTGGACAGCACCCAGCGCCGACAAGTGTCAGAGAAAACCAGCCTCTAACAACCGTGGGGGTCCCTAGGTGCAACTGTGCGGCGGTACTATATAAAGATCATAGTAAAGTCATAGAAGATAGGGGAGAAGATAAAATAAAGGCGTCAGACACATTTTATGGTAGCAGGCTCACCTCAGGGATGGCCGTGGTTTCAGCAGCCAGGTCCATGCAGAGAGTGGGAAGAGAGAGGAGAGACTCTTTCTCTCTCTTTCTTGACCCCTTTTATTTCTGACCAAGGCCTATATATACTTAGGGGCATGCAAGCTCCCCTGGTTACAGGTAACCACTACATCAGAGGAAGGGGCTGTACATGTGTGTCACAGGAAAGGGATGAGCTAGGGGTGTGCACGTAATAGGAAGGGGAGGGACCAGGGGTACCCATGTGACCAGATGGGTGGATCCTAGACTCAAGATGGCAGCCTAACCTTGGTTGTCCTTGAGCTGGCTTGAACTATTCTTAGCTCTCCTTCAGGAAAGCAATCCACCATCCTTACCAGCAGGGAGCAAGTCTGATTGCTCTGTATGGCAGAAGGCCCTCAGGGAGGCTACTTCTATGCAGCTGACAACCCGGGAAAGACCTTTCTGTATCCCACAGACAAAGGCGACAACAATTTTCGGTCACCACCGGAAGATTCCGGTTTCACTGGGAGGTACCGTCTGGGTCTGGGATTGTTAAAAACCACCCCTGTGGATTGTACTGCATAGCCCAGGCTGAACCATAGGACAATTGATTGTGCATTGTGGGAATCGTTCATATGCTTGAACCTTGCCGTGCTACAATTACACACACACACACACACACACACACACACACACACACCTCAGGAATGCCAGCCCTTCTCGTTCAGGGGCCTCTGGTAAATGCCGGGCAAATGTGCAACTGAGGTAATATTATGTCCTGTTCCAAGTGGTGCAAGCCCCACATCAAACATCAGCTCCCCAGGCAGAGATTCGAGTTGTGCACCCCAAGCTCTGGGCTGGTGCTCTTCTGCAGCATCATGTAAGGGTTGCTTGTCTTGCCTCGGGTTCTCAACTGTGATCCCCATCATCCCTAGGGCTGGGGTCACCCAGTGTAGTAACTCAGGTGTCACCCTCCCCATCCCCATGGACCTCCTTCCTGACCAGAATTGTATTTGGTACAAAAACTAAAAAACAAACAAAACTCACTGCTATCAAGTCAGTTCTGACTCATTGCGACCTTTTAGAATAGGGTAGAGCTGCCCTGTTAATTTCTGAGACTGTAACTCTTTATGGGAGTAGAAAGCCCTGCCTTTCTCCTTTAGAGTGCCTAGTGGCTTTGAACTGCTGACCTGCCAGTTAACAGTCCAATGCGTAACCACTACACCACCAGAGCTCCTGGCTTAACATGCCAAAGAGACCACAAATCTCAAAATGTAACTTAGGGAGAGCATTAAATCTTAATCGAGACAAAGACAAGGATGAAGAGCTGTCGTCTGGATGAGGGAGACCTTAGCAGGAAGTCAGAAAGGTGTCCAAGGGCTGGCTGAGATTCAGAGACTTCCAAAGCCCTTGGGAGAGCAAACCTGTCACCGAAGCAAGATGGTCAGGAGATCAATACATCACAGTTACAGAAGCAGGAACAGACCCACAATTAGAACCCGGAACCCAAGCATTAGGTTAGAAACACTTACCAGAGCTCCTACCAGATTGGTCCAGGGACTTCTGACGAGCGCAGCCAGGGCATGAGTCATGCCCACGTGATCCCAGTACTGGATCTCCATCAAGGACACACCCACACAAGTCCCTCAGGGAGACTGCCCTTCCTTGGACTGGCTGGGGCTGGGGCCGGGGTGCGAGTGCAGCAGTAAATCCACTTTCTACTGCATTCTGCCTGAGGGCAAGACTGTGCACATCCCTGGTGAACAGTCAGAAGTAATTCAGTGGAAGTTTGATCCCCACTGGTACTATGCAAGTGGATTTGGGGCTCTCAAAATCCCTTTGTTTCTGAGGAAACCAAGTACCCAGAATTGAAGCTCGAACGCAGTTCACAATTACTGATGACAATGCGATAGTTAAAACACCAGAACAATTAGCTAAATCAATGACCATAAACCCTCCAGGAGCAAAGAGATCCCTGAAGATATAAGTGCTTTAGTAAAATGTGGTCAAGAAACCAGCCAGTGCCAAGCTTTCAGAAAGAATAGCATCTGGGGTCTTAAAAGGCTTGCTTTTCTTTTAAGTCATTTTATTAGGGGCTCATACAACTCCTTTCACAATCCATACACACATCAATTGTATAAAGCACATTTGTACATTCATTGCCCTCATCATTCTCAAAACATTTGCTCTCCACTTAAGCCCCTGGCATCAGCTCCTCATTTTCCCCTCCCTCCCCACTCCCCTTCCCTCATGAGCCCTTGATAATTTAGAAATTATTATTTTGTCATATCTTGCCCTGTCCGACGTCTCCCTTCACCCACTTTTCTGTTGTCCATGCCCAGGGAGGAGGTTATATGTAGATCCTTGTAATTGGTTTCCCCTTTCCACCCCACCCTCCCTCCACCCTCCCAGTATCACCATTCTTATGATGGGATCATCTGTCCTGGATTCCCTGTGTTTCCAGTTCCTATCTGTACCAGTGTACATCCTCTTGTCTAGCCAGATTTGTAAGGTAGAATTGGGATCATGAGAGTGGGTGGGGAGGAAGTATTTAGGAACTAGAGGAAAATTGTACGCTTCATCGTTGCTACACTGCACCCTGAGTGGCTTGTCTCCTTCCCGTGACCCTCCGTAAAGGGATGCCCAATTGCTTACAAATGGGCTTTGGGTCTGCACTCTGCATATCCCTCATTCAAAATGATATGATTTTTTTTGTTCTGATGATTCCTGATACCTGATCCCTTCTACACCTCGTGATCACACAGGCTGGTGTGTTTCATCCATGTGGGCTTTGTTGCTTCTGAGCTAGATGGGCGCTTGCTTACCGGCTCGTATAACTCTTATCACAATCCATCCATCCATCCATCCATCCATCCATCCATCCATCCATCCATCCATCCATCCATCCATCCATTGTGTCAAGCACATTTGCACATTGGCTACCATTGTTATTCTCAAAATATTTGCTTTTCACTTGAGACCTTGGTATCAGCTCCTCATTTTCCCCCTTCCTCTCCACCCCCTCCCTCATGAACCCTTGATAATTGATAAATTATTATTATTTTGTCATGTCTCACACTGTCTGACGTCTCACTTCACCCACTTTTCTGTTGTCTGTCCCCCAGGGAGGGGGATTAGGTGTAGATCCTTGTAATCAGTTCACCCTTTCTACCCCACCTTCCCTCTACCCTCCCGGTATGGCCACTCTCACCACTGGTCCTGAAGGGATCATCTGTCCTGGATTCCCTGTGTTTCCAGTTTCTATCTGTAGCAGTGTACAACCTCTGGTGTAGTCAGGTTTGTAAGGTAGAATTGGGAGCATGATAGTGGGGGGGCGGGAGGAAGCATTAAAGAACTAGAGGAAAGTTGTGTGTTTCATCAATACTATACTACACCCTGACTGGCTTGTTTTCTCCCCACAATCCTTCTGTAAGGGGATGTCCAGTTGCTTACAGATCGGTTTTGGGGTCTCCACTCCACACTCCCCCTCATTCACAATGATATGATTTTTTGTTCTTTGATGTCTGATGCCTCATCCCTTCAACACCTCGTGATCACACAGGCTGGTGTGCTTCTTCCATGTGGGCTTTTTTGCTTCTGAGCTAGATGGCTGCTTGTTTACCTTCAAGCCTTTAAGATCCCAGATGCTATATCTTTTGATAGCCAGGCACCATCAGCTTTCTTCACCACATTTGCTTATGCACACATTTGTCTTCAGCAATCATGTCAGGAAGGTGAGCATCATAGAATGCCTGTTTAATTGAACAAAGTATTCTTGCATTGAGGGAGTTCTTGAGTGGAGGCCCAATGTCCATCTGCTACTTTAATACAAAACTTATAAATATATGCACATAGATCTATTTCCCCATCATCATATGTAAAGATATTTACATATGTACATGCCTGTATTTAGACCTCTAGAAATGCCCTTTGTCACCTAGTTCTTTCCTCTATTTCCTTTTACTTTCCTCTTCTCCCACTATCATGCTCAGCCTTCATTTGGGTTTCAGTAATTCCTCTCAGTTATATTACCCTTGATCAAGCCCTACCAGGCCTGTTACACCTTCCTCGTCACCAATTTTTGATCACTTGTTGTTCCCTTGTCCCTAGGTTTGTTAACACCACTTCCTTTTCCCCAACCTCCCCCTCTCCCATGCTCCCCCAACTGTTGTTCCTGTTGCTTTCTCCTCCAGATTGTTCATCCAGCCTATCTTATCTAGATAGATATGCAGAGATAATAACATGCACAAAAACAAGACAGAGCAAAACAAAGCAACAAAACAAAAAGACAATGAAAAAAAAAAAGCCTGTAAATAGTTCAAGGTCTGTTTGTTGTCCTTTAGGAGTGTTTTCTGGTCAGGTTTGATGGGGTGCCATGCCCTTGCCCCAAAGTCTATTTTTGGTATTCCCTTGGGACTTTCTTGCTCTGTTCCCCTTGCTGTTCTGTTGCACGCCCTTAGTGTTTGCCTCCGTGTGGTGGGATCAGATCAGGCGCAATTCCCACATGGTGTCTCCAGTGTTGTCCCCTGGTATGGCTATGAGTCAGTGAGGGATGTCATGTCTCATAGTGGGGCTGGCCATATGGTCCTCTCTGTACATAGGCTGCTCTGAGCGGGGATATTGTCCTCAAGGCTTGGTGGGCCAGGATGTGCTCCACTCTCTCTCCCTCCCCCTTCATTTGCTTCTGTGTGCTCTGATCAGACAGCTCCCTGAGTTGTAGCTTCAGCGCTGATCTCTGAAGTAAATTCTTCTAGAGGGAGGGGCTACTGTCCACATATTTGGGATTGGGGCCAATCCCTCAGACCTCTCTACTGGTTTCCTGCTTCATGAAAAGACGTGTTTTAAAACAAGCAGCCATCTAAGGGAGGCATCAACTAAGTTGACATGGAGGAAGCACGCCAGCCTGTGTGATCCAAGGATTATAAATAATCAAATTCAAATAAGGGAATGGTATCAGAGCTTCAGTGGTGAACGTCTGGTTTTCAGAAGGCTAGCTCCAAATCCATTTGCAGGGTCCACACATGGATTAAGCCTCTGATGAATCTCCTCTGACCACAGGGGGAGGGTGTAAATAGACTCGCTATCAGACAGCCTTGTAAAGTTAATTATGAATGATGGAGTTAGGTTAAAATGTCATTTTAAAATGCATATAATTTGATCTCCCTTTGACCCACTGTGAAGTTGTTTCCATTTTTAATGTTTCTGCTTTCTTTCGATCGAGGGTTTCTAGGTGTTGTTTAGTCATTCTTGTCCTCTGTTTATTTGCTTCCTATTTGGGTTTTGTACGCCTTTCTTGTTACGAAATCCAGGGTAGACAGATCTATAGAGACAATAACCGGATTGAGAATTACATCGGGGTCTGGCACGGGAGGATGAGGGGGAATGAGGAGTTAACAACCATCAGGACAAGAAGAACATGTTTTGAAATTGAGTGTGGCGATAATTGTGCAAATCTTAATGCGCGTGAATGATTCGGTTGTATGCTATGCGACGCAGGTCCCGATAAAACAACTTTTCAAAAAGGAAATAAACTGTGCGCCTCGATTAAAATACCAACAGGCAACACGTCAGCAGCAGAGAAAACAGGAACGCTTGTCCCATGTGATTGACAGGGCTCTGCAATTGTGTCATGATGACAGCTCTGACCGGAGGCCATTCCGAAGACTCTGCAGTCATCCTGACTCAAAGTGACCTGGGAGGACAGAGGAAGAGGAGAGCTGCCACGTCGGGTGACTGAGGGTGTAAGTCTTTACGGGAGCGGACAGCGTCAGCTTTCTCACGCAGAGTAGCCGGTGCGTGCGAAACCCACCCCCTCTCATGCTTAGGCTGAGCCGCTCATGCTTAGCCCCCTTTGCCACCAGGGACCCTTCACGGAACAGGAGAAAGTTCCCAAAGTAAAGGTTCTAAAGGCTTCCACCATCAAAGACCCATTGACACCTATACACTGGACTCCCACAAAATACTGTTGCTATAGTAACTACCGGGAACCTTTTTGAAAACATAATAAATTCCAGGGGAAGTAATGACAGGAAGCACAAGAAATAAGGAAACACGTGAGAATGGATTGTGCCCAGGATCGGACAACGCCTCTTGATAGGACTGAACTGTGGGAATGTGTGAGGTGCGGATTCTGAGCTAATAAAACTGCTTAAGAGAAAAATAGGTTTCCGTTGTAATCCTGCCCATTTTACAGACAATCATTTTGGCGTTGCTGTTTTTGACAGTCACACACACACACCTGTGAGGCCACACAAGCACAACCCACGACTCCTGAGGGACGTGGGAAGACTCTGGTTGGGGTGGGACTGACCAGGTGACCTTCAGGAGAGAAGGAGGCAGGAGGCCAGAGGGCCTTGGCACGGCTGCTGGTGGTAGTTTCATAGGCTTCCAACATGTGGTGACCTCCTGGGACAGAAAAACTGCCTCAGGGGGGTTTCCAGCCTGTGAGCTTTCAAAGGCAAATCACCAGGCCTATCTAAGTCTGAGATGCCTCTGGAGCAGTGGTTCCCAACCTTCCTGATGCCGCCACTTTTTCATAAAGTTCTTCATGTTGTACTTCATCACTGGAATTTTGTGACTGTGATCAATCGGGCGACCCCTATGAAAGGGTCATTCAACCCCCAAAGGGGTCGCGACCCACAGGTAGAGAACCGCTGCTCTGGAGGGAGGGTTCGAACCACAAACCTAAGGATAGTCCTATTTTTATAGGGCTTCATAGTTTGTGATGCGTTTTGTGCAGGTGGCTTTCTGCTCACAGTGTCCATCTGCTTTAGATTGGGGTAGGCTTAAGTGCACCCAGAAAGAAAACGGAGGGGCAGAATGGTACAGCGATGTGCTGAAGTTTGCAGGATGAGTCAGGCAGCATTAGAACAAGAAACTGCTTTCCGTAACCCAGCCTCAGAGCTATTTATGGAATGGGACAACGTCCAGCTTACGAATACTCTTGGCAGCATGTCTGGGGGACTTGGATTTTGTTTTTCTTCCTCCAGGCTCCTCCCTCACGTTGAAAAAGTTTTTGTCATTCTGGAATTTTCAGTGAATTGCTGCAGACTGAGATGGCTTCTCGGTTTTGATAGAGGATCCACCAGCTGTGGAATAAATTCTTCCTAAGTGCTAGGAATAATGATTCCATCGCATTATATTTTTCTTGAATGCAAGGAATTTCTTATTGTGTCTCTAGCATTTTCCACAAGGATGTTCGGAATGAACAAGTGATGACTTAAGAAAAGGGATTGATTATGTTAAATCTGAGAGAGAGAGAGAGAGAGAGAGAGAGAGAGAGAGAGAGAGAGAGAGAGAGAGAGAACAGAAGCAGAAATTAATCCAGTCTCTCTCTTTTTATTTTAAGCCAGCTGGACCCATGGAGGGTGTCGCAGAGACAAAAAAAGAAGGTCCATGCTATTCCAGAGGCCCTTAAGGGAAAAGTCAAGGAATTTCATAGAACTAAAGATCAGGCACCTGAGAAAGAAGTTTGCCCAAAAGATGCTTCAAAAGACCAGGAGGAAGCTCATCCATGAGAAAGCTAAGCGCCATCCCAAGAAATACAGGCAGAAGGACACAATTTGTGGTGGTTATACAATAGTTTATTGATTTGAGAGGACTAAGAGTGAAGGGGTGGAGTCTAGCCTGTCAATCAGGTCATAGCCAATGAGACCTCTGTGTGGGCATGGCCTCCTGAGGATTCTGGGAACTCCTGCCTTCCTCCTTGAAGGTAGGAGACTCTCTCTCTCTCTCCCTGTTCACTTCCTGAGAGATATTGCATCTGACAAGACACATGGAACTATGCTAGAGCCCTGAGCTGGAGAAGCCACATGGAGACCCCTGTCAGCGCTGAGATGCTTACAAAGCCACTGGATCCACAAGACTTCCCACCTACTGGCCTCTAATCTCTCTGAATTGAGTATCATTGCATGTGTTTTGTGAGTCTAAAGAGGACTTTATAGATTGATATCACACATACAGGCTAATATTGGACTTATGGACTTGATCTGGACTGAGCTGGAATATTTCCTTAATATTCAATTGTTCTTGTATAAAAAACTCTCTTACACACATCTGAGTGTCTCTATGAATTTGTTTCTCTAGTTTTCCCGGACTCACACAGAACTGACATCCGAATGGCTTGCATGGCAAGAGAAGCCGGCAACTTCTATGCACCTGCCGAGCCCACGCTGGCGTCTGTTACCCGGATCAGAGGTCTCTGTGGTGTGAGCCCAGGGGCTGGAAAGGTGTTGCAGCTTCTTTGCCTTCCCCAGCTCTTTAGTGGCACCTCCACTAAACTGAACAAGGCTTCCACGAGCATGCTGAGGAGTGTGGACCCAGACATTGCCTGGGGTACCCAAACCTGAAGTTGGTGGATGAATGGCTCTACAAGTGTGGTGATGGCAAAACCAAGAAGCAGCGTCTTTCCCTGAGAGGTAGCACTTTAATGGCATGGTCTCTTGGTGAATCTGGCATGATCTGCCTCATGAGATCGAGACTGTTGGGGAACGCATCAAAGCAGCAAATAACTTCCCTTTGCGTGATCTTCTCCACAGAGGGGTGTGTGTGTGAAGAAAGAGACCACCCATGTCATAATAAGTGGAGATGCTGGCACAGGGAAGACCAGATAAACCGGATTCTTAGGGGAATGAACCAAGGTGTCTGCTGTGATTATTTTTGCAATCGGGTCAGTTCATAAAACAGTAACTGCTTTCAAATGTGAAAAACGAAAGTTACTGCAGCCGCCCGTCTGGAGGTAGTGTGATGGAGGTGAGTGGAGCTTCAAGGATGGTGTGCAGTAGAAATAGTGTCGGAACTCTGGGGAGACGCTTGGTCTGAGGGTCTCCAATAATGGCCCCCAGGCTTGCCTCCCTATTCCTTTTCCTGTACCTCTCTAGGATGCAGGGAGATGAGGGGAAAGGCCAGATGAATTTCCCATCTGAATGAAATGCTGGAATGTTCTTTAAAGGATTCTGCAAGCCTTAGGCTACCAATACTGCCATCCAGGGTCCCTTCTGCTCTTCACCCCTCCCCCTCTCTCCAGGCACCTGCCCTTGGTCCTCTGGGGTCAGAAACTCTTCTCCTTCATGGGTCCCTGAACTACTGCCTTCTCTCAGACAGTTGAGGTGCAGGATGGGCCCGGTATGCCCTGCTCTTCGCCTCCAGTGTTTCTGCTTTGCCAAGACACTCCAGGCCCCCCAGCCCAGCACTTCGGGGATGAACTAGCCTTGCCCTGACTCCAAGTGCTTTCCTCCTGCCGTCTTGAGGACCTTCCAGCTTGCTTCGCTCCGAATTGTGCTTTGGCAAGTGACATGGCTCCCTCTCAGCTCACTCTGCCTCGGGGACTGAGACTCGGCTTCCTCCGTCCATGGTGCAGTTTACCTTCCATCTGTTCTGAGTTCATACTTCAGGCTTCTGGAAGGGGAGGTGCTAACCTAGGAAGAAGTTATCAGCAATGAACACTAAGGGGGGGGGGGTACAGGAGATGGCAAGTGTTTGGGGCTCTTCAGGAATTACATCCCTGTGCGGTACAGAAAAATTGTGTTTTTCCAATCTAAGGTCACAAGGAAGAAACTTTTATGGGGTTGGGGATTAAAAGAAAGAGTAGTCTGGGACCTCCCCATATGATCGCTGAAGACACAGTGGCTGCATAAGCAAATGTGGTGAAGAAAGCTGATGGTGCCTGGCTATCAAAAGATAGAGTATCTGGGGTCTTAAAGACTTGAAGGTAAACAAGCAGCCATCTAGCTCAGAAGCAACAAAGCCCACATGGAAGAAGCACAGCAGCCTGTGTGATCACGAGGTGTCGAAGGGATCAGGTACCAGACATCAAAGAACAAAAAGTCATATCATTGTGAATGAGTGCAGTAGTGCAGTGTAGCAACAATGAAACATGCAACTTTCCTCTAGTTCCTAAATGCTTCCTCCCCACCTCTATCATGATCCCAATTCTACCTTACAAATCTGGCTAGACCAGAGGATGTGCACTGGTACATATAGGAACTGGAAACACAGGGAATCCAGGGTGGATGAACCCTTCAGGACCAGTGGTGAGAGTGGTGATACCAGGAGGGTGGAAGGAGGGTGGGGTGGAAAGGGGGAACTGATTACAAGGATCTACATATAACCTCTTCCCTGGGGGATGGACAACAGAAAAGTGGGGGAAGGGAGACTTCAGACAGTGTAAGACATGACAAAATAATAATTTATATTTTTTTTCACCACCTCTGTCAATAATTTATAAATTATCAAGGTTTCATGAGGGAGGTGGGAGTGGGGAGGGAGAGGAAAATGAGGAACTGATACCAGGGGCTCAAGTGAAGAGCAAATGTTTTGAGAATGATGAGGGCAGTGAATGTACAGATGTGCTTTACACAATTGATGTATGTAAGGATTGTGATGATAAGAATTGTATGAGCCCCTAATAAAATGATTTGTTTTTTAAAAGAAGAGTAGTCTGTTTGGATAGTTGAGACCAACCCTGGACTGGGAGAAGACAAGAGGGATGAAGAACTCAGATTTTCCTTTTCTCACTTTGCCCCAGGATTTAAAGATCTCCTGTTTGTTTCTTCATGATCCAAGCCATCCTCTCTGTGTGTTTGCGTCACCTCCAAACAAGGCAGCAACAATTCCTGAGGAGTTTTAGACACAAAACTGTGCTCAAAGGATTTTTAGGATGGTGGGTGTATGTATGTACCAAGGAGGCACAGTGGTAAAATCAGCTCTCCATGCAGGGCACAGCTGGGTGAGATTCATGGCCAATGCAAGACCCCTCCTCTGCCGGAGGTTTGTGCTTTGCTGTGATGCTGCCCAGGTTTCTGGGGAGCTTCCAGGCTCCCTTGAGCCTTAAAGTCCAAAACTCAGCCGATGAAACCCCTGTGGATCACAACAGTCTGAGCTCTAAGCAGTCGTGGGGACGACATAGAGCAAAATTCCATCGTACGTGGGGTCTGTCGTGGATTGGGGCAACTTGAAGCAGCTTACGGCAGCAACAACATTTACTAACAGTCAATAGTGTCCACTCGAAAGGAGTATTGTTGGTAAACGAGACCACGACAAACTGGTTCAAAAACAAACTGCATCAAGAGAGTCACTGAAAGGCAGTGACACTTAGACCTCGGACACCACATGACATGCACATGGAAGTTCACTCTACTGTCCTTATTTGGGGAATATTGGGGAAATATTTTGTGCCTCTTTAAAAACTTCTTATTAAACAATCTGGAGGAAAAAACAATGGATCGGTTCCAGGGGGACATGGGAGAGGGGGAGGCGAGGGGAAAGAAATGGGTGTTAATAAATCTAGGGACAAGGGGACAACAAATGATCCAGAATTGATGGTGAGGAGGGTGTAGGAGGCCAGGGAGGGCTTGATCAAGGGCAATGTGACCGAGAGGAATTACTGAAACCCAAATGAAGGCTGAGCATGATAGTGGGACAAGAGGAAAGTAAAAGGAAATAGAGGAAAGAGCTAGGAGGCAAAGGGCATTTGTAGAGGTCTAAATACTGCCATGTACATATGTAAATGTGTTTATATAGGATGATGGGGAAATAGATCTATGTGCATATACTTATAGGTTTAGTGTTAAGGTAGTAGACGAGCCTCTATTCAAGTACTCCCTCGATGCAAGAACACTTTGTTCTATTAACCTGGTATTCCATGATGTTCACCTGCCCTACATGATCACTGAAGACAAAGTGGGTGCATAAGCAAATATGGAGAATAAAGCTGATGGTGCCTGGATATCAAAAGATATAGCATCTGGGGTCTTCAAGGCTTGAAGATAAACAAGCGGCCATCTAGCTGAGAAGCAACAAAGTCCACATGGAAGAAGCACACCAGCCTGTGTGACCACGAGGTGTTGGTAGGATCAAGTATCAGACATCAAAGGAAAAAAAATCACCTCATTGTTACTGAGGGGGAGTGAGGAGTGGGGAGCCAAAACCCATCTGTAGGCAATTGGACATCCCCTTACAGAAGGGTCACAGGAGGAGACGAGTCAGTCAGGGTGCAATGTAGCACCGATGAAACATATAACTTTGCTCTAGTTCTTTAATGCTTCCTCCCGCCCCCCACTATCATGATCCCAGTTCTACCTTACAAATCCGGCTAGACCAGAGGATGTACACTGGTACAAATAAGAGCTGGAAACACAGAGAATCCAGGACAGACAAACCCCTCAGGACCAATAATGAGAGTAGTCATACCAGGAGGGTAAGGGAAAGGTGGGGGAAGAAAGAGGGGAATTGATCACAATGATTTATGTATAATCCCCTCCCTGGGGGACAGACACAGAAAAGTGCATGAAGGGAGACATCAATCAGTGTAAGACATGAAAAAATAATAATAATTTATAAATTATCAAGGGTTCGTGAGAAAGGGAGGTTGATACCAAGGGCTCAAGTAGAAAGAAAATATTTTGAAAATGATGCTGGCAGCAAATGTATAAATGCACTCAACACAATGGATGTATGGAGTGTGATGAGAGTTGTAAGAGCTCCCAATAAAATGATTTTTAAAAAATAAAAACAAAAAACTTCTTGTTATGAATTAGGTGAACGTTTACAGAACAAACCATTAGTCTTACATCCAACAATCCCTTCAATGTATCATCACTTCTCCCTCTACCTCCCCATTTTTTCTGTTTCCATTCTTCTTCTTTATAAGTTTGTCCTTGGGTACATGCTGCCTCTTTGAGCTTAAATGATGGATTATTCTCACGTTAGAGGAAGTTCATTTCCAGACCAGGAAGTGACAAAGAGCCATTGTCCTGGGAGTTTTCCCAGCTTCCATCTGACCAGTAAGCTTGATCTCTTTTATGCTTTTGAGTTCTGCTCTGAATTTTTCTCCTACTCTATCCAGGACCTTCTAATGTGATCTTTTCCAGCCGTTGGTAGGGGTAGTCCTCTATCCTTTGGTTCTTCTGGTCTGAAGGTTGTAGAGATTGATGTTTGCATTGTCCATGGGACTAATTGTTTCCATATATCTTTCTATTTCCCTCCCTTTTCTTCCCTCTAAATGGGAAGAGACCAATGCTTGCAGGTTAGATGATGGTGGGGACCAGTCTCCACAAAGGAATAGGTCCTAAGGGGCAGCTGTATAATGTAAGAGTAAATTAAAGAAACATTAGACACGGCATGCAAGGGCTCACTGGAGACTGGAAGGAGAGAGAGAGAGAGAGAGAGAGAGAGAGAGAGAGAGAGAGAGAGAGAGAGAGAGAGAGAGAGAGAGAGAGAGAACGTATTCTCCCACATGCTTCTATAGTCTTGGGCTAGCAAACCCTGGTAAGCATACACATGACAGGATGGGGAGGTACTGGGGCATACACATGACAGGAAGGGGAGGTACTGGGGCATACACATGTCAGGAAGGGGAGGTACTGGGGGGCATACACATGTCAGGAAGGGGAGGTACTGGGGCATACACATGCCAGGGAGGCACATGCATAATAAGGCGAGCAGGTTCTAGGGTTCAGATGGCGGCTTAACCTTGAAAGAAGCTGAGCGGGCTTGACTTTAGTTGTCCCAGAGCTCTTCTCTGGGGGAACCATCTAGGGTCCTTATCAGATGTCCCTAAGAAGCGATGGACAATAGGATCTGATTGCAGATAGCCTCTGGGCATACTAGAGAGCAGCCACGTGCTTGATAGGAGCATCTTTAAGTAGCTTATTGTTGGGGGGAGGTTTGGGGGATGATTTTTGTTCAGGAGACTGTGACTGAGATTCATCTGCCTCCCCGACTCTTAATTATGAGCAGAGAGAATTTGTCCATATACTGTTCTTCCTGGTTCTCATGAGCTTTCAAGACTCCAGTTGCTAATCACCCAAGTAGGATCTAATGACTGGAGTCTTCAAAGCCTGTTCGTGGCCATTCACTGCAGCGTCTGTAGCAACTCTTGGTCTATCCTTATCAAGAGCAAAGAACCAACAACCTTTCCCATGTTTTGTTACTTTATCTTTTTTGCCTCGCTCTGGATTGCGGCCATTTATTTTCCGTTCTCGTGCTGTTGTTTTAGATGCATGTTTGGGGCATCAATGCTCATTATCAGTATCCTTACTCCCTTTAAATATCACAAAGACTCAGACTCCTTTTGTTAGGCAGCCAGAATAGGGACTACGGGATTGTCTCCCCAGTGCCTGCGTGGGTCCGCAACAAAGGCGATGGAAAGAAGTCAGGTATATTAGACACCTACGGGAGGATCCTAACTGAGTATGCTCAGACACAAGCCCTCTAGGTCAGGGTGGGAAGATCACCTGGGAGCACAGACTGGGTCCAGCTACATGACATCACCCAGGTGTCCTTAAACTCGGCCAATGAGGTGGGCCAATACCTTCATCCGGGCCTCCCCAGCCGGAGGAGAGGAGAGCCTGCCACAGGAAGGCCCAGCCTCTCTGATTCCTCTCTTAGCCGCCTCTCCTGTTCAGGTGCACTTTTGCAAGTCAGAGAGCTGGATCACACAGGCAGCTGGGACCCGATCCAGCTCCCTCTCAGGCCTCTGTCTCAGGGTGCTCTTTGGGGCTCCCCGCTCTTGGCCCCTGGGATTTCCTGTGGAGACCTGAAACTTCCCTTTTCCTGATCAAAGTCACGTGGATTTACAAAGGTGATTCTGCTGTGGGAATTCTTTCAGCATTGCCAAGTGAGAACTGAGGGATAAACCACCCCAGGAACCGAACACCTTCATTGCCAACATCAACCCTGATGTTTACACTATTGTTAGCATGGCTTTTAGTTTTATTCCAATACCTTTTATAAAAACTCAAACACAGGAATGCGCTGTTATACAATCACTGGCTATTGAGCCCTGCCCACACATCAATCCATTACCACTCACTCATCATTCCATCTTCCATCTCATGTTTCCCACAGTGTCTGTCTGCTGGCATATATTCTCTAGCGAGAGACTATTCATTTTTACTTTATCTGAGAGTGTATTTTGTTCATCTTTCTCCCTGAAAGATTGCTGGACCTGCAGTTGTTTTCTCTGGCGCATCAAATGTATCATCCCACTGTCTCCTATTTTCCATTGTTGCTACTGAGAAGTCAGCAAATGTATCATTCCACTGTCTCCTATTTTCCACCGTTGCTACTGAGAAGTCAGCAAATGTATCATTCCACTGTCTCCTATTTCCCATCATTGATTCTGAGAAGTCAGCAATAAGCGTACTTTTACTACCCTATAGGTCATCTGTCTTTCATTTTCAGGTGCTTTAAAGATCCTTCATTGTTCTGTGTTTTCTAGATGTAGTTTTCTTTGATTATTTTTATGTATTCATGGTCTGTTATTTGTTATCTCAGAGTTACCCTAAGGAGGACAGAGTAAAATGGCTCTACTGGTTTCCAGGCTATAAATCATAAGGAAGCCAACTGCTTCATCTGCCTCACTCAGATTGGTTGGTGAGTTTGAACTACTGACCTTTGGTTAGCACCTCCTGTTTATTTATTCTTTGGATTAGTTGGGACTTCCTGAACCGGCAGAGATTTTCATCTGAGTATATTTAGTCTGCTTTCCTCCCCCTCCCCCCCAAAACTGTTTCATATCTCCTTTTTTCTTCTGATATCTTTGTTCAGATCCAGTTTACATTTTTGTTCCCCTCCAACTTTTTGATGAAAAACTCCATCAAACCCACAGAAACCTGGAAAGAATTGTTCAGTGCACACTTGTATACTCCTCAGCTAGATTCTGTCATTAACATTTCACGGTTCCAGCTCAATCTTATGTATTTTTTATGCCGTTGGAGGAAGTTGCATGCACCAGGACACTCTTCTTTTAGCTCCATGCGGGAGGTGAGTGCTTTCTGCACAGACTAATTCTAGAGATTTGGGGGGTGGGAGAGGAGGAGGGAGGCTTGTTTGTCCTTAGCAGGAAATCTTTCCTGGTTTCCAGTAAAGTTCTTAATCCAGAAGGCTCAATCCTCTTATGAGTTGTGTAACTTTCCTTCCCCTCAGCCAGCCAGGAGTGGCTACAGGAAAGCCACTGGTAAACAACATCTCACCTCTACCTCCCTCCACGTATAGGCAGCTTCCTATCCTGTCACGTGTGTGCTGATTCCTCCTCTGGGGCCACCTCTCCTGTCTCAGACCTCAAAGCCAGTCAGTTGCAGGAAAGTCCCAGCTGCCAGGCTCTATGCCCATTATTCATATTCCAAACACACGACGACGGTTGGTTTCCCCATCAGGGTAAGTCTTCCGTGACTCTGACAATGGGCCCTCTTTCTTGGTTGCTCCCAATACTCCCTGGATTTTCACTGTGTTGGATGCCTTTTCTTCTCTGGAAGTGGAGTGAGTTTCTGATTCGATTCTCAGTCTTCCTTGCTGCTTTGAAGGGAGTACAGCAAGAGTTTTATTTGTGAAAATATTTTAACATAAGCATATTAATGCTCTTGGGACATGGGGGATGTGGGAAAGGGCAGGAGGACACTCTCAAGACGGCTGGACCCATTGGTTATCTTGATTGGCATGTCATGGGTGTATACGTATGTTATCGTCCAGTAAAAATCTCACAATTTAAATGTGTGCAGGTGAGCATACATCGATGGTATTTCCATAAGTGAATTAAGATTTTTTTTTTAAAACCGTTTTATTGGGACACAACCCACGTAAGCATGCAATTCAGTAGTTCAATCGTGCCCAGTCATGACCACAATCCATTTAAGAACATTCTTCTTCTTTCGTGCACTCCGCATGAGTCTCCCCTAGAACCTTCAGCAGGACTCTGCTGGCAATTTCATTGCAGACTTCTGGTCTCCAGAGACCCGAGAGCGTGTATTTCTGGTGTAAGCCCTCAGATTTTTGGTAATTTGTTACAGAAGTCATAGGAAATGAATGTACGTGTCTCATTTACATTTGAATGTTATATACTTGTATGGAATATGCATAACATTGAAACAACATATGAAGCACCAAACACCCAAACTCACTGCCATTGAGTCGATTTCCATTCAAAGCAACAATATTAGTCTGGGTACATTAGAGAAACAAATCCACAGAAACTCATATATAAGAGAGAGTTTTGTATCAAGGTTAAGTACACATCAATAAACATCCCAACCCAGTGCTGCCCAAGCCCGCAAGTCCAACATTAACCCATATGTCCAACCCCAATCCACAAAGTCCTCCTCCATCTTACGAAACACACACTATGATGCTGACTGCAGGAGGAAAGCCGAGTCAGAGAATGTGAGCATCTCAGCGCTGGCAGGGGTCTCCACACGCTGCTCCAGCACCCAGGGCTGCATCAGGGTAGGTCCACAAGGTTTCTCCTCAGGGACGTCTTGCAGGAAGTGAGCCTTGCCAGCTGAAGCAAGGAACTGGCTCAGGCAACTTCACCCTGGTCTGACCATCACAAAGCAAGAGACTCGAGAACTAGAAAGGTGAGGCTCACCGAGCCATTTATCCCCCTGCCCTTCAATTAACCCACATGTGTTTATCAACCAGTGTGGGGAGAGGTCAAACACTTACAGACATCCTCCCCAGGGTAGTTAGTCACCAGACTACAGGGTAGGCCTCTAGGGCAGTTAGTCACCAGACTATATGGCAGGCCTCACTCCCTGCTACTGGGGACAATAAACTATTCCTCCCTGAGGCCTGAGACCAAGTGTTCACACCTTACTGATAATGGTTCCTATGGAGATCTAGGGAATAGGTCAAAGTTAGGCCGCCATCCTGAACCTAGGATCCCTCCCCTCCCTATTGCGTGTATGTCCCTAGACCAACCCCTCTCATTACTGTATTACCTATAGGACAGCCCCTTCCAGTGAAGTATGTCCTCACCTGTAATTAGGGGGCTTGCATGTCCCCAGAGAATATAAAAGGGGCTGGGGCTACCATTAAACTCTCTCCCTCCACATGGACCATCATGCGGGGCAGAGGTGAGCATGCTACTATGAAACGTGTCTGACTCCCATTTGTTTCAATACTTCTATCTCTCATGCTCTCTATAACTTTACTATGATCTTTACTTATTATCGCTGTACGATTGCGCCTACCGGACCCGTAATGATGTGTTAGGGGCTGGCTTGCCCTGACAAATTGCAACACTAAAGTTTATATAGGATCTTTAGGAGAGCAGTGAATTTATGTTAATGAATAAGGAACAGCTCCGGAAAGATAGGTGAGTGAGGTAGTTAGTTTATTGTACCAACCTGACTGATAAACACATGTGGGATTAATTGAAGGGTGGTGAGATAAATGGCTCAGCGAGCCTCACCTTTCTTGTCTCTGATCATCGGACCAGTGTGCAGCTGCCTTGCTTGTTCTGCACCTCAATTTGCAAGCTACACTACTTGTGGGACACCTAACCCATGGACTGTGTCGCTGTAATTTGAGGTTTCTTCAGGACCTGCTTTGCCACACCACTGGAATTGACATCTCTTGTGGGGACTGTAGACCCTGTCATCTTGCTGACTGTTGGTGACCTGGCTTGCTGTTTGCTGCCTGTGCCCAGATAGCCTGAATTTCTCTACAGAGGACTACCTGGCGGCCCTCAAGACTTGAAGGACTGCCAGTGTCTCACAACTGTCGCGTGGGAGTGAGTTGCACTGAGCCATTTGTACTGCTTTATAATTTAATTGTTTATTTCTTATGTTATATATCTATCTGCATAAATATATATAAAAGTATTAGCATTCTGATTTTGTTTCTCTAGAGAACCCTGTCTAACACAGTGAGAATGGTTGAATAACTTGAATGTGAAATTGTTGAATTTGTGTATTATTTTGCTATATATACCTTTGACAACAATAAAATAGTAAAATGTGAAAAGGAGAGAGAGAGAGAATAAGATCTCTAAGGTGATATTTGGAAAGAAGTCAAATTTTGCCTAAGCAAGGTGCAGACACCCTTCCTTACAGAAAAATCAGAAGTCACATATCAATTCAGAAGCAGAGAGAGCCAAGAAAATCATTGTTTGCTTTTTTAAAGTATTTTATTGTATTTTCAGTGAGCCAGATGTATAGCAAAGTAGGCTCCCATCTGATAATGGATGCACAGATTGTTCAACGGTGCTCCAGTGCTCTGCCACGCAATGGCATTTTCTTCCGCTGCGTTCTGACCGTTGCGCTTCGAGTACCCTAGTCCCCTGCTCCCCTGCCTTCTCCTCAGCCGCTGACCACCAGCAGCTCCGAGGGAGGAGATGAGCCTTTCTCCTCCTGTAAAACATGGCTCTCAGAACCCGCAGGGGCAGTGCTGCCCTGTCCTATAGGGACGCTATGAGTTGGAACCGACTTGGTGGTTTGGTTTGGTTTGGGTTGCTTTGGAGTGATGGCTTATAGACCCGTTTTGCAATAAAGGGTGATCTCGGGGAACAGTTTTGGATCAAGATCTAACGGGTTCCTCTGAGCAATCGTCGTAGGGAGTCCACTCGTGTCCGCTGGTCAAACAGGTCTGGACTTACTAAGAACTTGAGTTCTGTTCCACATGTTCCTCCTGTTTCACCACAATCAGCATGATAACAGCCGGTGGTGGTAGCCAGAGTCATGAATTGAAATATACCCCCCCCCAAAAAAAAACCAAACATGTGTCAACACGGTTAAGTCATGCTTCTTAGCATTATTCTTCTTTGTTTTGTGAGCTCACTGTGTATCTTTGCCCTGGGTCTGTAATTGCGAATTGTAACACTGTAATTGTAAATTGTAACACTGATGATGTTAATGAAGCAGGATGAGAGGCAGTTATGTTAATGAGTCAGGATAGAATCTCCAAGGTAAGTTGTGTTTTGTGCCAATCTCTTTTGAGATATGAAAGAGATTGTGATGGATGAAGACAAAATGGGTGCATAAGCAAATGAGGTGAAGAAAGCTGATGGTGACTGGCTACTATGAGATATAGCATCTGGGGTCTTAAATGCTTGTGGTTAAACAAGCGGCCATCTAGCAGGGAAGCAACAAAGCCCACATGGAAGAAGCACACCAGCCTGTGTGATCACGAGGTGTCGATGGGAATCAGTATCAGAAGTTCAAAAGCAAGCAACCAAATCGATACGAAGGAGCATGGATGTAGTGGAGACCCCAAACCCACCTGTAAGATAATCGGGCATTCCCTCACAGAAGGGCCACATGGAAGGGATGGTAATTCCGGAGTGTGGTACAGCACAGATGAAACATGTAACTATCCTGGAGTTTTTCATATTTCCCCCTCTTACTATTATGGTCTTTGTTTTACCTATTTAAGCTTGTTAGACCACCATATGCTCATTTGTATAATTAAGACCGTTCGATGCACGAAAGCCAAGATAAATAACTCTTCAGAAACAGTAGCAGGAGTGATGTTCCCTGAGGGTGTGGGAAGAAAAGGAGGGAGGGGCTGATAGTATTGATGACTGTATAACCCCACTGAAAGGGGGTGAACAACAGAATTGTATGTGAATGGATATGTTGGATGGTGTAAAGGATGGCAATAAATAAACAAGCAAACAAATAAGGTTTCATGGAAGGTAAGGTAGGGGAGGCAGGGAGGCGGTAAAGGAATCTCATATCAAGGAGGTCAAGAAGAAAGAGAATGCTTTGAAACAGTTTGGGGGAGCCATTGCACAATACTGGTTGATGTGACTGAACGATGGAATGCTATGATATCTGTAAGGTGTCCCAATAGAATGATTTAAAAAAATATTTTAAGAAAGTGAAAGAGATTACATAAGCAAGCAGAGATGGAGGTGCCTGACTACTACCAAGAAAGAAGAGCTCTGGAAAGAGCCAAGAGACTGAAAGAGCAGATACCTATATTTGAGCCGAGAGCAAATTCAGGCTGGGTCATGAGGGAGATGAATTGGCCAAGGATCATTTTATACTACGGTTCAATGCACCATTATCAAGTTTACACTAATCTCTGTCGACTAGTCAAGCGGTTCAAGTCCCCTATGGCTAGAGGGGATCTGCCAGAGCTGACTCTAACCGGACACTCTGCAGAGGGATTGGGGGCTCCCGCTGTCCTCCATAGCTGTCGACAAATTGGGTGTTCACAAGCTCTGATGCGTTTCTCTTCATCGTATTTGCATTTTGTTTGCATCATCTCTGGATCCTATTGGCTGGTGTGCTTATTTGACGTGGACTTAGCTGTCTCCTCACTTAGATGGCTGCTGTGTGAGCACAGGTCTTTAAGACCCCAAACCCTATTCCAGTTGATAGCCGGGCACCATCTGCTTTCTTCTACACACTTCCCTGTAGCACCCTGATCTACAGCGATCTCTTCATGAAGGCGCGTATAGGGCAGGGTCATGTTATGAGGACGAATTGTCCTTGGATTGGGGCTACAATTCGGTGGGTGCTCAGAAGCCATCTGCTGTGGGTAATCAACAACTCTGGTTGACTTTGGCAGTCATTACAACAAAAACGCAAATCATCCAGAACAACAACAGCACAACAAAAACAAATGAAAAAAAGCCATAAAAACAAAGACACAAAAAAGAAAAAAGTTGTCCATCATCCCCTAGGGTACAAGGCACTTGCATTGATAACATCAAGTTTGCCCAAAGACAGAATTTAAGATACTGTTGATATGAGGAGTTTGTTTGAATATAGCCCAACTGGGAGCTGCATTCCATGAATTGTTACATTGTATACACAGATTTCTTAATTGTTTGAGCTCTGTGTACACTGAGCATGGGGGGTGGGGGTGCTAGGGGAAATTTTCCTGTATCATTTCGTACAAGTGCAGATCCTTGCCTATCAGATTAAAACCTGTCAGATGAATGCAAGGGGGAACATTGAGGTACTAAATATAATTCAGGGGTCCTCAAACTGTTTAAACAGGGGGCCAGTTCCCTGTCCCTCAGACCCATTGGAGGGTCGGACTATAGTTTAAAAAAAAATCTATGAACAAATTCCTATGCACACTGCACATACCTTATTCTGAAGTAAAAAAACCAAATGGGCAAAAACACCTGGAGGACCAGATAAATGTCCTCAGCCAGAGTTTGAGGCCACCTGTAATATATGGTGGTTCTGGGTCCCCTTTCATTGGACACCCACTAAGCCAGGGGTCGAACCCAAGTTCATTGCCATTTCCAGTCTTGGGTGGCCATCCTGTGCTTCCTCTCTGCTCAGAGTATTTTCATCTTAAGTCCAAGGTACCAGCAATTTTGAGACAGGGCACGGTTTGTTTAGTCGGGCTTCCACATTGAGCCCCTCAGGTGGTCGACCTTCAGGGATGCTATGCTGCCTGTCAGACCAGTGTCTAAGGTCATCCTAGTGCTCAGTCCATGGTGTGCTTCACCGAGGGTTGAATAA
Source organism: Tenrec ecaudatus (assembly GCF_050624435.1). Taxonomy (NCBI): domain Eukaryota; kingdom Metazoa; phylum Chordata; class Mammalia; order Afrosoricida; family Tenrecidae; genus Tenrec; species Tenrec ecaudatus. Next base: position 20,902,952 of record NC_134547.1, read on the forward strand.
ATATGTCAGATCTCTCGTGGGAGAGATATACCTCAGGCCTTGGCTTCTCGTGAGGAAGAATTCACGCCGAAGCCTGGTTTGTGATCCAAGTGAGTTTTATGAAAAGTAAAAGCTTCAGGTTTACACAGGCACCTCAGGGCCCTTCACCCCTCACACATGGAGTCCTGAGGCCAGAGGAGATCACTGCATGGCCCCCCGAGGAGCAGCTTGAGAAGCAGAAGGGGCCCACCCCCCTGGGGCCCACCCCCCCTCCACCCCCCCTCCACCCCCGCAAGGCTCTGGACTCTGGTCTGGCTTTTCAGGTCCTCCGCAGGGAGGCGTGGTTGATGATCCTGGTCGATCCCGTTGGCTGATTGAATTCACCTGGCCCAGATGGGCCAATCCAGGTGTAACGCCCACCTAGGGTACCACCCCTTCTTGGCCGGAAGCTCCGACCTCTGAGGATGCGCAATGGATGTCCCAGTCCCTATGCTAGCTCCCTAACATTTCCCTCCTGAAGAGGTAAGGACCCAAATCTTTGGGGTACTAGGCGACGACATTTATCGCTACTTCCTGCTGACCAAAGGAGTGAAGTGGGGCTTTGGGCCCACATCCTTCCTACTCTGTTGGAAGGGGTTGTCCGCTCAGGGCCCAGGGTGGATGAGGTTCAGGTGGTCCAGGAGCTGGCCCATCGGTTCAGAGGCCTTGGTAACTTCTGGAAAAAAAAAACACAGTTTAGGTGGGACAGGGGAAAGGTTGTGGGGTGGCAGTGCCCTTGGAGGTGGGTTAGTGTCCAGGGACGTAAAAAAAATCTCAGGGCTGACAGGCCTGGGTGTTTGTTCACTGTAAGCCCAGGAACGGGGTAAAACCCTTCCATTGCTGGAAGGCTGTAGGGGTCTGAGATGGAGTTTGCTGTGGAGCCCTTATCTGTCCTGGGGTGACAGTGAAACGCCCCCAACAGCTCTCAGGGTGCTTGATTGTATGCTCCGCTTCTGAGGGGTCTGGGTGCAACCGCTTCCATGGTTCCACCTGTGAATGGTGCCCAGGGTCCAGGGAGGAAGGTGAGGACAGGATAGGCAGACCCAGCATCTAGGAGGACCTCCACTGACCTTGCTGCTGCATTGATTGCTCACCTGAGGGTCCAGACCTGCTGCAGCTCTCCTGCTGCTCTGCTGGCTGGGCCGGGCCAATCATCAATGAGCAGCTGCTCACTGACCTGCGGGGCCCCTCCCTCTTGGCTGTCTGCCACAGGACAAGGGACACCCTGGTGGCCAGCTTGCTGACGGGGGTGGCACAGCCCTCGAGCAGGCCCTCTCTCTCCGTGTCCAGTGGCCTGGTTTCTGACACACATAGCACCTGGCACACCCTGGTCACGGGTCTGGGGAACCTGGGAGGCAGCCGACGGGCAGTTAGCAGGTGCGGCCAGCACTTGGGCATGCCTGATGTCCTTCCTTCTCTCCTCCCGGGGTCGAGCCTCCCCTTCCTGCTCCCTAGTGTAAAAGACTGAATTAGCACAAGCGACCATCTCCTCCTGGGCAGCTCCTTCATGTTTCTACACTGGGTTTTGGAGCTTCTTGCGAATGTCTGGTGTGGCCTGTGTGAGAAACTTGTCCCTGTGTAAGACTTGCCCCTCGTAGGAATCCATGTCTACAGCAGTATGATTCTTCAGGGCCTCCTTTAGCCGCTCGAAAAGCTTACAGGAGGCTGTGCAGGTCCCTGGTGAATCGCTGTCACGTTGGCATAGTTAATGGCCTTTTGCCTGCCTGACTTCAGTCTGTTTGTGATGCACACCAGGAAATGTTCCCGTGCCACTTGTCCTGAGGCTCACTGTGATTCCAAGCAGCATCAGTTAAAGGCACGCAGTTTCCGCCACTGGGCACTTGGCATGCATCACTGTAATGCCTCTGCAAACTTCCTAGCACCTTTGAGCACTTGTTCTTTCTCAAAGTCTGTCCCAGTCTGTCCCAGTAGGACCATCACATCCTTCCTGGTTAGCTCACAGGCTCTGGTGAGGTGCTGGAGTTGGTCTATGTACTGTTCGGGTTTGTTAGTCACTGCCCAAGTCACTGTTCATTTGCCTGAGTTCCATTAGACCAAGCTCCCCAGCTGCCTCTATGACGGGCAGAACGTTGGCAGGTTCAGGGCTAGGGGAAGAGGTGCCCCTAACTTCAGGGTCCCTTTGGGGGTCCTGGGTGCACTGAGAATGAAGGTCTCTCTGCTCCTCAAAAGGAAACATGCTCTAACCTACGGCATCTCCACCCACTGCCCCCTCCTTCCACGGAAATGTTCTAGGTGAATCGGGTTGGAAGGGGACGTGTACCGTTCTCTGGCCACGATTCCCCTTTTTCTAAAAAGATATTGTGACCGAATAGAGTTGCAAAATGAAATCAGCTTCTCTGTTTGCCCAGCCTCTCCAGATCAAATCTATGCCAATTAGACAAGACACATCCCAGGGGGCATTTCCAGGATATCGAGCTGTTACGTCCCATCTAGAAAACACACAAAACAAGGTTATTGAGAGCTTGATGCTGCAAAGTCCATACCCGCAGCTTCAGCGCGCACCGCTGGGGTGCCGTGAACCTGAGGCCTCAGGCAGGCGCCCTTGCCAGAGGGTGGGGGTCAAGACCAGTCTCTGCATTTGACTTCGGTCCAGACCACAGCTAGGAGGGCCGCTGCTTGGTGTGGCCCCATGGCCTTCAAAGACCCCTCCCCGCAGGAGGAGACGCTCAAATCTCTGAAGGGAAGGGGCGTTTGTCTAGCAGCTCGGGGAACCGCTAGGGAAATTGGAATTTGGGGCTGGAACAGCGGGGCAGCAGAGCTATATTAAGAGCTGTCCCCCAAAGTGCTGGAGGCAATATCACTGGAAGGCAAACGGTAACGGGCTGGGCTTCTGAACCCCTCTGGCCTAGGTCTGGGCAACGGAGAACCAGCCGGTAGGAAAGGACTAGCAGACACTAAAACAGCTTGTTTGTAAAATGGGGAGAAAGCTAAAGCGAATGGAGTGGGGGCGGGGTGGGGGAGGGAAGTGTGTGGCTTCCGGGACTAGGCGGGGCTAACTCTCAGGGCTCAAGCAATCAGCTACCTAGGCAGCACCACCCCCACCCACCCCCACCCCCCCACCCCACCCCGTGTCTGAGCGGTGGGAGCCATCTTGGCCAGGGTTATGCGCTCTTGCCCCACAGCCCGAATGGCAGACACCCAGTGGTGCCATTTTGCCAGGGAACGGAGAGTCACGTGGCTGGGGAAATGGTGGCCGCAACTTGTGGCCTAGCTGAAAACCAGCAGGGGGCAGCCACCAGAGCCAGAGTCCCGCAGAAACCAACATAGTTTACATGGGCACATCCAGCCTTCTAGCTGCCGGAACATAAAGCCTACCACGAGAGTCAAAAAAGCTTTGGGAATCGAAATTCTCCAACCTTGCAGGCAGCAGCGTCCCAGCCCCCTCCCAGCAATCCAGACTGGGGAAGGCATGCAAGCCCCCGGGGAAGGCAGACACAGAAAGGCAGACGTAAAGGCCCATATACCAGCAAGAAGACGGACACAGAAGGATGGGCTGCAGCAATGCATTATTAGTGTACCGGTTCCGGGACCATCCGCCTCCGTAGTGGTGTTTCGGCGGGAGGAGTTCAGCCCGGCTTCCTTTCCAGCTTATATCCAAATCATGGACCGAATATGTTAGATCTCTCATAGACCTCGGTCCTTGGCTTCTCACGAGAAAGAATTCATGCCGAAGCCTGGTTTGTGATCCAAGTGAGTTTTATGAAAAGTAAAAGAAGCTCCCCCACCCCCACCCCAACTATTATGATCCGAATTCCACCTTGCAAGTCTGGATAGAGCAGAGGTTGTACACTGGTGCAGATAGGAGCTGTAGGCACAGGGAATCCAGGGCAGATGATGCCTTCAGGACCAGGGATGTGAGGGGCGATACTGGGAGAGTAGAGGGTGAGTGGGTTGGAAAGAGGGAACCGATTACAAGGATCTACATGTGACCTCCTCCCTGGGGGACGGACAACAGAAAAGGGGGTGAAGGGAGACGTCGGACAGGGCAAGAGATAACAAAATAATAACTTATAAATTATCCAGGGTTCATGAGGGAGGGGGGAGCAGGGAGGGAGGGGGGAAAAAGGGACCTGATGCCAGGGGCTTAAGTGGAGAGCAAATGTTTTGAGAATGATGAGGGCAATGAATGTACAGATGTGCTTTACACATTTGATGTATGTATGGATTGTGATAAGAGTTGTATGAGTCCCTAATAAAATGTTTTTTAAAAGATAAAGTAAAAGAAGCTTCAGGTTTACAAACGCACCTCAGGGCCCTTCACCCCTCACACATGGAGTCCTGAGGCCAGAGGAGATCACTGCATGGCCCCCCCGAGGAGCAGCTTGAGAAGTAGAAGGGTCTCCCCACCCCCACACCCCAAGGCTCTAGATTCTGGCTTTTCAGGTCCTCTGCTGGGAGGCGTGGTTGATGATCCTGGTCGACCCCATTGGCTGAATTGAATTCACCTGGCCCAGATGGGCCAATCCAGGTGTAACACCCACCAAGGTTACTCCTTCCTGACCAGAAGCTGGAACCTCTGAGCATGCGCAATGGATGCCCTAGTCCCTACGCTAGCTACCTAACAGAAACATTCATAGTATAGTGTCAACCCAGAAACACAGAACAGGGTCTACTCTCCCCTTAGGGTCCCTACAATCACTGCTTAGCAGCCCTTCCCCATGTGAGTTTGCCCCTCCCCATTTACCCACCACGCCCACCAGCATCTCCTCTGAAAGGCAGGTGCTCCCCTCCCCCGGTCTGAACTTGACGCTCCTGTCTGGGTCTCCTCTCATTTCAGCGGAGGGCCTGTGGATTTGTCACAGCCTTGTCTCTCAATTCAACTGGTTTTTGATGTTGGTCCCGCACTGTTGCGGAGCATTTCTATTGGAACCAGCAGTTTTCTGGAGAACACTTTGGGGTTTTCTATGCATGAGATCGTATCATCTGTGAATAGAGAGACTTTTTTTCCCTTCCTTTGCTATTTCTCAAACCAAACCAAAGCCACTGCGATTTGGTTGATTCTGACTCACAGTAACTCTGTGTCTGATTGTCCTGCGTGTGGCTGGTGAGTTGGGCTGCTCAAAGCCTAACCCACAGCACCATCCGGATGCCTTTATTAGCTTTCTTGCTTAATGTTCTGGTATGTAGGGTGACAATGGGCATCCTTGTCTCAATTACGGTTTTCAGGAAAAGAAGCGTTCCCCTTGATAGTAATATTGCTGGCTACTGGTTTTGCAGCCATGCTCTTAATTATGTTGCAAACGTTCACTTTTACGCTTGTTTTTGCTGAGCGTTTTCATCAGGAAAAGGTGCTAGATTTTCTCAAATGCCTTTGAAGCATCAGTTGACATGATCATGTAGCTATTCCCTTTTGTCTTATTTACGTGGTGAGTTTCACACATTGATTTTCTACTGTTGAACTACCGTTGCGTTCTGGGTGTAAAGCGCACTTATTGCGGTGTAAGATTTATGATATGTTATTGAATTAATTCTGTTGGGTAGAATTTTTTTTTAATGTTTGTATCTATAGTCATGAGGGCTAGCGGTCTGTAATTTTCTTTCATGTGCTGTCTTTTCCTGGTTTTACTTTGATATCAGTCTGAAGCGTCATAGGATAAATTTGAGAGTTTTCTTTCTTCTGTGTTTTTTTAAGAGTTTGAGTATAACTGGTACCAACTCTTCTTGTGATGTTTAGTAAAACTCTTCCATGAAGCCATCTCGTCCTAGGGATTTTTTGGCAGGGGCTGGGATGGCAGGGGTAGGGGACAGCAATTGTGTGTGTGGGGAGGTTATTGGGAAAATCTTTAATACCTTTTCTGTTTTTATTTTTTGTTTAATACCTTTTTTGATCTGGATCTGCTTAGATGTTCTGCCTCTATGTGTGTTAGTTTAGGCAGGTGGCGTTTCTAGGAATTTGTCTATATCATGTAGGTTTTCAAATTTGTTGGAGTACAATTCTTCGTAGTATTCTGTTACGTTCTTCTTCAGCTTAGTTGGCCTTGTAACCTCTGCAAACCACGTCCGATGCATCCAGGAAGTGTAAGCGCCACATTGTTTCTTAAAGTTTGTCAAAAATAAACTGAGGAGCCCTGGTGGTGTAGTGGCTATTCATTGAGCTGTCAACTGAAAGAATAACTAGCCCTACAAGCTCTTGAGTGCCCACAGGGAGTGGAAACCTACCTACTCTTGAGTACCCACCCACAGGGAGAGGGCCACAGTCTAGTCCACACAGACCTGATCGGATCACCACTTACTCATGTGAAAAATGCCGTGGGGTTAGGTCTCCGTGGGCGTTCGCCTCGGTTCTTGCTTCCCCACGCTGAAAGATGTCACACGGAAGAAGCACTTTGGTAAATCCAAGTAACTTTTATAAGGGAAAGGGAAATTTCAGGTCTGACAGGCTCAGACAGTACACGCTATCTCTGGAAAGGGGGCAAGGCATGGGAACGTTCTGAAAATGGCCATTTCAGGGGAGCAAGGAAAAACACAGGGAAGGAATGGTGGATTAAGAGACGAGATAAAAGGGCCATGGCCTCCCGGCCCCTGGCTTTTATCCCCACTGACCAGGGAGGTGTGGCTGAGGGTATCAGCCAACCTTATTGGTTGAGTTTAAGCATACCTGTGTGATGTCATGTGCTGGTGCCCAGGTGTGGGGCCCAGGTGTATCTTCCACATGGGCCTAGGTGACTTGGGACTGCGCACGCTCAGTTCTGGATTTTCTCATAGGTGTCTAATTAGTGTGCCTGATTTCTTTCCAACCCCTTTATTGCGGCTCTGCCAGCTGATTTCCACAAGGGCAGGCATTCAGGAAGGCAACCCCTTTTATCCCTATTCCAGCGACCGGTCAATCGGACCTGCACAAAATGAAGACACTTCAACCCACTACCTCCTCCCAGCTGGGAGTGGACTTCAGTAAACAGTCCCATACTGTCATGTCTAGGGACACAGGGAAGGTAGAGTCAACAGAGTCAAAGGCAGATACTTTCAATCTATAGACCTTTTAGAGTGGGAAAACATGGGGGCCTTCATGTGACAGCTCTCCCATGGGGCATTCTTAGCTAGCCAACACTGCATGAGATTTTATTTCTTTTTTTTTTTTTAGTGAATTAGTAAGTGAGAGAGTGAGTGAGAGTAAGTGAATTAGTAAGTGAGAGAGTGAGTGAGAGTAAGTGAATTAGTAAGTGAGAGAGTGAGTGAGAGTGAGTGAGAGTAAGTGAGAGAGTGAGTGAGAGTGAGTGAGAGAGTCGAGATTTTATTTCTATGCGCAATCATTTCCCCACGTTTCCAATGACATTAGGCTATAATAAGTTCTTTTATCTCCACACTCCTAATGCCAGTCATGAGCTTTGTGCATAAATCTATCTTCAAAGGCAGTGATCAGGAAAAGCAATGAGAACACAAGCTATAAATAAGCCCAAGTACCTCAAACAATTCAATTCCAAAGAAAGAATCTTGAGTGAATCTGGATGTTTTCTGGAGATAATAATCCTATGTGGATAGATGTGTCCTGGAAGAGAAGAGTGTTCTGATATCTACATAGCTTAGGAGTGGGTGACCACCACTGACTGCTGAGTACTCCCAGGCCTGAGCACCATATGGCCAGCAGCCATTTAGACCTCCTAATCTGGATGGGTATTTCAGAGGCTTCTGTAACAAGTTTTCCTAGATAGAACTTGATGTTTTCTGTACGATACTTTCTTTTCTCCGGACCTTAGTGTGGCACTTGATTGCTAAACCACACATCTGAGTCTGTTAGTGGCAATCACCATTAAATATGAGCTGACAGTCAAGTATCAGATGATGTGGTAGTTACATGATCTGCTGTCAATTTGAGAGGATTAAGAGTGAAGGGGTGGAGTTTAGCTTGTCATTCAGGTGGCAGCTCGATGACCTCATTTGGAGGCACTAAGGAGATAAGTAGTTCCTTTGAAGTGGGACACAGCCTCAGCCCCTGTGAGACATTCTTGTTGACAAGCCACATGGAGACAGGTGGACTCCCTGGAAGACATTGCAGCTGACAAGCCACATGGAGACCCCTGCCAGCACTGAGATGCTTCCACTGCCACTGGATCCACAAGACTTCCCACCTACTGTCCTGTGATCGTCCTGTATTTGGCATTGCATGTGTTTCCTGAGTCTGAAGAGGACTTTATAGATTGATGTGGGGCATATGGGCTAATATCAGATTTATGGACCTGATCTTGATTGGTGTGGGGTGTTTTCTTAATGTACCATTACTCTTTAAAGCTCATTCTTATACACACATGATTGCGTCCATGAATTTGTTTTTCTAGTCTACCTGACTAACACAGATGAGGTAAACCTTGAACATGAAAAGTCTAGACATTATTTTTGAAGATTGTATTATGGTTTATTTATTTATTGTATTTATTTTTATTGTTTATTTTATTTTAAACCTTGAACATGAAAAGGCTAAACATTATTTTTTAAGATTTTAAAATTTGTTTATTTTTTCCTTTTTTCTTTCTTCTTTTTTTCCCTTTTTCTTCTGTTTTCTTTTTTCTCTTTTCTTCTTTTTTCTTCCTCTCTTTTTCTTCCACTTCACAGGTCTACAAATCACATAGCATACATTTCAATAGTTCAATAATCACATCTATCAGAGTTGTGAAACCATCATCATAATCAATTCCAGGACATGTCTTCTTCCTCATACTCCCTGTTGTTAGTTCCCCATTTCCTGTCGTGTCCCTTTGAGTCTATTGACCCTCTTGTTGTCTTTATAGATTTACCTAATCTGGGTGTCATATACAGAAAATCTTGCAAAAAACAGGACAGAATACAAACAAATGGCCCTACCACGATGACCCAATGAACAAAGAAAAACCTCCATTGATAACAAAGCAGAAAACATTAGCACCTGGAGCAAATTAAACATTGGGTCCAGAGGGAGATCAGCAACACATTTCCTCTTGCAATCTCAGGGATCCATCCTTCAATGTCCATGATCTGGTTACACGGCCTCTCCCCTCTCCGGTCCATAGTCAGAGGGTATTCATCAGAGACTTGATGTGCCTGGGGGAACCCTGAAGATGGGTTTGCACCCTGCACTGTCACCAAAGTCTTTGGCAAACGGAAGGTTCAGAATTGAAGCTCTGACATGCTGTCCCCTCTGGCCCTGCTTCTCATTACTGACGGTGCTTGCTGCACACACGCTGCTGTGCTTTCTCCATGCAGGCTTGGCCGATGCCTTGCTCAGATGCTCAAGCCAAAATGCTCTTGGGGAAGACAAGAAAGGAGTGTCAGCCGCTGCAACCCGAGAGCGAGTCCATGCCCTCCACCTGCTTGGGGAGGCACGGATTTGTGTTTGCCAGCCTCCACAAGAGGAATCCTGGGTGGAGTGGGAGGTTATGGGTTTGGGGTTGCCAACTGCAAGGCCGGCAGTTTGAGGCCATGAGCTGCTGTGTGGGAGAAAGATGAGGCTTTCTACTCCCGTAAACACTTACAGTCACAAACCCCAAGGGGAAGTTTTACTCTATCCTATGGGGCCACTCGTCAGAACTGATCCAATGGCAATGACTTTGGTAGGCGTTTTTGACCCGCCCCAATTGTGTGGCCCATTTTCTTTAAGTTAATCATGCTCTCTATATGAGGGGGTACCCCCCAAAACCCAGAAATTTCTTTTTCAAAGTTATGTATTTAAAGTTTCCCCCTACAAAACAACCTTGTCACCTTCAAAGTACTCTCCATTACACTTAATACATTTGTCAAATCTGCGATTCCATTCTAGGAAACATTTTTCAAACTCATCTGTTTGGATGGCTGACAGCACCTCCTCATTTTTTTTCTTCACCTCTTCTGTGTCTTCAAATTGCTGTCCTTTCATGTCCCTCTTCATTCATGGAAACAAAAAGAATCGCACAAAGCAAGGTCAGGTGAGTAAGGCACATGGAGCAAGAGAGGCATGCTGTTTTCTGCCCAAAACTGGCTCATTGAGACCCATCTGTAGACAATGGGTCATCCCCTCTCAGAAGGGTCACAAGGAAGAGATGAGTCAACCAGGGTTCAGTATAGCTCCAATGAAACACCCAGTATTCCTCTGGTTCCTTGAGGCTTCCTCACCCCCCACTATCATGACCCCAGTCCTGCCTTTCACTGCTGGGTAGGCTGGAGCATTTGCACAGGTAAGAGATAGGAGATAGAGCTCACTACACATGGGCTCCAGGAACAGGAATGGGAGTAGCGATACCAGAAGGGAAGAGGAGGGGAGAAAGGGGGAGCAGATCACAATAATGGACACATCACCCTTCCCACCCCCACCCCCAGGGGGGTGAATAACAGAAACCATGAGGGAAGGGAGACAGCAGTCATTGTAAGATATGAAAATAATAATTTATAATTTATCAAGGGGTCACAAGGTGAGGAGTGAAAAAAGAGGAGCTGATACTAAGGGCTCAATAGAAAGTAAATATTTAGAAAATAAGACAACATATGCACAAATATGCTGATACAATTGAGGTATAGATTGTTGTAAGGGCCCCCAATAAAATCATCTTTTAATAAAAAAAAAAGAAAAAGAAAGGCACACTGATTTTGCCAAAAACTGGCACACTGAGATGGCCGCATGAGCAGGTGCATTGTCATGGTGGCAAAACGAGTCCCCCGTCTGCCACAAGTCAGGTCTGTCTTGTCGCCCACTGTTATGCAGTCTTTTCAGAACCTCTAAATAGAAAGCTTGATTCACAGTCTGACCTAGAGGAACAAACTCCAAATGCACTATTCACTCAGATCCAAAAAGCAAATTAACAATGTCTTGATCTTTTTTTTTTTGTCTTCAATGTCTTGATCTTTCAGTTCACTTCGCGAGCTTTTTTTGGGTGAGGTGACAGCATCTTCCACGGTCTTGATTGATGCTTGCTTTCAGGGTCATCAGAATAGCGCCATGTCACGTCTCATTCCCAAATCCTCTTTTAAAGTCCGCGGAACCAAGCGCCAAGATAGTCCGGATAGTCCCCACCTCTTCAATGGTCAGTCTCTGAGCACAGGGGCATGAATCTTGTCGACATTTTCATCTGTTCGGGACGTCCACGGACATCCAGACCAAGGTTTGTCATCAATCGACATTTCACCTCTTTTGAAATGAGAAAACCACTTGTATACTTTTTCCCTCAGCGCTCTCCTTGTAAGCTGTGTCCAACACACAACCGTTTCTTCCGCATTTTACCTGAGCAGGAAATTTTGATTCCTAACAAAATTTCCCAGCTGTGTGCTGTTCTCTTAAATAGGCCACCACAAAGAAACAAGGTTTGCGGGAAACTGCTTTTATGAAAGAAAAAAAAATATTTCACTCAGAGAGAACCTTCCCAGGTGACACCACTGGGTGCACTAACTCAGGGTGAGCTGCTTGATGATCACCTAGCAGGAACAATGTGCACTACGAAAGCTCCGCCCAGCAGATTTTATTTTCTGTTTTTTTTTCCTTCAGGGTGAGGGGGTACCTCCTCGTACATACGCTTCGTTTATTTTGCCACTCTAGAGAATCCAGATTGAAGACATTTGCTACCAAGAGTTCTAGAGGAATAAAATATAAAGAATGAGTTTTCTGAATTGGTTCCCATGTCTGGCTAGATTAAAAGGCATTTGAATGGCGCTATTTACATTAGAGGGGATTATTAACCCATGATGTGATGGGGCAATAGAAATACGCACATCGCCACTATTGGACCACATAAGTGTGAGAGACAAGGTTCTGGGTGGCCGTGTGTTTGATGCCTTCAAATGTTTCTGATCAAACTGTCAACCGATGGGTTGGTCCTGGTTTCAGTAGACAGAAGTGCAAAAGAAATGAAGGAGACAGACCTTCAGAGTCACGGCTCAAGTCCTAGGTAAAAGACCTGCAAGTTGCGATTTGTATCCTCAAAGAAAACCACTGATTTATTTTAGTAATAGAGCTGACACTGCTGAAAACCAAACACAGAATCTGAATTACAAGATCAATTGAATTCCAACTTTCAATGGCGTCTAAAATGACAATTAAGAAATGGGATCCTGAAATGTGGGGTGTTAACACAGGAGCAGATGTGACTGAAGCCAGGCACACTTAGTCCATAAATTCTGCTGAATCACCCTTGGCCGGAGAACCAGCTCACCCACCCACATCTGAAGATATTAACCAGCTTTGTCTACGAATCACCTGGGTCAAAAAATTAGCCCTCCCCCTCACATCTGCAGATATGAATCTGGTTGCCTCTGATAAGGCTTTGCCTGGGGAAATGCCTGAGACAGTGTCTTAGAAGACGATGTTGGAAGGGCCAGATCCACCCCACCAACCAGTTTTGCTTCTTGACCTACGTCCCAGTGAGACTCAAGAGGTGAAGCACAAGGGGTGAACCCCGAAGGCATGTCCACACACTGCACTGGAAGAACTGCTTGACTTCCTTGTGAACCCAATCCTGGGGACTACGTGTGAGAATGCTATGAAGGGTACAGGGAAAGGTGCACAGTTGGCTTCATCTGAGTTTATGGGGCCACCAAAGAGCTTCTTTCAGCTCTAAAGGTCAGAAAAACATGCTCATTTAGTTGACCGATTGACTGGATCATGGACCAAATTGCCATCAAGTAAATGCTGACTCATAGCAACCCCTTGTGGGTTTCCAAGACTGCGATTACAAGAGCAAAAAGCCTGGTCTTTCTCCTCAAGAGTTGCTGGTGGTTTTGAACTGCTGGCCATGCAGATCTCAGCCCAACATGTCTGTGACCATCCGCCTCATCCTTCTCCTGAGGAATGGCTGGTGGGTTTGAAACTGCCGATCTTACAGTTAACACCCCAAAACATAGCCCGCTTTATTAATTCCTTGACATTAATTCCACGGGACTAAAAATGTCACTGTGACCTACCGGGTCAGAGTAGGAGTGAAAGAGGTCAGGGTGGAGTCATGCTCAGATCTGTCTCACAGCTCTCTCTCTCTCTCTCTCTCTCTCTCTCTCTCTCTCTCTCTCTCTCTCTCTCTCTCTTTCTCTCTTTCTCTGGATCCTCAGGCTTCGCTTCACCAGACCCTTGTTCTTGAATGGTGACTCAGCAGAAACCTTCAGTTTGCTACTTTCCCTGTAGCTTTGGCCTCAGCAACCATGTAAGCCAGTAACAGTCTACCTTGAAGATTTGGGGTTCATCACAGCCTACCTGGAAGACTTGGGGTTCATCACAGCCTACCTGGAAGACTTGGGGTTCATCACAGCCTGCCTGGAAGACTTGGGGTTCATCACAGCCTACCTTGAAGACTTGGGGTTCATCACAGCCTGCCTGGAAGACTTGGGGTTCATCACAGCCTACCTGGAAGACTTGGGGTTCATCACAGCCTACCTGGAAGACTTGGGGTTCATCACAGCCTACCTGGAAGACTTGGGGTTCATCACAGCCTACCTGGAAGACTTGGGGTTCATCACAGCCTACCTGGAAGATTTGGGGTTCAGCCGTTCACAGACTTGTCAGCCAGCCGTCACAATTGCGTGAAGCCATTTCCTTGGCGTCAACCTCTCCATGGGTATTGATATTTCCCCTACACCTCGAGAATCCTCGCTAAGACAAGTAAGAAAACGCTAAAGAACAGCAAGGACCTGAGTATCACAGAAGTCAAAGAGGTGGTTGCCTGTGGCTTCTGTGGAGAGCTGATGATGTACGTTTTTCCTAGCCTGTGTGGGGAGACCGGGGGTGTTTCCGTTACAAGGATCTAGTAAGAAGTCCTCTAGAGTTTTCGACCCTTTTTTGATGTGCGTGTGTTTGGTCACCAAAAGTGTTTAAATATATATATGAAGTAGCAAAAGGGGAAACGAATCTATCAGGAGTTATACAAGACCTTGATGTGCAAGATTACAAAATAACCTCCCTAATTACACAGAGTACCATGATCCCGTACCCAGCTACACGAATGGGAGAAAAAACGGGGCTTTCTGCTCCTGTAAAGATTCACAGCTTCGGAAACTCATGGCAGTTCTACCCTGTCCTATGACTCCGCGTCACGTCAGTGGGAGCGGGTTTGGGTTGGGGTTTAACTACATGGAGACTGACCCCATGTGGGCACTTTGGAAGACTCGGTAGTATTAAAAGATCAGTGACTGGTCATAGTATAGCAGTCACCTTCCTGTCCCCCCTTGTCCCCCTTGGAATGAGAAAAGCTGATTCTTGTGGAAGCAGAACCGGACGGGAAGATTGACTTTAGTGGGGCTTCAAAAGAATTCGTGGACTAGTTCCATTATCTTTCAATTTCATGGTTCCACGAACCTTTGAAGTGCCCATTCCCCCTCACCTCCCCTTACCGGAGGCAGACGTCTTCATAGAAGCAGGTCAGGGCTGGACCCCTCGGGGGAGCTTGGAGAGGCCCTGCCACCAGACAGACTCTCGCAGCAGGACCCAGGAGACACACTCAGGACCACTTCCCACATTCTAGTCATTGTCTGAGACCAGCTCGAGGGTCCCTGGGCAGAAAAATGGGTTAATAAATTATATATTCCCGCAATGGAACGCCGTTCCACAGCAAACGTGGGGGCAGTATGCCGACCTGGATCCCAGAGATAAGATTGGGTCATGCCGACGACGACCTTAGTGCGGCACGGCGTCCCCCACGGGCCACACCAGATGGACTCGATGTGGGAGCCGACTGAACGAATTGGGCCCCACCTCAAAACTACCTGCACCCTTGGACCGAGGACTGAAACACGCTGATGGGCGAGGAAGCAAAGGATAGCCACCCCAAAAGTGGAGACATGGTAGTCACTGGACCTGGCTCAGTGGGTATCCAATGAAAGGGGACCCAGAACCACCCAATATTTAGTACCTCACTGCCCCCCTTACCTTAATATGACAGGTTTTAATCTGATAGGCAAGGATCTGAACTTTTAAGAAATGATACCCCCCAAAAAACTAAACAAATGACACAGGAAAGTTTTCCTTAGTACCAACCCCCATGCTAAGCGTAAACAGAGCTCAACTAGTTAAGAACTCAATCAGTACAAAGTAACCACTCATGGGATTTATACGGACAGTATCTTAAGTTCTGTGTCATTGGATAAATGATTAATGATAGCAAAGCAATCGCCTTGTACCCTAGGGATGGTTGACAATGGCTCTTTGTCTTTTGTTGTTGTGGGGTTTTGCTTTGTCCTGATGTGACCACCAAAGTCAACCAGAGCCATTCACAGCCCATAGACAAACAGATGGATTCTGGGCCATCGTGTAATTCGAGCGCCAATGCATGAGCAGTCAGTTCCTTTTGTTTCCTTCTCCCATCTATGGTTTCTCCTGAACAGTTCCTTCTTATAACATGGCCCTGCTCACTGCTGGCCTTCACGAAGATCACGTGAAGAAAGCAGATGGTGCCTGGCTGTCCATTGGAATAGCATGCTGGGGTCTTGAAGACCTACTATTCACACAAGCAGCCATCTAAGTGAGGGGACGACCACGGCCACTTCAAAGAAGCACACCAGCCAATAGGATCCAGAGATGATGCTAACAAAATGCAAATATGATGAAGAGGAAGGCATCAGAGCGTAAATTGGGAACACCCAATTTGTAGACGGTATGGAGGTCAGCGGGAGCCCCAAACCCCTCTGCAGAGTGTCTGGTCAGATTCAGCCTCTGTGTTCCCTCCAGCCACAGGCAAGGGGCTCAGACAGCTTTACTATCAGACAGGGATGACTGTAAACTTGATTGTGGTGGATGGAACCGTGGTATAACGTGATACTTGGTCAGTTGACCTCCCTCTTGGCTCAACCTGAATTTGCTCTGTCTCCCTTGTTCCAGGACAGCCATTTTTTCTTGGGCTTAACATCTAGTGGGTGATCTTTCCTTTCTTACTCTTTATTGCATGTTTTATATGATGAAAATGATCATTTTCTTCTTCCTGTTTCATTTTGGGGGGGTTATTATTTCTGTTGGGTTTTCTAGTTTATGGAGCACAGGAGTGGATACAGAGACAATAACTGATGCAAGGGTTCATCCGATATGGGAGTTGGGGGGTGGTGGAGACAGTGAAGGGATTTGGGGAGCAATGTGAGCGTGGGGAGAGAGCATTAGAAGTGATTGTGAGACATGGGGGAGGGGAACAGAGAGGGAGGGGGAGGGGGAAAAAAGGAAAACAAGTTGATTCCAGGAACCCAAGTGGAGGCGAATTTTGAGAATGATGAGGGCAACGAATGTAGAAGGGTGCTTTACTCAATTGATGTATGTGTGGATTGTGATAAGAGTTGTATGAGCCCCAATAAAAAGATTTATTAAATTAAAAAAAGAAGTGATTGTGAGGATGTGTATATGTGACTCTTTTAAAAAGCTACTTAACTATGGAAGTGTACGATCTGTGAACATTATATCATGGAAACGATTGAAAAATAAAAAGAAACCAAACTTGACTATTGGTTACTCATGGGTGAAGGAGGGAGAATTTTTGCTTAGGGGGCATTGAGTTTATGCTAATGGTGGTGGAATAACTTGGAAAAGGATGTCAATGAAGGTTATACAACATTAAGAGTATGTAATCCAGGGAGCTGAGTTACACATGTAGAGTGGTGGAATTGGAGGATGTTCTGTTGTGTATATTTTTGCCACAATTGAAAAAAATTAGGAAGCCCCGCAACATAGGGGAATCCAGGACAGATAACCCTCTCAGGGCCAACAAGGAGAGTAGAGATACCAGGGGGACTAGGGGTAGGTGGGGGAAGAAAGGGGGAATTGAAAGTGGGTGAGGGGTGACAGAGGACGATATAAGATATGAAAATAATAATCTATAGCTTATCAAGGATTTATGAGGGAGGGGAAAGAAATGGGGAGTTGATATCAGGGGCTCAAGTGGGAAGAGAATGCTTTGAAAATGATGATGGCGGCATATGTGCAAATGTGCTTGACACACTGGAGGGATGTATGGATTGTGATAAGAGTGTCAGAGCCCCCAATTAAATGATTTAAAAAAAACCAATATAAAGTACAAAGGAAGGTTAACAGTCAAATGAAGAATCTTGGAGACTTCTGGAAGGGAGGGAGGGTGGAGATGAGGAATGGGCCTAAGGCAGTTTTTGCTTGTTTTTATTTTTTGGGGGGGGCCTCCATCACTCACACTCCCACTGATTCTATTCTGACTCACAGCGACCCTTTAGGACTGATGAGAATTGCTCATTTCAGATCCTTATGGGAGCCTCCACCTTCATCTTTCACTCTCCCAGCGACTAGTGGGTTTGAACTGCTGACCTTGTGGTTAGCACCTTAGTGCTTCGCCTGCAGGGTTCCTCGCCGTGGGGTACTCACCGGAAGTGTGCTGGCTCTTAAGTTGTGTGTGGGTGGGTTCCGGGGTGCATTTGGCTGTTAGGGTTTATAACTGCCCTCTCTAATACTAAAGTGCGTGTCTATGATTATATAGTAAATATGAAGAAGAGTGTGCCTGGACCTGGGCCGTTCTCGGGAGAAAGATGGGGCTTTCTACTCCTGTAAAGAGTTACAGTCTCAGAAACCCACTGCCGGAAAGCGTCAGCATGGACTCAATGGTGGGGGTGGGGTGGGGGTGGGAGCGGGTGTGGGGGCAGGGGTGGGGGTGGGGGTGGCAAAGGAGCTGGCCGTGAAGCAGGATGCGAGCCAGAATTGGGATCCTATTGGCCAAAAACCTACAAGAAGGAGCTGGGGTTCCTGATCGCTGAGAGAAATAAAGCCTGAGAAACTTCTTGAGTTTGCCTACCTGGGGGCTTTCTCTGAACTGGGGGGAGCGGTGGGCGCAGAAGCTACATGTGGCTGAACGGCTGGCCAGCTCCCTCCTATCAACCAAGGCCTAGGGGCAGCCCAGGAAGGAAGAGAGGAAGCCTTGGGCCTCCTTCACCCCCCTCCCTGGTGTGAACACCTTCACCCGCCCCCTACCCCCACCCCTCCTCTCTCTCCCAGGAACAGCTGGCCAGAGGGTAACAAGACTCCAGCCTGCCTGCTGTCCCGGCCTGCAAGGTCATGACTCGGCAGCCTGGCCGGGACGCCTGGGGGCAGGGCATGGCCACCCCTCGTCTGGAAACCCCAACCCTGTGAAGGAATGGAGAGGAACCCCAATGGTAGGAGCAGGACGGGGCGACCTCGGAAAAGCTCGGGGTCCATGGTCATCCCCAAACCAGAGGGGACCCTCTTTAGGGCCTACAGGTCCTAGAAGCACCTAGAAGCCCTTGCTGTGCGCAGCTCTGAGAGGACGGATGGACAGACAGACAGACTCGGGCCTGGCCTCCTCAGACCTAGGCAGCCGCCGACAGATAACATGGTGGCAGCGCAAACTGGCCTGGCCTCTTTCCAGGTGGTGGAGGCAGCCGTCCGGCCACCCTCCCGGTGTTTGCTTTGGGAAGGGCAGTTGCTGAGCAAACAAGAGAGGGGCATTGTGGATTCTGCCCCCACTTGCTTTCCCTCGAGCAGCCTCAGGGTCCTGCTCCGGATCCTTCCAGGCTCCTTGTGGCAGTGAGGTGAGGGGGGTCTCGGGCACGGCCTTGAATGGTGTGTCAGCTCAGGAGCGTGAGCAGACTTGCTGGGTCCCTGGGGCTGTGTTATCGGCTCTGTAGCTCAGCGCCCTGGACACTGCCCCGTCAGCCTAGAATGTCCCTACCAAGATCTCTAGCTTCCGGAAGAGGGAACTTAGGCTCCAGGGAAGTGCTGGCAGAGCTGGGAATTCTACCCTGATGCCTGTGAGCTCGAGGAGCCCTGGCGACAATCTGTGTAGTCAGCAGTTCAAAGTCAAAGTCACCAGCAGCTCTGAGAGAGAAAGACTGGGCTTCCTATTCTGGGAAAGCAGCGAGTCTCAGAAACCCACAGAAGTCACTATGAGTTAGCGTTGACTTGACAGCAATGAGTTTGGGGGTTTTGCGTCCTCTTGGGACCTCTCTGTAGGAGCAGGGGGGTGGGGTGCGGTGGGGCAGGAGGCAGGGTTTGGATAGGGGCTCTTTCTCCTCTTCATCTCTTTCTTTCGTCTCCCTCAGAGACCACACAGCTGGCCAGCGACCCCAACGGGGCAGGCAGAGGCCTCCCCATGACCCAGGTCCTGCGTCTGCAGCCACGGGCATCCTCCTTGGGCCGGGATGATGCCCAGGGCTCACCTGTGCCCCCAGCCAGGTGGCAGAGGGAGCAACCACAGGACGGCAGGGCCCACGCTCTGGGTCTGGAGCCCTGGAAGCTGCTGGCAGTGCCTTCAATTCTCATCACGCCATCCAGCGATGTGGACTCCCCCCCGGGCAGCCCCGTTTCTCAGCACCTGCATCGGCCAAGGATGACGAATCTGGAGAGCCAGACCCAGGACAGGTCAGCCCTCCGCAGTGGGACGTCGGGAAAGAGGTCCTCTCTTCCCGGGGGCCGGGGCTGGAGGGTGGGGTCAGTGGCAGCTACTTTGGTCAGGGAGGGAGGCTGACCTTCAGACCGTGCCCTTCGCCCCACAGGGACCTGTCTATGAGTTCTGAGCCAGATGCACAAGCGGCAGACCCCTGGGGTCCACACTGGACCCTGCCTACGAAGGCCGGAAGGAACCCCGGTGGCATAGGGGGACGAGTGGGGTTGCCGACCTCAAGGTCAGCAGCTGGAAACCGCTAGCTGCTCTGCAGGAGAAAGATGGAGCTTTCTCCTCCCATGAGAGCCACGGGCTTTGGGACCGGACATGGGCAGTTCTGCCCTGCCCTCCAGGGTGGCTCTGCGTGGAATGGACTCATTAGCAGTGAATTTAGTTTGGGTTTTGGAGCCTGGGGAGCGTGCAAGGTTCCAAGTTGGGTGGGGATTCGCAAGGTCAGCAATTGGAAAGCACCCATAAAGAGTGACAGTCTATGTATGGATTGTGATAAGAGTTGTATGAGCCCCAATAAAAATATTTACTAATTTTAAAAAAAGAGTGACAGTCTTGGAAGCCCCCTCCCCTACCCCAGCCCCGGGCAGTTCTACCCTGCGCTCCAGGGTCGCTGTGAGTCAAAGCGGACTGGATGGTAGTCAGTTTGGTCAGGTTTGGGGATTAAGACTGAGGACATGCATTTTTCTATTTTAAAAAAAGATTTTAAAAATCATTTTATTGGGGGCTCGTACAACTCTTATCACAATCCATCCATCCATCCATACATTGTGTCAAGCACATTTGCACATCTGTTGCCCTCACCCTTAAAACACTTGTCTTCTACTTGAGCCCTTGGTATCACTCCTCATTTTTTCTCCTCCCTCCCCAACCCACTTCCTCATGAACCCTTGATAATTTATAAATTATTATTTTTCATGTCTTGCACTGTCTGATGTCTCCCTTCACCTACTTTTCTGTTGTTCACCCCCCAGGGAGGGGTTATATGTAGATCCTTGTAATCGGTTCCCCCTTTCCAACCCACTCTCCTCCCACCCTCCCAGTAGCACCACTCTCACCACTGGTTCTGAAGGGATTGTCTGTCCTGGATTCCCTGTGTTTCCAGATACTATCCTCTGGTCTAGCCGGATTTGTGAGATAGATTTGGGATCATGATAGTGGGGGAGGAGGAAGCATTTAGGAACTAGAGGAAAGTTGTATGTTTCATCGTTGCTACATCTCACCCTGACTGGCTTGTCTCCTCCCTGAGACCCTTCTGTAAGGGGATGTCCGGTGGCTTACAGATGGGCTTTGGGTCTCCACTCCACACTCCTCCCCACCTCCTGTATTTTTCTAACGTGGTTTGTGACCACTGCAAGCTGTGAGACATACGCTATGGGTTGTGATCTGCAGGGTTTCCGCCCCCACCCCTAACCTGAAATCGGATACAATTGAAAACAACATGAGTCGGAGTGGGTTTCCTGTAATTTTTGTGGTATTGTATTTTGAAGTGTGGACTGGGGCCAATGCAAAAGGTATTTCCTGGTGTGGCTGATGGCAGGTGTGTGTGTGTGTGTGTGTGTGTGTGTGTTGCATTTGAAAAGGCAGGGGAAAAGGAGGGAAGAACCAAGGTATTTCCTTCTGTGGCTGATGACAGGTGTGTGTGTGTGTGTGTGTGTGTGTGTGTGTGTGTGTTGGATTTGAAAAAGCAGGGAAAAGGAGGGGAGAACCACGCTGTCCCTGGATAGAACAGCACAATGGCATCCTCTCACCATGGAGTCAGAGCCAAAGTTCACGAAGCGGATCTCTGTGCATTGACACAGAGGACACTCGGAAGCCATGATGGAAGGAGGAAGCTGCAACAGGGTGCCGCTGGAGCCTTGCTGTGTGTGACTCTTTAAGGGTCATTGAACACGCGGGTGTCGTGTGCATGAGTACATTCTGATGCAGAGAAAGGGCAGACAAGTGCACAGACCCCGACACGCCAGTTTCGGCCTGGCACTGTTGGGTAACTGGTGGACTGCTAACCACGCAAGATTTAAAGTTCAAATCCACTAGCCGCTCCCCCAGAGAAACATGAAGCTGCCTGCTCCCATACAGACTGATAGAGTCAGAACCCCTAGGCATTGCTGTGCATTGGGATTAGAAGCCCTGCTGGTGCTGTGGTTATGTGTTGGACTACTAACTCCAAGGTCAGCAGTTCCAAACCACTAGCTGTTCCTGGAAAGAAATACGAGGCTGTCTATTCCCGTAGAGTCAGTTTCTGAAACCCACAGGGACAGTTCTACCCTGGCCTATAGGGTGTCTAGGAGAGAGAATCAACTTAATGGCAGTGAGTTTGTTTTGTATTTGGGGGATGGTGGTGGTGAGGGGGGGGGTGTTGGAATCAAACTGATGACAGTTTGGGGCTCAAATGCCTTGGGAGGTGCCCTGGTGGCATTGTTTGTTCAGCAGTGGGCTACAGACCACAAGATGGGCCATTCAGACGCAGCGGTGATGCCTTGGGGGAAACACGAGACTGAGTACTCCCATGAAGATTCACCAGCTCAGAAACCCACAGGAGCAGCTCTGCCCTGGCCTGATAGCGGGAGAGGGATGAAGCTTTCTGTTGCCTTGAAAGACGTAAAGCCCGGAAAAGGCACAGGGGCGGCTCTGCTCTGTCCTAAAAGGCTGCTCCGAGGTCATGTCACTGATGGATGTCACTGAGATGCGTCTGCGGTTGGTGCCAGGTCCCAGAAAAGAGGAACCTTTGGGTTAACTTTAATGGTCTCTGGCTTCTAAAAAATGTGATCTGAAGTAAAAATGATAGAAAGATGTTATGCGTTTCATAAGCCCCGGTGGCATCGTGCTTACACGTTGGGCTGCTAACCGCAGGGCCAGCAGTTGGAAATCACCAGCAGCTCCCCGGGAGAAAGGCGGGGCTTTCTGCTCTCGTGGGTGGTGTGGAGGCAGTCAGTCTGGGGACTCCCAGGGACAGTCCTACCCTGTCCTACATGGTCACTGTGAGTCAGAACGGCTGGGGTTTGTCCTACATGGTCACTGTGAGTCAGAATCGCTGGGGTTTTTGATTTTGAATCAGTTACTGTGGGCAGTGGGGATGAAGACGGGTCCTCTGATTTTTCCGACGTATGAAACAGATGTGCGTAAGGGAAGAACTACTGCTACAAATTCATGAGGGTGCCAAGGTCTTGCTTGGCTGACTCGTGAAGGTGAATGGAGCGAGACTAGCGTCTCCAAAGCAAGCTGTCTAAATAAATAAATAATAAATAGATAAATAAATAAATAGATAAATAAATAAGGGGTTGCGTTTTATACATGTAAGCAGGAAGTCCACAGAAGGGATTATGAATATGCAGATTTCACAGGAAGGGTCATGGACATGCATTAGGGTGGGGTTATGGTTCTTGACAGGCTATGGCTTCTGGGTGACAGGCTATGGCTTCTGGTGGCATACCGGTTACGCCTTGGGCTGCTAACCACAAGACCAGCAGTTCGAAACCACAAGCTGCTTTATGGGAGAAAGATACGTTCCAGTCTTGGAAACCCACTGGAGCAGCTCCGCCCTGTGCTAAAGGGTCGCTCTCCGTGGGCATCGACTCCATGGCAGTGGGTTAGAGATTTCAAACGCCTCTCGAGTTGGTGCGGTGACTTTTTTCTGGCCGCTTTTGGAGTCTTGATTACAGTGCGTTTGGTCTGAGGCGCTCCGAAGGTCGTGGCTGTCCTTTCTGCGCATGTTCGTCAGGCCAGGCCTGCTCATCACCGACGTTATCTTGGCCTGATGGGCGACTTTCCCGGTAGGAAAATGGCTCAAGAGTCAGGTGATCACAGTGGTTCCCAGAGTGGGCCACTGGGGGGCTCAGGAACCATCCAAAAACACAAACTCACTGCCATCAAGTTGATGCCGCTCATAGCGGCTGGTGGCTTTGAACTACGGAACTTGTGAATTGCTCTGTAACCACTATGCCACCAGGGCTCCTCCAGGGGGCTGCAAACACAGATACCACCTATTCTTTCTTCTGAACTGTGCAGACTACAAAAGTTTGTCGTTGCCAGGGGAGCACTGAATTTTTTTTTTTTTCTAAAAAGGGGGCGGAAGGCCAAATAAGTTTGGGAAGCTGTGTTGTCCTGAAGGAAAGCACAGGCTTATTGTAGACCATAGAGACATTTCATAGCCTAAGGACAAGGCTCCTTGGATAAGGTGCGGAATGGACAACGTCACCCAGGGCTGAGCGGGCTGAGGAGTGGCCTCAGGTGGAAATCTTTCTTAAGCAAAAATATCAAAATATGAAGTGATTGTTTCTCGACATATTCTCCATCAAAGTCCATAAACTTCTGAACGTGGTGTTTCCATCGCTCTAATCCTCCCTGAGGGTGGTTCAAATCCACCAGCTGCTCCAGGGGAGAAGGATGAGGCAATGGGCGCCCATAAAGATTCACAGTGACATAAACCGTGGGCGTCTTGGTGACGCAAAGGAACGATTTGAATCCATTAGTTGCTCCTTGGGAGAATGTCAGGGGAAGCCAGCCCCTAACACATCATTACGGGTCCGGTAGGCACAATTGTACAGCGATAATAAGTAAGGATCATAGTAAAGTTATTGAGAGCATGAGAGATAGAAGAGAAGTATTGAAATAAATGGAGTCAGACACGATTCATGGTGCATGCTCACCTCAGCCCCGCATGATGGTCCACGTGGAGGGAGAGAGAGATCTTTAATGCTAGCCCAGGCTTTTTACCTTCTCTGGGCACATGTAAGCCCCCTAATTACAGGTGAGGACATACGTCACAGGAAGGGGTTGTGCTATAGGTAATACAGTAATCAGAAGGGGTGGTCTAGGGACATACATGCAATAGGAAGAGGAGGGATTGGGGGTATACATGTGATAAGATGGGCGGACCCTAGATTCAAGATGGCGGCCTAACCTTGGTCATCCTTGGGCGGGTTTGACCTCTCTGGTGTCTCCTGCAAGGAAACAGACAACTATTATCCTTATCAGAAGGGAGTGGGCCCTATTTGTTGTGGGATAAACAGTGGTGACTGCTTGCTATAGATGGTTGATAGCTCTCAGGGGGAATAACCCCTGACCTACTTCTGATGACCTCCAAGTATAGTCATTCGCAAGCAGCTGTCTGGCATATATTTGGGGGAGACAGCTTGGGAGAAATCCTTCTATATCCCACAGGAGAAAGGTGGAGTTTCTACTTAAATAAAGATGTACTGTCTTAGGAACGCACAAGGGCAGCTCTCCCCTGTCCTACAGGGTCACTGTGAGTCAGCATTGACGGGCTGGCCGTGAGTTTGGATTGGTTCCTGGTAAACCCTATCTAGAGTCACAAATCTTCGTAACTGGACGAGTTGGTAACATCATGATCAATGGAAGAAAGATTAATGCTGTCAAAGATTTCCTCTTGCTTGGATCCACAACCACTATTCATGGAAGCGGTAGCCAAGAGATCAAAAGACGTGTTGCCCTGGGTACACCTGCGGCACCCAGACCTCTTTAGAGAGTTGAAAAGTAAGGATGTTCGTTTGAGGACTAAGGTGCGCCTGACCCAAGCCATGGCATTTTCCACGGCCTCCTACGCCGTGAAAGCTGAGCATTGAATAAGAAGACCGAGGATGAACCGATGCTGTTGAATTGGGATGCTGGGAAGAACATCGATGCTCCCGTCAAGATCGACAGTCTCAGCAATCCTCCGGAGTGGCTCTGCTTGGCTCTCGGCGTCACTATGTGTCTGAGGTGACAAGACGGCACTGGGCCTGTTTTTGCTTTGAGTTCTCTGAGCTTTGGGAACCCAAAGAAGTTGAAAGGGGCAAGATCCAGGCTATCAGGTGGATGGGGTAAGGTTCTCAATGAAAAAAAACATTTTTTAAATGAAAAGATCATTTTATTGGGGGCTCTTACAACTCTTTTAGCAATCCATACATCGATTGTATCAAGTATATTTGTATATATGTTGCCATCATTCCTTTGTAGACATTTACTTTCTATTGAGCCCATGGGATCAGCTCCTCTTCCACCCTCCATGACCCCTTAAGGAGTTCATAAATTATTATTATTTTCATATCTCACACCGACCGCTGTCTCCCTTCCCCCATGATTTCTGTTGTTCTTCCCCCCTGGAGGGGTGTGTGGTTATGTCGATCATTGCGACTGGTTCCTCCTTCCCCCCAACTTCCCCCTACCCTTCTCGTATGGCTACTCCCACTCCGGTTCCTGGAGTCCGTGTGTCTCAATGAGATTTTTGTGGGACGGCCCTTGCTACCCTTAGAGAATGACGAGGAGCCTTGTCATAACGGGGAACCATTTCTCAGCCGAACTTTCCTGGCCTTGTGCTCAAGATTGCAATTTTCTGTGTTCTTAAAACCTCCTTTTAAGATCCTACCCTCTCCTGTGTCATTTGTGAAAATCTATCAAGATGACCTCTTGGCAACCCCCTCCCGCAAAACCAACCAACAACCCGTCCCCCCCCCCCAATCACCATAATCTTTTGAGCTGACTGCTGAGCCTTAGATTTCACTGGTCCAGCAGAGCCCATTGGAGCTAGTTGTGAATGGCCCTTGCTGTCTAGGTCTGACTGGTCTGGCTAAGACTCGCCTCTCAGTATGTTGTGTCCTCTACCCTCATCATCACGGCCTTAGAAGACTGACCTGAGAGAGCAGCTCCTTCAGCCAGCTGGTCTTTTTTGGGTGATGTTTGTGGCACCCCTTGAGCAGAAAGCTTGCCGACGCCAAGCTGTTTGCTTAACGTTGAAAATTCCGAACCCAGCTCGACCCCCTCCTCAGTCACTGTCAGGCTGATGGTCACTTTACCGTCTTCTTCCACCAGTTCCTGGACCTCGGTCACAGTTTCTTCACTTGTCCAGATTCATAGTCTTCCCCCTCGGCACATCCTTGAGGCCTCCCCACCCTTCCTTACCATGCTCGGTCCCGCTAAAAATGGGTGAGCGATGGGCCAGCGTTTGCCAATGTGCTGCCAAACATCAAGGGTAGCCATTTGAATTGTGTTTAACGCTGCATATTGACCCGGTCCTCAAAATCTAAACTCCTCATGGCCCACAAAGTATTCGTGTGTGTGTGTGTGTGTGTGTGTGTGTGTGAAGGTACCTTAATAAACGTAGTACCAAGAGAACTTGTCTGCAGCCATCCAATTGTGTTTGAAACAAACCGATGGAGGCAGGAGGCAGAACTGACTTCACAGCAGTGGGTTTCGATTTTTTAAAAATTTTATTTATGTGTAGACTACAACCCTGTTCGACGCACCCTTCCCCTCCCCAATGAAAATGTAAAAGCATGTCTCTTTTTAAAAATGAAGTTTCATTGTCATAGAATCCACATGCATATCACATCGCTGACCTATGACTCACATCAGCCACAGCGGATTTTACCACTTTCCGCATTCTGGTTGTCGAAGCATTTCAAAAGAAACACGGGGCAAGGGAAATGCTTCGTCGACAACCAGATGGTGGAGGGTGAGAAGCTGTGTGAAGACCTGGGCAAAGAGCTTTCCAGGCTGGGGGAACGGCAAGTGCCAGGGCCCAGAGGCAAGAAAGGAATGCGCTTGGTGCGCCAGAGAATCCCAAGGGAGGCTGGGTGGCCAGGCGGGAAGGACTGAAGGGGAGGTGGAGGTGAGAGAGGCCAAGTCAGTGAGGTCTATAGGCTGTCCTGAGAATTTGGGCTTTTACCTGGAGGGGCATCCAGGGGCAGGCTTTGGGTCCAGGAGGCCTCTGATCTCAGGGCCCCTGTTTGTGTGGGGAGCAGACTATTGAGGCCAGGGGCTGAGATCAGGCAGGAAGTAGCATGCGTGCGAGCATGCCTGTGTATTAGACCACAGTAGTAGCTGTGGAAGGGTGAGTTTAGATTCAGGTTAGATGTGGGCGCAGTCTGCAGGGAGGGATGCTGAGAAGCAGGAAAGACTTAGCAGCTACAAAGCAAAATGGAGAAGTCAGGAGGTGTTTTTTTCCCCCCTGTGGGTAGGAGGTTTGCCAGAAAAGATAGGGCCAGCCAGCCCCAGCAGGCAGGGAGCAAATTCTTGTGCTGGGGGTGGGGGAGGCTCTCCCTGTGGGGACCCAGGAGCTGTGAGGTGAGACTTGCTACCTCATGCTCCCAGGCAGACACAGACTCAGCCCCTGAGTTCAGAGAGCAGTCAGACCCAGGCTCAGCGTCCACTTCCGCAGCCCACCTGCTAGGGACCTTGGACAAGTCACTTCCTATTTTGAGTCAAGCTTGCTGGTCGGTGGAGGTGGGGTGGAGGGGTGCGGGGTGGGGACTTGTGGGTGATCAACCCTTCATCTTTTTTTATGCCCCTCTTATCCCAGTTTGCTGGGATCCCTGGGGAGGAAGAGGCTGGATTCTAACTTCGTCTGGCGGAGCTCACAAAGAGGCACAGGGCAGTCCCACAGGACCATGGAACGGGACCCTGGGGGGGGGGGCGGGCGGACAGGAACTAGGGTGCCGAAGGGAAGGGAGGGAGGGGCGAGAGCCGGGGTCCGCCCCTTCCCGCCAGGCCTGCCTCGGGTTCTCCAGCCACTCTGGGCCGAACCTCTTCCCCCACCCCCCACCTCGCAGATTCCTCCCTCCGAGGGTGGGAGACCCTGGCCAGACCGGGGTTTGAAGAGACCCATTTTCAGACACTGGACAAGACTCCCAGGCAGGCGTGGCTGCAGTGGAGGCTGCTGGTAGTTTTAAAGCAAATGGTCTCCCTTCTGCCCGGGGTCCATTTCTCTCTCCCTGCCCCCTCTGCTCATAGCCCCCCCCGCCCCCTTGGGTCCTTTGTCTCTTCCTCTCCCCGCCCCCCTTCTCCCCGGCGCCCCCCCCCCCGTGCCCCGCTCGCTCTGCGGGTCTCCGTGCTGCGGCCCCGGCCGCTGTCCCCCACGCCGGCCGGCCAGCCAGCTGGGCCTCGCTCCGCGCGCCCGGCCGGTCCTCCCTCCGCCCTCGCGGCCGGGCTGGGGGCGGCGCCGTGACGACGCAGCGGGGCGGGCGAGGAAGGGGTGTCGCTGACGCTGCGGCGGCCTCCGGGCGCCGGCCTTTTGTGCGGGCGGCGGGGTCGGCTGGGGGCTGCGGCCGAGCAGGCCAGGCCCGTGCCCAGCAGGGACGCCCCGCGCTGCCCCGCGCTGCCCTGCCCGCGGCCGGGCGCCCGCCGCATCCATGTTCGAGTAAGGAGGCCGGCCTGGAACCCCGGGGCGCGCCGGGAACCCCGGGCTGGGCGTTTGGGCGCGGGGGGGGGGTGGAGGGGGGGCGGAACAGGCTGGGGATGGCCGGCGGGCATGGGGGCCTCGCCAGGTAAAAGGTGCAGGTCGGGACTGGTGCGGACTGCGCGGAGGACGCGTGGATCTGGCCCGCCAAGGCCGGGGTGCCGTGCTGGGGCTTGGCCGGGGTCCTGGGGTGCATCGGGCCAGAAGCTCGGCTTGCGGAGAGGGCCCCCAGGCTTGGCTCGCCCCCTCAAGGGAGGTGAGGGGTGGGCGCCCCACAGACCGTGGTCTGGCCTGGCCAGGACTCCAGGCCGCAGAGACCTGGGGGCGGGCCGAGCAGCCCTACCCGGTGCGACGTGACACCCCCCTCCCACTGCCCTGGTTGTCCTAAGTTGCTGGGGGATGGGATGGGACCCTAAGTTGCTGGGGGGTGGGATGGGGCCCTTGCGTGGCCGGAGCACTGCCCGCTTGGGACCTTCCGTGTCGTGTAGGCGCAGAATTGGTCCTGCCTGGTCGGTGGGTTTCAGTGGGATTTGTGCCAGGAAGTGTGTGTATGCACTGAGCTTGGGGCTGCTGGTGTGCCGGTGGACTCTGAGCTGGCCTATGGGGGCTGGGTGGTTTGGGGAGTGTGTGTGTGTGTGTGTGTGTGTGTGTGTGTGTGTGTGTGTGTGTGTGTGTGTGATATACCTCCAGTTTTATGGTGACTGGTGTGTTACTGCCAGTGACCTGTGTGTCCAGTGGTGTATGTGTGGCTGTGAGCCTCTGCTCATGGCTGTGAGCTACCTCTGGTTCCTTACATCTGTGTGAGGGTAACCTTGTTCCTTGACAGTGTTTGTAGTCTGTGCCCCTTGATGGTTGTCTACATGTGTGTCCTGCATCTCATCCATGGCTCCGTGTACAATGATACATGTGTGTGTATGTCGGAGGCTCTTGGCCGTCATGCCGCCCTACTTCCACCTGTAGTTGCCACAGTCAGTTACCCGTGGGTGTCTAATTGTGTCTTTGTGGTCAACCTATGTTCCCCATGTCCGGGAACCTCAGTGATTGGGCCCACGTTTACTCAGGTTCCATCTGTGTGTGGGCAGGTTTCCTCGGTGAGGTGAGCTGGCTGTGCATGTCTGGGCCTTAGAAGGTACCGTGTGTGTGTGTGTGTGTGTGTGTGTGTGTGTGTGTGTGTGTGTGTGTGTGTGTAAAGAATGTGAAGGAGATGGCTGGGGCCCTTTCTCCTGCGGCCTTGAATGTTTGGTACTCATAACAACTTCACTCCCCGCCTTCCTCCCCATTCAGTTTACAAAGCATGTTCACATACCTGCCCCTGCATTAGCCAAGCGGGAGGCAGGCGTGGCATCTGAGTCCTTCACGGCTGTGTGAGTGTCTGGCGTCTGACACCTGCACCCCACGCCACATTAGGGGCTGCCTTTTGCTTTGTCTAATGCGGATGGTGACCACCGTGCCGGGCCCAGAGGAGACCTCACGCAGTCCGTGCTGGGTGAAGAGATGACAGCATGTCTCTTGGTGTGTGCGTGTGGGCTCTTTGTGGCTGTGTGAAGGTAATTTATCTAGAGCTTTCTGTGACCGTGTGTGTCCTTGCAACTGTAGGGGGATGCAGTGTGTGACACGCGGCTGTGTGTGACCCTGAGTTTCCTGTTGACACACACCTGGGTGGGCCATGGCCTTCTCTGTCTGACCAGAGGCCTGTCTCAGGAAGCCGGAGGTGAGGGTGTCATTTGCAGTGGCTGGGACCCCATTCTCTTCAGAGTCCCCACCCCTTCTAACGGTTCCCAGCCACTTCAGGATCCTTCCTTCCTTCTGCCACAGCTGCCTGGGGTTGGGCACCCCTGAGGCTGCACCCGCCCCTGGGCACTTCCTCTTTGCCCTGCCAAGCAGCCAGTCTGGGGGTGTGGGCCCTGCCCTGTCTGAGCGTGTGGAGTGGTGCTTAGGCAGCCTGTCCCAGCCCTACCCCTAGACCTGTGGCTGCAAGAGGGCAGCGGGCAGAGGAGGAGGGGTCCCCATTTCAAGCAGAAGATGGGCCAGGAGGAGACAGGGGAGGGGTTTGGTTTGGATTCTCTCACCATTCACTGGCGGGAAGGGGGAGGGCTGGGAAGGGAAGGCTTTCGTTCCTCCCTCCAGCCCCACTGGCCGCCTCACTCCTCAGACCGCCAAGCTCAGCCCTGTCCCTGAACTGGCCGTCCCCCCAGGCCAGAACAACAGCCTGGGACCGGCTGCTTCTTTGTCCTTTGGGGCTCAGCTCAACTGTGCCCTGCTCGGTGGGGCCTGGGCTTCACCCCCACACTCAGTGACCTCATCCTTTGCAGGCTGCTGAAATTCTCCCTGGTGTGCTTATTGATTGTGTCCACTGACCAGAAATGTCCCCACCAGCAGGGCAAGTGGCTGGCTCCGGAACCCTGGTGATGTCTCCGGCCAAGTGTTAGGCTCCCGCGTGCAACGCCAGGGGTTCAAAGCCACCAGCCATTCCCCAGGAGAAAGAGGCAGTCAGTCGTCCAAGAAGCCCCCGGGGTTTGGTCCTGCCCTGCCCTCTTTAGGTGTGGTTTTGGGTCGAGTGCCTGGCACAGGGTGGCTGGTTTGTTTGTGCTCACGGAGCGAATGGCTGGCATTTTGGGTGAGTTTGTGGCAGCTCCGAGCGCGAGCTTTGGTTTCTGTGTGACACCTGTCAGGGACCATGTAGCTGCTCACCACCCTCGGGTGTTGGCATGACATGGGTCACCCAGGGCGCCTGAGGAGATAGAGGCTGTGGGAGGGAGACCGCTGCAGAATCAGGCCTGAACCCCTTCTCTGTGTGGGGCCTGCCTTATCTCCCTGCCTCTCAGCTCCCCTCCGACACAGGTACCCTGCTCCTTCCCAAGAGGAAACTGAGGCACAGCAGGGTTCTGAGCCTGACTGGGGCCACCCAGGGAGGAGGCTTGGGGACTGAGACCCAGGACCTGCTGGCCTCTGGGGTCCACGTGCCAGCGGCTGCCTTCAAACCTGCAGTCACTCCTGTCTCACCCTCTGAGAGCCCAGCGGGTGACCGTACCCCTGCAGGAGTCCGAGTGAGGGAAGAGAGTGTGTGCATGTGAGGGAAGAGACCACCCCGTCCTTGTTCAGTGAGTAACAGCAGCGACTCCTGGGCCGCCTCCTGCAAGTGCAGCCCCGCGCCCCCCCCCCCCCCCCCCCCGGTTTTAGGTGAGTGGCCTGCTGCTGGGAGCAGACATAGCAAATCCTTGCTCCTGGTGAGGGAAAAGGGCACCCACCCACTGAGAGAAAATACAGAACGTCAGGTGGGCACACAGAGCCGCCCAGGTCTGTACAGAGAGCCAAGTGGACGAGGGGACTGCGTGAGGAGAAAAATGAAGCGGGGCGGGGGGGGGCATCTGGAGAGTGGGCGTGTACGGGGAGACCTCTCAGAGCCGGGTCCCTTGAAGAAGGTCTCACAGAGACCGGAGCGGAAGGGCCTTCTGGCCGAGGGCACAGCCTGGGCAGGAGCGGGTGGAGGAAGAGGGTAGAGACGCCGAACCCAAGCCAAGTGCACTGCCATTGAGTCAACTCTGACTCTTAGCAGCCCCCTAGGGCAGGGGCAATTGCCCCTGTAGGTTTCTGAGACGTAACTCTTTATGGAATAGAAAACTCTTTCCCCCAATGACCGGCTGCTTGATTTGAACTGCTGACCTTGTGGTCAGCGGCCCAACCTGTAGCCACTACACTGACAGGGAGCTCCAGAGAGAAGTCACTTCTGGGCTTTTCCCTGTACCGGGTGCAGCTAGGTAAGGCCCCAGCGGCAAGAGGGCAGGGACAGATGGAAGCAGGGACCAGGCTGCTCCCAGAGACCGGGCAGGGGCAATAGTGACTTGGCTCACCATTGACTTCATTCATTACTCAGGTCTTGTCATTCCAGAGTGCAGTTTACAAGTCTAGTGTGAATCTTTACCCCAAGCCCTGTCCTGAGCGCCGTGTCACCGCACAGGAAAATGACCACCGAGACTAGCCCTCGGAGAGTTCCCAGACCTGGGGTGGGGGTGTGTGTCAATGGACATGTCAGCCAAGGGTGACCGCTCTGAGGGGTCACCGTTTGGCAGGGAAGGGGTCAGCTGTGATGGGAACGTCCCCCAGCCCTGAGAAGAGCCCTGGGCTCAGCCTGAGGTGCCAGGAAGTGGCGGAAGTCTCCCAAAGTCAGCCGAAGGGTCAGCTGAGTCTTAAAGAACGAGGAACTCGCTTGCCAGAGGTGAGAAAGGGTCAGCTGGACAGAAGAGCAGCCTGCGGGCGTAGACGTGGAGGAGAGGGAGGCCAGTGTGCTGTGCTGTGCCGCTGAGCAGCTGCCGCGAACAACAGCCCATGTGCCGGCCCCATGGCGTTTCTACGGCTTTTGGCTTTTCCCCTTCATGGGCAAGTTCATTTAGCGTGGGATGTACAGTGGCAGGTTATGGTTTTCTGGACCACTGGCTACTCTGTGTTATTGATGTGGAATGAAACAGTGGAAGTGGCAAAGCAGCAGGGTATAAACACTCCATTCCACAGCCCTGCTGTGCCTCCCGGGTGTGCTCAGCAACACCCCCAAGTGGTCTCTGTCCGTTCACCAGCTGCGTCTTTGGCTGGTTCAGCAAATCGTGTATGCACGAGTGACTGACGCTGCCTGTTGTTGGTTGACCCGGCGTGGACGCCAGCTCATGGTGGCCTTCTGTCTGAATGAAGCAGAAGGTTTCCTTGCGCAGACGGCCCTGCACATGCTCATGGGGGTAGAGATGATCCACTGTTGGGGCTCCTGCTCATTCGCCTGAGGGTCCCTCTCCTTTGCACTGACTCCGGAGCATGATGTTCTTCCCTAAGGACGTGCCCAAAGAAAGTGAGTTTAGTCTTTATCAGCATTTCTGTTTGTTGTCACCCTTGAGACCTCCACTCACCTGTTGGTACGTGTCTACCTCGGTGACGTTGGTTACGGCTCTCAGGAGGTCCCGCATCCTTGTCACCCTTCTCATCCATTCACATAAACTCGCTGTCCCCGTGGTTCCATCTCATCAGCGCTTTCTCTTGTCACGTGGGCCACATAGAGTTCTGAAGAGCGCAATTCTTATCACAACCCATCCGTCCATCCATTGTGTCAAGCACATTTGTACATTTGTTGCCCTCATCATTCTCAGCACATTTGCCTTCTACTTGAGCCCCTAACATTGGCTCCTCATTTTCCCCCTCCCTCCCCACTGCCCCCTCCCTCATGAACCCTTCATAATTCATAAATTATTATTATTTTGTGTTGTTTGGTTTGAAGACTATTTCAGGGGACAGTCTCTTTCACTGCCCTTCTACTTTACCAAGCAGGGTGTCCTCCTCCAGGGACTGGGCTCTCCTGACATGTCCAAGTCTTTCCACCCTTGCCTCTAAGGAGCACTCTGCCCATCCTTCTTCCAAGACAGACTTGGTGGTTCTTTTATGGCAGGTCATGGTCCTTTCACCATTCCTCCCCAGCACTATAATTCACACACATCAATTCTTCCCTCTTCCTTAGTCAGTGTACCTTTCACTCGCGTAGGAGGCAAGGGGAAAGACCATGGCTCGGGTCAGCCTCCAAGTGACCTCCTGGCTTTTCAGTGCGCTCAAGAGCTCTGTGCAGCAGGCTCACCCAGTGCCATCCTGCTTTTGATCTGCTGGCTTGCTTTCGGGAGTACGGGCTGTGGATCCTGGCAGGACGGAATCCTTCGACCACCTCAGTCTTTTCTCCCAGCCCTCCTCACCACTGGGCACCGCTGGCCTCTACCTTTTCCCGTTCTTGGCCGTGCTTACAAGGGAGGTCAGGGAAGGGCGACACTTTTGTCATTGACTTACATCCTGCTGGTGGCCAAAAGCGAGGCTTTCTACTCCCGAAAAGAGGTACCATCTGGGAAACGCAGAGGGGCAGCTCTGCCCTGTTCTGTAGGCGGGCGTTGGAATTGACTCAACGGCAGTGAGTGTTGGTGTTTGTTTTGAGAGTGTCTTCAAGCTCGGTCCAAGTCCGTTGTAGACGTGTGAGTTGTGGTCAATCGATGGGGCCCTGCTTGGACGTTATACTCCTGTTGCGATGGTCCCGCTGGGGTGGGCACTCACCCCCGTGCTGCCGGACCACACAGTGACATGTCACACAAGCACTGAGGCAGGAAGGGAGGCACTGTGTTCCAACTGCTGACTCTCAGTTGGTGGCCCAACATGTCACCAGCAGTGGGACATTCCAGTTTCCCCATATCCGCAACCAACGTTTGCTATTTTCTGTTTATCTGGATCATCCTTACTCACTGCCTGCCAGTTGATGCCGACTCAGCACCCCCATAACAGGACCGGGGAGAACCGCTCACTCCCTGTGAGTTTCCGAGACTAACTTCCCGGGAGTGGAAAGCTCATGTTTCTCCCTCAAAGCGGCTGGTGGTTTCGAACTGCTGACCTGGTCGATCTGGGTCGTGGCGGGAGTGAAATGGTTTCTTGTTGGACTGGTGGCCAGATGATTGCTGAGAAGTGCTCAGGAGATGCCGGACACCATGTTGACTCCTCTCGGTACCTGGCGGGTCCGTAGAAAGCCCTGACTCGGAACCATTACCCAATGGGTCTCCAGAGAGAGAACTGGGGAAGACCGCCTTCTCTCCGATGAGGGTCCCAGTGGGCTCTCACGGATGCTTAACCAAGCAACGCTCAAGAAATAAGCCTGGACTCGATTTGGCTTGATTTGGTGTGGAGACAGTTGGGCAGAGGTGGGGAGTGCCTTTACACCAGTTGTACCCCCTAGTCCCCTAGCCCCTTCCCCCAGTTCCCTACTGGCTGAGCACTGTGGGGTGAACCATCTGTCCTCCACCCACACCCCTACTTCTTAAATTTAAAGTTCCTCCCTCTGGAGCAGGACACCACCACCCCCTCCTGACTTCCTTATACTTCCTCCGGCTCACACAGTCCATGCCCAGGTGCCTAGACTCTAGGGACTGTCAAGTCAGCCATCGCTGGTACCCTTGTTACTTCCTCATCCCCTGTTTCCTGACTCTTGAAGATGAAGTCTCTTGCCTGGAGACCCTTTCTCATCCGGTGACCCTGGGCACCCGTCTCTTTGTGTGTTTGGTAGCACTTGAAGGTGCTTTGTGGCCAGATGTCTATGTGAGTCCTTTGCCTGTAGCACGATTAGATTATGTTGTCTTCTTGTCCACCTAGCAAAGTTTTATTCATATATGTTTTGCGTCTTAGATTTTTATCGAATACATGGTTCCCAGTTGATATCTTGTCTTTACAGTTATAGGTCAAGCTTTTTTGATGAACAAACATTTAATTTTTAGGAGGTTCTGTTTCTTTATTTTGGGAGAAAGACAGGGCTTTCTACTCTCGTAAAGAGTTGCAGTCCCAGAGCCGACAGACAGGAGGCAGTTCCAGCCTGCCCCTTGGAGTCGCTCCGAGCCGGCATCATCGTCCAGGGCAGGGAGCTTGGTCCTTTGTTTTATTTATTTCGTTTATCTTTTGCTCTTAGTGCTTTGGTTACTTTAGCAAATCCATTTTTTGGGGGGGTAGTTAAAAAAATCTTTTAAAAATCATTTTATTAGGGGCTCATACAACTCTTATCACAATCCATACATACATCAGTTGTGTCAAGCACATCTGTACATTCATTGCCCTCATCATTCTCAAAACATTTGCTCTCCACTTAAGCCCTTGGCATCAGCTCCTCATTTTTCCCCCTTCCTCCTCGCTACCCCCTCCCTCATGAGCCCTTGATAATTTATAAATTATTTTGTCATATCTTGCCCTGTCCGATGTCTCCCTTCGCCCCCTTTTCTGTTGACCGTCCCCCAGGGAAGAGGTCAGATGTAGATCCCTCTTTCCAACCCACTCTCCCTCTACCCTCCCAATATCGCCACTCTCACCACTGGTCCTGAAGGGATCGTCTACCCTGGATTCCCTGTGTTTCCAGTTCCTAATTGTACCAGTGTACATCCTCTGGTCTATCCAGACTCGCAAGGTAGAATTAGGATCATGATGGTTGGGGGGTGGGGGTGGGAAGAAGCATTGAGGAACTAGAGGAAAGTTGTATTTTTCATCAGTGCTACATCGTACTTTGACTCCTCTAGGGGAGGAGTCCCCTAGACCCCTCTGTGAGGGGATCTCTAGTGAGGGGACCCCTCTGTGAGGGGTCTCCAGCGGCCGACAAATGGGCTTTGGGTCTCCACTCTGCACTTCCCCCTTCATTCACTATGGTAAGATTTTTTTGTTCTGATGATGCCTGATACCTGGTCCCCCTGACACCTCATGGTCACACAGGCTGGTGTGCTTCTTCCATGTGGGTTTTGTTGCTTCTGAGCTCGATGGCCGCTTGTTCACCTTAGCAAATCCATTGTTAAAAGCTTGGCCTGTTGCCCTTGTGCGTTCTTCTAAGAACTCTTGGGTTTTAGTTGGCACGTGTTGGTCATTCATCCATCTGGAATTTGTCTTGTGTTGGATGTGAGGCTTAGATCCTGTTCCACTTTTCTGTGTGTGGCAATCCAGTCTCCCAGCACCATCCATCTGTTAGAGGGACCCTTGTATTGTACGGCATCATGAAAAATCAGTAGACCATCAATATGTGGGTTTAGTTCTAGACTTTCAGTTCTACTCCATTGATTTGTGCTCCTCAGACGACATCGGGTTGGACAAATCTGGTGGACAGGCCTTCCTGAAAATCTATTAGTGGAGCTTAAATTCTGAGCACCCCGGTCTGCAAAAGGCTGTGGACGGCAGTGACAGCCCCAAGTGCATTTGCAGGGTCCCCAACTAGATTATGTCCCCACTGACTTCTTTCAGATCACTAACCAAGGACAAAGATAATCTTGCCCTTAGGCAGAATGTCTTATCAATTGGATTGCCTCCACCCTTCTCCAGCGCGCCCAGGGAGGGGCAGTCTCTTAGGGACTTGCCTAGCTGTGTCCTTGATGGAGGTCACTGTGCTGGGGACAGAGTGTCCTGAGTCATACCCTGTTCGCGCTGACAGCCTTGGTCAGAAGGGCCCTGGCCCAATCTTGGAAGCCCTTCTACCCAACTACGTACATGTGCCAATCGTAGTCCTGGCCCTGCTCCTGCGGTCCCAGCTCTCATTGTCATGTCTTGACCTGCCTCCAATCGGGCTTTTGTGAGTGTCCTCTGCCCTCCCACGCCTGGTTTAAAGCTTGTTATCTCCTGGAACCCTTGGGCACTAATGGCCTTCCTCATCCTTCCTCATCCGGGTGACATGTGTCTGTGTCCCTGTGTTAGCTTTGTCTCTCATAAGACCTAACAGATGTTCTCAAATTACATTTGAGACGGTCTCTTTTTTACCCTAAAACAAGTGCATTGAAAACTAAGGATGCCCCTTTGAGGCGAATCAAGCCACATTTTGAATCACCTCCTAGGCCTGTGAAAGTTGGACAGTGAATAAGGAAGACCGCAGAATAATCGCCATATTTGACGTATGGTGTCGGTAAGAATTTTGACAGGACCATGGCCCAGCAGAAGAACAAACAAATCTATCTTGAAAGAAGTACAGCCAGTCTTAGCAACGAGGACGGCAAGACGCCCCTCGTGTCCGTTGGGCAGGAGAGCTGGAAAAGGGCTTCATGCTTGGCATTGTGGAGGGCCGGTGGAAGCGAGGCAGACCGTCAAGGGGATGGATTGACACCGTGGGGTCAAACGTGAGGACGATGCAGGACCGGGCAGTGCTGTGGATGAGTTTGTCCCGACAGCCCCGTGGTACTTCCCGTAGTCTGCGCCAGCGCCACACGACACGGAGGGGGCTGCTAGTGGCCAGAACCAACTCGACCCGAGTAGCGCGTGTCCATTGTTGGACCTGCTTTGATGGCTGGAGTTGTGTTTTACGTTTTAAAATCAGGAGATATGTGTCCTCTTATTTTGTTCTTTTTCACCATTGCTGTGGCGATTCTGTAGCACGATGAGAATTCTTTTTCCTTCTTGTTTCCGTAAAGAAGGCAGCCGGACACGCGCCTGGGATTGTGTTGAACCCATAGATTGCCTTGGGCATTATTACCAGCTTGACAAAATATACTAAGTCTCCCAAGCTATGACTGCCACAGAGCCTTCCGCTTACTGCACTGTTCAGTCTCTTCCAGCAGTGTTTTATAGTTTCCATTGTAAAGGTCCACGCGCCTGGCTACATTTATTCCTGGGTACTTTACTCTCAGATGTAAGTGGGCTCGTTCCCATAATTCCATAATTTCCCTTTCAGATTTCTCATTCCTGCTGCGTAGAAACCCAACTGACTTTTTCTTGCTGAATTCCTCGGCTAGCTCCAGCAGTTCAACTGTAATCTTATTGGGAGTGAGGGGTGGGGAGGGCGGGGGCAGGGAAGATGACCAGACCCTTCTCCTGGGGGACAAGTCTGGGGAGCCCCACGAGAGCTCGATCAAAGCTGAAATATACCAGCCACGCACCCCTGGGAAAGCAGGCTCCTTCTAAGCTTCAGTTCGCCCGCTCTGACCAGGGCTAGTAATCTTCTCGAATGCACAGGGCTGTTGGAGGGTGGATGTAATGAGCCCGTGGAGACTCGCCTCCCAGCCTCTGATTGAAAGGCCCCCTACTTACCCCTTCAGTCCTCATTAGCATTGCCTTTTATTCAGTGTGTATGTGGTTGTTTAATGCCAGCTTCCCACAGAAAGCTAATCCCCCCCCCTGGCAGAAGCCCTGTGTGCTAGGGGTGTGCTAGGCTCGGCTCAGCACCACCTCCCTCCCGCATCTAGCTCACTCCTGCAGTCACCAAAGTTGACAGACAGCTCACTGACGCTCACCGTACAAGTCGAGGGGCTGGGAACATAGTGGGAACCAGACCTGGTCTTGGGCTAAAGAGTTTCAATATTGGGGAGGACATGAGATGGGGCGGGAGAGAGGGGAACATTTATTTAAGCTGGATGATAAGACGGAGCCAGTTAATCCCACAGCTGGGGCACACGGCACTCCAGGCGGAGAGAACAGCGAGTGGGGAGGCCCTGGTGTAGAGATGTGGAGTGGGTGAGCCCCGGGGCAAATGTAGACCAGGATGGCTGGCATGGAGGAGGAGGGAGGGGCAGATAGGAGAAAAGGCCTTTGGTCAGGGAGGTCACTGGGGCCTTGGTGGTGGCCATGGTGAGGGCTTCAACTTGTAACCGGAATTGGGATGCAGCTGGGGAGGAGCTGAGGAGGGGCCCTCAGGCTGCATGTGGGGAACAGGCTGTTGGAATGGAGACCAAGGAGGAGGCTGCAGTGATGGTCCAGACCAGAACAAGAGTAGAAGGCGGTCAGATTTGGGTGGCTGAGCCGCAGGATTTGGTGACAGATTAGAACTGCAGGTGAGGCCAAGCACGGAATTGCGCAAGATGCCTAGGGTTTGGGTTAAGACACAAAGTGGCATATGGGCACTGAGCATTTGTCGGATGAGAGAATGAATGCATGGGGTTTCTATTCTTGTTTAAATGAAGTGGGCATGCTTGGGACAGGCTGTGGGACACTGTTGGAAGTGCTTTCCTCTATTGATTCAATGATCCTCCAAGAAGACCGGATCAGGTCATTTACTTGTCATCGCCGAATGGGCCCACCAGGTGCCCGAGGCACAGAGAGGTTAGGGACGGAGAGGTGAGGCGGTAGAAGAGGGTAGATGAGTGGATGGAAACATAGAAAGATGGGGAGGAGGGGGATGAGAATCAGTGGGTTGCTGAATAAGGCTCCTCAAGAGCCCTGGTGGCATAGTGGGTTATGTCCTGGGCTGCCCACCGGGATGTCACCAGTTCAAAACCACCAGCCACTCCACAGGGGAAAGATGAGGCTTTCTACTCCAAAAACAATGTCTTGGAAACCCACGGGGGCAGTTGTGCCCTGCCCTGTAGGGTACTGTGAGTTAGATTGGGCTCGGTGGCAGTGCGTGTGTTTGAAGTCCCTGTGCCCCACTGTGCTTCCTCCTCATGCCTCTCCCCCCCACCCCTTCCAGCACCACCCCCCACTCGGGCCGGGGCTCCCCCAGCAGCTCCCCCTCCCTCCGAAAGCGGCTGCAGCTCCTGCCTCCTAGCCGGCCCCCACCTGAGCCCGAGCCAGGCACCATGGTGGAGAAAGGGTCCGACAGCTCCTCGGAGAAGGGTGGGGTACCTGGGACCCCCAGCACCCAGAGCATGGGCAGCCGGAACTTCATTCGCAACAGCAAGGTCAGTGTGAGCCCCCCAGAGGTGGGGGGGAAGGGAGCGGCACCCTGGGCCCCTGTCTGACTCCTTTCCTTTCTCTTGCAGAAGATGCAGAGTTGGTACAGTGTAAGTGACCCCACGGGGGGCGTGTGGGGGACGCTGGGTGCTGGGTTAGGAGCCCCAGGCGGCAGCAGGCGGTGTCGGGTGCCGGGGTGCAGATAGCGGGGCCAGGTCCCCTGCCCTCTGGACCTGTTCAGTGGTCGCAGGTGGTTTGCCCCACCTCCTTGGACCTCATTTTTCCTCCTCAAGAGCCAGCCCAGGTCCAGGCTGAAGTGGACCCTGCTGCCCAGGCCCAGGCCCAGGCCCAGGGCGGCTCTCCCCGTGGTTACTGTTGTTGCCCGGGGGCAGTGGACGCCAGAGGGGTGGCAGTCATTTGTGAGGTGGGATGGGGCCTAAGCCCCTGCCCAGGTCCTCACCTCCCAGGCACCCCCAGATGCTGAGCCCCACATACAAACAGCGGAACGAAGACTTCCGGAAACTGTTCAGCAAGCTACCAGAAGCGGAGCGCCTCATAGTGGGTGAGCCCCCCAGCCCCGAGCCCCACCCCCCACCCGCTGCCTCTGTCCCCAGGCATAGCCTGTGACTCAGGTGTCTGCCCGTCTCTCCCGCGGCCCCTCTCAGATTACTCCTGTGCCCTGCAGCGGGAGATCCTCCTGCAGGGCCGCCTCTACCTCTCCGAGAACTGGATCTGCTTCTACAGCAACATCTTCCGCTGGGAGACCACGGTGAGCGGGGAGCCGGGCCGGTGGAGGCCCGCGGGGGGCAGGGCCCGGCCGCCCTGACCCGGCTCTCGTCGGCAGATTTCCATCCAGCTGAAGGAGGTGACCTGCCTGAAGAAGGAGAAGACGGCCAAGCTGATCCCCAACGCCATCCAGATCTGCACCGAGAGCGAGAAGGTGAGCCGCGAGTCCGCACAGCCGCCACCGCCTGGGGGCTCCTGTCTCTTTTTTTGCCAGAAAGGTGGGGCTTGGTACTCCCCCTCTGTCTATCCTCCCCTGAGGACTCTCCATTCTGCCTGCTGGCCACGTGGTGTCTGCCTCCCACCTGCAGCCCGCACAGGAAGGAGGAAGGAAGCAGGGGCGGACTTGACAGCCCACTTCCTGTTCGGTTGTGTTGGCCCTAGGTGGGTCACTTGACCCCTTTGAGTGGCCAAGGAGGCTGGGGACGTGTTCCAGGCTCACCCCATCCCAGCTCTGGGCCGCCTCCGGCCAGAGATGCCTCGCTCTCCCTCCCATCTGGATGGGAAGCTCCCCGAGGACAGGGCCCGGGGCTGTCTCCTCACTGTGGTGACCCAGCTTGGCCCAGGACCAGGCCCAGGGAACATCTGGTGGTGCGACTGCATAGATACGTCAGGGTATAGGTGCCCGTGAGGATGACCTTCCACCGGCCTCTGCCCCCACACCCCACCGCACCCCTCTTCCCTGCAGCATTTCTTCACCTCCTTCGGGGCCCGAGACCGCTGCTTCCTCCTCATCTTCCGCCTCTGGCAGAACGCGCTACTGGAAAAGGTGGGCTTGGGCATGGCGAGGGTGGGGTGGGAGGGGGGGCAGGACTCAGGGAGCTGGAGACATTGTGCCACTTCTCCGCGGGCACTGCCACCCCCCATCTACAACCCTGCCAGGGGGCAGCCGAGGGCCCCAGTGCCAGACCCTGCCCACAGGAGACGCATCTGCTCCCTGGGGTTGACCAAAGCGGCCTGGGAAATAAGAAGTCTCTTTTCACAAACCTGGTGGAGGCGGAGTGGCTTGCACTAGGCTGCTAACTGCAAGGCCAGCGGTTAGAAACCCCCAGCCGCTCCGTGGGAGCAAGACGAGGCTTTCTACTCCTGTGGATAGTGACCATCTCCGACACTCACGGGCC
The DNA here is from genome assembly GCF_050624435.1 of Tenrec ecaudatus. Lineage (NCBI taxonomy): Eukaryota > Metazoa > Chordata > Mammalia > Afrosoricida > Tenrecidae > Tenrec > Tenrec ecaudatus. The sequence continues at coordinate 20,945,452 of NC_134547.1, forward strand.
CTTCTGCCCTGTCCCAGAGGGACTCCATGAGTGGGAAGTGACTTCGTGCCAGTGCATTTGGTTTTGGTTGTTGGCATCAGTAAGGTGGTACCCAAGGTTTGGCTATGTGGAAATAGGCTTGGTCTGTGCCGTGCACCGTGTTAGCCGCGTGGCCTCCTGAGCACTTGACGTGTGGCGGGTGTCACTGAGGGCAGTGGCCTCTTCCACTGGATCTTCGTTTGAAGTGGCCGCCTGCCACGCGTCCGTCTTGGTCTCCAGCAAGGTGACTCTTCATACCAGTAACAGCGAGAATAGTCCCGTGTGTGAGCGGGTACCATTCTATCTATAATTGTAATGACATCTAGACCGGATGGCACAGGGCCGGGCAGGGCAGTGTTTCGCTGTGTGGGGCAGAGGGTCGCAATGGGTCGGAGCCGACTCGGGCACCTGAAACCAACAACAATGTCGACTCTACTGGGTTGTCACGCTCAGTCATTTCAGGAGCCCCCTTCATTCTGCAGAAAGATGGCAGGCTCCCAGGTCCTTGTCTTTCAGTGGGTTCTGTCTGTGGTGATGTTCCCTGGATTAGAAATGGCGGTGTTCGGATATACAGACACGCATTGCCGTAGCCATCCTGAGCGCCGACATTACAACCCGAAACACGACCACCAAGGTGACCCCCACTCCTCTAGGTCCCGATGCGAGTCTCAGAGACTGTTTACAGGGGTAGGTTTACAGTGCTATGTAGCAGCTGGCGAGTTTGATCCACTGACCTGGCAACTAGCAGCCCGGTGCTTAGCCCACAGGGCGCACCACCAGGGCACCTGAAGGTCAGCCTTCATCCGCTTCACTGACCTTCAGAAAACTCCCTGGTAGGCTCACGAAAGATTCCAGAGGAGACAGGCAAATAATCTCTTACGTTCAATCTTAAGTAATGCTTAATATGTACTTAAGAAAATACTTTTGACCTGGCCCCCTCCCCCGGAGTCCTTGGGCCATGCTCATTCAGTGGTCACAGTGACCTGACCCAGGGTATTTATCTACTGGTAGCGATGAGACACACAGGGATAAACTCACCCCACGCAGCCAGGACTCCACTCCCCCGCTGCCTCTCATGCAGCAGATCCTGAGGGTCCAGGACCCAGGCGCTCGACCATTCTTCACGCCGACAGCCTTTGCATGTCGGGGTGCCTGCAGCCTCACGGAAGTGCTCTCAAGATGGCTGCTCTAGATCCAGGCCTGGGCTCAAGGGAGCACTTCCCTGTCCGTTGCCTTTGGGAGATCCAGCCGCAGGAAGCCCTCCGTTAGAGAGGAAGCTGAGTCCCTGGCTTGGGGAGGATGTACTCGCGTCAAGGTGGTTGGCAGCACGCAGTCGTGCCTGCTCCCCTGGGGGGGCGGGGCTCCTGGCAGGAGGAGGCTGCTGCAGGGAGGGTGAGTAGCCTGCTGTGGGGTAGCAGGTACCCCCTTGGGTTGGTAGCACTGGTCCCCACTTGGGACGTTCCAGCTGCGGCCGCCCTTGGGGGAAAGCCTCCTGGGGGATCCCATTCTGGAGCCAAGAGAAGGACAGTGCAGAGCCCAGGTCTCAGGAGAGTTGGAAGCGTAGACCCCAGAGCCCGGCGGTCAGGATTTGCTGAGCAGGGGCGGGCCATCCATGCACTTAGACCTGGTGTCCCCAACCCCACCCCTACCTGCCCCCGTCCATCAGAGCACCTGGACTGGAAGCAGCAGCAGCCCTCAGAGATGCCTGCTCAGTGGGGTGGGACAGCCCAGGGCTGGGGACCAGCCCACCTGCCGTCACGTGGCCTAGCTTGTGTTGTGGCTGTCACCTTTTTGGATGGTGACAGTACCAGCACCCCCGTTACAAAGCCGTTGGGAGGCTCCGTGAGTTCACCCGCCGTGTGTGTTGTGACCGCTGTGGTTATCGACTGCTGCCATTGCTGTGTCGGCACGGTCTCGGGGCCACTTTGGCCGTGGGCGGAGGAAATTTCCAGAACACACCTCAGGAAAATAAGGAGGGGCGGGAGACATGGGAGCACAGGTTCTGGCGTCTGAGTTGGGCCCAAAGCCCAGGTGGCCGCTGGTCACGGGTTCCTGCTGTGCCTCTGGTTTCCTTGGTAACAACTGGGCAGGTTAACTTGGTTGGGGGGGTCTCTGAGGAGCAGAGCTGGGCAACCTGTCTGCAGGAGGCTGTTGGTGAGGTCTGATCCAGAGGAGACTGGCTGCCCCCTTGTGGAAATCAGAGGAACTGCTGAGGCTGAGGGCTGGTGGCCGCAGGGCTGGGCAGGGGTCGGGCCCTAAGGAGGTGGAAGCCAACCTGCCATCTGCCTGCCCAGACGCTGAGTCCCCGCGAGCTCTGGCACCTTGTGCATCAGTGCTACGGCTCCGAGCTGGGCCTCACCAGCGAAGATGAGGACTATGTCTGCCCCCTGCAGCTGAACGGTCTGGGGTGAGTCAGAGGTGGGGCAGTTCCCGGGGCTGGGGAGAGCAGGATGGGCTGTGTGCCAGGTTCCTGGCATTTGGGGTGGCCTGAGGTGGTGCTCGGAGGTCCGGGGGCAAGGAAGGAGGGTGTGCGGGGGCTGGAGGCCCCTTGAATAGCAGCCCCACTCTCTCCCTCGCCCCCACAGGAGCCCCAAGGAGGTGGGAGACGTCATTGCCCTGAGTGATATCGCCCCTTCGGGGGCAGCCGACCACAGCCAGGAGCCCAGCCCGGTGGGGCCTCGCCGAGGCCACGTCACCCCCAGTCTTTCCCGAGCCAGCAGTGATGCGGACCATGGGGTGAGCCAAGAGGGCAGACAGAGAGGGGTAGACTGGAGTGCGGGGGGGTGCAGGTAGACGAGGAGGTGGTCAGAGAGAGGATAGGAAGTGGGAGGGTTGGGGCAGAGATGGGTGATGACAATAGGGGCCACGAGGGATCCTGAGAGATCCAGAGAAGGACAGACGGATAGATGGAGAGGATGAGGGAGAGAGGGGGAGATGGGGCACCGGACAGATGGGCAGGGTGGGAGAGAGAGTCTAGAGCTCCCGGGCCCCACCCCAGCCTCAGTTTCCTGCCTAAGCTTTCCATGCCCTCTTGAGTCTTGTGCCCTTTGTGTGGCCCATGGAGGCCCTCGGAGGTGGGGTGGGGCGTGGCTGGACGAAACCCTTCCCTACAGGCAGAGGAAGACAAGGAGAAGACCGACAGCCAGCTGGACGCCTCTTCCAAGCAGACAGTGACCCCGGCAGCGGCGGCCGAGCCCCTCAGCACAGAGCCCACCCAGCCGGATGGGCCCACCTTGGGGCCCTTGGACCTGCTGCCCAGCGAGGAGCCATTGACGGACACGAGTAACTCCTCCTCCTCCACGGGGGAGGAAGGTGAGGTCCAGGGGCCCCGACCACTGGTTTGTGCGTGTGTAGGAGGAGGGTGTGCTTGGGTGGAGTTAGGGAGGAGACAGTGAGAGCACCCAGGGGTAGGCAGGCATGGCCTGGTCCGGGTCATTTAGCCAGTGCTGTTCTCTCTGCCTGTCTCTGGGCTCTGCTCCACAGACGGCAGGGCAGGGTGGGCAGAGAGTGCCACCCTGCCAGTACCCAAACCCTGCGCATGCTATTTCCTTGCCGTGAACTGGGGCAAATTATCTCCCTTCGCTGACACCCATTTTTCCTCATCTAAGTAGTGGGCTGGAGAATGGCACCTCCCCGCCTGCTGGGGCTGTTGCTAGTTACACGAATTGGCACATGTGAAACGGTCCAGGCCATGCCTATGGCCCACGGCACTCTCCCATATTGTTTCCATTCCCTTCGGGCCGGCTGCACTCTCTCCAGGATATGGGGGTGAGAGCAGAAAGAGTCCCCCTGCTGCCACAGACCAGCCTCTGGGAGGGAGGAAGCATCTTTTTCCAGTGGCTGCACCCAAAGCTCTAAGGTTGGCGCTGATAGGTCCAACGTGGAGGAGAGCCTGCTCCTGGTGGCTGATTGGCCTGATCTGGCTGGGAGCACACGCCCCCTCCTATAATCCCTTGAATTACAGTAGGCTAGAGTCAGGGGGGCTTGGCTTGGCTGTCGTCCCCCCCCTACCCCGCCCCCCGCAGCCACCCTAAAAGAATCCCTGTGGGAGAGGTGTAGGACCATGCTCCCTGGCACTGCCCATCCTGGTTCAGGAAGATGGGTCTGCCCTCTGGTCTGTGCCAAGCCCTGGGCCGAGGGTGAACCGCGGGTGGGCCGACAGCCTCTGTGTGTCCCCAGCTGACCTGGCCGCCCTGCTTCCTGACCTCTCGGGCCGGCTCCTCATCAACGCCGTGTTCCACGTGGGCGCCGAGCGGCTCCAGCAGATGCTGTTTACCGACTCGTCCTTCCTGCAGGGCTTCCTGCAGGAGTGCAAGTTCACAGGTCGGCGGGGCTCCGGGATGAGGGGTGTGGAGGTGCTGGGGTGGGGGCGGGCGGGGGCAGGGGGTCTGAGGCCAGAAGTGGCCCAGCCTCTTCCTAGCTGGGTGACCCTAGGCAGGTGTCCAAGCGTTCCTCCTCTGTAGAATGGGGGTGTGAAACCAATACCTGGTCGTAGGCTTCTCATGGGGAAAAAATGAGCGAATGCCGGCCAGCAAAGGGCCCTCACCACAGCACAGCACAGTGACAGACTCCTGCCACGGAGCTGATTGACACTCATAGTGACCCTCAGCAGGGCTTCCAGACTGCCAGGGAGCAGACAGCCTTGTCTTTCTCCCATGGAGCGGCTGCTAGGTTGGAACTGCCAACCTTGTGGTTAGTAGCCCACGGGTTATACCAACACCCCAAACCAGACTCACTCCCTGCCACCGAGCCAGTTACAACTCATAGCGACCCAAGGGACAGTGTAGACTCCCCGCTGCGGGCATCCGAGGCTGTTAATCTGTACAGGAGTAGAAAGCCTCGTCTTTCTTCCACAGAGCAGCTGGCAGTTTTGAACCGCTGACCTTTTAGTTCACAGCCAGACACATCACTCAGTATGCCACCAGGACTCCTCCGTGGTGACACACTAGGCGCTTACTGAGCGTCCGTTAAAACTGACTTCCTGAGGCCCCCGTGGGGCTGGGAGAACCAGAGCAGTCTGGGACGGACGTGCCCCTGACCTTGGCACTTACTTAGTGGGGGCGACAGGAGATGCAGGAGGGACAGCACAACACAGGGGTACTATCTGGCCCAGATGTGCTGTTGGAGACTGTGTCAGCCAGGCCATAAACAGGGGTTAACCCAGAAGGGAGACGGGGCTGGAGAAGGTGTGGCCTCTGCCAAGGCTCCAGAACAGCCCTTGAGGCTGGGTCTGGCGAGGAGAGCGGCAGTACCCAGGAGCCTGAAGCCGCTGGTAGTGGGACATGCTGGGGAGCTCAGGTGGCCCAGGAAGTGGCTCGTGGGTAGGAGGCTAGTCAGGTGGTGGTTTTCCTGTGCAGGTGTAAGTGAACCGCTTAGACCTGCCTGAGGAACCAGTGAGACCTTGCCTTGGCTCAGGGGAGACACAGACCTTCAAAATTGTGCTTCCATCCTAGAGGGGCTGGTCCCTTAGACGAGGGGCCTTGAGCTCTGTCCTAGGAGACTAGGGGACCTGCAGAATATTCTCAGCAGGGAAGATGTGCCTGAGCAGAGAGGAGAAGGAGGCCAGCAGTCTTGGGGCAACAAGGACCAGGCATGCTGCCCCGGGGCTGAGTGGCGGGGGCAGGAGAGAGCACAGGGTGAGCGTGAGGCTGGCAGGGGATCCAGGGAGGGTGGGCCAACTGTGAGCAGAGGACCCAGAGCAGAGCCAGTGTGGGCCCATAGGTGTGAGGGACCCAGGGGACATTGCTAGGCATAGGGGCAGGGGGACCCAGGACTGGGACAGAGGGGAATCCCCAGCTCAGGGCACCAAGTGGGGGAGGGGCCAGACAGGTGGTCATGACAGAGTGGGAGGGGCAGCCTTGGGGTTAGGCCTAGAGAACTGGACCCTCCAAACAGTCTGTAGCCACAGACCTGACGTGTGGTCCTCCCCCTCCCCCAGATGTGACCTTGAGTCCCTGGAGTGGGGACAGCAAGAGCCATCAGCGACGAGTGCTGACTTACACCATTCCCATCAGCAACCCGCTGGGCCCCAAGAGCGCATCTGTGGTGGAGACACAGGTGGGCTGGCTGGGGCTGATGGGGCGGGGGCTGGGGGGTCAGTGGGGCAGGCAGGCTGGGCTCTGACCCCCCCTCCTCTTCTCGTCTTGTCCCTTCAGACGCTGTTCCGGCGCGGCCCACAGGCAGGCGGCTGTGTGGTGGACTCAGAGGTACTGACCCAGGGCATCCCGTACCAGGACTACTTCTACACTGCCCATCGCTACTGCATCCTGGGCCTGACCCGGAACAAGGCCCGTCTCCGGTGAGCAGCAGCTGGCCCTGCCTGGCCCACGTCACCTCACAGCTGCGGGCAGGAAGGCAGGCTCGAGGGGGAAGGAAGGTCCCGGAGACCCCAGAACTCTGAGTCGAGGAGGGTGTCAGAGGATGTGATTGGTGGTGTCGGCAGGCAGTCCCATGGTGCCTGGAGCTGCCCCCCACTCTCCGCGTGGCTGTGGCCCCTGAGAAGGGGCTATCTCACCCAGAGCTTCCCGGTGGAACAGCCTGCACGGAGGCCCTGAGGCAGGAGCACCCACAGGAAGCTGAGCAGCAGTGGAACAAGTAAGGGGAGGCAGAGGTGTGAGGTCAGGGAGGCAGCAGGGCCTCGGGAGAACTCAGCCTTTTACATGGAGTGAGGGACCCCGGAGCTGCGGAGACCAAGGTCACTAGTTCAGACCCACCACCACCCCCCCACCACCCGACCCCAGCTGTCCACAGGAGAAAGAGGGGACTTTCTAATCCCCTACGAGTTAGTCTCTGGGAACTAACCGGGCAGTTCTACCCTGCCAGAGGAAACCAGCCTCTAGCAACCGAGCGGTCTGTGGGCACAACTGTACGATAATATATAAAGATCATAGTAAAGTCACAGAAGATAGGAGTGAGGGGAGAGAGAATAAAATAAAGGAGTTAGACACATCTTATTGTAGCATGCTCACCTCACCCCCTCTTGGTGGTCCACGTGGAAGTGGGAGAGGAGAGAGAGCGTCTTTACTCTCTTGGGATATTTAATAGGTAGCCCCAAGACATGCATATTCAGCAGTTACATACATCACAAGGTGGGTGGTAACTCCAGTAAGGCCCCTGAGCTCACAGGTGAGGAAACCTAATACCTGCATTGGGGGAAGGGGTGGGGGGGGCTGGGTGACACTGCCACAGTGGGTGGAGTTAGTAACAGATGTCCGCTTCTGTCGGGAGATAAAATCAACCACGTGCTTACTTTAAGGCAGCATGGCTGTTAGGGGAGATTCTGTGGGAACGATATTTAAAGCGGGATCATATGCTTGGACTTTATCTCTAACTTACCAAAGTGGAGGCTTTCCTACCGTGGAAGACCAGCTTTCAGATTCCCTCTGTGATACGTTAGGGAATTGAGTCCTCCTCCTATTTCCCTCAGGGCTGGTTTCCCACACTGCTCTCTCCCGCAGGGTTGCTGGGAGTCAGAAGGGGCCCAGAGGCAGTGAGTTTGCTTTGGTGTTGAGGCACTGCTGGGGGGCAGGGGGAGGGGCTGATGGTGTCCCACCAGGCCCACAGCCAAGTCACATGGGCAGTGAACACGCACGGACTGCCACGAGGCCATTCTGATGCATGGAAGAATAGAGCCGCTCCGTACCATTTCTGAGACAGAGCTCCTGTATTGAGCTTGTTTCTCCTGGGGAGCCGTTGGTACGTTTTGAGTGGTTGGTCTTGCAGTTAGCAACCCACCGCTTAGCCTAGTGCACCCCCAGGGCTCAGACCACTGCCATGGTCGATGCCACTCCCAGTGACCCTGCAGGACGGCAGAGAGTTGCCCCTGTGGGTTTCCCTGTCACCCTTCACCAGGAGAGTAGAAGCAAGCCCCGTTGCAGTCCGACTCCCAATCACTCTCTGCCCAGGACTCCGTGTGCTATGCAGACCAAGCTCCCGCCATGGGATACTAGGACAGGGTACAACTGCCCCTGTGAGCAGCCGAGACCCGCCCTGCAGGGCGAAAGCTGCATTCTTTCCTCCAAGTCTGTGTGGCGAAGCCCTTGGAAAGGCTTGGTTTAGATTCCCGGCAAGGGGGCCGTAAGAGTTAGCAGTTGGATTAGCTGCTTTTAATAAGACGCTTCCATACCAAGGGGCAGCACCAATTCCCACCTTGAATGCTGCTTGGCGCGGAGTCTGGTTAATGACCCGGTCCAGTCAGTCCCTCTTGCTCAATCCCAGAATCGTTCGTGGTTAGGACCCACTTGGGTCTGCCTCGAACCTCAGAACAGAGGGTCCTGACCTGACTCCCTCTTCCTGTGTGTGTGGGACAGATTGTGGGTGCGGGTGAGAGACCTGGCATTCAGGAGGGAGGAGGGCAGAGTGGAGGGGAGACGATGGAGCTCTGCACACATCTCCTAGGCAAAGTGAGCGAGGTGTGACGTCAGGTTGAGGGTGGGCTGAGAATGAGGGGGTTCGAGCCCCTGGTGGGATGGAATAAGCCTGGACGGAAGTGAGGAGCAGGCATGGGTGAGTCGGGTGCTCCGTATGCGCTTGTGGATGCTGAAGGCGCTCTTGGACATCACATAGCCTAGCAGGACCTTGCCCCCAAGCTTCAGCTCCCAGGTGAACCCTGCCATTCACTAAAACCAAACCTGTTCCAACTCGGGGACCCCATGGCTTTCTGAGGCTGCCCATCTTGACAGGAGCAAAACGCCTCCTCTTCTTCCTGCCCAGTGGCTGGTGGTTTCAAACTGCCGACCTTGTGGTTAGCAGCCCAATGTGTAACTTCGACGCCACCAAGGCCCCTTTGAACACCTCTAACTGGACGATGTGTGATCTTGGGGGGGCGTTTGGGGGAGGTGCAGAAGGGGCGGAAAGCTGCACCAGCCAGCTTTTGGGGTGAGTGGGGTGGGGCGTGGACTTCACAGGAAAAACCTTGGCCAAGGGTAGAAGGGCAAGAAAGACCGTGCCTTCGGAGGAGAGCGGCATGGGACCCTGGCCTTAGCTTGTCCTCTCCTGCCCAGGGTGTCCTCGGAGATCCGCTACCGGAAGCAGCCCTGGAGCCTGGTGAAGTCGCTCATAGAGAAGAACTCGTGGAGCGGGATAGAGGACTATTTCCACCACCTGGGTAAGAGGCAGGGACGTCCTCGGGAGTGGGGGGGGGGCAGCAGTGCCCTGTCAGGGCGCAGACACGGAGCCTCCTCTTGCGGTTGCAGAGCGCGAGCTGGCCCAGGCCGAGAAGCTGTCCCTGGAGGAAGGCGGCAAGGATGCCCGGGGCCTGCTGTCGGGCCTGCGGAGGCGGAAGCGGCCCCTGAGCTGGCGGGGCCATGGCGACGGTCCCCAGCACGCAGACCCGGACCCCTGCGCCCGACCTGGCCTGCACGCCTCGGGTGCGCATTCTCGGGGCTCTCGCAGGGGCGCCTGGGGCGGGGCGTCCGCAGCCGGGTGCCAGTCTGACTCGAGTTACTCGCCCACAGGCTCCCTCAGCTCCCGCTTCTCAGAGCCATCCGTGGACCAGGGTCCCGGGGCGGGTGTCCCTGGCGCGCTGGTCCTCATCAGCATAGTGTGAGTACCAGACGGCCGATGGCCTGGGCTGAGGGCCCCGGGTTAGGACCCTGGACCCTCTCAGCGTGAGGATTCCGTGCGAGGGCATTTGGGGTGTACCCGGAGCGCTCCTGGGGGCGGGCTCAGTTTGGCACCTTTTCCTGGGGCAGAGCAGGGGGCAGGGAGGGCCCCTGGGAGAGGGGTGGAAAGTCTGGTGGTGGCATTTCTCCACGGTTTTTCTGTCCAACTGCTAAGCGCGGTGATCCTGAGGCTCAGAGCAGAGCTGTCCGGGCTGCGATGGGCAGCTCAGGCCACCCCTGGGCTGCGGGAGGCAGAGGGGGGGCAGGGAGGGCTCCGAGCAGCAGACCCGAGAACAGCGCAGGCAGAAAGGCCTGGAGGTAGCGCCAAGACTGAGAGCCGAGGTCCCTGCGCTGTGAGCTAGTCAGGGGCAGATGTGGGTGCCAGATCCCGTGGCCCTAGGTCTTCAGTAGCAGCCCCTGGCGAGGCTGGGTGGCACATTCCCCTGGGAGCTGCCTGGGGTCCTGGACTGGTGGGCGGGGCCATTTGCAGTGGGCGGGGCAGCTCTCACCAATTTGTCTCCACCTTCACTGCCTCCTCAGGATCTGTGTGAGGTAGGCTCCTGGCTCTCCCACCCTCCTACTCCACCTCACCTCCCCACCCTGGGCTCTGCCAGCAAGGCCACATGCCTGGCACTAGAGGGTGCGGCTTGGGACAGGCAGGCCTGCTGTTTGTGCCATCCGCCCATCTCTGAGCCAGTTCCCAGCATGCTGTACGAGTCTTGGCTTCCTCTGAGAAAGGGGGCGGTCACCGAGCCCCCTGCAAGACCTGGTTGAGTGGGTGGTATCGAGAGCAGGGCCCTAACTTGAGGTAGTATTCATAGCCCATGACTCCTGACCTCTGACCTCTGACCCCCAGCCTCATCATCCTCATCGCCCTCAATGTCCTCCTCTTTTACCGCCTCTGGTCCCTGGAGAGGACGGCCCACACCTTTGAGTCCTGGCACAGTCTGGCCCTGGCCAAGGGGTAAGTGGGGAACCCTGGGGGGAGGGGGGGAAGAAGGGGGGCGTCCAGACCCCGCTCAGGCCCTGCATTTGTTCCCCACAGCAAGTTCCCGCAGTCGGCCACTGAGTGGGCCGAGATCCTGGCCCTGCAGAAGCAGTTCCACAGCGTGGAGGTACACAGGTGGAGGCGGATCCTGCGGGCATCTGTGGAACTCCTGGACGAGGTGGGAGGGGACCCCACCCGTGGGCTGAGAGGGGACCCCACCCCTGGGCTAGAAGGGCAGTTGGGAGGGGCAGGAGCCTAGGTGAGATTCTTCCCCCACTCTGGACCTCGTTTTCCTCATCAGTAAAACAGGAAGGCTGTTCATAGTCTCCCCCACTTCCACCCCCCGCCCCTGTCAGTGTTGCTGGAAAAATGTGGGATGGTTCGCGCACAGGGGCAAAAAGACAGGAAACAGAAGCGTCTGGCTTCAGGAAGGGCTTTGTCTAGCCACCCAACTCTCTTCTGGAGTAGAAAGCCTGTCTTTCTCCCAAGAAGGCCTACTGGGCTCAAACTGCTGGCCTGGCAGTTAGCAGCCCAGTGGGTGACCACTCCACCACCAGGGCTCCAGGTTGGTGGCTTAGCCATTTGTCAGGTGTGAGAACGGAACCGTCCCTCATCACCCAGGATTTTCGATGTAGATTGCCTAGTCCAAGTCCCAAGGGGCTCACCTGCTTTCACCCTGGCTCCCCTCTGCTCCCAGAGTAGGGTGTCTGAGCAGCTAAGCAGGGTGGGTGGCACCGCCCCCTGCTGGTGCTCACCCCACCCGCGCCCTCCGTTCCAGATGAAGTTCTCGCTGGAAAAGCTCCATCAAGGAATCACAGTATCAGATCCTCCCTTCGACTCCCAGCCGCGGCCCGAGGACAGTTTCTCCTGAGGAAGCCCGGCCCCCTAGCCGCTTCCCCCAAATGGACAGACGGACACAGCCTCGGCGGCACTGCTGGCACAGTGTGAGTGCCGGGAGCCTCCGGCCCACCCCTCGGAGCGGCCCCACCGGGGGCCCCGCAGATGTGGGGGCAACAGAACCGAGATGCACTTTAGACCAGCATGCGCACCCAGCTGCATTGCCGGCCCAGCCAGGGGCCCGGCCTGTCCTTTGGCAGGCCCCCCACTAACTTATTTTGTCTGGCTGGGGCTGCGGAGGGCGCCTCCCGGGGTGCACGAGTCCCTGAGCTCTGGATTTAATGTATTATATTTATTTGGGCCGGACAGAGCCCCAATAAAGGGTCAGAAATGGCTGTGGCTGTGCGTGTGGACCCCAGGAGCTCTAGGGACCTCTGAGGGCATATGGAACCTCCCCCTGCCCGGCTGTGGTGTAACGGGAGCTGTGTCCACGTCCTAGGGCCGGAGTCACTGAAGTGATTTAGAATTCCCCCACATCTTACCCAGGCTGGGCTGGCAGCATGCAGTGTGATGCCCTGGGTCCAGACTCTGGTGCCAGGTGACCTGGGTTCCAATCCACCCTGTGCTATTGAGCTGTCGTAACCTGGAGCAGCTCGCTCGGCCTCTCCACACGTGGGTGAGCTCTTCGTACGATGGGCGTACGAGCACCACATGCTCCAATGGTGGTTTTGAGAAAGGAGCCCTGGCGGCACTGTGAGCTTGGCATCTGGCTGCTAACCAACCACAAGGTCAGTGGTTCGAGCCCACTACCGCTCTGAGGGAGAAAAATGGAGGCTGTCCATTTGGAAAGATGTACAAACTTTGAAACTCTACAGAGCAGTGTTTCCCAAAGAGGCGGGTCTACTGCTCACCCGCCCCCACCCCCTCAGGCAGGTGCTGGAGGATCTGCAGCTCAAAACAGAAACCTCACTGCCACCTGGTCCATCCTAACTCAGTGACCGGGCAGGATGGGGGACCCTGCCTCTCTCAACGAATAGAAAGTCCTTCTTCTGTGGAGCAGTGGTGGTTGCCAGCTGCTCACCATTACGCCATCCGGGGGTTGGCAAAGGCACATCCCTACGCTTCCTCCTGGGTGATGGGCGATAGCACACAGGTGTTTTAAGCACCAGGGGTGCGGTGCATTGAGTGCTTTTTAATAGAATGGGTGGGGAACATCCGGCCCATGGGAGAAATCACCAACACCAGCTAGCACCACACACCTCACCCACAGGAAGCAGTCCCAGCCTTCGCATGAGGGACGAGTGGCTTAATGTGTGACCAGCATGGCCCTTGGCAGAAAAAAAAGATTCCCCACCCCTGCCCTATGGGGTACAGTTTTAGTCTGTAACACGGGGTCACCATGAGCCCCACACCACACCCCTTTGCCTCCTGTCCCGGAGCACTGCTCCCCATCCTGCCCTTGCAGCCGAAGCAGGGCAGGCGCCAAGGGCACTCCAGGCTGGCAGCATCCATTAACCACAAGATCGGAAGAAGACCCTTTGTCAAGGGCCTGCTCGCTGCTTAAGTGAGTTCCGCATCCGGGAAGAGCCCCATACGCATGAAAACCAGGGGACAGTTGCCCTCAAGTCTCTTCCAACTAGACCACCAGATCGCTCTTCAAAGGGGTGGACTTTGATCGCCAGCCTCCTGGTTAGGAGTACATTAATAATGTGCAACATCCAGGGACCTACCTAAGCCTTGTTGCCAACTAAACCCAACTCACTGCCATGGAGCCAATTCTGACCTGCAGCCACCCCCATAAAACTGTCCCCATAGAACTGTCCCTGTGAGCAATACAAGCATGCACTCTCCACCACCCTCGTGGTTGGAGCCAATGCGTCAACCCATCTCCTTGAGGGTCCTCTTTGCTGACCAAGCATGATGTCCACACAAAGCCCTCGCTGTCGTGTATTCGTGTGACAATGCACCAGACATCATCCGGGGTGCTGAAGCCACAAGGCTGTGTCCGGCAGTGACCTCAAAACAAACTCACTGCCCTGGGGTCGATCCTGACGCACAGGGTGGAGCTGCCCCGTGGGTTTTCTTCATGGGAGTAGAAAGCCGCCTCTCTCTCCAAGGATGTTTTTGAGCTGCTGACCTTGCAGTTACTAGCTTAACTCAGAACCACTATGCCACTATATTCCAGGATGAAAGACACAGGAAAGGAACAGACTATAATACATGGAGAATCTAATGTCCAAGAGTGAAAAAAAACAACAACTAGACAACTGTAAAAGGGGTTGGGTAAGGGCTGGGGGAGGCAGTGAGCCTGAGTGGACACAAAGCAGGCTCACCAAGGGGACACTGGAGCCCCAAACCACTGGAGGTGAGGGTGTGAGTCTTTGGGGCATCCTGGCTGAGAGAAGGGGCAAGGGGTCCAAGGCAGAAATGAGCTTGGTACGTGACAGTATGTTTTAAAATACTGCTATGAAATCCTGGAAACCTTTATTAATAAAACGTGAAGCTACTGTTTCCCAACCTGGCCTCCATCTGGGTCCCTACACTTGTGAGGCCCGTGTTTCCAGCTCTCAGCCTTCGGTTTACACCCGGCCGAACAATGTAGATGTCCTCACTCTCCGTCGGGTGCATGCCGACTCATGGTGGCTGTAGGACTGGGGAGAAGTGCCCCGGTGAGTCACTTTCTATGGGAGTAGAAAGCCCCGTCTTTCTCCCATGGAGCGGCTGGTGGTTTTGAACTGCCAACCGTGCAGCTTGCAGCCTTGCACACTTAACCACTGTGCCACCATGACTCCTAGGTAGGCATCCTGGAGGGACTGGAAATGGTGCTTCTTCTCGGTGCTCCTTGAGTCTGGGACACACGCAAGTCTTAAGGGCCAAGATCGGCGCTGTGGGGTGGAAATTTCCCAAGGAGATGCTGGTAGCAGAAGGAGCGGGTGCAATGGGTGAGAAAAAGCCCTCGATGTAACTGCCTTTTTCTGAATGACACAGTTTTCCCTTAGGACAGCGGTTCTCAACCTGTGGGTCGAGACCCCTTTGGGGGTCGAACAACCCTTTCACAGGGGTCACCTGAGATCATTGGAAAACACATCTTTCCCATGGTCTTAGGAACTGAGACACAGCTCCTCTGTCTCCAGGCGGGTCCACTCACAGGCAGATACGCCCACACACAAGTACCGGGTGTGAAGACTGTTACCCACGTTACACCATGCTTCAAGACAAAATCTCATTGATTTGTCATTAGAAATAAATATTTCATATTATATAATGACCTAGTGTTTTTGTGATTAATCACGATGCTTTCATGATGTTCAATTTGTCACAATGAAAATACATCCTGCATATCAGATATTTACATGATTATTCATAACAGTAGCAAAATGACAGTGAAGAAATAGCAACGGAAATAATGTTATGGTTGAGGGTCACCACCACATGAGGAACTATATGAAAGGGTCTCGGCATGAGGAAGGTCACTGCCTTAGGAGGTCCTGTGTCCCTAGAGACATTCTATCAAGATGACACCATTAGGATCCCCCACTACCCCCAAAGTGGCCATAACCTCTTAAGTTGACCTCCGCTTTGCATTTAACTGGCCAGCAGCTCTCCCCAAAGCCATTGTTTCGACTGGCGCTATTTTGTGGGGTGGACACCCTAAGAAGACTGGTCAGTCAGAGAACTTGTCTGCAGCCATCCACTGATTGCAAAAACCAAACTGCCTCTAGTCCATTCTGACTTAGCTGCAAGAACTGCTTCTGTGGGGTTCCCCAAGGGTACCCAGTCAGGGAAGTGGTCCTCCCCAGCATCCTCAGAGAGAAAATTGCATTTTGTTTGGGATAAACCCATATAGATAGGAACAAGAACCCTAGTAGGAATGCTTTGACTTACCCTTGGTTTTGGGATGGGGGAGAGGCTGGGTAGCAGCTATTAGGTTGTGGGGGGTAGGGAAGGGTGAGAAGATGACATCAGCGACAACAAGGTGTGAGGGGTCAAGTGGGGTCCCAGAAGCTGGTACCTGTAGGCCCCAGAGCAGCCCCTGGGCTGCACCCTGAGGTGCCCCAAGCAGGGTGGAGTCTAGGGCGTTAGTGGGAATCCCTAGCTCGCTCTTGCTCCCTTGGGTCGCTGCAGAGTTGCCTCCAGGCCCGGAGGCCAAGGTTCTTCCGGGGTGGTCAATTGGAGGTCCACCGGAACCCCTTTCATCCTGCTAGGGTGACCTGCAAATTCCGGGATGGGAAACCGGACCGTCTTCTAAGGCCTCTTGTGACTCTGGGGGTTGACCTTTCCCAAGGTCCCGAGCGGGACGTCCCCGGGGTCTGGAGAGGTCTGAACCCCTAGGCCGCCACCCCTTGCCCAGAAGCCGCGGCCCCTGCGCCGCCCAGGGAGACCGGTGCGGCGGGCGCTTCCCGGCCGGGCCGCTGCGGCAAAGGCAGGGCGGCCGCGCCCTCCCCCCGCGGTGATTCATCCCGCCCCCTCTCCCCCCTCCCCCGCCCTCCCCGGGCCGCCGCTCGCGCCGCAGCAGTGCGCAGGAGCCGGTGCCCCGCGCGCCTGAGCCCGAGCGCGGCCGGGGTCGCTCCACCTGGCGAATGCGTCCGGCTGCGCTCGCCAGCGCAGCAGCCCGAGCAGCGGCCGCCGGTGCGGCGGGGATGCCCGGACGCCGGGCCCCGGGGCTGGGCCCCCGGCGGTAACCGGAGCGGGGGGGCCGCGCCCCCCCTCCCCCCCGCCGGTCCCAGAGCCGCAGCTGCTGCGCCCGCGCGCTCCCGGGGACATTCTAACCTAACCGCCGCCAGGTCCCGCCGCCTCTCGCCCCGCTATTAATACCGGCGGCTCAGGAGGGGGGCGCAGCGCGCGCCGCGCAGTCATGGGGACGCTGCTGGCCTTCGTGGTCGGCGCCGCGCTGGGTGAGTGCGCGGGGCGGGGGGGGGGGGCGCGCGGCTGGGGGCGCAGTCCGGGCGGTGGGGAGCGCGCGCTGGACCCCGGGGCCCCGCGCGGGGGGCCATCCCGGGCTCATCCCCTCGGCCCGGCTAAGTCCGCTTCCGCGAGAAGTTGTGCGCCCGCGCGCGGGGAGCGGGGCTGGGGAGGGCGGTGGGGGTGGGGATGCGGGTGGGCGAGAGAGGACCGGGGCCGGCTGGCCCAGCCGGGCGGTCGCGGGCACCGAGCCGGGAGCGAGGAAGCGCGGAGTCAGCTGCAATGTGACACTCACAGCCGCCGCCGCGGGAGGGGGACGGAGGGAGGGCGGCGCCCAGAGACCGGGCGGAGAGACCTGGAGAGATGGGAGGGAGGGGCGAGGTCCTGAAAAGGACCCAAGTGCGCCTCCGGGAGAGATTGGGGTCCAGGGAGGATGGAGAGGGGACTCTGGACCAGGAGACAGTTGGCAGGAGAGCTGGGGGAGAGAGACGTCCAGTGGACGCGGGAGAGAGGAGGTTCTGAGCGGTGAGAGCGGCATTCGAGAGAGAAGAGCCGAGCCGGGGATGAAGGAGAAAGATGGAGAGTCAGGTCGAATCTGGAGTTTTAGAAAAGGCAGTGGCGGGAGGGGAGGAGGTGGAGGAAGTCTGAGCGAATGAGTGTGTGTGCGTCTGGAGAGAAGACACAGTGCAGGGCTACTTCAGAGACTACTCCAGAGAAATGAGGACGCAGGAGGCAGGGAGGGACTTGGGGCATCAGAGAGGCAGCAGGGGCGGAGGCCCAGAAACCCCAAAGAATAAGAGGGCAGAGATGGAACGTGAGAGGCACAAAGCATTAGCTAGGGAGCGCTTGGACCGAATCCGACTGGGATGCAAAGCCCCCCCCCCACACACACCCCAAAGTAAAGGGCTTGGTGAGTCTGAGAAGAGGGGTGGGGTGAAGTCTGGAGCGAGGTGACTGGGAGAGAGGAGGGTCAAGGCTGGAGACGTTGGGGTTAGGTCACACAAGGGCTTGTGGGAAGGCGCAGGGAGCAGGGCTGGAGGGTAGTGTCCCATCCTCCTTCTTCCAAACCCATCTCTCAGGGCAGGCTGGTTGGCAGAGCAAATGCAGCTAGAACGCTAGTCCCTCCACCTTTCACCTGAAGGAGGACGACTTAGGGAGCAGAGCGCAGGCCCAGTTCCTGGCAACCCTAACAGCTCCATTGACTGCCGGGGGAGAAGGGGGCCCCCTGGGTGCCAGCCCCAACTCTGAGGCTGTACCCGACTTATGGTAACCAACAGAAGCCAAGAGGATCATGCCCTTCACATAACAGAAGGAAACCGAGGCTCAGAGAGGGTGAGTGACTTGCCAAGGTCACACAGCAGGTGGCAGGGCCCACTTGTGCCCTCAATCGCATTCTGAGTGGAGAGGGAGCAGATGGCTTCCCAGGGGCCTGAAAGCCAGCAGCCCGGGGAGCCTCTCTCTGCCCAGGGCAGTAGGCGTCCTTGCCTGACCAGAGCCTGCTGTCCCCTCAGTGTCTTCCGTCTGGGGGGGCTGCGTGGAGGTGGACTCTGACACCGAGGCCGTGTACGGAATGACCTTCAAGATCCTATGCATCTCCTGTAAGCGACGCAGTGAAACCAGCGCGGAGACCTTCACCGAGTGGACTTTCCGCCAGAAGGGCACGGAGGAGTTTGTCAAGGTGTGTGTGTGTCCGACAGTCAGGGGCCGAGGCCCGAGGAGCAGCGGTTGTTTGATTTTAATAATTTAATTTACTACTACTGATGGTCTGGATTCAAATTCCACCTCTGGTGCCGCCGGTGGTCCAGTAGGGATGCTGGACAAGTCCTTGGGCCTCTCTGGGCCAGCGTCCTCACCTGTAAGACGGACGGACGGTGGTCTCTCTCATGGGAGGATTGATGGAGTTGGTTGATGTGCCCAGCAGGCAGCTGGCACAGGGTACCTAGTCTTGGGGTGGGGGTGTCACTGTGTGGCGTAAACAAGGGGCTGTGAGCGGAAAGCGTGGAGGTAGCAGGGCACCCAGAGGCACCGAGTAACCAAGCCCTGGCAGTTGACGACTGGGAAAAGCCAAAACATTTTACTCTGTTGCTCACAGGGTCTCCATGAGTCGGAATCCACACAATGGTGGGGGGGCAGCGAGGGGCCGTGGTGGTGGAGGTGGAGGGGGTGTTTGGTTTGGCAAAGTCTGCCAGGTGCAGCAGCAGCAGCAGCAGAAGTGTCTGGGGCCCTCTCAACATGACGTGGGTGTTTTGAATGACACGTGGTGGGGGGTGCCCTACATTCCTGAGAGCCTGCAGAGGGAGCTGAGGTTCACAGCAGATGGGGTCAGGTGGCCTCAGTCCAGCCTAAGGAGCATCCCTGGGGGCTGGGGGCTATGAGGGAGGCAGGAAGGTCAATGAGGGTTTGGGGTGACTGTGCAGTGTGTGTTTGCGTGAGCGAGTGTTGTGGGTGCGTGTCCAGGTCTTGGGCAGGTTCAGGCAGTGACCCCAACTGCTCCATCCCCACGCCGACCAAGGTCAGGTTGCTTGAGTGGTCTCTGGGTCATGGCTGGGGAAAGAATCCGAAAAGGATAGAGATGGACGGGCGGGGAGGGCAGACCCTGGCGGGGACACCAGCCTCCTCTTCTGTGGGGCCCAGATTCTGCGCTACGAGAATGAGGTGCTGCAGCTGGAGGAGGATGAGCGCTTTGAGGGCCGCGTGGTGTGGAACGGCAGCCGGGGCACCAAGGACCTGCAGGACCTGTCCATCTTCATCACCAACGTCACCTACAACCACTCGGGCGACTACGAGTGCCACGTCTACCGCCTGCTCTTCTTCGACAACTACGAGCACAACACCAGCGTCGTCAAAAAGATCCACCTGGAGGTGGTGGACAAAGGTGAGCTGGGCCCCCACCTGGCCCCCTGGCCTCTGTCACCCACCGGTGGCCAGACGGAGGGACAGATGGCAGGTGGAGGCAGGCTGGCTGCAAGCCTAGGCCAGGCTCCACCCACACCTCCAGCCTCCCTTCCCGGACCCGCCATGGGATGGGGCTCATAATGGGCTGCTTGCTCTTCCCTGCATAAGGGTTCTGGGTGCAAAACGCAAGACCCATCTCTACAACCAGTGCAGGTGGCCTCAGAGCGGGGGGCTTTGGGCAGAGGAGATGGTGATAAGGGCCCCCGACCCCCTATTGGAGCCGTTCGATATAAGGGGCTGGGGGTGGCGATGGGGATGGTTGCTAGCTTGTGGTGGCTCCTGGCACATGTGCGGCAGGGCCTCACAGTGTGGCGTGGTGGCAGGGGCTCTGGCGATTGGATTGGGTAGACTGAGCCCTGCCTCCCCCGCCTCCCCCTGGTGGGGGAGCGATCGATGGCAGTGTTGTGTCACTTGTGCGGCACTCCGACGACGTGACTGTGCACATTCGTTCCTGGGGAGCGAATGGCACATTTGCAAAGAGGCTTTGATTCTGTAGGAAGGTGCTGGAAGTGGGAGGTGGTGTTGAGAGCGAGAGAAAGTGGGGGTGGGGGTGGGGTCCAGATCCCAGCAAGGCCCAGAAGCAGAATGTGGATGTGGGAGCCCCTCCCAGTCACCCTCTGGGCTTGCCCCCATTTCAGAGATGAGGAAAACCAAGGCTGGGAGGTGACCAATGCTTGAACTCAGTCTTAACCTGAGCCGCTGCCACTCCTGCCTGTGGCCCGATTCCCTGCAGCCCGCTGGCGGCCAGCGCCTGCTGTGAGATTCTTTTTATCTTTGGCATGATCACATTTGTCACCCAGGTGGGACAGCAGAATGCCCCTTAGAGTGGTGTGTGTGGCCCTGGCCAGCGGCTGGGTGCTGGGTGCGGTGGTCATTGCAGGGAGGTGGAGCCGCTGCGTGAGCTGGGGGTGTGGGGAGCACAGTTGCCACAATAAAACCCAAGCCCGCTGCCGCCTCTCAGATAGGGTCTCCCAGGCTGCAAGGCTTTGCAGGGAATAGACAGCCTCGTTTGTCTCCTCAGGAGGGACTAGCAGGCTTGAACCACCAACCTTGTGCTTAGTCGCCTGTGCCTAACCCACTGCACCACTGGGGCTGGGCCGTAACAAACATGCCTAGAATATTTCAGATCAACACCGACTGTATTGCTGCTCTCTCAGGAATCCAGGCTTGGGGGGTGGGGGGTCTAGCAGGTGGGGGGCCCAGGAGGCCCCTTCTGTCACTCAGGAGCTTTTCACCCTGGTGCTGAGCCGAAAGCAAGCTGGCAGCTTCATCTACAGGGTGGAGGCGGGGCTTCCCACACCTGTGCGCTTTCTTTTGTTTTAGCCTAACTTATACTATCTCCTGAGTCCCTGGGTGGTCCCATCATGTAAGCTGAAAGGCTGGCGGTTTGAAACCAACTAGAGGTAGGGCAGTCTGCTTCTGAATGCCACAACTTGACCCTGAAAAGCCCCATAGAGCACAGCTCTACTGTGCCCCCCCCCCCCAATGTACTCTGGCAACTCAGTGGTAGTAGACCACCTCCCAGAGCCTGTGGCTTAACTGCCTTTTCCACCATAGAGCTACCACCATGTACCATTCTCCTGTGCCTCCCACCTGCCTGGTCCTCGGGTGCCTTCCTACTCAGAGCCAGCCATATGGTGCCTTGTCCGACTCTGCTCTGTAGGGTCTTCAGTGCCTGTGATCTCCCAGAGCTAGCTCACCAGGACCGTGACCTCCCAAACCTAGCTCACCAGGCCTTTTTTTGGAATTATTATTATTATTTACATTTTATTAGGGGCTCATACAACTCTTATCACAATCCATACATATACATACATCGATTGCATAAAGCACATCCGTACATTCTTTGTCCTAATCATTTTCAAAGCATTTGCTCTCCACTTAAGCCCTTTGCTTCAGGTCCTCTTTTTTTCCCCCTCCCTCCCCGCTCCCCCCTCCCTCATGAGCCCTTGATAATTTATAGATTGTTCTTTTGTCATATCTTGCCCTATCCGGAGTCTCCCTTCACCCCCTTCTCTGCACCAGGCCTTTCTTACAGGGTGCTGCTGAATGGATTTGAACTGAGGACCAAGTTAGTAAAAACCTCACGAAACTCCAGACTCATTACCATCGAGTCAGTTCTGACCCCCAGTGGGGCTACAGAACGAAGTAAACCTGCCCCTGTGGGTTTCGAGACTTCACATCTTTATGGGATCGGGCAGCCTCACCGTTGTTTTGCAGAGCGGCTGGTGGGTTTGAACTGCTGACAGGGTAATTAGCAGCTCATTGGCACCAGGCTCCTTAGTCAAGTGCAAACTGTTGGCACCACACACAGGGGCCTTCTGCTGCTTCCCAGGGTCCGTGTGGTTCACAAGTGCTGTTCATTCACTGTGTGAAAGCATGGCGTTTCTCACGCGGTTCTTGTTTACAGTCACTGGGAGTTGGAATGGACTCCGCAGCCGTGCGATGAACGGAGTATGCTTGCTGTCTACATGAGACTGTGCTAGGGGGTTGCTATGAGTCAGAATTGACTCGAAAGCTGTGGGTTTGGTTCATTCTGTAGTAGCAGCCCTGGTGGTTTGGTGTTGGGCTGCTGACTGCAAGGCTGGCAGTTCAAACCCACCAGCCGCTCCTGTAAAGATCTACCATCTCAGAAAGACCCTGCATGTCGACGGTTGCTTTGAGTCGAATCGGCTGGATGGTAGTGGGTTATCCTTCGGCATGTATCAAACACGTAACAGTATTTCTGTCACCATCCATCTGTGGCTGTGGCGTGGGGGTGGGAGTGGGGCGATGTCTGTCCTCTTACTTCACAGGACACAGAAGGATCGCCATTGCCGCTAGCATGAGCCCAGTCTGATTCCTGCGAGGCAGAGGTCAGACGCAGCCTTCAGCCCCTTCACCAACCCCGACAGCCTCACCCTCCCATCGCACGCTCTGAGGCGCCCTCAGTTGACAGCCTGTGGCAGTGGCTGCACATAACTCGCAGACAACACTCCCGCGAATGGGATTATTAGGGAAGCAGCCAGCCACTATTCAGGATCAGAAACACCCAGGATACAGTTCTTCAATCAGAACAGCCTCCTTTTTCCTGTCTTCCAAGCATACTCTCTCTCTGGCCCCATGGTGCCCCTGGCCTGGATCCCACCCAAAGTTCTTTTAGCTCCGCCCTTTAGTGCTCTGCCAGCAAGCCTCCTGCCCAAAGGTACTCTGCCTTCTCCTTCCACGGGCCAGGAAGCCCACAGCTTCCTGCCCAGGTCCGGCTGTCCTTGGTTCCACCACGTCCAGGGTCACAGCTCTGACTCCTGGTCCGAGGCGCTTTGGCGCAGGGATCGCAGGTCACGCTGCGCTGCTGGCTCTTCTTTCTGGATGGCAGTGCCACCCTCGTCTGCCTGTGGGGTGGCTCCTTTTAAGCCGAGCAGGATGGCAACGCATAGCCCCCTCTTCCCATCAGAACATATCGTTACTCGTGTCGCTCATCACACGACGTGTTTGTTCGTTACTCACAATACTCTGGCGTGGTATTTTTAATTAGCTAATTTCTTGCTGCGTTTCCCACAGCGCCCACTGACATGGTACAAACCCCAAAGGAGGGAACCAAGCCATTTCTAAAGGGTCAGATGGACCTCAGGGGTGAGGATGAGACTGGCCTGGGAGGGGTGCCGCAGGGGGTCAGGGGCAGATAGATGGGGCTCGGGCCTCCCTGGAGCAGGGGCAGGTGAATGGGGAGCAGGAGGTTAATTCTATTTTGGGTGTACTCGCATGAGGGGCAGGCACCCTAGGACAAGCAGCCTCAAAGAGGGGAGGACTCCGATCCCAGGCCTTTGGTGTGGGCTGGTGGGCCAAGCTGTTGGAAGGTCTTTGGTTTCCGAGAGAACTCCAAGGTCTCCCCGACCCCGTGCCTGGGGCTCACGGCTCACTGTGTGGCCCTGCGAGAGGCCTGCCCGCTGTGCTGCTGCCTCAGTTCCTCATCCTGCGATGCCTGTGTGTCGTGGAGCCTGCACTGCGCTCCTGATAGCAAGACCTCACCTTTCCTTGCTTGTGGAAGGCTTACAGAGCAGATAAGAGATCGGATCTGTCAGCCAGTCTCTCATCAAACCAAGCTCACCACTGCGCAGCCAGTCAATTTGAACCCATACGTGGCCCCGACAGACAGGATAGAGCCGCCCCTGTCAGTTTCTGAGACTGTAACTCTTCACAGGAGTAGAAAGCTTGGTCTTTCTCTCCAGGCGGGGCTGGTGATTTTGAACTTCTGAGTTTGTGGTGAGCAGCCTAACTCAGTATACCACCAGGACTCCTATTCAGGCAGCCACACCGAGGGTTAAATCCTAACTCTGAGCCCACGCTTGCGCCCTTGGCCCTCTTTGGGCCTAAGTGTCTCCCTTTGGAAAATGGGCTAGTGGCCCATCCCTCACTCTGCTGAACTGACAGGGGGAGCAGAAGGCAGCATGCAGGAGATACCAGGGCATCTAAGTCCACCTGGGCCCAGGGTTCTGGGACTCAGGCAGGAATGCCAATGACTTGCATTCAGTGCGGCTCCTGAGGTCGGTGGCCAAATGGGGCCAGTCTCTCGCCTTCGGGGTCATTTCCAGTAGTCAGGGGATGCTCAGGTCCAGGGTTTGTTGTAGTGTAGGGCCCAGCCGGGGCTACACACTCACTGTGGGGGGGGCACAAGCATACATTTGGTGAATGAATGAATGAATGCCGTGTGGAGCCCTGCCCCCAGGTCTTCCTTCAGAGAGGCAGGGAGACAGAGCCAGCATGGAGGCCACCCTCATCCTGGCCCAGGAAGGACCTCACCTATGGTGGGGGGTGGGGTGTCACGCAAGGAAGCAGAAACTCTGGCTGTCTGGAAGGAGGGCCCACGGAAGTGGGATGGATATCCGGGGAATTGGCTTGGGATGCCAGGGTGGCCGTCAGCTCCGGTCCCCTGGCTGACCAGCTCCTTTTACAGTTTAAAATTAGGCCCAAGGGCAGACGGCGAGTGGTGGCCAGGGCCAGGGCTGTGGACAGATGGAGGAAGGCTTCCAGAAAGCCACAGGGCGCAGCCAAGCACGTGGAGGAGGCAGCTCTTGGAGGGGGGTTCCATTTCACCGAGGGAAAGGGTGGAGGAGGCTTCTCTGTCCAGCACCACACAGCTAGGAAGAGGCGAGGCAGGGATTCAAACACTGGCGAGCTGGCCCCACACGGCCTCTCCTCTTGACCACGATGCCGTGCTGCCCCAATAGCAACAAATAACAATACGAATCATAGAAAACATTACTGAGCCGTACTATGGGAGGAAGAGGAGGCTGTCTTTGCAAATATTTCCCCAAACCAAACTCCGTGCCATCGAGTCAGTTCTGACTCATAGTGACCCCAAAGGACAGGGTAGGCCGCCTCTGTGGGCTTCCCAGGCTGTAACTCTTTATGGGAGTAGAAAGCCTCATCTTTCTCCCAAGGAGTGGCTGATGGTTTCAAACTGCTGATCATGAGGTTAGCAGTCTAACTTGTAACCACCACACGACCAGGGTTCCTTGTAAATAGTTACAGCTCCGGAAATCCTCTTTGGGATCACGGTGCGCGTTGGAATGGATTCATCGTGGGCTAGTTGTCCGTCAAGGGGCCCTGCAGGCACAGTGGGTTAAGCCCTGGCTGCTGAAGGGAAAGGTGGTCAGCGATCAGCAGTTCACACCACCAGCCGCTGCTGTCAGAGAGAGAAGAGTCTGCCTGCTCCAGTAGACAGTTACAGTCTCTGAAACCTCAGGGAGCAAGTCCACTCTGTCCTAGAGCGTCAGTCAGCCCGTTAGGGTCAGCTCCACAGCAGCGGGTGATTATCTGCCAGGAAACTGGTGCCACCATGGTGGAATGCCCAGATGCTGATGGCAAGGTAAATCTGGCTATCTGCTCCCCTAAAAGCTATTAGGTAACCCCCCTAGGGTCACGATGAGTCAAAGTCCACTCAACGGTGTAAAGACATTCTTAGGTTAGGAATCCCCAGGTTGGAAGTTCAGACCTATCTAGGAATGGCTTCAAGACAAGCCCAAAGCTTTACTTCAGAAAGGTCGCAGCTTAGAAAATCGTATGGAGCAGTTCGGCTCTGCCGATGTCCGGTTGCCTGGAGTTGCCAGCAGCCCCTGGTCTCCTGCAGAGGGAAAGCCGGTGGCCCTCTGCCCTCGGGAGGGACCCGTGGTTGCAACAATGAGCTCCAACAGCTGAGAGGGTGGCGCAAGGCCAGCCAGTGACTGATGCCCAGAGACCTTAAGTCAGTTGCTAAAGGTCACAGCTAGCAAGTGGCCACGCCAGGATCCGAACCTGTGCCTCCAATCCTCTGCTCTCCAGGGGTGCAGGGGTGGGAGTAGACTGAGAGGGAGCCCGAGGCCTCCCTACCCCTGCCCCGCCTTCCAGAGGGGCAGCGTGTTTATGCCAGCCTGTGGACACACAGGGCCGACTCCTGGCACCCTGGGGCCGGGCGGTGGTGGTGCCGCCTGCGCGCTGGGCCCCAGCCGTGCCCCTAACCCCTGCCTGCCCCCTCCCCTCCCCCGGCAGCCAACAGAGACATGGCGTCCATTGTGTCCGAGATCATGATGTACGTGCTCATCGTGGTGTTGACCATATGGCTTGTGGCCGAGATGGTTTACTGCTACAAGAAGATCGCCGCCGCCACGGAGGCCGCCGCGCAGGAGAACGCGTGAGTGCGGCGGGGGCGGGGCCTGTTGGAGGGGCGGGGCCCAAGGGGGCGGGGCGGGGCCTGTTCGACGGGGCGGGCCTGTTGGAGGGGCGGGGCCCAAGGGGCGGGGCGGGGCCTGCGGGGCGGGGCGGGGCTTCCTCCCGGGGCCGGCCGCCGAGGCTGCGCCCGCCTGGAGAGTGGAGAGAGCCCAGCACAGAGGAGGGCGGGCGGGCTGGGGAGCCTTCACACTCCCCTAGGGGGGGCTCCCTGAGGTGGAACTGGGTTGTGGGAGGGGGACAGCTGGGCAGAGAGCCACTTCCCTAGAGGGCACGGTGAGGGGCCCCACCTGCTGGGGGAGCCAGGCCACTGGCTGGGTGTCCTCCCTAGAGGGGAGGGTTTTTGCATGAGGTAGGATGAAGTCTGCCCCCCCCCATCGCTCCCCCTCCCGTTCTCCTCACACTCCCAGCTCCACTTACACCTTTCCTGAGGATCCTCGCCTTTCCCTGAGTCAGGAGCCCGGAGCCCCAGGGTGCAGGCCTCAGCTCCCCTCGGTCTTCTGGGGGCTGGGTGTAACCAGCCACGGGAGTACCATGATGGTCTTTGTCCCCACAGCTCGGAATACCTGGCCATCACCTCAGAAAGCAAAGAGAACTGTACGGGCGTACAGGTGGCTGAATAGCTCAGGTAGGATGGGTGTCGCGATGGGGAGGGGGGTGCTGGGGGGCTCTGGGTAGAGCTCAGAAGGCTCCTAATGCCCTCTTTCTCCCTCCACCTTTCCAGGCCCTCGGCTTCACCTCAAGGAAGAGCCAGCCCTAATGGGGCACAGCCTGCCTCTTCCCCCACAATGGGGGTTGGCCATTCCTGGGCCTCCCCTCGCCTCAGAGTTCTGCCAACAGAGCCGCCAGGGTGGGAGGGGGGCAGGGGGCTTGGCTCGCACCCCCATTCCAGCCTTCCTCCTCCTGCCCCTATCGCCCACCCACCGCCATGCATGATGGGTAAAGCAATACTGCCGCTGCCCCCACCCCGCTTCTGCTGCCTGTTTAAGGGGGTGAGGCGGGGGCAGAGGCTCCACACCCCTCCCTCTTGCTGATTTGCACATATTGGCCGCTTCAGCCTCGCTCTACAGGGCCCCCCTCCCCAGCTACTGTCCCACTCCTGCCCGGCGGGGTCACCATGGGCTGGCATCCTTTGGGACAGGGGCTTCTGGGACCCAGTCTGACCCCCAGCGACATTACCCCGCCCGCTTCCTCCGGCTGGACCTGGGGGGGGGGGGTCTCTTGTCCCTGTGATGCACCTTGGCCCTGGCCAGACCCCCAACCCCACCCTCTCTCACCAGCCTTGGATTGTGGCCACTTAGAAAGGGGCCCCGTTCAGCCTCGTTTCTCTTTACAGAAGTAGTTTTGTTCATGAAATAAAGATTCTTGGACTTGATTGATGGTCTCGCTCGTGACACCCCCGACCCACCCCCAACTCAAAAGCCGTCATTTCCCTGGCTGTGCACACAGGGGAAGTAACAAGGGAGCAGGGAAGGCTGAGCCCCTGCCTGGGAGCAGTGGGTGAGGCCTCTGGTGTAGCTGATTAGTCTAGGGTAGAGCCAGTCATTAGCTCAGCAGGGGCAGGGCTGCTCCTGTGGAGATGAAGATGGGTAGGAGGAGCCAGCATGAGAGCCTGGGGTGCTCCAGGGAGGAGAGGCGGGGCTCCGGTTCACGGGGGGGGGGGGGGGGGGGGGGGGGTCTATGTTGTCACTAGCAGTGTGGGTCTCAGGAGGAGGTGCGGACCGAGGCAAAATATGAGACAGAAAAGCATGAACTGGAGATGGGGGGCTGGGCCGCATGGAGGCTAAACAGGCTGTCTTGGGGAGGGGGGCGGCAATGGGTCAGCCCAGGAGTGAAGGGAGGCCGTGGGACCAGTGGGTGGTTCTGACGGCACTGAGGGCACCTGCTGTGGGGGAAGCAGGTTGACTGTGGGATGGGCAGAGAGCAGGTGGATGAAGGCCTCTGAGCAGGAGCGGTGGGCCTGACTGCATGCGGACAGTCTCTGGAGGGTGCTGCTGAGTCCAAGTGGGTGGGTGGCAGGTGGCGACCCTGTGGGTCTGAATGTTTATCTGGCCCTGGGGTCTGACCCTGCTTGCTCTTGACTGCTGGCGGGACAGTGTGTGTTTGTCGCTGGACGCTCCCCGGCCCTTGGCCCGGACCTCAGCACGCAGTGGTGCCTTTTCCAAGCCAACTGCCCCAGCATCTAGGACTTTACGGGTGCCAGAGGTCACTGGCACAGGCTGGCGGACGGGCCGACGGGCAGGCAGCAGAGAGGCTGCCAAAGCAAACCAGTCCCTGTGACTTGTAGGAAGGCTACTGGGGGCTGGGAGGGGGTGGGGCTGGGAGCTGGCTGGGGCTGGGGAGCGGGGGAGTGGCAGGGCAGTGTGGGAAGGGGCTGGGCTAGGGGCTTGGGAAGGGGCTGGTGCCGGGGCTGCAACACTGCCTGGTTTAGGAGCTGGGCAGCGGAGGGCTTAGGAACTGGGCAGGAGAGCAGTGTGTCTGGGGCGATCAGGGGTGCTGGGAGGGGCAGGGGCTGGCAGGAGGGTCAGAGGCAGCCGAAACAGGAGTGAGATTAGGATAGGCAGGGTTCATTTCCATCTGTCTGTCTCCTCCCTCTAAGCACCCCAGCCCGCCCCCCCGGGGGGTGTCCAACTCCCGCTCCCCACCTCTCTGCGGAGGATGGGCATACCTGGGCTCCCAGCCGTCTGGAGTCGGGTTGGCTGTGTCCGCCCGGTGCAGCCCTTAGAAGCCCAGCCCCCGCTGCCGGGCAGGTGGCCTCCTGAGCTGCCAATCCCATGTCCAGCCCCTCCCTGCCCCTCCTCCCGCCTCTTTCTCGGCCCCCTCCTCCCCAGGTGAGGCAGCCAGGCCTAGCAGGCCCCACGCCGCTGCATAGTGCAGCCTCCTTTGCCTCCCTGGCCGCCCGCTGTTGCCGGCCACCATGCGCCTGCTCTGGCCAGGAGACTGACCGGCCTGCATCCGCACTGCAGCTCCCCCCACCTGCCAGACCCCAGGGTAAGGATGAGGGGCCCCAGGTTCAGTTTCAGCTCCGAGGACATGGGTTGCTTCCCCCCACCCCACCCCCCACTCCCCAACCTGGTGGCCACTCCTAACGTAGGACCTTCGAGGTTCATCCAGGGGTCATCACTCTGGTCTCCTCAAGAAGTCAACAGCCAAGCGGTTCAGCCCCCTCCTCCCTCAAGCACGCAGTGCAGGCCCCAAGCCCCTCTTCTCCCAGATGCAGGAGCGTGGTTCCCCAGCCCCCTCCTCCTCTGGTTCCAGGAGCAGGGCCCCCCAGGTTTGTGAATGCAGGGCTGTCCGCTGCTCAAGACACAGGGCTCTAACTTGAGCCCATCCCCTTCTGCATTAGGGCTTGGGTGCCAGACCTGGGGGTGCTGGGGCTGGGCCGCCCCCTCCCAGGCCCTGCCTCCCTGTCCCTCTTCCCGCAGGTTCTGCCCGGCCCCGGAGGTCAGCTCTCAGGAATAATTAACCAGAGTCCGGGACATGGCGGAGAAAGAAGGTAAGCGCTCTCCCCCGCCCCCCCCCTGAAGCCCCCCATGGTGGCTCTGCCTGAAGCCCCGCCCTCTGAACCATGTTCTCAGCCCTCCACCCCTTCAGTGCCCCCTCGCTCCGGGCACCCCTCTCCTGGTTCTTCTCACCCCCTTGGGAAGCTTCGTCTACCGGTTAATAATTAACCCCCCTTTCTGCGTAGCTGGACCTCCACCTACCTCCCCAATCCCTTCCTGGCTCTGGGCCTTGGTTTCCCCTCACTCCCTAGGCGTTCCTCAGCTGGCCCTGGGCCTGCCCTCTCATTGAGGCTAACATGGGGTGGCGATCAGTATTGGGGGTGCATTTGGATCCTCTCCTGTGCGGGCTTTGGCATGCGATCCCAGACATGTGGCTTCGTTGCTCTGGGCTCCCCTCTTTTCCTTGTCAAGTGGGGCTCCTGACACCACTAACTGTGACCTTGGGAGCATGGATCCCACCAGGCAGCACCCCAGCACACACTGCTGACACTAGACCACGGCGGTTCTGACGGTGGATGGTGGATGAACTTGGCGCATAGGAGCCCAGGACCCTCGGCGAGTCTAGACCCTGTCCCGCCTCTGGGCCCTGTGGGCAAAAGAACAGAAGGCAGACTTTGGACCCAGCCTGGATGGAAGGGGAGTCACCCCAGAGGACGGAGAAACTGCCTGACCCAGCGGTCAGCCTGCCGGGACTTCTGAAGCGGGGCTCCAAGTGACCAGATGCCCTCCATCTTTGCCACCCAGGCCACCAACCAAGAGAGGCCAGATTAGGGGCAGCCTTGCCTGCCTGTCTGCCCTGCAACCGGGCAGCCTCTTTCCCTGCTTCCTGGAATTATGTGATCCGGGTCAGCGCCATGCCAGATCGCTGCCAGCTGCATGGCCTTGGGCACGCCGCTTCCATCCTCTGGACCTTGGCGGCCTCATCCGTAAAGCGCAGAAGATAATGCGAATTCAAATGGGAGCCGATACAGGAAGCACAGGAGGGTTGGCCGCCCCGCCGCCGGGATGAGTATGGCTCTCCGGCCCCCTCAGGCCTCCTTTGGCCCCAGCGTGGCTGTCCCTCAGACCGTCCACCAGGTAGCCTCGGCCCAGAGTGAGCTTGGGCTGCTATTGCTCAAGAAGGGGAACAGCCTCTGGCCAAGGGAACATGTGGCACCTTCAGGGGTCTTCCTTCTTGGAGAAGACTGTGGGAAGTACCAGGACAGGGGCCTGCAGGTGAACAAACCAGGGACGAAAAAGAGGACGGGGTCCCAGAAGGGGACAGCAGTGGATCAGGGTACAAGGTGAACCGAGAGGCAGAGAGCACAGCGGGCTCTCGTGTGCTCCTGGGCAGCACGACCTGCTTCTAGAAGGATGGGAGAGGCCCCAGCTGGACACAGACGCTACAAGGCTCTGATGCTGCCCTGAGCTGGCGGGTGACTTGGTGCAGGCCTCTCACCTCCCTGCTGGGGCTCCCTCCTTTTTTGCTCAAGGCCAGCTGAGAAGGGTGACATTGAAGGGAGTGTCCTTAGGAAGGGCTGGGCAGGACAGGGCTGTGTGATGACAGGCCATCCCGATGACGGCCAAGGCTGCTGCTGCTGCTGCTGGAGTTTCTCAGACACATCCTCACAGCAAGGTGCCAGGTGCTTCCTCAGGCTCCCTGTCATCGAGCCAATTCCCACTTCCCGCCGCCCTCCAGAACTGCTCCGATAGGTTTTCTAGTCTGTAACTTTATGGGAGTAGAAAGCTTCATCTTTCGCCTGGGGAGCGGCTGGTGGTTTCAAACGGCTGGCCTTGTGGTGAGCAGCCCGAGGCATAAGCTACCAGGGTTCCTCCGGTACTGGCAGGGGGTGGGGGACCTTGGAAAGGAAGGTCATATCTGAGTTGACACTCCAGTAGGGAGTGTGGCGGGAATAGGGTGTGTCCTGCAGGGGGAAGCAGTATGGCTAGAATCGGAGAGGTGACAGACTGCTGGAGGTGTGGGGGAATTCTGGTGTGTCTTGAGGTAAAACCGAGGGCGGGGTCAGGAGAGAGGTAAGGGGC
The DNA here is from genome assembly GCF_050624435.1 of Tenrec ecaudatus. NCBI lineage: Eukaryota > Metazoa > Chordata > Mammalia > Afrosoricida > Tenrecidae > Tenrec > Tenrec ecaudatus. Next base: position 20,976,963 of record NC_134547.1, read on the forward strand.
CTGCGCACCCCTTGGGCTGGTTTTCACTGAGGGCGATCGATTTTCCGTGGCCACAAGATGGCGCTGGTGGTTGGGTCCTCCGCTACCTTGCGTGGACCAGTTCCCCGGGCTGGGATGCTTTTTGGAAGATGACTGCTAACTGCAAGGGTTAGCACTTCAAAACCACCAGCAGCTCTGGGGGGGGGGGGGGGGAAGATGAGGCTTTCTGGTCCCATAAAGATTTACCATCTTGAAAACCTACAGGGGCATCTCTGCTCTGTCCTAGAAGGTTGCTGTGAGTCAGAATCCACTCGATGGCAGTGAGTTTGGTTTCTGGGTAAGGTGCCTGATAATGACCCACAAGTTTGCCTGGTTTTTTTTTTGTTTAGTTTTGGGGGGTTTTTTTGAGGGGGGCATATGTTCAAAGTACCATGGACTTCTAAAAGGACAAACAAATCAGTGCTGAAAGAAGTACTGTCACCATGCTCCTTAGAGGCCAGGATGGACAGCCGCTGTCTCACGTGCTGTGGACGTGTCGTCGGGAGAGACCGGTGCCTGGAAGGGCGTCATGCCTGGTCAAGCAGAGGGGCAGTGACAAGCAGGAGGCCCTCAACGAGAGGGATTGACAGTAGTCACAAGCAGCACAAGAATAATTGGGAGGATAACACAGGACCAGGCAGTGTTTCACTCTGATGCGCACGGGGTTTGCTTTGGGTTGGAACCGATTCGGGGACACCTGACAACAGCAGCAGCATGCTCAACCCCAAATCTAAGTCCTGCTCTATTTTTCTGGGGGCTGAAAGTGCTGGGCTGAGGGCTTTGGACTCCGTCCCAGAGACCGTGGAAAGCCAGGGACGGTGCTAGGCAGAGAAGGGGTGAGGTTGGCTGTGCGCTATAGGAAGATACCCTTCGCTTCCATGTGGAGGGGGGAGCAGAGGACAAGGCTGAGGCCTGGTGTAGCTGGGGGCAGGGAACAAGAAAACCGAGGGACCGCCAAGCTGGGGGAGGGGCGTCCTGAGAAGGAGGGACAGTCTTGGAGGCCAGGGTACTTGATATGAGAGCTAGCAAGAAAAACCGATTCGGTGAGGCGGCGCAGCCAGCATGGAGACTGGTGGGTGTGGAAGGCATCGGGGTGTCCAGCGGGACGTGTCCCAGTGACCTCGGGACCCGAAGCTCAAGGAGAGAGTCCAGGGCTGGAACTGAGGAGAACGTGAAGCTATGGAGCTGGGGTTGGAGCTCCCCGGAGGAGTGATGGGCAGGAGGCTGGGGGACCCGCACCCTGGAGTGGGGAGATAAGGGGGGCAGAGAAGGTGCCCTCTGAGGAGTAGAGCTGGGCCCCAGGAGCATGTGGCTCAGGGCATTCACATGGAAACACTGAGCTGTCAGCCGAGTGGACTATAGGGACACAGAGCCCAGGATTTCACCTGTGAGGGGACTCGTGGCTCTCCCGAGAGAAGACACAGGGAGACGTGAGACTGGGGGAGGGAGGGCCTGGCTTACCGGTCACAGCCCCGTTGCTGGCGAGGCCTTTCGAGGTGAGGATGCTGCCTCTCTGATGGACAGAGGACACTCTGGGTCCAGCCTCCATCCACAGCAAGGACGATCACCTGGTCCTTCTAAGGACAGCCGCGAGGGCGCTTCATGCCCCAGCAGAGCCTCACAGTGCAGGTGCTCCTCTTTCCAGGGACCCAGGCCAAGGACACTTCCTCTTTCCAGGACACCCAGGTTAAGGGCACTTCCAGGCCCACCAGAGGCACTTATTTTGGAGTTGCCCCGATTTCCCCCGCACTGGAGGTCACAGGAAGAGCCTATCTTTCTTACCTGAAGATCCGCACGGTGGCAGTGCTTCCTGTCCCCACCAGCCACAGCAGCACCCCCAGGCTGGACTCCGTGTGGCCGTAAGTCCGAGAAGACACCTCTAAGAACAGAAGGACCAAGCTGATGGGTCCCAGGAGCCAAGATGCCCAGATGGGGCCAGGAAGATTGTAGGGGCAGACTTGGAGGGGGTAAACTTGAGAGTGCCTCCCAAGATGGCCAGGGGTCACCCAGCAGGGACTGGACTGACCACTGGGTCCTCCAGTGGCTACCATGTGAGGCTCTAGACGCTCACATCCTTCAGACTCCCAGTCACAGGCTGTTCTAAGAAGACCTTGGACTACCCCCCCCCCCCCCACTGCTCTGGGTGCTGACCTGGCCCAGTGCCTGCCAAGAACACTCCACAGTCACAAAGGAGAGAGCTGGGCGTCCCTGCAGCCCCTGCAGATGCCAAGGGCAGGTGGACCCATGCCAGGCCCAGCTGAAGGCTTTTAGCCCCCTGCCTTTTCTTGCTTCAGCCTTTCCACAATCCTTAGCCAAATGGTTGGCTTCTGATCCTCAGGGGCCCACTGCTCCCAGCCGCCACCTTGCCCAAGCACCGTCCATTAGCCCGCTAGCCTGCTCTTGCCCCAGGGCCTACTTTGATGTGTCCCTCAGGGGTGGCCCAACTCAGAAGCCGCTTCATAGAAATCCTCCCTGACACCCCCCACCTTACAGAAGCTCCACCTGCTGCCCAGTCCTCCCCCCCGCCCCACCAAGTGCTTTCCTCCGTAGCCTTTAGCACAGTCTAGAAATGACTGGGTCCCTTCGCTCGTCTCCGCTTCTCTCGGCTCCTGCGGAGACACAGGAGGAGAATCGCAGGCACACAGAGGTGTACACTTCTGTCCGTCCTGCGTTGGGCTCCTCAGAGCTCAGAAGGGGGCCTCAAAAAGCTCATGGGGAAAATGCAATATCAAAAGCAATCTTTTTCCATGAGCTCTTTTGAAGCCCCTTCATAGACTGGGGGAGAAAGATGGGGCTTTTTGCTCCTGCAAAGATGTACCTTCTCAGAAACCCACAGGGGCAATTCTACCCTGTCCTGTAGTGTCACTGTGAGCCGGCCTGCACTGGATGGCAGTGGGTTTGGTTGGGGATTGGCGCTACACCAGACAGTGCAGAATAGTATAAGGCAGGCTTGTCTCTTGATTAGACACTGAGACCCGGTACCCAGATCTGCCAGGGTCCAGGCCTCCCCTCTCTCTGCGTCCTCCTGAACAAATCATCCAGGCTATGTGACGCCCTGTCTCTGTGCCCCAGTTTTCCCAATCTGGGAAATGGGAATCCCAGTGTCAGCTTGAGGTAAGGGCTGAGCCCATGCCTTCCGAGCCGGGCTTGCCACATGGGCGGCAGCGGGTGAGAGTTTGGGGTTAGAGCCTTGAGGTGAGGACCAGACGGGCGCCCGAGGCGAGAAGCCCGAGGCGCAGAGAGGTGAACGCACCGGCCTGAGGTCCCAGGGGAGGAGATCCCCACACTCCCTGCCATGGGGCCAGTTCCAACTCACGGCGACCCGAGACGACAGAGTGGACCCAGCCCCGTGGGGTTCTGGGACTGCTGCTTTGTTGTTGTTGAAGGAGAACGTGGTCCGTCTTCATCCTTTCCCGACAGGCCACTAGGCTGTTGATTAAGAGGGCTGTGGGAAAAAAAAAAAGAAAAGAGGGCTGTGGGAGTCAGTGACAGCCACAGGCAGACGCACGTGTGTTAGTTCTCCAGAGTCCTGCTTTGGGGGTGTGTGTGAGGGTAGGGTGGGGCAGGGTGGGGGGGTGTCTGAATGCACTGCTGGGGCTCTGCTCACACTCGCTGGAATCGGTCGCAGCAGGTTGTAGTCCACAGGTCGCTTTCCCCTGTATTTCTTTGTAAGCCCTTGGCTTTCCCACAGGGTGTTGTTGTTTAACCGTCTTTAAGAGTGTTCTTCCACCTGGTTGGCCCGGAGTGGGCATCGCGGACCCCAGACCCAGTGCTATGGGGGCTGGATGGCTTGGCCAGTTGTGGTGACTGGGTTCCAGATTTCAGCGCTAATGATGGGTAGGCAGACCCGCCCCTTCTGGTTGACATGTTCCTGTGGTAGCCCGTCGTTTTAATGGGGACCTTCGGTGCTCTGCGGCAAAGTTGATGTCCACCCTGAAGGCCCCCTCTCCTACGGAGGGTTCCCAGGAACAACAAGCCCTTGCCGAGCCACTCGGTCAGCTCCATGCACCTGGAGGTGATGGGAGTCGATCATTCCACATCTGCGGATTTCTCTGCGTTCCTTCATCAGCCATCCTGGGTCTTGAGACTGTCACTTTTCCTGGGAATAGAGAGCCTCGTCTTTCCCCCCAGGGAGCGGCTGGTGGTTTCGAACTGCTGGCTTTATGATTAGCAGCCTAACCCGTAACCCACTAAGGCTCCTTCCGGCCAGGAGAGGGTGAGGGAGGCCCGTGGTTTGAAGGCAGGTTGGCCCGTTTCCATCCTCTGGTCCTCGGCCTCGGGAGGAAAGTTGATCTTGAAGCTAATCGGGGTGGGCGGGAGGACCCACAGACAGAGGGTGTAGTATAGCAGGCTAAAACGTGGCCGTGGGATTGTGCCAGACAGCAGGGGAAAGAGGCTCCCAGAATCCTCGGGGGAGTGACCAAAGGCAAGAAAGGGGTCTTAGGAGAGGCAGCACCAAGTGACAGAAAGTGCAGTGTCACTGGGGACGAGAAGTCTCCCAAGTGCCAGCTGCGTGCCAGGAGAGGAGGCAGGGAGCTGGCAGCTCTCCTAATTGGGCCCCCTTCCCAGCTGGACACCCCTTGGGGTGCCAGACACCTGGTTCTCCGTGTGGCAGGCTGGGGTGAGGGCGGAAGGGCAGGGCGGAGCTGGCCCCAGGCCCAAGCCCTGCCGATGAGGACAAGGCTGGCAGTGGCCCCAGCATGGTGTCCATTGCAGGTGGCCGGACTGTACCCTGCTGTTCCGGATCCAAGGTGGCCGCTCTAACCGTGGGCACCCTGCTGCTCCTGATGGGCATCGGGGCGGCGTCCTGGGCCATTGGTGAGAGTGGATCCCTGTGCCTCTACCTTCCACGGCCCCGTGGCTCCCCCAGCCCACTGCCTTCACCTTACCTTCTCTGCAGTGACCCTGCTGCTCAGGAGCGACCAGGAGCCGCTGTATCCGGGTGAGTAAAGCAGGCGGGTCCCTCTGGGGACTCCTGGATGCCCCCGTCTGGGGATCCCTGCAAAAAGCCTTTGCCCCGTAGACGCGCGTGAGCCTACTGTTGACCCTGACAGCGAGACTGAGTGCCTGCTGGTGCCAACCAAGCACCGGCCTCCTCGCCTCTGCATCCGAGGCCCTGGCACTGCCATCTCGAGGTCACGGGAGCGGGCACAGGGACGGCTTTCAAATCGTGGCGTGGATGAGATGGAAGGCCATGAACTGGCCGGCCTCTCCCTTGGGCAGAAACCGCTTGTGGCACTTTTGTTTGGGTTGACCTGTGATTATACACGTGCCCTCTCAGGGCCTGCGCCCCCCCCCCCAAAACCAGCCCCCGTTTTACAGATTCGGTAGTAACTGGAGGCACAGAGCCGTGCCGTGGTCTGCCCAGGTTTCAGAGCACATGTGGCCATGAAAACGTGCTCCCCCCACTGGGCCTGGTGACCCCTTGGGTGAGAGGCCCCATCCGTCCAGTTGCTCCTCTCCCTCTCCCTGGAGACGCGGTTGTCATTACAGTGCTGTGGAGTCAATCTGCGCTGTGCTGCGCAGAGCGGCACCTTATGCAGCGCAGCCCCCTCCTCCCAGGTGTCCTTGTGGTTGCAGCCCTATTGTCTGTCCAGCTCGCTGAGCGCCTTCCTCTCTGTCGCTGGCTCTCCACTGTCCCAGGCACTCTCCAGGAACTGGTCTCCCTTGAGAGCATGTCCAAAGTACATGCAGGGGACGAAGTCTCCCCAGCCCAGCTTCTAAGGAGTGTTCCGGCAGTCTTTCTTCCAGGACAGATTGGTGTGTTCTCTTGGGGGTCCCCGGGGCACCTCCACCACTCTCCACCCACACTGTGATTCAAATGCAATTGAGTCCTTCTGGTCGGCTGGATTCAGTGTCAACTTTCACAAGCATAGGAGGCGATAGAAAACACCCTGGCTTGGGTCAGGCACACCTTCGTCCTTAAAGTGACATCCTTGCTGTCCAACAGAAAGAGGTCTCGGGCAGCAGAGGTCTCGGGCAGCAATGGTCTTTTGCCGGCAGCTCCCAGGAGAGGGTTGTTGATACTACGGCCCTCATTTGACAGATGTGCATGGGGAGGGGCCCATCGGGCAAGCAGCTGGGGAACAGTGGAGCCAGGGATGGAGTTTGGGTTCGTCCGGGACCGATGGGCCTTGGGAGCTGCTGACAGGAGTGGTAGGATGAATAAATGCATCTTCCCCAGGCAAGCCATAGGCCAGGGCAGCAGGGAAAACAAGGGGAGCTTTGGTAGTGGGCGATGTTTCTCAGCCCATGAGCCTCAGTTAATCCCATGAAAGACGCGGGCCCCATGCAGGGAAGCAGTGACAACTGGGGCAGGAAAAGCAGGCACTTCCATCTGCCTGTGCCAGGCTCAGACCGCAGGGCTTCTTGGGTATTGGCTCAGCAAATCCTCTTGACCGCCCTCGATCCTCCCTTCTTGATTGTTTTTATGCTGGAAACTTCTTGTGACCCGGGGGCAGGGCTACAGAGCAGATCTGTTTTCCGCTCAGAACCTCACCCACCTTCAGTTTCCTGTCCCTGCCGTGGTGGCCACCCCACAGTGCAGCAGCTCTCACCCCGTTTCCTCCCCGGGTTTCCTGTTTCCATTTAAAGTGGGAAGACCTGCTCTCTGGAAGGCCATTCGAGTCACCAGGTGCCCGAGCTCATCACTGGCAGAACCAGAACCCAACCCCCCTGCTGTTGAGTCCATTTTGACCCCGAGAGAGCCTAGAGGACCGGGTAGAACCACTGCTGTAGATTTCTGAGGTTGTAACGCTTCACGGGAGCAGACAGCCCCATCGTCCGCCAGCCGAAGCAGCTGGTGGGTTTGAACCGCTCATCTTGTGGTTAGCAGCCCAATGTGCAATCCAGGGCTCCTCATTCACTGGCAGGGCTGGACTTTGATCCGAGACTGTCTGGGTCCAGCCCTTACTTATGTCTAACTCATAATCTGTCGGGCTTTTAAAGAGACAGCTGGCCTCGTGGCCGTACTAAAAGCCTCTCATATGCTGGGCCCCTTGGCTGCAGCTTGTTCCAGCAGTCTGGGAAGAGCAGGGAGTGCAGTTACCATCACCCTCATCTTGCAGGTGGAGGAAACTGAGGCACAGTGATGTGAACGGGCTTGTCCAAGATCACAGGTCGAATAAGTGACAGAGCAAAGGGGCCACGTTCTGCTGGAAGCCTCCCTGTGGCTCCCCGTGGCCATCGGGAGAAAGCCCCAGTCCCCGTGGGTTCCAGTCCACCCTCGCCTCGAAGCGGCACGGCCAGAGCTCCCCCAGACCCCGGGCCTCTCTCTCCAATGATCCCTTCCTCCTTCGTGCCGTGAAACAGAACCAAATCAAACTCACCACGGCCATCGAGTCCCCTCGGACTCTTGGCAACTCCGCAGGACGGAAAGCTGTCAGTCTTATGGGAGCCTCCTCTGTCGCCCTCGGAGCAGCTGGTGGTTTTGAACTGCTGACTTTGTAGTTAGCAGCCCACTGCACCATCAGGTTTTACTCCTTTTCAAACTCACTCCTCCCGCCCCCAGAGGCAGTACTCATTTGGCACTGTTACTTCTCAGCTCTCTGGGCCTCAGTTTCCTCATTTGTAAGGTGGGCTAAGAATAATCCAGTGAGAATTAGGGACTCTTAACCAACTCAGTCAATGCTGGTTTGGGTTTGGGGGGAGGGTTGCTTTTGCTTCTCATCCTTTCCTGAACAAGGCCTCCCTGAACCCCCAGGCTCCACGCCCCCCACCCCATGGCCATCCCAGTAAAACCGCCCTCATATGCACTGGTTAATTCCTAGTCATGCCCAGGAGGGCAAGGGTGTTTGTTTGCTGTCCCCGCCAGCGCCCAGCACACAGTAGGCACGCAGGAACTCTTTGCTAATAACTCAGCACAGAGACGTTAGACAGCTGACACTTGACCAGGGGCTTCCCGCTGGGACCTAACTTGGCCAGAACTCAGCCCAGGCTCTGGCCAATGCCAGTATCTGTGCCCTTCAGTTGGGCTTGAGTTTCCCCAAAGAGCTGGCAAATGGTGATAGAAAGAAAGGGTCAAACCAGGAAGGACAACCCCCACGACACCGACTAGATTCCCACCTCGTATTGCGGGGTGAGGGGGGGTGTTTCACACCTCTAAATAGATCAGACAATTTGGTAAGCAAGGCAGGTGACTCAGAACATCCAGGATGCACTGCTTCAGACAGTAAAAATGAGAATAACGGATTTTAAAAAGAAAAGAAAGCAGTGGCATAGAATGGTTTTAAAAATAATTGGGGATCTTGCCCCAGATATACAAAAACAGGATGCTTCTTCATTAAAACCCGAGGATTTCTGGAAATCAGATTTCTGGCATTGTTTGAAGTCTTTTCCCCCCAAAAATCTCCTTCCACCCCTTCCCCTGTCAGTGCTTTAGATCCCCAGCTTTGGAACTCGGAGGGTGGTAGGAAACCCCCCTCCCAACACACACACACACACACACACACACACACACACACACACACACACACACACACGGTGCCAGGTGTCCCCTGCAGCAGGCGGCCATTGTGAAGACAGTCTTGACCAGGTGGTGGGGACAGGCAAGAGCCTGCATGAGACCCTCTGCCTAGAGCGGGGAGCAGGCGGGTCAGTGGGCCTGGCCTCAGGACATGACTTTGCTGGCTCTTAGCGATGTGACTCCAGCCTCAGTTTCCCCATCTGTAAAATGGGTGTGGAAACCATCCTTCCCTCTCAGCTGTAGCCACATACCACCCCTGTGGAATTCATGCACCCCCTTCTCTGAGACTCATACCACCGCCCCCCCCCCTGGCAATAGACACTCCCCTGTGTTGTCAGTGAGGAGAATCTCCACATTAAAAGCCGGGGAGGTGTGGGGGGGGGTGCAGTCGCTCGGGCCGGGCCTAAACTCAGATCCTCCGCCTGCCTCTCACTCACTGTTTGATGATGGGCAAAGCGCTCCACCTCTCCGGGCTTTGGCCCTGGTGGTCCAGTGGTGCTGCGGCTGGCGGCTGGCGGCAAGGTCAGCCGTTGGAAACTGCCAGAGGCTCTGTGGGAGTAACATGAGGCTTTCTACTTCGGTAAAGAGGTACCGTCTGGGAAACCCACAGGGGCAGTTCGACCCTGGCCTATAAGGTCTTGTGAGTCCTCATTGATTCGATGACGTTGAGTTTGGTATTAGCGTCTCTGGACTTTGGCATCCTCATCTGTAGAAGGGGCTGGGACTGGGCTTTGGGGGTGGTTGGGACTGGTGTGTGGCCAGCCTTGGTTCCTGGGAGCGGGGCAGGATAGAGAGTGCATGTAGCTCAGCACTAGGCTTACAGGTAGCCATCAACAGGGCAAAGGTCCTGTCATTGTCCAGATCTGTGGGGCCAAAGAGAACCATTCAGTCTGCGTGTGGCCTCACTGTGCGCTTCCCCTCCCCCGCCCCCCCCCAGTGACGTCAAAGTGAGCTGGTGGCAGAGGCTCATGAGAAAAAGATCAAAGAGAGTGACAGCTGGCTTCGCCCCAGGCCCCTCCCCACTCCCACCCGCCCCCCTCTCCTTCTCTCTTCCTATGTGCTCTGTCCCAGGAGCCTGTCACCTCTAGGCCATCTGTTTCCCCTCCCTCCTTCCCACCCACTTCCATTCCTTCCAATCTGTTAGCCAGCTTTTTTTTGCCTCTATTTACAGAATCTAGTCTAGGAGCCCTGGTGGTGTAGTGGTTGCTTGTTGGGCTGCTAACCACAAGATCACTAGTTCGAAACCACCAGCCCCTTCTTGGGAGAAAGACCAGGCTTTCTACTCCTTATAGAGTTACAGCCTCAGAAACTGACAGGGGTGGTTCTACCCTGCCCGAGGGCCCCTAGGACTTGGTGTTGACTTGATGGCAGTGCGTTTGAGTTTGTAGAATCCATCCTAATTGAGATTCTTCTACCCTCCAGTTGGCCCCCACCCTGGTCCAGTCTCCACTCTCTGCTCCCTGGACCATTACTACAGCCTCCCCCTTTCTGCCCCCAATCTGTTGCACCCTGTGAATGCCTGAGTCACATCAGGCCCCTCCTGAACCCCGGGCCCTCCTCTGACTGCGCCTCCCTGCAGGCCAAGGCCTACCATCGCACGGTGGTGGGTTCCCAGGGGTGCTGCTCACTGAAACCACCAGCCCCTCCGTGGGAGAAAGAGGAAGCTTACCTCTTGGAAACCCACACAAGTGGTCCTGCCCTGCCTTCTAGGGTCGCTTTGAGGCAGTTTCTCTCCCGCCTCGCCTCTGCTCCTCATGCATCATGCACATGCCTGGCCTCCCCTCTGCCCGTGCTGGCTGTCCCCTGCCCCCTCCACTGTGCACATCACTCCTGCAGGTCCTTGCTCCCCTGCTGCCTGCTCAGTGAAGCTTTTCCCAGCTCACCCCTTGGAAATGTCCTCCCCACACCTGCGCTGTCCCCCTGCCACCACGCTTCCATTTCTACTGTGCGTGGCCTCCCGCTTCCTTGTTACACCCGGGCTGTTTTCCTGTGTGGGCTGTCCATCTGCCTCCTGGGCTCTGGGCTCCACCGGGGTGAGCTTTTGTCTGACTGGTTCACTGTCTCACGTGGGAGCTGGTACAGATCTACCAAATGTCCTTCAGTCAACAGAAATAAATACACCTCAGGGCCGTGACCTAATGCAGGTGTGCCCACGAGCCTGTGTGCAGAGGGGAGGTGGGATGGGGGATGGGGGAGGGGTGAAGGGGAGGATCGGTCCTCAATACAAACTGCCCTTGACCACCAACCCCAGACCCAAACAGCCCCTCGTAAGCACTCTTCCACCTTCCTGCCTGTCTCATCCCTACCTCGTGACCCTTTGCGTTTGGTTAGGAGATATTTTTTTTATTTCTCTCCATCGCCCCTCAGCCTCTGGTTTGGTGAGGGCGGACTCAGGGCTGTCTGGGTCAGTACTGTGCACAGAGCTGGGCACCAAGTGGGCCAGCTCTGTTTGTTGGGGGCGGACATGCACGAGATAAACGTGTGTGCACACCTTCCGGGTCCCAGCAAGTTCTGTGGAAAAGGTGCAGAACCACACCGCTGCCCTGGAGTCTGGCCAGGCTCCAGGCAACCGGGGACAGAGCAGTAGCCCCACCAGCCAGGCTCCTTTAAAAGTCATGAATATTAGACCACGGGCAGGAATCTCTTTACCTGGAGGTTAGGGGTTGGCCTGCAATCCACACGGTGGACAGAGCGAGCCACCAGCAGCCCCGCAAAAGAGTGAGCTCTTTACTCCTGTAGACGCAACCAGCTCAGAAACCATTGATTGGATGGCCACACGTTTGGTTTTGGTTTTCTGGTGTGTTGTCAGGCGCGTGGAGGCTGCAAGAGACCAAAGACTAAAACCGGCCACGTAAAAAGGGCAGTGATCTCAGCGGACCATGCTGGGCGAACTTCAGGCCTGGCGGCATCCAGGAGTTTTAAAAAGGGTCCAAAATCCCTCGGGCCTGCCCTCCGTGTTGGTGTCCGTTCTTCCTCACTGGGCTGAAGAAGCCCTGGCAGCTCCTGCCGCACACACCACATTTCAGGAGACTGGCCCGGCTGAGAAGGCCGGGTTCTTCTCCCTCTGATGACTTCCAACCCTCGGCTGGCCAGCCCCGGGGGTCCTGAAGAAAGACCAGCCAGTGGTGCACAGTGGGGACAGTGTCCTGGGGCTGCCTGTCCTTGGTACAAAGTGAGTGTCCTTGGTACAAAGTGAGCTATAGCGGCCCCTCTAGAAACCACGAAATGATGACGAGTGGGGTCAGGGGTGGGTGGGCCGTGAGGGCTCCCACAGACCCGTTGGGATCGGGGAGAAGAATTCCGAGGCGATGTGGGGTGTGCGCTGGCGGTGCTGATTCAGGTGCCCCGGTCCCGTGGGCTGCAGTGCAGGTCAGCTCGGCGGACGCGCGGCTCACGGTGTTCGACGAGACAGAAGGCACGTGGCGCCTGCTCTGCTCCTCCCGCTCCAACGCCAGGGTGGCCGGCCTCGGCTGTGAGGAGATGGGCTTCCTCAGGTACTGGGCGGCCCGGGCCGGGGGCAAGCTGGGGGGTGGGGGAGGACAGGCCTGACCCCTGCCCTGCCCAGGGCACTGGCCCACTCGGAGCTGGACGTGCGGATGGCAGGCACCAACGGCACACTGGGCTTCTTCTGCGTCGACGAGGGGAGGCTGCCCCATGCCCGGAGGCTGCTGGAGGTCATCTCTGTGTGGTAAGGAGGGCTGCGGGCAGGTGGGGACACCCCCTCACCCCTACAGACCCTCACAGCCCCCGAGACGACCCCACCTGTTCTTCCTCATTTCCTTCCACCTGTCTTAGCTGCTATTTAAAACTCTGTCTCCCACACAGCGACTGTCCCCGGGGCCGTTTCCTGACAGCCATCTGCCAAGGTAAAATCTGAAATCCAGAATGCTCAGTCTCCAAGGGTGGTGGGGGGACTGTGTCCCCTTAAACCAGCGGTTCTCAACCTGGGAGTCGCCACCCCTTTGGGGGTCAAGCGGCCCTTTCACAGGGGTCTCCCAAGTCATAACAGTAGCAAAGTTACAGTTATGAATTAGTAAAGAAAATCATTTTATGATTAGGGGGTCACCACAACCCTTAGGGTGGGCCTGGTCCTCTGAGGCCCCTTCAGGCAGGAGGAACCTGGCACTGGTTTCTGGTCCCTTCCCCACCCCCCGACTGTCCCATCTCCCACCTGCAGACTGTGGTCGCAGGAAGTTGCCTGTGGACCGCATCGTGGGAGGCCAGGATGCCAGCCTGGGGAGGTGGCCGTGGCAAGTCAGTCTGCACTATGACGGGGCACACCTCTGCGGGGGCTCCCTACTGTCCAGAGACTGGGTGCTGACGGCTGCCCACTGCTTCCCTGAGTGAGTGTCACCCACGGCACGGGTATGTGTGGGCGGGGGGCTGTGGTCAGGTTGGCTACCACATTTCGCTCCTGTTTGCTGCTAGGAGGAACCGGATTCTGTCCAGATGGCAGGTGTTCGCGGGCACGGTGGCCCAGGCGTCATCTCATGGGCTGCAGCTGGGGGTGCAGGCGGTGGTCTACCACGGGGGGTATCTCCCCTTCATCGACTCCAACAGCGAGGAGAACAGCAATGACATCGCCCTTGTCCATCTGTCCAGCCCCCTGCCCCTCACAGGTAAGGCTGGCCCTCAGCACGGGCCCAGGGATGCCAGAGGCCAGAAGAGAGAGGCAGGGGCGTGGGAGGGCACATGAGGTTCCGCTGTGCCTGTGGGGGGTGGGGGGAGAGGAGGAGGAGCTTGAGTGGCCACAGACCTAGAATGCACTGCCGTCGGATCCATGCTGACCCTGTAGGGCAGGGTAGAGCGACTTCTGTGGGTTTCTGAGGCGGTCACTCATCACAGGAGTAGAAAACTCTGTCCTTTCTCCTGCGGCACAAGCTAGGCCCTAGATCGGAACGATTGGTGCCGTTAACTGGCAGGTGCTCCAACACGCAGACATAGAATTACTACATGACCCAGGATTTCCAACCCCAGTTACAGTCCCGAGAGAGGCAAACCGCGGCGTGTGCACCAATGTTCCCGGGAGCATTTCTCCTAAGCAGAAGGCGGAATCAACCCTGGTGTCCGTTGTCTGAGGAAGATGGATAAACAAAACATGGTATACGATGTACACACACACACACACACACACACACACACACACACACAGCTGATCTGTCTTGGAAGAAGTACGGCCAGCGTGCTCCTGAGAGGCATGGATGGCAAGACTCCGTCTTCCATGCTGTGGACGCATTGTGAGGAGAGGCCAGTCTCTGGCAGAGTGGAGGGACGGTGACAGAGGGGAAGGCCCCCAGCCAGAGGGACGGACACAGCGGCTGCAACAACCGGCTCAGCTGTAGATCAACTGTGAGCATGGGGCAGGACAGGACAGGGCTTTGCGCTGTCCTGCACGGGGTCACCATGGGTCATAAGTGACTTTGGGGCACCTGACAACACACACACACACACATACACAAATATATATGTTGTGTATATATATATATACACAACATATATATGTGTGTGTATATACACACACATGCACACATACATGCACATGTATATTAATAAAAAGGAACGAAGTACTAATTCATGATGCAGCGTGGAAGGGCCTTGAAAACGGACACTAAGCGGAAGAAGCATAGTTCCATTGAAATAAAATGTACAAAAGAGGTCAATCTGTAGGGACGGGCAGGAGATTAGGACTAGGGGTCTGCAGCAAGCTGTGGCCTTCACCTCCTGTAAAGCGTGCACCGTCTCAGAGACCCCCAGGAGCAGCGCTAGGCTGCCCTGCAGGTTGCGATGCGTCAGCATTGACGAGGTGGCAGTGGGCTCGAGGCCTGGGCGTGAAAGGGCAGGGCTTCCTTTGGGGCTTGATGAAAATGTTCTCAAGCACTTAGAGGTGGGGCGTCTCTGAGTGCACTGAAACACGCGGACTTGTGCGCTTCTGTGGATGCGCTCCATGGGAAAATGGGATGAAGAGTGTGGGACTGGTGGGAACTCCGGGACTGGGGTCCTTAGTCACCTTTCAGGCCTGGAACTGAACTCACCCCCTGCCCCTTGCCCCCACCCTGTTAGAGGTATCAAGCGTCTAAGATCAAAAGGGCAGCCTTTACCCATGGGCAAAGTTCAGAGGGCTGTTAGGAGAGGCGGGGGAATGGAAACCGGAAACACGGGGCAGGGGAAGTGGGATCCGTGTGCTATCACGAGGGGGTGGCCGTGGTGAGCTCGTCCACCAGACCTGCGTGCACAGATGATCTTCCCTGCACACCTTCACCTCGTTCGCAATACAAGTTTGTGTGTGTGTTTTTTGAAGTAAAGAAATGGGGAAAAAAATCACACATTTCCCCCCCGCCCCAATTTTTGGAAGCCCCTTCGTGCACTTCCATAAACATTGTACCCTCAAATGAAATGAAAACTGGAAAGAAAAGACAGCGAGGGAAGGAAAATGTTAACGGCCATTCCGATGTGGGTCTTGGAGCATCTCTCCTTGGTTTCAATGAGAAGGACTCACTCACGGTGCTCATGGCCCTGGTGGATTAAGAGCTGGCTAGGCTGGGCCTTGGGAAGCCCCAGTGGCTTAGTGGTTAGGTGTTGATCTGTGATCAGAAAGGTCCAAAGTTCAAAGCTACCCACCCTTCCTTTAGGAGCAAGATGGGACTTTCTCCCCCTATTAATGGCTACAGTCTGGGAAACTCAGTTCTGCCCAGTCTGATAGAGTCATGAAGAGTCTGTCTGTGAGATTCTTTTTTTTTTGAGCCTCCAATCATTAGCAGGTCCCCGTGTAATAACAATAGTAAAAACCATGTTGGCGATTCCCATAATAGTAATGACGTCGTCCCAGGGACAACCACAAAGCCAGACAATATGTAATTAACGAAGTCAGCTGCTATCATGGGCTGGAAACCCAGCGCCGGGCGTGCCTCCCGGGCTCCGGGCACTGTTCTGGGCAGTCAGTCCCCAGGGAGAATGCATTTAGTCCTCCAGCAATCCCCACCTGGGGCTGCTCGCAGGATCTTCCTGGCCCACAATCACCCCCCAGTCCATCAGGTGGGAAGAGGCAGCAATCCGAGCCCCAGCCCGTGAGCAGTGAGTTCAGTTCCTGGCTGTCCCAGGTCTGCGCCTGAGGGAACTCGCCATTAATTTGTTCTTGGCAATGGCCCTCCAACGTGCTCTTCACTTTGGGGGGTGGTACCTGTGCTCCTGGAAACCGGGAAGCAAGACAAGCCCTTTCCCCTCAGTGCTAAGTGAGGACCCGGGTGGACAGGGTGGGAACAGGGCAGGCGCGAGAGGCACTGCTTCGGGAGGGGAAGCGGCTGGGGTTGGATCCTGGGAGTGCTTTGCAGCTGTGTGGCCTGGCTTCGCAGCCCTGGGCCTCGGGTTCCCTCCTCTGTAGCCTGGAGGTGGAAGCTCGGAGGGCTGCCAACATGGCAGCAGTTGGGAGCCACCAACCGCTCCGAGAAAGATGAGGCTCTGACTCCCGTCAAGAGTGACAGTCTCAGAAACCCACAGGAACCATCCTCCCGTCCTAGAGGGTGGACCGGAGGGCAGGGAGGGGAGGGCTGGGATGACGGCTGCAGTGAGCGCCTAGCAAAGTGCTGGCTGGCACTGACCGCCTCAGGAAATGGCCCCTGGTCACTCTGTGCTTGTCATGAAAGTTTTCTACCCGTTACATGAGGACGTTCTCCGTGAGGTGTGTGTGTAGCACCTCACCGGATGCCCCGGGGCGGGGAAATCGCTGGCTGTGTCCACTGCACAGATGCAAGCCCTGCGGCTCAGGCAGGCAAAGTTGGAGGCAGGCGGCACTCGGGACCGCTGAGACCCTGCGCCAGGATGTTCCATCTCAGGGGTGCCATTCTCAGCGGGGGGCAGGGCGAGGGGATGGTGATCAGGTCAAGAGAGTCCCGGAATAAGGGTGCCTTTGCTGGGCTGGGGACCACAGTTAGGAGCTTGGGCTGGGGAGCAGGATGACCCTCTAGGCAGATTCTGACTCGGCAGGGTGTTTGTACCTGGGGGGACAGGCCAGCGGGGGCTGGACCAGCGTGGTCTCTTCTTCAGAATACATCCAGCCTGTGTGCCTCCCAGCTGCTGGCCAGGCCCTGGTGGAGGGCAAGATCTGCACAGTGACCGGCTGGGGCAACACACAGTACTACGGTGAGGCAGCGCTCTGGCCAGTCCTCGCCCCAGCCCTGTGGAGCCTCTGAGGGGACAGTCGGGCTGGGTGCATGACTTTGGGCCCTTCAGGGCCTGGGGGTGGGCCCCAGGCGGGAAGGGGGTTACAGATGCGACCAGATCCGGTCAGCCTTGTCCGCATGCCCTCAGGCCAACAGGCTGGGGTACTCCAGGAGGCCCGCGTCCCCATAATCAGCAATGACATCTGCAACGGGCCCGATTTCTATGGGAGTCAGATCAAGCCCAAGATGTTTTGTGCCGGATACTTCGAGGGTGGCATTGATGCCTGCCAGGTGAGAGATTAGATGTAGGTAGTGCCGCTCGGGGAGAGGGCATTGGGTGGCTGGGCTCCCTATCTGGGGCTAGAAGATTCAAGACTACAGCCCAGGGCCATCGTGGGAGGGCCTTCCTGGCCAGGCACCTCAGCATCGAGCCAGGCTTCCTCTCCTCCCCGCAGGGTGACAGTGGCGGCCCCTTCGTGTGTGAGGACAGCATCTTGCGGACATCTCGCTGGCGGCTGTGCGGCATCGTGAGCTGGGGTACAGGCTGTGCCCTGGCACAGAAGCCAGGTGTCTATACGAAAGTCAGTGACTTCCGGGAGTGGATCTTCCAGGCCATAAAGGTGAAAGTTACTCCCCGATGGGAGCCCAAGGGTGGGCGTGGTTGGATCTCTAAAGGGTGAACCCCAAGTCAAACTCCCTGCCATCGTCGATGCTGACTCACAGCCACCCTGCCGGACAGGGCAGAACTGCCCCTGTGCGTGCCCGAGACTGTC
This sequence comes from Tenrec ecaudatus, assembly GCF_050624435.1. NCBI lineage: Eukaryota > Metazoa > Chordata > Mammalia > Afrosoricida > Tenrecidae > Tenrec > Tenrec ecaudatus. The sequence goes on from NC_134547.1 coordinate 20,994,374, forward strand.
ACCCTTTACAGCGACAGAAAGCCTCATCTTTCTCCCTCTGTGAGGCTGGTGGTTTCAAACCTGCTGGTTTCGTGGTTCGCAGGATTAGCAGCCCAGCCAGGGCTCCCATCTAATGGGCGATAGAGTCCGAGAGTTGGAGGAAACTCACCCAAGCTCCAGGGTTTCTTGGGAGGGAGGCTTCCTTGTGGGACTTTGGGGGAGCCTCTCAGACCCCGGAAGCACCGGTCTTCTTTCCCCAGACTCACTCCGAAGCCACTGGCATGGTGACCCAGCTCTGACCCGTGACTTCTCACTGCCCATGCCTCCGGGCTTGAGTTGATCGCTGTAGCTCCAGCAGACCCTGGGCCCCGTGCTGGACCTCAGAAGGAACATTTTTCTTGCTGGGCCCAGCCCACGAGTTCAAGGATGCCCTCCCTCGGGGTCCCCTCTTCCACAGTGGCGGGCCCACTCAACCCTGGGACCACCCAGGTCTCACCCTCCTGGCAGCCATGTAAATAGTTTTCAGCCGTGTGGGAACGCCAGAGAGGTGCCCCTGGCTGCACCACGCTCTTTCAAAAATAAAGACGGTTTTGATTAATGTGGCCTCTGAGTCTGAAGATGTGAGCAGCGACGGGGAGACTTTGAGGTGGGAGGATGGAGGGTGGCAGGTAAAAGGGCATTATGGCCGGGCATCCACTGGCCGCACAAAGGAGACTTGAGTTCACGTCACGGCTGCTCCTCTGCTTCTCCTTGGGACATTCTCTTCCCTGCGCTCAGAGACGCTTCCTCTGAGCCTGCTTCATTTTCTAGCCGCCTCCTTCGCAACGCGAGACAGCCTTCGCCCACGGCTCGAAGCCCACAGATCAGGATGGGCTCTGGTGGGAAGGAAATACCTGCCTCCCCTCCAACGAAACACCACCCATTAGAAAAAAAAAGTCCCAGGGCTCTTCGCTCATTGGACAAAGATGGATCATGTGCTCATCCTTCCGCCAATCACGGTGTGTCTGAGACATGGTGGGGGAGGAGGAGGAGCTGGAGGGGGTGGAGAAGGAGGAGGAGGTGGAGGTGGTGGAAGAGGAGGAGGTAGAGGAGGAGGAGGAGGTGAAGGTGGAGGGGGTGGTGGAGGAGGAGGAGGTGGAGGGGGTGGAGGAGGAGGAGGAGGTGGAGGGGGTGGAGGAGGAGGAGGAGGTGGAGGGGGTGAAGGAGGAGGAGGAGGTGGAGGGGGTGGAGGAGGAGGAGGAGGAGGGGGTGAAGGAGGTGGAGGGGGTGGAGGGGGTGAAGGAGGAGGAGGAGGTGGAGGGGGTGGAGGAGGAGGAGGAGGAGGGGGTGAAGGAGGTGGAGGGGGTGGAGGAGGAGGTGGAGGAGGAGGAGGAGGAGGTGGAGGGGGTGAAGGAGGTAGGGGTGGAGGGGGTGGAGGAGGAGGAGGAGGGGGTGGAGGAGGAGGGGGTGGAGGGGGTGGTGGAGGAGGAGGAGGAGGAGGTGGTGGAGGAGGAGGAGGAGGAGGTGGAGGAGGAAGAGGTGGAGGTGGAGGGGGTGAAGGAGGAGGAGGTGGAGGAGGAGGAGGAGGTGGTGGAGTAGGAGGTGGAGGGGGTGGAGGAGTAGGAGGTGGAGGGGGTGGAGGAGGAGGAGGAGGTGGAGGGAGTGAAGGAGGAGGAGGAGGTGGAGGGGGTGGAGGAGGAGGAGGAGGAGGGGGGGGTGAAGGAGGTGGAGGGGGTGGAGGAGGAGGTGGAGGAGGAGGAGGAGGAGGAGGTGGAGGGGGTGAAGGAGGTAGGGGTGGAGGGGGTGGAGGAGGAGGAGGAGGGGGTGGAGGAGGAGGTGGAGGAGGAAGAGGTGGAGGTGGAGTAGGTGGAGGAGGAGGACGTAGAGGAGGAGGTGGTGGAGGTGGAGGAGGTGGAGGTGGAGGAGGAGGAGGACGTAGAGGAGGAGGAGAAGGAGGTGGAGGAGGAGGAGGAGGAGGAGGAGGAGGACGTGGTGGAGGAGGTGGTGGAGGAGGAGGTGGTAGAGGAGGAGGTGGAGGAGGAGGAGGACGTAGAGGAGGAGGAGGTGGGGGTGAAGGAGGTAGGGGTGGAGGGGGTGGAGGAGGAGGAGGAGGGGGTGGAGGAGGAGGGGGTGGAGGGGGTGGTGGAGGAGGAGGAGGAGGAGGTGGTGGAGGAGGAGGAGGAGGAGGTGGAGGAGGAAGAGGTGGAGGTGGAGGGGGTGAAGGAGGAGGAGGTGGAGGAGGAGGAGGAGGTGGTGGAGTAGGAGGTGGAGGGGGTGGAGGAGTAGGAGGTGGAGGGGGTGGAGGAGGAGGAGGAGGAGGTGGAGGGAGTGAAGGAGGAGGAGGAGGTGGAGGGGGTGGAGGAGGAGGAGGAGGAGGAGGGGGTGAAGGAGGTGGAGGGGGTGGAGGAGGAGGTGGAGGAGGAGGAGGAGGAGGAGGTGGAGGGGGTGAAGGAGGTAGGGGTGGAGGGGGTGGAGGAGGAGGAGGAGGGGGTGGAGGAGGAGGTGGAGGAGGAAGAGGTGGAGGTGGAGTAGGTGGAGGAGGAGGACGTAGAGGAGGAGGTGGTGGAGGTGGAGGAGGAGGAGGACGTAGAGGAGGAGGAGAAGGAGGTGGAGGAGGAGGAGGAGGAGGAGGAGGACGTGGTGGAGGAGGTGGTGGAGGAGGAGGTGGTAGAGGAGGAGGTGGAGGAGGAGGAGGACGTAGAGGAGGAGGAGGTGGTGGTGGAGGAAGAGGAGGAGAAGGAGGTGGAGGAGGTGGTGGTGGAGGAAGAGGAGGAGAAGGAGGTGGAGGAGGAGGAGGAGGAGGAGAAGAAGGAGGTGGAGGAGGAGGAGGTGGTGGTGGCTCAGGTGGTTCAGGTTCTGTGGTGTTTCCAGGAAAAGGGGAAGAGGATGCTGTCCCATAAAAGCAAAAGAAGCTGTTCCCCCACAGACGTGGACCCAGGGAACGGGACCCTGCGGGACGGGCCCGGGGCGCCAGGTCCGGTGAGCGCGCTCTGGGACTCCCCCCTCCCCACTCGTGCCTGCGCCTGCGCAGACGGGCCCGGCCGGCCGGCGGGCACCAGGGGGCGCCGTTTCTCCCGCCGCGGCCCGGGAGCAGCGCTTTCGGCGGCGGCGACCGGGCGGGATGGGGACGAAGGCGCGTCCGCCACGAGCCCTCGAGCCGTTTTCCAAACCACAGGTCGGTGCAGGGAGACCCCACCGAGGAAGCAATCGTTGGATCCAGTGGGAAAGCGTTTAAAAGCTCGCTTCCTGCACATCAAGCCTCGAGCAAGGTTGAGCCCCTCCCCCCTCAGACGTGCGTTGTCCGTCGGGCACACCCCAGCCCCCTGTCCTCTGCAGACCCTGCCCCGTTCTCCCAAACGCCGTCTGCGGGGGCTCCTCGGGCCCACGCGTTAGGGTGCCGCCGGGGACGGCTCACGGCGGCCGGGTGGGAAATGCTTTGCCTTACGGAGATGGGACTGCCCGTTTCCCTGTACAATCTCACTGTCCCGAGTCGGGGGCAATTGAGAGTGACCCCGCAGGACAGGGCAGCACCGCCTCTGCGCGTTGCCCAGACTTCGTTTACAGGAGTAGAAAGTCGGGCCTTTCTCCGAGAGCAGCCGGTGGTTTCGAACTGCTGGCCTTTGGAATTGCAGCTGATTGTGTAAGGCGCCTACCCTTCTGAAAGAAACCAAACCGCACCAAACCCACTGCCACCGAGTTGATGCAAACTCACAGCGCCCCCCACTGGGTTTCTGAGACTGTAACTGTTTATTTTTTAAAATCATTTTATTGGGGGTTCATACAGCTCTGATCACAATCCATCCATCCATTGTGCCGAGCACATTTGTACATGTGTTGCCATCATCATTCTCAAAACATTTGCTTTCTTCTTGAGCCCTTGACATCAGCTCCTCATTTCCCCCCTCCCCGCTCCCCCCTCCTTCATGAACCCTTGATAGTTTATAAATGATTATTTTATCATATCTTACACTGCCTGACGTCTCCCTTCACCCACTTTTCTGTTGTCCATCCCCCTGGGAGGGGATCATTGTGATCGGTTTCCCCTTTCTCCCCCACCTACCCCTCCCCCTCCTGGAATCCATACTCTCATTATTGGTCCTGAGGAGCTTATCTGTCCCAGATTCCCCGTTTCCAGCTCTATCTGTGCCCGTGTACATGCTCTGGTTGACTGTAACTGCGGGAGTAGAAAGGCCTTTTTTAGAGGAGTTGTTAGATTTCCCCAGGTGGGAAATACCCTGTTTCCCCGAAAATAAGACAGTGTCATATTAATTTTTGTTCCCAAAGATGCGCTAGGTCTTATTTTCAGGGAATGTCTTATTTTCCCATGAAGAAGAATACGATACACATTTATTGTTTTATTAAAAGAGACCTGACACTTTCTGCCTGCTCTGGCTGCGCTGCGGCCAACAGTGAGCTGCACAGCAGCACCCACTGCTACAGTCCAGGGCCCGGAGTTACGGTAGCTTCTGGGGGGCTTATTTCCCGGGGGGATGCTTATATTTCAGTGAGAGGCAAAACTGTACGTAGGTCTTATTTTCGGGGATATCTTACTTTTGGGGAAGCAGGGTACCTCGGTCCTTGGCTTCGCGCAAGAAAGAATTCATGCTGAAGACTGGTTTGTGATCCAAGTGAATTTTTTATAAAAAATAGAAGTAGTTTCAGGCGTTATAGCAAACGGAACACAAGTGCGAGAGAGAAGGAGGCACAGCTGCGTGGAGCTGTGTGTAGTAGCCGCTGAGAGAGAAAAACTGGCTTTTCAGGGCCCGTTGGGAGGCGTGGTCGATGGCGCTGTTTGACCCTATTGGCTGAATTAAGCCCACCTGGCCCAGATTGGGGCCCACCCAGGTGGACTGGCTTCCCGTCTCAAAGACTTGAATGCCCTCTAGCCTTAAGCAGCTTCCAACTTCCTGTAACGGGGAGGGAGGCTTTGGCATGTAGCGGGACAACCCCAGATTCTGCCTCTAGCTCCCTAGCAGAGTGAATGGTGGCTTCAAACTGCCCACCAGGCGATGCTGCCCAAGGTATAACCACTCCATCACCAGGATTCCTTTACCCTTGATTGAAGTCCCCCGAAAATGATTTGTGCTGCTGAGCTTATCTGAGCAGACATGACACTGGCCTGGGAGGGGTGGGGGGCATCCTTGAGGAGATGTGTCCCTATTCTAGGGAGTCTGGGTAAAGTTTGGGCAGGAAAAAAACCCAATAAGTGACCTACTAGGAGGCATTCTGGGCTCTGAGCATCGATGCTCTCTCAGGAGCATTTTCATTCATTCAACAGCCGCTTACCAGTTTCCTTTGTAGGCCAAGGGCTGGTGAGACGCAGCTTCTCCCATCCACCTTGCTACTCCCGCCTCCCTCCTCTCCCCCACCGAGTGCCGCAGCTACTCAAGATAGCAATAATAACAATAGCCACAGGGGGGCCTTTCAAAAAGGCTGAGTAGGAACACTTACTTCCATGTCGGTGCTGTGCACCACTGAACCAGGAGTATTCAACCCTTCCCCTCGCGTGAGTGGAACCACGCCAGGACCCCAAGCATGACTGTGCATTCACAGTTAGTGTTTATATCAGAATGTTCACTTTCGAATAGTCTCTAACTGGGGAAGGAAAGCTCTGTATGTGGTTTATGAACTGCCATTCTCACAGTTGAGTCAGGATAAATGTGTCATTATGCTCCCTGTGTGTGTGTGTGTGTGTGTGTATCCACGAAGGAATATAACAGCTATTTAGTCCACACAGCAGTACAGTGGACTCAGTTCAACTCTCTTCCGTGAAACAGTTAATATACTGGAAATCCTTCAATTCACAAAGGCTGCTGGGTCCAAGGTCAAGGAAGCAGACAGCCGAGTCTTCCCTTGGACGATGCAGGCAGAGTCTGCCCACAGGCAGCAAACAGCAGGGTGGGTCACCAACAACCAGTAGCTCTGGAGCTTAGTGAAGCAGGCCGGGATGGGATAGCAAGCTCTAGCTATGCAAGATGACAGGATCTACCAGCCTCAAGCTCAAGCAATGTTCACACCAGCAGTGTGGTAAAGCAGGTTTCAAAGGAACATCAAGATGCATGGGTTGGCTGTCCCACAGGTAGTGTAGCTCACAAGCTGAGGCAGAGAACTAGCTAAAGCAGCCTCACACTGGTCCAATCACCAGAGAGCAAAAGAGAGTGGGCCGGGCCTTGCCAAGCCATTTATCTCTTTGCCCTTCAATCAAACTGTGACTTGATTAATCTCAACATGGTCTTATTGGCAGGTTGGCACAATGAGCCTACCTATCGCACACCATCACATAGCACCATTCATTTTATCTTCAGAAGCCACTCTTGTGAACTTTCCGATGGTGGTGTAAACAGAGCAACAGCGTGATGGTTCCTGCACGGGAAGGTGGCAATACCATTCAAGATTGCTGTTGATAAATGGGCAGCTGGCATGCTTCTACTGATGTGTAACAAACCGCCCGGACGTGGCGTGAGAGAACAAGTGTCGCATCCTGTTCATGGGTTCTGGGATGGCCGCAGACAAGGCCTCTCGGCAGCTCATCGTAGTCTCCTGAGGGGCCTTCAAACTCAAAGGTCCAGTCAAAACAGTGGCTTCTTGAGAGGTCTGCTGGGCCCGGGCCATTCAAGGCAGAGAGATCAGCTCAGAAAACTATGGTGATTATCTTTTAGGATTACATAGGGGTAATCTAGATAGATTTTTTCCCAAGGACACAGGCCAGTCCTAAGGCTCAGTATGCAAAACATTAAGAAAATGGAAAACTTCCTGGGTGAACCAAAGGCCAGGGAGGTTGCACCGAGGAATTGTGTCCCACTATGACATCCTACCTGCTTGTTCTTTGAGCACCCCAGGGGCTGCCTGTGAGAATTTCACTGGGAAAGCTTACCCATCCACTCTCCAGACTGATCTCAGCCCCTCCAGCCTCCTTTTTGTTCCCCTAACTCGATAAGAACATCGAGACCTGGACCTCCACGAGGAAGACCAGCCTGTCATTTTAGCACAGTGTGAACTGGAGAGCACAGAATTCTTTGCGGGGAGGGGTATAGAGCAGTGGGAACACTGTCTTCAGAAAGGTATAGAGTAGATGGAAGACACTTCAAGAACCAATGGCTTAATGTTTTAATATTTTGGCTTCATCAAGGTGTGTGTGTGTGATTTTGCAGCAGTACTTTATTTTTACTTTTTCATGTCTTATATTGTCCGACGTCTCCCTTCACCCACTTTTCTGTTGTCAATCCCCCAGGGAGGGGGTTATATGTAGATCATTGTGATCGGTTCCCCAATTCTACCCCGCCTTTTCCTTAACCTCCTGGTATCTCTACTCTCATTATTGGTTCTGAGGGATCAGTCCTGTATTACCTGTGTTTCCAGTTCCTATCTACACCAGTGTACGTGCTCTGGTCTATTGAGAGTTGTAAGGTAGAATTGGGATCATGATAGTGGGAGGGAGGAAGCATTGAAGAACTAGAGGAAAGTTGTATGTTTCATCGTTTCTACATTGCACTCTGACTGGTGCATCTCCTCCCTGTAAGGGGATGTCCAGTTGTCTACAGATGGGCTTTGGGGTCCCCACTCTGCACACCCCCTCATTCACAATGATATGATTTTTTGTTCTTTGATGCCTGATACCTGATCCCATGGACACCTTGTGATCACACAGGCTGGTGTGCTTCTCCCATGTGGGCTTTGTTGCTTTTCAAGCTAGATGGCCGCTGTTTACCTTCAAGCCTTTAAGACCCCAGACGCTATATCTTTTGATAGCCAGCCACCATCAGCTTTCTTCACCACATTTGCTTATGCACCTGCTTTGTCTTCAGTGATCATGTTGGGAAGGTGAGCATCATGGAATGCTAGGTAAATAGAACAAAGTGTTCTTGCATTGAGGGAGTACTTGAGTGGAGGCCCAATGTCCATCTGCTACCTTACTAGTAAACCTATAAAGAGATGCACATAGATCTATTTCCCCATCATATATAAATATATTTAGATATGTACACATGTACATACCTGTATTTAGACCTCCATAAATGCCCTTTGCCTCCTAGTTCCTTCCTCTATTTCCTTTTACTTCACTGGCTTTTCAACTGATTGGCTAAGGCGTGCCTTGTGCTTACTTCTGAGTGTCGCCCAGTCATCTTTCCTGCTCTCTGGCTCTGTCTCATACATCAGTGGTCCTCAAACGGTGACCTTTCTGAGCTTGTCAGAAATCCGAATCCACCACAGTCCATCGGAATCATAAACGGTGGGGAGTGGGGTGGGGGTGAGGGTAGGGGTCTGGCAGGCTGCATATTAAGCAGCCCTTCAGGGGATTTGATGCTCACTGATATTTGAGCAGCGCTGTCTGAGTCTGCATCATAAATGTCTGCTTTTGTACTGTGTCTTTCTCGTCATCCACATTCCTACGAGGTTATGATTGGTCTCAGGTTTAAAAGCCTCCCTCCGCCAACCCTGCATAACATCTGGCTCTTGCCCCATTTATCAGATACTCCTTATATGCCAACTCTTCAAAAGAGTTGTCTCTACGCTCAGCCTTCCGTCTTTCATTCACTTTGAGACCCTCTCTCCCTCCGGGCTGTTGAGCCCTTCTGCTTTATGGCATCCAAAGCCCCTGTGACAAAGTCCCCATGAGCTCTGTCTTGCCAGTCCCAGTGTTAGTCCTCAGCTCCCACCTGTTTCACCATCACTGGTTTTGAACGCAGTTACCCGCCTCTCCTGTGGAAAGCCCTCTCGCCTTCATTCCCAGGACCCCACGCTCTCTGGCTCTCCTTCCATGTCTCCTCACCAGCCCCTCTTCGAAGCACTGATGTGACCCATCTTCTCCATCTGGCCCTCTCCCCTGGGGCATCTCATGCAGGGTTTTTTCTCTAAATACCCCCAACTACTTACCCCCCTCCCACCCCTCTTAAGAGTTCCACCCATGACCTGACCCTCACCTCTCCTTTCTTCTGGACAAATGTCTTTCTGTCCTACCTGTCTCCTGCTGGGAGCATTCCCCTGGATGGAACCATGTCAAAGTCTCTGCACACATACCTCCTCCACCCCAAGTACTGTACTCTGTCCTCACAGGTGAATGGGTGTCCTCTTGCTGTCCGTGCACAAGCCCCCACTACTCCTCCGGCGGTAGACATAGACCTCAAACGGTGGGTCCAGGATGGGCGTCTGGAGCTCTTGACCCCTGAGGCTGAGGTCACCTTTACCAGGAGTGTGTGTGAACCTGAAGCCTCGATTCCTCTAGAATACCCCAACTGGAGCCTGGGCCAGTCCAGAAGAGCTGGCAGGAGACCAAGCTGTCCAGGCCACCTGAAGGCCAGGTCCACAGGCTCTGATGCCTGCAGGCAGGACTTGACGCTGATAGGCCCCATCGCAACCACTGCCAGGACCCTCCCTGCAAGCCCATTCATGGAGAGAGGTATCAAGGAATGGTGTTCAGGAGGCTCTGAGGTAACCGGGTCCCAAGGATGTTCTCTGCTCGTCTCTTCTTCAGGATCATGAGATCCCCAAGGAACCAGGAAGCAGAAGTTGAAGAGACAAAGACCTTCCTCAGAGCCAACGGAGGAAGAAAGCTTTCCTCTTGAGCCAGCAGCCTGACATCAGATATCTATCCTCCTAAACTGTGTGACGATAAATTTCTGTGTGTTGAAGCCACCCACTGTGGCAGCATCACCTGATGATGAAGAAAGAATTCCGTAGGGACAGAGCGGAGGTACTGCTTTAAGATACCTACAACGTGAAAGTGGCTTGGGAATTGGGTAGTGGGTAGAGGTTGTAAGCATTGTTAGGTGCCTAGCAGTAAAGGCCTGGTGGTGTGGTGGGTTACCTGGTGGACTGCGAACCACTAGGTCAGTGGTTCAAAACCATCAGCTCTCTCACAGGAGACAGATGAAGCTTTCTACTCCCCTAAAGAGTTCCAGTCTTGGAAACCCCAGGGACAGTCCCACTCTGACCCGTGGGTTGCTCTGAGTCAGGGTTCACTTGGCAGGGTGTTTGGTGTTTAGGTGTATGAAGAGCCAAAGCCTAGAGGTCTTTGAAGAGACCCTTGATTGAGGTAGGGATGTCAAAGGAAATGCTGATGAAGGCTGAGCAGGAAGTAAGAGAACTACTGAGAGTCTCTATCACCCTGGGGAACCTGGTACCAGCAACAGAATGTCACTAACATATGTCTTCTGAGGCTTTAAAAAGAAAGCAATGAGTGTGTGATTGGAGAATGGAGGAAGGGTCATGGCATATAACGTGTGTGAATTATGTTCAAATGTCTGGTGGAAGGTAGAACTTGCTTGCAACGGATGAACTTGGGTATCTGTCTGAGGAGATTTGGAAAGAAGATCTTCAAGGGGCCCCGTGGGTTTCCTCGGGCTGCTTGTCATAAAATGTGGGAGGCAAGAGATGGACTACAAAATGAACGGTGCAACATGAAGACAGCACCTGAACACTTGGAAAAGTCTGTTGCTAAAACGTGTCCCTGAATGTTCACCAAGGTCAAGGCTGCAATCTTCTGTTCCAGAGTCAGCCTGTGACTGGTGATTCTGACCACCTACCAGAGCAGAGAATCCATCCGCTTACCCTGAAGGGACTAGAGAAAGACGGAAGGGCCAGAACACTGTCTGTCTCTTGGAATGTCACAGGAGGGGCAACAAACCAAAGAAGCCACTTGTGTCCACCTCTAAGAAGAGAAAAGGCTCATCCTGAAGCAGCTCAGGGGTCATCAGCACCGTGGGAAGGAACACGGGAAGTGGGCGCTGGTTCCGAAGGCCACAGGCTCCTGGATCTCAGAGACTAGGGCTGTGTGTGTCTGGGTAGACCAGAGAAACAAATCCAGGGAGACTCATCTGGATACAGGAAAGAGCTTTCTATACAAGAACAAATGAATGTTGAGAAAATATCCCAGTCCAGATCAAGTCCATCAGTCTATTAGCCTATATGTCTGAGACCAGTCTATAAAGTCCTCTTCAGACTCACAAAACACATGCAATGGTGCCGAATGCAGGAAGAACACAGGCCAGTAGGTGGGAAGTCTTGTGGATCCAGTGGTGCTGTAAGCATCTCAGCGCTGGCAGGGGTCTCTACGTGACTTCTCCAGCTCAGGGCACTAGTGTAGTTCCATGTGTCTTGTCAGTAGAGTATCTTTCAGGGAGTGAGAAGAGAGACAATGTCTCCCACCGCCAAGGAGGAAATACCAGAGTTCCCAGAATCCTTAGGGGAAGACCACGCCCATACAGAGGCCTCATTGGCTATGACCCGATTGGCAGACTTGACTCCACCCCTTCACTCTTAATCCTCTCAAGTCCCGAAGTGACACCAGATTGTGTAGCTTCCGCAGATGGTCGCCTCCTAGGTCTCCCAGAATCTGACCTTCACTAACTCTGTTCTGGAAAGTGGGTGACCTTTAAAGTGTGCCAGGGGTGGGGTGCGGCTGGAAGAGGAGCCCCACATAGAAGGGGTGGGGCTGCCATTCCTAGGGGGTTGCCAAAGCTGAGGAGGTGGGGCCATCACCCTGAAGGATTAGGAGAATGGGGCCCCTCAAAGCTCGGGGGGCCGAGTTGTCATCAAAGGGCCTGAAAGGGGAAGCTGAAGGCCAGGGTTGAAGCGCCTCCGAAAGAGTACAGTCAACACTCAGAGTTGGAGGGCCGGGCCATTGCCTGGAGGTCTCAGAGAACAGGGGTATTTTCAAGCGATTGAGAGTTTATGGAGTTTGTTCGCTTTGGCGTTGAACTTCGACTCCCTCTTTCCCTCTACTCTCTCCCATAGGTAATGTTCCGCCATTGTACTGTGCATACAGGTGACGTGCATTCTGCATTTCATCATACACAGACGGAGAGGCTTTTGCCCCAGGATGGGCTATGCCTGAAGCCTCACCCATATTTAATGTAGATGATTCAGCCGATGAGATTTTGAACTTGGAGCTTGTCTAAGAATTCTAGGATGGTGAGATGGGGTGCACGTGTTGCACATGTTGAAATTTTGGCGGGGGACAGTTGTTGGAATGTTATGGATTGAGTCTCCCCAAACTGTATTAGAGTCTCCCAAAACTATGTATTCTAAACTCGAATTTCTATGCGTGTGGTAGGAATTCCATTTAGGAATGGGTTGTCTTTGATCAGCTAGTAAGGTAGGATTAGTAGAGGGGGAATCTGGAGTCACTCTGTGGTGACAGGAAATTACTCGGCATGGCTCTTCTGTCTCTGCTTCCACCACGTGGGCATCGGTTTGTCACACTGTGGTGGTTTTTGTATTGCTGTGATGTTGACAGCTACCGTGTTTCCCCAAAAGTAAGACATCCCCCGAAAATAAGGCCTACTTACAGTTTCACCTCGCTGAAATATAAGGCACCCCTCTGAAAATAAGACATCCTGAAAATAAGGGTTTGGATTGTTATGATGATGTTCCAGAAGATGCTGACATGACTGTCATTGAATAAATGAGTAAATGTACCATAGATTGTTGCACATGGAAATAATGGTCGTAACAAGAAATTCTTGATACTGTAGGATTCACAGTTTGCCTGGTTATGCTGGTTTGTGATGACAACTACCACCAATACCATATACAGGTAATAACTTTCCTTTTTTGTTGGTCAACAATAAATGTGTACTGTATTCTTCTTGATGGAAAAATAAGATATCCCCTGAAAATAAGACCTAGCGCATCTTTGGGAGCAAAAATTAATATAAGACACTGTCTTATTTTGGGGGAAACAGGGCATGCCACTGGCATTCACACACCAGCAGGGTCACTCGAAGTGAGCACGTTCCAGTGAAAATGTCAGATGACCAAGAAGGAATAGGCTGCCCACTTCCATGGAATTAGCCGCTGGAAACCCTATGGACAGCATCAAAACACTGTCAGTTCTGAAAAAAGGCAAGAACAGACACGTCGTCGGAGAGCATGTAGGAAGATGAGGTCAGAAGGTAACTCAAAATACGACTGAGGAAGAGCGGCCTTCGCAAAGGTGAGTTGACCGTAATGACATGAATGGAGCCAAGCCTGCAGGAGTAAAGCCTTTGGGGCCTTCCTTTGCTGATGGGACATGCCTTGACATGAGAAGAGCGAGCTGCAGACATCAACGAGTAATTGGAATGTGCAAAGTATAAATCTAGGAAAATTGGAAGTCATGAAAAATGAAGTGGAATAATACATAAATATCAGTTGTCTAAGCCAGGGGTCCTCAAGCTTTTAAACAGGGGGCCAGTTCACTGTCCCTCAGACCCGTTGGAGGGCCAGACTATAGTTTAAAAAAAAAACTATGAACAAATTCCAATGCACACTGCACATCTTATTTTGAAGTAAAAAAAACCAATGGGGGCAAAAACACTTGGTGGGCCGGGTAAATGTCCTCAGCTGGCTGCATGTGGCCTACGGACTGTAGTTTGAGGACACCTGGTCTAGGTATTAGTGACCTGAAGTGGACTGGTATTGGCCAATTTGAATCAGAAAATCATATAGTTTACGACGGGGTGACACAATAGAGAGGAACGGTGTCGCATTCATTGTCAAGAAGGACATTTCAGGATGCATCTTGAAGTACAATGCTTTCTGTGATAGGATGACGTCTATCCCTACATGAGGAAATCAAATCAATGCAATTATGATTCACATTTATTCATGGACCACCTAAGCGAGTGATGCAGAAATGGAAGACTTCTACTAATTCTTCCGTGAGAAAATCATCACACATATGATCAAGATGCACCGATAGCTACTGGTGATTAGAATGCCAAAGTTGGAAACAGAGAGACCAGCAACTTCATTGCAAATACCCTTTTTTTAACAACACAAAAGGCAACTTCCCCAGATGAGATGCATAGATGTGGGAACTGATGGTCTTAAGATGAACTCTGGGAAAGGAATTGTAGACCTTCTGAGTAACAGAGTGCCTTTACAGGACAGGCTGAACTTCAATTCCTTCTTCAAGTAGTAAGGTCTGCTACATTCACAGTTTAGACAATGCCATGGAAGGAGCCCAGGTCCTGCATGGTCTTAGCTTCAACTAAGATAAGGTAGACACGTTCTCGCCAGTTCCCTGGGAGACTCCCGAAACACAGCATTCTGCAGGTGTTCAGTTACACACTCTCTTTCTGGCTTTACCTGCCCCTCCTGACCATACACAAATTGGCTAAAACAGTCTTGCTTCTTTGTTTGCCTTCAACGAAATTGCCAACAGCGCCTTTGTGTGAGAACTTGGCACGGAATGCAGGGTACGTGACAAGAGCTGTATAAAAAACTGCCTCGAATAAAGATCTAGACCTTAGAGTCTCTTCTCCTTGAGCCCCTTGCGCTCCAATTTTGTTTCTTCTCTTTTAAAAAAAATCTGTGCTACCCTTTTCCATCACCACTGTGCCCCTCTTGTCCTAGAAGTCAAATTCACTATGTCTATGGCAAGAGGCAACGGAGAAGCTCAGTATCAGCAGTTACAATCAGGCCAGTGGTCGGCTGTGAAGCCGACCATCACTTGCTCACATGCAAGTTCAGGTTGAAGCCGAAGAAAATGGAAGCAAGTCCATGAGAGGCAAACCACAACCTTGAGTCTCTCCCATTGAATTTCCAAAGCATCTCAAACTGGTTTGATGCGGTAAACACTAATGACGGAAGACCCTGCGCGCTGGGAGAGGACCCCAAGAACATCACACAGGAAGAACGCAGAGTCGTTACAAAGAAAGGGAGGGGAGAAAGGACTGCCATGGATGCCAGAGGAGACGCTGGAACTTGCTCTTCATCGCAGAGAAGCTAAAGCACATGGAAGAGAGAATGAAGGCTGAGAGCTGAACTGAACATTTCAAAGGGCAGCTTGAGAAGATCAAATAAAATATTGAAATGTACAAAGGCCTAGAGTTAGAAAATCAAACGGGAAGAACACACACAGCATGTCTTTTTAAAAAAGTCATTTTACTGGGGGCTCATACAACTCATCATAATCCATATATCCATACATTGTGTCAAGCACATTTGTACATTTGTTGCCATCATCGTTCTCAAAACAGTTGCTTTCTACTTGAGCCCTTGGTATCAACTCCTCATTTTTCCCCTCACCTCTCCCCCTCCCTCATGAGTCCTTGATAATTTATAAATTACTGCTTACACTGTCCAACGTCTCCCTTCACCCACTTTTCTGTTGTCCATCCACCAAGGAGGAGGTTATATGTAGATCCTTGTAATCGGTTCCCCCTTTCCACCCCACCCTCCCAGTATCGCCACTCTCACCACTGGTCCTGAAGGGATCATCTGTCCTGGACTCCCTGTGTTTCCAGTTCCTATCTGTACCAGTGTACATGCTCTAGTCTAGCCGGATTTGTAAGGTAGAATTGGAATCATGATAGTCAGTGGGGAGGAATGATTTAGGAGCTAGAGGCAAGTTGTCGGTTTTATCGTCACACGCTGCAATAGTTTAAGCCTCGAGTGCCAATACTGAAAGATGTTATGGGGAAAATATTGAATGAGACAGGAAGCATCAAAAGATGGGAATACTATGCAGCGTCATTGTACCAACAGGAATTCGTCAACATCCAACCATTTCAAGAGGTTTAGCATATGAGAAAGAACCAGTGAGACAAAGGGAAGAAGTAGACGTTGCACTGAAGACATTAGCCCAAAACAAGGCTTCAGGAATTGTTGGAACATCAACTGAAATGTTTCAACCAGCTGATGAAGCGCTGGAAGCGCTCACTGATCTATGCCAGGAAATTTGGCATAGACGTATTTGTAGGATGCCATATTTGTATCCATTCCAGAGAAAGGTGACCTAACATAATGCACACATTGTAGAACAATACATCGATATCACATGCAAGTGAGATTTTGCTGGAGACCATGCACCAATGGCCGGAGTGGTACGTTGACAGGGAGCTGCCAGAGGTTCAGGCTGGATTCAAAAGAGGTTATGGAACAAGGGTGATCGTGTCTGACGTCAGATGGAACTTGGCTGAAAGGAGAAACTACCAGAAAAATGTTTGCTTGTGCCTTATTGACTATGCCAAGACATACAACTCTGTGGATCAACAAAAACAAAAACATACTATGGAGGAATGAGAATTCCCAAACCCTTCGTGCTGCACATTGGAACCTGCCCACGAATCGAGGAATCCAGGGGCAGTGGTGTGAAGAGCGCAAGGGTTTATTGCAGTTTAAAAATTAGGAAAGGCCAAAAATAGTAATAAAAAAACTTAGGAAAGACGTGTCAGAGGTGTGTCCTCTCACCATACTTATTCCATCTGCACACTGAGCAAGTCATCAGAGAAGCTGGATTCTATGAGGAAGAATGTCACCAGGACTGGAGGAAGGGTTAGCAACCACCAGAGATATGCAGATGACACCACCTTGCCTGCGGAAAGCAAGGATTGCAACCTGCAGTATGCATTACAACTCAATGTAAAGAAGCCCCACATCTCCGCAACTAGACCAACAGGTGACATCATGATAAACAGAGAAAAGATAGAAGTTGCCAATGATTTCGTTTGCTTGGATCCACAATCAATGCTCAGGGAAGCAGCAGTCAAGAGATCGAATCAGGCGCTGCATTGGGTGAATCTGCTGTACAAGACCTCTTTAAGGTGTCGAAAGCAAAGCAACAAAGCCCACATAGGAGAAGCACACCAGCCTGTGTGATCACGAGGTGCTGAAGGGATCAGTTTTCAGGCATCAAAGAACAAAAATCATATCATTGTGTGCTTACTTCCTTAAGATCACTGAAGACAAATGGGTGCATAAGCAAATGTGGCGAAGAAAGCTGATGGTGCCCAGCTATCAAAAGATAGAGTGTCTGGGGTCTTAAAGGCTTGAAGGTAAACAAGCGGCCATCTAGCTCAGAAACAACAAAGCCCACATGGAAGAAGCACACCAGCCTGTGTGATCACAAGGTGTTGAAGAGATCAGGTATCAGGCATCATCAGAACAAAAAAATCATAGTGAATGAGGTGGGGAGTACGGAGTGGAGACCCAAAGCCCATTTGTAGGTCACTGGACATCCCTTTACAGAAGGGTCTCAGGGAGGAGACCAGCCAGTCAGGGTGCGATGTAGCAATGATGAAACACAACTTTCCTCTAGTTCCTAAATGCTTCCTCCTCCCCCACTATCATGATCCCAATTCTACCTTAAAAATCTGGCTAGACCAGAGGATGTACACTGGTACAGTTAGGAACTGGAAACAAAGAATCCAGGGTGAATGATACCTTCAGGACCAGTGGTGTGAGTGGTGATACTGGAAGGGTGCGAGGGAGGGTGGCTTGGAAAGGGGGAATCAATTACAAGAATCTACACGTGACTTCTTCCCTGGGGGGCGGACAACAGAAGAGTGGGTGAAGGGAGACCTTGGAGAGGGCAAGATATGACAAAATAATAATTTATAAATTATCAAGGTTTCATGAGGGAAGGAGAATGGGGAGAGAGGGGGAAAATGAGCTGATGCCAGGGGCTTAGGTGGAGAGCAAATGTTTTGAGAATGATGAGGGCAATGAATGTACAAATGTGCTTTACACAATTGATGTATGTATGGATTGTGATAAGAGTTGTATGAGCCCCTAATAAAACGATTATTTTTTTTTAAAGGTGTTGAAAAGCTAGGATGCTTCTTTGAGGACTAGCCATGGTATTTCCAATCACCTCATATGCATGTGAAAGTTGGGCACTGAATAAGGAAGCCTGAAGAGAAACCGATGCGTTTGAATGGTGGCGCTGGTGAAGAACATTGAAAGTACCAGGGACTGTCCAAAGAACAAACAGATCTGTTTCCGAGGAAGCGCTCCTGAGGGGCAAGGGCGGCGAGACGGCATCTCACGCATTTTGGACACATTGTCAGGAGAGACCAGTCCCTGGAGAAGGACATTACGTTGGTCAATTAGTGGGGCAGCAAAAGAGAGGAAGACCCTCGGCAGGATGGACTGACACAGCCCTCCCTGGCTGCCACCATAGGCTCCACCGTAAGAACAACAGTGAGGATGGGCTGGGCTGGGCCGGGTGGGGTTTGTTCTATCGCACCTCGGATCATTGTGAGCCAGAACTGCTTAACAGCACCTACCAACCACCACCACAACATCCCTGTCTTTGTAACTCCCACCAAATGCTTGGGTCCGACCACGCAGATGGGACGTGTGCCACTGGGTCTATCAGGGTGGGCCGGCTCAGTGGGAACCCCGCAACCATCACGAAAGATAAGCCACCAGCGGAGCCCATGCACGAAGCGGCAGAGGTGGCAGGGGCAGCAGAGGCTGCAGCTCCAAGGCCATGAGACTGAGCAGAGGCGCAGCACGGAGATCACGAAGCGAGAGGGGCAGGCTTAACAGCTCATGGAACAAGGCAGAGCGCAAGAAAACACAGAAACGAGCCGCCAAAAGTCAGAGAGAGACATGCCCACCGAGGTGATGGAGGACAGGTGTTGTGTTGAAGAGAACTGTACCTTTCACCTGTTGTGACCGGATCGCTTCTCTGATGAACGCACCGTCACAAGAAGTGTCTGTGCGTTCTGTGTGGCCATTGCCATGAGTGACTGAACCCAGCCGAGAAGCAGAGGCAGGTGGGAGGGCTGGCTGGTGTCAGAACAGGGTCAAGAAGAGGGGAGAGCTGGATTTGCCTTCTCATTGGGGTAGCCAGAGGAGGTGAGACTCGGCCCCCACGCTATTTTCTCCATCTTGTTTGAGATGCCAAGGCGAAACATGTGAGAGAGAGATGGGGTCAGAGAGATGCCAAGACACAGGGAGATGGCCGAGGAACCTGGACAGTTCCAAGCAGTCCTGGACCCTCCTCACAGTCGACCGAGACGCATGTTCTTCTAGCTGGCACCAAAGCTGCTCTTCCAGCTCCTCCGCTGTGCGAAGTGTGTGTGTGTGTGTGTGTGTGTGTGTGTGTGACAGCAAGGCAGCACAGTGCGTGCCAGGATGAACTCATGCTGAAATAGATGTTTCAGCCTTCATGTTAGGGAAAGTCACTACGCTCATGCCTCGGTGTTCCTATGTCAAAACCACACAGCTCTGTCCTTCGGGCCCTGTTGCTTGTTCCCTGTTACTGGTTCTCAGAATTCTTCTAAGAGCCCCGAGTCGGCCTGTCCACACGCAGACACCCCGGCCACTTCAGCCAAAGGGCATCCTGCTTGGTATGTAGAGGGACATGATGCAGTGATCTGGTGACTGCCACAGTGGGCCCGATGAGTGCAGTCGCGAGGAGGGTGCAGGACTGGGTGGTGCTCCGTCGCACACAGGTTGCTATGGGTTGCAACTGACTCAATGACCCCCGCCAACCACAACCACAAACACAGCAAGAGCAAGTGTGTCTACGGCCATCGCACGATGAAGAGCAGGGGCTGAGGTGCAGAAGCAAAGTCGGGTTTCACGGTCACCTAGCTTGGGAATGGTTGGAAAGGGACCCTCTGAGCCCTGTACTGGGCCATGTTGAAGACCGAGCTCTGAACTTTGTCCTGAGGGAGCCCACAACCCAGCAGGCTGAAACCCATCCTTGAATCCAGAGGCAACTTAGGGGGCTATGGGCTGGGAGGGGAGAGCCCGGGCCAGAATGATTTTGACTTCGGGAATGAAGCTTGTGGGTGTGTGGGAGTCTGGAACGGGTGCCTGACTTCACCTGGGAAGTCAGTGGAAGTTTCTCAGGCGAGGGGCCATCTGAGCTGAGGCCTGAAATGCAAGTTCAAGTCAGGCAGGCAGAACAAGGAGAAGCAAATATGCTAGACGCAGGAGTCCTCAAAAAAAAAAAAAAAAGAACTATGAACAAATTCCTATACACACTGCACATATCTTATTTCGAAGTAAACAAAACGAGGTAAAAACACCCTGCGGGCTGGATTAATGTCCTTGGGGGGCCGCATGTGGCCCGCGGGCTATAATTTGAGGAGGCCTGTGCTAGCGGAAGGGACAGTGTTTGCCGAGGCCCAGAGACATGAGGTTGGAGGAAACCTAGGGGACAGTGCACAGACATGCCGGAGAGGAGGGTGTGGCAGGGCTGGAGCATGGGGAGTGGAGAGACAGACAGCCCAGGGCCCTGGCACCCCTGTCCTATGTATACCCCCCAACCCCCAGTGACCACCTTTCACCCTGCAGCACTGTGTGTTTCTTGGAAGGAAAAAAACAAGTTCATCTTCTTCCTGCAAACAGAGCTGCTCTTTGTCCACAGGAAGCAGCTCATTTCTCGCCCCAGAGGCCAACAGAGGGATTTGGGGTGCGTGAACTGGAAGCCCTGCCCTGTGAGGCTCAGCCCTCCTTTCCAAGAGAAAGCTAAGGTTCTCTGCTCCCGCAAAGACTTACAGCCTCACAAGGCCTGTGTAGAGGTTGCTGTGGGTCAGAAGAGAGCCCTGGTGGTGGAGTGTTACATGCTGGCCTGCAAACCACAAGGTCAGCCGTTCGAAACCGCCAGGTGCTTTTCCGGGGAAAGATGAGGCTTTCTACTCCCATGAAGAGTTACCGTCGTGAAAACCCACAGGGGCCGCTCTACCCTGTCCTATGGGGTCGCTGTGAGTCAGAAAGTCCGTGGCAGCGAGTTGGATTTTTTGCTTATTTGTGGATCAGAGGTGACTCAATGGCAGTGAGTTGGGCTTGGGTTTGCTCTGCAGGCAAATGAGGAGCCCTGGTGGTGTCGTGGCTACGTGTTGGGCTGTAATCTGCAAAACCAGCAATTCAAAACCTCCAAGTGCTCTGTGGGAGAAAGATGGAGCTTTCTACTCCGGTGAAGAGTTACAGTCTCGGAATTTCCCAGGGGAAGCTCTCTCCTGTGCTGTAGAGTGGCCGGCTGTGAGTCACTGTTGAGCCGGAACAGAAGACCCCCTTCTGCACACTGCACCTGACCTTGGCCTATAACACTTGCTCGCTTTGGCCCTGACCTGTCAGGCTCACACCTACATGCTCCGAGACATCTTCGAAGGCGACACGAGTGATGATACTGAGGTCCATGTGCCATGGAATACAAGCAAGGCCCGTGGGGACAGCTGACCAGTGGTCTGTAGTGACCGGGACAGTGTGTGGGCTGGAGATGGTGCTGCTTCTGAGGACTCGTGAGGGACCCTTTGCTTCCCGGCCACAGGGGGACCACCAGGGGTCTGTGTAGATGCAGCTATGTCAGTGGCCATGCTCCCCGCTTGGCCTGCCGGCATACACACACCACCCCGGGCCCTGGGAGAGCTCTGTCTTTTGGGGTGAGTCACATCCCCACCCCCTGCGTGGCCACGGCGGCAGGGAACAGACACAGCTTGTGCAAAGCTGGACATAGGTCAACATAGGTTCACTGGCACAATCCCAAACCCGCTGCCAGCGAGTTGACCCCAACCCATAGCACCCCTATAGAAGATACCCAATGCTGTAAGTCTTCCAGGGGCAGAAAGCCTCCACGATCTCCCTCAGAGCAGCTGATGGGTTAGAACTGCTGACCTTGGCTTAGCAGTCCACCGCTTACCCGGCCGAGTCACTAGAGTTCCTTCTAATGATCAGAGTCTAATAGAATGGGCTGACACACAAAAGCAGCTGGCATGATGGTCTCACAGTCATTGTCCTTCTCCACCTGCCCGAATGCCAAGCCAGCCTCCGGTGCCCTCGGTGCCCCTCCACCCTGGCCAGCTCCAGCACCTGCAGGGCCCGCACCCACAGCCAGTGAGGAGACCACCGTCCTGGCCTGTGGGACCTGGCATCCTCAGGGAGACCCCCATCCAGTTCCCCAGGGGTGACTCAAGCCTCAAACCTAGATGCAGTCTCCCCCAGCCTCTTTCTAACCCACCTCCCACTTCCGGGCACTTGGTCCAGAGCTGTCATAGTGGTGCATTGTGGCGGTGCACTGGGGACTGACAGGACAGGGAGGAACTGACCACAGTGTTCCCAGATTCTCACCTCGGGGAGCCTCTTCGCCACCTCTTCTCTCCCGCGGAACTTTTGGGGTGTCTCACCCGCCAGACCTTGCAGTTAGCAACTGAGCACTTAACCGCTGCACCAGCAGGCCCCCTAGCTGTGCATTCCAACCCAACACTGCCATTGGGTCCGTTCTGAGTCAGAGCCACCTGTGGAGGGTTTCCAAGGCTGTCAATCTTTACAGGAGCAAGACACCTCATCTTCCTCCTTAGGAGCTGCCAGTGGGTTCGAACTGCTGACCTTTTGGTTAGTAGTTCAACACTTACCCAATAGTACAACCCCAAAACTTCTGCCATCAAGTCCATTTCTGACCGATAGCGACCCTATAGGATAGGATAGAATTGCTCCTGTGTGTTTCTGAGACTGCAACTTTTTTTTTTAACAATTTATTAGGGGCTCATACAACTCTTATCACAGTTCATACATATACATACATCAATTGTATAAAGCACATCTGTAAGTCTTTGCCCTAAT
This sequence comes from Tenrec ecaudatus, assembly GCF_050624435.1. Classification (NCBI taxonomy): domain Eukaryota; kingdom Metazoa; phylum Chordata; class Mammalia; order Afrosoricida; family Tenrecidae; genus Tenrec; species Tenrec ecaudatus. Next base: position 21,016,616 of record NC_134547.1, read on the forward strand.
CATTTTTTTCTCCTCTTTTAAACTGCAACTTTTTATAAGAGTAGAAAGCCTCATCTTTCTCCCAAGGAGCAGTTGGTGGTTTCAAACTGCTGACTTTGTGGTTAGCACCCCAATGTGTGACCACAACACCACCAGATAGTGCCAGGAGGGCGCCTTAATTGTGTATTCCCCAAAACCAAATTCACTGCGTTGAATAGATTCTGATTCACAGTGACCCTATAGGATACAGCGACCCTATAGGATACAGCGACCCTATGGGATTGGGCAGAACTATGCCTGTGGGACTCCGTGGCTGTCAGTCTTTATGGGAGTAGAAAGCCTCATCCTTCTCCCATGGAGAGGCAGGTGGTCTTGGGCTGCCGACTTGGTGGTTATCAGCCCACCTCGTAACCACTACGCCCCCAATGTGACTTTAACGGTACATTCGGACACAATTGTTAAGCAGCCTGTGGTCATAGCATCAGATGACAAGCCCCCAGGGCTTCCAACTGGTTTGATGGGTTCAGGTAGGGTCGACAAAGCGACCTCGTTTTAAAAAAGCTAACCAGGATGAGAAAAGTTATGGGTTTCAGTCCTGGAATGGGAGACTCCGAAGAGACATCATGAGCCCTTTGAGGACCCTGATGGTGGGGACCGGATTCCTGCCAATCAGGGAGGGTGGCTTGTTCAGAGTGGCCCGGTGGCCGCCATCTTTGAGCGGGACACCACCATTCCCTATCCTGCCCATCCAGAGACTTGACTGGGAGGCGACACACACCCTGCGCCTGTTTCCTAAGAGGGAGATTAAGTTTCTAGAAGGACTTGGACTCATATTTGTTCCCATGGCGATTATCTCCAGCTCCCTGACATTTTGAAAAACCAGGGCCACTTTGGGATGGCTTTGTTAGTCCGGACGGAACGGGCTGCACCGCTCAAAGCCTCGCGCCCACACTGTGGGAGCGCCTTGGCCCAGGGAAAAGCACTTAGCAGTTTGGCACATGGCAGGCAGTTGGCAAACGCTGGTAATTAATATTATTGCTTCATATTTTCAATTAAATCGACTCATTCCTTGTAATTAAGAAATTTCTCTGCAAAGGGAGCTTTATTGTTACATTCAAAATTTTAAAAACCATTAATCATGCCCCTTACATAGAAATCCATGGCAAATATATAGTCACAGTGAGCACACGCCAGGCATTGCATTCTCACTGTCGGGGGAGCTGGGAGGCAGTATGTGTCACCAGAGCAGGCCTGGTGGCACAGTGGTGAAGCACTCGGCGGGGAACTGAGAGGCCAGTGGTCGGGGCCCAGCAGCTGCTGCGCAGGTAGAGCGGTGGCCGGTGGCCGTCGCCCCAGAGAGGGGACAGCTTTGGAGACCCTGCGGGGTGGCCCTGCTCGGTTTCAGAGGGCGGAGATGAGCGGGTGTCTCGGGGTTACAAAAGCACCTGAGACGGGTCAGCGTCAAACGTAGACCTTGCCTGGTGATGGCCACGGAAAGATGGAAAGAGAATCCTTTCCTTGTTTTAGAACTTGGATTTGCATTTTTTTTTTTTAACATAGCACTCAAGTGGCTCCCTCCCATACCTTCCTTCACACACCAGACGATTCGGTCATTTGATCCTATTGAGAAGAGTTGGGCGATGGCCACCACGATCTATTTCAGAGCATTTTCTCCTCCTACTCATTGCTGTCAGCTCCCCGTCCTCCACCCCAACCCCCTCCTCCCCTGCCAGGCCCCTAGGAGTTCTCAATCCTGCTACTAGCTTTTAATCGCTCTCCCCACCCCAGGTTTTATATACAGAAAACCATAGCAGACACAAGACAGGAAGCAAACCAACCAACCCAGCAACAATGACCAGACAGAACACAGCAAAACCTCCATCAAATAGAAATATTAGGGAGGGAGGGGGAAAATGAGCAGCCGATATTAAGGGCTCAAGTAGAAGGCAAATGTTTCGAGAATGATGATGGCAACAAATGTACAAATGTGCTTGACACAATGGATGGATGGATGGATTATGATAAGAATTGTACGAGCCCCCAATAAAATGATTTTTTTAAAAAAGTTCAAGTAACCTAAAAAAAAAGAAATATTAGAAACTGAAAGAACCTTATAATGGATCCGAAGGGAGTCAAATGAGGAGTTACATTTTAACCTTGACCGCCATTTTAACCTTGACCGCCACCGACTTTACAAAGCTCTCTGTCTGACAGCAAGGCTATCGGTGTCCCTGTACAGCAGTCAGAGCACTTCACCGGAGGCTTCAGCCATGTGGGCCGGCCGGCATGTCTTCATTCACTCACTCAACAAGGACACATGGGGCACAGACTATGTGCACAGTCTGGATCTGGAGGGGACCACAGCGTCTGTTCTTGAGGACGGCATTGGTGGGCTATAGATGCCACAGGTTGTACACTGAAGAATTAACATGTGACGTGGTGGCTGGTGACAAGTGTCCGAAGCATGACCACACCCTCTCTGTCCCCTCTGCCCCATCTTCCCCGCTCCCACCTGTCCGAAAGCAAGTCTAGGGTCTTCACCATGGTCCCTAAGGCTCCCCCTGATCTGCAGAACCCCTTCTCTCATCTCTGTGCCTCCTCTTCTGGTACGTTCCTCTGCCTCCTTAGTGTGTCTCATTCCTCAGAAACACAGAAAGTCTGTTTCTGCCTCAGGCCCTTGCAGCTTCTGGTCCCACTGCCTGGGAAACTGACCCCAGGCACCCTCCCATTCCTCCTTCAGGTCTTGGTGAGAGAAGTGTCTCTCGGGTGTCCTGCCCTGTCTCCATATCTCAAATGTCCATTCTCTGACATCCACACTCCATTTCCCTTCCTGGTTTCCCTTTAGGCTCACATCTTGTTCGGGACACCTAGGTGAGGGGTCCTCAAGTTTTTTTAAACAGGGGTCCAGTTCACTGTCCCTCAGACCGTTGGAGGGCTGGACTATAGTTTAAAAAAAAAAACTATGAACAAATTCCTGGGCACACTGGGTGAGTCGGCTGCTAAGCAGGACAGGCAGCGGCGGCAAAAATGGTGGGCCATTATCTGGCGGGCCAGATAAATGTCCTCAGTGGGCCCTATGTGGCCCGTGGGCCGTAGTTTGAGGACCCCTGCCCTACGTAGCTCTGCCTTTATGCTGCAGCTATCATGAGTCCTTTCAAAATATTTAATTAAACACGAGCTGATTTGAAGGAAAATGGACAAAAATAGTCATCACTGACCTTGTAAAGAATTAACTGATACCTTCTTCAAAGCAAAATAAAGGTTGGGAAGATATTATTCCTGTTCCCATTTTACAGAGAAGGAAACTGAGGCCCAGAGAGGCCCAGTGACTCACCCCAGGTCAGATACGCTGAGAAACTGGCTAGACTGAGATTGGAACTCAGGAAGCCCACTCTAAACCCTGCCTAGCTAACCCCTGCCTTCCCCTCTTCACCACCACATACGGGTTTCCGGATGTCACCAAAAATGACGATATGCTTCAAGAACAATGGTGGCTGGGAAAGCAACCTGTGACCCATTCCTTCCCCCACCCCTCCCCTAGAGCCCACCTGGCTCTGACTGAGAGAGCAGATGATTCGGAATGGTAGCTCGGCACAGCCCTGCCCCGCCGCCGTCTCTCTCTGCCCTCCTCTCCCACCACAGTGCAATGGATTCCTTTTCTTGTAGTCTTTTTGGTCCTGGGCTTGTAACTCTGTAAAAATACAATGTAAAAATATTGCTTTTCCTTTATTATCCAACTTGCCTGGTCCCTGGACTATTTGACGCACGAGCGGTCATGGGTGGGTTGGCTAGTTGGAAGACTGTTGTGTAGAACCACCCACAGGCCTGGGTGATCTGCAGTTCACCGACGGGATTGGACAGTTCAGGGTCCTGCTGAGAGGGCCGTGACTGGAAAATGACGGGGAACTTGCTTATGTAAGGGCCACGCCCCCCGGATTTCTAGGGCGGTGAGGAAGAAGAGCCTGGGCTGCAGCAGTTGGTCTGTGGTGCCTAGGGGATGGTGAGCAGCCCAGAAGGGGTTCAGCAGCCACAGCCAGTGGCAAGAGCCTTGGAAGGGACCTGGTCCCAGAGCCAGAGCCAACGGGAGAACCTGGTGCTGGGAGTAGCTGAGCAAGCTGCTACACTGGCTGTGAGTCTGGCCAGCGAGCAGCAGAGAGGTGGATGGGAGGCGGGGGAGAGGCAGAGAAGCCTGCTAGCGGCAGCGAGCAGCTGAGTTATGGGGTGAGAGCCGGTGTGATTGCCAGACGGCATCAACGTATAGCCTGTGACCTCCCAGTGTATGGTCCTGTGTGTGTGGGAGGGGACCTATTCTCTTCTGAGTGTGCCCTAATATGCCACGTAACCGTTCGGACACTGTGAATTCTCTGAGACACGGCAGTGCACTCTGGAAAGGAGACGTGGCCAGTGTCAGAGCGGAGGAATTGGCTGAGCAGGTTAGGGGAAAATGGAAGTCAGATCTATCTATCTCTCCCTGCCTTGGCGGAACCAGCTTTATGCTCGCTCCTTCTTGGTGAAATTCTTCATTTACCCACTGTCCCTCGTCCTTTCCTGGCCCACTGTTCCTCTACTCTCCCAGGCAGGCTCCCTCCCCTGGGCCTTTGTACTGGCTGTATCATATATGGGTGTGTATGTATGTACATGCATATATATGTATATTTTAAATTTTGGGTTAGAAATACACATTTGGTGAGCACCGGGTGAAGGTGCTGCTCACAGCTGTAGGCGTGGAGGCTGAATGCCACCCGGACTCAAGCAGAGACAAGAGACTCAGCAGAGCAGGCTGAGCAACATTCTGGGGCTCGTGGTGGTTGGTGGGTGAGGGCAGGCACCCTGAGGCTTCCTGGTCGGAGGTTTCCGGGTGACGGTGGCAGCAGCAGTTCCGGGCTCAGCTCACGCCATTCAGGGCCTTGCAGGCAAACTCAGGCAGCACGAGGCCCCGTGGACTTCGGAGGTGGAGTCGGTCAGCTGCCGCTGCTCCAGCATGGCCTATGTCAGCGGCTGCACCTTTGGTACACAGAAGCTGGTACACAGCTTCTTGCTGTGAAGCTGATCTGGCTGCTCCGGTCGGTGACAATGGTGCGGTAGGCCACTACTGGGAAGGGCGACTGCAGAATTGCTGCATCTCCTGGCTAAGGTCCAGGTGCAGCCCTGGCACCTGCCCTGGCAGCCAAGGATGTCATTCTCCTTGAGGGAAGTCGCGATGAGCTCTTCTTGAGACTTCTTGGAGAGGTTCTCTGTGGGGCCCATGGGTCTGAGGGGGCACTGATGCCACCATCGGAGGCACCCTAGTCCTGCTCCACGAGCACAAAGCCTATGTGGAGGGTCGGCTTCCAGCCAGAGGAGCTAACGGCCAGGCCAGCCCAGGCGGAAACTTCTTGAAGATTCCATGGCTGCTTCGCCACTTCCTGCAGGACCAGCGCCTTGCGTGGGGCGTGGGTCTGGGTGGCTACAGAGGGGCAGGTCGGCAACCGCGTCCTGGTAGGAGAACTCGTCCCTCTCGGGGCATGTGGCCGTTGCTCTCGCTGCAGAAGACAAGGGTGTCCTGGCCCCGCAAGCGCAGGGGCCCTTGAGGATGGCGAAGGGGCTGGTTTTCCTTTTTTTTTTTTTAAACATTTTATTAGGGGCTCATACAACTCTTACCACAATCCATACATCTGTACATTCTTTGCCCTCATCATTTTCAAAGCATTTGCTCTCCACTTAAGCTCTTGGCATCAGGTCCGGGGCTGGTTTTCATGGCTGGTGGATGGGGCATGGGTCCCCGGATTGCAGGCAGCACAATGGGACACCACCACGACCCAACACGCACCTGGAACATTCGTCCTTGAGACCTTCATCCTTCAAGTCTGAGCCTGCATGTCACCTGTCCTGAGGAGCCCTCTCTGACCCTTCTCTATGAGCGAGCCACCCCTTCCGGACCTCACTCTAGCCCAGTGGTTCTCAACCTTCCTCACGCCATGACCCCTTCATTCAGTTCCTCATGCTGTGGTGACCCCCAACCAGAAAATTATTTTCATTGCTACTTCATCACTGTCATTTTGCTACTGTGATGAATCGTCCTGTAAATATCTGATAGGCAGAATGTCTTTTCGTTGTTACAGATTGAACATCATGAAAGCATCATGATGAATCATAAAAACAATATTTCATTCTATATTTTGAAATATGTATTTCTAACGATGAATCAATGACATTTTGTCTTGAAGCATGGTGTAGCATGGGTAACAGTTTTCGCACCGGGTACTCATAGGTGGACGTATCTGCATGTGGGCGGACCTGCCTGGAGATGGATAGAGGAGCGGTGTTTTCCAATGGTCTCAGGCCACCCCTGTGAATGGGTTGTTCAACCCCCAAAGGGGTCTCGACCCCACAGGTTGAGAACCACTGGCCTAAAGCAAGCCCCAAGTGCTTACCCCAGTCCAGCCCTGAGCAGCAGTCTTGTGCTCGCGTCTGATTGGACTGCACTGAACCAATGGCTGTGACCCAGAGACAGTGTTCAGCCACCCAGCCCTGCCACCAGGAGCTAGGGGTGGGGGCAGTCCCTGCATCCCCCTCAACTGCTGCTGGTAGACAAGAGAAGGGAATGGAGCCCACGCCCGTGTCCCCAAATGTCCAAACCAGTATTTCCTGTCGCAACCATCTTCAAAGAATGTCCGCGTTGGGCCGCTTCCCCTCGGGGACCTGAGCCCTTTGTCTGAAGGCCCCGCCCAGGAGAGACCATTGTGGAACTACCAAAGCACAGCCACGCCCCCCAGTGCGCACCCTTCCAGGAAAGGAGCCAGCAGTTCCACATTAGTCACGGGGGAGGGGGGGGCAGTTCACACAACAGCCCATTGAATCCAAAGGGGAGCCCTGCAGGCGGCATGCTATGTTTATCTCAGCGGGACAGATGGGGAAACTGAGGCCAACCAAGGGCGACCTGCTTGCCTGTAGTCATCCAGCAAGAGAGTGGCGGAGCTGGGATGTAAACCAGGGCTGTCTGACTCGGAGTCCTAGTCCTGTGCCCACTAGGGGGACCCACCATGTGCCCCTCACAGCTGTGACTGAGGAAGGGGAGTAGGGTGGCCGGCCATCTGTTACAGAGCCTGGGGTAGAGGGAAGGAAGCCCTGGTGCTGCAGTGGTGATGAGTTGGCCTGTGGTCCCCAAGGTCAGCAGTTTGAAACCACCAGCCCCTACAAGGGAGAAAGACAGGACTTTCTACTCCTGTAAAGAGTTAAAGTTTCATAAAGCCTCAGGGGTGGTTCAAGACCACAGTGCGTTGTTTCGGTTTCTTTGGGGGGGGGCAGGATAGAGTTGCTCCCAAGGATGGTTTCCATTCGCACACTCGCCAAGTATTTCCTGAGCTCCTACTATGCGTGTGCGCCAGACTCTGTGCCAGGAGAAATGGCATGGGAGTTTAGAATTCCCTCCTGGAGCTGACCTTCCAGAAGGAGGAGAGGCAATACGCCTGGCCAATGAGTATATAATTAATTATGCAATACATTAAGGAGCCCTGCTGATGCAGCTGCTAACCACAAGGTCAGCTGTTCGAACCCTCCAGCTGCTTCCCTGGAGAATGATGAGGCTGCTTTTGCCCATGAACATGCTCATAAATCCCAAGGGGGATCAGCTCTACTCTTGTCTGACAGGATTGGTATGCATCAGGAGTTAAGTTAATGTCAGAAAAACAAACAAACAACCCGTAACCCATCAAGTAGAGAAATGGAAAGGGAACTTCAGGTGGGAGGTGAGGTGGAGAAGGTGGTATATGAGAAACAGGTGGAGGTGATGGGGGAGCCCTGTGCACATATGGGAGGAAGGCGCCTCTGTGGACAGAACAGCAAGTGCAGATGTTTGGAGGTTGCCCATGGGGGTGCCTGGGGTGTGGGGAAGGCAGCAAGGAGAGCAGCTGAAGGAGGGAGGAGGGCTGAGGGAAGAAGGAGGTGGGGAGGAGAGGGGAGAAGGGAGATGATGAGGTTAGCTAGGGTCCAGGGTGTGGGCAGGTGGGAACCCTGCCCTGACTCTGGCTGTATGGGCACACACTCTGTGAGGGTGGGGTCTAGAGTAGAGGGTTGTTGCTGTGAGGGACCCCGGAGGTGGGGGTGGGAGTTTGGGGGAGCTGTGGAACAGGGCAGAATGGTGAGATTCTAGATAACTCCTCTGGAAACGGAACCCTATTGTCTTTTCTTGGGAACCTCAAAGTTACATGTGGCCTTATTGTCCTCTTGTCACCCACCAATTTGGCAGCCTCAGCTGAAATTCCAACTCTGCCTGACCCTCCTCCCTGAACACTGTGGCTTGTAGCTCAAGTGAGTCAGCCCCTCTGGGCCACAGTTCTTTAAAAACAAAAACAAGCCATGCTTGCCCAGCAGGCAGTAAATCCCAGTGCCTTTAATTGAGCACAGAGGAGAGGCAGCAGCAGGGGGCAGATGACTCAGGGCTGGGCAGGGACCCTGGGTCTGCTCTTGCTGGTGCAGCTCCTGTCTTCTTGGACGAGAAGCCACAAAGGGAAGGAGGGAGATGCTGAGGTGGCAGGAGCCCCAGGTTCTTAGAACTGCAGGCTCATCTCCGGGCCTCTGCAGTCAGGAAGGAGCCTGCCAGCTCTAGCGCTAGCTTCAGAGCCCAGCCCGGAGCCCCACCACGGTGCCAAGAGAAGGGCTAAGTACCTGCAGCTGGGAAGGAGCTGAGCTGGGCACGGAGGCGAGTCAGGACCCAGGAGGAAGGAAAGGGAAGATGTTGTAGAGGGTATAGAAGAATGCAAGCGCTTATCTAAAAGGATATATATATATACACACACACACACACACATATATACACACATATACACACACATATATGTATACATACACACACATATACACACACATATACACACACACATATATACAAACACACATATATACATACACATATATATACATACACACACATATATACACACACATATATATACATACACACACATATATACATACACATATACATACATACACATATATATACATACACACACATATACACACACACATATATACATACACACATATATACACACACACATATATATACACACACACACACATATATACATACACACACACATATATACACACACACATATATACACACACACATATATATACCTACACACATATATATATACACACATATATATATACACACATATATATATACATACACACACATATATACACACACACACATATATACATACACACACATATATACACACACATATATATACATACACACATATATATACACACACACATATATATATACACACACATATACACACACATATATACACACACACATATATATACACACACATATATATATATATACACACACATATATAAAATCTCCTTTTAGATATCTCCATATGTATGATGTATTTTATATCTGCCCTTGTACCTATCTTGGGAGAAAGAGGAGATTCTCATCCATGAAGAGTCACGGTCTGAGAAACCCACAGGGGCAGTTCTACCCTGTCCCACAGCGTGAGAACTGCTGATTTAGAGACTCAGATAGATTGAGCCAGGGGGTGGATACAAGGGAAGAGACCCAAGAGATGTGGCCCCGGTGGGTGGCCAAGGTCCATCCAGATCCCTCAGTTTCTCAGGGAGGGGCCACCGCTAGCAAAAGGACAGAGGGGAGGGGGCGGAGGATGAGCAAGGGGGCCAAAAAGCATGTGAGGTGATTTCTGTTTGTGGTGGTATCTCTGCTGGAAACCCAGTGCCCTGATGGGCGGCTTAGCTGGCTGCTCAGGTGGCATTTGAGCTGAACCTAGAGAGTCAGATGGCACCAGCCATGGGAAAAGCTCAGGGGGAGCGCTCTGGGCCCACTCCCCTCTCTTCCCCTCTCCTCCCCTCTCCTCCTCACTCCTCCCCACACAGACCCTTGTTCCCCAGGATGCAATGAACCAAATGTTGGCCCAGGATCCAGGCTGGAATCACAGCCAACATAGACAGAAGTTCTATGTCTACTTTAACTTTTTAGTTGTAGGTCCAAGGTCTCTTAAATTCCTAATTGATTTTTTGTTAGATTTTTAGTAATCATTTTACTGGGAGGTCTTACAGATATCATAACCTTCCGTAGTTCAATCACATCACGCAGTATGGTACAATCGCTACCACCATCAGTTTCAAAACATGTTTTCTTCTTGAACTCCTTGATACCAGCTCCCCTTTATCCCCTCCCTCCCCCACCCTCCTCCCGCCCCCAGGAACACTTTTATTTATTTATGCTGTGTCTTACACTGGCCAATAAATCCATTCACATACAATTCTGTTGTTTGCTCTCCCAAGTGGGGTGTACAGTCCTCAATGCTATCAGCTCTCCCCGCTTACACCCCCCACCTTCCCACACCCTCAGGGAACTGTTACTCTGGATACTGTTTCTGAAGGGTTAGCTATCTTGGCTTTCATGTATCCAATGATCTTCCTTAACTGGTTTGTTGAGGTCTGAGATGTGGTGGGAGGAGCCCTGGCGGTGTAGTGGTTCCTCACTGGGTTGCGATCCCCGTGGTCAGCAGTTCAAAACCACCAGCAGCTCCGAGGTAGAAAAACTGGGCTTTCTACTCCTGTAAACAGTTACAGTCTCAGAAACCCACATGGGATTGGGGTGTGTGTGACAAGGGTACCCCTGGGGCCACAGGAGTTTGTGAATCTGCCTTCCCTTCACCTCCCCAAACCAAACCAAAGCCGAACATACTCACTGCCATCGAGTCAATGCCAACTCACAGGGCTGCCCCTGTGAGTGTGTGAGACGGAAACTCTCATCTTTCTCCTGAGGAGCGGCTGGTGGATTTGAACTGTTGACCTTGCAGTTAGCAGCCCAGTGTGCAATCACAATGCAGCCAGGGCTCCTCGCCTTCCAGGGATGCTTCTGATCAAAGGTAGCTGGCTCACAGATTCCCAAACTTAGCGTGCCTGCTGCTCCCCTCCCAGAAATAAACACAGACTGAGCGCCTCACTGGCTATTAAAAACATTTGTACTGAATACAAAAACACAAAAGCACCGGTTTCTCTAGTCCCCGGTCCAGGATGATGCGTAGGCACCTTCATTTGCCGCCCGCCTCCCACCGTGGTCCCCTCGTCCTTGAGGGGAAACCGTGCCCTAGAGAGGCCGGCCTGCCTCTCCAACGGGCACTGCCCATGTGCTGGCAACGGCTGGTCTTTGTGCCACTTTGCGAACCAGAGGAAGCACGCCACCCTCCGATCCAACTCAGGATCCCCCGTTGGAGATCCCTCTCTTGAGCCAGGTGACAACAGGGTCCACCCCCACCTTGGGGTCCATTGCAGAGACCAGATCTACTGGGCTTTTCCCTAATTCTCACTTGCCCCTGACACCCCCTTTTCCTACTCGCTATGGGCAGCCCTGCCCTTGCCCCGGGGTCTCAGGTGCCTTTGAGGTCTGCAGGGATGCCGGGCTGGGGCCTAAAACGTTCCTTTCTTGGATGCCTTTCGTGGGGTTCCAAGCGCCCCTGGCAGAGCGGACACGCTAGCAGGGGGTCAGACCATCAAAGATGCAGTGACCGGTCTGTGTCTGCTCCCAGGAGAAGAAGTGCGTCAGGGTGATGGTGGTCTTCGGAGCCTTCCAGTCGGTTCGGATTCACAGCAACCTGATGTTCAATAGGAGACGCCGCCGGGCCCGCCGCCTTGCCATTCATTGCTGTGCCCGAGCCTGTGGTGGCAGCCCTGGCGTCTGTCCATCAGGAGGCTGTTCCTTTTTCTGACGGCCCCTCTACTTCACCAAGCACCCTGTCCTCCTCCAGATAACACGTCCAAAGGGTGAGAGACCGTTAGATCTCTCAAGGGAGAGATAGACCTCGGTCCTTGGCTCCGCAAGAGAAAGAATTCGCGCTGAAGCCTGGCTTGTGATCCATTGAGTTTCATGAGAGTTAGAAGAAGTCTCAGGTTTACACAGGCACCTGCAGGGCCCCTCACCTTGTGCAGCCTCCTTAGAAGCTGCTCGGAAAGTCACATGGTCGGCTCCAGGCTCCTGCCTTTTCAATTACTCCCTGGGGAGGCATGATCGAGGACCCTGGTCGACCCCATTGGCTGAATTGAATTTACCTGGCCTAGGTGGGCCAATCAGGTGCAGCGCCCACCCAGGTGTACCTCCCCTTCCTGGCCAGAAACCCGAGCCTCTGCACATGCGCAGTGTACCACTCCTTCATGGGCCGGTAGCTGGGATCTCTGAGCATGCGTAATGGACGCCCCAGCCCCTGAGCTAAACTACCCAAGAAGACAATGTCTCGCCATCCGCGCTTCCAAGGAGCATTCTGACTGTACTTCTTCCAAGACAGAGTTGTTGGTTCTTTTTGGTACTTTCAAGATCTTTGCCGACACCATCGTTCAAACGCATCCATGCTTCCTGGTCTTCCTTATTCAGTGTCCGGCTTTCGCACGCGTGGCAGGTGTTTGCTAGCGTGGTGGCTGGGGTCTGGCGCCCCTCGGTCGTCAGAGGAACCCCCTGCTCTTCAACACTGGAAAGAGGTCTCGCGCAATAGACTGGACCCCTCGTTTGATCTCGGGGCTGCTGCTTCCATGAACACTGAGTGGATCCAAGCAAGACAGCAGCCTTGATGACTCCCATCTTTTCCCTGGTTATCATGATGTTACCTACTGGCCCAGTAAGTCAGGGTAGAGGGGCAGAAAGGGCAGGGTGCTGGTACGATGTTGAGGAGGGTGCCCACAGGCGAAAGACCCCACTTCTTACTCTTGAAAAAAACAAGTCTACCCAGTGCTACGAGGCCACTATGAGCCAGTACTGAGTTGAGTTTGGGTTTGGGGCCACTGGAGAAAGTGGAATTTGAAGCAGGACTTAAGGGAGATACGGGATCTCAAAAGGCAGACATAGGGGAGAGATCCCTAAGTGAGGGAACTGCTGGTGCAAAGGGGTGAGGCAGAGACCGCCTGGAATGTTCCAGGAACAGCCTACAGGCTGAGGGGGCTGGACACAAAGGGAGGGACAAGTGGGAGTGGAGGAAGGAGCTGCCTTGTTGCTCACCTAGTCCTTAATACAGGTCTCTCACGGGTGGCCTCAGGGCCGGGGCACATACAGTGTAGCCCATGGATTGTTAAGGAAATGAAAAGCCATTCACCAACATTTGGCTCCCGGGAGATTTCTCAGGTGCTCTTGGTGAAGGGGATTGGGTGGGGGGTGGAGTGGGGGGGCCACTGTAGCCGAGGAGTCAGGTCTCAGATTGCCCTGCGTCTGCAAGCACTTGCTCAGAGACCGGGTGGTTCCTGAGAGCCAGGCAGACAGCAACATGCCCTGAGCCACACTGCCCCAGGTGACAGGACAGATGCCAGGGATGGCTGCCTGCCAGCTGCTGCTCGTCCCCTGCAGGTGGGGCTCCTGAAGCCACACAGAGCAGGTCCTCTGCCCAGCAGCTTCTCTGTCCTCCCCTTGCCCAGGAAGTAGAAACTAGAAGCGTATTTAGAAGCACACCTTCTCAGACCATCTGCTGGCTTCTCAACCACCGCGTGGGAAGCAGCCTGTGTTCGTCCAGGTAGACTAGAGAAACAAATTCGTAAACACACGTGTGTATTAATAATTAAGATATTTATATAAAGAGTAATTTTACATTAAGGAAACCTCCCAGCCCAGGCCAGATCAAGTCCATAAGTCCAAAATTAGTCCTCATGTCTGATAACGATCTATAAAGTCTTCTTCAGACTCGCGAAACATATGCAATGATGCCGAATGCAGGAAGATCACAGGCCAGTGGGTGGGAACTCTCGTGGATCCAGGGTGTTGTCAGCATCTCAGCGCTGGCAGGGGTCTCCACGTGGTTCCTCCAGCTCAGGGCACCAGCATAGCTCCATGTGTCTTGTCAGCTGCAATGTCTCTCAGGAAGTGAGGAGAGAGAATGCCTGTCCAGTCTCCAAGGAGGAAGGCAGGAGTTCCCAGAATCCTCAGGAGAAGGCCACCCCCACACAAAGGCCTGATTGGCTATGACCTGATTGACAGGCTAGGCTCCACCCCTTCCCTCTGAATCCTCAAATTCATACCAGATGATGTACCTACCACACAGCCCAACCAGAACCTCTCTCATGGGTGGGGGTCTGTCTCAAACCCAAATCAAACTCCCTGCCACTGAGTTGACTCTGACTCACAGTGACCCTGTAAGACACGGTAGAACTCCCCTCCCCGCCACCCCCATTTCTGAGACTAACTTATTTTTTTGGAGACATTTCATGGGAGTCAAAAGCCTCCTCTTTCTCCTGCAGAATGGTGGCTACTGGGTTTGAATGGCTGGCCCTGTGGTTAGCCCAACACGTAACCCCTACGCCAACAGGGCGGTGTAGCGCCTTCCTTGTGGTAGGCTCAGGTTTGACTCCTGCCCAGTGGAGGGGCACAGGTTGCTGTGCTGCCGATCTGGTTTCAGTGGAGCTTCCGGGCTAAGACAGACTAGGAAGAAAGGCCTGAAGATCTACTCCTGTGGGTTGTGACCCCTTTGGGGTGGTCAAGCTACCCTTTCTCGGGGGTTGCCCGATTCATCACAGTAGCAAAATGACAGTTCTGAAGTAGCAACGAAAATTATGTTATGGTTGGAGGTCACCACAACATGAGGAACTGTATAAAAGGGTCGCAGCATTAGGAAGGTTGAGAACCACTGCTCTATGGGAACAGAAAACCTCCTCTTTCTCCCTCGGAGCTGCTGGTGGGTTTGAACTGCTGACCTGGCCATTAGCAGCCCTGCATGTACATAACCACTACACCACCACCAGGGCTCCCTACTTCCTGAGGTACGAGAGGGTGCCTAATAAATATGTCTCCTCTCCAGCCCACCCTTCAGTTTGGCAGGGTGTCAATCGCTGGACATTTTATTACAGATCTGCAGACGCGCACAATCTCCCCTCACAAAAGGTAGGAGTGACCTGCGCAAGATTTCCCCAGGTGGACAATACCGCCCCCTGGGGGCACTAGAGTGAGCCCGGCGGGCCACAGAAGCAGATACCTACATTTTATCCTAACACAGGCTGCAGTACCAAAGTTTGTAATTGCCAGGAGGCACAGAGTATTTTTTTTCCGGAAAAGGGGGTGGTAGACCACTGAATTGGGGAACCTGTAATTTACGGTGCCCCTAATTTTCTCTTTATCTGGACTTCGGCCTCCGTTCCATAAAAAAGGGCGAGAAGACCAGTTTGGGAGATGTTCTCCCTGGGTCCAGAGAAGCCATGACAACTGCCATTGTTACGCCTGCCTCTGAAGAAACTTGTTAGGTTTGCCCAAGAAGACTGGGCGGAGCCACCTGTGAGGGGATTGGCCAGTTTGATCCATTGAGAGGATTGGTCAGCTATTATGCAAATAGGGTGCATACAATCTGGCCAAGAAAATCCACTTGCCTATATAAGCAGCCATCCCACAGAGGTTGAGAAGGGACCTGAGGGCATCAGAAAGAGCCTGGCATGCAGGGTGTCTTTTGGACCTGGAGTCCCTGTGCTAAGAACCTCGTAGACCCACGACATGGAGAGGTCTAACACTGGAGGGGCAGCAGCAGGACCAGAAGACGGTCCATTAGACGGCCTGCTGGGCTTCTTGGCCCACAGAAGGAGGCAGCTACAGGGGGTCTTGGATGCTCTGAGGAAGAGAGCTAAGTGCCTTCAGGCAGAAGGCTTGCTGGTGGAGCAGCTGCCTCAGGACCCTTCTCAGTCGAGTTAGAAGAGTTGTAATACATACCTGAACAGGACACAGGCTGAGAGGTGGCCTGTCCCAAGGGACTGTGAATGGTGGAAAGAAACAGCTGTCCTGTACTAAAGAAGGGAGGGGGGACTCTTCATCTTGTGGGGGGTCTTCCGATTGAGCCTGTTCCAGGCACCTCTACGTTCATCCGGATCCCAGGTTCCTTCCCTAAAACACCACCTAACAGAATATGGCCTTAGAGTTCTGTGGGGCCTCAGTCATGCATGATCAGACTCAGCAGAGAAGTGGGGCACCGTGGGGAGGGTGGCCGGTGCCAGAACTGGTTATAAGGTTAGAGCATGGAGGTCACACGCTCTTTGGGGCTGAGGTGCATTCCCATTCTCCATAAAGTTAGATGAGGCGTGCTCTTGCTATCCCACCCCACCCCCATGCCTTAGCTCACCCACAATTCCTGCCTCCTAGTTTGCAGACCGGTCCTTTTGACTCCTGAAGTTCCCGAACACTCCAGCAGAGGGAGGCTCCACTCCACTCCCAAAGACCACCACAGGGGTCCTGGGAAGGTCATTGTGATCTTGAAGTGTCTGGGAAACAGCTGTTATAAAGCGCCCTTTAATTGGACCTAATCTCCTCCCCAGTTTAATTCTGTTTCTATGGCCCCTGAGCCCTACCCCTTGAACTGTACCCCATCTTGAGAATCCCCTCCACTCCCCAGAGGGATGGGCCCCTCTTCCTTAGGGCTTGGGGAATACCTTGTTCTGACCCAGGACCTGGGGTAGAATCACGGAGGGCCTTACATTCAGAGAGCACCTTGCTCATCCCTGCTGAAAAGTGGGGGAGTCTTGTCTCCCCGGCTGAGCAGACCAGACCCCTAGGAGTCTGTATTCAGGGAACCCCTATCCCTGTCTTGTACCACATGTTCTGGCTCACCCCCGCCCCCCTTATCCCCGAGCCTAGCTCTCGTGGCCCTCCTCCCCACCCTCACAATGGCACTGGGGGCTGGGGGGTCGCCTGGAGTCCAACTGGTGGCCGGCTCAGAGCCACCCCTTTCCTGGCCCTGCCCCTCCTCATGACCCCAATCCTCCGCCAGCCACTCAAAGGCCCCTTGTTCTCTGTCCAGCCCCCAGACAAAAGTCCCTCTGTCTACAAAGGCGGAATTGGGGGGAAGGGGTACCCCAAGGGGGGGCCCACGTGGGGGCCAGCAAAGACCCCAAACGGAAGGAATGCCACGGGGCGTGGGGGCGGGAGGAGAGGAGGAGGCGGAAGTCTTAAGAAGTGTAGAGACCTTCTCTAGAGTGGGAGGCAGTCCCCCATTCCACTGTTCACTCCAGGGACCCAAACATCCTGCTGCTGTGTGTTCTCTGAGTCACTGGGAAATTCTGGGCTGGTTCCAGATTCCCCAAGGCTGGTGGGGGTTATGGCTCAGCCAGAGGTCCCACAAGCTCCCCTCTTGGTGGAACTGGCCTACTAACGGCAAGGTCAGCAGTTGGAGCCCACCGGCCGCTCTGCTGGAGGAAGATGAGGCTGTCTACACCTGTACAGAGCTACAACCTCAGAGACCCACGGGGCAGTTCCACTCTGTCCTACAGGCTCGCGCTGAGTGGGCATTGGCTCTCCGGCCGTGCGTTTCAATGAGTTAGCGCTGGCAGGCCCCCCCCTCGGCCTGTTCCCATCCTGGGTCATATTGCCGTGTTCTGCAGGTCCTCAGAATGTGTCATTGCTAAATGTGGCCTGGAGGGGATTTTAGACCCCTGTCACACACACACACACACACACACACACACACACACACACACCAGCTCGCCTTCCCCACTGCTCCTGTCCTGTAACAACTCTCCTGTTAGAGGCTCCAGAACCTTCCCACTGCAAACTCCTTTCTGGACCCAGAACACTAGGGAAAGCCCCCTTCTAATGAAAGGGGCCGAATCCAACCCAGTCCTCTCAACTGCCCACCCTGCGGTGGTCTTAGGGGGAAACAGCTTGAAGCTGCTCCCAGCCTGGGAGGCAGTGGTGCTGTGTCTTTAAGAGCAGGAATGGGGTGGGGGTGCCCAGGAGCCTTAGGGAGTCTGACTTGTTCTCTACCTGCCCAGGTTTGCTCAGGGCGTGGCCCTGCGGATAAAGGCAGGGCCACGGGTTAGCAGCCCCAGCTTCCTCCAGAGCCTCCAAGCCAGCCTGCCGAGCCCACCGCACAGGTGAGAGGCTGGAGCCCCCCGCCCCCACCGACCAGCCACACATCAACCTGTCCCTCCACCACCCGCCAGCCTGGGTACTGGGGTGAGGGTGGGACCCACAGTGGGACTGGGGAGAATCTGAAGACACCGTGTCTGCGTGGACCAAGGGTCTCTAGTTGGGTGGGAGCACCTGGGTGGGCCTGGGAGGTCTAGGTACTTTGCAAACACATGAGTCCTGGGAGGGTCTCCAGAAGAAGGGAGCGGTGGCTGCCTGGAGAGAGGAGAACACAGAGCTTGTTGGGAGATTTTGGGGGCGGGGTGGAGGTGGGGTGGCCTTTCTGTGTCCCCTGAAGGCCTGGCCAGGGTTGTGAGGGAGTAGAGGGGGTGGTGGCCGCTGGATGGAGGACAGAGCGGCAGTGTTGGCAGACACAGTCCCCAGCCCGTGGTGGAACCCCGGAAGGAACAAAGTTGTGTGGACAGGGAACGGGCATTCAGCCACAGGCTATCCTGCTCTCGAAGCGACCCACCAACGGCGGCCAGTCCCGGAGTGGCCCAGGGGCCTCTGAGTGGGAAGGTGTGGGCAGGTGCCTGACCCTCAGCTCCCAGGGTCTGTCAAGCCCCATGGGAGCTGGACTGGGAGTGGTTGTACAGAGACTTGGGTGCGGCCGACCCCCTCCATCAGGCACCCGACAGGTGTTGTCCTGGGAATTGGGGGTGGCGGAGGGCCCACAGGTGGAGGGTGACTGGAAACATTCGTGGAAAGAGGCTGACCAACTGAGTCTCAGTAGTCACCGGGGGTCAGAGGTCACAGCGTCACCCTGAAGTCCCGGGCTCCAGGAAGACAGGCGGGACAGCGACATGGGACCATGACCGTGTTGGCATCCTTGTCCTCTGACAAGTGTCCGGGGCCTAGAAGGGAAATCCTCAGAAAACAAGTGCTGGGATGGTCCCGGAGGTACGGTGGCCCCGTGGGGCCAGTATTGTAACAGGTGGGGCTGCTGCAGCCCGGTGCCGCAACCTTCTCCCACCTAGGACTCGCAGCCCCCTTCCCCCACTGCGGTCCCCAACACCTTGAGAACGGTCCACCAAGCCGCAGGCCCTTGGCCTGCATGACATGGATGCTCAAACCAGAACGGTCTGGGCAGCCTACACGAGGAACGGCACGGCACAGATTCTGGGATGGATTCCGGGACCTGGGCTGGCCACTGGGAGACGGAGGAGACTGGGCCCATGCAGGACACAGACTCTGAGTGGGAGTGATATCGGGGATACAGAGGAAAGGAGATGGGGGTGCACCCCACAGACCCTCTCACCATTGATAAAATGAAGGGTGTTTGACTGATCGTGGGGGTTCCCTCCTAGAAGAACGGAGTTAGGTGCTTTGGCTAGAGAGCAGAGGGTTCTGAGCAGGCGTCCTCAAACTATGGCCCGCGGGCCACATGCGGCCCGCCGAGGACATTTATCCGGCCCACCGGGTGTTTTTGCTCCGTTTTGTTTTTTTTTTTTACTTCAAAATAAGATATGTGCAGTGTGCACAGGAATTTGTTCATAGTTTCTTTTAAAAAACTATAGTCCAGCCCTCCAATGGGTCTGAGCAACAGTGAACTGGCCCCCTGTTTGAAAAGTTTGAGGACCCCCGGTTCTGAGACTCACGGAAGTTCTGGAAGAGCTAGGGAGATTCACTGCCAGGATGGTCCATCGGTTGGACCCCCAAACCTAGCTGGATTTCCATCCTAGCCCCAGACTTGCTCTGTGCTTGAGTTTTGCCTTTGAGGGCTGGGGGTGGGGGGTGGGCAGAATAAGTGGAGCCTCAGCAGTGGGTGCCCAGCACACGGGCGAGCTGGAGGGTTAGCTACTGCTGCCAGGACTCATACCTTCATAGCAGCTGGGCAGGGGGCCAGAGCCACACAGCAGCCTGCGGACTCCTGACTGGGGCCCTGTGGTAGAACAAGGTCGAGGGCATGTGGCCTGCGGAGAGCAGGAAGGCCCATCTGCGCACAGAGGAGGATGCTTGCTACCTGGGGGAGCTAGGCGAGGGCAGAGTGGGCTGCAGGAGAGGCAGGGGGCAAGGCTAGGGCAGAAGAGGAGCCTGGACAGAGCCTGGGGTGGGTGGAGGGAGACAGGGGCTGTGTTGTGGCTGGGGTGATGAAGCAGGGGTTAAGGGTTCAGGCTGGGGCGTGGCTAGCATTTGGGCCTCACTGGGACCTGGACAAGATCTGAGGAGGGCCAGTGGTAGGAACAGGAGCAGGGGCAGAAGATGGGGCTAGAGTGGGTCCATGGGCCTCCCCTCTCTGTCCCTCCCGTCCTCCGCTTCCCTCTCCCTTGCTCCTGCCCCGGAGCAGCTGGAGGTGCCCAGGCCAGGCCTAGCCAGCAGGCTGCAGAGGCCGGGCAGGGCCGGGCAGGCTCCGAGCTGTCTGTGGGAGACACTCCTAGGAACCTGGGCTTCCCGCCACCTGGCTCCTGACACCTCCCCCACCCGCCCCAGGCCCTGGCAGCCCGGGCTTAGAAACAGCTATTGTGAATCCTGAAGGGTTTCCATCTGGCTTCCTAGCTGGGTGAGCCTGGGCAGTGGCTTTGACCTCTTATGGCCTAGTGTTCCATCTGAATACTGGGGTGATGGTAGGCCTGGAAGATTCACGGAGAGGGAGAGCCCAAAGTCTGTGTCCTGTGAGTTCTTATTGCAGGTCCCCCGGCTGGTCTAAGTCTCACCCAGCCCCCACATTTCAGCTCCTTATCACTGGGCCCAGCTAGGTTCGCTGGCAGCTGTGAATGCTCCAGGGAGGAAGTGGGAGTTGGTGGGGGTGTGGAAACAGAGGCCCAGGGCACCGTGGCAGCCCTGCTGAAGCTGGACCCTCTTCCTCAGACCCCTAGCCCAGTGTGCCGACATGCAGGAGATGGTCCTGGGCTTCCTCATCCTTCTGGCAGGTAAGTGCCCACCCCTGGAATGACCGGTTCTCCTGAGACCCTCCAATGCATCTCTGGGTGGTACTTCCCCTCCACCCACCCCCACCCTCCCCCCGCCCTCTGCCTCGCACCTGCCATCAGCCCAATGAACATCAGGACAGTGTCTCATAGTGCTTACGAGGGGCTGTGAGCCTTAAGCTTGGCAGTTCAAAACTATCAGCAGCTCCGAAGGAGGTCATGGAGCTTTTTACTCCCATCAACAGTTAAAGTTCTGGAAACTGACAGGGGCAGACCCTTCCCTGTAGGGTCACTCTGAGTCCGAATTGACTCGATGGCAGTGAGTTTGGATTTTTTTTTTTTTTGGCTTGGTCATACTGCAGGGGACACAGGCAACAAGCCCGCTCGCAGCAGTGGCTCTCACATCTCCCTCTGGTGTAAACCTTCTGAGGGCATCCAGGAGGAGGAGGCTCTGCCTAGTGGCACAGTGGGTTAAGTGCCAGGCTGCTAACCTCAAGGTCGGCAGTTCAAACCCACCAGCCACTCCAAGGGAGAGCGGAGGCTGGCTGCTCTTATAAAGATCGACAGCCTCAGAAACCTCACAGTCCCATGCCACCTGGCCTTATAGGGGATCAAGTCAAGGGCAGGGGCGACTTCATTTTGAGAGGTAGCAGCAAGCCTAGGAGTTGGGCAGGCCCTTGGACAAGCCACTCACTGCCTAAATGTCTCCATCTGTACGCAGAAGGATGCTAATAATAAAAGTATGAAAATGCGGAAAAGTCTCTTTTAGTGACAAACAAGTTCATCTCAAATCGACGCCAAGGGAGAAAGACAGGGCCGCCTGCTCTTGACTTACTGCCTGCTTTTGACTTATAGACAAGGCTGCCTGCTCTTGACTTACAGACAAGGCTGCCTGCTCTTGACTTACAGACAGGGCCTCCTGCTCTTGACTTACAGACAGGGCCGCCTGCTCTTGACTTACTGCCTGCTCTTGACTTACAGACTTAGGGCCCCTGAGACCCACAGGGAGAGTTCGCTCCCCTGTTTTTACAGGGTCGCTGTGACTCAGCAATGAGTTATGTGCCCGAGGGTCCCGCCAATTCCCTGAGTCATTGTGCAGCTGAAACAAGTTCATGTTTGAGACTCCCTGAGCAGCACCTGGCTCAGAGCAAGCACTGTGTGTTTGGTTAAACACAGCGAGCATTGATTCATCTTCCCTTAGCAGAGAAAGAACAGAACTTGGGCTCGGATTTAATGTGGGCCCTGAATTTAATTCTAGTTCTTTGCTTCAATCAGAAGCTTGGTGGTGTAGTGGTTATGCATTGGGCTGCTAAGTACAAGGCCGGCAGTTTGAAGCCCACAGGGGCAGTTCTACCCCTTCTGTAGGGACACTGAGTCAGAACTGACTTGCTGGCAGTGAATTTAGTTTCAGTGTTTTGCTTTCAGTAACTGCAACACCAGTCAGACTGAGGGAAGTGATTTAAAGCTGCATCTCGAATAACTGCCTATAAAGATATCTTTTATTAAGGGCATTTACATTTATGAAGCGGTCCTGTTGTTGCAACGGGTTAAGCATTGGGCTGCTCACTGCAAGGGCGGCCATTCAAATCCCCCAGCCACTCCCCGGTAGAAAGTAGAGGCTGTGTCTGTACAGATGTACAGCCCCTGGAGACCCTATGGGACAGTTCTGCTCTGCTCTACAGGGTTGTTATGGGCCAGGGCCGACCCAGCAGCCGTGGGTTTCGAAAGTGATTGAACTATGGGAATGACTGGCTTTTGGGAAATAGCATCGCAAGATGGAGACCAGTTGTTGATTTGGCAAGAAAAATCCCTCTGTTTCCGTGGGAGGTCTTGCATTGGGTCCAGGGTGTCTGCACAGATGGGGCCCGACAGTGACCACCAGTCGCCCAGCTGAGAGCATGTTGCAGGTGGGAAAATGCCGCCTTGACTGGTGGGCGGCCAAGAGCTTGCACAGATGTGTGCTACCTCTTCAAGGTGCAATGTGCAGTGTCCGTGGCTGGGTCCCTGCACCTACGGGAGGTGGGGGACCTGTCCCGAAAAGGTCGAGGCCCTAAGTCCTACGGGATGGCTGAAGCTACCACCCCCATCTCCCCCACTTGTCTGTGTTTCCTCCCCAGGCCTGTCCGCCCTGGATGCCATCAACCCAGAAGGTGAGTCAGGCTGCACTCCACTGCGTCCCCCCACCCCCACCCCTTCTCCAGCCCCCCCCCCCACCTTCAGCTGGAGTTCTGGATCTCACTGCTCACCCCTCTCTTTTCAGATAAAGACAGCCCTTTCTACTATGGTGAGTGCTTGTGTCTCCCCTGCCCACCTCACCCCCACACTGTCTCGCGCCAAGGTCCCCACCCCAGAGCGAACGAGACGGGCTGACAGGAACGGAAAGAGTGAAAACAGGAAGGGCCTTGGATTGGGACACTGGACACCGGCTCGAAGGCCCACGAGATGGTAACACTGAATCGGAGGGTTCCACTCCAGCACACAGGAAGTGAGGGCAGCTTACCACAAGTAGCTGGCATAGGTTTGCAGCTCAGTCCACTGCCTGGAGAAGGCCTGACTTGAGCAGATGTCCTGGGGCTGCCGGCCTCTCTGATCCAAATCTGCACACAGCCTCCATGTTCTCCCCTCCCCACCTCCCCACCCCCCATCCCTGCCCTTGCCTCTGCCAGAATCAGCCTCACACAGGGCGGGCCTCCTCCCTGCAGTCCTCAGACAAGGCAGACATACTCCCAGCCTCCAGACCTTTACCTCGCTGTGCCTTCTGACAGGCCCCCTCCCTCATCTCCTGCCGGTCTCTTCTCCGATGTGGTCTCCTTGGAGAGGCCTTCTCCCCTCCTTTCTAAAGGACCTTCTAACCTCTCACCCCAACCTGGTTCTCTTCTTCAAGCACTGCTTCTGGGTAAACCAGGGAGTGAGTAGCAGATCTTGGCAGGGAACTTTGCCTGCTTGGGGTCTCCGGGCACCCTCCCCTAGAGCTCGCTATTTGTCAAGTGGACGGGGCACACGTGGTGGTGGGGGGGGCACACGCTGGCATTCCAGTTTCTCCTTTCCGATTCCCTCGCAGACTGGCACAGCCTCCGGGTCGGCGGGCTCATCTGTGCCGCCGTTCTGTGCGCCATGGGAATCATCATCCTCCTGAGTGAGTGCAGGCCCCCCAGAGGGCGAGAGCAGGGGGGAGGCCCTGGGGAGCATCCCCTTCTGCTGATCACTCTCCTCTCCCCTCCAGGTGGCAAATGCAAATGCAAGTTTGGCAAGAAGCACAGGTAAAATGGCTTCCCAGATGTCCACCTCTGGCTGGACAGGTGCCCACCATCTCGGGCTGAAAGAGGCGTCTCTTGCAGAAAAAGACGAGGCCTCTAGCCCTGCCTTGGGGACTTCTTGCCACGAAGCCTTGCCAACTTTCTGATTCATGGTTAAACTTAATCATCTCCAGATGGGTTTAAATCCTGAACCTTATCCCCTGGGATTAAACTCAATGGGGACCAATAGCCAGGGGCTGGGGTGGGTGGGCATGTCCGGGCAAGCTGGGGCTCCTCCAGCCCAGAGGGCACGGGCACACTGGGGTGGGTAGAGACTTCACTAGAGACTTCACTGTTTTCGTTTCCCTAGCCACCGTTCTGGGGAAGTCCCACCTCTCATCGCCCCAGGTAAGAAGGGGCCAGAGGAGGGCGGAGCGGCAGGAAATGGCGGGAGCACGCAGGTGTATGCCCCAGAGGGAAAGAAAAATGCCTTCGTCCCCACCCCACCCCCAGGCTGATGCTAGTATCTTTCCCAGGATCTGCCCACCACTGCTGAGGACCGAACAGCCCAGAGCAGTGGGGAGAGCAAGTGTGCCCAGAAGCCTGCCTCCTCCTCAGGCCCTGGCTCTCCACACTCCCCTGGCTGACTGGACATGGGGCTGTCCCTCTTCTCCTCGGGCAGTCCTGCCAGGGCCTCATCCCCTTCCCTGCAGGGGAATTTCGTTATTCATTTTAATCTGAGACGATCGATCATGCCTCCTCTTCAAACCGCTTTGAGAGCCCGTCAGTGTGTGCTGGGCAGGGAGTTGGGGACCTGGGGGAAGTGGGGCAGACACTGAGGGTTGCAGTGGAAGCCACCCCCTGAGCCTCTTTATCGGGATCAACCCAACTGAAGGCCTGTTCCCTTGTGGCCCGGTGCGGGGCACAGGGGCTGCCCTGTGCCTCTGTGCTCGTGGGAATCCTATACGCAATTAAAGTGTTTCAAGTCGCATCGCCTGTGAGTTAGCGCGGAATCGGTTCTTGTGGATGAGTACTCTGGAGACGGTCCTGACTCCGGGGCGCCCTGCACAACAGAACGAAGCAGGCCTGGTCCAGCACCGCGCTCACAAGGACGGTTCCGTTGATTTGAGAAGGGTGTCACCAGATGGAATTTTGGGACGTTGCCCTGGGCGACCACCACCCCTGAAAAGCTAGACTGTAGGATCACCCTGCCAAGATGCCAACACCCAGAAAGCTTTGATGGTAATCGGAAGAACGCTACATCCTCCTGCCCACTCACTGCCCCCCGCCCTGTTCCCTGCCTCCCCCAGGCTCTACTTCTTATAGGACACCTCTCCAAATATCCAAATGTCCCTGGGAGGCCTTCAAATCACTCCCACCTGACCGCAAACAACATGGAATGGCCTCAAAGTATAAGAGCCTCAAAGGAGCCTCTGGCTCCCTTGAGACCCCTACCACCCCCCACTCACTCACTGCCGTCCATGCTGACTCATCCGGACCCTCTAGGACAGGGTGGGGCTGCTCCAGACCAAAACTCTTTACAGGAGGAGAAAGCCTGGTCTTTCTCCGGCAGACTGGCTGCTGTTGGCTACTGGGTTATCACCCCAACATTTACCCTACTACGCCCCCCAGGGCTCCTCTAACACCCAAGAAGACATCCAAAATGCCCCCAAGGGGCACCCATAACATTCCTAGAACCCTTCAACATACCCCAAATTATCTCCTACTATGACTCCTGCCCCTCAAAGGGACCTACCTACCTACCACCCATTACCTGTTTCCAAATAATGAAGGCCCTGTCATCTCTTGTACAAGGCACACCAGCAGCGGTTCAAACCCACCAGCTGCTCCACAGAAAACAAGGCTGCCTGCTCTTGTAAAGACTTACTGTCTGGGAGACCCCAGGGGGCAGTCGTCCCCTGTCCTACAGGGTCGCTATGATCAGAACGGCCTCACTGGCAGGGAGTTTGGTTTGGGTTTATCCCTCATACCACGAGCCTTGGTGGCACTTAAGAGAGGGGCGATCCCATTTATCAGCCTCTCCGCGGAGGAAAGGTGTGGCGGTTAGCTTCCCTACAGATAGATGTACAGCCTTGCAAACCCGCTGGGCAGTAGAACTCTACTCTGTAGAATCACTCAATCCTTTCAACCTTCTGTGGTGTCCCCATACCCCATTAGAGACCCCGTGACAGCTCACCACGAATGACCACTGTGGGGTGCCACTGTGGGCTCGTCCCCACCTTCCAGGACCCCCACCCGCTACTGTAAGACACCCGCTCCGAGTGATTCCACCGTCACAGGCGAGACGGTTGCATGCTGTGTTTATTGAGCACATACTGTTCTTGTCCCTGTCTCCCCGTTGGGAAGGTAACCCTGACTCCGCAACACCTCCTGCGGCCCCACTTTCCGCTGGCGCAAAAGCGGGAAGGACCGCAGGCGCGCGCGCGCGCGCGCGCGCGCACAAGCAGCAAAGGCCCTTAACAGGGCGGGCCGGGAAAACTACCGAGCAACTGCTGACGTCATGGGCAAGGGCGCTAAAAGCGATTGGCCAGATTGAGGGAAAGGGGCGGTTCTTTTTAGGAGTTGATGGAGGCGGGTCGGAGGAACCTCTAGACCTCGCGAAGCTTGGCACACCCCCTCCATTCTGACTTTGATCTTCCATTTCGTCCAGCGTCCCAGCTTGAGCCCCTGAATCGTCTTTGGTGGGGGCAGCTGACCCCAGCACAGACGGAACGGGGGGTGGGGGGCGCTTTGCAGCAGCTGACCTGCCCCTTCCTGGAGTGCGCCCAGCTTCTCCAAGGCGTGGACCACAGCTTGACCTTGACGCTGGTGATGTTGGTTTGTGGTCGGCATCTCACAGGACCAATCGCCACCCCAAGTTGGGCCAGGAAGCCAGTAGAGGGGTGCCGGGAGCGCCAGGGCACCCCCTGCCCCACCCCACCGCATGTCCCCAGCTAGGGCCCCGTTTGGTATTAAGCGCTGAGGTCTAACTCATGAACCTGGTAGATCTGCGTAGGGCCCTTGAAACAGGCGGCAAAGAGGAAGTGTTTGCCAGCCACTTTGACGTGGGCAAAGGCTCGAGGGGCCACCAAGGCTGGGGGCCCCAGCTCCTGCAGTGGCTCCAGAAGCTTCTTGTCCGGCTCCAGGAGGAAGACGTGGCTGAAGGCGAAGTCGCTGCCCAGGATGGCCAGCTGGTCCCTGGCTATGGACAGCGGCTGGAAGACGTGGGCCCCGCGGGAGGGCAGCTGCTGCAGCAGGCGGAACATGGACCCATCCCAGCGCATGACCTGCGGGGCAGTTGCTAGTCAGGGACGAGGTTATCCGGAAGGTCAGGCTGCTCGGCACCCTCCATGCACCGCACCGGGAGACTTAAAACAACCTGAGGGTTTGTGTGGCCCCAAAGCTTAGCAACTTTCTGCAGAAATAAGCTACTTAGACGTGGAATCTTGGAGTTCCCCCTGACCCTTAGTGACCCCTCAGCCCTCCTAGCCAGCAAAGCCTGTCAGTTTTACCCCCAGAAGTGATGCAAGGAGGGGTTTCATAAAGTCTGGGGAAAATGGGATGGAGAGTGAATGGAATTTCCCCACAATCTCTGGAAAGTCCGACTCATATACTGCAGGTACCTTCTGACCCAGCCCCAGTTAACACACCTGGTTTCCCGGCTCCTAGCTCTGGCCCTGCCCTCTGTCCCCTCCCCACCATGGCCCTGGGGACACCAGGGTCAGCCCATCGTCCTCCAGACCCGCCAGGTCCCGGATGTGCAGGAAGATACCATCAGCCAGGGGAGCACTGGGGCAAGGAGGGGCTGGAGCAGCCTCAGGCCTGGGGGCTTAGGGTCTCGGGGTGGGGTGGGGGCTACAGTGCAGTGTGAAGTCCTAGAGGGTGACAGTCAGCATTTGAGGGGTAAATCAGAATCTTGAGGGCAGTGCAAGTGTTGAGGGGCGTGGAAAGGTTTAGGGTGAGCTGTGAAGGGGTCATCGTCTAGGAGGTAGCGTTGGTGGGATCAGAGTTCAAAGGTCAGCCTGGGAGCCTTTACAGAAACCAGTGGGATAGGAGGTGATCCATTGGGCTGCTAACCCCAGGGTCAGAACTAAACAAGAACTCACTGCCAATGGGTCGTTTCCGACTCATGGTGGGCGACTGAACAGGGCGGGGTAGAGCTGCCCCTGCAGGTTTCTGAGACTAACTCAGAGTAGAAAGCCTCACATTTCCTCCCACAGAGTGATTGGTGGTTTCTAACGGCTGACCTTACCGTTAGCAGCCCAGCCTGTAAGCCAGCGGTTCTCAACCTGTGGGTCGTGACCCCTTTGGGGGGCCTGCACCACCCTTTCACAGGGGTCACCCGATTCATAACTGTGGCAAAATGACAGTTATGAATTAGTAACAAAAAATAGTGTTATGGTTGGGGGAACTACGAAAGAAAGGCCGTGGCACTAGGAAGGCCAAGAACCCCTGCAGGTGGAAGCATTATAGGCCACCAGGGCTCAGAAGTTCAAAACTACCAACTGCTTGCAAGGACCGCTGAGGCAGCCTGCCCCCACTACAGCCTCAGAAGCCCACCCACCGGGGCAGCTCTACTCCGCCCCAGGGGGTCGCTGTGAGTCGGAATCAACTCGATGGCAGGGAGCATGGGGGAAAGACCAGCGCCCGCCTGGTGCACCCCCTGGCCTCACCATGGAGTCCCCGATGTAGCGCGTCAGGCACAAGAACACCTCCCCGCCCGCCTGGAAGTGACGCGTGGCGTAGACGTCCTCGGCCTCCGGGATGTCGGTGCGTCTCTGGAAGCGGCCGCCCGACCAGTGGAAGAGCACGGGTCTCTGTGAGACCGAGGCCAGCAGCAGGTGGGGCCGGCCGTCCAGCTCCAAGGCCTCGGCGTCCGTGTCCCGGTGCCAGGCGTGCAGGCTCTGGCGCGGGTAGAAGCCAGGACCCTCCCGGCACAGCAGCGTGGTGCTGCCCGCCTTGGAGGCGTCGGCCACCACGAAGCAGGCCTGCCCGTCCAGCCACAGGAGCTCAGCGTCATTGGGTCGCAGCAGCTGTCGCGGGGCCAGCGCCTGCGTCAGGGCCAGCGGCAGGCCCGGGCTGGGCTGGGCCCACAGCTGGGAGCCCCCCCACAGGCGGGCAGCCAGCACGAAGAGGCGGGAGCCCAGCACCAGCGGCTTGCAGGACACCACCGAGGACGCTGGGGGGCGCAGGGGAGGCAGGAAGGCAGGTCAGAATGGCCCAGCAGATCAGCCTGGCCGGGCAGGCCCTGGGTCTGGGAGCCAGGTGTCTGGGTGGGTGGAGAACCGAGGGTAGGGGAGGCTCACCAGACAGCTCCTCCTTGGGTTGGAAGCGCTGTAGGCTGTAGTCCCACGCGAGCACCAGACAGCGCCCTGCAAAGGGCTGCGCCAGGACGACATGGGGTTCCCCGTGGTAGGAGAAGGTTTCCGCAGCCAGTGCAGACTCGCCGATCGTCTGGAACTTGGACAGCTCTGGGGGTGCGGACGAGAGTCAGGCAGGCCCGGGGAGCGGGGCAAAGCCCTCCTCACAGAGCATAACAGGGGCCACGACGCGTTCATCACCTCCAGGGGACATTCAGCACTAGTAGATTCATTTTTCTAAGCGACTCACATAATTTTGATGGGCACTAAAGTCCCAAGAGGTGCTCTCTGTTGGCAGGTCGTCCTCACAGGTAAGGTGAAGTGACAGAGGCAGCCGGTTGCCCGGAAAATCCCCTCCTCCCCATCCTCCGGAAAAATAGGGTTTGGGCTTGGGGTGCGGCTGGCCCAGGGGACAACGTCATTCCAGCCACTGGTTGGGAGCTGGGCAGGATCCCGCTGAGAGCAGGCGCCCCGTGGAGCAGGTTCAGGGGTCCATGGGTTCAGTGCTCCCCTGACGGGCTTGGAAGCAAAAGCCTTGCTCCAACCTTGGCCTCTTATGTCCAGCGAATTGGCAGGCCACACCCAGTTTCGACCACAAAAACCAGGCAAGGCCAAAAGGCCGCCCCTCCCACTGGAATGCTCCCTGCAGACTCTCTGTCTCCTTTCATTCTTGAGCATTTTGAGCCTTTTTGTTACAACAGCTAGTAGTGGTTAGGTAGTAGAGTTAGGTTGCTAACTGCAAGGTCAACGGTTCGAAACCACCAGCCACAGATGGGACTTTTTACTCCTGTAAAGAGTTATAGTCTCAAAACCCACAGGGGCAGTGAGTCGGCATGGACTCAGTGGTGGACAGCTGGGTTTTGCTACAGCAGTTTAGCTGACATGAGAACTGAGGCGCCGGCATGCTCGTGGCGGGACTCGGCGTCACTGTGCTTCATTTGGCACATCGGGCCCTGTGCTAGGTGTGCAGCTGTGAACCAAGCCATCCAAAGGATGCCCACCCCAAAGGGGGCTCCTGTAAAACCCAGCAAGTCATGTCCAAGCCGCTCCAAGCCCTCCTTGTCTTTCCACAATCCCCTTGGCTTTTGTGGTCCTGCACAGTGAGGTCCCTGTCTGGCTCCATCCTCCGCCTATCCCTCCCTTCTTCAAGCACACTCACAGGTACCTATTCAACACGTTTTCTGCCTCAGGGCCTTTGCATGTGCTGTCCTCTCTCGAGAGGCCCACTCGCTCTGTTCTTCACTCAGCAAACCAAACCCGAATGTCGTTACCTTGGAAATAGCTTCTCAGACTCCCCAACAGAAGTCAGGGGTCTCCCCTCTTTTGTTCATCTCCTTTCTGTTCAACATTTCTCACAACTGGTGGCCTCTCTATTTATTTGTGCAATGTTCTATTGAGTGTCTTATCTCCCCTCACCCTCAGGGCTGTAAGGCCCCTGAGACTAGGACCCAGGGGGACCACAGTGTCCCCCTCTTGTTGGTGCATAGGAATTATTTTAAAGATGATCCATTTTACATTAGCCTGTCTCTGAGGGACTCACAAGCTAGACCAGGCACCAAATGTGGGTGCGTCATCAGCGCCCACTCAGCACCTAGTGTCACTGGTTGTCACCCTCCACTGTCCAGATAAAGAAACTGAGGCTCAGGGAGGCGATCGTGCTGGCTCAAGGTCCCACAGCAAGGAAGTGGCAGGGCAGGGCATGATACAGAAGCCAATCTCTCTGAACCCTCTCCCCAGCCCTCCCACCCCAACCCTGCCAGGCAAGCCCTCACCTATTGCTCGGCACTTGAAGGTCTTGGGGTCCAGGTGGCGGAGCTGCAGGTGGGACAGGGTGGCGGGGCCTGCGCAGGCCCCAGTGCCCACACTGGCATTGACCGTGGGTATCCACTGCAGCAGCCAAAGGATACGGCAGTCACACTGGAAGGGGTTCCCTCGCAGGTCCCTGGGGTAAGAGGCCGGGATGGGGCTGGGGTAGGGGGGCTGCAACCCAGGCAACGGGGTTTCCACTTTCTGGAAGTCATGCTCCCACCCCCTCCCTAGGTAAGGCTCCACGGTGGGGCTCCACGGGGGTGGAGGGGTAAGAACCAGGGCCAGTCTCCCCATACCTGCTGACTGACCCAAAGTGACACGGGTGCCCCCTCCCGCTGCTGAGCTCCGCCAAGCCTCCCCTCACCCTCTTGGTCCCATCGATCCTCACACATGAGTCAGGGTCTCCAGACCTCGGAACAGGAATCTGGGGAGGGTCTCCAGATGGTTATTAGCCAGGCTCCTGGCGGAGGGAGAGAGGGGAGACGCTCAGCAAATGCCTGGAGATCTAATGGCTCTGAGCCACGGGGAGGACGGCCTGTCAGGGAGAGCTGGGGGGTGAAGGGTGAGGCCTTTGGGACACGCACAGGTGTGTGAGCGAGCGAAGTCCTCTGAGGGCGTTCTTAGAGACGGAGCCAATCTCATTGTCCTCAATGAAGCTGTGGAGGGAAGGCACGGTGACGTGGAGACCCCTGTTTCCCCGTGAGCACCTCGCATTGCTTGGGGAACTCCCTGCAGAGAAGCCACAGGCCACTGGAAGGTGCAGGATTATCTCCAAGCCCAACACCTTGCACGACCATGAACCTATTGTCATTGTTAGGCGCCATCAGGAATGATACCGCTCTGCGCCATCCTCACACTCGTTCTTCTGCCTGATGGTTACTGCCAGCCTCACCATGACCGTCGCTATCACCATCACAAACACAAGCACCAACACCAGCATTGGCACCATGAATGAATCCCGCCACGGCCATGGTTCTTCCAATACTCAAGCCTCCATCGCTGTCCTAGCAACCCCAGTACCAACAATTGTCATTATCACCATACCCTACCACCATGACCTCTGTCAAGGTGGTCTCCAACAGCACCACCCACGACCAGCATCCTCACCAAACTCCACACCAGCAACACCGATAGCCATGATCAACACGGCAACCTTCACGATCAAGGTCAACAGAACTGCCACCATCGTCACCACCCACATGGCCACTATTGTAACAATCACCACCTCTAGCACCTACATTTGCCAACAGCAACAACATCACCATTATCCCCAACGCTCATGTCTTTATCCACCATCACTGTGTTCGGCTGGACTGATGACAGAAACAAGCCCAGGGACACTCGTGTGTAAGAGAGAGCTTTATATCGAGCCTCAATAAAACATGGCAGCCCAGTCCAGATCAAGTCCATATGTTTGATATTAGAACCTAAGTCTGATAGTAGCCCATGAATTCCTCTTCAGACTCACGCAGCACATGCAATGATGCCGGATGCAGGGAGATCTCAGGCTGGTGGGTGGAAAGGCCTGTGGGTCCAATGGCAGTGGATGCATCTCCAGGGCTCTGGCTGCCATCAGCCTGGTTCCATATGATTTGGCAACAGGAAGGCAAAGCAGAGAGAGTGTGTCCTCCTCCAGGGAGGAAGACAGGAGTTCCTAGAATCCTCAGGCGAAGGTCATGCCAACATAGAGGCATGAATGGCTAGGCCCTGATTGACAGGCTAGACTCCACCCCCTGATTGACAGGCTAGACTCCACCCCTTCGGTCAAACTGACAGGAGATTATGTTAATTGCCACAATCCCAACACCTCCACCGTTATCACCAAAACCTGTACCAATGATACCAACCTTCTACCCACAACCATTACCAACATCAACACCAACCCCATAATTACCCATCTCTTCCAACACTAAGAATTCTGACCACCCCATAGTCTCCACCCCATAGTCTTGATGATCCATATCACAGTACCAACCAGTGGTCATTTTAATCAGCACATAGCTTCATGACAACTTGAAGATCTATAAAAGTGTCCGCAATCAGGTCACAGGCTGATGGTGCCTCCTTGTGGGCGTGGCCTTCCCTTAAGGAGGGCCCTGGGAACCTCCTCACTCTCCCCACCTTCACCTTCCTGCTGGTGAGCCACTCTGGGACCTGCTAGAGCCCTGTGATGCTTCCACCGCCATTGGATCCACAAGACTTTGCACCCACCGGCCTGTGATCTTCCTGCACTGTGCATCATTGCATGTAACTGTGGAGTCTGAAGACAGACTTATGGACTAGCATCAGACTTAATGACTTGAGTTGGACTAGGTTGGGATGTTTTCTTGATATGTAATGAACTCCCTCTTATACATATTTTAGAGTCTCTGAATTTGTTTCTCTAGTCAGCCCGGTCTAACACAAACACCATCCCCACTCCATCATCAATCACGCTGCCATTTTCCTGGCAGTGGCAGCATTCTGAGGACCGCTACTACTGCCACCATCATCATCACCAACATCAAAGTCGGCATCACCACGCCCCCTAGCTGCCCTCAATACCACCACTCCCCACTGTCATTATCATCATCAACACTGTCTCACCACCACCATCCAACCATGCAGTTATTGCTAAGTTCCTGGGGTCCCCTCAGAGGAGCCCCAGTGGCGTAGTGGGCTGCTAACCACAAAGGTCAGCAGTTCGAAACCATCAGCCCACTCCAAGGGGAAAGACGACACTCGTGAAGCAGTGCAGTCTTGGAATCCCACAGGGGCAGTTCTACCCTCTCCTGTAGGGTCTCTATGAGTTGACATTGACTGGAGGGCAGTGAGAGAGAGCTCCCTCAGACAGGGCCAGGAATGGCCTCTGGGTATCTAAATCTTTTGGGAATCTTGAAGCACAGGCAGGGGAGGGAGGGGTGCAGGATGAGCTCATATCAAAAATTGGTAGCCCTGACCCCACCTCTTCCCCCTAGGAGGGGTTCTCTCCCTACTGGGAGACTGTAGGACCCTCCCCTCTTCCTGGGCTTGCCCTGCCCCATGCTGTGGCCTCACTCACAGGTACTGCAGGTGGGACAGGCCTGCAAACGCGTCGTCCTCAATCACGGAGAAGGTGTTGGACGTGAACAGCCTGGCAAAGGAGGCAAGAATGGGGTCTGTCCTGAGCTGCCGCCCTTCCTGACCATAAGCTTGGGTTTCCACCCTGGCTTCACACAGGTAGGGCACACACGTGCCCATACACGTGCCTACAGCATTGACTATGCGTGTGGGCGCAGGTACTTTGTGACACAGTCGCTCCCCAAGGTCCCTCCCCCCTTCACTCACAGCAGGTGCAGGGATGGAATCCTCAGGAAGCTGCCAGCCTTCAGCTGAGTGATGCCAGTCCGGACCAGAGAGCTGAGGGGCATGGGCAGAGGTGGGCGGGCCAGCAACCCCTCCAGTACACCAGCACTCCCCTCTCCCCTCTCCCCTACACCCCAGGAAAGGCAGACATTGGCCATCTCTGCTCCCTGGACCCCTCCTGCTGCCCCTGATCCCAGGGGAGTTCCCAAGTTCTCTTCTGCTCCCTTCATCTTCCTTTGCCCCCCACCCCACCCCTGTTCACTCACACCTCCTAAGGATTCTGACAGGCTCTCTTGGAGACACCTTGCTCCCACCCCCCAGGGTCCTCGCCCCCACCCATGGGCCCGCAGAGGGCCTGGCACTTACAGTGACAGCAGGGTCCGGGAGAAGGTCTCCGGCAGGTCCGGGGAGCCCTCACACAGGGCGCTGTCTCTGGAGCAGGAGCAGCGTGGAGCGCACTTCCCCTTTGGGGGTCTCCAGGCCACCCCCACCCCTGCCCCCGCCCCGGCCAGCAGCAGAAGCAGGATGCCCAGCCCTCCCATGCTCCCCTCCCTCCTGCCCCTCCCCCTCTGAAGCTCCAGCTCCTCTCTGCCCACCCAGCTCGGCCCAGATGTCAACACTCCATCTCCTATGCCAGGCGTCCCTCCACGCCCCGGCTGGCTGGTCCTCCTCTCTCTCTGGCTCTTTCAGTATCTGCCTGCAGCGGCTGGAGGTTTAATTCTCTGGTTATTCCCTGCTATTTGTGTCTTTCTGAGTTCGTTTGTCCGCACCCCCCACCCCCGCTCTGTCTTTCTCTAGTTTCGTCTGCGTCTTTCTGTCTTTCTGCCCCTCTAGGTCTCCTCCCTTGGCCTCTGTGTGTGTGCCCTTGTGTCTTATATCTCGATTGCTCATCTCCCCCTGCGCCCCTCCCCCCTCAGTCCCTGTCCTGTCTGCAGGATCCCACACCCTTTGTCCCCTCTCCCTGAAGGTTTGGGAAGGTTTGCCCCTTGAGAACTGGCAGGGGAGGGCGGGAAGGAGGAGGAGGTTAGAGGACAGAAGAGGAGCCTTCCCTGGGGAAGGGACTGGATTCCCTCCCCCCCTTCCCGTGGGAGGGGCCACTGAGGCCAGGGGTTGCCTCCGGGCAACTCCCAGCCAGCCCCCTGCCCAGATTCCCCTACTCCACTGCACTGGGGAGTGTGATGAAGTGTGTTTTGTGGTTAGGGTGGGGACCGGATGGCTCTGAAGGAGAGGGGGTGGGAGGGAGGCGAAGTCACTGAGGACTAGGACTGCCCCTTGGCTACTCCCAGCCAGTCTCCTTGCAGATGGCCCTGGCTCTAGGAAGATGTGGAGGGCCGGTCCTTCCATAGGGCTAGGGAGGGGGCCGGCTCAGGTCCGGCTGCTCCCTCTGGTGGCTACATTAGCCAGGACAACTTTCCTGCCCAAGTCGGGGCCTCTCTCCACCAACCAGGAGTTCATTCTACCCACTGGGGGTAGAGTATAAGTCCAAGACAACGATGATGATGATGGTAGTGGTGATACTGCTGGTGGGGGTGGTGATGATGACGGTGATGAGGATGAGGGTGATGATGGTGGTGATAACTATGGTGAAGATGGTGATGATGATGGTGAGGATGGTGGTGGTGATGAGGGTGATGATGGTGATGAAGGTGATGGTGAGGATGGTGATGAAGGTGATGGTGAGGATGGTGATGGTAATAATGCTGGTGGTGGTGGTGATGATGATCATGGTGGTGATTGTGAGTAAGGTGATGGTGGTCGAGACAATGGTGATGATGATGATGGTGAGGATGATGATGGTGAGGATGATGGTGGTGAGGATGGTGATGGTGGTGAGGATTGTGATGATGATGGTGGTGGTGATTGTGATTGAGGTGATGGTGGTCAAGACAATGGTGAGGATGATGGTGGTGATGATGGTGATGAAGGTGATGGTGAGGATGGTGGTGGTAATAGTGCTGCTGGTGGTGGTAACGATGATGGTGGCGATTGTGATTAAGGTGATGGTGGTAAAGACAATGGTGATGATGGTGATGATGATGTCATGACCTTCTTGCATGTTTTCTCCCCACCAGACTCTACCCTAAAAACTCTCCACTTATCCACCCATCCTGTTCTCCCGGCAGCCTCCAAGGTTGACATGGTTGCCTTCAGCATTCTGTAGGTGGAGGGACTGGAGGCTGGTAAAGTCAAGCCAGTAGGGGAAAAGGTTCCCCAACTAGGGGGAAGAGTCAGAATTTGAAGCCTGGCCAGGCGTCTCCCTGTCATTTCAATTTTGCCTCTGAGATCAGAATTCATGGGTACGTGTGCAGTACTGGTGATTTTCACTGGGTCTAAGTCCTTAGAGAGTTGGATAGATTGTGTCCGTTAAATAAGACCCAACGACGCGGGAAGTAGGAGCAGTATTATTTATTGAATGTTTGCTCTGTGCCCACACCTCTGCAGATCTGCTCAATTGGTGCCCACCACTAGGTAGTTCGTATACACTATGCCCACTTTATGATTGGGAAGACAGAGGCATGAGGGAGAGCAAGGAGAATTCCACGCTGCCAGGCCGGTCCCATCTACGCCCAGCCCACAAGACAGCACCATCGTATAGCCTGGGGTCCCAGGACCCACCTTAGCCACTCAGGGACGCTCACAAGCCCTCTCCCTGCTGGCAAACAGGCCCAGAAGAGTAGCCAGAGGGCTGGGGGTCGTGACAGCATCAGGTCAGGGGCTCACACTTCTGTGGGTCCCAGGCATGGTTCTCTGTGTGGCCTTAGGTAAGTGGCTCAACCTCCCTGGTGCCCTGTCTTTCCATCTGTCAGATGGGAGCATTGTGGTACCACCTTCTGGGTGTGGCGAGGACTCAATGAGTCGGTGGAAGCAACAGGCCCTGTGTGCGGTTTGGACGGAGTGGGTTCCCTGGCATCAGTCGCAGCTGGGGGTGGAGCTTTGGGGTCAGTGATTCCAGAGAGGCCCTTCAGCGCTGGGTCTGCTTGTCGGTAAAGTGGGCGGAGAAACTTCTGCATGGGACCCTTGAAGGAGGCTCAGGGCCAGGAGCACCAAGGAGAGGCTTACTCTCAGCAGGGCTGAGGATGAAGAGTAACCGTGGCGAGGAGGAAGGCTAGCCGCCTCGTCTTCTTTTAGCCACTCACAGTGTGTCCTGCTTTGTTCTCCACGATTTACCTGGATAACCATCCCGACCGTCCTCGGGGGTGAATGCTGGCTCCCTGTGTAAAGGAGAGGTCGAGTCACTGGCCCAACACCACATAGCTACAGATAGGCAGAGCTAGGACTCCAGCTCTGGTGGTCAGGGCTCCAGTGCCACCTCTGTGAGGGCAGGCAGCGGAAGACTAACGAGAGCTAGCTGGCTGGCGAGCTGGGTCTCTCTGCCACCCCTCCTCCCCAGGCTATATAAACACGGGGCTTATCATTAACCACGCCTGTGTCTGACTGAGAGGGAGTGAGTGAGGCAGCTTCTGCCCGAACCCCTCACGGGACAGGGGGACATTGGCTGCACTTTGTGGAATTAGATTTTCTCACTTACGAAATAAATCCATAAAATCCACTGCCCTGGAGTCGGTTCCTACTCACGGAAACCCGATAGGACAGAGGAGAATGGCTCCCGTGGGTTTCCTAGGCTGTAAATTTTTATGAGAGTAGAAAGCCTCATCTATCTCCCTCGGGGCAGCCGGTGGGTTTGAACCATGGACCTTGTAGTGAGCCGCCCAACATGCAAACCCCTACATAAATCCAGCAGAGTGCATGTTTGCCAGGGTACAGGGAGTCACACACGTGACCTTCAAGGGAGACTGTCGTTTCCTGGCCTGCCTGTGCACATCTGTTTCCGTGGTTGTGTGTAGTGTGGCGATGCCCTTGGCAGGGTGTCCGTGCGCACACAGCCATGTTGGCCTTTACCTCTTGGAGACTGTATGTCTGCAGCTTTGAGTGTGTGTGTGTCTGTGCTGGTGTGCTGGCGTGCACCGGTGTGTGACCTCTGGTGAGAGTAAATTCCCAAAGGTGTGCGTCTGCTTATTTGGGGAGGGGCCTAGAGGGGTTGGCAGTGTGCCTGGCTCTTGGGGTTGCTGTGTGGGCACGTACAAGAAGGGGTTCAGAATCAGCAGCAGAACACACACACACACACACACACCCCAAAACCAAAATTCAACCTGACTGCCATTGAGTTGATATTAACTCATAGAGACCCTCATAGGACAGGATGGAACAGCCCCTGTGAGTTTCTGAGTTGGCACTCTTCATGAGAGAAGAAAGCCTCGTTTTTCTCCTGTGGAGAGGCTGGTGGTTTTGAACTGTTGCCCTTGTGGTTAGCAGCCCAACGGGTAACCGCTATGCCACCAGGCTCCTGGCCACACTCACACAAGTTCCGCTTAAACAGTCCTGCAGCGGGCTGGGTCCTGGGGCACCACAGGGTGCTGAGGGCAGGGCGCAGCGGGCTCCCAAATAATTAGACTAGGTGACCTTAGACCCTAGCTGGGCCCAGCTCCCAGGGTGCAAGGCAGGAAACCCCAGCCCCTTCCCTCTGCTCCGCCTCCCCATTGCAGTCCAGAAGCTGCCTCCAGTGGGTGAGAGGTGTGTGCCTGTGTGAGTGAGTGTGTGTGTGTGTACACACACACATGCCCCTGCACCTCAGATTCTCCCGCGCTCTTCCAGCGAGCGCCTGCTGTTCTGCTTGGCCCTCTGAGCAGAGAGAGTTAAGCTAGCGGGCCAGGGCGGTCTGGGCTGGGGGCCGCCCCCTGGCCCCCCTCCAGCCCCAGCTCCAGTTACAGCTGCTGGTTGGGGCGGGCAAGGACAGGGTGGGGCTTTGAGGGGAGATCCTTGGGGGCGGTGTCCAGCTCTGGGCCAGGGGACCTGCAGTGCTCCACCCGGGGGCACAGGCACAGCCGGGTGTCTGGGGGATTCTTCCAGCAGGGGACAGCCTGATTGGGGTGAGAGCCCCTCCACCCCGCCCTCCCCCTCTAGGCCTCACCCCTGGCCTGCTTGGGCTGCCTATTTTGGGAGCAGGAGTGGCCAGCCCGTGGCTTCCCAGGCAGGCCAGACCCAAGAGGGAGGAGAGTGTGGCTGGGACTTTGGGGCTTCCTCTAGGGTGGGGGTGGGGCAGGTGAACCCTGGCTGGGTGGGGGCTCGGGGCACTCACGCGTGTGGCTCTGACTGTGCCATCGTTGGGGGCACCGAGGGTCCAGAGGAGAGAACGGGTCGACGGAGTTCCACTCCCTCCTAGCCCCTCGGCCGGCCGCTGGCCCGGGCGTCCTGTCACTATCTGCTGTTGATCGGTTATGGAGGAGGCTGGCTGCTGTCCCCTCTTGTGGAAAGGGGTGGCCTTTTCCACGGGGGGGGCCGCCCGTGGTGCAGTGGCAGCTGGCCCTCGCCCCTGCTAGCGGTGTGTGACCCCCGGGTGGGGGTAGGCGGCCTGTTGCCATGGTGGCCAGTGCGTGGCGAATTCCTCCAGGATGAAGTGGGAGATATTTATACCCAGGGTCAGGCAGAGAGAAGGCAGGCGGCCCAGGGCAAGGGGAGCTGGGATTTGGCCGCGCACAGCAAGCAGGTGGGCCCTTAAGCGTGTCCAGGTGTCCAGCGGTCTCTCTGTGCGTCTCTGGTCTGTCCACCTGGGTGGGCCGAGGCGTCCCCTGCTGGGGTAGGTTTAAGGGGACCTGCTGTGGGGAGGCTCTCACGTGTGCCCTTGTGTTCTCTGGTTGTGTGACCTCTGCCCGCCCTGCCCCAAGGGTGTGGATGGTGGTGGTGACGCTACTTCCCCTCAGAGCAGGGGGCGCCCTTGCGAGGGGCAACTGAGCTTGGATGAGCCCAGTGGGATTAAGACCTGGGAATAGCTTGGATTCAATCCCTTGTGTGTGGGGGGCGGGGTGGGGGTGGGGTGGGGAGGGCTGGGTCAGGCCCTAACGGTGGGGGGTCGAGAGCACACACTGACTGACCCTGGGTGCTTCCCCAGGACAATGGCTCCGTTCAGCCCCATCGTGGTTCTCTGTGTGAGCCTCCTCGCCATGGCCAAGGCAGGTGAGTCTGGGAGAGACCTCTCCGCCCACCTCAGCCCCAAGGCCAGAGGGCAAGGGAAGCTCCCCATGACAATCCAGTTGGGAGACCCCAACCTAAACAGGGTCATTTGGGTCAGGCATTAAGTTGGACATCTCCACATAGGATCCAGTCACAGGTGGGCATTTGAGGGAGGGGGAAAGGATGACCTCAGTCAGGCGTAGACAGGGGTGTTTATGGCTGTGGGGGTGGGGCAGTATTGGAGGCTGGCTTCTTTGGGGAATGATGGAATCATAGACAGAGAATTGGTGACGTCAGGTGCCCCGCACCCTGCCCAGGGCAGTGCAGACAGAGCAGCTGGAACCCAGCTGTCTAGAGTCCAACAGCCCCAAACTTGCATCCCCTAGCAAGACCTTAGAAGGTGTCCCACACCTGATTCTTCTTTCTCTTCACAGAAGCCCCACCGGAACACGACCCATTCACCTATGGTGAGGGTGTCTACCTGGGGGAGGGGGCTACCTGTCTGACACCCCCCTTCCTCTTTCGCAGGCTCTCCATCTCTCTGCCCTCTTTCTCCCCGTATGTCCCCATCATCTCCCCTGTGTTGGTCTGTCCATCTGTTGCATACACTGGCATAGTGGATTATGCTTTGGGCGGCTAACACAAGTTCAGCAGTTCGAGCCCAGCAGCTGCCGCACAGGGAAAAGATGAGTGTCTGCTCCTGTAAAGGGTGACAGTCTCAGAAACCCACAGGGGCAGTTCTACCTTGTCCTACAGGGTCACTGTGAGGTGGAACTGACTAAGGCAGTGAGTTTTTTGAGATTCTTGCAGTCTTGGTCCTCAGATGTCTCCTCACTCTCCCTCTGTTTTTCTCGCTTACTCTTGGGGGGCAGTGATTCCCCTCCCCAGATAGTTTCTCTTCTTGTGCCTAGGAGGGGGGCTTCAACAACTTCATGGAAAAAATGAAATGAAAAGATAATTCCATTTTCCACGAACTTTCTGAAGCCTCCTGAGGTCTGTCTCATGGCCCCGCCCTCCTGCCCCATCAGGTCACTGCTTTCTCCTCTTCTTCCTCCTTCACGCCCTCCTCCTTCGCCTCTCTAGACAACCCTCCCCATCACCTCCTGCCCTCTCTCCTCCTCCTCTTCCTCCCACGCTCATGTGTCTCCTTTTCTCCCTGTTCACCTCCCCGTCCCCGCGACCCTCCCCGCTGCGCTTAGACTACAAATCCCTGCGAATCGGAGGCCTCACGATCGCGGGGATCCTTTTCATCCTGGGCATCCTCATCATCCTCAGTGAGTCCCCCTCCGGCCCCGCCCCGCGCCCCGCCCATCCGCCCACTTCCCCGCGGCTCCGCCCCCTCGCCGGGGAGCTGGAGCAACAGCGCCGCGAGGTGCCCGCCGAGGGCAAACTTGGCAGCCCTCTCCTCCCTCTACCCGCCCCCCAGGCAGAAGATGCCGGTGCAAATTCAACCAGCAGCAAAGGTAGGATTCCCCACCTCCGGCTCTACGGCTCTCCTCACCGGGGTGCGCTGGGGCCCAGGCGGGAAGGGCGACCCAGCCGAAGCCAGAACCCTGCCAGCAAGTTGGCCTTCAGCGTCTCCCACCAGCCAAGCCCCCCGCCTGGCCCGCCCGCACCCCCAGCCCGGTGGGCGCCGCTGCGACGCTTGGCCGACCAGCCCACACCTAGACAGTCACAAAGTGACGGTCACAGTGATCGGTGCTGGGAGCGAGAGGGATGCTCTGAAATGAGATCACCTCTCGGGGTGGCCCAGTTTAGCTCGCCTTCCGGATCCTCTCTTTGATTCCTCTTCAAATAAAGTTTGGACGCACAGGCCCTCGGGGGTGGGGGTGGCTTTCCCGGCGAGACCTAGGGCGGATCTTCTGGTGCTAAAGATAGGCAATCCTGCGCTGGGCCAGGGTTATCACTGCTGCTGTTATTGCAGCCACGGGCGGTTCCGCGGGAGAAAGACGTGGCTTTCTCCCGTAAAGAGTAAGTCTCAGACACCCACAGGGGCAGGTCTACTCTGCCCTGTAGGGTCGCTATGGGATGGCAGTGAGAGGCGAGGATATGGGTATGTGTCGGATGTGGCTCAGGTGTAGATTTTATTTACCACCATCATCCCACCACCACCGCCTCTAGGAGGTAGGTGCTATTCCTACCCCCAC
This sequence comes from Tenrec ecaudatus, assembly GCF_050624435.1. NCBI lineage: Eukaryota > Metazoa > Chordata > Mammalia > Afrosoricida > Tenrecidae > Tenrec > Tenrec ecaudatus. Next base: position 21,059,231 of record NC_134547.1, read on the forward strand.
TTACGATGAAGGAAACTGAGGCACAGGGTGGTATGGTCCCTGGCCAAGATCTGGAAGGGGAGATCTTGGGTCTCAAACCCGGCCATGTCCATGTCACTAGTCGTCGGTCCTCTGTCCATTTGGCCATCTCTCTTCTTCCCACTCCAAGACCTTCCCGGACCACCCACCAGCCCCACCCCAAAGGTACACACTGTTACCTTGGGTAGGGCGCTGGCACGCAGGCTGCTCCAGCTGCTGGGGCTCCCGGGGCGGCCCCAGCCCTCCCTCCCGGGCGGTGGCATGGTGGCACGGAGGGCCTCGCTGGCCGCCTCCCTGTCTTGCCTCCGCATTCTCGCTGCCTCTCCCTTCCCAGGACCGGGGAGCCCGACGAAGAGGAGGGAACTTTCCGCAGCTCCATCCGCCGTGAGTGGGGGTGGGGGCGGACGGGGAGGCTGCGGAAAGACTGCTCTAGAAGTAGGAGCTAGGTCCAAGGACCCCCTGCAGATCCTCCTAGCAGGAGGGGCAGATGGGAGTTCTCCCGGCCTTAGAAACCCCTCCCTAGAAGTTGAGGGTGCTTCTCCTCAAACCCTGAACTCTCTGTGCCCCCTACCCCCAAACTAGGTCTGTCTAGCCGCAGGCGGTAGAAACACCTGGCGCGATGGAACTGCAGGTGCTGCCGCTGGGACTGGGCTGGGGGGCGCCGGGAGGTCGGAAGGAGGCGTAGGGGTATTGAGGGGAGAGGGGTGACAGGAGGAGGGTGATGGGGAAGTGGGGGTGGGGGGATTCTTGCCTCTCATCCTTTTTACCCCCCTCCTTACAGGATTCTCCTGGCACCTGACACCTCTTGCCTACTTCCTGCGCGCCTACCCCTGCGCCTCTGCCCACAGACAACCCCCTGGCACCCAGGCCTCCAATAAAACACGCTTTTCTCCCCTGCCAGCCCTGTGGGTCTCTCAGTGCCTCTGAGCGCCGGCTGGACGCCCCTTTGGCCCCGTTAGGGGGGCCCCCACCCTCGGTGAAGGGGCGGGGACGTCGGCAGTGGGCGGGGGCGGGGGCGGGGGTGGCCCAGACGGGGGCGGGCTCCCCGGGCCCCCATTGGCTGCAGGCGCCCCCAACACCAGGGCTCCTCGCTCCCCCCACCCCCCCTCAGTCCATCCCGCTTCCAGCTGCTGCAACCGCGCCTTCACCGCATAGACCTGCTGCAGCCCCCTGCTCCGGCCCAGCATGGCGACCCCAACCCAGGCCCCCACAACGGGTGAGCTGCGCCTGGGGAGGACCCCCAGGGGGCTGCAGGGCTAGGAGGCAGGGTGTGGGGGCATTCCAGCACTGGAAAGAGAGACATGGGGAGGGGGTGTCCACTTCTTCCTGGGCGGAGGCCCTTCTCACACCACCCCCTGGCAGCCCCTCCGGGTCTCACGGACACCTCAGTCCAGGCAGTGTTGACCTAGTATGAGACCCGCGGTCGGAGAGCGGCGTGGCGGCCCGGGAGAGGGATAACTCAGACTGGTTGCTATGGTAACTGGGTGGCTGGTCCAGCCCTGTGGAGCTAGCGGGGGAAGCCCGGGGCTGGGAGGGCTGGGAGGGTCGCGGCGTACCTGAGGCCAAAGGGGGTCGCCCAGATCAGGTGTTCTTGGGGGGAGGGGGAGGGGCTACAGCCCTCTGCTCAGCAGCGCAGGGTCCTAGGGCCGGGGTTACCTGACATTCTGGATAGGTTCGGAGGGAAAGCCCCGGAGTTGGAGAGAGGAAGTGGCGGAAAGACAGAGATACGGAGAGATGGAACAGAAGGAACAGAGAGACAGATTCAGAGAAGAGAACTAGATAGGCGAGTTGAAGATTCAGGGAAGAAGCAGGACAGAAGCGCGGGCGCGCGCGCGCGCGCACACACACACACATGCACACGATTAGAGAAAGAGAGGGGGGGACTTGGGGGTAGGTGCAAGAATAGAGAGCGAGCGAGAGAGAGCGCAGACCTACCAGGAGAAAAGGGGAGGGGGAGGCAGCCTTGGGCGGGGCCGCAGGCACTGCAGTGAACTCCTGTGGATGGGGATGGGGCAGTGGGGACCTACTGCCCAGCCTGCATCCAGGAGGTTGCTGGGTTGAGGACGTGCGCACAGAGCTGCCCCCACCCCCACCTCGCTGCATTTCACACTCATTAACCCAGTTAGGCACTGTTACCCCCAACAACCTCTTTTCCTGAACCTCCTTCTGCAAAGCAGCTGGGCAGGAATGTTTTAATAGGGGCGAGGGGACCAGGGGCATGGGCAGCTTACTAGATCAGGGCGATGGGTGGGGTGTGCTCAGGGACCCCTGGGCATGTAAGGAACCCCGATTCCCCACCTCTCTGGCCCTGTCCCCTTTCCTGGCAGCCGGGGGCTGCTGCACAGAGAGCCATATCTGCAGAATCAGAAGCAGGGCGGGGTGTGGGGTGGGGGGGTGGAGGGGGTGGTGGCTGCAGAGGTTGGAAGCCACCCTGGGGAGAGGGGGCAGGGCTGAGCCAGCAGGCCTGGCTGGAGCCCAGGACTTCTGGGGAGGTGGTGGTTAGCAGATCAATGGCAGCAGACAGACAGAGTTGGAAGAACAGATGCCTCCACACCCCTACCTCACTCTCACCCACTCACCGCATGAGGAGGTGGGCCCCCCCCCATCAGATCTCAGGAAGCAGACTGGTGAGGGTGGGGGCCGGGAGCTTGTTATGCTCTGGGAAGCCACTTAAGGAAATTGATTAATGAATTGTTACGAACGGTAGGGGGCAGGGCCCTGCAGGCTTCTGGGTCCTACCAGGGCTTGGGAGATAGATTTGGGGGTTGGCATACCACCAGAAAAGGGATCCTGTGAGCATTGGGGGGTCTGGATCCCTGTCCTGGCGAGGAACCCTCAGTTTGGCCAAAAGCCAGCTCTGCAGGGGTACCAATGGCAGGTGCAGAATGAAGAGAGAAGGGTTTGCGGTGGGACCCATGGTCAGAGACTCGGACCCCAGGTCTCACACAGACCCCACCCCAGGCGTAGGTGTACAGCCCATCACCTCTCTTCACTCCCTAGGATGCCCCAGTTGCCATAGTAACCATCTCTTTTCCAGTATCTCCTTGGCAACTGGCCAAGAGTCGAACATCTTCTGTCTGCCTCCCAGCTCCGCCCTTAGCTTGGCTTCACCCTGGGACTAAGATGGCCTGGGCCAGGGCAGAACTTGGGCACAGTGCTCCAACTACTCAGGAAGCAACCAGCGAGGATTCTGGGACAGGGGCTGCTGACCCAATGGGTTCCTGAGGACTTTGGGGGAAGGAGAGTGTGTGGAAACACAAGAGACAAAAGCAAGCTAATGCAATGACCCCCTGAAGTCGGGGGGTGGGGTTCACATTCATCAATCTGTTCATGTCTTCATTTCAGCATATGTCTTTGGGAGTCTGTCTTAAACGCCAGGACCAATGCATAGCTGAGGCAAAATTATTCATCACCTGGTGGTGGGTGCTAAGAGAGAAACTCTCAAACAAGTGATTTCCCCTCTGGATGCTCTTGAGTACCCCCTTCTTGACTTTGATTCTGTCCAAACGTTCCCCAAGGAGCCCCAGTGGGTTATGCCGTGAGCTGTTAACGGCAAGGTCAGCAGCTCGAAACCACCAGCCTCTCTGTCGGAGAAAGATGAGGCTTTCTTCTCCCATAAAGCGTTACTCTCTCGGACACCCACGCGGGCAGTCTTACCCTGTCCTATAGGGCCGCGGTGAGTCGGAATCGACTCGATGGCGGCAGTGAGCTTGGCTGGCTGGTTAGAAAGCTTCTCCACACCACTCTTCACTTACGATTTTCCCCTCAAAGGACCAAACCCTATGCAAACACGGTCAGCGTTCTTTCTGATCACTGCCATCCATGGAGAAGCGGTATTTGGGGCCTGTGTTTGAAGGCAAGTATGAAACCAACCTTGAGCAAGCGACAGTGGCTTCGCCTTCCTGGGCCCAGGTGAGCCTCTTTTGTGAAGTGGGGATGACAGGGACACGTACATCAGAGAGTGCCCACGAAGACCTACAGCAGAGTTCCCGTGAAGATTCAGTGTGCCAATATCCGTAAACGCCCTCCAAAGGGCCTGGCAGGGAGTCAGTGCCGTGGAACACACCGGTGAGGTCAATGAAAGACCAGAAGGAGGGAAACCAAAAGATGTCACAAAATTCTACCTACAGAGCAGGGGCAAATGGGATGGAAAGAGAAAGGAAATTCCCCATGGACGTTTTGCCTCCCGAAGGCTCTGAGCTCAGGGCCCATTTGCTTTTGGGTCGGGGCAGAATTTAACATGGTTCACAGGTGTTGCAGACGTGACACCAAGCTAAGACTGTTTCTTCGAAGGCTGGACAGGGAGCTGGAAAGGACCAGCCGCATTTCGGGGTGTCAGCGCCACTCAGTGTTGTCCATGCACCACCTGTATCCGTCAGTTTAGGGTAGGCCATGCTGCGGTGACAAATGGCACCCAAGACCCTGACCAAAGTTGCCTTCTCACGCACACTCTGTGCCCACCTCAGGACAGCTCAGGGTGTCCACACACCGAAAGAAATGGGAACAGGCACGGTTGTGAACATTCTGGTCACTAGGCCAAAGGCACAAGAACTGCTGTAGGTCTTTCACGGCTGCGGCATATGGCTCACTGTTCATGGGCCAGAATCGATCTCGTGGCTCCGCCCAACCTTACGGAGGCCTGGAAGGGGAAAGAACACTGAAGGTGACACTTGACACTGCTCCCCAGGTGGCACACCTCCCACACTTGGCAGAATTCTGCCCTAGACCAGACGGAAGGTTATGAGGAGCTGTCAAAGGCATTAGAGAGCTAGGGGGTGGGTTTCTTCAGTGGCAAGGATATCATGCGCTGCCTTGAAGAAAAAGATTTGGAGCTGGGAGGTGGGGCATGCAGATGTGTTAACACACACACACACACACACACACGTGCACTTTATCCGCACGTTGACCTTGCCGAAACGGGGGCGATGAATGGACACACTTCGGGTGGTCGAGTTACATACATCCTCAGGTGCCCGAGAAAGCTATCAGGAAATGGATTTTTGAATATCTCAAACTCAGTAACGGCTTAGAGGTAAGTCCCATGCAGTGACTCCTGTGAGAGATGGAAGCCTGGGGCACGGCTTTGTTTTCCTGGGTGTCCCAGGTTGCCTGCCCTTGGCTGGTACTGTCTTTCTACCTTTCCATCACTCGCTCTTGCGTCTTCCATCTCTGATAGGTTTCCGCCTTACACAAGCTCCAGCTTTGATGGGCTGGACCAGCAGGGGGTCCTCTGTATGGAATTCGGCCCTAGGGGCAAGTGAGGAGAGCCACTGTTGTAGGGCCTGCCCCCAGGAGCTGTCAGGGGACTGAAGAGTTTTAGGGATTATGGGAGTCGGGGAGCTGGGGTGAGGAGAGCTTAGGGATGCATTTGGCAGCTCCCTCACCAGTGGGAAGTGGGTTCTGTGCACTGGCCCTGGAATCATAAGCAAAAGGGAGGATGGGAGGGGGATCATAGCTTGCAGCAGACTCCCCAGGGCCCTGACATCAGGACTGCCTTGTGCGGTTGGGCAGGTTGGACACTGATCAAGTAGGAGCTAGCACGCAGCCTGTGTGTCATGCTAAAAACATTAGGAACCCCCATGATGAAATATGTCCCCTCTCTCTTTCTCTGCCTTCCTTCCCACAGTGCCTCAGGAACCTGACCCATTTTACTATGGTGAGTGTTGGGCTCCACGTGAGGGTGCTCTGGGGAGCTCTGGGATGGAGGGGGGGGGGTTGCCCAGGTCCTCCTGGGGCACTGGCGTTGGCCTGGACTTCAGCCACATGGTGCTTGCTCGGTCCCTGGTGCTGTTCACAATGATTAACCTGGGGGTGCAGCCACAGAAAGGCCTGGTGATTTGTTTGCACGGCATGACACTCAAGAAAATCCTGTGGAGCAGCCTTGCTCTGGAGCGAATGAGTGGGGCCTGACTAGACAGCACTAGGCGCTTGTTGTTTTTCTCCCAACGGTTTTCCGGGCACATACTGCACCCACCCCACCAGTCCCTCGCCCACATCATGAGGACCTGCACAGCCAGCCCCACAGTCACTTTCAGATCATGTCCTTCGTTCTTGGACTCATCCTTAGCCCCCCCATCTCCCCGCAGCTTTCCCTGCGGTACCCCCCAGGATCCATCAATCCAGGTACCATCTCTGAAGATGTACCCAGCCTGGAGTTCATAGACAGAAACACATCGAAAGACAAACTAACTCACTCACTCACAAGAATTACCAAGTAAAACAAAGGGCTGGGAAGGGGACATGAGGAAAAACGAGACCAAATTTAAATGGATCATACCGGAAGATCGAGTGAGAGGGTGCTGCATTTTCTGGTGTTGTTTTAGTAAGGATTATGGGGACAATTCACCCAGAAGCCGTCCTCACACTGTTAAAACTCAGACGGCAGACCTCTGAGTCAGGCAGATCCAGCCCCAGCCCCCGCTCGCGCCAGCCCCCTGCTCCCTCAGTCCTCCCTCCTCCATCATGCCCACTCTTGCTCACCTCAAGGCCGTGCCACCTGTCAGGGACCCTCTTCTCTTGGCTGTCCCCAGGAGCTGAGGTGGCGTGCCGGCTACCCATCAGGCTGCTAACCGCAACATCGAAAGTTCCAAACCACCAGCCGTTCCCCAGGACAAAGAGGAGACTTCTTACTCCCTTAAGGAGCTGCTGTCTCAGAAACCCACCGGGGCAGTTCTCCCGTGTCCTCCGAGGGTGAGGGTCCATCAGAGGGGGAATGATGATCCCACAGGGGCGTGAGCTCTGCACCCAGCAGGGCTGTCTCCCCATCAGGCTTCAAAGCAAACGCAGTCTTCTCACCCTTCAGACTGGCCCTTCCTCATTACACTGGCTAGAGCCACACCCGCACCCAGCCTTGGTCACATGGCTTGGGACTGTGTGCGTGCGTGCATGCGTGTGTGTGTGCATGCGTGCGTGTGTACTTTTTTTACTGTTTCACAAGACCCCCAAACCCAAACTCACTGCCATTGAGTTGGTTCGACTCACAGTGACCCTCTAGGACCATGGTTCCCAACCTGCGGGTCGAGACCCCTTTGGGGGGGGGTCCAATGACCCTTTCCCAGTGGTCGCTCAATTCATCACAGTAGCAAATCGACAGTGATGAAGTAGCAACGGAAATAATGTTATGGTTGGGGGGTCCCCACCACATGAGGAACTGTGTGTAAGGGCCGCAGCACTAGGAAGGTGGAGAACCACTGCTCTAGGACGAGGCAGAAGGGCCCCTGTGGGTGTGGGAGGCTGTAACTCATGGTGGGGGTAGAAAGTCTCTTTCTCCCTGGCGGGGTCTGGCGGCTTCTAACTGCTGAGTTTGTGGTCAGCGCAGAACCACAGGGTCAGCGGGGCTCCTATAGTAATGAGACAGTCAGCTCTTTGAGGACAGTGGCCTGGCCCCTTGCTGGCACTGAGGGGATGCTCCGCACAGGCGCATCCCAGCCAATACGTGCTGAGCAGCTGCCAGGCCCCGGAGCCGCCCAGGAAACAAGACAAGCATCCCTGCCCTCCCATTCACTGGGAGAGAGAGACGAAAACTCAAACCCAGCTCACTGCTAACACAGGGTAGACCTGTCTTCCTCCCTCAGAGTGGCTGAGGGCTTTGAACTGCTGGCCTTGTGTTTAGCAGCCCAATGGGTAGCCAGGATGCCACTGGGACGCCTGGGAGAGAGGCGGGCATTCAAGCAAAGAAATGCGAAACCATGTGTGGTGTCTTAGAGAAAAAGCGTCCTGGTGAAGGCAGATGGAGGGCATGGAATTAGACTGAGTTGAGGAGGGCGCATGGAACTCTTAACGGGCCAGCCGGGGATGGCCATTGGCAGATATTGAAATAAAACCCAGAAAGTGGTGAGGCAGGGAGCCAGGGGGTGGGCCAGCTTTCAGGCAGAAGGGAACAGTAGGTGCAAAGGTCTTAAGGCAGGACCCTGCCGGATAGGCTGTAGGAATTGCCAGGGGGCTGGTGTGTGGCTGGAGTAGAGGATTGTGGGTGAGTGGGCAGTGGACGAGTCTAACAAGGAACAGGGACTAGATAACGGAGGGCCCATGGACCATGGGGGACACGTCTTGCTTTTTCCTTGAGTGGGATGGGTGTCAGGGAATAGCTCTGAGTTGGGGAGAACCCTAGCTTGGCTCAGGTGCTCACAGGGTTCCCGTGGTTTCATGGGGGGTGAGTGCACATAGGGGTGAGGTCGGGTGGAACAGTCATAGAGAAGACTGGTCCAGTAGGCCCAGTGGGACACCATGGTCAGTCAACAGACCAGGGCCAGAGAGGGAGAGAATCAAAAAACCAAACTAGCAAATGGCTGGAGCCCCCATGGCTTAGAGGTTACGCGTTGGGCTGCAATCCCTAAGGTTAGCAGTTGGAAACCACCAACCAGCTCTGCAGGAGAAGGATGGGACTTTCTACTCCGGTAAAGAGTTGTGGTCTCAGAAACTCACAAGGGAAATTCTACCCTGTCTAGTCGAGTCACTGTGAGCCGGTAAGGATTCGATGACTGAGGGGTCTGGTGTGTGTTTGTTGAGCAAATGACCAGAGCAGGCAGAGCAAGGAGCACACCAGAGAACGATCTTTGGGGAGCAAACCAGAGAGGAGCCCCCAGCACGGCTTGCAGCATCCCTGGGCATGTGGGCAGGTGGCTGGCCAACCTGGAGGCCGGGATTGAGGCTCAGGGCGGGGCTGAGCTACCTACCCCTCCCTGCCTTGATGACGGGCCTTGTCTTCCCCAGACTACAACACTGTGCAGACTGTGGGCATGACTCTGGCTACCATCTTGTTCTTGCTGGGCATCATCATCGTCCTCAGTAAGTGCCCTCCCTTTCTCAGTTCTGCCCCTGCCTTGTCCCTGTTGCCTTCTTGGGCAGACCCTCATGTCCTGTCCCCTTTGTTCTTGTCGCCTCCCAGGCAAGAAGGTGAAATGCAGGAGATCGGACTCCAGGTCTGAGAGGTCTGGCAGCAATGGGGCGGGCGAGGGGGGTGCGGGGAGTGGGGAAGGAGGTGCTGCTGTAGGGGTGCTTCCCTGTCAGTAGGCCCTCTGGGCCTGTCATGCATTTCCCATGATGCCTGTTGGGGGTGAGTCTTCTTGATGCATTTTTTTTCCTCTCTCCTGTTTGCTTCCCCAGCCCCACGTGCAAATCCTGTAAATCAGAGCTGCCCTCTTCAGGTGAGTGGGAGGAGGTGTGGGGCTCGCAGAGGAGGCTAGGTGGGAGCGGGCATGGGGGGTGGGTGATAACAGTGGGCATTGCATTCGGTGCATCTGGGAAACGGGACTCCGTGCACCAGAGGCACACAGGAGAATTCAGCAGGAGGTGGGAAGCCGGTAGCTCAAAGATACTCAACTGTGGAGAGCTGTGAAATGTGCCACAGAGTCACAGAGCTGCCCAGAGCCAATCCCAGGAGCCCAGAAAATAAGGCTGACGAGCCCTGGGGGTGTAGTGATTATTGGGGCGCCGTTAGAAAGCACTAGCTGCTCTGAGGGAGGCCTGAAAGATGAGGCTTGCTACTTTTGGAAAGACTTGCAGGCTCGGAAACCCACAGGGGCAGCTCCACCCTGTGTGGCCTATGGGGTCACTGTGAATCAGCATCGCCTCTCAAGGGCAGTGAGCTTTGGTTTGGGGCTACAGTCAGGATGAATTGATTCCCCAAAGGAGGAAGCCACCGGTGTAAGAGACCAGGGGCCCGTTTGGGAAAAGGACAACTGGAAGGTGGGCTGCTGCCTAGACCTGACTGTTTATCTGGGCAGATCACGGACTCGATCAATGAGAGAGAGAGAGAGAGAGAGAGAGAGAGAGAGAGAGAGAGAGAGAGAGAGAGAGAGGCAGACAGACAGATGAGCTCTCAAATAACCGTGTCACACTGGCAGAGGGAGCATGTGACACAGGTCTATTTATTTATTTATAACACCGGGTCTTTAAAGAACCGAAGTGGGAGAAAGGGGTGTAAGGAGGCTGAGGATGGAGGGTGCATGAGAAAAATGAAGGGACAGGCAGGGGGAGGGAGAGAAAGACAAGGGAGGGAGGGCCTCAGGGGGCTGGAGGGGGAGAAGGAGGTAGAGGCTTAAGGAGGGTGGGGTTGGGGGAAGGGTGCAGGGTCCAAGAAAGGGGAGAAGTATTGTATTGGAAGGGGGAGAGGGCTAGGGTGCAAGCACAAGAAAAACAAAACCAACCAAACTCTCTGACATGGAGGTCCTTGGGGCTTTCTGAGACTGGAACGCTTTATGGGGGTAGAAAGGCCCACCTTTCTTTTGAGGAGGGGCTGGTGGCTTTGAACTGCTGACGTTGCAGATCGCAGCCCAATGAGTAACCACGATGCCACCGCCAGCTACCAGGTAATGAGGGAGGAGGACAAATGCTGATGGCAGGAGAGGTGGAGGAGAGAATGGGGTGCCGGAGAGGGGTCAGGGAAGAGGAAGAGGTTGGTACTATAGGTAGGCATAGGGTACAAAAGGTGGGGCCAGTGAGGAGGGTAAAGGTGAAAGGGGGATGGCGAGGTGGGTGGGGGGCTGGGACACAGGAGGCCTGAGTCAGGGAGGAAAGGGTCAAGTCATGGAGGAGGGAGGTGGGTATGGCGTGGGTGGGCAGTAGAAAGCAGGGTGGCTGGAAAGTGCTGCCAAGTCCATTCTGTGTATAGTGACCCCTATAGGACAGAGTCAAACCCCCTAGTGGGTTTCCCAAAGGGTCTCATCTTTCTCTGGAGGAGCGGCTGGTGGTTTCTAACTGCTGACCTTGGGGTTAGCAGCCCGGAGCTCCCGGGGAGGATGTGTAGGAAAGGTTAAGAATAAGGACGAAGAGTGGAGAGCAAAGGTTTTGAGAATGATGAGGGCAATGAATGTACAAATGCGCTTGACACAATGGATGTTATGTATGGATTGTGATAAGAGTTGTATGAGCCCCGAATAAAATGATTAAAAATAAATTAAGAATAATAAAAAAGAAGAAGGGCAGCGACTCCTGGAGGGAGCACCCTTTCAGGATGGGAAATTGTGTGTTCAGTGGGATTGTGTCCTTTGCAGGGAGAGAAAGGAGAAAACCACCTCCAGAGCCAGGAATATTTCGATCTCCCTACTTCTGATAAAGTTCTTATAACTGAGAAACCAAACCAAACCAAAAAAAGTCCCCAGAGATGAGGGGGGCTTGGGGAATGGCGCTTGAGGCGCTCAATATTTGGGGGAAGCTGCCAGGGATGGGTGTTGGTAATGGCGGAAGGGGCAGGCTGGGGTTCATAGCGTTAGCTGACCCTGGAAACTGGGGCGGGGTGGGAGGGCAGTTTACAAATGTATCAACTGTCTCAGTTGAATCATAGTTTTGGATTACGCAGGAAATAGGAAAATTCCTTTTGTACCCGAATGTTCAGAATATTGGGTGTGGGAGAAAGGGGCAGGTGAGATGGGAGAGTAGGGGGTGTGTGTAGGAGGGGGTGGGGGGTTCTCTTTCTGGCAGTCTTAAGTGGGCCTAGGGCCTGGCTACATTGAAGACATGTCCTTTCAGACAGCGCCCCTGAGAGACTAACCGCTAGAATGTGGCGAAGGGGGTGCCATCTCCCAGTACTGGCCCAATTTCTGAGACGCAAGCAACTTTTATAGGATGGAAAGCTACCAGCCTGGCCTTGCTGATTAATACAAGCCAAGTGTTTTCTGTCTGTCTGTCCAGCCCCTGGCGGTGGCGGCGTGTAAGACCAACTCCTGCCACCTCCACTGCTGCCCCCTGCCTGAGCGCGGGAGCCTCTGGACCAGGTGGACGCGGTGGGGACCCCCGGTTTGCGCCGGGGAGCGCTCCCCGGAATGAGCCGCTACACCCACTTGGAGGCGGGAGCCACTGCACCCCACCGCCCTTCCCCAGGCCTTGGAGAGGAGGACCCCCCAAAGAGCCTGTCTGCACCCCAGGCGCCGGGACCCCGGCCTCCTGCTCTGGGGATCCGGGAGCCCACTCACAGCTCCCCGGAGTCCCTGAGTCCCCCGAGTCCCGCCTCGCATCACCTCCGCGTCTCCGGCTCGAGGGTTCGTCGCCCTGCGCCCTCGACGTCTCTGTCTTGAGCTTAATAAACGTGCGTTTGGTGTCCCCGCGGTCTGGCTTTGCGCTCTCCTCTGTGGGGCCTAACGACGCGATGGGCGGTTGGGCTGGGTGGGGGCGGGGGGGTGGGAGGGGTGAATGGACTGGACCTGGGCGGCCCCTCCTTCCCCCCACCACCCGCCCCCAAGTCCCGAGGCTCCGCCTCCCTTTCCGCAGAGATGCCCCTTCCCTTCGTCCAGTGACCCCAGACCGGTCCCCCTCCTCCTCCCCTCCTAACCTCTACAGAGGGAGCCCACCCACTCGGAGCCGGTGGCCCCCTCCCCACATCCCCAGGCCTGGTGGGTGAAGGTCACTGCCCCCCCTCGCACCCCCGCCGGCATCGCCTCCAACGTCCCCCCTCCGGTCCCCACCCCGGGCTCCGCAACCAGGAAACCCAAGAGGAAATGACTGCGCCCGGCTGGCTCCCCGCCCGCCCGCCCCTGGCCCCACCCTCCGCCGGGACGCTGCACCGCGGCGGTCCTCTGCCCACCACGCTGCCCGCGGCTCCCGACCCCCGGCTCGGTCGTAAGTCCCTCCCGCCGTCCACCTCCGCCCGCTGCCCCGCTGCCCGGGAAGAAGGCTGAACTTCTGGGAGCCTCGCCACCCCCGGGGTTGGCTCCTTTTCCGCGGTCGACTCCTCCTTCGCCCACCTTGGGCAACCCGCTCCCCGCTTTTTGCCGTCCGTGCCTCGGGCTCCCCATCTCTCCTCCACCTCTCGGGGCCCCGTCCTTCCCAAATCTATCCTGTCCCCCTGCCCAGCAGTCGCGGCCACCAACACACGTTTTCCTTTGCGTTCAGGCGTGAAGTACTCACACTTCCTCTTCCCCACCAGTCCCCAGTCCAGGGACAGGCCCCGAGGTAGGGGACGTGGTCCAGGGTGCATCGCTTCCCGCGCCAGACCCCTCTCCGTGCGCGCGCTCTTGGTCAAGCGGGTGAAGGTGGGGCCTGGACCTGGGCACTGGGAGGGGCATCTTCGGCTCTGAGGTGCCTGGGCAGTCTCTGGGGTCGCTTTTCTCTAGACACTTGCGGGTTGAAGGGAAGGCTGGTAAACCAGGGTGCTGTACTCTCGAGCCTGCCCCCGCAGCTGGCTGTTGGGACTGGCAGGCCATCCTTGAAGCCCCCTCTCCCCTCACTGGGGATAGTGGCATCGTGGCTGACCAGAGCTCTGACTCAATCCTCAGATGTCGCCTTCAGGTCGTCTGTGCCTCCTCAGCCTCATTGGCCTGGTTCTGCCCACCAGAGGTAAGCCCCGCCCTCCTCTCCATCCTGCATCCAGAGCCCCCTGACCCACCCCGCTGAGTGAGGGGATCTCTCTGCCCTCTTGGCTCATCCACCTCCTGCTGAACTGGCCTGAGTCCCACCCTCCTTAAACACCTCAGGCCTGGGGTGGCTGCTTCCAAGGAGTCTGGCCAGACTGCATCCCGCTGAGCAACCCCCCCACTTCCCCTCCAAGATAACTTGCTGAGTTTGCTTTGGAGGGAAGATGGGTGTCCGTTTTCCTAGCTTCTCAGATCCCCAGGCCAGGCATCCTGAGGGCAAGCTGGCACTGCTTCGGAGCCCCGTGCTACCGTGGGTCATAAAGTGGGCAGTTCATCTCAGGGTCGGCAGTTCAAACCCAGCAGGTGTCGAGGGAGGAGGAGGAGACTGCCCCTGCAAAGAGACACTGGGCAGCTGTCCTCTAGGGTCGCCACGATCGAATCCACACGATGGATGTCATTTCTCATTGAATGTCATGGATTTCCGCCCCCGCCCCCGGTCGGTCATTCAACAAAACCTAGTTTTGTTGAGCACCTAGTACTGTCCTGCCCCTTCAAACCCGCCAGCCAGCTGGTGGGAGAAACACAGGGGCCGGATTTAGAAAGCCTCAGGAACTCGTACAGGGCCACTATGGGTCAGAACCGATTCCATGTAGTGGGTTTGATCTGAGTGGGGTTGGATGGCCTGGCGGCATAGGAACTACATGTTAGGGAGCCAGTTTGAAATTACTGGCCCCTCCGAGGAAGAGAGAGAGAGAGAGAAAGAGAGAGAGAAAGAGAGAGAGAGAGAGAGAGAGAGAGAGAGAGAGAGAGAGAGAGAGAGAGAGAGAGAGGCTTTCTACTCCCAGAACCCACAGGGGCAGTTCTGTCTAAGGCTACTATGAGTTGGCATTGGATCGATGGTAGTGAATTTGGGGTTTGTTTTGTTTTTTAGGTTTCACACTATGCACTCTGCCATCGAGGTGATGCCAACTCCTCGTGACCCCATAGGACAGGGTGAACCTGTCCCCCGGGGTTTCTGAGACGGTCACTCTCTACAGAGTCTCATCTTTCTCTCTCAGAGTCCCTGGTGGTTTGGGACGTTACAGTTGGAAGTCTAATCCTTCACCACTCCTAGAAAGTGCTACATCTATGGAGAAGGCAGTGTGGAATTTTTAACCCGGTGGTCAGAGAAGGCTGCGTGGAGGGGATGATAGGCAAACAATAGCAAGAGATGGGTGGGTGCCTGCGCTGACATTCTGGGTGGTGAGTGCGAGGACCAGCAGGGAAGGAGTGGGGAACAAGGGAAGGAGTGGGGAAGGTGATTGGGGAGCAGGGAGAGGGACAACTTATAGGATGTGATGGAGACTAAAGACTCCTTGAAGAGGTCCTGATATAACTCAAGCATCCACAGGGTGCCTTTAGCTATGTGTGGGGACCAGACTGTGAGGGGCAGGCACAGGAGCAAGGCGAGCAGGTGAGAGGCTCCTGCGATGTTCCAAGGGGGAGACTGGAGGCTGGAGCAGGATGGACATAGTACTTGTATCCTGCTCTGACTACATGCTGAACAAAGGGGCCCCTTTCCCTCTCCCACCTCACTCACCTGTGTCAGGTGGGGAGGCTTTTTGCCCCCACGTGGGAGATGCAGGTTAGATTCCTGATGCATGCACCTCCAGCCCCAGCACCACTTGTGTGTTTCTATGGTTCCCAACAGGTTTCAGACGAAGACAGCGGATAGGGTTGACCTGGCCACAGCCGAGGGGTTCTTCCATCAGATAGGACCCCCTGAGTTAGCTCGAAGGACTCAGAAGGGGGGCGATGGTCGGTGAGGGAAGGGAGACCACGGCCCCTCCTCCCCACTGACTTTTCATCCTTGATTCCAGCAGGACAGATAGCGAAGGAGACCACATCCTTCCCTCCAACTGAACCAAGCACAACAGAGAGTCATGTCCTGACTCAAGGCCCAGGTGAGAAACGGGGAAAGGTCTGTCAAGACTGTGATAGGACAGACCCCTTCACGGCAAGTCCTCTCAAATTGACTCGGCCAAAACGAGAAGTTCTAGAGTTAGGCAAAGTCCAGAAACGTTCAATGGTAGACTTTCAGGCACGGCTGGATCTAGGTGCTCGGAGGATAGGATCAGGAACCTGGCTCCATCCCTGCGCTCTGTTTTCTCTGTATTGGCTTCATACTCCGGCAGATTTCCCCAGACATGGCTGTAGGCATTCAGGACTTCCATCTCACTTATTAAGAGTCCAGAGGAAAGAGGATTATTTTGTCACCATTTCCACAATTATCCCAGAATTGAGTGTCATTGGCCAGATCCAGGCCATATACCCACCCTGAGCCAATCACTGTGGCCACAGGCTCAGAAAGCTCTCTGATTGGCTTAGGCTCAGCTTCTAAACATGCTAGTACCAACCCCTCTGAAGGAAGTGGACACAGTCTGGGAAGGATGGCTCTCAAGAGGAGATTGTGGGGGGTGGGGCGAGGCTCTTACCAGAGGCAGATGGGTGCCGAGTAGGGGGAGCTGGCATCTGGGGGTTAGGGTACAGACGCTAAATGTGGGCAGTTAGCACACATCTAGATTACATCCTTCCCATCACTTGAATTGAGTAGCTATGAGATCTCCCGAGCCCATGTCCTCGAGCCACCTCACCACGTCTCTCTCTCTCCTCTTTGTTCCCCCCCTGCCCCCGACTCCTGCCTCTGAACTACAGGTACTGGCCACCCGGATCTGCAGTCTGTTTCTCAGGCCTCCACTCAAAAGGCCAGGGGTGAGTAGGGGCGGGGCTGGGGGAATGGGAGGTGAGTCCCAGGGCGCTCAGAGGCCTTGACTGCCCATTTCTCTCTTCTGTCTCCGGATCCTGACCTCCTTGAAGTTTTTAAGAGAAAAACAGATTCTTGTGAAATTGTCGGCACGCAAAAAGTACAAGTACATAAGTGCCACATCGATGACTCAAAATGGAACCCTCCTGGTTCAAGGGTCAAGGGTCAGGGTAGAACTTAGCCCTAGGAACTCCTTCATGTTCCACCCCCATTTGTTCCTTCCTTTTCCAAACAATTTTGGCAGATTTTTTTCTCCGAAGATGATCACAGGATCCCTATGCTCGTAGAATGAATGCGGAGTGACGTGGCCGTACGGCAGGTGGGACACTCGGCCTCCGAGTGGAGGGACTTCAGTGTATTTCTGAGGCTGGCCATGTTTAGGGGAGCAAAAGGCTTCACCTGTCTCCTGAGGAGCAGCTGGTGGTCTGGAACTGATGACCTTGCCGTTGACAGCCCCCTGTGCCACAAGGTCATAGGGAAGGCACCTCCATCTCTGTTCTCTGAGGGGGCTCCCCCACTACTATCGAGGGATATTTCCCAATAATGTATCACAAGAAGATATGGATCCTCACAAACACGCACACATATATAAGTGTAAGTTAAAAAAATATTGCCGCAAGAATCCCAGTTCGTACGTGCATGAGTTTATCCCAAACGGAGCGTGTTTAACGGCGTCTCTGTACAGGGAGTGGGTGGCTGCAGGCAAATCTTCTCAGCACGCCACTCATTAAGGAGCCTTCACCACAAAAGGGCCAGTCAAAACACTGCCCTCCCACGGACTCACCTGGGCCAGCTAAAGTCCAGAAAGAGAGGCCCGTGCAGAAGATGCGGGCACCTGCTTTTGGAGGGAGAGTTTGTTTCTTCTTCAAAGAACACAGGACAGGCATAGGGGGTTCCTTAGGAAACGTGTTAACCAAATGGAAATGCTGTTGGGGGGAAAGGCCAGGAAAGTCGCCCCCGGGAATATTTTCCCTTCATCACGAGGCACCCGCTCATTCTTCAAGGGTAACAAAGAGGACTGCATTGAGAAACCCCATGGCCCTGGTCTTGTCCCTTCAGATTTCTTTTGGTTCCCCGAGCCCCAAAGAACATCGAGAAAGTTGATGGCTTTAGCACCGGAGGAAGGCCAAACTGCCCTGCGCCTTGCTGTCAATCCAAGAGCCCAGGCCTCTGTAGGGGTGAGGGTCCCAGAGATGGCGCCACAGCCTCCAGAACGGAATAGGCCCAAGTGGGAGAGATGCCGAGAGATCTTAACTTCACCTTTTGATAGTGGGGTTTAACGAGGGTACCTATGATGCTGCAGCAAGACTTTTTGACCCACCTGTGTGGGGCCCACCACTCATGACCGTCTTTGAGTTTTACGAAGAACTGCCTCCAAAGCAGTTTGTTTGTCTTTCTCCCTTACATCTTATCTCCAGTTACGTGTACTACGTGCAAGGTTACAGTGCACAACTTGCTGATGCTATCGTCTTCAGATAGGTAATGGTCCCAACCCTCACAGACAAAGACTGATGGACGGGGTTTACGCAGATCCCGATCAGAAGCGGAAAACTAGAGAGAGAAACCGGGAAGGTGGAATGTGACTCACGGCAGAACGATGCATGGTGGAATGGTCCCAATGGAAGTCAGGGTCCCACTGGGTCACAGCGAGTCCTTGCTGACTCATAGCAACCCCTTCGGGGTAGCCGAGACTGTAACTGTTTACCGGAGTAGGAAGCCCAGATTTTCCTCCATGGAGCAGCTGGTGGTTTTGAACTGCCCGACCTGTAACTGCTACATCACCAATGGAGAAAATATACCACGGAGTGGGGTGTTTGGGGTTTTTTCCCCCTGGAGCTTGAGGACAGCACAGGAGCTCTGGTGGTGTAGTGGTTAGACCTTGGGCTGCTAACCGCAAGGTCAGCAGTTGGAAACCACCTGCCACTTGGTGGGAGAAAGATGAGGCTCTCCGCTCCCGTGAAGAGTTACAGCCTCAGTTCTGCCCTGTCCTGTAGGGTCACCATGAGTTGGCCTTGATGTGATGGCAGTGAGTTGATTGGGTTTTTAAGGACAGCTTATGATCCCTGCTCTGTCACTAGCTTGGGGTTTATAGCTCACTCAACACCCCTAGAAGCTCTTCCCATATTCCTGCACCAGGGGCCCTCCTTGTTCCTTACACTGCTGCAGGGAGTTCCCGATGGAGGGGGCCCATATGCCACAGTGAGTGTAGTTACCCTCCCTCATCTGTTCCTCTTGGTTGGGTCTCAATTTTCCTGCCACAGGAAGCAGCTTTGCCCTCCCTCCCCCTAGCCCCGACTCCTGACCCAGAGCAACACTGACTAGATCAACTTATTTGATTTTTTGGTCAATGGATAGAAGGAAGATGGCCCCTTGCTGTCCTCTGGAGCTGTGTTTGTCCATTCACTCATTCCTCATCCTCCCTGGCTTGTTCTCCGGATCTGAGTAGAAACAACACGGACCCAGACGCAGGCCCAGACGCAGGCCCAGACACAGGCCCAGATGCAGACCCAGGCCAGGACCCAGACCCAGTTCCAGACCCAGGCTCGGACCCAGGCTCAGACCCAGCGACCAAAGAAGATGGATGATCTTCTGACCGCAGGTGCAAAGATGCCCATGAGAGACAAGAAAGGTACCAAGCGGCGCTCAGCATCCCACATGAAATGTTTGTTTTGTTCTTTATCTCGGTTGGCTTTCCCCAAATACCCACCATTTTGGGAAGTGTGAATAGATTTTAAAACCACAGAGAGAGATTGGTCGGTGGTCAAAGGTATTGATTTGGGAAACTCGGAGCTCAAGTCCAACACATGTCTTTATGATGGGAATCCACAGTCTCTAAGAAGCCCATTTGTAGTGAGCATTCCCAGGAGGGGGTCATCCGGTGTGTAGCCCTCCTCAGATTTGATGGTGTTGGGAACACGCTTCTGTTTTTATTTTTTACAGTTTTATTGGCACATAATTTGCATATACAATTCAATAGTTCAATTCTATCCAGAAGAATTGAACAATCATTACTCCAGTCAATTTTAGAACATTTATCTTTTCATGGTTAAAATGTTTTTTAAATGAGTTGTGTCATCACTGGTTCCAGTGCTCCCTCCTCCCTCCCGCATTCATTGTTGGTTCCCCAACCCTCACCCTCTCTGTCTCCACCCCCCACCCCTACTTCCCCCATAAACCCTTGCCTCGGTTATCATCTCTATGTACCTACTCCTTCTGGGCTTCACAAGCTGGGAAACCAACCAAACAAAATCATGTGGTCAGGGCAAAATAATAATAATATAAAAATACAAGTAAATGTAAGAAAGCAAAGACCACCATCAGTATTTAAAAGGCCCAGGGAAGAGATTTTTGTCGTGGACCAAGCAAGAAATACTTGCTCTTAGAACAATTTCCGTTGGGTCAAGAAGGAGGTCAGTTGACCAAGTATTGCAGATGATCCCATGTAATCACGATTATAATGATCTCTTTCTGACAGTAAAACTGTTCGAGACCCTTGCCCGTCCGTGGCCAGAGGGGATCTGCCAGCGGCTTAATCTGATTGGATAGAATCTGCAGATCAGTTTTGGGCTCCCACTGTCTTCCATAGCCTTCTACAAACTGGGGGTTCACAATTTAGGTTCTGATATCCTTCCCTCTGTCATGTTTGAATTTTGTCATCGTCGACTCTGGAGGAAACGCACTTCTGTGTGGGTCTTTTCCTGTGGGCTGGTTCTGAGTTTGTGACTACGGGGTTTCCTGCGTGTATATCCTCTCAATGATGTTGTTCAGCTGTGCGTTAGGCAGGGCTCTCTAGAGAAACAAGACACTTAGGAAGACATATAGCTGGATAGATTTAGAGGGCATGAAGGAGCTATTAGTCCACACAGCAGTACAGAGGGCTGAGTTCAACTCATCTCTGCGGAACAGTCAATATGCTGGAAGTCCTTCAACTCAGAAGGGCTGCCTGTTTCAAGGTCAAGGAAGCAGACAGCTGAGTCTTCCCTCAAGCAATACAGGCAGAGTCCGCCCACAGGCAGCAAACAGCGGGGAGGGAGTGTTGGGGGGCTGTCTCCAACAGTCAGCAGCTAGGAGCTTAGCGAAGCAGGCCTAGATGGGATATCACATGCAAGCAATGCAAGGTGACAGGATCCACCAGCCTCAAGCTCAAGCGATGCGCATACCAACAGCGTGGAGAAGCAGGTCCCGAAGGAACCTCACGCTCTAGCATCACGATCTATGGGTTGGCTGTCCCACAGGTAGTGTAGCTCACAAGCTGAGGCAGAAAGCTACCTAAGGCAGCCGCATGCTGGTCCGATCATCAGAGAGCAAGAATGAGGGGTGGGCCTTGCCGAGCCTTTTATCTCTGTGCCCTCCACTTAAACTGCGACCTGATTAATCCCACATGTTCCTGTTGGCCTGGTTGGCACAATAAATCTACCTATTACAAGCTGCAAATGACAGGGAAATGCATCTATTGCTGCATAAGTTCTGACAAGTCCGGGTTCAGGCATAGAGAGGTCCAGGGGCTCAAAGCACGTCATAATGACTGCCTTCGTTCTGTTACCTTTGTTCTCAGACAGCTGTCCCCCTCTTGATAAAAAATAGTCATAGATCCCGCAGCTAGAGAATCTCTTTTTTATCAGCATCTCTAAACTTAAGAGGAGCTTTGGTGGCATAGTGGGATGCTCACTGGGCTGCCAACCATATGATCATCAGTTCCAAACCACCAGCCACTCCGTAGGAGAGAGATGAGGCTTTCTACTCCCGTAAAGATTCACAGGCTCAGAAACCCCACAGGGCCAGTTCTGCTCTGTCCGTGATGGCAGTGAGTGTTTTTTGATTTTTTTCTTTTGGGGAGGGGTTGGGCCCAAAGCTTAGGATCAACTCATATTTTCCCAGTGGTGGGCCCATGCTGAGTCTGACCCAGTGGGAACCTAGGAAATGGCCAGCCCCAGGTCTCCTGCCCTGCCTTGGTGAGGAAGAGGGGATCATCTCCCCCTGAGCCACTTGGACCAGGAGTTGGGGAAGAGGCTCCTTTGGGAGCCTTAAGAAGTGAGTGGATATTACCAGGAGGATGGGAATGGGGTCTGGTCTGAAGGCAGCAGGTGGCCCGTGATATCTGGGTGCAGTCCGCACCAGGAGACAAGCCCCAGGGGGAAGGAGCGTCCCTTGCGCCCACCCCCCCTTCAGGCTAGGCTGGCTGGGCATTGTGGAGGAGGGTACCACCCAAGGAGGCGGCATCCATCCCTCTTGGAGGTGCCTATGAAGAGTTCTAATTTGCCAGTCACTGCAGTAGCCCCCTCCTTCATAGCGTGTCTGTCTTGCCGCACTATATTCCAACAGATAGAAATGAAAACGTCTTGGTTGGGGGAAGGGTGCCTTTTAAAATTTTCCATCAGGAGGCCCCAACCAGGTGTGGGTGAGGTGCAGGGCATGGCAGGGTCAGACTTCCCAGCAGATGAGAACTCACGCTCCTGAATTCATGTCTCTTTGAATCCTTGAGCGCCTCTGGGTCTTGGTCCACAGGTCTGGCGACACATGATCGAACTAGACCTGGGTCTCTCCCGGGTCAGCGAGGGACACAGAACTGAGCAGCAGAAGGCACCACCTCCTCTCCAGGTCTCCCAGATCCTGAGCATTAAAGACCCCCTGAGGCTCAGCACAGCCTTCTTTGCTGCTCCATGTGTGGCCCCATTTCAGCATGGTGGGGAAATGACTTGTCACTTCCCAGCTCAGAGCCACGTGACTTCGTCATTCTAAATCCCCACTCGGGAATTGAAAGGTCTCAGGGGAGGGCTCAGATTGGCCGGCCCGCTGTTTCACGTTCCCCTTGTGGCCTGGGTTACATCTGACAGCCCGTGGAGCCACATGGTGGGGTGAAGAGGGAGTATTCTCCCAAAGGAACGGGGAGCTGCTCTCCGAGGAAGGGAGCTTGCCAAGCAGGCAGTCACAGCAAGGACTGGTGTCTGTAGGGGGGCTCAACAGCAGGGACTGTTCACCTGTGATCTCCTGTCGTTCAGAACCGCTCATTTATAGGGGATGGAACTGAGGCCCGGAGAAGTGACCGAGCTGGCCTTAAGCCACACAGCTAACTACGGCAGCACCAGGAATGTGAGCCCTGGCTCTCTAGCTCCATTCTCTCCCCCGTGTTGTCCTCGTCATCCTCCGTGATGGTGGCATCTTGGTCCCTGCGGTTGATCTTGCTTATCCCTTCCTAATGGCACGGCTTCCTCTGAACATCCCATGATCTCTGGTCGCCAAAGGCGTGTTTCCCGGGTGGGGGGGGGCGTGACAAGGGCCAGGGGAGCTTCAGCATGCACTGCTTTCACCCAGCGTGCCAGGCAGGGGCAACTGCTCGGCTTAGCGACTCTTCTCAGCGCCGGGGGGCAGGCCTTTTTATGGGCTTTGACGTTTTAAAACTATTGTTTAAAAGAGAGGACCTCTCTGGAGTTGGGGCCGGGGGAACCTCTGGATTGTGTGTGGTTATGCACTGGGCCACTCACCACAAGGTCAGCAGTTCCAGCTCACCAGCTGCTCTGAGGGAGGAAGATCGAGACTGGTGGTCTCAGAAACCCAGAGGGGCCGTTCTGCCCTCAGCTGTAGGGGTGCTACGAGTCGGACTGGACCGACGGCAGTGGTTCTTTGTTCTCATCTTCAGAATTGCGTATCTGGGTCTGAAGGTTCCGAAGGCTCCCTTTTCTTGGTTATGCCCAGTACTGCCCTTTAGTTAGTAGATTATACAGCAGTGGAGAAGGTCCTGGGGGCGGGGCCTGGGCATCCTCAGGTGAAGCCTGGCTTAACCCGTAGGGGCAGGCTTAGTTGAGGAGGAGTGAGGTGCCTTGCACACCTGCTGCATGGGTGCGGAGGGGACTTCCCTCACACACAAGACTCTCAGTGAAGCCCTTCTCCACTGCCTTCATGCCTCACTCCTGCCCTGAGCCATCCTCTGGCCACTCAGCTGGTCCCAGCGAGGCCGCATGCTCGCTGAGAGACGATCCCCAGGCAAAGTCGGCAGGAAAGCCGGCCCTGCTCCCAGGTCAGCTGGTCCATGCCTACCTTCTCAGACTAGAAAGAGGCTGTTTTCCACTGCTGCGTGTTTCTGTGAGCCCCGGTGGCTTAGTGGTTGCACACTTGGCTGCGAGCCACCAGGTCAGCAGTTTCAGCCCACCAGCCACCCCTTGGGAGAAAGATGAGGCTGTCTACTCCCATAAAGAGTTACAGTCTCAGAAACCCACAGGGGCAGTTCTACCCTGTCCCACAGGGTTCATGTGAGTTGGAACAGACCCAAGGGCATCGAATCTAAGTGTTTGTGACCCCATGGGACAGCGTGGAACTGCCCCAGCGGGTTTCTGAGACCACAAGTCTTTATGGAAAGCAGACAAGCTCATCTTTCTCCCACAGATGGAGTTTGATCGCCAACCAGTCAGTCAGACACCTCCACCAGCGCCTCACTTCCCTCCTGGGGTCGTAAGGCTGCCATCTTTACAGAGACCGACTGCCACGCCTTTCTCCTTTTGAGCGTTGGCTGGTTTCCAACTGCTGTCTCATTGGCGAGCAGCTGTGGGCTCTAACCACTGAACCACCAGGGTTCCCATGTACATAAATCCCACGTACAGAACGTCCCGGAACGGTAGCTCTGCTTGATTTATTTCGTGCTTGATTCCATAGTTTAGAAATTTAGACTGGGCTCAGCAGGGTGGTTCTGCTGGTCGCAGCTGTACCTGCTCCTGAATCTGAGGGGAGTTGCAGGCTCTTCAGGAGCTGTTTCTAGGGACACCTTGACTTATCCCTCATGGTTTGATCCTCTACCCCATGACTGGTCACCCCCACTCCTCAGTGACCAGAGTCACAAAAAATGTCTATCCATTTATTCAACGGGGGCTCATGGATCACCGTCTGTGTGCCAGGCACTTTCCTAAGTCCTGGAGAGAACTTGAGGTAGTGAGTTATTGTGCCAACCTGGTCGATAAACACATGTGGGGCTAATTAAGGGGCAGAGGGATAATTGGCTCGGTGAGCCTCACCTTTCGAGTTCTCGACTCTCTTGCTTTGTGATGGTCGGACCAGGGTACAGCTGCCTTAGCCAGTTCCCTGCGTCAGCTGGCAAGGCTCACTTCCTGCAAGACATCCCTAATGAGAAGCCGCATGGACCTACCCCGATGCAGCCCTGGGTGCTGGAGCAGCCGTGTGGAGACCCCTGCCAGCGCTGAGATGCTTACACACTCACTGACTCAGCTTTCCTCCTGCAGTTGGCATCATAGTGTCTGTCTTGTGAGATGGAGGAGGACTTTGTGGATTGGTGTTGGACATATGCGTTAATGTTGGACTTGTGGGCTTGGGCAGCCCTGGGTTGGGATGTTTTCTAGATGTGCACTTACCCTTTATATCAAACTCTCTCTTACACATGAGTTTCTGTGGATTTGTTTCTCTAAAGTTCCCAGACGGACACACATCGCTACACAAGTCTTTGTCCTCCGTGGAGTTAGGTGAACGCAGCCCTTGATCACGAACTCTCCCTTGGCCCCATCTTAAAGTTGCTTCACTTTTCAAATAGCTCTGCTTCCTTTTTGATTGAGGTGTCCTAGGCTTTGTCTGGTTACGGCTGCTGTGTTGTTGGTTTGCTGGCTTCCTGTTTGTGTGTTGTATGGTTTCCTGTGCATGACATCCAGGATAGGTAGCTGGATAGAGACCGTAACTGGACTGACAACTGCCTAGGGGCATGGCGGGGGGGGGGGGCTGAGGGGAAATGGGGAGCAAGCAACAAGGAGTATGAGAAGAAAATGTTCTGAGATTGACTGTGGTGATGGCTGCACAGATGTTCTTGATGTGATTGAACTGTGTGATCTATGAAGTACATGCCAATCAAACTACTTAAAACAGTCTCTGCCCTGTGGAGCTGGCACTCTAGTGAGGAGACAGACGAGTGAGCGCGTTACACAGAGCACCCCTCACGAGTTACACGCAACGCACATCACGAGTTACATGCAACGCACATCACGAGTTACATGTAACACATCACAAGTTACATGAAACACACATCATGAGTTACACGCAACGCACATCACGAGTTACACACAACACACATCACGAGTTACACGCAACGCACATCATGAGTTACACGCAACGCACATCATGAGTTACACGCAACGCACATCACGAGTTACACGCAACGCACATCACGAATTACACACAATGCACACCATGAGTTACACGCAACACACATCATGAGTTACACGTAACACACATCACAAGTTACATGTAACACACAGTGATTTACACACACTTGTAGTGAATTACACACAACACACCTCATGAATTACATATAACACACATGATGAATTACACATAACACAATGATTTACACATAATACAAGGAATTACACCTAATGAGTTACTTATGTGAAATGACTTATGCATTAGATGATTTTAAGTTGTGATCAAGAAATTCAAAGGAGGGATAATATCAGAGCTTAAGTTGTGACCGCCCACTTTGCAGCAGGCTCTGACTGACAGTGGAAGCCGAAACCCACTTGCAGTGGCCCCACCTGGACTGACTCGCCCATGAACCCCCTCTGACCACGGTCCAGGGATGCGTCAGACAGACAGCGTGGAAAGTCGTTCGTGCAGACATGGCTAGTTAAAATGTTCGCTTGAACAAAAATTTGCTCTCCCTTCATACCCGTTTTAAAGTTATTTCACCTTTGAACATGAATTGCTTTCATTTCGACTGAGGCTTTTCTGTTCTGTCTAGTCACTGCTGTCTTTTGTTTGTTGGTGTTTGTGTCTGGTATGGTTTTCTGCATAGGAAATCCCGGATAGGTAGCGCTTTGGAGACTGTAACTGGAGAGGGGCCTGGCAGGGGAGGACGGAGGATGGGAAATGCTAACAACAACACGAACAAGAAGATATTGTTCTGAAATGGACCGTCGTGACCATCACATACATCCTGTTAACATGAGTGAAGTCGTGTGATATAATGGTGGGGCCTTTTATAGCCAAGGCCCCAGAAAGTCAGTGAGCAGCGGGCAGGGGGCGGGGGAGCGCTGGGGTGTCTGGGGAGTGCCGGCAAGGGCAGGGAGAAGACCCTGAAGGAAGAGGTGCCCTTGCGAGCCCTGAGCAGCAGGAATGCCAGTGGGGCTGGAACGCAGTGACTGATGGGCAGAGCAGTGGACATGAGACTCGAGGGGGCAGGAGCCAGCAGGTGCCCTGCAGGGAGGTCTGGTTGTAAGGCTGCCAGTCTGTCACCTAGGCGTCCCCGCTTCCTGATCCTGCTATTAATCTGCTCACCCCACAAGTCTCTGCTGAAGTTTGACGTAATCCCTGTGTGTCCCCTGCAGGGTCGGGGAAGGCCACGGATGACGCCTTCTTCTATGGTGAGACACTGCACTGGGGGCTGGGGAGGAGCGCGGGTGGGGGCCCCTCTGACCTCCATCTTTCTCACTGCAGACGAGGCCACCCTCCGGAAGCGGGGGCTGTTGGTTGCAGCTGTGCTGTTCATCACGGGCATCATCATCCTCACCAGTGAGCACGGGGCTGGGGGGAGGATGGGGCCTGGGACTCGGCACGCAGTAATCAGAGGAGGGCCAGGCCCCGGGCTGGTGAAAGCTGAGCCCTCAGGCCGCCCCTTATTCCAACAAGAAGAGACCTGTGGGTCACACTCTGTGCCGGGCCTACACCAACCGGGTAGTGGGCGACGGGAGGGTCACAGCCATGACAAACAGCCCTGTCTCTGCCTTCACGGAAGTCAGATCAGGTGGGGATGCTGACAGGCAACAGTGAAGCATAGTAACGGGTAGGGCCATTCGAGAAAGATATTTGTCAGAAGGCAAAGAAAAGTGAGGAGATGGACAGCGGTGGGGGTGGGTGGGTAAGAGAAAGGCTTTCTCTGACATCAGAGTGGACTCCGCTGCTGCTGACTGTGATTGAAAAACTACCCTGTTTTCCCGAAAATAAGACAGTGTCTTATATTAATTTTTGCTCCCAAAGACACACTAGGTCTTATTTTCAGGGGATGTCTTATTTTTCCATGAAGAATACGGTACACATTTATTGTTGAACAACCAAAAAAGGAAAGTTATTACCTGTATACGGTACTGGTAGTAGTTGTCATCACAGACCAGCATAACCAGACAAACTGAATCAAAGAGTATCAAGAATTTCTTGTTACTACCATTATTTCATGAACAACAATCGAGGGTACATTTCCTCATAATCTGTGGTACATTGACTCGCACTTCCTGTCTGCTCTGGCTGTGTAGTGGTGCCCACCACTTAGGTCCAGAGTCACAGAAGCTTCAGGGGCTTTATTATTGGGGAGGCCCTATGTTCGGGGAGGTCTTATTCTCGAGGGATGCCTTATATTTCAGCGAGAGGCAAAGCTGTGGGTGGGTCTTATTTTCGGGGGATGTCTTACTTTCGGGGAAACATAGTAGGTGAGAAGCCCCGGGGGTGGAGTGGCCCAGGTAGGTTGCAGTGTCTGAGAGGAAGCTCTCAGGGCAGCAGTGTGGGCCAGGGGAGCAGCATAGGCAGATGGAGCTGGGAGGTCAGGGAGCGACAAGCAAGGTGGCAGCCAGAGGGGACGGGCACTGTTTTCTGACATCTCCTTTGGCTTCTACAATCCTCACCTGACTCTCCCTGGTCCAGCCTCTTGCCTTCCCTGCTGTCCTGTGATCCTCCCTGGATCCCCAGGGATTTGGCACTAGCTGGTCCTTCTACTTGGTCCAGGTGTTTACGTGACTCTCCCCCCCACCCCATCCCCGCGACCCGCGTGCCCCTTCTCCTTCAAGTCTTTGCTCAAGTGTTACCTCTTCAGTGAGCCAGCCCTCTTATTCCCCCAGCGTGCCTCTGCTGGCTCTACCTGGGTTTTAAGTCAACAGCACCCCCTGGACCTCCCTGCCCATGCACTTCCTGGCTTGCTTTTCCTCCATTGCTCTTACCAGCCTCATCATCATCTGCAGTGTAGATTCTCACAGTGTAATGGTTGGAGGAAGATGGGGCGGCTTGTTCCTGCAAAGACTGACAGCCTCGGGAACCCTCCACAGGTGGCTCTGAGTCCGATTGGACCTGATGGCAGTGGGTTGGGTGGGCATGCACAGCTAGGGGGCCTGCTGGTGCAGCGGTTAAGCGCTCAGCTGCTGACCGCAAGGTCTGGTGAGTGACACGGCAGCAGCTCCACAGGAGACAAGATCGACTCAATGGCAGCGGGTTGGGTTTGGGTTAGAGATGCCAAGAAACCCAACCACGCTCACAGCCACCGGGTGGTTGCCAACTCATAGTGACCCACAAAGACAGGGTAAGACTTCCCTTGTGGGGTTCTGAGACTGGAACTGGAGCAGACAGCCTCGTCTTTCTCTCAAGGGGCAGCTGGTGGTTTCAAACTGCTGACCTTGTGCTTGGCAGCCCATAGGGTCCCCCACCACCCCACCAGGCTCCCTGGGTCATATCAGACAGAGTCGTTCTCTCCTCGTGGGCCTCCCTGACGTGGCAGTCAGCTCTACTGGGTCAGTGTCTGGCACCGCTGCCGGGTCAGTGCTGTCTCACTGTGGCCGGCCCTGGAGGATGGAGGAGCAGTGCTCTCTCGGGCTTCTGGGACTACCAATCTTTGTGTGAGCAGACAGCCTCATCTTTTTCCCGGGGAGCAGCTGGAGGGTTTGAACCATAGACCGATCGCTAACCCATCGCATCATGGGGGTCCTTGGCCCCCACTCAGTACACAGTAAACATTTGCTGAACGCAGGAGGAGGGCACTGTGTGGATTGTCACCGCGATCACCTCTGTGTGGATGTGGGCGCTCCTCCCAGGGGACCCTTGTACCAGGCTCTCCCAGCGTTTGCGTCTCATTCTCTTGGTTGTAGGGAGGCAGGGCCCGAGGGGCCCCAGGTGCTAGCAATAGTGTTTGAATTCATGACCAAACCATTTCCTCCTTCACCCACAGGTGGCAAATGTAGACGGCTGTCACACTTGTGCCGGAATTCTTGCAGATGAACCCGCCCTAAGTGGGGAGGCGGGGCCTGAAATCTTAGTGGGTATCACCCCCCCCAAGCCACACCTCCGTCAGCTCTCCATGCCCTGCCAGCTTGCTCCTTTCCTGGAGATTACAGAGCGGTCACAGAAGAAGATGCAGATGGAGCCAGAACATGGACTGATGTCCCCAAGTGCCCTGCGCACCCAGATCGGCTCTTGCAGGATTTGCCCCTCAAGTTACCCATTCTGTTCAGACCCAAAGTAAAGGACTGTGGTCCCTGCCTTGATGTCTCGGGTCATTTGTGAAAGGAGGGTGGGAGGAAGGCACATAAAGTGAGGCTCCACAGACTCAAAGGACAAGGCAGGGGTGAGGCCGGCAGGGACTGGGGGTGATGCGGGAGGCTCACTGATCCCTCAAGCCAGTGAGCGAGTCAAGACTGGTTTCCAGCTGTGGGCAGTTTGAGACCCCCATGCCCAAACAGCAGCATGAGTAGAGGCCTCTGGCTCATCACATACCCCATTCTGTTCCCATCTGGTTCCTCCCATGTGGCACGAGTCTTCACCCACTGCAGTACCGACATCCCAGCATGCACTTGCAAGCGCACCCCATAAAGGACCACCTCCAGGCTACCCTCAGCTTAGGGCTGTGCCCACAAGAAGGCCACTCAAGCCCTGGGCGGGGTTCAGAGCCACCGAGGCAGAGAGGTGTGGGGCTGCAGGGACTTGGAGCATGTCGAGAAGGGACATGGGAACTCAATGGTCATGTTCTGAAGCCTTTGGGCTCTTGAGCCGGTGGGAGGGGGTGCAGGTAGAGCAGGGCCTCTGAAGCCCTGAGCTCAGGGCAGGGGCCTTCTGCTCAGGTTTAAGGACTCTACCAAAGGAAAGGGACACGATCGTGCCCACTGGGGGCTGCCTAGCAGCACTTCACAACCCCCAGGTCCCAGTCCGTGGGGGCTCTGCAAAGACAGAAAGAAAAGAAAGTGGTGGAAAGAGGTCAAAGTAGAAATCATCATCAGAGTACATCACAATGATAAAACATGCAAATATATTATCTTCACACAGACCATATATGTTTATAGAGAACACCTTTACATGCATATATAATATATAAATACATTGACATACAACATGTAAAATTATACATACACACATATATCTTTGACCAAATGTACTGCAATAGAATTTATTCCAACTATAGCAAACCTATAGACCGAGTAGAACTGCCCCTATGGGTTTGGGGGCTGTGAATTTTGAGAAGAACAGCAAGTTCTGTGTCTCCCAAAGAGCAGTTGGTGTGTTTGAACAGCCAACATTGCAGTTACAACCTAACATGTAACACACGGTGCCACCTACACATATACATGCAATGTATGTGTTCCTACACATATACATGCAATGTATGTATTCCTACACACATACATACAATATGGGATATGCACATTCTATATGTAGATGTATGGATATACCTGTAGGGAGGCTACTAAATTATTTTGATTGGCTTATTTATATTTTATACTGTCACCTACTAATCAAATGTCCAACCAGTCACAAAAGAATAGATACATCGATGTATAAATAGACACACATACTCATGCATTTAGAATGTGCTGTATTTATTACATACATCATTATTCAAATATTTCTGACTGACAAAAGCTCTTTTCATAAGGTTCAACCTAATGATACGTTTCATGGGTGATAGGAAATGTATCACACTGTGGATCTTTAAATAAAAATAATGGGGATATTGCAGGGAGAGCAAATGCGGGAAGAGAAGTTGTCTCTGGAAACAGAACATGTTGGCGAGCACGGTTAGCCCAGCTGGGTAGCCACACCAGGGTGCAGAGCACATTTCTAGGATAATATTTCCCAAACCGCAGTCATCACTCATCCTTGTTCCAAGAGCTACGGTCTCTTCATCCTTTTCCTAGGATGCATTTTTCACAGATCAGCTTGATTTTCAGCTTAGGTAAATGTACCTAAAGCTTAAGTCACCATACATGGAAAACCAGTATTGCTTAGATCAATAAAGAGAAGGCAGCCCTTGGATGAACCCAGTGAAAACAAGGAAACGTTACACGGCGTCCTAGCTGGATCCTGGGCCGCGGGCCTTTGAAGGCCTTTGAGCTGAGATCCGCCCCACGAAGGGAAAGCTTGGAATGTTTAGAGTGTGAATGTCATCCTATTGCTCAGAGACTTGCTCACTCATCTAGCCTGATGGATTAAGATATTCAAAAGGTTCCGTACTTTCTCATGATGAGATTCATTGGGACTCAGTGTTGTCTGGGTCTTAAAGCCGTCTCACGCACCACCACTGGTGGCGTAGTGGTTCCAGGTTGGCCTGCTAGTTGCAAGGTCAGCAGTTCAAAATCGCCAGCTGCTCCTTG
Source organism: Tenrec ecaudatus (assembly GCF_050624435.1). NCBI lineage: Eukaryota > Metazoa > Chordata > Mammalia > Afrosoricida > Tenrecidae > Tenrec > Tenrec ecaudatus. The sequence goes on from NC_134547.1 coordinate 21,090,670, forward strand.
GGAGAAAGACATGGAGACAATTCCCAGTCTCGGAAACGCACAGGGGCAGTTCTGCGCTGTCCTGTAGAGTCGCTGTGAGCCGACATCCACCCAGTGGCAGTGAGATCTAGGTGAGTGAGGTTTAGGTAACTACTCGATGGCCTGCTCAGGGGTTGCAGCTGAGGGCAGAGCAAACCCTCTGCACAGATGATCGGTGGATTGGCATTCAGTCTTTCCACTTCCCCCTTGTTCCATGTCCTGTCCTGTCAGAGGAAGCCAACCTCTAACAACCGAGGGATCCGTAGGTGCAACTGTATGGCAGTGATATATAAAGATTGCAGGAAAGTCATAGAGGATAGGAAAGATAGGAGGTAGAATAAAATAATGGAGTCAGACATAGTGTATGGTAGCATCCTCACCTCAGCCCCTCTTGGTGGTCCACGTGGAGGTGGGAGAAGAGAGACGGAGAGGGGCATCTTTACTCTCTTGGGACATTCATAGGTAGCCATAAGACACGCATATTCAGTAGTTACATGTTTCACAAGGTGGGTGGTATTTACATTAAGGACCCTGAGCTCACAGGTGAGGAAACCTAATGCTTGCACTGGGGGAAGGTGGGGGGGCCCCCGAGTAACACGGCGGGAGGAGATAACAACCGATGTCTGCTTCTGCAGGGAGATAAAATCAATCAGGTGCTCACTCTAAGGCAGCACAGCTGTTAGGGGAGAATCTGTGGGAATGACATTTAAATCAGGATCATGGACTAGGGCTTTAACTTACCAAAGTGGTGGCTTTCCTATCGTGGGATACTAGCATCCAGATTCCCTGTTATAAGTGAGTTCTCGTCGTACATCCCCCACTATCACATGCAGCAGAGACGGAAAGCAAACCCTGCGTTTCCCAGACGCCCCCTGACAGGGTCTTCCGGTGTGGACTCAGCTCTCTTATCCGGAGATAAGAGATGACCAGTAGATCGTTACCATCACTTCAGAAAGCTGTCGGACGAGGCTCTTAAAAAGGTCCATGACCCAGCAGCCCACTCTTAAACAGTCGCCCAAGAGAAACCAGCCCTGCCTCCACACAGAGACATCAATGTTGATCGAAGCACACCTTTGGTCGCCTAACTATTGGAAGCAAGCCAAAGGTCCCTGGCAGCTGAGTGGCTGCAAAGGGTGGTCCTTGCATACCTGACGCACTCCTCGACAACAAAGGAAGAGCCCCTGATGCACGCAACACAGACGGTGCTCACAAACACAACACAGACGGTGCTCACAGACACAACACAGACGGTGCTCACAAACACAACACAGACGATGCTCACAAACACAACACAGATGGTACTCACAAACACAACACAGACGGTGCTCACAAACACAACACAGACGGTGCTCACAACACAGACGGTGCTCAGACACACATCATAGACGGTGCTCACAAACACAACACAGACAGTGCTCACAAACACAACACAGACGGTGCTCACGAACACAACACAGACGGTGCTCACAGACACAACACAGATGGTGCTCACAACACAGACGGTGCTCACAAACACAACACAGACGGTGCTCAGACACACATCATAGACGGTGCTCACAAACACAACACAGACAGTGCTCACAAACACAACACAGATGGTGCTCACGAACACAACACAGACGGTGCTCACAGACACAACACAGACGGTGCTCACAAACACAACACAGATGGTGCTCACAACACAGACGGTGCTCACAAACACAACACAGACGGTGCTCAGACACACATCATAGACGGTGCTCACAAACACAACAGACGGTGCTCAGAAACACAACACAGACGGTGCTCACAGACACAACAAGACGGTGCTCAGAAGCACATCACAAACGATGCTCACAAACACAACACAGACGGTGCTCAGAAACACATCACAGACGGTGCTCAGAAACATTTTCCTGAGCAAATGAGAGGAAGTGGATCCAAGAGCACACTGGATAATTCCATTTACCGTATATACCCATGTACAAGCTGAGTTTTCAGAACATTTTTAATGCAATTTTGGTGGTAAAATCAGGTGTCTCATCTGATATTTGGGTCGGCTTATACTCGGGTATATACGGTATGTGTTGTTCTAGAATAAGCAAAACTAACTGGTGGGGATTCAAATCAGAATGGCAGTTGTCTCTAGAGGGGTGAGGGTTGGGGAATAAATTCCGAAGTGGCACGAGGGAAATTTCTGGGTGGATCAAAACATTCAATCCCTTGCTAGTGGTATGTAGTAGATTGAAACGGGAGTAAGCATTACATTACATTTCAAACGTGTGTCCTTTACGACATATAAACTCGACTTCAACATGAAATAGGACAACATGGACAACCACGAATAAGTACAGCCAGAATGTTCCTTAGAAGTGAGGACAGGGAGGCTTGATCTCACGGACTTTGGCCATGTTATCAGGAGAGACCAGGCCCTGGAAAAGGACATCGTGCTTGATAAAGTAGGAGGATGGAAAATTGAGGAAGACCCTTGACAAGGAGGACGGACACAGTGGCTGCAACGCTGCGTTCAAACATAACAATGATTGTGAAGATGGCGTGGGATCGGGCAGCGTTTGACTCTGTTGAGCTCAGGGTGGCAAGGAGCTGGGGCTGACTTGGTGGCACCAAGGAACAGTTGGGGAGAAAGACGGATGAGGCATTCTACTCCTTGAACATCAGGGCCTCAGGAGTTACAATCTCAGAAACCCACGGGGACAGTTCTTCCCAGTCCTACTGGCTCACCGTGAGTTCAGATAGACTTCATGGCATTGAGTGGAGTGAGAACTCAACTGTTCTGCGTGGTGACGACCTCCTGATCCTTGGGTCTCACAGCAACGCAATCTTGACATTGACACATCTAGGAGAGCCTCCTGGTTGGACGGAGAGGGACGCTCTCCCGTGAGTGAACTCGGGTGCCTTCTGGAAACCATATGCCGAGCCTCAGTCCACTCCACTAGTCTTTCCAAAGAACTTGATCAACTCGCTTCTTTGAAAAATCATTGATCATGAAGAATCATTGATCATGAAGAATCTCCAAATCTGAGCGTGTTTCTCACTGGAACGGCATGTTCTTTGTGGGTCGTGCGGGAGTTCTGCTGGGGGCTAAGCGATGAACAGCCGCTAGCAGAAACACTTCTGGACACTGCGACGGAAAGGTGACCAGGGTGAGACACACCTGTTCACACACCTGATCTCACAGAAAAAAACCCACATCATGTCTGCTCACATGTCATTGACCGAAAGCGAGCCACGTGGTCACACGGGCATTCACTAAGGTGGGCTAGTCCATTCCTTCTGTGTGGGGTCCCGCCCCACATCCGGATGGGTCCTCGGGGCGGTGAGTGATGGAGGGAGACATTAAAGAGACAGAAGACAAGGCATACGAGGGCTCAGCTGTTCTGATGGAGACCGGAAGCAGAATGAGACTGTGCTTCATTCTCTCACAGACTTATCTAATCTCAGACAAGCAAGCCCCCCAGTAAGCACAGATGTAACAGGAAGGGGTTGTATTAGAGGCATACGCGTAACAGGAGGGGTGTTAGCACCGAGTTAGGCGTGTACGCGCAACAGGAAGGGGAGGTACTAGAGACATCACGTGACAGGAAGGCACATGGGTAACAAGATGGGCGGGCTCTAGAGTCAAGATGGCGGCCTAATCTTGGTCTTCTCTGAGCTGGCTTGACCTTAGGTGTCTTTGAACTCTTCTCCTGGGGAGCAATCTTTGATTCCTTATCAGAAGGGAGTGGGCGGGGTGTGCTTAGAGTTAGATGGTCTGTTGCTTTCGATGGCACATGACCTTTAGGCAGAGCTTTCAAGCAGTTGACCTTCAAGAGTAGAGTCAGTGTGCTGGCAACCACCACTTCAAAGTCGCCATTATGATGGGGGGACATCGAGGGGAATAACTTTTACTTAGAAGAATGGGAATGGAATGCCTCTCCACCCCACAAACATGCAGGTCTCCCCCAGGGGAGCCCTGGCCTCCCAGACTCCTTAACGCATCAGCGTTGAGAGTTTGTCCGCAGACACTCTTCCGGGGTCTCAGTCTCCCACACTTCTGTAGGAAGGGAGCTGGAGTTGGACCAGATCTGACTAGCAGAAGCAGTACAGCGTATTACAAAATATGAGGGGGCGTTAAAAGTCCATGGAAATCGCCCATGATTTTCCAATCCCATTCCCCAGGAACGTTCTGAACCCCCTTATATGTTCATATGTTGCCTTCTCAAGATGTTCTCCCCAAGGCTTTTGTTTACTTCTGATAGACCACTTGTATTTGGAGGAAGAAGGCTCGGAAACATAGCCTTTAGCTCAGTGGTTCTCAACCTGTGGGTCGCGACCCTTTTGGGGGTCGAACGACCCTTTCACAGGGGTCACCCGATTCATAACAGTAGCAAAATGACAGTGATGAAGTAGCAACGAACATAATTTTATGGCTGGGGGGGAGGTCACCACCACATGAGGAACTGTATGAAAGGGTGGTGGCATAAGGAAAGTTGAGAACCCCTGCTTTAGCTGAATCACGGACACCCTGAATACCATCAGGGGTAACACTGCCTCCCCAAGAGTCTGTTGGATTGGTGGGGAGGGGGCTAGACTTCCCAAGCCGTCTTTATTCAAACGTGAAAGGGGTAGGGGAGGGTTGGTAGGCCCTCCGAAAGGCACAGCAGCAGATTCTGAGAATTGAGAGCCCCCCAGAAGTCTCCAGCCACATCCCTGAGCCCCAGAAGGTTGTCCATCCTCAGACAAAACCTTTCTTACAGCCTGGGGTACCGTTTGTCTGCCAGACAGTGGTCCGAACTAAAGCCTCCTCCTCTGCCCTTCCATCAGGAGAGAGCTGCTTGCCAAGAGCTAATGGAAGAGCTCTTGAAACGCAGCCAGGCACCTGAATACAATCCAAGGTTCTTGTTTTGGAAGGATCGAGGCCAAATGGCGTTAAAGAGAAGGAATCTGGTTTCCTCATATGAGACCGTGCTTTTTCTTGAGGTGTTGGGGAGGGAACCCCAAGATTTGCTCCTGTGCTTGCTTCCAACGAAGCTGGTAAAGCCATGAGCTCTATCTAGCTCCTGCTGTCATGGCTGTGTTAGGTGTCAGCTTGGCTCGGCTAAACTCCACTTGCCAGCATTCCCTTCCTTGGAGGACGCTAGTTAGGGAAGACTCGAGAGACTCCTTCTTGGGGAGCTTCTGGTGCAGGGGGGGGGGCAGCCTTTTGTAGCTGTCACCAGTAGCTTGGGGGTTCATTTCATTGGTGTAGGGGAGCACTTGGGCCTACAGCTGTCCCATCCCCTCAGAATTCTCCTCCAGTTTTTCCCACTCTAGAGCCAGCTCTCTGTATCTGGACCTAGGCTTTTAGGGCTTGACTTGTGCAAGACGCCCACACTACCAATGTCAGGGGTGGTAAGAACTGACATAGTGGCAGGGTGGAGGGAGGGTGGGGTGGAAAGGGGGAACCGGTTACAAGGATCTACATGTGACCTCCCTGGGAGACGGACAACAGTAAAGTGGGTGAAGGGAGACATCGGATGGTGTAAGATATGACAAAATATAATACTTTATAAATGATCAAGGGTTCATGGGGGAGGGAAAGCAGGGAGGGAGGGGAACACATGAGGAGCTGGTACCAAAGGCTCAAGTAGAAAGCAAATGTTTTGAGAATGATGATGGCAACACATGTACAGATGTGCTTGACACCATGGATGGATGGAGGGATTGTGATTAGAGTTGTACGAGCCCCCATTAAAATGATTTTAAAAAAAAGAACCGACGTAGGATTCAAGCCATTCTTGTGAACTCCACTTTGTGCTTATTCTTGGTACCTCACACAATCTCTACCCTACCTGTAGAACCCCTTTCTGGCCACCTACCCTGCGAACCTCAAGTGCTAGCATCCAAGCTAGAGGCAGCCGTCTTAAAGCTTCATAAAGTCAAATCCCTGTATCAAATTGTGTGTGTGTGTGTGTGTCTTTTTTGCTGACACAGAACTTGGTACCCACAATGATTTCAGAGGAACAAGATCCTAAGGATGTGTTCTCTGGGCTGGTTCTGGGTTTTCAAAAATAGGTTCTCTGATATGCCCCGATCAAGGGCATTGATGACCTTTCCACGGTTAGGGGGCTTGTGTCGTCCTGGGATACAGGGGCAGCAAGCGCTCCTCAAAGGACCAGCCGTGGATCCCTGTCTGCGCAGACCTGAAAGGTGGTGGTAAATGACTTCTCCTCAAGACATGTCTATCTCTTTCAGGCACGGGGCCAAGAGCTCTGGAAATCCAACGCAATCTAATCCCATGACTTACCACAAATGGAATGTCCTACCTCTCCGTTGGTTAACATCAGGGCGTTGATTTGGGAGGCCTGGGATCCTGAAAACTGGGATGGGAACAGTGGTACTTAGACAATTTCATGTCAACTTGAAAATGTACTCAAGTGTAGGGGTGGCATCCAAACTGTCTGTCAGGTCACACAGCCTGATGGAGCCTCCTCGGGGCTGTGGCCTTCTCATTGGAGGGTCCTGGGAACCTCCACCCCCCACCCCCACCCCCTCTCTGCCACTGATTCAGCCAGCCACCGGAGCCCTGCCACCTACCTGCCAACCTTGGATCTGCAAGAGGCTGCACCCACAGGCTGGCGGTCATCCTGCAGTCTGTGTCATGGCATGTTGGCTGCGTGAGTCTGAAGAGGGACAGATGGACTTGACTTGGACTGGGCTGGGATGCCGTCTTGATACATATATTACTTCTTGATATAAGACTCTCTCAAACATATATGAGTGTCCCTGGATTGGTTTCTTTAGTCAACTCTGCCTAACACAGGAACACACAGGCAGATTCCAATCAACCTGAGGAACTAAAAAATTCCACGGAGAATTTCTTTTCAATAGAAGTAGTCCTTCCACCCCACCTGAGGAGGTTAGTTTTTATTCTCTAGAAGGATCAATAAGGTTTCTCTACAGCAATTTGCTTTGCACAGCGCTACTGATTCTCCGCAGGGCCCTCTATTACTGCCTCTCTGAGTCTGAATCTCCCTCTAGACTCAAGTCCCAGGAGGCACATCAAAGAGGTGAGGGAAGCTCCTGAGAGAGCGCCCTTGCATGCCTCCTACTCACTACGGAATGGGTGGTATCGGAGACTCCAACTACCATTGTTGGGTTGACCAGTTCTCCATTTTATTTGGTCGAGTTTTGGGTTGATGACTGAGTTAGTTCATTTATTGTGCCAACCTGGCCAATAAACACAGGTGGGATTAATTGAAAGACAGAGGGATAAATGACTCAGTGAGCCCCGCCTTTCTAGTTCTCAGGTCTCTTGCTTTCTGATGGTCGGACCAGCGTGCAGCTGCCTTAGTCAGTTCCTTGCTTCAGCTGGCAAAGCTCACTTCCTGCAAGACATCCCTGAGGAGAAGCCACATGGACCTACCCCTATGCAGCCCCGGGTGCTGGAGCAGCCGTGTGGAGACCCCTGCCAGCGCCGAGATGCTTACATGCTCACTGACTCGGCTTTCCTCCTGCAGTTGGCATTGTAAAGGCGAAACCGAGGAACAGGGAGGAAGACGAACATGACAGGACAAGGGAGAGCAGAAACAGAAATAGCTTTATTCGGTGGGGGGAGCTCCCGGACGAGGTTCCATGACCTAGGTCAACAGGTCAGGGAAGTTGCGCTCAGCAGCTGGGGAGGAGGGCTTTTTAAAGGAGTGGTGAGGGATGTAGGGTAATTAGCATAAGGGGCGTGGAAACCAGGAGAATTGCTGGTGGACTCCTTGCTGCTTTCTTCGAGCCAGTAACATCTGGTTTCGCTGGTTACTGTATCTGGCGCCGGCTGCTGCTGACCTTGGGGATGTGCAGGGAAGCTTGTGCAGGGCCTGGACCTGCTTCAGCTTAGTCCAAACAGGGGCTGCCTAGTTCAGACCCGACCCAAACAGGCATCGTTGCGTGTGTTTTATGAGATGGAAGAGGACTTTGTGGATTGATGTTGGACATATGGGTTAATGGATTAATATTGGACTTGTGGGCTTGGGCAGCACTGGGTTGGGGTGTTTTCTTGATGTGCATTTAACCTTTATATACAATTCTCTCTTCTACATGAGTTTCTGTGGGTTTGTTTCTCTAAAGTACCCAGACTGACACAATGACTTCGGGTGCACATATGTTTATGAATCACACATCCTTCTGGAAGAGGAATCCTTTTAAAATGATAAAATATATCTCTATTTGTAGTAGCATTTTTTGTTGTCTTATAGTCTATTTTGTCTGATGTTAGTCTAGCCATGCCAGATTTCTTATCTGCTTGCATGGTACTTCTTCATCCTTATTTCAACTCTAAAGTGTTTCCTGCAAACGCCACATGCTTGCACATATTGCCCGTCCGTTCCTTTTTCTTCTTGTCCAGCATGACAACCTGTCTTGGGAGTTGATGGTTGGCTCAATTTGTATTTAATGCTATTGACACAGCTGCGTCTGTGTCTGTCATTTTGCTTTTTGGTTTCTCTGTCTTGTGTCTTTTAAAGAAACTGAAGGAAGGAAATGGAGTCAGGTATGTTTTATCACTTACGATACAAATCCTTTTGTTTATATTTTGTGATTCTCTTAAAAACCTGACATTTATGATACTATTGAGCCATTCCGTCAGGCTGACAAAGTTTGCTTACTTACACCTGACACCTTTGTGCTATAACTGACAAATTTCCATATGCTATAAACCCAGGGCTCCTCAAACTACGGCCCGCAGGCCACATGTGGCCCGCCGAGGACACTTATCTGGCCAGCCGGGTGTTTTTGCCCCATTTGTTTTTTTCCTTCAAAATAAGATACGTGCAGTGTGCATGGGAATTTGTTCATAGCTTCTTTTAAAAAATTGTAATCTGACCCTCCAACTGGCCCCCTACTTAAAAAGCTTGAGGACCCCCTGTTATAAACCCAACAATCCCTTGCATACATATTGTTTTATTCAATTGCTTTTTAGTTAAAAGAAAAACAGCAAGCATGGACAATCTTTTATAATTACAGGCGGAACTTTGGCCGGTGTTCTTTGTGCTGGCAATGTTAGTTCGAATCATCATCTGGGATCTTTGTGCTTAGCCTACAATACTCCCTCCCATATGTCTTCTGGGTCTTTGGTCGAGTCTTGTGGGTTATGGATTGGGCTGCTGACCTCAGGGTTAGTACACTTGGACCTCGCTAGCTGCTGCGCAGGAGAAAGATGAGGCTTCCTGCTCCAGTAAAGAGTTACAGCCTCCCAAACCCACAGGGCAAGTTCTACTCCCCCACAGGGCTGCCATGGGTCAGTATCGACACCATGGCAGCGCGTTTGGTTTTTGTGAAGTATTTCTTGCAAAACAGCTCTGCTAGCGACAACAGGTCTCCATTTTTATCTGGGGAATGCCTTCATTTTGCTCTCATCTGGAAAGGCACTCTGACTCAACAGAGGATTTGGGGTTGTGATTTTTACCATGAGCATTTCGTGTGCAGGTCATCCCCACTGCCTTCCGACCTCTATTGTTTCTCGTGAGAAATTAGCTCTGACCTGTTCTGGAGGGCCTCTTGGCGAGAGGCCGCGTTTTCCTGGGCGCTTCCAAGATGTTCTCCGTGTAGTTAGTGTGCATCCTATTTTACTGGGACATTTCTCGCTGCAGGTCGGTTTGCAACGTGAAGTTCATTGCACTTCTTGAACGTACTGGTTCCTTGGGCGAGATCTCTCCGTGAGAAGCCTCGGACCAAAGGTTGGGGAGCAGACGGAAAGGGGGTGGAGGGCAGAGGCAATGAGCTGGGGTTCTGTGAATGAAGAGGGAGCGTTGACGCCTACAGGCCCCCTTTGTCAGCAACTGCTGCAGTCCTGGCTGCCAGTAAGAAAGAAAAAAGACCTTGGCCCTTGCTCTCTCTGAGCTTCAGAAGTTCCCCTTTCTGCTCCCGGGGCCCAGCGTCTCCTAGATTTCTCTGTCTTCACCAGAGTTCTCACTTCTAGGTTTTTTAGCAGGGTTCCTCGCAGGCTGGGGGGTGGGGGTGGGGGTGGGACAGACAGAGCAGGAATAGAAAATGGTCAGGTCACCACGGATTCAGCAGCCCTGTGATTTCGGCCCTCTCTGCGCTGCGCTGGTAAAATGTTCACGTCCCCAGTTTGCTTTCAGTTCCTGGGTTCACTACTGGCTTTCCAGAGGCTGTTGTGACCATGTGGATATTGATCAGAAATGCAGATGCCCCCCTGTGGTAGTCCCCTAATCTGGTGTCAAGGTAAGGATGAAGAGTGTTGGGGTGGAGTCTAGGCTGTCCATCTGGAGATAGCCAATGAGACTTCTGTGGGCGTGGCCTTCTGAGAATTCTGGGAAATCTGGGACTTCCCCCTTGGAGGTGGAAGACACCTTTTTCTCTCTGCTACTCCTCGGGAGACATAGCAGCTGACAAGACATGGACCCACCCTGATGCAGAGGCCCTGCCAGCGCTGAGATGTGTCTAATGCCACTGGATCGAAGACTTTCTACCCACTGGCTTGCGATCTTCTACATTCGGCGACATTGCCTGTGTTTCGTGAGGCTGAAGAGGACTTTATAGATTGGTATCGGACATATAGGCTGATATTGGACTGATGGACTTGATCTGGATTGGGCTGGGATATTTTCTCAATGTTCAATTGCTCTTGTATAGAAATCTCTTTCTTATACACCTACGTGTGTCCATGGATTTGTTTCTCTCCCCTGCAGCAACGAAGGAGGTAAACGTCTACATTGCGAATCTAGATGACAGACTCTGATGGAATACGGACACGTGCGAGTACATTTCCCACGCGACAGGCAAGTAGCCATAAAATAAACCCAGCCCTCTCATCCAGGCTGCAGGCCCTGGGCCTGAATAGCTGGGTCTCCGGCCGATTCTCTATCTCTGGCCACGGTCCCCTTGCCCTTTATCCAATAAACTTGCTCACACTTACCATCTTGTCTCCTGGCACTAGGTGCCCGCTACTCCTGCTTGAAATACCCGTGCAGTCTTTAGTACAGCCAAGTCCTCTCATCCTTCAAGTCTCTGCTCAAATTTCACATCCCTAACCAAGTCTTCTCAAGGAGTCCTGGTGAGATTGTGGATACGGCATTGGGCTGCTAACTACAAGATCAGTGGTTCAAATCCACCAGCTGCTCCGGGGGAGAAAGATGAGGCTGGCTACTCAGAAACCTTCCAGAAGCAGTTCTACTCAGTCCCGTAGGGTCGCCATGGGTTGGAATTGACTTGATGGTAGTCCACGAGGAAGCCTTTTTGAACCCCACTATCTTGTGCGCTCTCATGGACACTTCTATTGCTTCCACAGCGTTTGTCACGTCCATTCTGTCATTGAATGACCCGTTCTCTCTTGTAGAACATAAGCTCTGTGATGGGATGGATCAGGTCTTGGCCACTGCCGACAGGTGATAGGCAGGAAAGTGTTTCACCACCAGCTGGCGAACAGGAGCCAGCTGATTCATAGAGTTTGCTGATTTACGTGGTATCCATCTCCCACTATGGCCAATCAAGGTTATGCCTTGGGCTACGAACCTGAAGCTAGCAGTTCAAAACCACCAACTGCTCCACAGGAGAAAGATGAGGCTTTCTACTCCCAAGAGTTGCAGTCGCAGAAACCCACAGGGGCAGTTCTACCCTGTCCGATTGTGTCGCCATGAGTCGGAATCGACTTGATGGTGGGGAGTTTATGGCCAATCAGAGTTCATGGCAGCAGCAGTCAGGATATCAAATGATGCATTCCATTGGATAAATCCTCTTTGAAGCATCGAAAAGCAAGGATGTTATTCTGAGGGCTAAGGTGTACCTGACTCAAGCCGTAATATTTTCAATAGCCTCGCCTGCATGTGTACTCTGGCCATTGACTAAGGCAGACCAAAGAGGATTGGATGCATTTGAATCATGGTGCTGGAGAAGAATCGTGAGCGTACCATGGACACATCTGTTCCAGAAGAAGTACGGCCAGGATGGCAAGACTCTGGACACGTCAAGTATGGCCATGTTCCATAGAGGCCAGGATGGCAAGACTCTGGACACATCAACAGGAACGCTCAGGCCCCGGAGCAGGCCCTCGTGCTTGGTAAAGTAGAGGGACAGCGAAAAGGGGGGATCCCCAACAAGAAGCTCGACAGACACAGTGACTGCCACAACAGACACAGCGGTGAGAATTGTGAGGACGGCGCAGGCTCGGGCCGTGTTTCCGTCCATTGTGCGTAGCTCGCAGTGAGTCGAACCAAGCTGACGGCTCCTAATGACAACGTGGCCAGTCGAAAGCTGCCTGTGTGATTTCCACCAGCTGTTGATTTCCACAACGAGGCGCAGCTGCTAACTCCGCAGCCTCCAGCACAGAGGGAGTGAACGAAATGGCTGCATGGGTACAATGCGCCCCGCAACTCAGGGCTCCCCCCAGCCCGAGCCCACTGGCGGCAAAATGCTCTTGTTGGGCAGTGGGAGGTGGTTTCCTCTAACAGCAAACGGACAGTGATTTCCACCAGAAAATACGTTCGGCTTGAAGGCACAGTCTACGGGTAGGACCTTACCACGTTCCCCTGATGGCAGGACGTCCTTTCCCGCGTGCAGGTTACAGTTGTGCCCACTGGGAGGAGGGACTCATCATGGCTCATGAGATCATGCTCATGCTTATAAAAGTGACGTCAAGCAGATGGCGGGAGAAAGTGCAGGCACGTCCGAGGCGGCCAGTGCTTTCCGTTTCCAGCAACTTCTGGCTGTGTGTGTGCACGCGGGTGCTTGTGTCTCGTAATGGCAAATGATGCTCCTTTGGTTAAAAAAAATGGAAAAAGCAAGTCTTTGTCCCTTGACAGCTTTGTAGAAAATCTTTTCGAGAACAGGAGACTGTCTCAGACCTCATTTTTGGGGTGTGGGGCTTGTACCCATTAGCAGGTTGTGACGAAGGGGTGCGGGTGGCAGGGGGAAGGTTGACAAAAACCTTGGCTTTCCCAAGTCCCTGACTCCCAACTCCTGGAACCTAAAGGGTGAAGATCCCCGAGCCCCCAAATGTGGAGAGAAGATTCCTCCGGAGTCTGGTTTGGAAGCGCAGAAACCTTTGTCCCACTCGTTCAGCTCCATGCCATCTCCCGCTTCTCACTTCTCTGGCTGAAGGTGGCCAGGCCAGCGCTGTGGACCAACCCTCTAGCCGCCCTCTCAGAGACATCACGGAGCAGCCTGGGGGTGACAGCTGCTGCCCCAACCCGCGTCCAGTCAGTGGACCCTCCCAAGCCAACCCTGGACAGTGGAGCGGGGAGGATTCTGAGCGAAACCAGACCGCGGCCACGGTGGTGGTGTGAGGTAGTCAGAAGAGGGACCAGGGTGTCCACTGGGCATACTAAAAAATTCAGGCTCCTGAGCCTGTGCCCCCTTCTTTTTCTGGAGCTGCTCCTGGGGGGCCTTGCTGAGTCTCCTCTGGCCTCCTCAGGCTTCCACATGTGGGTGTGAAGTACCCTGTGTGGAACCTGACATTTCTGCTATCCTTCTGGAACGCTCTTGGATCACAAACCAGGCTTGGGAGCGAATTCTTTCTCTGGAAGCATAGGATGGAGGTATTTCTCACATGCCATGAGAAACATGCCTTGAGCGCCACATGCCTTGTCAGAACGTGCCTTCCTTGGGCACGGTTGGCTGTGCCCAACACCTCCTTCCATTTGATGCCAGGAGCCATGTGTTAACATGAGTACATTTACCTTACACCGTGTGTGTGTGTGTGTGTGTGTGTGTGTGTGTGTGTGTGTGTGTAGGGGATGGGGAGCAGAGAGGCCGGTGGTGCTGCAGTGAGCCCCCCTTCACAGAAGGAGAAACTGTACCCCAGAGCAGCAGGCCACTTGGCCAGGGTCACACAGTCAAGAAGCCCCAGTCCTGGCTGGAGTCCGGACTCTGGTCGGCCCCAGCTGGTAACCGCAGTGCCCACCTCCCTCGGGAAGACTTGGCGACAGCCCAGGGGTGGTAGTAGGTCAGTGATAATAAGACAGCGCCTGGCCCTCGTGGAACACCTTGTGGGACAGCTGGTTGCCACTCCGTGGGCATTGCACTTGTTGTCTTCAGAGACGGTGTCTACTGTTACTCTCACATTGTTGTCATTATTGTCGTTGTTGTTAGACTTGGTTCCAACACACTGCGACCTTATGCACAATGGGACGAAACACCAGCTGGCTCGGCGCCCTCCTCACATTTGTTCCTCTGCTCCAGCCCCTGGTTGGAGCCCCTGTGTCAATCCTCTCAATTCAGAGCGGGAGAAAGCGAGGGCGGAGAGGACTCTGGGAGAACTGGCAGGGCGCTGGGTTCGGCCCCGGGCGCTGCTGTAGAGAGCTCGTCCTTGTGCCTGGCGCTGCAGCCACAGCAGAACCGCCTGCCCCACACTGGAGTGTCCCGAGACAGGAAGGGAGCTGGGTGGTTCGATCATGGCGGGACTTGGTGGCTGCTGGGTTAGCTGGGGTGGTGAGGGAAGGCTGATCTGCGGAGTGGCCCTGACATCTGAAGGCTTTGCAGGAGCTGGCCTTGGGAAGGGAATTCACGGCAGGGCAAGCAGCCAGGACAAGGCGCTGAACACACTCGGTGTGTTGGAGGCACATGAAAGAGGAAGCCAGGCTGAGGCCAAAGGGGGGGGGGAAGGTTGAGAGGAGGGAGGGGGAGGAGTCTTCGGTTTGGGGAAGGGAGGGAGGGGCATGGAGGGAGGGTGGCACACCAGGTCCAGGCCCCTGTCAACACCTTCAGGCTCTGGAGGAGCCCGTACACTCCACTCCCCACTCATCCCCCCCCCAAGGCCTATATCCCACCTGCAGCCCCCTGTTACCCCACAGGCGCTCACAGGGTCCCCGCGAGCTGCATGGTGGGGCTCTCTGCAGACAGGCACTGCCTGTTGGGTCACTCATGTATCGATCCACCCCTACGCCAAATGTTGACTTTTCTCAGGACTTTTGCCCTTGCTGGCCCCTCCTCCTGGGTCACTGTCAGCATGGCCACCTCTGTGGAGGCCTGTTCTGACCACTCAGGTAATATGAAAAAAAGAAATCAAATCACTGCTTCATTCTCTTGGTCTCGCACTCTAGAAATCACCTTGGTCTACGGTCACTTACCTGAGGATGGCATTCTTCCTCTTGAGGGACAGGGACACTGAGTTAGTTTACTGTGTCAACCTGGCCGATAAACACAGGTGGGGTTAATTGAAGGGCGGAGAGATAAATGGCTCGGTGAGCCTCGCCTTTCTAGTTCTTGGGTCTCTTGCTTTCTGATGGTTAGACCAGGGTGCAGCTGTCTTAGCCAGTTCCCTGCTTCAGCTGGCAAGGCTCACTTCCTGCAAGACATCCCTGAGGAGAAGCCGCATGGACCTACCCTGATGCAGCCCTGGGTGCTGGAGCAGCCATGTGGAGACCCCTGCCAGCGCTGAGATGCTTACACATTCACTGACTTGGCTTTCCCCCCACAGTTGGCATCATTGTGTCATTTTGTGAGATGGAGGAAGATTTTGTAGATTGGTGTCAGACATATGGGTTAATGTTGGACTTGTGGGCTTGGGCAGCACTGGGTTGGGATGTTTCTTAGTCATGAGTTTCTGTGGATTTGTTTCTCTAAAGTACCCAGACTAATACAGACACCATCTGTCTGTTGGTAGAAGTAACCCTAGAAATCAGTGCAGAAAATGTGGTCAGAAACTACTTGTTGAATGAATGATGAAAGGATGGATGAATGAATGAATGATCATTACCGAACATATTGTATATAAGAATCCTCATCAAAAGGGGCAGAACAGAATGGCAAATCCTCCTACGATCCAGATTTTCTAGAGCCACGGACGTTGGATGAACCCAGACATGATTGCCGTAAGATAATTTTTAAAGCAAAAAAAATGGCCCCTGAAGTCTCTTCTGAAAACTGAGAAATGGTTTAGGGTCGCAAGTAAAGACTGTCTGCCTTGCTAATTGTGCTCCTTGGAGTCGTCTAGCTGTGGGCTCAACCTGAGAACAGCAACTGGAAAGGTTGGACACGAACCGTAGGCTGCAGTAGGTCTATGGAAATAAGGGGGGGCCACTTGGCAGAGGAAGGGTGAGAATGGTGGCAGTGCGTGACGCATGCACTCAGTGTCCCTGAAGTGGACACGCAGAGACGGGCGGATTAGTACCTATCTTGCTGCTTGTGTTCTTGTGGTATTTCCAATCACCTCCTAGGCACGTGCAAGTTGGACATTGGATAAGAAGAATCGATGCACATGAAATATGGTGCTGGAGAAGAATTGTGAAAGTACCGTGGACAGCCAGGGGAACAAACGTATCTCTCTTGGAAGAAGCACAGCCAGAATGCTCCTTGGAGGCCAGCATGGCGAGGGACTTCGTCTCACCTCCTTTGGACATGTGGTCAGGAGAGGCCAGTCCCAGGGAAGGCGCTCATGCTTGGCAAAATGGAGGCAGCGAGAAAGAGGAAGACGCTTGGCAAGAGATGGATTGACACAGTGGCTGCAACAATGGGCTAAGCGGAAGACCGGCTGTGAGGATGGTGCTGGACCGAGCAGTGTTGTATTCTGTTCTGCGAAGGGTCACCATGAGTCGGAACCGACCCCATGGCACTGAGAACAACGACATGTCTGCGGGGGACCAGCCTCCCCACACTAAACGGTCCGAGGGGCAGCTGTGATTGAGAGGTAATTAAAGAAACACCAGACAAGATGCAGCATGCAAGAGCTCACTTCTGGGACCACCAGGAATTCAGCAGCCTGGTCTGCAGAGAGAGAGAGAGAGAGAGAGAGAGAGAGAGAGAGAGAGAGAGAGAGAGAGAGAGAGAGAGAGAGAGAGAGAGTAACATAATCTCACAGGTTTATATAATCTGGGGCACGCAGGCCACAGTAAGCACATACGTGACAGGAAGGGGTTGTACAAGAGGCATACACATGGCATAAGGGGGACGAGGTCAGGTAAGCACACAATAGGATGGGGAGGCGCTCGAGGCTTGCAGGTGACAGGAAGGTGCATGTGTAACAAGATGGGCGGGCTCTGGAGGCGAGACGCAGCCTGACCTTGGTCATCTCTGAGCTGACTTGACCTTGGGTCGTTTTCCCCTCTAGACAAGCATCAAGCAGTTCTCTCTGAGTCGGTGCACACAGTGGCGTCGCCTGGGAAGGTTCTCTCTGGTCACAGTGAATTTGTTCATGAAAGCAGTTTCACTCGATCCTTGATTTTTGTGCTGACTGGTTTAAGAGAACAGCATATGGCGGTGAAGTTTTGTTTCCTGCTGGGGGCAAAAATGCCTCAGAAATGGCTGTGACGTCAGACACAGTTTATTAGGACAGCACTAGGGGGAAAACCCAAGTGCCCGAGTGGTTGATTGATGACAAACTTCGTGCTGGACCTCCATCAATTTCCCAAATGGACGGAGATGTTCACTTGTGGTGCATTTGGCGTTCGTCCCACCAGGTCAGACTGTTAAGCAAGCTCTCTCTTTAGAGGCTCTGAAAAGATTCGACCAAACAGGCCTGGTTTGTGGCGGCAGGGGGACTGGTTTTCAGCGTACCAGTTTGGGGCTAAAAAGAGCATACCTCTCTTGCCCCACCCACCTTACTCACCTGCCCTCGCTCTGTGCGACTTCTTTTTGTTTCTGGAAACACAGAGGGACACGAAAGGACAGCAATTTGACGACATCGAAGAGGTGAAGAAAAAAAACGAGGGAGGTCCTGGCAGCCATCCAAACAGATGAGTTTGAAGAATGTTTCCAAGAATGGAATGGCAGCTTTGATAAATGTACTAAGTATATTGGAGAATACTTTGATGGTGATAAGGTTGTTTTGTAAAAAATTTAAATACCTAGCTTTGGGGAGAAAAAAATTCCAGTTTTGAGGGGGTACCCCTTGTATCCTGTATCATGTGACTTTGGGGTGTTACATGGGTAAGGGCCGTCTATTTTGACGCCGTGGCTCTGTGGTTCACCATCTAACTTGTGTGCGACCATGCCACACCTCTTGTCTGGTTGGTGTGGATTGTGTCGGGAGTTCCCTGCTGTAAACTGGGTGGCCAATAGGAACATTCCTGGACTTGTCTCCTGAGGCACATGAGGTATGTGTCTAAAGGTAGAATCACAGGCTTATACGATGTACAAGTGTTCAGCTTGAAGAATTAATGGCAAGCCGAGCTGGAAAGCTGCTGGATGCACAAGAGACACTCTCATGGGCAATGTTGCCTGCGGACCCGGCCTCCACAGAGATGCACAGCACACCACCTTCTCCGTGGCCTATCTGATCGGTACAAGAGTCAGTAAAATTAGCTAAGATTTGTGTTGCCCTGGCGGCCAATGGACATCCTTCCATAGGTTGACCACTCAGATATATTTCCTGCTCTGTGAATTACCTCCTCATGTTTTCTTATTTATTTTCTTATTTTTTATTTGCGTGGTTGGTGCTTCTTCTTATGAATTTGCGCAGTTCCTTCCATAACAAGTATGTATTTGTCTTTGATCCATTAGTCCTATTGGAAATTTATTCTCCTAATTTGTCCCTTGTCTTTTCCCTTTCTTTTAAAGGTCTTTTGAAGGCAAAGATCCTTAATTGTAATAGAATGTCCAGTGAGTTTTGGGGGTCCCGATGAAGAAGTGTTTTTTCGGTAGGTGCTCTCTTTTCCTTTGCGCTACTTTCCCGGGCGCTCGGCCTGCAGGGGGCGCTTCGGTGAGGTGGGCAGCAGGTGTGAGATGGTTGCAGGTGAACTGTTCTTCATGCTCCAACGGCCGAGTGATGCTCCCAAGAGCAGTCAGAGAAGAGTCTATGACCCTGGAGTGGATCCTCTTCTGGTTTTCCTTGGGAGCGTCCTGTGCCCTTCCTCAGTCGGTGGGCATGGACCCCGGGCCCCAGCACCGGGAATAAGCGTGCCATCCAAGGGAGGCCCCTGAGAGAGAGCTGTGGGACTTGGATGGGTGCCACAGGGAAAGCAGCGTTTCCTCGCCTCTGCGGTTACCTAAGCAACCCTGGTGGCAGAGTGGCTCGGTGTGGGGCTGCCAGCCACACGTTTGAATGCACCGGCTGCTCCATCAGAGAAAGATGGGGTTTTCTACGGTCATAAAGAGTTACCATGGGGGGGAGTGGGGCGGGAGGGGGAAAATGAGCAGCAGATATTAAGGGTTCAAGTAGAAGGCAAATGTTTTGAGAATGATGAGGGCAACAAATGTACATGTGTTCTTGACACAATGGATGGATGTATGGATTGTGATAAGAATTGTACGAGCCCCCAATACAATGATTGGAA
Organism: Tenrec ecaudatus; assembly: GCF_050624435.1. NCBI lineage: Eukaryota > Metazoa > Chordata > Mammalia > Afrosoricida > Tenrecidae > Tenrec > Tenrec ecaudatus. The sequence goes on from NC_134547.1 coordinate 21,109,863, forward strand.
AAAAAAGTTACCATCTTGGAAACTGGCAGGGGTACTTCTACCCTGTCCTATAGGGTCACTGTGAGTTGCCATCGACTCAATGACAGTGGGTTCGTTTCTGGATTTGGGGTTAGTGGTTATCTAAACGATAGGTTGCAAGGCAAGGGCTGCTGGGGCCCAACTTTGCTCCCGGGAGGGAAAATCCTGCCTGAAAATGAAATCCATCCTGAGGAAAGTAGAGGGGAGAGAGGACGGCAGGCACGGCCAGGCCAGTATTGGGTCAGCATTCAGTCACACCTGAAGTCCACACTCTTCCCAGACAACTCTTTTATAGGAACCGATGTCAAGTGTTTGGGTTCAGTCATTACACTACGCGGCCCCACTGAGAAGCAAACCCCAATGACGTGCAGCCAGTCAACGTAGGGCTCCTTCCTCTTATGGGGAGCAGCCGGGTGCCACCCCCTCTACTGGAAAACCCTATTGGAAGAGGCGCCAGTCTTTGGGAGAAAAGCAGACTCAACGTGCCAGCTCAGAGTGGGCGGCTGCAACGACCAGCCACGCTGCTGGAAACAGGACGGGGTCCGTGTTAGTAATAAGCACAGCCATTGTTCTTCGCTCTTCTTGGTGGGCAGAGCCCTGATTCCTCCTCCTCCTCCTCCTCTTTAAAATCATTTAATTGGGGGCTTTTACAGCTCTTATCACAACCCATACAATGCGTCAAGCACATCTATACATAGGTTGCCATCATCATTTTCAATATATTTTGTTTCTACTTGAGCCCTTGGTATCAGCTCATTTCCCACCCTCCCTCCCTCAGGAACCCTTAATTATCTATCTATCTATCTATCTATCTATCTATCTATTATATATAGATATCTTACACTGACCGCTGTGTCCCTTCACCCACTTTTCTGTTGTCTACCCCCATGTGAGGGGTTAACTGTTGATCATTGTGATCTGGCTCCCCTTTCTCCCCACAACTTCTCCTTACTCTCCTGGTATTGCTACTCTTATTATTGGCCTTGAGGGGTTTATCTGTCCTGGATTCCCTGTGTTTCAAGCTCTTATCTGTACCTGCGTGGATGCTCTGGTCTAGCCGGATTTGTAAGGTAGAATTGGGGTCATGACAGTGGGGGGAATGAAGCATTAAAGAACTAGAGGAAAGTTATATGTTTTATCGGTACTATACTGCACCCTGACCGGCTCATCTTTTCCTTGTGACCCTTCTGTAAGGGGATGTTCAATTATCTACAGATGGGCTTTGGGACTCCACTCCACACTCACCCTCATTCACATTGATATGATTTTTGTTCTGGGTCTTTGATGCCTGATACATGATCCCATTGACACCTCATGATCGCACAGGCTGGTGTACTTCTTCCAAGTGGGTTTTGTTGGTTCTCAGCTAGATGGCCACTTATTTATCTTCAAGCCTTTAAGACCCCAGACGCTATATCTTTTGATAGCCGGGCACCATCAGCTTTCTTCCCCACATTTGCTTATGCACCCATTTTTACTTCAGCGCTCATGTCAGGAAGGTGAGCATCACAGAATGCTATGTTATTAGAACAAAGTGTTCTTGTGTTGAGGGAGTACTTGAGTGGAGGCCCAATGTGTGTCTGCTGCCTTAATACTTAACATATAAATATATGTACAGAGATTGATTTCCCTATCATCATTTATAAATATATTTACATGTGTACATGTCTGTAGTTAGACCTCTATAAATGCCCTTTGCCTCCTAGTTCTTTCCTCTATTTCCTTTTACTTTCCTCTTGTCCCACTATCATGCTCTGCCTTCATTATGGTTTCAGTAATTCATCTAGGCTACATCGCCCTTAATCAAGCTCCCCCAGGCATCCTATGCCCTCCTTGTCATTGATTTTATATCACTTGTTGTTCCCTTGTCCCTGGGTTTGTTGACACCCGACTTCCTTTCCCCCACCTCCCCGTCTTCTGTGTGCCCCCAGAACCATTGGTCCAGTTGTTTTCTCCTCCATATTGTTTATCCTGCCTATCTTATCTAAACAGGCAGAGACAATAATGAGCACAAAAATAAGACAAAGCAAAACAAAACAATGGCAGCAACAACAAAAAAACAACTCAATGACATAAAATGAAAAGCCTCTAAGCAGTCCCAGGTCTGTTTGTTGACCTTTATGAGTGTTTTCTAGTTGAGTCTGATGGGGTGTCACGGCCTGGCCCCGAAGTTTATTTTTGGGGTTCCCTGGGGACTTCATTGCTTTATTTGCCGCTCTGTTGCACACCCTTAGTGTTTCCGCCCCGGTGTGTGGGGGGTTAGATGGGGCACAATTCCTGCATTGTGTCTCTAGTGTTGTCCCCCGTTGCACTATGGGTCAGTGAGGGATGTCGTGGCTCGTGGTGAGGCTGGCCTTACGGTCCTTCCTCTGCATTGGCTTTTCTGAGAAGGAATATCGTCCTCTGGGCTTGGTGGGCCAGGATGTGTTCCACTCTCTCTTCTTCCCTTTTCATTTGCTCCTGTGTGCTTTGATCAGACACACCCCTCTCCCTGAGCTGTAGCTTCAGTGCTGCCCTCTAAAGTACATTCTTCTGGTGTGTGTGTGTGTGTGTGTGTGTGTGTGTGTCCACGTAGTTGGATTGGGGCTGGCCCTGCAGACCTCTCTCTCTACTGGTTCCCTTCTTCATGCTGGTATGTTGCGTTCACGTCTTGGCGCACTGGGTTGAAGTCTGGTCCCTCTCTCCCTCTCCTGTGGAGATATAAACAGTACCCTCCCCTGGGGTGCAGAGCCTTGATTCTATGTACTTGTTCACACTCCCCCTGTTTCCAGAAAAGTCACATTGGGCTCTGAGCTGGGAATAATTCTTTAGTCTCTGTGTTAATGACCAACAGTGTGTGGAAGAAGTTGTGACATGCCTCTGGCCAAGAACCCAGGAGGGAATGTCCGTGGAGGGTGGTTAGTGAGAAGCTTCTGGGAAAATGTATTTGCTCTTAAAAAGCAGTGCGGTTGCTATTCCAGGGAGAAGGGACTGGGGTATTAAAGTTTGCATGCAGCTATGTAAGATGCGATGTAAGATTGGTCTCTCTCTGTCCAGAATGAGGAAAATCAAAGATGTAAGGGGATAATTAGGCAATGGGCCATGCAAACTTCAGCCTCCACGATCCTGACACCAGAAGAACTAGATGGTGCCCGGCAACCACAGCCAACAGTTCTGACAGATCACACTAGAATCTGGTCATGGACAGAGTGGCTCAGAGTGTGGACAAAACTCAAAGTGGGTTAAAAAGGCCACTGAAATTCGGAGCACCCAGTTTGCGCAATGGATGGCGGTAACCCACATGCATGGTTGGCATGTGGACTAAGCATTCAGAGCACCCCTCCGACCGTGGTCCAGGGGTGTGACTGGCTTGGCTGTCAGTCAGACTGCACTGTGAAGTCAGTCATGGCGGATGCAATCGGGGTAAAATGCAGCACCTTATCATTTGGTCTCCCTTTAAAAACAGCTTTATTGGCATATGCTTCACAGATCATACAAAGTAATCCAGCGATTCTCAACCTGTGGGTCGCAACCCCTCTGGGGGTCGAAGGACCCTTTCACGGGGCCGCCCGGTTCATAACAGCAGCAAAAGTACAGCGATGAAGTAGCAACGAATATAATTTTATGGTTTGGGGGGGTCACCACAACATGAGGAACTGTATTTAAGGGTCACGGCATGGCCCTGATGTAATCGATCAGTTATATTAAGGATTGTACAATCATCACCACAATCAATTTCAGAACATTTTCTTCTTGTGCCCGTCGTTGTCATCTCTCCATTTCCCCCCGCCATGGTCTTACATAATTATTAATCCACTTCCTGTCTCTATCGATTCGCCTGTCCTGAATTTCATACACAGGAAATCAAACAGCACACAAACAGGAAGCAAAAACAGAACACCGAAACACCAACCAGAATGACTAGACAAAATATCGACAAGCCTCCATAGAAACGAAAGCAGGAAAGTCGATGTGATTGAACTATTGAATTACATGATATATGACTTATGTGCTAATAAAACTGTTGGCGAAAAAAAGAAAAGAAAGCAGAACATATTAAAAACTGTAACAACTTTAAAATGGGTCCAAAGGGGGTGCAAGGAAATAAAGAGGAGCTGATAGCAAGGGCTCAAAAAGAAAGTTTAGAAAATAACGAAGGCAATCATATGTACAAATATGCTTGATACAACTGATGCGTGGATTACTCTAAGAGCTGTGAGAGACCCCAATAAAATGATCTTTAAACAAATGGGTCAAAAGGGAGACAGGATATTGCATTTTTACCCAACTACATATGTCATAGCCTTTATAATGCTTTATTCAACTTTAGAATGTTCTCGGTCTGATAGCAAGCCTACGCACACCCCTCGACTGTGGTCAGAGGGGGTTCACCAGCAGCTTACTCCGTGTGGGGGACCCTTCAAATGGGCTTGGGGCTTCTAGTGTCATCCACAGCGCTCTGCAAACTGTGCTCACCATGGAAGCTTTGGTACCATTCCCTCCTTCAAATTGGATTGGATTGTTTGGAATTCTTGGCTCCCGCAGGCTGGTGGGCTTCTTCCACGTGGAATTATTGGACATCTCACTTAGCTTTCTTTAAGACTAACCATTAAGACGTAGGTAACACTGTTTCTGAGAGCTGGGCACCATCTGGTTTCTTCACCACATTTTGCTCTTCAGTGATCTCTTCAGGAGGGTGAGCATTGAGCAGGGCCATTTCACAAGAACTAGCTGCTCTTAGATTGGGGCTAGAATTAAGTGCAAGCCCCAAGTCCATTCATAGATCTATGGCTTATTTGTATCTCTGATTCATTTTAAAGATATCATTATCGATTTATGATAGGGAACATTATAAATCACCCCCCTGGGGCATAAGGTAATTCCATTGAGAGTGTCATTGATTTAGCCGCTGGTATAGAATGTAAAACACTGTTGAGCAGAAGAAATGATACAAGTATAGGTCAATATCAGACCACTATACATGAATGACTGACTTGTATGAAATAAACACTTTATCATAAATAGTAAATAGTGACTGGACACTATTTTATTTTTCATTGTAATTTAAAGTTTTATTGATCTAGTTAATCGCTTTTTATTCATTCATCATAGGAATTACTTCCCAAAAACGTTAATCACAGCTGGATTGAAAGAGTATTTGGGAAGTGTGGTAATGTGGTCTACATAAGTATTCCACATTACAGGTCCACTGGAGACCCAAAGGGGTTTGCTTTCGTAGAGTTTGAAACAAAGGAACAAGCCGCAAAAGCTATTGAGGTAGGTCCAAATCCTAAAAAGCAAAAGCAAAAAGCGAACAACAGGTTTCTTTATGTCACACACTAAAAGTACTAACGCTTTTACAGTTTCTGAATAATCCACCAGAAGAAGCCCCGAGAAAACCAGGAATATTCCCAAAGACAGTGAAAAATGAGCCCATTCCAGCTCTGGGCGTGCCAGGTAAGTACAGGACTTCTTTCCCACCAGTGCGCTCACCAGTGACTGAACTAAGAGTAGCTTTGTTACAGAAGAAAAGATAAAGAAAAAAAAGAAGAAAGGGCGTGTGAAGAAGGAAGACACTGTGCAGGCCATGGACACAAGCTGTGAGAGCGCCCCCAAACTGGCAGCATCTGAGGGCTCAGAATCCCCAAAGCCACCCACCACAAAGAAAAAGAAAAAACACAAAGACAAAGTAGACGCGAGCACCTTACCTGAAGCCAGAGCAGCGAAGAGGAAGCGAAAGGGCTCTGCCCATGCCGAGGGGCTGGCTCCCAAGGCTAAAGTGAGAAACACCACTCCAAAAGAACACGTGAAAGAAGCTCAAGTGTGCAAGGAAAGCAAAGGTTAAAGTCATTATTCACAATTTAATCATAAATAATCATCACACCCCATCTCCAAAGCAGTCTTGCTTAACTCGCTTAATTTTCTCTCCCACCATTAGACTTGGAATTCTCCACAGAAGAGGGAAAGGAGACTGGAGATAAAGAGGGATCTCTTTTGAAAGCAAAGGGAAAGCACAAGAAAAAGCACAAAGAGCGACATAAGATGGGAGAAGAGGTGATCCCGCTCAGGGTGCTGTCAAAGTAAGTCTGGCGCACACATCGCTGTTGCCGGCACACGTCACAGTCCGTTACCATTGCTAAAGTGCAATTCCAGTTTACCCTGAGCAGAGTTGCATGTTAACAACAGGAGCAGCCTGTAGGCAGGGCTTGTCTTTCCGGAGTACTGACAGTACAGTTAGGATTCACCAGACTGGACACTATTTAAATAAACAGGAGTTCCAATCTTTCCACACCTTCTCCAGCCTTTGCTGTACTCTGGCTTGTTTTATTCATAGGACTCCACTAGAAGACGTGTCCACACGTGCCCACGTACGCACACCTCCCTCAAGCTGTGAATAGACACACGCACATCCGCGTGAGGATTCCCTAAGGCCTCCGTGTGCCCCGGGAAGACTTCCAGAGAACAGGGCGGAACAGTCCCCAAGGGGGACAGCCAGCCTCTCCAGTAGCAGACACAGGCCATCAGGGCCAGGACGCAGCCCTCTGCTTGCCTTGCACCGGTCTGCAGCCCACTTGGGTGGGGGGGTGGGGGGTCAGGGCAGCTGCTCGGACAGGACAGTCTCACACCACAGGAACCCATCTCCTCTGACTGTGGTGTCCTTGGTCTGGAGCCTGGGAGCACGGGTGGACGGGAAGCCGCCCTGCCCCATGGCAGCAGTAGGCTGCAGAGCGTCCTTGGGCAGCGCCTGTGGCACGGGCTCCAGGGTTCTCCGCCCACATTCTTCATGCTTGTTAGGCGTCATTTGCCCACCTTGCAGTTGGATTATCTGTATTTTTCTTATTAAGATGCTGCAGCCTTCCATAGATTTTAGTCATTAGTCCGTCGTCTGTTGTGTCATTGCTGAAGTTTCCTCACCCCCACCCCCACCCCTGTCGGTCGGCTCTGAGTTTGCGCTTTTGATGTGCACAGTGTTTTATTTTTAAGAGGTCCCAGTCGTCGATTTTTGCCTTCCCCGGTGTGTGCGTCTTTTATTACATTTGGTCGTACACCTTGGTGTCTGTCCTACAATAGGGCCTGCCAGTTTGTCCTCATTTTTCACTGAATATCCTCCTAGTGCTGGGTTCACATTTAGGTCTCTAACCCAGCTTATGTTTGCTTTTGTGCACGGGCAAGGTATGTGTCCATTTAAATTTTTCTGCAGATGGATGGTCTTTTGACCTATTTTAATTTGTTCCAGTTTTTAATATTTCCTTCTTTCTTTTCGTTTGAGGCTTTCCTGTTTTATGTTGCCAGGGCTGTTGGGTTTCTGGTTGGTTGTTTATTTATTTCTCGTCTTGTATGTTTTTCTGAGTATGAAATCCAGAGCAGGTCAATCTAGAGAGACCGTAAGTGGATTAGTCATTACCTAGGGACCTGTCAGGAGGGGTGGGAAGGCAATGGTGAGCAGACGGCACTGAGGACGAGAAAGGGGGCAATGTTCTCAACTCGATTGTGGTGAGGACTGCACAACTGTCCTCAAGAAGACCGGCCTATCGAATTCCGTGACATGAGAATTAGATGTCAACACAGCTCTTTTGATTTTTCGTTTTAAACTCCAGGCTTACTGCTCTGTTAGAGATTTATAGAAGCCCTGGTACTTGAGCCTTCACCCATTCTTCAAGCCTGGAACTGGACGCACCCTTGTCCATCAACTCCCAGGCAAAGAATAGACTTCCCTCCAAAGTGGCAAAGACACGGTCCTTAGAATAAGCAGACATATGAGGCCAAACAGACAGCATTTGTCCCAACAAGGCTCCGAAGGCAGGCAGGAAGGACACGTGGAAACGAGGCCACAGGCAGGAAGGACATGTGGAAACGAGGCCACAGGCAGGAAGGACACGTGGAAACAGGGCCACAGGCAGGAAGGACACGTGGAAACAGGGCCACAGGCAGGAAGGACACGTGGAAACAGGGCCACAGGCAGGAAGGACATGTGGAAATGGGGTCCACAGGTAGGAAGGACATGTGGAAATGGGGTGACAGGCAGGAAGGACACATGGAAACGGGGACGACAGGCAGGAAGGAGATGTGGAAATGGGGCCACAGGCATGAAGGACACATGGAAATGGGAACCACAGGCAGGAAGGACACATGGAAATGGGGACCACAGGCAGGAAGGACACATGGAAATGGGGACCACAGGCAGGAAGAAGACGTGGAAACAGGGCCACAGGGAGAAAGTGGAAGCATGCTGTACATTGTGGGGATTGCACTTAATACCACAAAACAGAATAAGTATGATTTGTCAAATAGAAAATGGATTTCTCTGTAACTTTTCACCCAAACCACAACAAACAAACAAACAAACAAACCAAGAGGATGTAATGTAGGAAAAAGAAATATTCCTCTCTGCCTCTCCCAGGCAGGGCAGCGGTGTGAAGAGGCCTTCGCTGACGTGAAAATGGACTTTCCCAGACCCTGTTGCTAAGGCAGAAGTCTGACTGCATCACATAACCAAGAACAAGACTGAACCGTGCATTCCTTTCAGACTGAAGTGCTATCCCCAGGGTAATAAGTGATCCAGTGAGATACTCAGTTAGAATTACAGGTTTGGGGAGGTTCGGGTTGCCTTTTACAAAACCTGGCAATGATTTCTGAAGTCCCTGGGACGAAGAACACCTGCAGGGAGCGTTTTATGATTCTAATCGTCCAGTGTTCTACGTGGTGGAGAAATAAGGGGTTTTCCTCTTTCTATTTCTGACAGGCACCGTGGGGAGCCTATAATCTTCACATTCTATTTTTAGCATCAAGCGAAGAATAAATAGGGAAAGAAAGTAGCCAAACAAGTTTTTAGCACAAGAAGCACAGCGCTGCGATGCTTTCCGTCCACAGTAGGTAACGCCTGGCACAGGGGCTGCCATGTTCCCACCACGAGGAAAGCTGCTGACAGAAAGCCAGAGAGTCTGTTGGTCCATGAAGATGCTTCCCTTGGGGGCGCTAGTTCGGTTCTCAGCAAGTGAGGCAACTAGCCTGCGGCTGCGCGGATCCAAACGCCGCTTACGAGAGTTCGATGCGTCCAGTTGACAAGTCGCTGCTCCATGTGTCTCCCTGGCTTCTGTTTCCATTCAGTTTCTTCTTCTTGTTGGTGTTCAGTTCATTATGTTATCCGCTAGCCTCTGGAGCTCAGGGTTCCGGGATTGTCCTCTGGATCCGTTGTCTTTGGTTTCTCACGCCTTTAGGTCCCGGGTCTGGGGACTCTGCCATCTCCCCAGAAGCCCTCAACCTACCATGTGTGTTGTCGGTGGATCAGAAAACAAGGGCACAAACCTCTTGTTAAGAGATGTGGAAGTGATGAGCCAGTCAGGGTGCAGGGTAGCAATGATGCAACACACAATTTTCCTCTAGTTCTTGACTGCTTCCTCCCTCCCCGCCACTATCATGATCCCAATTCTACCTTACATATCCGGCTGGACCGGAAGATGTGCACTGGTACAGATAGGAACTGGAAACACAGGGAATCCAGGACAGATGAACCCCTCAGGACCAGTGGTGAGAGTGGTAATATCAGGAGGGTGGAGGGAGGGTGGGGTAGAAAGGGGGAACCGATGACAAGGATCTACATATAACCTCCTCCCTGGGGGACGGACAGCGGAGAAGTGGGCGAGGGAGACGTTGGATGGTGTAAGATATGATGAAATAATAATAATTTATAAATTATCAAGGGTTCAGTGTAAAGGGGGGAGCAGGGAGGGAGGGGAAAAATGAGGAGCTGATACCAAGGGCTCAAGTAGAAAGCAGGTGTTTTGAGAATGATAACAGCAACATATGTACAAATGTGCTTGACCCAACTGATGTACATATGGATAGTGATAAGAGTTGTATGAGCCCCTAATAAAATGATATAAAAAAGATGTGGCAAATATGACCATCTAGAAACAGCAGCAGAAGCTCCGACTGCGGCTTGCCTCGGGGAGGAAGTGGCGGAGGATGGGATGGGCTGACAGGACTCTGTGGCAGGACCGTGTCAGGCAGCCAGGAAGCGAGGCGTAGAGCCAGGCGTCTTAGAATCAAGAGAACCCTCCCCCCACTGGCACCAGACCTGGTTTTGTTTCATGATCCGAGGGTTGTACCCCCCACTGGTGAGAGCAGGGAAAAGGGTCCATAAAGCTGGTGCCCGTGACTGGGACCGTGGACCACTGTCGGGGCTCAGCAACCGGCTTACAAGGAAGTTTCCTGCTTAGAGGCCGAGGCCAGGAAAGCCCACGCGGCTACATGCAGGCTGAGGGCCTCCCTCTTCAAGGCCAGGGATGGGCGAGACAGCAGCCTCCACCACAGGAAGCATCGGCGAGGCACCGGCTCTGCGGCAGGCACCGGCTCTGTGGCAGGCAGTGTTCTAAGCACTGCCCACGCAGTGGTTCATGTCATCCTCCCAGCAGTGCGGAGGGTCTGGTGGATACTGGTAATGTCTCTCCTTTACCAAAGGGGAACCAGGCATAGAGTAGGGACCTCACAAAGGGCCCTTGCACTGGGGGCCCCTTTATGGACCTCCTGCCACAAAAGACCACCACCGAGGAAGAGTGAACGGTCCCATTTCCCCATCCCACTCCGGGGGTTCTCTCTGGCACCTCAGTCGAGGGCGCTGCTGAGAGCTCTGGGGCAGGAACAACGTACACCCCGTCTTTCAGAGGACACTCTCGTGGAAGCGCCCCCTTGGCCGTCTTCTAGAAGGGGGGTGGCTGCATGGCACTCCTGCCTCTATAAAATGGGGGTGATCGGGGCCCACCTTAGAGAACCAACTGAGGCTGCGTGAGTTGGCTGTGGACTCGGGGAAGTGGTGGTGTGACCTTGATGGAGAGACGAAAAGGAAGAAGCAAGGAGGGAGGAAGGGAGTGAAGAAGGATAAATGCAAGAAGCAGAAAGTAAGATCTAAGGGAGGAAAGAAGGCGGGGGGGGGGGGGGAAGGAGGGGCGGCACGAAAGGAAGAGCGCTTGAAGCTAGGAAGCAGAGAACATCTCTGAGCGTCCTGCAGGCATGCGAACAGCGTCCTGTCTCACAGGAGGTGCTTTCAGGGCTTAGACCGTGCCGCCCAGCAGTGCCGTGTGAGATGAAGAGTCTGTCCAGCCTACTTCCCCAGCGACGCCATCCACAGGCTGTGTGACTGTGGGAACGTGGGGTCCCCTCTCTGAGCCTCAGTTTCCCCACTGTAAAATCGGCCCAGTTGTCCCCATTCCCACGGGTTGATATAGGAGTGTCATGAGCCCATGCGGCCGGGCATGTTTGCTCTCTTTGGTAGGAAGCAGGTGGCACAGCCTGCTTTCTGCCCACAAGATGTTGTTACAGCTACCCCATGCTCACTCAGCAGACAGATCCAGAGGCTATAAATAGCTTCGTCTTGGTTTCTCATAAACACATGAAATATAAATTGGCAGCTTGCCCGGGCTTCCTGTCAGGGACTGGTGGGTGAGGACTTTTCTAGAGAGGTTTAACAGATGCCAAAGTCATGGTTCTGTGGAGGTGCACGGGCCGGGGCCCAAAGGGACCCTGGCTGCCTGGCAGCACCAGGTGTCACTCCCACCTTCACTTCCCGACTCCCATGCCTTCCTGGGTGCAGGCTTACACTCACCACTATGGATCTGGCCAGCCAACTTGCCCAGTGACTCAGGTCCTGGCCACCGGCCTGTTTGCCTGAAATCACCCTTCAGGCCCAGCCGGCATTAGATCATCCAGAAGGGAGTTTCGGGAAGGCGGCGCTGGGCAGCAGGAGGAAGGGAGATGAGGAAGAGGTAGACGTGAGGTCATGAGAGTGAGGGACTGCCCTTGGGACTTCCTCCCGGTTAGGTCTTGAAGTTTTTTGAGGCCGGCTTCACCCATGCTTTAAGAGATGAGTCGAACACCAGACTTGGGACTCTTGGGTTGACGGATACGGATGCTGGACCCTGCTGGCGGGGTCAAGTCCCAGCCACCCACTGGATGCCCTCGGGCTGTCCACCCTGTTGAGTGCCTGGACTTCCCCACCTGTGAAGTGGACGTAACTACTCCATAGGGTGTCGAAAGGGTTAATACATGGACTGTTCGGAAGGGTTAAATGAACTGTTATTTTTAATTCAAAAAGAGACCCATCAAGTCTTCAAGTGGATAAGGACCAGATAATTATAGGGTCACGTAGTCCAGGTGAAGGAAACCATCAGCCCAAGGTCAAGATGGTGCCCCAGGGTCTGCTGAGGCACAGAGGTTTAAAAAGGGCCACGGGAGGCCAAAAAACCTGTCACAAAACCATGGCGGCAGATCAATACATCGTGGCTACTGAAGTGGGATTGGGGACCATGATTTGGACGCGTACATTATGTCAGACAGGGGAACTTACCATGTGGGCCCATGGCCTTCCCTGAGACAATCGGGGACTGCCTATGACGATCCAACCCCCAGTATCAACGAATTATTATACATTAGGCTCTGAGGGTAATCTAGGACACAGAGCAGTCACTCTAAGATAATTAATGTGAGTGGCACTTCTTTTTTAAATGCATAGTTAAGAAAAAGAAGCCAGCTTGTTTGGGTTCAACTCCCAGCCTACTTACTAATTAAGTAGCCTCACCCGTGGATCTCAAGCGCGTCCGGTCTGAGCTGCCTCCTCTGTAAAACTCAGAGGCGGACAATGCGCATCTCATAGGACATGCATTGCGAGAGGTAAGGAAGTTGGCCCCTGCACTACCCAGGACAGTGCCTGGCACAGAGTAAGCCTGGTGTCATCGAATATCGTCCACGGGACTTCTAAAGACTCAGCCCTGAAGTCACGTGGCACACGGAAGCCCCTCTAGTCCTAGTTTTCAGTGAAGGTGAAGCTGGGCCTCCAGAGGACTTGCCATTTCCATGGACGTTCTTAGCCCCCTCCCGCCGTTCGGACAAGTCTGGGCGCACCTTGGAGACTGGCAGACCACATCGAAGCAAGCCCCGTTGCTTCCGCTGACACATCTAATCCAGTCGGTCGCCAAACACGGCTGAGAGTCGAGATCAGTCAAGTCACGGGTCATCCCAGGTGAGAGCAGGAGGACACGAGCAATAATCAAGGCTTCCTGGACATCTCTCACATCGTGCAATCCAATCGTTCAACCGTATCAAGATGGAGGTGGTCTGTCCGGTCACGGTCCTCAAGCTATTGGCACCGAGTGTGGCCACGAGTGTTTATTAGATGGCGATTGTTTTAAAAAAGGAAATGAAGGACCGTCGATCAGTGCAGTGCCACTTTCGCTGGGAAGCTCCTTGCCTGGTCTGGCCAGCGATGGGTCTTTCCTGAGGAGATGTCGGATGGCTCATAGATTCCCAAGACACTTAGTATCATCAACACAGAGACCGTCCTTGGAAACAGAGCCAAAGATGTGTGCTGAGAGGCATATCCAACACCCCGAGGTTTTCCTGCTCAGGGGTGTCGCAGTTAGACCTGGACTAGGGTCAAATTTATGCTTCTTAACTGCCCTGTAAGATTGAACAAGAAATGCAGCCAGACGGAGCCTCCATTCCCACCCTCTGAAATGGTGATCGCAGTACCTACTTAAAAAATCATTTTATTGGGGCTCATACAACTCTTATCACAATCCATACATACATCGATTGAGTAAAGCGCCCTTATACATTCATTGCCCTCGTCATTCTCAAAATTCACCTTCCACTTGGGTTCTTGGAATCAGCTCATTTCCCTTTTTTCCCTCCCCCTCCCTCATGAACCCTTAATAATTTATAAATTATTATTTTATCTTATCTTACACTGCCCGGCGTCTCCCCTCATCCACCTTCCTGTTGCCCATCCCCCAGAGAGGAAGTTATATGTAGCTCCCCGAGATCGGTTCCCCCTTTCTAACCCCCCTTCCCTCCCGGTGTCGCCACTCTCACCGCTGGTCCTGAGGGTTCATCCGTCCTAGATTCAGTACCTACTTTCTGTTTTAAAAAACAGTTGTATTGGCACTTCATCCACCTATCCTACAATTCAATAGTTCACCCATATCAAGAAAAGTTGTTCATTCTAGAACATTTTCTTTTCCCCTGGACTCATTGTTATTGATGTAATCCCCACCCCCCAATCTTGGTAAAAAAACACACACACCCAAACCTTCACCAATCCATCAAGTTCTGCATAATTCAGGGCCATGGACTACACTCTTCGTGATGTACAACCATTCTCTCCAAATAGTTCCACTGCCGCCGTCAAAATGAACTCAGTGCCCCCTAAGCTAGAACTCTTCTTCCGGCACCTGCGGGCAGTGGCCAGGTTTGGTTTCTCTCGCTCTGTCTCCTTCTCAGTAGTTTTCTTGATATCGTGCTCACATGCGTACCCTTCCACAGTTAACCCCCAGCACCTACTTCCTAGCGTTGTCAGTCCCTCGTCTGTACCATCCAGTAGTCGACATACATCGAGTTCCTCTGTTGTGTCCGTTTCATCAGGAGCAGGGGATCCAGTGGGGGGACAAGAACGCAAATGACCCCTGATCTCACGGAGCTCTCAGCTCAGTAGGTAGAGGGAACTAACTATTCATCCCGTGGAGACAGAAATAGGTGACATTGCCAAATGGCAAGAACTTTGAAGGGTGAGGGTATCAGCCGGGATGGGCTGGGGATGCGTTGTACCAAACTTCCCCAAGTTGATGGCTCAGGACCACCGCGATGTGTTGTTCTAGTCAAGTACCGTGGCCGTTGTGGACCAGGCCGACAGGACATCTGCCTTCACCTGGAGTGTCCTGGCCTCTACTGCGAAAGAAGACAAGGTCTAGAGAGTCCTGCGTGACCAGGAAAGTGCTCTGGCCTGGAAGGGGCTGTTGTGCTTCTGCCCACCTCTCCTTTGTTGCAGCTGCTCATCTGGCGCCGCCCAACCTCCAGGAGACCCCAAGTATCATCTTACTCTGGGCTTGGAGGGCGGGGATCGGCAAGACTCAGAGGTAGCGCATTCTGAGAGGGTGCCGTGGCCAGGGCCTGTAGGCAGGAGGCAATGACGCTCCACACGAGGCCTGACCAACCTAGGGCGGGAGGAAGGAAGGGTTTCCCGAAGGGGCAGTCTGGTGGGGAGAGTGATGAGTCAGTTCCCACTCATAGCAACCCTCGGTCCAACAGAACAAATACCGCCTGGTCCTGTGCCGTCCTCACCAGTGTTCCCCGGCTTGAGCCCATGGTTACAACCACTGGGTCAGAACCTATCCCTCCATCATCGCACCCGGTATTGTCTCTGTGCAGCCATGCTTCTGTGCTTCACAACCTGGGAAACCTCACAGAAACAACAACAACAAAAAGCCAAGGTAAACAAGCAGTCATCTAGCTCAGAAGCAACAAAGCCCACATGGAAGAAGCACACCTGCCTGAGCAATCACGAGGTGCTGAAGGGATCAGTTATCAGACATCAAAGAACAAAAAAATCATATCATTGTGTGCTCACCTCTCTGATACGATCCCTGAAGACAAATGGGTGCATAAGCAAATGTGGCGAAGAAAGCTGATGGTGTCCAGGTATCAAAAGAGATAGCTGGGGTCTTGAAGGTTTTAAGGTAAACAAGCGGCCATCTGGCTCAGAAGCAACAGAGCCCACATGGAAGAAGCACACCAGCCTGTGCAATCACGAGGTGTCAAAGGGATCAGGTATCAGGCATCATCAGAACAAAAAAAAATCTTACCATAGTGAATGATGGGGAGAGTGTGGAGTGGAGACCCAAACCCATTTGTAGGCCACTGGACATCCCCTTACAGAAGGGTCACGGGGAGGAGACCAGCCAGTCAGGGTATGATGTAGCAACAATGAAAAATACAACTTTCCTCTAGTTCCTAGATGCTTCCTTCTCTCCCACTATCATGATCCCAATCCTACCTTACAAATCTGGCTGTATCAGAGGAGGTACACTGGTGCAGATAGGAACTAGAAACACAGGGAATCCAGGGTGGATGATCCCTTCAGGACCAGTGGTGTGAGTGGCGATGCTGGGACCTTAGAGGGAGGGTGGATTGGAAAGGGGGAACCGACTACAAGGATCTACATGTGCCCTCCTCCCTGGGGTACGGACAACAGAAAAGTGGGTGAAGGGAGATGTTGGACAGGGAAAGATATGACAAAATAATAATTTATAAATTATCAAGGGTTCATGAGGGAGGGAGGAGTGGGGAGGGAGGGGAAAAATGAGGAGCTGATGCCAGGGGCTTAGGTGGAGAGCAAATGTTTTGAGAACGATGAGGGCAACGAATATATAAATGTGCTTGACACGATGTATGTATGGATTGTGATAAGAGTTGTATGAACCCCTAATAAAATGCTTAAAAAAAATTAAAAACAGAAAGGAGACAAAAAGGATATATTACATCAGAGCTCTGTATAAATCCATCTCATCAATGGCCTTCTTTGTCGCTGCCCCTCTGCTTTATCAGGTATGATGTCCGTGCCCGGGGACTGTTCTTTCCTGGTAGCATGTCCACAGTACATGAGATGGAGCCTTAGTGTTCATGACCCCTGTCGGTCGCAGCCCCCAGGAGTCAGGTGGTATCTCCAGGGCCCAGATGATTGAGTGACATTGCTCTGTGCCTGAGAGAACAGCCTACAGGCTTTATGAGTTAAGGAGACGATGTGGCTAATTCACTTTCCTTAATTCCCTTCGTTAATTTTAAGAAAAGCCAAGTTACAGCAGTTAGTTAGGATTCATGCTTACAGACGCTTACAACATTCCCCGTTTAAAAACGACTCTGGGAGATTCCGAGCTTTAGTTTACCTACACATGAGAAACGAGGTAGGGGCAGCGATCTCTGACGCTGAAGGAAGGAACAATAAGTATATGTAAGTTTTAGGGATTCAAAGGTGTTGATTTAAGCCTGACTTGAATGTCAGAAAATATTAAGCCAAGGAATCAGAGTTACAGAGGTTGAGGTAGGTAGTTTATTGTGTCCACCTGGCCGATAAACACATGTGGGGTTAATTGAAGGGCGGAGGGATAAATGGCTCGGTGAGCCTTGCCTTTCTAGTTCTCGGGTCTCTTGCTTTGTGATGGTCAGACCAGGGTGCAGCTGCCTTAGCCAGGTCCCTGCTTCAATGGGCAAGGCTGACTTCCTGTAAGACATGCCTGAGGAGAAGCCATATGGACCTACCCCGATGCAGGCCTGGGTGCTGGATCAACCCTGTGGAGACCCCTGCCAGCGCTGAGATGCTTACACGTTCACTGACTCGGCTTTCCGCCTGCAGTCGGCATCATAGTGTGTTTTGTGAGGTGGAGGAGGCCTTTGTGGATTGGTGTCGGACATATGGGTTAATGCTGGACTTGTGAGCTTGGGTAGCACTGGGTTGGGGTGTTTTCTTGACACGCACTTAACCTTTATATACAACTCTCTCTTATTCATGAGTTTCTGTTTCTCTACAGTTCCCAGACTACAACAGAGGTCTTATGGGTTAAAAGAGCACTCCAGGGACCTGGGCGCAATCTCGGCCTGCCCTGTGGTAGTAATAGACTAGGTGCCCAGCGAATTCTGGTGCCTAGAAGACCACACTTCCCAGCCTCCTTTGCAGGGAGGAGGGTGCCATGCTTCTGAGTCCTGGCCAATGAAACGGGGACAGAGTGAATGACATTTCCAAGCCTGGCCCTAACACCTATCCCAGATCCCACCTTCTCTCACTCCATTCTGTGGTGACTTTGGAAGTGGATATTCCAGATGGCCGCTGGATCCCTGAGTCACCACGTGGAAAGAGCCATCGGAGTGGCATCTGACTGATGCGGTGAGCAGGAAATAACATTTTGTGGTAAGATCCTGGGATTCTCGGGTTTGTTATTGTGGCTGAGTTCAGTCTGTCCTGACAAACACAGAACACCTGGCTGGGCTCCTCTTACAGACATCACATGGGCAAGGCCTGTGAGTCTGCAGGGACCAGAGAAGCCAATCCAGGGAGACTCGTGTGTATAAGAAAGAGCTTTCTATGCCAGAGCAATTGTATATGAAGAAACCATGCCAGCCCAGTCCAGATCAAGTCTCTAAGTCTGATATTAGCCCATATGTCCGATACCAGTCTATGAATTCCTCTTCTGACTCACGCAACACATGCAATGACTCTGAATGCAGGAAGATCACGGACCAGTGGGTGGAAAGTCTTATGGATCCAGTAGTGGTGGAAGCATGTCAGCACTGGCGTGGGTCTCCACGTGGGTCCTTGTGTTAGTCCAGGTAGACTAGAGAAACAAATTCACAGACACTCACATGTGTATAAGAAAAAGGTTTATATACAAGAGCGATTGAATATTGAGAAAACATCCCAGCCCTGTCCAGATCAAGTCCATAAGTCTGATATTAGCCCAGATGTGCGATACCTATCTATAAAGTCCTCTCCAGACTCACGCAACACACGCAATTATGCCAAATGCAGGACGATCACAGGCCAGTGGGTGGAAAGTCTTGTGGGTCCAGTGGCGATGGAAGCATCTCAGTGCTGGCAAAGGTCTCCACACGGCTCCTCCAGTTCCCAGGGCACGGCGTATATCCACGCAGTGCCCTGTGTCTTGTCAGTAGAGCATCTCTCAGGGAGTGAGCAGAGAGAGTGTCTCCTGCTCACAGGAGAAAGAGTATTTCCAAAGAGGAAATACAGGAATTCCCAGCATCCTCAGGGGAAGGCCACGCCCACACAAAGGCTTCATTGGCTCTACAATGATTGACAGGCTACACTCCACCCCTTCACTCGCAATCCTCTCAAATTGAAACCCAAGTAGCTAACTACCACACTCCTCCAGCTCCAGGCTCTGACTCCATCAGCGTGCCTGTCGTTCCATGTGGCTGGTCCACAGGGAGGTCTTGCAGGGAGACAAGCAGAGAGAGTGTGTGTCCCCCCTCCAAGGAGGAAGACAGGAGTTCCCAGAATCCTCAGGAGAAGGCCATGCCCACACAGTGGCCTCCGTGGCTGTGACCTGATTGACAGACTAGACTCCACCCCTTCGCAAGCTGACAGCTTATGTAACCGCCACACCAGGGAAGTCACCTGATGCAAAGCATGACCGTCCTCAGGTTGCCGTGTGGGCTTATGCAGGTGGAGCAGTATGCAAAGGATCCGGTCAAGGGGTCGGTCGATTCTCACGAAGTCCATGTTCTACTTACAAGCTGTGTCCCTGTGCAAGGACCCTCTGCCTTTACCCTGGGGAGGAACATCAAATCCAGCCCCAGCCCAGGACTGATTGCCGGGAGCGGGCGTTCAGACACGCCTGCACCCTCCGACCTCCCTCACCTCTGCTGACACCCGCTGTCCCTCCCACGCCCCCTTGCTGTTTCTGCCCGGTTTGATCCTGTGCTGCCACGGCCACCCAGAAGCCACGGGCCAGGCTCATTGGAGGAGAGAGCTGGTTACACTTCACGGTTAGCAATGCTCAGGAATCAGCCGTTCGTTCCGGAGAACCTGCTCTGAACTGTGCTGGCCGGCTTAATCAGACCCATTTCAGAGTTCTGACCTTCAGAACCACAAAGAATCCATGCGTGTTTTTAAGGCGTTAACAGATATGGCTGGCCCAGTGGCGATGGGAAACCATCCTACCTCCGGATCTAGACTTGTGCAGCTTTACCTTTTCCTCTTTCCTTCCTTCCTCTGCTCCACCCTGCCCCCCCACCCCCCCATCGTCTTTCTTTTCATCATTAGTACTTATCTAAATGCCACCCCTTCAGAGAAGCGGAGTCTGGCTGTTCCATTTCAACATTTCATTCATTCATTTCTTTATAATTAATAGATCACTTTACGGGGGACTCTTACAACAATCCACACATCAATTGTATCATTTGTACATATGTTACCATCATCATTTTCAAAACATTCTTTCTGCTTGAGTCACCCCCCCCCCCCCCCGCCACCATCATTTACCCCTGATAAATTATTATTATTTTCAACCCTACACCATCTGCTGTCTCCCTTCACCTATGTTCCTGTTGTTTGTCCCCCTGGGTGGGTGGGGCTGCTTACATGTCAATCATTGTAGTTGGTTCCCCTTTTCTCCACCTCCCCCCACCATCCCCCTACCCTCAAGGTATAGCTACTCCCATCACTTCCCTGAGGGGTTTATCTGTCCTGGATTCCGTGAGTGTGGAGCTCTTATCTGTCCAGTGCACATGCTCGGTCTAGCCAGATTTGTAAGGCAGAAGTGGGATCATGATGGGGCGGTGGGGCGAGGAGGCATTAAGAACTAGAGGAATGTTGTGTGTTCCATCGGTGCTGTGCTGCACCCTGGCTGCCTCTTTCTTTCCTTGCGAACCCTTCTGTGAGGGGATGTCCAATTGTCTCCACTCCGACCCCCATTAATTGCATCGACATATTTGTTTGTTTGGGGTCTTCTGGTGCCTGATACCTGATCCTGTTGACACCCTGCGATCACACAGACTGGAGCGCTTCTTCCACGCGGGCTCTGGTGCTTCCTTGCTAGCTGCCATCTCAATATTTATTGAAAGAATAATCGAGACAGGCAATACGCATGTGACAGTAACCAAGGTTGAAGAAGAACTCCCCCGTGGGCTGAGTTTAGCCAACAGACATGTTCTACATGGCTTGGGTTGCGTCTGCCCCGTATGCCTGGGAAGGTTGGACATGGCATAGGGAAGGTCGGAGAAGACTCGATGCCTGTGATGGTGGTGCCGGCGAAGGGTCAGGAGAACATCATGGACCACTCTAAGAGCAAACCCGTCTTGAAA
Organism: Tenrec ecaudatus; assembly: GCF_050624435.1. Lineage (NCBI taxonomy): Eukaryota > Metazoa > Chordata > Mammalia > Afrosoricida > Tenrecidae > Tenrec > Tenrec ecaudatus. Next base: position 21,130,503 of record NC_134547.1, read on the forward strand.
GCGGCATAACCAGAATGCTCCCTAGAAGCAAGGATGGAGAGACGTTGTCTCACATGGGACATGCTCTCGGGAGAGACCAGTCCCTGGAGGAAACTACCGTACTTGGACAAGCAGAGGGGCAGCAGAAAAGAGGAGACGGGTTGATTGACCCAGTGGCCGCAGCAGGGGCTCAAGCGCAGGAGCCTCCGTGAGGGCGGTGCAGGACTGGACGGGGCTGCGTTCTCTTGTGCACAGCGTCCCTATGGGTTGGAACGGACGGGAGAGCACCGGACAGTCACAATATTGTGCTTGATAGCTCTTTGAGTCCACATTTAAAAATTGCTGTTTTACTAGAAACGCCTCATTTTCCAGGATCTCTTGACAATGTCAAGAGAACCAGGTCTGTTCCCTGCATCACAAACAACGCGTCAGCAAGACTTTTAGGACTTAGCTCTACCTACCTGCGGGGGACCAGCCTCCCCACAATTGAATGGGTCCAAGGGGTGGTTGTGTGATTGAGGGGTCAGTTAAAGAGACATCAAGCAAGAGAATGCAGGCAAGGGCTCACGTCCACAGTCATGGCTTCAGGAGCCAGGCCAGAGCAGAGAGAGAGTGTAATGTAATCTCACGGATTTGTGTAATCTGGGGCACACAGGCACGGTAAACACGTACATACACAACAGGAAGGGGTTGTACAATAGGCATACATGTAACAGGAGGAGGATGAGCTGGGGGTGTCCATGCAATAGGAAGGGGAGGCACTCGGGGTCTACAAGTGACAGAAGGCATGAAGGTTACAAGATGGGTGGGCTCGAGACTCAAGATGACAGCCTTGGTCACCCTGAGTGGGCTTGACCTTAGGTGTCCTTGGGTTCTCCTTCAGGGGAACCACCCATTATCCTTATCAGAAGGGAGCTAGCCCTACTTAGGGTGGGACAGACAATAGAGTCTGATCGCCTTAGCTGGCTGACAACCTTCAGGCAGATATCTTCAAGCACTCGACCTCCAAGTGAGCATGTGTTTGCAAACCGCACCTTCCATTTGGCATCATTATGGGGACATCGTGGGGAATAACTATACTAGGAGAATGTGACTGGGACGCATCTCCAACCCACGAAGGTGAAGGTTTCCTCCCCGGGAGCCTTGACCTCCCAGACTCCTTTACGTACGAAGGTCGTGTGTCTGAATACACTTGCTTCCTGGTTTGGTTCTCTTTCCCACCCTTACCTGTTCCCCAACCCCAAGAATAGGAATTCTCCAAAGCCCCACACCTCCCGAATTTATGTTTCCTGTCTGACCCCTGTAGGCTATTGAGTTAGCAATCCTACTGCGTCAGTTCTGGTTCCCCTAAAAGCAAATATTAACATGGCTACAGATGGAAACAGAACATCTAAAGAAGTGACTGGACATTTTAGAACGGAGGCAAACAACCAGGGAAAAACGCATGGAGTTGGCCCAACAGCAAAAGGACAAACAGTGGGTTTGAAGACAGATGGGTAGAAAGGTCCACTGTGGAAAGGAGATGGGAAGAATGTGGTTGGAGTCTGAGGGACGTGTGGGACAATAAAAGGCCTCCCACTGGCGCCTTCAGAGTGCCTGGAAGGGGGCGGGAGTGTGGGGCTTAAGCAATACCTGGAGTTACAATCCCTGGAAGCAGGAGGGACGGACAGTGGGACGGAGAAGACGGGCTGTGGGTCAGTGACACCTTCAGCAGCTGCTTGCGACTGTTGACAGTGGGAACTGCAGGGGCCCACCAGGAAGTACAGGGCGGGGGGCACATTGGTTGTTTATTGCTATGCAGTACAAATTCCGTGGCTGAAAACAATCCACATTGCTGATCTCCCAGTGTCCGAGTCAGGACTCTAGCTGTGGCTGAGCGGAGCCCTCCCCGCGGGGTCTGACAAAGCTGCGGTTGAGGTGTGAGCAGGCTGTGGTCTCATCTGGAAGCTTGACTGGGGAAGAACCAGCTTCCAGATTCTTGGCAGAATGTGTGGTGTGGTGGTGGGACGGAGGCTCTGGCTCTTGGCTGACTATCAACCAAAGGCCTCCCCCGCCCGCCCCCCCAGGTCCCTGAGGCTTCATCAACACAGCAAACACATCAACACAGCAAACCGGCCAGGACACCGCTGGCTCTGGCCTGCTCAACCGAGCCTTCTATGATGTCAGCCACAGGCCCTATCCACCCTCGAGGGGAGGGATCCGGTCAAGAGGAGGACACCACGAGATGGCCAATCACTGGAGGTCACTCAGGGGCCATCGACGGGGTGCGAGGCTTGTGTGGACGTCAGTGCTGGGCAGACAGGCCGGGTCTCTGGTTGTCCTGCGTCCAGCTTCTCCACCCACAAGAGGGGCTGCAAGGGCTTCAAGGAGCCTCGGAGAGGGAAGAGAGGGGGCTCCTGGGAGCAGTCCGAGGGAGCTGCTCCAGAGGTCTCTCTCGTGGTCCCTTCCCAGGCTCCCTGTGTGACCTCGGGCAGCTCGCTTGTGTCCTCTGGGCTTTGATGTTCTGGGCTGCAGAATGAGGTGAGCGATCACAGTCTCGCCAAGCCTTGCTGGATCCCCCAGGACACGCTGCTGCAGTGGGTTCTTGCCACCCCAGCACGTCTGAGCCCAGCAGCCCCCACCCTTGAGTGCTCACTGGGCAGCTCCCAACCCCCCACCTCCCCAGTCTTCATCTTTGAGTGTCTGGATGGCGGGGTCAGGGTGACTCTTCCCTCGGGGTGGCTGGTGGCAGATGTGCTGCTCTGGGGTCTGTTTTCCTGTCTCTGCTGCCAGGGCGTACTGTGCAGTATTTGGGCAATGAATTTTACCAGGCATGAATATTTTATCTCCCACTCTGCAAAGCAGAGCCTTCCATTTCTGGGAAGAGCCAGTCTGGTGATTCCCGGCGGGGGTTGACTGAGCCGGGCCTGATGCTCCCCCTTGTGCTCTGAGAGGTGGCGGGGGGGGGGCGGGGGGGGCGGGGGCGGAGGGCAAGCAAGGGGGGGGTGAGCAAGGGGGGTGCGGCGGTGGGGAGGTAGGGGGAGCGGCTCTTCCCATTGCAGCTGCTGCCAGGGACAGGGGTGGAGGAGTGTTGGCAGACAGGCTTGCCTGGACCACCACCCTGCTCCGACTTGGGGGCAGAGGGTGGGCCGTGGATACTTGGAGGCACACTTGGAGGGAGGCAGGGCGAGGGGCAGGGGAAGGCAGGGGCCTGGTGCAGCTCTGAGGGGTCAGTCCTAGTCCCTTGGGAGGTGGGCTGGGTTTATCACCCCAGAGGCCCACCCCGGAGCACGGCCTCCTTCTCCTCCTCCTCCTCCTCCTCGCTGTCCGCCTGAGTAACCCAGGGGTTTGAGGCAGGCAAACGTGGGCTCCTAGTGCAGCCCCCCCCCACCCCCAGGGCTGGGATAAGTGGCCTTGCCTCCATTTCCTCACCTGTGGAGCTTCCACCACAGGTGTGTGTGGGGTCACATAGCGCCCCAGAGCATCTGGTGCGACTGGCATCGAACTCTCTCTGCCTGTGGGTCCATTCTGACTCTCCGAGACTTTATAGGGCAAAGCAGAAGTGCTCCTCGTGGATTCCCGAGGCGGTAAATCTCTACCAGAGCAGAGAGCTTCCATTTCCTCCTTCGGAGCAGCTGGTGGGTTTGAACCGCTGGGCTTGCGGTTAGCAGCCAATGAGTGAACCCACTCGGCCCCCAGGACCCTGCTGGCCTGGAGCAGGGCGCGCGCGCGGTACTGCTGAGGGGCGGAGGAAGGAGGCGCGGACCCTCAGGTGTGGGGGCTTTATTTCACCAGCAACACCTGAGAGAATCTTCTGCCCAGGGAAAGGCGGATGAACTTGAACAGCGCCCCGGCCAGGACCAGGACTGTGCCCACCAGCAGAACGAGCTTCAGCCCCTTGAAGATGGGGTCTGCCTCCGCCCACGGGGCCTTGCCGGTGTTGTGCCCTCGGGCGCCCCGTCTCCCCAGGCTGTCCAGCACCCGCGGGTCGTCCACGGGGTTGAATCTGGCCACGAACTCTTGCTGCACAAAGCACGTGTAGATGGCCGGCTGGAAGATGCGCAGGCGCCGGCCGCCGCTGGAGATGTCCAGGGCCGAGCCGAGGCCCTGGCCGGAGAGCTGGCCCTGCCAGGTCAGGGGGGTGTTGTTGGCTTCCCAGATGAGGGGTCTGCAAGGAGGACAAGGGAGAAAAGGGCGGGCAGCTGAGGAGGTGGGCACAGTGCCACCCGCCTCCCTGGGGGACAGAAAAGACAGCCAGCCTTCCCATGAACAATGGCTGTGTGTGTGTGTGTGTGTGTGTGTGTGTGTGTGTGTGTGTGTGTGTGTGTCTGAAATGCCTTTAGCTCTACGGCCTCGGCTGACCAGTGGGGCTGTAAGCATTTTCTCTCCCTGATAGGGCGATTTGGAGGGCAGCTGAAGTTAGGAAGATCGAGCAAGAGCAGATTGCATGGGAATGAGGCTGATGCAGAGTAAGATGGAATGTCCCACGGAACTGCCGCAGGAACACACTAGCCTGTCCGGGAAGACGTGTAGCCAGAATGCCCTGGAGGAGTCAGGATGGTGAGACTTGGTCCCCCCTACTTTGGACATGTTGTCAGCAGAGACCGGTGCCCTCGTGCTTGGTAATGTGGAGGGGCAGCAAGAGAGACAGGCCCTTGACCGTGACTCAAACAAAGCAACTGTGAGGACGGCACGGACCGGGCGGGGTTCGTGCCGATGTGCCCAGGGTCCCTCTGTGCCACCAGGGCTCGCTGGAAAGCACCAGACAACCAGCACTCTGCCCACCGCCACCGAGTCCACGCCTCCTCAGAGCGATCCGCCCATCGAGGGTTTCTGAGACAGTCGGTCTTTATGGGAGCTGACTTGCTCATCTTCCCCCCAGGGATCAGCCTGTGAGTTTGATCCACGCACCTTGCGGTCAGCAGCCCATTGCGCCCAACTCACCATGCCGCCCGAACCCCAAATTCACAGCCAATGAGTCAATGCCGACTGACAGCGACCCTATTGTGCAGCGTAGAACTGCCCCCGGGATTTTCCGAGACTGTCAGCTTTACAGGAGTAGAAAGCAGAGCGGCTGGTGGTTTTGAACAGCTCATGGCAGCCCAGAGTGGAACCACCCCCACCCACCATCCCCCCGCTCACCACCCCCCACCCCCACCCCCGGCTCCGCAACTGCGCTGTCTACGCATGCCATTGATGTATTCTTCCACGAGGGCAGGAATCGTGCCCAGTCTTTTTCACTACTTCCCAGAGGCCTGGGCCAGTGCCCAGGGCATCCGTGCTCCATGAACATGCTAAGCGGATAATCGAACCAGGCCTATAACACGCCCCACATTGCTAAGGAACAGAGGGATACGCCATAGACTTCCACTACTACCGTCACCAGGCGGAGCACCTGAAACCCATTAGCTCATGCCTCTGCAAAGTTAGAGGTGGTGGTGCAGAGCCAAAGACTTGGGTGTTCACCTCAAGGTCGGCAGTTCAAAACCACCAGCTGCTCCACTGGAAAAAGACAAGGCTTTCTCCTCCCATCAAGAGCTCTTTTGGACTCTGCTCAGGGAGTGAGATCTCTTGCCAGAGACCCCACAGCCTCCAGCCAGCCCCCATCACACTCCTTGGATTTTCTCCTCTCAACTGGAGCTGAGCTATCTTCTTGCTGTGTGGAGGGCTCTCTCAGGCCCCAGTGTCCCGAGTGTGGGCCGGCATAAGCCACCAGGCAGCTTAGTGCTCAGGAAGCCCCGGCAGTCAGTTCGGTGTGTGTTGTTTGGTAGTGTGTGGGCATCGTGGAATTCTTCCTAGCGTCTGAGCAAAAGCCAGTGGAGGAAGCCAGTATGGGCAGCCCCCCTTCTCTGCCCACTTTGGCCATCAAAGACCTACAGAGCCTGGGGAGGGAGACGGGCCCGAGCGCGGGAGGAGGCGTGTCACCTGTAGATCGATCCTAAGGGGCAGGTGAGCCACACCGAGTCCGACCCCTCTTTGAGACTGAAGCTGTCAAAGAGGGTGAACGTGGCGCTGGCTCTTCGGGAAGTGTTGCAGGCTTCGAAGCAGGTTTCTATTTGTAGCTCCGGCCGGATGCGGTTGGACCAGGGCTTTATCTTTCCCAGGTAGAGGCTGCAGGGCACCGGCTCCTCCAGGGGCTCCTGGATGTAGCAGTAGCCCAGGCGTTTGCGCTCGCCGGACCCCTCGCAGTAGTTACAGCCCTGCCAGGGCTGCCAGTGGGTAAAGATGAGCACCCTCCCGTCCAGGCTCAGCGTCTCATTCCTCAAGGGCTCTTGGTTCAGGTCTCTGTGCGTGACGTATAAGGCGGTGACGTCCTGGAAGTCAATCTCGTATTGCAGCACTTGGGAGCCCACACTGTCCAGGCAGCTGTAGAGGCCCGTCTGGGAGGGCAGTGGATTTTTCATGAGAATGCTGCCCTCCTTCATTACCAGTATGTTGGAGGCACCAGAGAGGGGGATAGGCTGACTCGTCTCCTCTTGCTGGTAGTACCAGCTTGCCTGGGTCTTGTTACAGTGCAGGATGATGTCATTGCCGGAGAGTAGCGCCCGTTGGCAACGACCATGCGTGGGGCAGCTGATGGAAACATGCGACCCCCACGCGGAGAGAGCTAGGCCGAGCAGCAGCCCCAGGGTGGCCAGCATGGTGGACTGCACTGCAGCTGGGGGCGCCAGGCACCACCTGGGCCATTGTGAGGTCGCCTCCGGAACTCGGCCCTCAACGCTGAGCTGCAGCAGGAAGACTCGCAGTGCACAGCACAGGTGTGCGAGGTCACACAACGCAGGTGAGAGGTCACACAGCACAAGTGTGCGAGGTCACACAACGCAGGTGCGAGGTCACACAGCACAGGTGTGTGAGGTCACGCTCCTGACCCCTTTGGCATCGGTTGATGTGGTTGTTGTCAGGTGCCATCCAGTCGGTTCTGACCCATAGGGACCCTTTGCACAACAGAACGGAGCCCTGCCCGCTCCTGCGCTACACTCACGATTGTCCCTAAGCCTGAGCCCATGGTGTCCGTCCACCTCATTGAGGGCCTTCTTCCTCTTCCTCGCTGCCCCTCTCCGTCACCGATCATGACATCCTCCTCCAGGGGCTGCTCTCTCCTGACGACGTGTCCAAAGTACGTAAGACGAAGCCTCACCGTAGCTCCGTTTGTCCTTCTAGCCGTCCTGTTCCTGACGGCCCTGTCCCATCCCTATGCAGGCTCTCTAACCTGGGAAAGGGGGCCACTTCATTTGCCTCTTCAGGCTTGGCTGTTCACCAAGGGGTGAGACCACGGCCTCGGGGGTGCCCCTGGAGGAGGAGCGCGCCAACCGAGAACATTCGGCACCGTCTGGGCACATCGCGATGCCAGGGACAGAGCAGAGGACAAATGCCCCCGCTCTGGTTCTCCTTCTGCCCTCTTGCCCCTTCTCCCTCTCAGACCCTCCTCTCCAGCCGGGCTGGTCTCTGCAGATCTTGAACAGGTCAGGCCAGTGGATGGGCTCCTGCCTCAGGACCTTGGCCAGCACCGGTTCCTGGCTCTCCGGAAGGCAAGCCAGGTAACTCAGTTCATGTTAAACAAATGAATGTTTTCTTTCTCAGCCGGGCCCTTCCCAAGCTGTTCCCTAAACTCCTTCTCCGTCTGAAGAGGAAAAAGAAAATGATCGTGCAGATGTGCGCTCCCCTCCATCCTCTGAGAGAGGTACTGCATGCATGCCTAACTCAGCCCGGCCGGCGCTCACCTCTGCGCTGAACAGGCTAGCCAGAACCGGTACTCCATACTCTGCCTGGGCTCACCACCTAGTGAGAGCAACGGGGCACCCACACACATGGGCTCCTCACTGCCGGATCCCTGCGATGCGTCCGGAGCAGGGAAATGGGGACAGGGTGATGTGCGGATACCCGAGCTATTTGAGGACAAGCTCAAGGGCGAAGACTTCAACAGGCACCTGGATGGAGGGTGCTAAGCTGCCCGGTTGGCACATCCAAAGGGCATGGAGGCCGGGGAGGGGGGATGGGAGATAAGGGCAGACGTTCTCCACGGTCTCTGCCCGGCCAGCCTGCTTTTCTCTTTACCTGACTTCATGGCCAATTCTCTGCCAGGCCCCCACCCAGTGTGGAGACCCGAGCGCTTTTATAGGCTGCCTCTGGCGTGAGCGGTATGCTTAGCTTCTCTGGAACCCTGCCCGGAGGCTCCCAGATCCCCGGAATCATCCAGGAGGTTTCCCTGTCTCCCTGACCCCCTCCCTGAGAACACACTGAAATCCACAACCCTGTCAATTCCCCTCCACCTTCCTCCTCCTCTCTCTTTCCACACCCACGGAATCTTTTCTAGACAGGTAAGGGGGTCCGTGGGTTCATTTGATTCAGTGTTCATTTGATTCAGGTGAGAAGTCCCACGCGGCAGGATTCAGCCAGATGCTATGTTTAAGTTGGCCTCTCCAGTACGCTTTCAGAGTGCTTACATCAGTGGCCAACGTGTAAAATACAAAAGATCTCAAACGAGAATCCGGATTCCTTACTATCGATGATGTGGAACTGGGACGAGGCTCACTGCTGCCGTCGAGTGTCCTGTGTCAGGCCAGTCCTCACTGATGAAGATTAGGAAGTCCTCACTGATGAAGATGATATGACAATGCAGCAGCTGCCCGAGGGCTTCAGAACGAAACCGGGGCAGCTCAGACCTGAGGAGCCCTGGTGGTACAGTAGTTACGAGTTTGGCTGTGACCCGGAAGGTCTGCAGTTTGAAACCACCAGCCATTCTGAGGGGCTTTCTACTCCCATAAAGAGCCACAGTCTTGGAAACTCAACAGGAGCAGTTCTACCCTGTTTTCTAAGGGTCACTAGGAGTCAGCATGCACTTGGGACAACGAGAGTGACTTAGACCTGAGGAGCCAAGATTTTGCAAAATCAAAGTCAAATCCTCTCAAATGCCCTTTCCTCTTGGGGCAGTTAATGATTCCAATCCCAGGTCAGAAAGACCAATCAGAGAATGACAAGATAGAGGTTAAAGTTTACCACTTTGGTCCCATGACTGAACTATTGAATGGTATGAAGTCTGGATTATGTCTTAATAAGATGGTTTGAAAAAAAAATCACTGCTATAGACCAATATGAAAAAACATATTATAAATACATCACAAATGCAATAGTGTACTAACATGTTCTTTTAGTGTAATTATTAGGTAAGACCTCATAATGTAATACAGGAAGGTTCATAAGAATGATTTTTATGGGGAGAGTGGGTTGGAAAGGGGGAACTGATTACAAGGATCTACATGTGACCTCCTCTCTGGGGGACAGGCAACAAGTGGGTGAATGGAGATGTCGGACAGGGCAAGATATAACAAAATAATAATCTATAAATTATCAAGGGCTCATGAGGGATGGGGGAGCGGGGAGGGAGGGGAAAAATGAGGAGCTGATGCCAGGGGCTTAAGTGGAGAGCAAATGTTTTGAGAATGATGAGGGCAATGAATGTACAAATGTGCCTTACACAATGGATGGATGTATGGATTGTGATAAGATGGATGTATGGATTGTTATAGGAGCCCCTAATAAAACAATATAAAAATGATTTTTATGATCAAACCACCATTTTTGCTACTGTGACATGTAAAAGATCTGTGACTTAAATACTTTAACATATTGTCATTCGTTTTCCCTTTTGATGCATTTTTAATTTGTTCTAGTACCTTATCTTTTACTTGCTTTAGGACTGAGGTCTTTCTGGGGTCTTTGTTGTTGCTGTTTTTTGTTTGGTATGATTCTCTTTATATGAAATCCATAGAGGCCAACCAACAAAACTCACTGCCACTGAGCCGATGTCAGCTCATAGCAACCCTGCAGACATAGCACACCTGCCCCTGTGAGTTTCTGAGACTGTAAATCTTTATAGGAGTAGAAATCCTCATGTGTCTCCTGTGGAGCTGCTGGTGGTTTTGAACTGCCGACCTTGCAGTTAGCAGCCTAAAGTGTAACCACTGTGAAACCAGGGCTTCTTAATCTATAAGGATGGTAACTAGATTAATAGCCCCTTAGGGCAATGGCAGGGGAGGTTAGGGCGTAACGGGAGGCAATAATATTACGTACAAGAATGAAGAAAATGTTCATTGCTCTGGACCAGAATCAGAACCAACCTGATGACAGTGTTTGTTTTGGTCTCTGGTGTCCTCTGGAGATGGAGCCGATAGTAACTACTCCATCATAAGTCACTTTGATGGGGAGGCGGTGGGGATTACTTCAAAAATTTTGTGGAAAAATGGAATGAAAAGTGTCCATTAACCTTTTGAAGTCCCCTCAGATAACACTATCTATCCAGCATGGCCCGCTCTGCTTTCTACTCCTGTAAAGCATTACAGACTCAGAAGCACACAGGGCCAGTTCTACCCTGTCCTGCAGGTTGCTGTGAGTCGGAACTGACTCAGTCCCAGTGAGTTTGCTTTGTTGTTGTTGTGTTTTGGAGAGCTCTCTAATGAAACTTTCCTAGCCATTTTTCCTGCAAAAACTTTGGCCAAAACACTCTCAGATAAGTAGATGCTATCCTCCTTTGACCCTCCAAACAGACGACAGGTAAAATGTTGATCATCCCCCCAAAAACATTGCCATGACTGCTTTTGCTTTGGCTGGACTGCTTCCACCTCTTAGTGGCCATTGCTTTGTCTCTGGGTTGTGCTAGTAACACCATTCTTCACCTCCTGTTACAATCTTTCAAGAAATGCTTCAGGATTTTGACTTTACTTGGTTAAGATTCCCAGTGGAAGCTCTGCTACTGTCTGCAGCCGACGGTACAACAGTGTGGCACCCATCAAGTGGGAAGTTTGTTTAACTTTAATTTTTCAGTCAGAATTGAGTAAGTTGAACCAGTTGAGATGTCTTGGGTGTTGGCTACTATTCATGTTACTTTTTGTTCTCTTCAATTAATTTTTTATTCTTCAGCACAATCTTGTCCTCTTAAAAAATGATTTGTAGGCCACTGGACATCCCCTTACAGAAGGATCTCGGGGAGGAGATGAGCCAGTCAGGGTGCGATGTAGCAACGATGAAACATACAACTTTCCTCTAGTTCCTAAATGCTTCCTCCTCCCCCACTATCATGATCCCAATTCTACCTTACGAATCTCGCTAGACCAGAGGATGTACACTGGTACAGATAGGAACTGGAGACACAGGGAATCCAGGGAGGATGATCCCTTCAGGATCAGTGGTGAGAGTGAGGATACCGGGAGGGTGGAGGAAGGGTGGGGTGGAAAGGGGGAACAGATTACAGGGATCTACATATAACCTCCTCCCTGGGGGATGGACCACAGAAAAGCAGGTGAAGGGAGACATCAGACAATGTAAGATATGACAAAATAATAATTTACAAATTAGTAAGAGTTTATGAGGGAGGGGGAGCAGGGAAGGAGGGGTAAAATGAGGACCTGATGCCAGGGGCTTAGTGGAGAGCAAATGTTTTGAGACTGATGAGGGCAATGAATGTACAAATGTGCTTGACACAACAGATGGATGTATGGATTGTGATAAGAATTGTATGAACCCCCAATAAAATGATTAAAAATAGGTGGAGACCAAAACACATCAATTTCAATAAATATGAAGGACAACCAGATCACTAGGAAAATGTGGATTTGAACAACACTACAAATCAAGTAGAGCAGATAGCCATGCAAAAACCTCACACACATTTTGCTCCAGCACACAAGGGATATTCTCTAAGAGAGACCACTTTTAGGTCACAAAACAAGTCTTCACTGTTTTAAAAAGATTAAAATCATGCAAATCATCAGTTCCCATTACAATGGAAGAAAGGCAGAAATCAGTAATAGAAGGAACATTGGGAACTCAACAACCTGCAGGCATTAAACATTCTGAAACCACCAGTTTGTAAAAGACCCCGCAAGAGAAATGGAAAAATGACTTGAGGTGAATCAAAGGGAGCACACAGCATTCCAAGACTTTGGGGATTCAGCTAAAACAGTGCTAAGAAGGAAATGTGTCGCTATAGTCCAATCCCAAATCAATAACCTAACTGAAGAAGGAATCAGCTACCCACTTTGAAGGAAGTAGCCGCTGAAAACCTTATGCAAAGCATGGAATCACCCAACTACCCTCATCTTAAGAGGAGCCCTGGTGGTGAAGTAGTTACGAGTCAACCACCTAGATCCACAGGTTGGCGGTTTGAAACCACCAGTCGCTCTGTGGGAGAAAGATGAGGCTTGGAAAGACAGACTTGGAAACTCACAGGGGAAGTTCTGCCTGCCTTATGAATCACCATGAGTTGGAATCGATTTGATGTCGGTGAGTTTTTAGTGAGACTCACCATGAAATAAAAAGCCTACTCACTGCTGTTGGGTCCATTCTGGCTCAGTGTCGCGAGAGGACAGAGCCGAACTGTTTCTGAGGCTGCAAATCTTTTTTCAAATTTTAATTAGTTGTAATTTTTTTAGTTGGAATTTAATACATATATCATTCCATATTTCAATCCTGTCAGGTGGGATTGTACAATGCTACCAAAATCAGTTTCCAACCATTCTGTTTCTACGTGGACTGCTTGACATCATCTCCTTTTAACACCCCCCCCCACTATGCCCTCCCCCACCCCGAACCCCTTATGCTACTTGCTGTCCCTATAGGTTCATCAATCTTGGGTTTCTTATACCAAAAAGTGGAAAAGCATATAGACCGCACATCTTTAAAGGAGCAGAAAGCGCAACCTTTCTCCGGTGGAGTGGCTGGAGTTTTGAACCGCTGACCTTGCGGTTAGCAGCTCAGGGTGTAATGCATGCTGGTGTCCGTGGCAGCACTATGCACAATAGCTGAGAGGAGCAAAACCCCAGTGCTCCTCGAGAGATGAGTGGAAGGAGCACACAAGGCGCGCGCACACAGTGAGAGTCACTGTGTCCAGAGGGGGACAGTTCTGACACCTGCCACAGTGATGGACCTTCGGAGCATCAATGCAACACGTCACACAGAAGACAAACCTACCAGGAGTCCACTTACTCCTTCACAGGGCATTCTTAGGGATATAAAGCAAAACAGTGGCTCCCAGGGGCTGGGGAGAAAGGGAGAGGGACTTCGTGTTCAATGAGCACCGAGTTTCCATTCGGAATGATGGGAATGTTCTAGAATACCGGTGATGGTTGCACCCTGCCATGAAGCGCTTAATCGCACTGAATTGTGCCCTTAAGACTGAAGTCATGCATTTTATGTTTTATATAGTTTACCACAATTTTAAAATGTGCATGGGGTGGGGAGTAGGCTAGTTTGGTGGAAGCTACAGCCTGATTCCAACATTTTTAGGGAAATTGAGTAGATTCCAACAAAAGGGTCAATAACCGCCAATACAGTCGACGAACACAGTTGGAAGGCTTATGCTAACAGACACCACGAGCTATTGAGCTACTGTCTAAGGAGGGGCCGTGGGGGTGCTGTCTGGTCAGCCTTGGGCTGTGTGATACACAAGGTTGCAGGTTCAAACCCACCAGCTGCTCCAGCGTACAATGACGAGGCGATCTGGTTCCATTATAGATTTACAGCCTCGCAAACCTCACATAGGGGTGCTATGAGTCTGAATCGCCTTGCTGGCAGCAGACACGGTTTGGGGTTTAATCCTGTAGACACTGCGGCACTGACGGACAAAGTTGTCTTAGTTCTACCCAGGAGCTACCACCACACGCAGGTCTATCTTGGCATGAGCGTGCGACTGAGTGTCTTAGTCTCCGTGCTTTATATCCACCCGCCAGGAGCCTGTTGGTCCCTGTGGGGTCCCCTACATCACCTGCTCAGGGCCTGGCTCAGAGTGGGCACCAGGGAATTCTTGTGCATGAACATCTGAACAGGACGGACGGTGGAGGCTCCTGAGCTGGGAGGCAGAGCCTACGAATCGGTTGGAGGGTGCCGCTCTAGCCCTAACGGCACAGAAGGCCCAGCCTGGGTGAGGGCCAAAGGCAGGGCTGGTACCCGGGTCCTATCACCTGTAGATGGAGGCCAGGGGGCAGGTGAGCCATATGTCGTCAGTCCACTTGCTGGGCTGGTAAACGTCGAAGATGAAGTAAGGCTGATGCTCTTCCTGGATGTGGTCGCAGGGTACCAGGCAGGCCTCCACCTGGAGTTCGGGCCGCAGGCGGCTGGACTGCACCTTCTCCGTTCGCAGATAGAGCCTGCAGGGCACGGCGTTTTCCTGAGGCTCCTCGAGGTAGCAGTAGCCCAGGCGCTTGTGTTCCCCCGGCGCCCCACAGCGGTTACAGTCCTGCCAGGGCGCCCAGTGGGTGAAGACGAGGACCCTGCCGTCCAGGTCCAGCGTCTCGTTCTGCAGGGGCTCTTGACCCAGGTCTTTGTGTGTGACATGAAGGTTGGAGACGTCCTGGAAGTCTATCTCGTACTCCACCACGAGAGCGTTGTCACGATCCTGGCAGCTGTAGAGGCCGGTCTGGGAGGCCTGGGGGTTGGTCAGCTGCAGGCTGCCCGCGGGCAGTTTCTTTACGTTGGGCAGCAAGGAGAGCAGAATGGCTTCCTTCTCCAGGAGGGAGGAGAAGTACCAGAGGGGGTTGGGGTGGTCACACTGCAGGACCACATCATTCCCCGAGAGTAAGGCCAGTCGGCACAGAGTCTTGTAGGCACAGCTGATTAAGATCTGGGCACCCAGAGTGCGCAGAGAAAGGCCCAGGAGCCACAGGGTGGCCCCCATGGTGGACTCCTGCCCCAGCAAGCCTGGGCATTGTGAGGTCATCCACAGAACTCGGTCTCAGCCTGACCGGTGGAAGGAACGTGCGGTCCCATCCACGACCGTCAACAGCCTGGTGCAGGTTAAAAACACACGCAAGTAACTCACTGCCATCGAATCCGTGCTGAGTCAGTGTGAGCCTGTTGGACAAGGCTGACCCTAAGGCCTGTCTTTCTCCCTCTAAGCTGCTGGTGGTTAGGAACTGCCAACCTTGTGGATCGCAGCCCAGCGTGTAACCACTACCCCACCAGGGCTTCTGATGAGAACCCGCCAAAACTTGGATACATTTGGGTAGGTCACCGGGGCGAAAATCTCTACCCACAGGAGCGGGGCCCCCAAAGAGCCAAGGGACTCGCCCTGCACACTCCTCATATCTCATGACGGAGGGGGATGAGATGACTGAGGCCCACCAGGAAGTGGAAGAAGGGGAGAGATACAGCAAGCAGGGATCTGAACCTCTTCTCCAATCCAGCGAGCAGACAGGAAGGTGTTCCTCTGGGGTTGTTGAGTCGCAGTCGACTCAACGCAGTGAGAATATTTGGGGTTGATTTTGAATCTTGCAGCTAGGAGCCCTGGGGTGGGGGTGGGGGGGCTTGGATGACACCTGGGGTTGCTACCCGCAAAGTCAGCAGTTTGAAACCACCGGTCACGCTGATGAGAAAGGCAAGGCTTTCTACTCCCATGAAAAGTTCCAGTCTGCAGCCTGTGGGTGAGAAGGGGTCTTTGGATGTCTGAACTTCGGATGGGGACGGACAGCCTCCCAAACTATCTGGGCCATTTCCTGAACATGGTGTGAGCTCTGTGAGACATTGCGGTGAATTGGGGAACCCTGAAACCTGGGGCAGGAGCGTGGGGGGCGTGGGGGATACCCGTGGGGCTGCCCGCCTCAAGGCCAGCAGCTGGAAACTAGATTCTTGGAAACCCACAGGGGCAGTTCTACCCCGTCCTACAGGCTCTCTGTGAGGGAATTGACTTGAGGACGGTGAGTTTGCGTTTGGGTGGAGACAGGAGGGGAGGAGTGGTGGTGGAGATCAGGTGTAGCATTTTCAGGGAAAAAAGATATTTGGGACATCTTTGACCTCCATCTAATTGAGGCTAGTCTTCTATTGCAAAACAAAACGAGAACCAAAAACCCCAAACCTCACTGCCATGAGTCAGTGCTGACTCAGGGCCACCTCCTGTGGGTTTCTGAGACTGTAACTGTTTATGGGAGGAGAAAGCCCAGTCTTTCTCCCCACTGGGGCTCCTGCTGGTTTCAAATTGCCAACCATGCAGATTGCAGCCCACAGCGGAACCACTACACTGCCGGAGCCCTTAGCTCTCTCAGACACCTTAGCATCTGTCAGACACCTTGGGAGAACCTTCCCTGTCGTGGAGCTACTTTGACCACCTGAAAGGATTTTCTGGGATTCTCTTAATTCATCCAGCGATATTAGCACTAGTGAAGAAGGATTTAACCAGGATTTGACAGTAACATATAAACTCAAAAACTCACCACCACCGATTCCATGCTGACTCATGGCGACCCTATAGGACAGGTGTGTAGTTCCACAATCCAGTGTCAACTTGAGACTATTAAGAGTGAAGGGGTGGAGTTTTGCGAATCAATCAACTTGCAGCTTGATGACCTCATTTGGAGGTGCCAAGGAGATAAATAGCTCACCAGAGGTGGGATACACACACACTCTGCTTGGTATCCTGATGACAAGACACATGGAGCTACGCTAGAGCCCTGGAGCTGGAGGAGCCACGTGGAGACCCCATACAGCGCTGAGATGCTGACACTGCCACTGGGTCCACAAGATACTCCTCCCACCAGCCTGTGATCTTCCTGCATTCTGTGTCATTGCGTGTGTTTTTTGATTCTGAAGAGGAATTTATCCATTGGTATCACACATATGGGCTCATATCGAACTTATGGACTTGATCTGGACTGGGCTGAGATGTTTTTCTAAATGTTCAGTTGCTCTCGTAGATAAAGCTCTTTCTTAAACACATATGAATGTCTCTGGATTTGGTTCTCTAGTCTACCCGGACTCACACAACAGGGTCGAACTGCCCTCTGGGTTTCTGAACTGTCACTGCTGACAGTAAAGAGGGAGACTGCAGAGAGCCTTGGAGTGGCTGGTGGGTTCCAACTGTCAGCTTTAAGAGCAGCTGCCCAGCCTGGCACCATCACACCTCCCGAGGTCCTGCAGCACATGGCGCCACTGTGAGCGGGCTGGATTTGATGGCAGGCATCCACAACAGCAGCACACTGCTGATTGGATCTTTGTCGAAAGTGTGAGTTCGAACTGTCCTTTGTCTCTCCAAGGCTGTCTCAATGTCCAGCCAGCTTTGGACATTACTCATTCCCAGTGCTCTGGATTCCATCCGTGCCTTCCAAAGTATGCCAGGCAACAGTCTTCTGACTCCGCATGATTTTCCTTGTCCCCGTGGCCCTGTGTCTAAGCCAATGCCATGTGTGTGTTTCTTACAGCTGTGCCCCAGTCCTGATACTAACTTATGCATCGATCACGATAGGCTAGAATTTGCTACTTAAGTAAACTTCCCTGAATGTCAGTGACCTAAAACAATAGTGATTTCTTTCTTATGTGTCCTGTGTCCATTCTGGGCCACCACTGTCATTACCTAGTGTGTTAGTCTGGGTGCTTTAGGGAAGCAAGTCCACAGAAACTCATGTACAAGACAGAGTTTTATATAAAGGTTAAGTGCACATCAAGAAAACATTCCAACCCAGTGCTGCCCAAGCCCACAAGTCCAACATTAACCCATATGTCCGACACCACTCCACAAAGTCTTCCTCCATCTCACAAAACAGATGCAATGATGCCGACTGCAGGAGGAAAGCCGAGTCAGTGAATGTGTAAGCATCTCAGCGCTGGCAGGGGTCTCCACACGGCTGTTCCAGCACCCAGCGCTGCATCGGGGTAGGTTCATGTGGCTTCTCCTCAGGGATGTCTTGCAGGAAGTGAGCCTTGCCAGCTGAAGCAGGGACCTGGCTAAGGTAGCTGCACCCTGGTCCAACCATCAGAAAGCAAGAGACCCGAGAACTAGAAAGGCGAGGCTCACTGAGCCATTTATCCCTCCGCTCTCCAATTAACCCCACATGTGTTTATCGGCCAGGTTGGCACAATAAACTTTAACTAACTCACCTTGTCACCCAGGTTGATGGGACAACTGTCACCTTACGCATTTCCAATCCCACACTCGAGAGGAAGGACGTGAACACTACAGGGGTCATTTCCACAGGTACCTTCTCTGGCTCCAGGTGACACATGTCACTTGCTCACAACAATTGACTTAAACTGTTACATGATACACTGCGCCACCCCCCTCCCCGAAAGAAAGAACATGGAATCTTCCTATGTCCAGGAAGCACTGAGAAAAGAGTCATAATCAGAACAGCTACGAGCTAGTCTGAGGAGGCCTGGTGGCACCGTGGTTAGGCGCTGGGCTGCGTTCTGCAAGGTCACCATTTCCAAACCACCAGCTGGAGAAAGACGGGGCTTTCTACTCCCATAAAGAGCTACAGACTTGGATACTAAACAGGGGCAATTCTACCTGTCCTCCAGGCTTACTGTGAGTGGGCAGCAGTGTGGAGAGAGACTATGTATCACGTAGAATGTTTCCTCTGGCGTGCCTCTCTCTGCCTGCGTGCTCTAGAGGCCCCAAACCAGTGATGTGCACACACACAAACATGCCTCCATCCAGTTGAGGCCAAGGCCCCTCTCCCCGTTACAGGAAATTGGCAGCTGCTTATGGCACCCTCCAGCGTGGTGGGCAGGGTCCCTGGGGCTCTGGCTTTTGTTCTTGAAACAGCTTCTGTCTTTTATGAGAAACACCCACTTGGACCACACACCGGGCTTCTGTGAATTCTTTGTCTTGCGAAGCCAAGGGCCAAGGTCTTTCTGACCCTGACATTACTGAGAAACCTACCAAGGCCAGAGAGGTCACGGGCCCAGTGGTTAGGAGTGGAGCTGCTCACTGCAAGACCAGCAGTTCAAAACCACCAGCTGCTGTCAGAGATGAGGTTTTCTTCTCCGGGACAGTGTTACTGTCTCAGAAACCTACCAGGGCAGTCCCACCTGTCTTGTTGGTGTCGTTGCGAGTCAGACTGGATTGGATGACAGTGACTTTGGTTTGGTATCAAAAGTGATCAAATAGGGCTCTTATTGGGGTTGGGGGCGGGACTGGGGCCCCAGGTGCTTAGACCAGTGGCAGGAGTCTTGGTGGTGTAGTGGTTATGTCATGGGCTGGCAATCTTAAGGTCAGCATTTTGAAATTACCAGCCACTCCATGGGAGAAAGATGAGACTTTCTACTGAGTTTATATCTCTATCTATCTATCTATCTATCTATCTATCTATCTATCTATCTATCTCAATCATATACACTCAAGTATAAGCCGACCCGAATATCAGCCGAGGCACCTAATTTTACCACAAACATGGCATTAAAAATGTTCTGAAAACCTCAGCTTATACACGAGTATATATGGTATATAATTTCATTGATATAAAATTCACATATCATACACCAAAATTGTCGCTTTGAAAGAGTTGTACATACATCATCACCATCAGTTCTAGTGCTCCGCCCCCTCCCACATTCACTGTCAGCTCCCCAATTCCCCTCACCGTCCCCACTCCCACGTCTGATAAACCATTGCGTCGGTTGCTGTGTCTGTGCATCCACTCCTCCTGAGCTTCATGCACGGGAAAACCTAACAGAAATCATAAAAAACAAAAGCAAGAAGAAAAAAGAAGCAAGATGAAACAGAAACGGAAAATACTCATATAAAGATTAAACATAAAAATAAAGAGGAAGACAAAAAAATAAAGAGGAAGAAAGAAAATGCCACCAGCTCTATATATATTTAAGCGAGAACTATTTAGGTTTGGTCAAGAGGGAGGGAGGTCAGCTGGCCAGGTATCATGATACCGTCAAGTTCACAATAATCTCTGTCTGATAGCAAAGCTGTCTGAGTCCCTGGCCGGTGGCCCGAGGGGATCTGCTAGAGGCTTCATCTGACTAGATACTTTGCAGTTGGATGTTGGGCTCCACTGTCCTCCATAGCCTTCTACAAATTGGTGTTCACAACTGAAACCTGATACTTTCCCTTCATCATATTTGGATTTATTATCATCTTTGGGTCACACAGACTGGCATGGTTCTTCCATGTGGACTTAGTTGACTCCTCGCTTAGATGGCTGCTTGCTTGAATACAAGCCTTTAAGATCCCAGGTACATTTCCAATTGATGGTCGGGCATCATCTGCTTTCTTCACCACACTTTGCTGTAGCATCGTAGTCTTCAGTGATCCCTCCATGAAGGCAAATATCGAGCAGGGTCATGTTATGAGAACTTAACTGTTCTTGGGTTAGGGCTAGAATTACATGGGAACCCAGAATCCATCTGCTTGTCCACTGGTTGAAGCTTGAATGACTCTGGTTTACTTTGGCGGTCACATTATGACAAAACCACAAAACAAGAACAAACAACAACAAAAACAAACAAAAAAGAAAAACATATCACTCATCCCCTGGGGTATTAGGTAACTGCACTGATAACATCAACAGTTTGTCCAATGGAATAGAATTTAAGGTATCATCGATATGAGGAGTTTGTATGAGCATAGTCCACCTGGGAGCTGCAGTCCAGGAGTCCTTGCTTTGTACAGATTGATTTCCGAATTGATTGAGTTCTGTTGGTGCTAGGGGGAAATTTCCTGTACCATTCATTGCAAGAGCAGATCCTTGCCTATCAGATTAATACCCGTCATATTAATGCAAGGGGAGCACCTTGCATTAATATATATATGGTGGAGGTGGGTCCCCTTTCATTGGACACCCACTGAGTCAGGGTTCAACCCAAGTTCAACAATCACCATTGCCACAGTCTTGGGGTGGCCATCCTAATTTCAGTCCTAAGTCCAAGGGTGCAGGTAGTTTTGAGGAAAGCCCCGTTTGTTCAGTGGGGCTTCCATGTCAAGTCCTTCTGGTGTGGTCCATGAGGGATGTCCTGTTCCCTTGTCAGGCTAGTGTCTAAGGTCATCATTGTGCTTAGTCCATGGTGTGGTTCAGTGAGGGTTGGGTAGAAATGTATGTGAAGTGTTGACCCAGAAACACAGAACAAGGTTTATTCTCCCCTTAGGGTCCCTACAATCTCTGCTTAGCAGCCCTTCCCCATGTGAGTTTGCCCCTCCCCATTTACCCACCACACCCACCAGCAGATATATCAGCGTCTGCTCAGAAAGGCAGATGCTCGCCTCCCCGGTCTGAACTTGACTTTCCTCTCATGGTCTCCTCTCACTCCTATGGGGAACCTGTAGCAGCTGAGTCCCAAGGGTGTGTGGCATCAAGAGACTGTCTTCTTCCTTTCCCCCTACTCTCCCCCTCCTGACCTCAGCCAATGAGAGGTCTCCTCTCTCAAGGGGGTCCTTACGCAGTGCGCAGAAGGCGGGTGACGCAGGGCTCATGACTGGGAAGCAGACTTTCTCCCCCTTTGTTTGAAATTGGCCTCTAAGATCTGTTTAATTGGTGTTTCTCCTTATAGTAGTGGATTCCTACAATGTCCTTTTGTGGCTGACTTCCGTCACTCAGCATAATGGTTCTCAGGTCCGTCCATGCCATGTGGCGTACCCTGCTGCCATCACTGTTTTTTAAGAAGCCCCAGTATCCCACTGTGTGTATGTACCATAGTTTCTTTATCCATTCTGCCACTGTTGCGTATTTGGGCTTCCAGTTTCTTGCTATTGAGAACTGTGCTATCAACATGGGAGAGCATACATCCACTCGTGTTGTGTCTCTTATTTCACTGGGGTATCTGCCTTATAGTTGTATTGCTGGATCGTATGGGGTTTCAATTCCCAGTTGCCTTAAGTATCGTCATATCATTTTCTACAAGTCCACCAACACTGTTGACGAGTTCCAATCTCCCCACAACCGCTCCAGCATTCGTTGTCTCGTTTTGTTTGAAATCGGGCTAGCATTGTGTGTGTAAGGTGGCATCTCCTTGTGACTGTGAGCATTTTTCACGTTCTGTTAGCCATTTGTGCTTCATTTTCGGTGAACTCTCTGTCCATGTCTTTTGCCCACTTCTTAATTGGGTCGTTTGTTATTTTCTCACCGAGCTGTTGTTGAGTTCTGTTAGGTTTGGGTAATTAGACCCTTGTCTGCTGTGTTGTTGGTAAAAGTTTTTCTCCAATCGGTGGGCTCTCGTTTTACTCTTTTGATGTGCATAAGTGATACATTTTAAGCATGTCCCAGTTGTCTATCTTGTCTCCCGTGTGCACGTCTTTATTGTACTTGGTAGTCAGTCTATGTATGCCCTCACGTTTATTCCAGTGTTCTCTTGATGATCCTGAGAGCGCTGGGGTTTACATCTAGGTCTCTAATCCGTCCTGGGTTTGTTTTTGTGCTCTTTCCATACAGAGGTATCCTCTCAGAAACTCACGGGCAGGTCAACTGTGTCTTAGCGGGTCCCTCTGAGTCATCGTTGACTCGGGGGCAGTGAATAGACAGTGGCAGGTAAGGAGGGCATAAAGCAGAGAACTTCCGACCCAGGTTTCTGATGTCTTCTTCAGGGTCCCTGCCCCAACCACCCTTCCCATCTCCACCATCGGCCATCGGTGGGGCTGCAACAATGGACTCACACACAGGACTGGCGGTGTTTGTCAGTCTGTTGCACTAAAAGTCGCCTTAACCAGCGTGAGAAAGAGCCTCAGGTCCCCCAGAATGCGCTTCCCTTAGTCACCACCGGGGGTCAGCAGAGCCCGCATTCCGGGAGCCAAGCCACCCGCCTGGGTCCCGGTGGCCGGAATCAAACCGCAGGCCCCTGGCATCGAGTGGATCCCACCGCGACGCTGTGAAGGGAACCCCAGGCTGCAGATCTTCACAAAGCCGCGGGACTTAAATCACGCCCTACGCTGAGTGGCTGGTGGGTTCAAACCACTCGCTTTGGGGTCAACAGCCCACCGCTTAAACCACTGCGCTACCAAGCGGTCTTCCCAAACCCAAACCCAACACAATGCCTTCGTTTTGAGCCGGTGCGGTGTGAGTTTACTGTCACTGTTCACCGGAGTGGAAAGCCCGGTCTTTCTCCCGCCAAGGGGTCTAGTGCTTGGGAATTTCTAGGTGGAAGTGGCTCCCTAAGTCGGGGTACCTCCTCCGATCGGTTCCTTTAAGAGTTAAGTTTCCGGAGGCCAGACTTAAGGTCCGGGAGGCTCGGGGGTCAAACCACAGGCAGGGGGTCGGGGGTGGACGGAGCAAACTTCCGAAGTTGATGCCCGTTTCTTTCGGGGGCAAAGCTTGCGTCTCTAAGCCGTCTACGGGAGCGCGGGAAGCGGAGCCCCCAGGGTCTCCCCGCACCCAGCCGGGAGGAATCGCGGCGCAAGGGCGAAAGTCTGGGCGAAACCCACATGCCATTGCCAGCCGGAGCCTCCCCTCCCGCAGGGTGTATCCAGGCCGGCCCATCGGCCGCCGGAGAAGGGGTGTGGGCAGGAAGGCAACAGGTGTGCAGTGGGGCCCGCCCCTTCTCAGCAGGTGAATCGGCCCCCGTTCCCACGGATTGCGCTCCACTGGGCTTGTTCCGAGTCGGACGGAGCCCGGGGCGCCCCGGGGCGCGCGGGCACCTCCGCGGTCAGCTGGTCACTCCCCTCGGCCCCTCCGGGCTGGGGCGCACCTGGACCAGCCCATTTCCGGGGAGGGAGGCGGAGCAGCCCCTCCCTGCCGCTACTGCCCGCTCCTCCGGGAGCCCAGCCCTGGGATCCCACCCACCCTGTGTACCTGGGCGGATCCATTCCCAGGGCGCGCGGGGTGGAGGGCGGGGAGCGGCTGCTCCGAGTCGGGCAGTGCACCAAGCGCCTCTCTCACCAAAAGTCAGAAGTGCGCGCCCGATCCACGTTGTCTGGGCTTAGAAAACTCCTAAAACGCGGTGGGGTGGGGACAAGGAGCGGAAGCGGGAAGGGGCGGAGCGTGCACCCCTTCTAGCCTTGGTTCGCTCGGCGCCCCTTGCCCGCCGGGTACCTGGGAGGGGACGCGCGGGACTGTAGCGCCTAGACGGCGGCGATGGCGCTAGCGCCCCGCAGGCTCTCCCTGAGTCTGGGGTCCTGCTTGGTCGCCTCGGTCCAGGGGGCACTTGTCTGGCTCTTTTTCGGCACCTTTTGTATAGGTACGGGCTGTGGGCAAGGGCTCCTGGTGCTGCGGGGCGGCGCGGGGGCACAATGGACGGCGGATGGGGGAGGTGTGGACAGAGTTCTGCGGGGCCCGGCAGGCGGGAGAGTTTAGCACGGAGCTTTGGGGTGGGGGGGAGAGGGAGGGCAGCGAAGAGCCTGGGACCTCCCGACTTGTCTCCGGAGAATTCTGTCTCGGGGGATTCCTTTTGGGGAGCGTTCCCCGCCCTGGTCCTGAGATCAGGAAGTGAAACTCCTTGGAGCGCGAGCCCGGGAACAAGATCCTTTGTGGGGTAGGAGTGGGGGGCCCGCCCGATCGCTGGAAGAGGCCGGGAACTTGAATATTTCTAAGTCTTGGGGTAACGGGGAGGGGGCACGAGGGCTGGATTCCTTGTTTCCTGGAGTGCGAGATCCCAGGTCGCCAGTGAACGCTCCTGGGGCGGGGGGATTCCTGCGGGGCGGGGGGGGGGGCAGGGGTCCCTGCCCCATACCCCACTCCCCTCCTGGTGAGGATGGAAATAAGGTAAGGTGACCAGATTTTAACATTGGTACAGTGGGACACCATTGATAAAATTCATATCCTGGTGAAATAGCCACACGGCAGCCGAAAACAGTATACCCTAGCTTGTCGTGCGTTCTTTCAAAAATTGGGACTTTTTAAAAACGACGTGGGACAAATTGTTAAAAATCGGGACTGCCCCGCCAAATGCGGGATGTCTGGTCA
Organism: Tenrec ecaudatus; assembly: GCF_050624435.1. NCBI lineage: Eukaryota > Metazoa > Chordata > Mammalia > Afrosoricida > Tenrecidae > Tenrec > Tenrec ecaudatus. Next base: position 21,155,063 of record NC_134547.1, read on the forward strand.
CCTTAAAACAAGGAAATGCCTGAAACCTTCAGCTGCCCACTTTCCCCTGGAGGTGCTGGGTGGGGGTGTTCCCTAAGGAAAAATTAGGAGGCAGATGGAGGATATATTGGGGGGTGGGGGGTGTTCAGCCACAGCCTGCAGAGCTGCTAGCGGGCACTCTATAAACTTTGCCCACGCTCACCAAACCCAGGGTAACTTGGAACCCTTGCCAGTTCCTTTGAAGGGACCTTGGGCATTGATGGTAGTGGCCATCTGGGCTTGCCCTGGGCAGGTCACAGACTGGCAAAGACTGGCCAAGGGCAGATGGCCCGGAGGGTTGAAAGGAAAGAGGTGGACAGGACATTCCAGGTGGGATGTTGTAGCCCCTGCTACTTCAGCCCTGTGGATCCATCCGCAGGCCCCAGTTATCCTCCTCCTCAGCTGATCCTGGGGATTAAGGAGTAAGGTGTGTCTGGTGCTCTGTCAACCATAGATCTTTACATGTCAAGCCAGTGACACGCGACACTGGCACTCCTCTGAGCGGTCCTGAGACAGCGGTCCTCACTGACTCTCCTCTTGCCCTCAGCTCCGGCCAGCGGCATCCAGGTGACCGTGTCGAACCCCTACCACGTGGTGATTCTCTTCCAGCCCGTGACCCTGCCCTGCACCTACCAGGTGACCGCCACCCCTACGGTGCCCATCGTGATCTGGAAGTACAAGTCTTTCTGCCGGGACCGCATCGCGGACGCCTTCTCCCCGGCCAGCGTTGACAACCAGCTCAACACCCAGGTGGCATCTGTGAACTCTGGCTACAACCCCTACGTGACCTGCGATGACAGCGTGCGCACCGTCAGGGTCGTGGCGACCAAGCAGGGCGATGCTGTGACCCTGGGTGACTACTACCAGGGTCGCCGGATCACCATCACAGGAAGTACGTTGGGCAGCATGCGGTGGGGAGGGTGGGGGGAGACAGGGTGGTCACTCTTGAGGGTCATGTCAGATGGGACAGTCCCTGACTCAACAACAAACACTGATTCGGGATCTAACACATACCAAAAGGAGCCCTGTCGGCGTAGTGGGCTCTGAGTTGGGCTGCTAACGACAAGGTGAAGGGTTCAAATCCACCTGCTGCTCTACAGGAGAAAGTTGAGGCTGTCTGCTCCTGCCAGGATCGACAGTCTTAGAAGCCTTGGATAGGGTCACTCTGAGCTAAAATGGACTTGAGGGCAGGGGTTCGGTTTAGCTTGGTTTGGTTTGGGGCACCACCTACCAGGCACCGTTCAACCCAATCATCAAACCGCTTCACGAAGCTCAGTTCCCGGTGAGAGTCGCAGAGCAGAGCAGCATGGTGCATCCCACCAGGCACTGGCATCTGGAGAAAATGGGGTCCTGAAGATAGGGCTGGGGGTGCTGCAGACACCACCTTCAAAGTCAGGAGCCCCGGTGGCGTGAGAGCTACATGTGGGGGTGCTGACAGCAAGACCCACAGTTTGAACCCACCAGCTGCTCCTGGTGACGAATTACAGCCTTGGACACTGGGTAGCTCTGTCCTGCCCTGTGGTCCTGTAGTGTTGCCACGAGTCAGCATCGACCCAATGGCTGTGGGTTTGTGAGGCTTTGTTTTGAGCACTAACAACTTAAGAGGGAAATACACTGGTCAGAGCTCTGGTCACCCATTGGACTGCTAGCCGCAGGGTCAGCAGTTTGAGCCCACCAGCCTGTCTTCAGGAGAAAGCATGGGCTTTCTGCTCCCAGAAAGAGCCACGGGCTTGGGGACCCATGGGGGCTGTGCTGCCCTGTCCGACGGGTCAGGCAAAGGCCCTTGGGCACACTCTGGTAGTGGCAGAGCAGGGGCCGGGGGCTGTTGGGACTCTTGACCTGACAGAGGTGGGTAGAACCAGCATTGTCAAGGTCAAGCCCTTCCTTTTTCAGAGACGGGTAGAACTGTGATGAGATCTGTGAAGCACCGCCCCCCCCCCCCACACCCCGCTTCAGGATCTGGGTCCCAGATGGTGAAAAATAATCTTATAAAGGTGTGCCCTCCCTGCTTTCCACACGTTGACTGGTAGAGGCGCACTGTCATCACCATGGTACAGGGAGAGAAGTGGCCCAGAGAGGTTGGTGACTTGCACAGCAGGGGCACGTGGCTGGTAATGGCTGGGCATCTATTTATTTATTTATTGGGGTGGGGGGCACATGTGTGTTTGTTTTTACAGCGTGCCTGTCACAGAGTATTTGTTTGGTGTGTGTGTGTGTGTGTGTGTGTGTGTGTCTTTAAACTTGATTGTGAACGAGGTGGAGGAGGACAGTAGATGATAGGCGTACAGTGTTGCCTCGGTGCATGCATTGCCACCCCACCACTCGTCCCACATCTACCCTGTCCTTTCTTAACCCTTCTGAGCGTTGCCCTTGGGTAGATGCTGCCTTTTTTATCTGAAACCGTGGACAATCTAACGTGGTGGTCAGTTCACTTCCAAACTTGAAGGGTGACGAAGGGCCATCGTTGGGGGGTGGTTCCCACCAGTCTATCCAACCCGTAAACTGGTCTCTGTGTCGATGAGTTCTGTTCCCCATCTTCTCCCACTTCTCTCTGGAGTCTTCCTTACCCTGGGATGTTTTCCAGAGCCGCTGGCTGTGGTCTCCGGGCACCATCTGCAGCTTCTGGTCTCAGACGGATGTTTGCACGGTCCTTTGGACTGTTTCCATATGTCTCGATGTTCATCTTCTTTCCTCTTAAGCGAGCCTAGAATTTGAACCCTGGCCTCGGAGCTAAGAGGAGAAGGGGGTCACTTGTTGGCGGCCTCAGGAGACTAGGCCGCCTCACTTTGTCCAGGCCATGGGTAAAAGGCAGGGTTCCAGGGGCCGGGTGGGAAGGACCTGCTTGCCCTGAAATTCCCTGGGCATTTCAGCCTTCAGCATCCTCCTCTGCTTGAGGTCAAAAGGTTCCTTGGACACGCAGCCTACAGAGGCGCTCTCTTAACCCAGGGGCCTCTGCAGCCTGGATCAGGCAGGACACTCCCAATGCCGAGCCTGCCCTTTGAGCCTGGGTGGGATCAGGCTTTCTCCAGGGCCCATTCTCCACAGCCCAGAAAGCCTTACAGGCCGTCCATTGTGTGTGTGTCCCCACAGGAAGTCCAGTACCCCGGGAGCTTCCTCTGTTTTCAGCTTGGAGGATGGAGACAGGAGAACTTACCTTTGGGGTCCCCGTCATGACCAGCTGCCCTAGTTTCCCTAGTGAAAGTTCTTGTGTCCCAGGCAGACCAGGACAGTGGCAGGCCCTGGGTGTCCCTTCCAGGCCTGTTTGGGGGGAGGTGGGATACCTGGTGAGACGGCCCTCTTTCTACTTTCTTAAACAACGTGAGGCCCATGTGTCCCCTCCACCCCACCCCCTCCATCAGCAGCCCGCAGGGGGCTATGAAATCAGATCAGGTGGACCCCCCTCTGCAGTGTGCACAGATGTGGAGGAGACCCAATTTCCGTTCCTGCTTCTGAACCTACAGCTTTAGGGGCAGAGCCCCGCTGAGTCATCCCAGGGCCAGACGGGGGCCTGGGAGCCGGGTGTGCCGCGCAGGAAGGAGGTGGGCCCAGACCTTGGTGTTGATCAAAAGGAGCCGGAAAACCACGCTTCCATGGGTTTTGAAAACATCACACAAGCCAAACAAAATGCACAGAGGCCCGGGTCCCCTCCCTGCGAGCCCCGGGTTCAACCCCCAGCTTCTGTTCTTTTGATGTGGCTGAGGGGGTTCCTGCCCGCTCCTTCAGCTCACCGTCAGGATAAACTCCTGAACTCTGGCTTTGGAGCTGCGTGCTCAGAGTCTGGAAGCTGCCACTCTGTCGGGACACGAGAGTTCTCCTCTGGAGGACTACAGGGAGTCAAATTCTGGGCTCAAGGGGCCCTAGCAGCATCGTGGGCAATGCATCGGACTACTAACCGCAAGGTCAACGGTTCGAGCCCACGATCTGGTCTAAGGGAGCAAGATGAGACGCTGCTCCCCTAAAGATGGACAGCCCAAGAAATCCACAGCACCAGTTCTGCTCTGCCTCTATCGGGTTGCTGTGAGTTGGAATTGATTCAATAGAGTGAGAGGTGTGGGTTATCAATTCAATGAAAGGATTCAAGGAAAGGGCTGAGGCTTGAACCCAGCACTTGGGCTAGAGCTCAGACTAGCTGTAGCCCCATGCCTGCCGGGATGTCACCCTCCCACCCCCAAGTCGCCCTTGAGTCTGTTCTGAAGGGCACCTTATCTGGGTCCTGTTACTACACAGCCCCCACCCCACTCCTGGCACTCTGTCCTCCTCCCGCTTATCATCTGATAGGGGATAGAGTGTAAGGTTTTGTTTGTCCCTCCAAGTTAGAACCAAGTCCTCTGTAGAGGCAGGGGTCCAGGCAATGGAGCCCTGGTGGCGCGGTGGTTAAGCACTCCGCCGCGAACCGAGAGGCGGGCTTGCTGCTCCCAGTGGGAGGAGGATGTGGCCAGTTAGCTGCCGTGAAGGTGTGCATCTTTGGACATATTGGGGCAGTTCCGTCATGGAGGGTGTCGCTCTGAATTTGCATCGGCTTGAGTACAGCGGGTGGGGGTTGAGGGGGGGGCTCTAATTTTAAATTGTTGCACAGACACCAGGGCAAGGCATGTAGTCACTCAAGTCTTCTATCGTTCCTTTGCGACTCAACCATTTGTTACCCAGTCACACGGTGACATTCCCCGCCTGGTGTATGTGGCCTTTCTCCCTCTCCTTCCCCAATGCCTTCCTTTCCCGTCCATGTCAACTCTTTCCCCCTGATCGCCTCGTCTACCTCGGCCGTGAGCACACCCTCGTTCACGGGATCTGCATCCCAGAGAGGTTCAATGGAGCGCCAAGTTCGCCACAGATAGTGTTGCCAGCGATGCATACCGTTTGGTTAAAAGGAGGCTCCCGGAGATAAGTTCAGTGTGGGGTTCAAGGTGAAGGTGCTCTCTGCACAGTAGTTCTAGGGGTTCTGCCAGCCTCGATGCACCCAGAACCCCGGGTTTCAGGAGAATAAACATTATTTTCTGCATTCCCGCCTCCCTCCCCTTTTGATAAAGTGTCTTTAGACGCTTACCAAAATGTTGGGTCTCATCGGCAAGAAGGCCAGTTGGGGAGCCAATCAACTGCATGTCTGTTTCCCAGCCCTGGTCGGGTAGTGAGTGGCTCACTGGGCTGCTAACTGGAAGGTCAGCAGTTCAAAACCACCAGCTGTTCTGTGGGAGACTGGTGAGGCTTTCTAGTCCAGTCAAGAGCTAGTCTCAGAAAGCCCCAGGGGCAGTTCTGCCCTGTCCTGCAGGCTCCCTGTAGGTCAGAATCTACTCAACGGCAGTGAGTTTGGTTGGGTTTCAGCGGCTCCCAGCTGTTCTTCCTCTTGCTCTGGATGCATAAAGCCCAGTTGTTGTACCTTGCACGGGTACCCATAAGCTTTTCAGAATGCAGGCCCTGTAGCATGAACTAAGGGCAGAAGAAAATGCTCTGTCATGCAGTTGATTCCAACTCCTAGTTGTAACGTAGGGTGGAATGGGACCCACAGGCAGAAACTCTACTACGGGAACAGAAAGCCTCAACTTTCGCCCGCAGAACTGCTGGGGGCTGTGAACTGCCGAGCTTGTGCTTAGCCGCCTCACTCATCCCCTGCCTGCAGGAGGTGGGACAGAACCCTCCAACACTGGCACTGTAGCAGGCTGATGAACCGGGACGTCCGGTGAGACCAGGACCTGCATCCAGAAACCAAATCTCATGAGTGTTTTATTGACCAGCCCCACAGAAGCCACCCCACTCCCTTTTTTTGGTGTGGGGGAAAAACAAAGATGTATATGTTGCATTGCCACCTGCCAGTCACACCGACTACTGGTGGAAGAGTTTGTGGCATCGCTCCCAGCCCTTGAATTGATACAACTTTTCCATCAGGAACTCAGGGCACCCTCCCCCTACCTCTGCTTCTGGTGACCGGTAATATAACTCTCTTCTCAGTCAACATGGGTCCTCCAACAGTTAGCTTGCTGTGACTGACTCACTGTTCAGCATCATGTCCTCCAGCTCCACCCATGCTGTAGCCTGCCATCTGGCCTTCATGCCTGCTTCTGGCCCAGCCGTAGTCCATCATCGCATGTGTGGACCACATTGTAGCCATTCCCTGGGTATGACAGCCTCTATCTATCTATCTGTCTATCTATCTATCTATCTATCTATCTATCTATCTATCTATCCATCCATCCATCCATCTGACAGTCAGTTTGGTTTGAGTTTGTGTGTGTGTGTATTTTAATTGCTTACATATTATTTGAGGACTCTGCAGAAAGTGTGCAGGAAAACTCCATTGCCCTTTAATTCTATTTTTTTCCACAGGCGTTTCGAAGCCCCCTTGTTGGTCATTAGATTCTTCTTGGAGATCTCTCATTGCCATCGAATCGATGCTGCCTCCTAGCGCCCCTGCAGGGCGGGGTAGAATGGCCCCTGGGGGTTTCTGAGACTGTCATTGTTTAGGGGAGTAAATCACATCCCCCCCCCCCCCCCCACCGGAGCTGCTGATGGTTTCGAACTGTGGATCTGGTGTATCTCCGCCCAACACGTAGACAGTATGGCATCAGCGCCTTTTGGGTATATGGTTTCCAAAAATGTTCTCCCCATCAGAAGTTCACCTTTTGGCTTTCTGGGTGGTATCTTTTGATGGACAGAAATTTTACATTTCCACGAGGCCCTGTTTTGGTTTTTGCTGTTGACTCTTTTGTTATTGTGTCTGATGGATACTCCATTGTCCAAAGCTCATCCCAACAGCCAGGCCCCTGGGTGTGTTTGCTGCTTTTTCCCCTAAGAATATTTTGGTTTTTACTTTCACATTTAGGTCTTGAATCCATTTTGAAAATAGTTTTGTATATGATACAGTGAAGTGTGAATCCGGTTTCATTTTCCCACCTGTGGACATTTGATTTTCCCAGTACCCTCTGTTGAGGAGACTCTTCTTTTTCCATTGACTGGATCTGGTCTCCTTGTCAACAATGAGTTGATCATAGAAGGGTGGGCTGGTTTAGCTCGGGATTCCTCCTCCATTCCTTGTTCCACGTGCCTCTTGTTCCACCAGTACGAGGCGGTTTGAATTAGTGCGTAACCTGTTTTAGGTCAAAAGGGTGAGTTTTTCTTCAAAATTGCTTCACCGATTTAGGACCTCTTGCCATTCCATACAAATTAAGGATTGGTTCTTCCAAATCTATACAGAAGGCTGCTGGAATTTTGGTTGGCATTGTGTGTTAGTCTGGGCACTTTAGAGAAACAAATCCACAGAAACTCATATGTGTAAGAGAGAGTTTTATATAAAGGGTAAGTGCACATCAAGAAAACATCCCAACCCAGTGTGCTGCCCAAGCTCACAAGTCCAACATTAATCCATATGTCGGACACCAATCCACAAAGGCCTCCTCCATCTCACAAAACACACGCAATGGCGCTGACTGCAGGAGGAAAGCCGAGTCAGTGAATGTGTAAGCAACTCAGCGCTGGCAGGGGTCTCCACACGGGTGCTCCAGCACCCAGGGCTGCATCGGGGTAGGTCCATGTGGCTTTTCCTTGGGGATGCCCTGCAGGAAGTGAGCCTTGACAGCTGAAGCAGGGAACTGGCTAAGGCAGCTGCACCCTGGACCTCCTCTTTTCCTCTGCCACTCCTGTTATCACCCAATGGGCACATGAACAAAGTGGACATGGTGGCAGGGATGGAGGTCATGCATGGGCGACATCCACTCACCAAGGCTGACTTGGCCACTGCCACTGCTGAGTGTCCCATTTGCCAGCAGCAGAAACCAACATTAAGTCCAAGATATGGGACAATTCCTCGGGGAGATCAACCAGCAACTTGGTGGCAGGTTGACTACATAGGACCACTTCCATCATGGAGGGGACAGTGTTTTGTTCTTACTGGAACAGACACCTACTCTGGATATGGATTTGCCTTCCCTGCACGTGATGCTTCTGCCAAAACTACTATTCGTGGACTTACAGAATGCCTCGTCCACCGGCATGGCATCCCACATAGCATTGCTTCAGATCAAGGAACTCACTTTACAGCAAATACAGTGCGGCAATGGGCCCATTCCCATGGAATCCACTGGTCGTATCATGTTCCTCATCATCCTGAAGCTGCCGGCTTGATAGAACGATGGAATGGGCTCCTAAAGACACAATTACGGCGCCACCTAGGTGGCAACAACTTGCGGGGCTGGGGCAATGTTCTCCAGGAAGCTGTATACGCCCTAAACCAGCGGCCAATATATGGTGCTGTGTCTCCAATAGCCAGAATTCATGGATCCAGGAACCAAGGGGTGGAAGCTGGAGTGGCACCACTCACTATTACTCCTAGTGATCCCCTTGCAGCATTTTTGCTTCCTGTCCCAGCAACCCTGTGTTCCTCAGGCCTGGAGGTCCTGGTCCCGAAGAAGGAACTCTCCCACCTGGAAACACAGCACGGATTCCACTGAACTGGCAGCTGAGAATGCCCCCTGGCCACTTTGGGCTTCTCATGCCTTTGCATCAACAGGTCAGGAAGAGTGTCACCGTACTGAGTGGGGTGATTGATCCTGATTACCAAGGAGAAATTGGACTGGTACTACATAATGGAGGTAAAGAAGACTATGCCTGGAATCCAGGAGATCCCACAGGCCGACTCTTAGTGTTACCATGCCCTGTTATTAAAATAAATGGTAAGTTGCAGCAACCCAATCCTAACAGGACTTATAATGACCCAGACCCCTCAGGAATGAAGGTCTGGGTCACCCCGCCAGGCCAAAAACCACAGCCAGCTGAGGTGCTGGCCGAGGGCAAAGGTCATACCGAATGGGTAGTGGAAGAAGGTAGTTCTGCCTGTCAGTTAGGAGCACAGGTTGCATTGAATCAGTAGATGGCTTTGGGTAGTATTAACATCGTAACAATGACTAGGTCTTGGGATCAGTGAGCGTGGAGCCTCTTCCTTAAGTCTTTCTTCTCTTCCAGCAGTGTTTTCTTTGACTGTCTTTCATATCCCTGATAAAATTTATTCCTAGATGTTTTGTTCACTCTCTTAGGTGCTAATGTGGATGGAATGGTTTTCCTAATGTCTCATTACGTGTGTGTCGAAACTTTGGTTTGGGCTTCAAGGTAATAATTGACTTTATAGAATGAGTTTAAGCAACAAACATCCTAGCGTCAATGATTTTGTGTTTGTTGACCTTGTACCCACTTGGCTAAATTTCTCTGGTAGTGCTAAGCGCTCTTGGAGTGGTTTCAATATATAGGATCGCTTTATTTTTCTTCCCTGGGAAGAGAGAAAATTTTGTTCTTTTCTGCGTTGAATACTTGAATGCTTTTTTCCCCCTTGCCGTATTGTCTGCCTAGTACTTCTAGTACGATAGCAAACAGGAAAGGCAAAAGCAGGAATTCTTAGCTTGTTCCTGCTTTTAAGGGTGAAGCTTTCAGTCTGTCTCCATTAAGTGCAGTATTTCCTAAATTTATTTTTTATTTAAAAAAATTTTAAGCACAATATTTGCTGTTGGGTATTTGTTTGTTTGTTTGTTTTATGCATAAGTGTCTTTAATCAATCTTCCTTTCCATCCCCATCTTATTAAGGGCCCTTATCAAGAGGGGGATTTTATTGAATGCCCCTTGTCCATCAGTAGCGTTGCTCATGTGGTTCTTCTGCTTTGTTCTGTCCCTCTAATGCATCCCGCTGATTTTCTGACATCGGACCAGCCTTGCATTCCTGGACCAAATTCCATTTGGTCTTTAGACTTGGATTCTGCTTGCTAATGCGTATTTGTCGAGGATTCTGGCATCCGTGTTCACAAAGGATATCGGTCTGTAGTTGTCTTATGGCATCTGTAGTCTTGGCATCAAGGTCATATTGACTTTATAGAGTGAGTTATAGCATTCTAGTAGCTTTGTGAAAGTTGCTTTGACCTAAGGGACCCGCCCTTTGAGAACTCTTGTTGCTTAGGATACCAGATGCTTCCCACACTGACAGTAGTAAGCTGGCTGCTGTTGTGTCCGTTCCAGTTTGACACCATCGCATGTGTCGCACAGTAAAAGGTCTTCCGTAGGGCTTTCAGGAATGTGACCTTCCAGAAGCATGTCACCTTTCTCCCGAGGCACTTCTGGGGAGACGTACTCACCGGCCTTTCAGTTAATGATCGAGCATTTGGCCATTTGTGCCACTTAGGGGAACCAGTAAAACATGGTAGGCATTCAGTCCTCGCTGAATTAATGAATCAAGTACCTATCTGTGAACATCGCCGCGTGCCCAGGATGCTGAAGCAGAGAAGGAAGGTGAAGGCAGGCAGGCAAGAGGCGCAGGGGGAGGGCGTGTTCTCGGGCCCATCTCCCAGCCAGGTCCTGGGGACTCAGATTGGCTCTGTCCTACGAGCCCACAGCCGAATGTGGGTGATGGGCAGTCAGTAGCTCCGGTGCCAGGTGGGGGAGCTACGAGGGATGGGGCACTTCTGAGCTGAGGCTTGAGTCATGAAGGGAATCTGCCTAGGAAAGGTTGGAAGAACATGGTGCCAGGAGAGTGGGCAGGCACACAACGTGTTTGGGGACCGCAGAGGGGAATGGTGGGGATGAGGCTGGCATGGGAGCCAGTGGCTAGGTCATGCCAGAGTACAATGTTTAGAACATAATGGACATGGTTGAGAGGAGGATTCTTCTGTGGACATGAGCCTGGACTGGGACCTGGGAGAGGAAGGTTCTGGATCTTACTTTCCTTCAAAAACAGTGCAGTGTTGTGGGTTGGCACACACACAGCCATTGCCCTTGCAGAGCTGCCCTGCAGAAGGACAGTGGGGACTTGGGGCAGGGTGGCAGGCAGGTCAGCAGAAGCCAGGAAGAGACGGGGACGAGGTGGCGATTTCTTGGCTGCGATGTTTGTTGGTGTCTCCAGTGAGCCCAAGGCGGAGTCGCCGGGTGGGTCCCACCGTGCCCCACACTGGTGAATGGCAATAAGAATTAACTAATTAGGGCCTGAGGAATCAAGAGGAAACTGGATATGCTAAAAGACATTAATTAGGGCTCAATTAACAGGCTCCTGGCCCTGGGCTGCTTGAGACAGAAGCTTCTCCAAGCCCTGGATCTGACCTGGAATGCAGGGCACTCAGGGAGGGCCCATCACTCCCTGGCACATACTACACACCCACTTTCTCTCGCTGCCAGGGCATGTCTGATTCCTGAAATCTGGCCTACTTACCTCTGCCGCCTTCCCTGGGCCCATCCCCCAGTCAACCGGAGGCGGCTCTGTGGCAATTCTCACAGGGCGGTCGAGACTGTTGCTTCGGCAAGTGGCTCAGAGTGACGGTGGCCATCACCCTGACCGTGAACGCCGAGGCTGGCGTCTGACCGCCCCGCAGCACTGCGGGTGGGCTGTGCGCTTGGGCTCCATCGGGAGCTCTCCAGACCCAGTTCCTCATCAGTAAAACAAGAGTGAGACTAGTCCCCACCTCACAGACCTGCACTGGCTGGTGTGGAGCCTTGCCGTCTGTTATGGTGGGGTGCTGTCGGGTCAGAAGGAGACGCTGGTCGGTCCTGCACCATTCTCACAAGGATTCTTATGGTTGAGCCCATCGGTCCAGCCACTGTGTCCATCCATCTTCCTTCCAACTCAGTGACCCTAGAGGACTCGGTCCAACGTCCCGGTGAGGGTTCCAAAGGGGTAAATGTTTCCCGGAGCCACCTGTCACTTCTTGCTCGCACAGCGTGGCGAGCGGGTCTCGGGGCCACTTTCTGGTTGGCAGCTGAGCCAACGCAGGAATGCCCTGGGTCTTAAGAAGGGCTCAATGCCCCGTCGATTCCTCAGCAGTCCCGGAAGCTCCCTTTCCTGGAGGGTCTCGGTGGGGAGGTGACCCTGCAGGGCTGGACCCCCTTCCCACGAGGGGCCCCTCACACTGTCTCCTTCCGTCCCAGATGCTGACCTGACTTTTGACCAGACGGCCTGGGGGGACAGCGGTGTGTACTACTGCTCCGTGGTCTCCGCCCAGGACCTGAAAGGAAACAACGAGGCCTATGCTGAGCTCATCGTCCTGGGTGAGTGTGGGGGGCGCTGTGCCCAGGAGGGAGGGAGAGATGGGGCTGCTGCTTCCTTGCCTGCCTTCTGCCTCCCCCCTGCTGGCTCTCTGGGGCTTCTGTCGCCTGCTTTGCACCTCCCCCCCAAAGAGCACGACCAGTCACTTGGGTTTAATTGCGTCATACACCCCCCTCCCTCCTGCAACATATCAAATCAGCCTGAGACACACCCAGAGGGGAGTCATTCTCTCTCTCTCTCTCCCCAGTCTCAGGAAAATACAGAAGTGGCCAGAGCTGACTGTGGGTGAACGGGAGGAGGCTGGGCCTCCCCTCTGCCCCATCCCCAAGGCCACGCATGACCTCAGAGCCCCTGGCCACAGCTTAGGGACTCTGTGCTCTGCTCTGTTGGGACAGCGCTGTGGCTTAGACAGAGTAATGCCCAGGGGGAGGGGGGTGTGGGCTAGTGGCCCCTGCCCTGCCCGGGACCCAGGCCCTATGCGGAGAGGAGGGCTTGCTGCCGACACATATAGTCTCGCCTTTTGTGGGCTATACGTGAGCCTGCCGCCCACTGCATGCGTGGTGGGCGGAGCTGCACATGCACCGAGGTCCCTGGTGAAAGGTCCAGCTGGCATCAACGTCCCCGAAGTGCAGGCTCAGGGCCAGCCTGTCAGGATAGAACTGCCCCCGCGGGTTTTCGAGGCCGAGAGTAACTGGTTGTGGGAGTCGGCTGCCTCCTTTTTTTCCCCACGAGTGGCTGGTGGTTTCGAACCGTTGACCTTGCAGTGAGCAGTCCAGCATGTCCCCCACTGTGCCTCCAGGGCTCACAGGCACTCAGGAAAGGACAAGAGAAACCGGTAAACAGCGTCTTAGCCCGATCCTGAGTCGAGGCCTGGTCAGGAGCCTAGGTGGCGTGGTGGTAGCGCGTTCAGCTGTGGGGCCGAAGGGTCGGCAGTTCTAAACCACCAGCCGCGTGGGGGAAAGACCGGACTGTCTCCTCCCCAAACAGCTGCAATCTCTGGACCTCACTTGGGTCATTGTAAGTCGCCGCTGCCTGGCTGGCAGTGAGCGAGACCCGGCTAGGCTTTGAGACTGTTGATGTACATTCTAGAACCTCCCCTGGTGGGGGGCAGGCATACAAAAAAGAATGCCTGAGCGCTGGGTGGCGGGTGCAGCGAGCCCGGGTGCGTGTATGTAATTGGGGGCAAAGATGCTGGTGGGGTGCCGAGGGGAGACCAGGGCACAGAGCGTGTGCTCGAAAGCAGGAACCGTGGCGGGTGGCACCTTGCGGGCTGCAGTCCCGGCTGCAGGGGGTTTGGCTGTGGGAGGGCCTTCCTGTGAAGCCAGTTTAGAATTACCCTAGGGGGCTTCCAAAAGTCCGTGGAAAAATGGAATGAAAAGATAATGGGCAGCTTTCCACCAACCTTATTGTATTTAATATAATTTTAAAAATATAGAACAAATATATACAATAAGGTCTATAATAAATATGTCTCTTCCTTTCTAAAGAGAAACATTTTCTTGGGACCCCAAAGCTAGAGTGAGCCTTAACTAGAGCTGTATGCTGCCTTTGCTGAGTGGACTAGCTGGTCAGTGTCACGTGGGATGGGTGGATAGGACCTGTTATGGCACCTTGGGCCTGTCGTCTCTTTAGGGCAGCAGAATCCCTTGTCAAATGAGAAAGCAGGTGGCTTCTCGAAGCAGCGCCTGCATTGGGCAGAGGATAGAGGGGAGGAACCCGCTAGGGCCTCTCTAGGCCACCAAGCCCTCTCCCAGGTGTCAGGGGCAAGGTGGCCTGGGCTGGCTCTGGCCAGCATAATCTCCTCTTTCTCTTTTGTCCCTCCAGGTAGGACCTCAGGGGTGGCTGAGCTCTTACCTGATTTTCGGGCGGGGCCCATGGAAGGTATGGGGGGGGCGGCTGAGTGAGGCTTTTCTTGGTAGTCTCTTCTGTCTCCCAACTCCCCACTTACTGCTGCCTCTGGTATTCTTGCCCATCTTAAACCCTGCTCCCTGTGGGCCCCCCACTAAGCCCACCCACTTGGTAGCATGTAGTACCCTGGCTCTGGGCTGGCTGAGGAGCTGGGTGTAGGCAGGGGCTCCTGTGACCGGTGCCTTTGTGCTCACCTGCTCTGTGATCTATGCATCTGGTACCTTCTCCTGTCGCTTATTCTCACTAGCCAATGGGGGGTGGGGGTGGGGTCCTTCAGTTTTGGAGGGGTGTGGTCTGCTGTCCCTGCCGCGCCCCAGCCTCTGCCACGTGAACCCAGTGAGGGCTGCAGCGCCCTCCCCGCCCCCCTTGCAGGCTCTGCTTGGCCCTCTGCCCAGTCCCGGCTCCCCACCACTCTGGTCCCCCGTTCCTCAGGCTAAGGACTTACCCTCCTCTCCTACAGACTGGCTGTTCGTTGTTGTGGTCAGCCTGGCCTTCTTCCTCTTCCTCCTCCTCCTGGCCATCTGCTGGTGCCAATGCTGCCCCCATACCTGCTGCTGTTATGTCAGGTGCCCCTGCTGCCCGGACAAGTGCTGCTGCCCAGAAGCCTGTAAGTGCCCCTCCCATGGGCCCGAAGGGAGGAGAGGGGGTCCTCACCTGTCTCTCAGGATCGTGCGCTGGGCAAGCGGGTGGGCAGTAGTTCCGGCAGTTTGGGAGAAAGTAGCCCAAGGAAGGGCCCTGCTGTTTTGTGTCATCATTTGCATACTTGAACTTTCATATGATTCACTTATCTTCAGGGTCTTTTGTTGAAAGTAATCCATGAATTTTTTTTAATTCAAATAATCGAAAACATTATTCACTGAGAAGAAAGCTCCCTTTAAGAGCAAGGTCTCAGTGAGAGAGCTAAGAAACCAGCAAGGTTTTGTTTCGAAACACAAACACACATTCACACAAACATTGCACTTTTACACAGAGATGATGTGTCCTGGTGGCGTAGTGGTTGCGCTTTGGGCTGCTAACCTCAAGGTTGGCAGTTCGAAACCAGCACACTGCAGGAGAAAGATGAGGCTTTCTACTCCTGTAAAGAGTGACCGTCTCGGACACCCACGGGGCAGTTCTGCCCTGTCCTAGTGGGTTGCTATGCATCGGCATCAACCCGACAGCAGGGAGGTTGGTTTGGTTTGGGGGGGTGTGACTTGCAGATGGGACCACCTGGCGCACTGAAAATGAAGAGGAGGGACCTGCTGATGGACAAGGAGCAAGAGCCACAGCCTTCGGGATGGCTGACCCGTCAACATATCTCAACACAAAGTCCAACAAAAAGCCACCACTGTTGAGTCACCAGAGACTCTTAGTGACTCTGTAGAGCACAGCAGGAGCACCCCATTGGTTCCCAGGCCACACAGCTTTATAGAAGACATCTTTGTCCCACGGGGTGGCAGGCAGGTTTGAACTCTTTACCCAGAGCTCCTCCCTCCACACGAAGACAAGTCTTTGCCAGTGGATGTCGGTGCAGCCTGGACTGAGGTGGTAGAGGGAATTTCGGAGGATTCTCTTTGGCTCCTTGGTCCCGGCCCGTGGAAGCAGCGGTCAAGGAATCGAAAGGACCCATTCCATCGGGCACAGCCACAAAAGAACTCTTTAATGTGAGCCAAGGCTAAGATGCTGGAGGACTAAGCCGTGCCTGACCCAAGCCTTGGCGTTTTCCGTCATCTCCTATTTGCATGATAGCCAGACAATGAATAAAGGGGGCAGAAGAATCGAGGCCTTAGAATGACGTTAGGGAAGAATCCTGAAGGCGCGTGGACTGCTGGGGAAGAACAGGGACCTGTCTTGGCAGGTGCTAGCACAGCCAGAAGGGGGAAATCAAGCCCCCGTGAGAGGGACTGACAGTGGCTGTGACAGTGGGCTCTCACACAGCGCTGGCCGTGTGAGGGCACTGGTTCATGGACAGCGTCACCACGAGTTGGAACCAACTAGACAGCGCCTAACAACAATGACAACATTATGTTTAAGGAGCCCTGGGGGGGGCAGTGGTTAAGTTCTCAGCTGCAAACTGGAAGGTCGGTGGTTCGAATCTACCAGCTGCTCCACAAAGACCTGACCTGGTGGTCTGCTTCTGGCAGGATGAGAGCCGAGGACACCGCGGCTCAATGTGCCGGCACACAGGACCTGGGAACTATGTTCAGGGACCTAGCTAGTACGTCCCAGGGGCCCCTGCGGATGTTTGGGAGACTGGAAGCAGACCTGGGATGGAGCAGGGAAGGAAAGAAAAGGAGGGCGGGAGGGAACAAACAGGGAAAGCCACTCTTAGGGAGTCTCTTGAGCGCCTTTCAAGAGTGTGGTGCTTCAGCACCTCTGTGCACAGGCCCAGGGGCATGACAGCAAGAATCAGACTGGTGTTTTCTGAGCCCTGGTACTAGGGCAGAGGAGGCCTGGCCACATCTAGCCAGGTGACGGGTTTGCAAGCCAAGTGAGCGGCTTCTCTCCAAGTCTCCGCTTCCTCTTCCGTAAACGAGTGCCTCCAGCAGAGGTGTGGTCCTCCGTCCCCTCCGGATCGGGGTCTTGGTCACTATTAGATGCGGACAGCAGTGATGGTTGTGGGGCCCTTGATCCAGACCAGGCTGCCCGCTAAGTGTTAGACGAGTGGGCGGGGGAAGGGGGCTTCAAAGAGTTGGTGGGGGAATTCCACTTTCTTTAATTAGTGTGTTTTCCCCATGGACACTTCCAAAGCCCCCTCATCCACAGGAGTTCACCCGAGCCAATGGATTTGACAGGTGACCTGTTCCTCAAAGGATTGCTCCCTTAGAAGAGCACCCACCACTTTCGGGAGCAGCGGTTCTCAACCTGTGGGTCGCAGGCCCCTTTGGGGGTCAAATGCCCTTTCACAGGGGTCGCCCGTTCATCACAGTAGCAAAATGACAGTGATGAAGTAGCAACGAAAATCATTTGATGGTTGGGGGGTCCCCACAGCATGAGGAACTGTATGAAAGGGCCGCGGCATTGGGAAGGTGGAGGAACCCCTGCTCGGGAGGTGAATGCCAGCCTGCCCTTTCCTTCACACCGTTGTTTTAAAAGTGGGGCGCTGACTGCTCTTTCCCAGATGGGGAGGCACCTCAGAGGGTTGTACGCAGGTTTACAAAGACCCCCATAAAGAAGTGGCCATTGCTGTGGATGCCATGGGGGGGAGGGGGGTCCTCCCTGTGAACACCCAGTCAGAGGCTGTAATTTCTGCCCTGCCCCTACAGCCCTCATTGGCCCTTCAGGGTGTCTGTTGCATCTCCCACCACTAATTATGAGAGGCTAATGAGCACTTCCTGTTGGGATCCGAGAAGAAAGGGGCTTGGGACCAGAGTGGTGAGAACAGCCCCCCCCCCCCACCAAGGAGCACAGCTTCCTCCCCTGGGGAGGAAGGCAGCTAGCAGGCTTTGGCTTTGAGCTCCCTGGAGTGGAGTAGCAAGGGCTTGGGGGGCCCCCTGAGTTGGGAACACTCACCAGCCATGTTTGGGTGTCCGGGCTGAGGCAATCTCACGGCCTTTGCTCTTGCCTTGAATATATTCCCTCCGTATGAGTCAAGGACCCAGCGGGCATGAGTCGCCAGTGGGCATGAGGTCCACCTCCAGTTGATTCCTTGTGCTTGAGTGGGGGATTGTCCCTACATGACCCTGGCCTGTGGGGACACTGGGAGGCTCAGAACCCGGGCTTCACCCACTGTGGTTTTGGAAGGACCTGGGCCTGGTGGGTCCTGGTAGCTTCTGATAGGGTGGGTGCCTGGAGAGTTGAAATTTTACACAAAACCTTTTGATGTGGTCACCAAATGTCGGCAGGGCACCACACCAGCCAAACACAACACCCTGGCCCACTAATGTGCGCTGCCCACCCAGAAATGGGAAGTGCCACAAAGGTGGGGCCTTGAGGCCCGGGTCCCTTAGCCTTAGGGACCCTGCAGACATGGCATGCAGACTGGAAGGGCCCAGTTACTAGGGAGACGCCACAGCTGGGGTGACCAGCACCCATAAGGCAGAGGAGAGCAGCCTAGGGCCTGGCCACCGCCTCATGCTGCCCGTCTGTGTCCTAGTGTATACTGCCGGCAAAGCAGCCACCTCCGGTGTCCCAAGCATCTACGCCTCGAGCACCTATGCCCACCTCTCCCCTGCCAAGACACCACCACCTGCTGCCATGATCCCCATGGGCCCCCTGTACAACGGCTACCATGCAGGGCATCCTGCAGATTTTGACCGGAACAGCTCAGGTGAGGCCTGGGGGAGCCAGGGGCGGCTGGGGTCAAGGTTGGGCTGGGAAGCAATAGGAGTTATGGATTTGGTGGGCAGCCACTGATGGCCAATCTCTCCCAGTTGGTGGCCACAGCTCCCAGATGCCCCTGCTTCGTGACACGGACAGCAGTGTGACCTCTGGTGAGAACGAATCCTTGCGAGTTCCTGGGTACCTGCCTGGCGGGGTTGGGCGGGATCAGCTCGCACCCTCCCAAAGAGGCCAGCTTGTCACCTCTATCGACCGCCTGCCCCTAGATGTCCGGAGTGGCTACCGGATCCAGGCCAATCAGCAGGATGACTCCATGCGTGTCCTGTACTACATGGAGAAAGAGCTGGCCAACTTTGACCCTTCCAGACGCATCCCCCCCGGCGGCCGTGTGGAACGGGGTGAGCTGCACCCTGGGGTGGAAGGGGGGGCAATACCCCACATATTAAAGCTGGGGCTGAGGCTAGGCCTGAAGGCCCCAGGTACTCCTGATTGGGGCGGGGGGGGGGGGGGGGGGCCTTACATCTGCCCTCAGGAGTCTGCAATGTCCCCCTACTAGGGAGGCTTTCCTACTGAGTTAAGATGGGTTAAGAGGGCGTCCCCCAGTGCCACAGTGAGAAGTGGACAAGAGCGTGCATGTCAGATGACAAATCTAGGGTCCTCTAAGAGTCCCGCGCCACATGGGTGGCACACGGTTGACCCCCCAGCAGTCAATGACACCCTCCTCTCTACAGCTCTGAGTGAAGTCACCTCTCTCCATGAGGACGACTTCCGGCCCCAGCCGGTCAGGGGCCCGACACTTACCCCAGTCCGGGAAATGGAACGAGGTCGGCGGTCCCCCCAGAACCCCAGGAGGTGGGAGCACGAGCCCTCAACGGAACAGCCCAGGAGCCGCTGGGGGGCTGGGAGGCCCCGGGCCCACTCTGTAGATGCTCTGGAAGATCTCAGCCGGCCAGGCTCCCCTGAATCGAGGAGGTCGCCCCCCAGCAGTGGGAGGAGAGGCCGCGCCTATGCACCCCCCAGAAGCCGCAGCCGGGACGACCTCTATTCCCAAGATGACTCAAGGGAGTCCCCCTATTCTTGGGAGCCCCACTATGATGAGCTCCGCTCGGGGCGGCGCCCGCATGCTGAGTCCAGAGCCTACGATCCCCGCTCCCGGAATCCACCGGAGGACAGCTCCAGGCCGGCGAAGCCTCTGTATGACAGGGTGCTTCTGGAAGAGGCTTTGAGGAAAAAGGGGGCCAGGGAAAGGAGGCGACCCTATATGGACGACGAGGAAGAGGAGGCCTACTACCGCTCCGAGCCCCCCCCTTACACGGAGACAGACTCGCAGGCTTCCAGAGAGCGGAGGCTGAAAAAGGTGAGCCAAGTCCCTGGGGACCCTGTCTGCGCCCCCCCACCCCCATCTCCCAAACCGCCCCATCTCCCAAACCGCCCCATCTCACAGACACCTTTCTTTTTCTGTTACAGAACTTGGCCCTGAGTCGGGAAAGCCTGGTTGTCTGATCCCATGTTTTATATGTAGCTTTTGTACGTGTGTTTTTTCTAATTTGAGAAGGGAATATTCATGGTCTTCCCCTTCCTGAACCAAATAAAATGTGTAATCGCAGGCCTGAGACGTATTTGGGTTTATTTTTGGGGGGGCGGGCTTAATGTGTTTTGCTGCGCGGGGTGGGGAGAAGCCGGGCGGGTGGGGTGTGTGTGTGGGGGAGGACAAGCCGCGGCGCGTGGGGGCTGTGTGGTGGCAAACACGGTTAAACATGTTAAACATGCCCAGGTGCCCCCTGCCCGGCCCCTGCCCCTTATCTGAGACCCTGCGCGAGCCGGGAAGTGCCCAGTCGGCCGGCCGTGTCCCTTTCCTCCAGCGCCGAGGACGTGCTCGACGTCGCCGCCGGCTGGCCCTGCGTGCGCGCTCCTGCCCCGCCCAGACGTGCGCATGCGCCCGCGCCTCCGCGCAGAACCGCCGGGAGCGCGCGCGCGCGCCCTCCTCTCCCCTCCAACCTGGTTCACCCCCACCCCCACCCCCGACCTACTTTACTGTCTCCCGGCCCGGGCGGCTGCAGACCCCTCTCCGGACCCCGCGGAGCCCCGGCCCGGCTCGCGATCCGCCCGGGCGGAGCGCGGGGTACAATAGCGGCGCGCGCGCGCCCGCCCGCCGAGGCCCGGGCCCGGGCCCGCGCGCGCCCGCCCGCCCGCCGCCCAGGACAGCGCGCGCGCGCTCCCCGGGGGCTGCCCTCCCCCCGCGCGCGTCGGTCCCGGGCTCGCGCCGCCGCCGCCGCGTGCGCGCAGTTCAAGTAAAGGAGGAAAAAAAAAAGGGGGGGGGGTGATAGAAAGCAGCGCGGCTGCAGCAGAGATCGGCCGCCGGACCGGGCCAGGCCGGGCCGCGGACGCACGGGCGGGCGGTCCCGGGGACGGGCGGTGGCCGCTCCGGGCGGGCCGTGCTGTTGTTTGCTTGGAAAGTCGCGGCGGCGGCCGCTCCGGGAAGGAGGGCGCGGGCGGGGGGCAGCCGTGCGGCGGCGTCCCGGAGCCGAGAGCCGCCTGGAGCCGGCGGTCGGGCGGAGGCAGCGGCGGCTGCAGGAGCGGCGGCGGCGGCGGCATCTCCTCCTCACATGACCCCACTGTTTGTCCCCGTGATCAGCGCGAGCGGCTCCCGTGTCTCCTCCGTCCCCTCCTGCCGCGCGGCGTGAGCGCCGGGCTAGGGGCCCCCCCTGCCCCCCGCCCCTTCCCCTCCCTCCCCTCCCCTCCCCTCCCCCCCCGGGCCCCTGGCCCTCCCCGCCCCCACCCCCCCCATGGACATGCTGGACCCGGGTCTGGATCCCGCTGCCTCGGCCACCCCCGCGAACGCCGCCAGGTAAGGGCGCCAGGCCGGCCCGCGCCCAGCGCGCCGGGGCCCCGGCCCTTTGGCCTGGCGGCCGGGCGGCCATGATCCCGAGCGGCCGCTGGGCCCAGCTCAAAATGGAGGCTGCGAGGGAGGGGTGCCCGGGGCCTCCTCCTGGTGGACCCCGGCCCCCGGGGGCGCCCCTGGCTCCAGATGGAGCCGCGAGGCCCCGAGGCCTGCACCTGAGCTGAGGGCCGGGGGCGTGGACGGCGCTGACCCCCGCTCTCCTCCGCCCCCTCTGCAGCCACGACAAGGGACCCGAAGCAGAGGAAGGCGTCGAGCTGCAGGAAGGTGAGTGGGCGCGGGGCCCGCCGGAGCTGCGGCTCGCGCCCCAGGAAAGGGGCTGGGGCGCCTCGGCTCGGCCGCTGACCGCACCCCCCACCCCCCCTCCGGCCCTCTCGGACCGACTGCAGGCGGGGACGGCCCCGGGGCCGAGGAGCAGACGGCGGTGGCCATCGCCAGTGTCCAGCAGGCGGCGTTCGGCGACCACAACATCCAGTACCAGTTCCGCACAGAGAATAATGGAGGACAGGTGAGCGGCGCGCCGTGGGTGATTGGAGGGCTGGGAGGGGGCCCCCCAGCCTGGCCCCTGCCCGAGCCCAGCGCCGGCTTCCATGCTCTGCCGCCCCCTGCAGGTGACATACCGCGTCGTCCAGGTGACTGATGGTCAGCTGGATGGCCAGGGCGATGCGGCGGGCGCCGTCAGCGTGGTGTCCACTGCTGCCTTCGCGGGGGGCCAGCAGGCTGTGACCCAGGTGGGGGTGGATGGCACCGCTCAGCGCCCAGGCCCCGCCGCCGCCTCTGTGCCCCCGGGCCCCGCAGCACCCTTTCCTCTGGTAGGTGCCCAGCAACTCCAGGGGGGATAGAGGGACACCCGCTTTGGGAGCCCCAGGGGGCGGAGCAAGTGGGACACTGGGCCTTCCTTCGGGCTTCCTCTCAGGCCATCTGGGCTACCGGTCTGGTTCTGCAAGGTGCATTCTTAGGCAAGCTGTCTGCACCAGGCCTCAGTTTTCCTTTCAAACGGGGCCTGATGGTAACAGGACACTAAGGTTAAAAATATATATATGGCTAAACAAGTACTTGCCAAATGACTGCCAAACTCCCAGACTCTCTGGACACATGGACACACTGGCGTCACCCAGAGATGTTTCTCGTCCACACAAAACACACCATGAACCTCAAGCATGCCAAGGGGGTGGAACTGTGGGGGAGAGATGGTTACGGTGGCCTCTGTCCCGTCCGCAGGCTGTCATCCAAAATCCCTTCAGCAATGGTGGCAGCCCGGCCGCTGAGGCCGTCAGTGGGGAGGCCCGCTTTGCCTATTTCCCAGCCTCCAGTGTGGGCGACACTACGGCTGTGTCGGTCCAGACCACAGACCAGAGCTTGCAGGCCGGAGGTAAGGGGAGAAAGGGGGCCAGGGCAGAGGGCAGGGGCACCTACAATCCTACTAGGGAAGACATTCCCCACCCCCGGTGCCAGTTCTGTCCTTAACGGTGGCATGAAACACCCCCTCTTTGCTGCAGGCCAGTTCTATGTCATGATGACCCCTCAGGATGTGCTCCAGACAGGAACACAGAGGACTATTGCCCCCCGGACCCATCCCTACTCCCCGTATGTACAGCAGCCTTGGTCCCGGGGCAGGGGACAGTGGGAGGGCCGAGGCTAGGGTGAACACTTTATGCATTTGGCGTTTTGCTTCAACTTCAGTTTTGTGAGTACGGAGTGCACCCTTGTGTAGCTCTTTCTCAATGTGGGCTTGTCGCACGAAGATTTTCAAGTCGCATTGGTGGGGCTGTGGTTTAACGCTACCCTCCAGGTTAGCAGTTCAAGCCCCCCCCCCCTCCCGCCACTCTGAAAGAGACCAATGAGGCTGTCTGTGGATGTGAAGACTTGCCGTCTCAGAAGCCCTACATGGGGGCGCCATGCGTTGGAACTAGCTGGATAGCAGTGGGTTTGGGGCTTAGTGCTTCATAAGTAGGAAAGGGAGACCTGGTAACTGGTGCCCCCCACCCCAACCCCCCTGGCACCTTTTCCTTCTAGGAAAATCGATGGAACCAGAACCCCCCGGGATGAGAGGAGGAGAGCTCAGCACAATGAAGGTAAGGACCAGGTGGGGCTTCTCTGGCAGCTCAGGCCACCACCCTCGCAGGTACAGTTGGTCCTGGCATTTGGAGCCACAGATGGCTGTTCTAGCCCGCCACTGGGCATCCAGGTGCTGGTGGGGATAGCCCTGGTGGTGTAGTGGTTACATGTTGGGCTGCCAACCACACAGTCAGCTGTTCAAAACCACCAGCTGCCCCGAGGGAGAAAGGAGGCTTTTGAGCCCCATAATGAGTGAGTCTACCCTGTCCTGAAGGGCTGCTGGGAGTCGGCATGGGTGACAGTGACTTTGGTGTTTGGCCTTTTGGGAAAGACGCCGGGGAGTGAGCAGGGAGGATGTTGGGCCTGGTGTCTGGAGCTATTGGGGTGTGGGGAGGGCATGGACGGGCCCCGTGTTTTAACGTGTTTGGCTGCGAGTGTGAATGTGTAGCCAGGACCCCCGTTAGGAGGTTGTATACTTACATACGGATTGCCTGCCTTTCTTCCACATGAAAAATGGGGTGATCTGGCTCCCCTAGATCCATGGATCCACATAGCCAGTGCAGGAACAGAGGGCAACTCCTGGAAGTCATTCACCCTACGGGGTCCCCACTGTCTGAGGGGAGGGGACAGTCCTTCGGGGAAGCTCACATTCTCCACCCCCACGGCTACATTGGTGGGACAGGGAGCACCCCTGAGGAAGAGCACCTCTCCTTCCCATGAGCACCACACCCCGAGTTCATTCCCGCCATCACACTCTGTCCTCCCCCCACAACAGCCTTGGCAGGCCAGTGCCAGAGCTACCCTAACACCCCACTAGTGTCATCGACTGACTGAGTGTGGGCCGTGCGGCCTGTGCCGGCTCTGGGGCCTGATCTGCAGTGGCTAGGGGGCCCAGAAAAGGGTGGGCTGGGGTCTGACTGCTGAGGAAGCCAAGCCACGTGGCTGGCAGGCATGGGGGCACCCGTGTGCAGTGTATTGAGAGGACAGCTCTGGAGGTACCCCCGGAAGCCTGCAGCGCCAGGGCAAGGCCCTGGGAGTTCGGGTGAGGTGGGGCGGGCCGGGGCACTGGGCTCCAGGTGCCTTCCCAAGTTCACCCACGGCAGCTCCCAGAGTGAGGAATCAGGCCGTGGTGTGCCAGGCTTCATTCAGGTGTGCCCCCGTGCCGGGAGCTGGTTTGCGGGGACGGCGAGTGTGAGCTTGGTTTGGGGTAGCGTGAGTTTGAGGGGTCTTCGGTGAACCCCGCTCAGCAGTCCTGGTTCTGCTTGCTGGCTGTGTGACCTTAGGTTGGACCTTAACTCTGCACCTGCTTTGTTCTTTGTACAATGGCATTGGCCCAGCTGCCCTGGAGGCTCATGGTGAGACCCCCACCCCCACCTCTCTAGGTGCGGACTCCCCCTGCAGTCCTGTATCGTCCTCCCCCTACAGAAACCCCCTCTAGCAGCGTTGCTCTCACTCTCCTGGTAGGTCCTGCCCCCTCTCCTCACCTGCGGGTTATTTGAGTGGCCATCTGCCCCTTCCCCGGTGTCCTCAGGCAGGCTGGCTCATATCTCTACCAAATGGCTCTGTTTAAGGTCACAGATAAGGACGCCTTCATTGCCAAATCCACGGACTTCCTTTCCTGGTTCATCTCCAAGCATCTGGTCCTGCTTCTATGTGTGTCACCCCATCCCCCCCCCCTTTTAGGAATATCGCTTCTTTGTGTTCTCCCCTCTGGTTCTGCACACCTGGCATCGCCCTGGCTATTCCCAGGTGTTCCAGATTTTCCCTGGAAAGCTCGCTCTGGCTCCTGAAGCAGGGGGATCACCCGCCCTTCCTGCCTCTGAGAGGCCAGCAGTTGCCATGAACCCTGCTCACATTCGCTCACAGCAATCCTGTCACCATCTCCCGCTGTCTTCTCTAACCCACGCCCCTCGGGAGAAGGCCCGGTAGCGCGAGTTGCGGAGACGGTGGCTGGAAGACCACCAGCTTTCCCAGTGCCAAACTTGCTGCCCTCCTCCCTGCAGGTTCCCGACAGCCTCTCCTACCTAGCACACACCCAGCCAGGACAGAGGCCCGGGGCCATCTTGAGGATCCGCTGTGGCCAGAGCAACCAGAAATCTAGGTCTATTGAAATCTGATCTGTTGGTGCTGTTGATGTTACTAAGTCATTGTTTTCATCTGTGAGTCAGAATCGATTCGAGGGCAATGAGGTTTGGTTGGGGAAGTGGAGTGTCCAGTCAAGTGTGGCATCGGACTGCTAGTGGTGAGGTCAGCAGTTTGAAACCACCAGTCGCTCTGCGGGACAAAAGTGGGGCTTTCTACTGCCGTCAAGATTTACAGCCTCGGACGGCCGAACTGGTGGAAGGGGATGGCGGTGCCTGTCCGAGGCTGGGCATGGCACGCCGTTGGCTCTGTGAGGGCAGAGAGGCCTGACATGGGTGCCAGCAACTCCAAAGCCCAGGGCCCGGGGCCCGGGGCCCTTCCCCTTGTTGGGGGACAGCGGCCCAGAGGCACCTGCTGCAGCAGGTACTGAAGCTCCGGTGGGGCCGGGCTGTGCCTCCCCTCGTCTTCACGCACCGCGGCTCCATGTTCTATGATGAAGACGGGATCTGCCTCATGAGGAGACCCTCGTCACCAAGAATGGGCACAAACGGGCCAAGCTGAGGCGGGTGCAAAAGAACCTGACTGCTCAGGGCCTCGTGAAGCTGGATTTCCCTATGATCCTCTGTGAAGTGTGAGTCTTCAGCAGGAAACTCCCTGGCTCAAGGTGTGGCTTCCCGGAAGAACCACCACCCGGAATAAACTCCGCTGGCCTGGAGCCTTCCGCTGGGAGGGGGCGATTGAGCCTGCCGTGTTGGCTGGGTGTTGGTCTGTGTCTGAACAAGAAGACAGAACCAACATGGCTCGGGAATGCCTGGGTCCTGCGCCCTTGCCTGGCCTGCTTGCTTCCAAGCTTGCCCGGGCCCCAGCCCTGGGAGAGGCTACAGCACTTTATAAGCAAGGTCTCTGCCTTCTCCCAGTCCCTGGGCTGTGGGGGCTGTACACAAGTGGGGCGCCCTTTTCCTTCACCTCCCTGGTTCCCTAGTTGAAGCGAATCAGCCATTTGCTACCTGAAATCCTCCTGTGTTGGGCAGGCTGGGGTGACACCAGCCGAATGCTTCCTGCCCAGCTGTCCCCACTCACTCCCAGCAGGATGGAGAGTTTGCTGGCAGTTGGCAGTTGAGGGGACTGGTGTGAGCATCTTCTCCTGCCACCCCTGGCTGGGCTGACCGCTACCCACTACAATAGGTGTTGCACCGGCCACCCAGTTGAGGATGCAGGCCAGGTACAGGAAGGGGAAGGGCAGGGGGTGCCTGGACCTACAGAGAATCGCCCCACTCCCACCTCTAACCCCCCCTGCCTTCGCACCCCCACCCCCTCACCGGCCCTCAGTCCACCACCCTGAGATGTGAGACAGCACCCCAAGGCCAATGCCAATGGCTTTCAGGAACCCATCCATGCCCCCGCCCCCTCGCCCCCCACCTTAGCGCCCTCAGGATCGGTCAAGGGAAAGTGCTGGAGCCCCCCGCCTTTGGTGCCCCAGGAGAGACAGAACAAAGACGGCGTAAATGTGAAGATTTGTCACCAGTCTAGTCCATGATGCTGTGGGAGCCGAGTCTGATCTCTGGAGAGACGGCTTTTGAAAATCCCTTACTGTGCAAGCTGGGGGCTTCTAGAGGCAGGGGGAGCGGCCCCAGTGGGCAGGCCCCAGGCAGGGACGCCTGCTGTGTTCTTTGTTACAGCTTCAGGAACCCACAGGGGTAGTTCTACTCCGTCCTACGTGGTCGCTCCGAGTGTCAGACTAGACTGGATGGCAGTGAGTAGGGGTTGGGGTTGGGTTTGGTAGCTGCGAATTTCTCTCAAACACTAACCGACCTCCTCTTTAACGTGTCGGCTCTCTGTGGACATCCCAGGGACACTGTTTCCCAGCCTTCCGCCGAGGGTGGTGTAGTCGTGGGTTGCTCAGTGGTGGTTTTCCTGCATAGCTTTGCGTTCAGGTTTGACGTGAACTGTTAGACGGTTGGAGAACGTATTCTGCTGGGACCGCCAGCCCTTCGACTTTGGCCATACTTAATGTATCGCCATGGAGCCCCGTAGCCCTCGGTGAAGCCATTTCAACCTGCCAGCTGCTCTGGGGGAGAAAGACCTGGCCCCTCTGCTTCTGTCATGATGAGAGCCTGCCACGGGGGCCAGATGGATCGAACCTACCCGGGGGCACCAGAACAGCCCTGTGGTCTCGGTTGATGAAGGTGCCCACACGCATGCGCTCGAAGGCGTGTGCATTCAGCCGTTTGTCAGAATGTTCCGGAAGCTTCGCTCCGGTCAGGTTGGCTGACGGGTGTTCAGGTTTCTGTACAGCTGTTCCCTGCTATACAGCAGGCTTCTGTTCTGCTAAGTTGCCTGTGATGTCGATCCAATGCCTCTCTTGTTTTTTTTCCAATCCCCTCTTTATGTTTCCATTGTTACAGCCTCTAATTGTCCATCTCGATCCATTCTGTTTCTACCTGTGTGCAAACAGATCTATTCTCCAGGGCAGGATTAGGAAAAACGGGCTTCCGTTACAGAGTAACCACTTCACTCGTGGGAGGTCCAGGCGAGTCTGTACCCGGAGGAGGTGGAGTTGGGGTGGGGTAGCCTTTCCAGTCAGGAAAGAAGCCGGGCTGCTGAAAGGTTACTTGGGGATGGTTTTCTGCTCTTGGACACCCCCAGGGGCGGTGCTTCCCTGTCCAGTGGGGGGGGTGGGGGCTGCCAAGCACCACGGTCCACTCAATGACAGTGGTTTGTTTTTCTAGTGAGGAGATTCAGTGAGAGCTTAGCAGCCTTTTTATTTCTCCATATATTTTGTGATACAACATCCTGCTGCTTTCCAAACCTATTGACTTTAGCCCCCCAAGAGCCAACTAACTGGACTGTCATGCGCGGGCCCATTGCCCGTCAGATAGCATCGCAAGGAGAGCCTGCGCGTCTCCGGGTGCTTGATGCCCTGGTCTTGTCACTGCTGAGACATCCGTGTTGTAGTGGCTACCTTGGGTTTAGGTGTGTACGCATGGGACCGGGTCACTGGGAGTCGTGCAGTTTTTGGGTCAGTCTGGGTGTAGGGCAGCACCGCTCTGGCACCAGTGGGGCCTTCCTTAGTGTTCTGCTCAGCTCCATCTTCAATGTACTGTCATGGCCGTCCCAAGCCACAGGCCGGGCCACAGTGCCACCTGCCTAGGCCCCCCACGAGCGTGAGGTCCAGAGCACGGCATCCCAGGCCTTGACGGCTGTTTGGGTACCCCCCCCCCCCATCCACCATCCCTTTTGTTGGGAGCTAATACAGAGATCATAGTGTTCCCTAGTTCCACAGCTGGTTTGTAACCACTCAGTCCCCTCTTACCCCGTGTCACCCCAATGAATTTCCTGTCACCGTGTCTGGGATCTTGGCACCTGTCTGTCAGGAACCAACCCAAATGTTTCCTCTCCTGGGTTTCTGGCAGAAGCTCCATCCTGTCGCCTCTCCATGGCATCTTGCCCACCCCCACCCCCAGCATCCCCCAGTCACTGCACCCCTGGTGTTAACTCGCGCCCCAGGAGTGAGTGTCCTCCGCGCTCTCGCATTGCACAGCCGTGCGTGAGGGCCCGAGGGACAGATTGGGGTGGATCCCCCTGGGATTCAGCCCAGGAGGTATGCTTGCACCCAGTAGGGCAGGCTGAGGGTTTCCAAGGAGCAAGTGGGGCTGGAGGAGATGCTCCTCCCCCTCCCTTCCCGCTATGGCTTGGGATGGACATTGAATTGGCTCTGCACGTGGGTGCCCCTGCTTGCTAGACCGAGGAAGATGGGGAGGGAGGAATGGAGTCCCGCCGTTGGAAGCTGGGCTGCTAAGGGAGATGGTGAGGCACCGTGCCCCCCCCCCCCCCCCGGGGGGACTGGGCGCTACCGGGTCTGGCCCGAGAGTTCCCCGAGAATGGGAACCTGGCACCCCTGACAGTGCTGCTCAGGGTGACGGAGCTCTCTCTGTGCTCAGGGTGGGCTGGGCGAAGAGACGAGGGTAGAGGAGAAGGGACAGGGAGGAAGGTGGTGGTGACACCGGGGCCAAAGCAAGGTGACCCCTGGAGGTGGGAAGGGGCTGGCCCACAGGAAGTGGCTGAAACCACCTCCCCAGGAAAGCGCAAACCAAACTCCTAAATGGACTCCCGGTGACCCGTCCTCCGAGGAAAGATGCTGGGCTTTGCTGGGTAGAGGGCCACACGTCCCCTCTGAGGACCGGCGGGGTTGGGGGAGTGGGGGGTATACTGGCCTCTGAAGGTATGAAACCCACTCCAATCTCACTCTCATGCCCAATCCTAGAAAAGCCCCCCTACCCCGTTCCCGAAATTCCACCTAGACAGAGACCCAGGCCCTCCTCGCCTGCCTAGTGGGGCCCTTGGGGGCTTCTCCCTGGACAGAGGTGTGGAATGGGGTGACTTCTGGCCAGGGTCCTATGTGCCTGGAAGGTAGGGAAGGGCGGAGAGGGCTCTGCTCCCAGAGGCCTTGCTGTTTCGGACACGGGGCAGCTGCACGGAGCTCAACTGCTGGGAGTTTGGGCAAGATTTTCCCTGAAGTAAAATCACAAATCTGGAGAGTATCTTTGGCTTGTCGTCCCTTGTCTCCAGGATGGGGTTGGCATCAGCCCTGCTGGGGCCAGAGCCCCAAGAGCTGCGAGTGCCGGTCCGGTGAAAGCAGGGGGAGGGGGGCGCTGCGTGGTGGGGGGGATCTGATGTAGGAGTAAGTCCTGCCGTTCGAAACCCACCAGCAGCTCTGAGGGGGAAAGACAAGGCTTTCTACTCCCGTGACAAGTTACAGTCTTCAAAACCCACAGGGACAGCTCTCCCCCGTCCCGTAGCGTCACTTCGAGGTGGAAGCGACTTGATGGCAAGCAAGTCTGGTTTGATTGCAAGATCAGATCACAGGGGAGGAGCCCACGGGGCTTGGCGGGTTCGGGTCGGGCCGCTTGCTGCAAGGTCAGCAGATGGAAAGCACCGGCCACTCCAAGGGGCTTTCTACTTGCGTGCGTTCCCGGGCTTGGAAACCAGGGGCCGTCCTGCCCCGTCCTAGAGGGTCACTGTGAGTTGGCGTCAGCCCGATGGCAGTGAGTTTGGTTTGTTTTGGTCAAGCTGTGGTGTCAGAACGGAGTTAAAAAGCCACGATCCTCGTGCCAAGCTCTTTGAGGAGACCAAGGTCACTGGCCAGGCAGGGTCAGGGCAGTGAGCTCCAAAGCGAAGGGGCTCCTTGCCTGTGGCCCTCCAGTGGCAGCTGACCTCTCCGCACTGCTGGGGCAGGGATGAGAATGGTGAGCAGCAC
The DNA here is from genome assembly GCF_050624435.1 of Tenrec ecaudatus. Classification (NCBI taxonomy): domain Eukaryota; kingdom Metazoa; phylum Chordata; class Mammalia; order Afrosoricida; family Tenrecidae; genus Tenrec; species Tenrec ecaudatus. Next base: position 21,185,546 of record NC_134547.1, read on the forward strand.
AAAGCCGGGTCCTGTGAGGGGAGGCTCAGCCTTGGCTCCGCTCACCAGCATGTTCCCAGTTTGTGACACCACCCATTGTCCCCCACAGCGCTCTGCTTCTCTGCGAGACTTGCTGGGCTGTCTCGGTGGCTACACAGGCCTCACAGGACCACACTCAGACCGACCTGGTTTATTAGGGAAGTAACGGGACAACCCAGAAGGCAGGATACACGTTCCAACCAAGACAGCTCTCTGATGCTTCTCCGCCCTGCCCACACTGCCAGCCCCCCCTGGGCAGCTGCTGCAGGTCTTTAGCTCCTTTGGCATGGGCCCAGAGGCATCCTACCATGCTGTGCCAGCCGGCCTCCTGCCCAAAGGCGCTCGGCTTTCCTGCTCTGTGAGTTACAGGCTGCCGTGGCCAGGTCTCGACTCTAGAAGTTCTCTGGACAGCGCGGGGCTTCATCCGAGACCAGGGAGAGCATGGCTTTTACGAACTAACCAGAGCTCACTCACGTGTGGGGCTCGGCCCGAGGAGGGGATCCAAAGCAGTGCAGGGGCTACCATGCCTGAGCAGACGGGGTCTCCTACCACAACGGATGTGCTCTGTGCAGCAGGGACCTGGGGTCCAGAAGACATGCTCTGCTCCGGGCTCTTGATGGGAACGAGGTCCCTCTTCAAAGTCAGCCCTCAGAAATCGAGCACGATGGCAGCACTGACCAGTCCCCTCAGTAGACAAACAGTCACCTAGTGTACGGAGCAACCTGCCAGCCCCTACATGGGTTTATGCACCTCATTTGCGTAGCAAATAGACCAGGCAAGACGGGAGCAGTGCGTGCCGTAGACCAAGCATGGCTGTGGCCTGGCCAGTGATTTGGGGGCACAATAAGCACAAGTCCAGAAAGGCCACTGAACCCCGTTGTACTGTCCCTCTCCCAGTCTAGCCAGAATTCCTTTTTATTTTTCCAAAGAAGCTAAAGATGTCAACTATGGAAAAGTTATCAATTTTAAAAATTCTGTCTCCAATGTATTTCATTAAAAAAAAACAACACCAAAAACCTAGCGGCCAATAAGCCAAACATGCAGCCCCTCACTCTAACTGACCCCTGAAAGGTGTGCTGTGCGCGTCAGTCGTCTCCTCCTCCTCCTCGGACAGGAATGGGAAGTGGGTCTGGAGCCCGAGCTGCCCGTTCCCCCTCTTCTTGCCCCCCTGGGGGTCACTCCGGGGCGCGGCCCGCGGGCCTCCTTGTCCTGAGACGCGGCCCCTTCCGAGCCCACGGTCACTGTTGATGTCATCCACGCAGTGGAACGGCGGCGGAGGGACAAGATCAACAACTGGATCGTCCAGCTTTCGAAAATCATTCCAGATTGTAACGCAGACAACAGCAAGACGGGAGCGGTGAGTGCACGCGCAGGCGCAGGCGCACGCATCGCCCCGGCCCCGCCCCGCCCGTGGGGGTGGGGGGTGGGGGTGGCTCCGTGGGCAGAGGTGTGTCTGTCTGGGGGCGCTGAGGGACCGCTCCTGACCCAGAGCAAAGGCGGCATCCTGTCGAAGGCCTGCGACTACATCCGCGAGCTCCGCCAGACCAACCAGCGCATGCAGGAGACCTTCAAGGAAGCGGAGAGGCTGCAGATGGACAATGAGCTCTTGAGGCAACAGGTGGGTGCCGGCACCTGGGCGCGGGGTGGGGTGGGGGGGCGCCCCGGAGCCCCCATGCGCCGGGAGCCTCACCCCTGCCTGCGTGTGCCCGCCAGATCGAGGAACTGAAGAACGAGAACGCGCTGCTTCGCGCCCAGCTGCAGCAACACGGCCTCGAGACGGTGGGCGACGGTGCCCGGCAGTGACAGCCCGGGCCCTGCCGCCCCTTCCCCCCAGCCCTTAGCACAGAGAGGGACGGATGCCCCTCCCCCAGCTGCGTTTTTTTATAGTAGATTTTTAACAAAACCGGGGAGACATAATGCATTTCTGTGGATACGGCCCCCCATCACCCACCTGAACTTGGAAACGACATTGCCCCTCACCTGTCTGTCCCCCTCTCCCTCGCCCTACCCCCCACCCCCTTGCCAAGCCCTGGCCCATCTAGCCCTGCCTGGAGGCAAGAGGGAGGGAGGGAGACATGGGCCCTACCAGACCCTGAAGCCTCCTGGGTCTCTACAGGTGCTGAGACGGGGCTCAGGGGAAGGAGGACAGGAGCTTCAGGGGGGTAAGGGGTCCTGCCCAGGGCCTGGACCTAGCAGGGAGGCCACGTCCCAACCTTACCTCTTGTTTCTGGAACCCTGCTCCCCTTTGGGTGTGTGTGTGTGCGTGTGCGTGTGTGTGTGTGCGCGCGTGCGTTTTAATTTTCTTTATGAAAAAAAAAAAGGACAAAAAAAATAGAGAGGTATTTAACTGCAATAAACTGGCCCGAGCGGCCCCCGCCTTGTCTGTCTGTGTGTCTGGGTCTACTGCACTCCTGGAGAGCCTGCTGCCTGCCCCACCGGGTGCCCCGCCATGGGTAGAGGCAGGAGTGAAGGGATGCTTGGCCTCTGGGGCCCCAGGGGTGCATGTGTGGGGACCTGGGGTCAAGGACGAGCCTCTTGGTGCTGGGGTCTTCCCCGGCAGCAGTTCATATCACCAGGACTGGCTCCTGCCTGTCCCTTCTAGGTTGAAGCCCTCCCCCCTGAGCCAACCAATGGTGGGGCCTGGCCTTGAGCCCCTCACCCCCTGGGGAGGGCCGGGGCCAGGACGCCAGGCTTGGCCCGTCAGCCTGTCGCCAGGAGCTGAGGCTCTGGCGCCGGTGAGTGACCCCTGGCCCTGAAGGATGATGAAACCCAGTCTGAGCCTAGGAACAGGGCGCCTGCACCGCTGAGGTGATACCACCATGCCCTACTCGTGGGCCCAGGGCCATTCCCGGGGTGGACCTCACCCCGTCCCCTCCCCAAGTCGAGGCCTGTCTGTCAGGTCACCCTTGTGAATTCTGCCCCCTCCTCACATGTCTCCAGCTGGTCTCTGGAGGCCTGTGTCCTGGGTCTCCCTTTCCTGGCCTCTCCCCTCCTGGAGGCCACGGTGGAGGGGTCTCGGGTAGGGGGGGTGGGGCACAGAGAGAAGGCCACAGACAATTTCTGACTCCTGGGAAGTCATTTCTCAACAGCATGGGTGACAGTGGTGTGCTGGGGAACCAGGGCACCAGCACCCCCAAAACAAAGCCCAGGCATGCCGTGTTCACAGCTGGTTGGTTACGTGCATACTGTCACCCCAGGGTGCCCTGCGTGGGGCTGGGATGAGGTGGGCCCACTCTGCTCTCAGGCGCCAGCCCGAGCCAGTCCTGGAGCAAGAGGCCTCAGAGCCAGGCTATCCACCTGAAGTCTCAGCCATGCTCCAAAAGTCTGCCAGCGAGTCTGTTCCCACGCAGAGCCACCCTGAAGGGCAGAGGGGCACTGCCCCCGGGGGTTCCCAGGCCATCTTCATGGGAGCAGAAAGCTTGGTCTTTGTCCTGAGCAGCAGCTGGTGAGTTTGAACCATTGGCCTTATGGTTAGCAGCCCAGGTCAAAGCTTATACCAAGGCACCGGAGCTGGTAGGGCCCCTGAATGCAGGGCAGAGCTGGGGCTGGTGCAGGCAGCTGGCAGCTACTCATAGAAAGCTGGTGGCCCAGCTGAGTTCACCCAGCGGTGAATAACGGTGGGTATGCTTAGGATAGTGCCTGGCATATAAAGCTTATCCATTCGGAGCTTGCTTTTTAAAATCAATTTTTCCCCATTAATTCCAATTCTTAGGAACCTTATATAGGGTTTCTGAGGTTGTACATCTTTTTTTTTAAATCATTTTACTGGGGGTGCATACAGCTCTTATCACAATACATCCATTGTGTCAAGCGCATGTGTACATTTGTTGCCAACATCATTTTCAAAACATTTTCTTTCTACTTGACCCCTTGGTATCAGTTCCTCATTTCCCCACCCTCCCTCCCTCATGAACCCTTGAAGATTTATAGATTATTATTTTTCCATGTCTTACACCGACTACTATCTCCACCCACCTTTCTGCTGTGCACCCCCACTGGAGGGGTTAGATGTTGATCCTTGTGATTGCTCCACCCCCCCTCCCACCACCACCATCCCTTCCCCTTCCCCTGCCCCTGCCGGGACACTTCCACACACAGCTCACACATCAGTCAAGTCAGTGGTTTAAATAAAGAGGTGTGCAATTGTCACCACCACCACGGTCATTTTTAGAACACTTTTTTCTTCTTTCTTGTCGCTAGCTCCCCATCTGCCCCCAAACTCCCTTGCCGTGGTCAGTGGCATGGAGGCGGTGGCACTGCAGGACAGGGTAGAGCTGCCCCTGTGCATTCCGAGTCTAGCTCTACAGGACGAGAAAGCCCTGTCTTTCCCAAGGCGCTGCTGCTGGCTTTGAACTTGATTCTGCCCTGCCATGGCTTGATGGCAGTGAGTTTCCCCGTCCATAGCCACCTCCCCTCCTCCCCACCAACCAAACTCAGTCCATCTGGATTCAGTGAGCCCGTAGAACAGGGCAGAACTGCCCCTGTGGGTTTCTAAGACTAACAGGAGTACAAAGCCATGGGTTTCCTCCCCAGAGTAGGCTGGTGGTTTTGAACTGCTGACCTTGGGGTTGGAAACCCAACATGTAACCACTCTAGCAGTGGTTCTCAACCTGTGGGTCGCGACTCCTTTGGAGGTCGAACGACCCTTTCACGGGGGTCGCCCGATTCATAACAGTAGCAAAATGACAGTGATGAAGTAGCCACGAACATAACTTTATGGTTGGGGGTCACCACCACACGAGGCACTGCGTGAAAGGGTGGCGGCGTGAGGCAGGTGGAGAACCGCTGCCCTGTGATGGGCCTGCACTACCCGTGTAGTCTCAGTCTGAGGGGCACTCTAAGGCTTGGCTCTGGAGCTTTACTGGGGGGCATCACTTTGAGGGCATGTTGATGGCGACAGGCTGGCATGGTGGCCTTGCTACCAGGATCTGTGTGAAGGGACCCCCAACAGTGCAAAGCTTCCCCCAAACACTGCCAGCTACCTGGGAGGTGCCTGGTAGGTCATGGCTGCCTTACATGCGGGGGTAGCTGGGGGCTGAGGGGGCGGGGGCAGCAGGGAAATGCGAGGGTACCCTGTTCCTGCTCACCAAGCGGTCCAGCTTCTGGGAACAAGGTGAACCTTTTCCTGAGCCCGGCGGGGTGACGTCATGTTGGAGAAAGGGTACCCCAGGTGGCTGCGGGCACACATCCGTGGCCCTGTCTGCCCCACCCCCCTGGACACACCTCCGCTGGCCCAGGGTGACACAACCCTGTTTTCTGCCGCTCTGTTCCCGCTTATCTCTTCCCACCTTTTTGGCGCTACCGCCTTCTTGGAAATGAGTCAGGACAAGGGGGCGGGGGCTCAGCACCACCCCACTCCCCCGCCGGCCCCATAAAAGGCACTGTACCTGGTCCCCAGATACCAGAGGAAGCCCCAGACTCAAGGACAGGACAGACAGCCAGACTTGCAATGGCAGTGACTATTCGGTTCCAGGCTGTCTGCGTCCTGCTGCTGCTCCTTGCCAGCCTGACCAGCGGCTCGGCCCTCCAGGACCAGGTGAGAACCAGGCCAGCACTGCTGGTCCAGCTCCGGGAGGGAGGGAAGCGGGTCTTGTCGCTGCTTAAAGAACGCGACAGGGAGCTGCCGCGGGAGAGGGACTGGGCTTGCAGATGTTGAGGCTTCCTGAGACCATGAAGCTGGCTGCCCCGGAAGCAGACCCCAGGGGCTCTGCTCTGTCCTGTAGGTTTGCTATGAGGCAGCACCAGCTCTGTGGCTGTGAGTTTAAGTTGTTTGGGTATTTTTTAAATGTGTCAAGTGCTACTCAAGACACCCAGACTAAAACAATGCACAAAGTAGACTAGAGACAAGATTAAACGCTAAACTAAATGTAAATAAGATGACATGTTCCGTGCCTGCAGGCCATTTCTGGAATAACGGAAGAGGGGGGTAGGGTGCCCATGGTGGGGGTGGGGGTGGGGAGCACTTCAAAGACTTACCGAAGCTGCTTTGCCACACACGGTGACGTTTGAGTGGTAGCGATCGAGGCCCAGGGGACCCCAGGCCCTCAAGGATCAGACAGTGTACGGAGCGAAGGAGATGGTGGCCTTTGGAGATGAGATCGAGGCAGGGGCAGGGGTCATAGCCCCTAAAATCTAGCGGACAGTTATGTCAGCACTGATGTTTCCTTGGAGGGCGTGGGCTGGAAGACAGGGGGTGGGGGTGGGGGGGGCGTACGATCCAATGGCTGGTACCACAGGCTACTGCACTGTGGAGAACATTGGAATGCTGGGGGTCTCAGTGCAGGGGCGCTTGCTCCAAGGGTGTTGCTGGCATCCAGGCAAGAGAGGGGGTTCTCCCCATGAAGGGCAGCGACTATGGATAGAGAGGGGGACCATCTGGGCTGGGCTTAGGGGAGGTGAGACCAGAGACAGCAAGGTCAGTCCCTAGGGTGCCATCTGCTGGGTGGGGACCATGCTGAGCCCTGCCGGGCACCCTACCATCCTCACCGGGCCTTCTTCTGCAGACAGGACAGCTTGCCGACTACCGGGCTCAAGGCACAACTGAAGCCAAGGCTGGCTTGATGGTGAGGCCTCCCCTTCCCAGCCATCCCCACCTTTCTCTTCCCCATGCCCTCTGGACCCCCTTCTCAGCCCTTTCCCCGCCTGTGCCCTGCCTCTCTTCCTTACTCTGCTTTCTCTCCAGCAGGCGGTGAGCCCTGGCCGAGGGAAGCGGGACACCCACTTCCCCATCTGCGTGTTCTGCTGCGGCTGCTGCTCTAAGTCAAAGTGTGGGATTTGCTGCAAGACATAACGCCCACTCCTCAACACTCCCCCACGCCCCGCGTTTATGCGGCCCGCCCGCCAGCGCTGGGCGAAGGGTCTGGGAATAAAATCGCTGGTTACTTTCTTTTCCAAAAGGCAGTATCTGTCTGTTGTCCCTTCTTCCTGCTGAGAGAGTCCCCATCTCCCAAGGGCCAGTACTAGTGAGTGAGTGAGTGAGTGAGTGAGTAGGTGCGTGTAGGTGCGTGTAGGTGGGCCGAGTGGCCGTGGGAGTGGGGGTGTGCAGGAAACTTGGGGAAGCGAACTTGTTTTCCTGTCCTTTCTTTCCCCTCTTGTAATTTAATCTCGCAACATCAAGGGATGAAATGAAAATCTGGTGAAAACAAAGGCAACAAACTCAAGTGCCTAACAAGCTATTCAAACTAGATACATGGAAGCACACCAGGGACTCCTTCCAGGGCCCAAGTGGAGACTAAGATGTGATTTGCCCTCCTCCCTCCTTTCCTCTCTCCCCTCCCCTCCCCTCCCCTCCCCTCTCCTCTCCTCTCTCTCATGCATGTGCATAGAGTTTTCTGGAGGCTACCAGACGCCTGAATGTCTACCAGATTGTGGGCTTAGGGAACTTGAACTTTACAATTAGCCCAGCGTCACCATCTAGTATGTGAAACACCTACCAACCCAACCCAAACTCACGGTCACCCTCCAACCACAGGGACCCTAGACGTCAGGGTAGAACTGCCCCTTTGGGGGTTCCAGGACTGCAGCTCTTCACGGGAGTGGACAGCCTCATCTTTCTCCCACAGAGCGGCTAGTCGTTTCGAACTGCTGACCTTGTGGTTAGCAGCCCAGTGTGTGATTTATGGCCCTGCAAGGCTCTTTTAAACACTGAGAGATATAACCCACCATTTTCACAGGCTGTTGGGGGCCTCAACAATTTCTAAGAGTGTAAAGGGGTGCTGAGGCCCTACACTTTGAGAACCACTGGCCCTTTAGGGACCAGGCAGTATTGTCAATGAGCAGGACGCGCCAGCATTGCTTAATGGGAGCATTTTGAGTTACGCTCTCTGAACAGCGACCCACTTTGCGCATGACGGGCATAAAGAATATTCGTCACCACCACAAGGAACTATGTTCTCTCCTGTTTCTTCTTGGAAACAGTATCTCTATCCAATTTTCCCACTCTTGAACAAAACAGATGTGAGAAGCATTCTATTTTCATCTCAGCTCCTAAGGGATCAATAGCTCTACAGGGTATGAGGGTGGGGGGCAGTCGGGAGTGGTGAGGTCTGGGACCCCGAGACAGGCTCTAAGAGAGGGTTACCAAGGCCAAACGGCTAGCGCTTCTGGATTTTCATGAGAATGGCAATCTACGATGTGAAACTCCCTAATTAAAAAAAAATACTGGCACTGATTGAACCTAATAGTTTATTCTTTAAAAGAATAACAACACTCCACTGGCCAAGTTAAACCCAGTTAGGATCCACTTGATAGCAATGAGTGTGGTTTAGGGGTTTAGGACTAACCAGGATCTCTGGTGGCACAGTGGGTTCCATATTGGGCTGCTCACCGCAAGGTCAGCAGTTCAAAACCACCAGCCACTCCATGGGAGAAAGATGAGGCTTTCTACGCCCATTGACAGTTACAGTCTTGGAAACCCACAGAGACAGCTCGGTGCTGTCCTATAGGGTTACTCTGGGTTGGCATTGACTGGGTTGGCTGTGAGACAAGACGGCAGCGAAGTAGCCCATCAGTCCTGTACATGACCAGCTTTCTCTTCTGCCCCAGTAACTGTTGAGGCTTGTCCAGAGGGTTTCTGAATGGACTCGAGCACAGAGAGAGGAGCCGCAGACGGAGAGAGAGAGCAGATTCCTGCTCGTTCCCGGTCATCCGTGCCATTCCTCCTATTCTGAAACTGCCTCCAGACCTGTGAGAGGACCGAAGTGTCTCAGAGGACTTGGCTCTGGGGGCGCATGTAAAATTGCTCTGGAAAGCGCCAGAAGTCACCAAGAAGGAATGAGTGTAGTCAATCCCTGCCTTATCACAGGTTCTAAGTTGGTCTGGCGTAATTAGAATCTCTTTCTTGCTTACAACAGCAAATTATAACCTTGAGCGACTGTGACTGACCATCTGAGCGTGACCACATGTCACCCGAATGGGTCCGGTGCCTCGGCCCAATGAATAACCCCTTCAATGGAACAGGAAGGCGTCCTGGCAGGGTAGTGGGCCCCAAGGCAGTGGCAGTTCAAGTCTACCTGCCAGCCACTCACTCCTTGGGCCAAAGAGGAAGCCCTCTGCTCCAGTGGAGATTGATAGCCCTGGAAATCCCAAGGGCAGTTCCAGTCTGCTCTCCAGAGTCCCCACTCAGTGGCAGTTAGCGTCCAGTGGTGGAGAGGCAGAGAGAGGCTGATTATTCGGGAACCAGCCCAACGGAGCATCGCACCACAACCAGGCTGGTGGTGGGGGCGGGGGCAGGGGTGGGGCGCACACTCAGCTCATTTCAGTTGACAAGCACCACTGACAGCATTTCCCTAAACACCAGTCACGTACTTCTATGTTCCAAGGCACCTGGCTGCCCTCCAGGACACCAAGGGACCTGGTGAGCAGACAAAGAGAATGTCCTAACTCGTTGCTTCGGCATCAACTATTTTTTTCTCCTTAGAGTTAGGGTTAAGGCTAGATTTAGGATTAGGGTTAGACTTAGGGTTAGGGTTAGATCTAGGGTTAGGGTTAGGGTTAGACCCAGGGTTAGGGTTAGACCTAGGGTTAGGGTTAGACCTAGGGTTAGGGTTAGACTTAGGGTTTGACCTAGGGTTAGTGTTAGGGTTAAGGTTAAACTTAGGGTTAGGGTTAGACCTAGGGTTAGAATTAAGGTTAGGGTTAGGGTTAGGTTCAGATTTAGATTTAGGGTTAGGGTTAGGATTAGGATTAGGGTTCGACATCCACTTTTTAGATGACTACTTCCTATCCGTCCTCATAGGATTCCCCCGGGAAATGGGCAGGCTTCAAATTAGCCTCAGAACAGGCTCTGAATGGTCACTAACATCCCGACGCCTCGGCCCCTCAGGAGGCGGCTGAAGCCTTCACCCAAAGGACTGGTTCTTCAACCCAGTGGTCACGTGAAGCACTACATGAGAGCGAGGTCACTCAAGCATGGTAGTGAGAGTCACTAAGGCGGCGGTCATGCGCACCCACATCCGCAAACGCCGTGTCACAGTAGTGGACACAGGCCAACTTGCTAGCCGTAAGATGTGCAAAGGAGAAATACAACTGATAGTAGTAAGCGCGGGTTGGCTCTCTTCAAAGACATCGAAAGTGGGGAGGCGGGCGGCAACCCGTGTTGAGCCACGGGTGGGGGTGGGAGTCTCTGGGAGGCAGCACACTTGAAATTGCTCATTACATTGCATGTTTTCCTCACATCTTGACTTTTTTTCAAGGCGGTTCTGGAGAAGGGAGACGATGCTAAGTAGAGGTCTCGAACCTTCGTGGCGGGCCTGTGGTGATTCAGATTGACTGGGTCGTATCCAGAGTTGCCACTGGAGTAGGGGTTGGATGGATCTCAGAACGTGTATATATTTTATTTTATAGTTTAATACATAGTTCTATTGAGATGTCATTCACACACTGCACACTTCCTTAGTTCAGTCACATTTAAAAGAGGTGCACAGTACAGCCAGGACTACAATCAGTTCTACAGCAGTTTTTTCCTGCTTATTCTCATTGTCAGCTCCCCCATTTCCCTCCCACCTTCCTTCCTGCCTCGCCAATAAACCATCATACGGTTATTGTCTCTCTACATTTACCTACCCTGGGTTTCCTATATTGGACAATAAACCAACAAAACAGCAAATATAAAAGTATATATATTAAAAAAAACTCTCAGAGGGGGAAAAATCCTTAATTGAGAAACAAAGCAAGACGTATTAAAACTAGAACAGATTTAAAAATGGGTCCAAAGGGAGAGCAAATGACCATTTCCATGTTAACCCCGTCACGTCAGCCGCCACCTGCTAGCAAGGCTGTTGGCATCACCCAGCTGTGCTCAGAGGGGATTCACCCGAGGCTTCATCCCGGTGGGGACCCTGCAAATGGATTTGGGTTCTCGCTGTCCCCCACAGCCTGCTGCAAATGGATGTTCACCGCTGAAGCTCCAATGCCTTAGAAGTTGTACTTTGAACAAGTCCTCGGGATTGTCTGCTGCGGCCCACCCCAGGGCCACGCTGGGAGCAGCCAGGAGATCTGGGGGAAGGGAAGCTAGTGCCTCTGGCTGGTTCCAGGCCCCTGGCTCTCAGGAGAGCACTCAGCAGGGGGCCCGAGGGCGTCCTGCTGCCTGGAGGCAGTTCCGCTGGGTCTGCATTGTTAGACGCCCTCACGGTGGTCCAGGCTCCTAGTGACCCTGGGCAGCAAGAAACAGAGCACCGTTAATATCGGCTGGGGTTGGGCCCGCTGTGACAGCCAAGCTGTCCCTCTCTCACCGGGGGTCTTCCCTCTTTACCACTGGCCCTCTGCTCTCCTAAGCATGATGCCCTTCTCCAGGGATGGTTCCTTCCTGGTAACGTGTGCCAAGAGCAGGGGGTGCCATCTTTTCATTCCGTCTCCATACCTTCTAGACAGAGCTGTCCGTGCCTCTGAGAGCCCACTGTCTACTCCATGTTCTTTGCCATCCCCATAATTCATAGGCGTCAATTCTCTGCCAGTCTTTCCGAGCCATTGTCCAGATTGTGCATGAGCATGAAGCGATGGAAAACCTTCTGGCTTGCGTCAGGTGCACCTTCGTTTTCAAAGCGACACCTGAACAGATGCTTTTTAAACATGGCAAAGAGGTCTTTGCCGGGAGATTTGCCCACCGAAGCCGGTCGCTGGATTGCCTGATGGAGGCTCCCATCAGGGAAGATTTCGGATCTAAGCAAAAAGAATTTCTTGACGGCTGTGCGGTTTTCTCCATTAATCATGACGTGGCTTCCCGGGCTGGCTGTGAGGCGTTCTGTCGTTTCGCTATTGATGGCTGTAGGCTTTGGTCTTCATCAGTAAGTGCTTCGTGTCCTGATTGCTTTTCAAAAGCAAGCTGGTGTCACCCGCATGGCACAGGTGGTGAACGAGCCTTCCTCCGCTCCTGATGCTTCCCCCCCTAATTTTAAATTACGCAGTAACCCCTGCTCTGTTTCAACATCTGCCTCTTGGTCTGGGTACAGGATCCACACGAGCACAATGAAATGTTCTGGAATTCCCACCCTTCATAATGTCATCCTCCACAAAGCCCAATGCCTCCGCATCGTCAGTGCAAGTCTCTGCGTTGAGCCAACAGCTATGTGATGTTCCCTTGGTGCGCCCTCCTGAATCTAGCTGGACTTTCTGCCAGTTCTCTGTCGCTGCATGTGGCAGCTACGTAATCTGCCGTCAACTTGAGACTATGAAGAGGGAAGGGGTGGAGTGTAGCCTGTCCATCCGGTTGCAGCTTGATGACCTCATTTGGAGACGCTAAGGAGATACATAGCTCTCTGGAGGTGGGACACTCACACCCTCCCTGTGAGACATTCCTGCTGACAAGCCACATGGAGCTACGGTGATGGGGCCAGAGCCTTGGAGCTGGAGGAGCCACGTGGAGACCCCTGCCAGTGCTGAGATGCTTCTACCACCACTGGATCCACAAGACTCTCCACCCACTGGCCGGTGATCTTCCTGCACTCGGTGTCATTTCATGTGTTGTGTGAGTCTGAAGAGCAATTTACAGACTCATACTGGACATTTGGGCTTATATCTGACTTATGGACTTGATCTGGACTGGGCTGGGGTGTTTTCTTAATGTACAATTGCTGTTTCTATAAAGCTCTTTCCTACACACATGTGAGTCTATGAATCTGTTTCTCTAGTCCACCTCGACTCACACAATACAATACTGCAACCGTTTGTGAATCGGCTTCAGCAGCAAATTTCTACTTGCATATAAAGTTAAGGACCTCGTTTGGTAATTTCCACATCCCGTTGAATCTTCATTCTTTGCACAGGGCACGGATATGGATCTCTGCCAGTCATCTGGCCAGGTAGCTTCCTTGCGATGTTTTATTTATTTGTTTGTTTGTTCAGCCAAGCGCACACCTCCAGGCCTGCATCCGTTTGTTCAAACATTTCCGTTGGCATCCTGTCAGTTCCTCGGGTCTTGCTTTCCACAAACACCTTCAGGGCAGCTGGGACTTTTTCCTTCTACCATCCGGTTGGGATAGTGTGCCGCCTTCTGAGATGGAGGAGCTGCAACCAGTGAGCGTTGGAACCGTCACCGCATCTTCTTTCCACCCGGCTTTCTTTGTCATTCATGATTTTGCCTGTAGACTCCTTCAAGATTGCAAGGGAAGATTTGATCCCCCCACCCCTTCGGTTCTTGGTTTTCACATACTTTGGAAAGGCTGTCGGGAGGGGGGGGTCAATCTCTGTAAAAAGACCTCACCCTTCATAAGGGGGAGGGCCAAGGAGAAGAGGACGACCCTCGACAAGCTGGCTGGACACAGCGTGGCAACCACGGCGCCACCACGTCCACTGGGAGGCGGGCACAGGCCGGGCCGTGGGTTCTGTTGGGCATAGGAGTCGGAGCGGACTTGACAGCACCACCACCACCAACAACAACCCAGATTTTTCATCAAACTCTGGTCCTAATGCTTGGGACATTTCACGTGAAAAAAATCTGGATTCCTACCTTCTCCGGGCCGACCCGGTGATCTGGCCACACTGGCAGTGGCTGTAGGGTGGCGCCGGATCTGCAGTTTTCCAGAGTCCCTCCACCCACCGCCACACTCACTCCACCTGCTTTGCCCTGCGGCCCCAAGTCCAGATTCCAGCTGATCTCTGGGGGATGCGTGTCCCCGTGTCCCCCGCTCAGAGCAGATCCCTCCTATCCACACCCAGAGAGAAGAAAGAGCCCGAATGGCACAGGCACGTGACCCCCCCAGGGGTTGGCGTAGACTCTGAGATGGTGCTCTATCGATGAGTGCCCAGGTTCCGGGTGCTCAGGCACCAGGCCCTCTCTTCCCCAGGACCCAAGTGATCAGGCCCCACCCCACTCTCAATGAGCCTTTGTCCCCGACTGGGAAAGGCACGGGCAGAGGCTGACATCATGAAGCCTGGGGAGGGGGCAGTCCTCCCCCCCACTCCTCCTAGTCTCCCGCTCCCCATTCCCCAAGCTGAGGGATTTCCCCATCCCTCACTCCTGGGTACTCCCTTGGGAGAAAGGACCCTCTCTCTCTCCCCACTGCTCTGGCCTGGAGAATGGGGAGGACAGGAGGTGCACTGCCGGGGCTGGACATGGTTACACCACTACCACCCTCGACACCCCCACCCCACCCCACCCCAGTCTTCTCTCCATACCCACCTCGCAATGGGAGGGACTGAGGTGACAGTAGGATCATTGTGGACTTTGTACCCAGAGGGTCCTCTCAGCCCCCAAAGTCAGCTCTTTTAGGGGTCATGATGTTGACCAAGACAGACAGACAGACAGACGGCAACCAGTAGGTCTGGCCCTCTGGAGCTTGGCAGCGTGTGTTCAGCACGCAGTGCCAAGGGGCGAGCAAGGTGAGGGCAGAGCAGAGGAAGGAGAGCATGCCTGTCGTGGAGGGGCTTGACGTGGCGAGGGACTCACGAGTGGCTTCCAGGACCGGGGGCCTCTGAGCTGAGCCAAGGAACCTGAGAGCGAGGTTGGCTGTGGCTGGCGGCAGCCTGGGAAGTGGGCTGGGGTCGGGAGACCTTTCCAGCAAGAAGACTGGGCATCAGAAAGTGCCAGGGGATTCAAGAGCGGGGCGTTCGCTCGCCCTCTGTACACCAGTGAAGCTGACCTCTGCCCGTGCCCAGAGCTGTTCCGGAAGCCAGGATGCACTGAGAACAAATCAGACCAACCCACTGCCCGCACAGAGGCCACGCTCTCGGCATGGAACCATCAGCTCCTTTCCGATGGCAACAAGGATCCGGAAGAGAAGTGACCAGGAGGAGTGGACCAAGGGTAACGCAGGGAAATGACTCTAGAAAGAGTGGAGGTGACCGTGAGGCCCCTCTCGTCCCCCTCCTTTGGACCACAAGAGCTTCTGCTGGCTTCTCAGGAGCAGGCTTAAAAACCTAACATGGCCACGTAGATTCTCAGGGCGCTAAGACCTAGGCCTTCTGTTCTGAACCTGAAATTTTCAGAGGGAATTTCAGAGGGAACCTGAAATTTTCAGAGGGTCCCTCTCTCAAGGACCCCAAAGCAGGGCTCGTGGAGGAGGGGGGCGGGGGCCCAGTGAGGCGGCCATTCCCTCCCCAGTCCTGTCCAGGAAGGAGCTGGTAGAACCCGGGCATCAGGCTGCCTAGTCTGAGCCCCATGGTGACAAGGGCCCTTTGTGCCCCCTCCCCCAGGGGCAGGGAGGAGCTGGGCCCTGGAGGCAGGCGGCCCCTGGCACCCAGGGTGGGGGGAGGGGAAGGACTGGCAAGTGGGGGCCTAGACCCTGGGAGGCCAGGGGACTGTGAGCTGGCCACTGAGCAGAGGGAACAAGGGAGAGGAGCCGGAGTGCTGGGGGTGGGCGGAGCAGCGGGCAGGGGCGCCAGAGGCCTGTGCAAGGTAAGAGCGGCCAAGGGCGGAGGGTCACTGGGAATTAACTTAGGAGAGTGACTTTGGACGCTGGGAACGGACTTGGGAAATGATGAAAGACTCCCTTAGTCTGATTGCCCGCGGTCTGTGGGCATGGGTGTGGCTTGGGACCCATGAAGGAGCAGAAGAGTGTCTGTCCAGGTGATTAGGCACCTGCATCCTGCCACCTAGGAGATGGGGGGCAAGGGCTGGGGCAGGAATGAGCTGTAAATGAGCAAGTTCCATCCACTGAGCCCACAGCAGGTGTGTGTGTGTGTGTGTGTGTGTGTGTGTGTGTGTGTGCATCTCAGGCAAGGTCAGTTTTTCCTGTTTCCGTTATTGTCTCCCCACTGCAGGCTAGGCATTGGGCTACTGACTAATCACCAGGTCAGTAGTTCAAGTCCGCCAGCCGCTCCACGGGAGAATGATGAGGCTGTTTGCCTCCGTAGGGACTTCCTTGAAGCTCACTGACATCGAGCACCCTGTAGGACAGGGTAGAACTGCCCCTGTGGGTTTCCAAGGGAGTTACCAGTCAGCTTGCTAACTGCAAGGTCAGGAGTTCGAAAGCACCCATGGCTCCGAGGGAGAAAGGTGAGGTTTTCTACTCCGGTAAAGAGTTACAGTCTCGGAGACCCACAGAGTTCGACCCTGTCCTACAGGAGTGCTCCGAGTAGGCTTTGACTCAATGGAAATGAGTTTGTGTTTGTTTGTTTCGACGCTTTATGGAAATAGAAAGCCTCGTCTTTCTCCCTCAGAGAAGCTGCTGGTTTCAAGCTGCTGACTCTGCGGTCAGTAGCCCAGTGGGTAACCCACCCTGCTACCAGGGCTCCTTTAACCCCATCGAGGTCTCAGGGAGCGTGGCTCGTGGACATCTGTCCTAAGAGCCTGTGTGTGCCCCTGGTGTGAGTGTATGTTTGTATCACGTGTGCCTTTCGCCTATCTCCTGGCTGTCGGAGGCGCGTGCACCTGCCACGTGTTCCAGCCTGTGTGGGGGTCTGTTTCTAGCTACTGAGTCTGCGTGAAGGAGCATGTGCGGGTCCGTGTGTGTGCAAGTCTGTGTGACTATTGGGGTCTGTGGGTGTATGGATGTAGCTCTGTGTGTGGATGCATGTGTGCAGGTCCGTGTGTGTGCAAGTCCAAGTGTATGTGTAGGTCTGTGTGTCACTGTGTGTGCAGGTATGTGTGTCTGCAAGGTTGTGTGTGTGCGTGTCTGTGCGCAAGTTCCTGTGTGCACGCACGCACAGGTCTGTCTATGCGCAGGTCTCTGTGTGTGCAAGCCTGTGTGTAAGTCTGTGTGTGTGTGTGTGTGTGTGTGTGCAAGTCGGTGTGTCTATCACTGTGTGTACGCACTCTTGGGCACATGTGTGCATCTGAATGCCATGCTGGAGTCACCCTGGTGTGAGGGACAAGGGGAAGGTCCATCAAACCGCCCCTGTGAGTGGTTGTGAATGTGTCCGCACACAGCTGCCACATGAGCTTCCTCGCACAGGTGCCGGGTTCTTCTGGGTGCCCCAGTGACCCTCCCTGTGGGAGCCTGCCCTCACTGCCCGGGCTGCACTGTCCTGTTTCACTCAGTGCTGGCATGTGTCTGGCTGGCTGCATGTGCCAGGTTACATGGGAAGAGGGTGGAAAGCCAACTTTGATCCTGTGATGGCTCACTGACACCCCCACCCCCTCCAGTCCTTCTCAGCCCCACCCAGAGCCTAGCCAGGAGTGCCTGCCTCCTCCCTCACCCTCCACCTACCCGAGAAGTCCCGGGGATGAGGCAGTCTCACCCTGAGGGAACAGGGCTCTTTTGTCCTGGGTCCTGGGCTCTGCAAGGGTGGGGACACCAGGGGCCGTCTGTGGGGAGGGAGAGGGCGGCAGGAATTCACACGGCATGTTGGGAATGCTGATTCTGTGAAACCCAGTCATTGATGGGGCCGGGTCTCTGCCTGCCACCCCCAGGGCTCAGCCGTGGGACCTCTGCTCCCTCACCCCACTCACCGTGCCGCACCACACCACACCACCACTGCCCCCTCCCCGCCGCTCTGCCATGCCCCGTGCTCGCCCCGGACAGTTTGCTTTCCCACTTTCACGCTCTGGACGGAGATGGGCTTGCTTGCTGCTCGGTGTGGGAGGGTCCCAGGCAGTCGCAAGCGACCGATGTAGCCTGGCGCCTGGCCTGCCCCACAACCCATGGTGGACACAGAGAGAAGAGGACAGCGGGCGTCCAGCTCACCACCCCCTCGCACCTGTCTGACCTGTTCTAGGCTGGCTGGCGGCTGCAGAGCAGAGCGGAAGACGTGCCCAACTCAGGTAGACTGAGGTGAGGGACAGGCTACCCCCCACTCCTCCCTCCTCCCCTTCCTGCTTCCCAGCCTGGGCCCTACTGTCTGCAGCTCCCCGGGGGCATGAGGGTGTGTGTGTGAAGGTCACTCTCAATACATGAAGTCCATCCCAACTCCTGGAGACCCTTGAGGTCAGAGGAGAAGGCTGGGGTGGGGGGGGCATTGTTGAAGAAGTAGGAAGCCTCATCTTTCCCATGGAGAAGCTGCCAGGTTTGAACAGCTGACCTTCACGTTAGCACCTCACCTAGTAACCCACTACGCCACCAGGGCCCCTAGCTGGGCGGGTAAGGCTCCAGGTGGGGAACCAGGCAGCCCAGGCTTGAATCCCAGCTCTGCCCCTCGCCGGCTGTGTGGCCTCAGACAGGTTCCTTAACGTCTCTGTTCTGTTAATCCTTGCACTGATTTCAGAGACTCAGCGGGTTCATAGTCGTGGCCAGAGCCAGGAACATAGTCATCGCCGTATCCCTGTGTGCCCGGCTGGCCTCCAAGTGGCCTCTGGCCGCAGCCGGAAGGAGGGTTTCGTCTCGCTTCCCCTGGCCGCTTAACGTCTCTGCTCCTCTGTCCAGCAACTGCTCACGTGCTGGACGACATGATCTTCCTCACGGCGCTGCCTCTATTTTGGATCATGATTTCAGGTAACGGCTGGGGTGGGGGTGCTGGGGAGACCCTGGCAGTTGGGTGGTTCCTGTGCATGCTGGAAGGAGCTGGGCGGTGAAGCTCTGGGCGGGACAGGATGTCCCTTGACTACAGCAGCCCCTGGCCGCCCACAGCTTCTCGAGGGGGCCACTGGGGCGCCTGGATGCCCTCGTCCATCTCCGCCTTCGAGGGGACCTGCGTCTCCATCCCCTGCCGCTTCGACTTCCCGGATGAGCTGCGGCCCGCCGTGGTGCATGGCGTCTGGTACTTCAACAGCCCCTACCCCAAGAACTACCCCCCGGTGGTCTTCAAGTCCCGCACCCAAGTCGTCCACGAGAGCTTCCAGGGTCGCAGCCGCCTCCTGGGGGACCTGGGCCTGCGGAACTGCACACTCCTGCTCAGCAACCTCAGCCCCGAGCTGGGCGGCAAGTACTACTTCCGGGGAGACCTGGGGGGCTACAACCAGTACACCTTCTCGGAGCACAGCGTCCTGGACATCATCAGTAAGTGGCCCGGGGGCCGTGCATGGGCTGGGGCTGGGGCTGAGGTGCTGTGCTGGGTGGGCCAGGGGCGACACTAGAAGTCCTGTCCAGCCCTTCTCTGGGGGGTCTGGATAAAGCGAGGGGTCCAGCCCTTCAGTGGTAGGGAAGGTGAGAGCCTCACTGTGGGGCTGATCGGAATAGCTTCCTGTCCCGAGGGAACGCCTCTAGAAGCATGTGGGAGACGGGCTGCAGGCTGCAGGCAGGCTAGGCCCCAGCTCCTGCCCCGGGTGAGTTACCTAGGACAAATTGCTTCCTTAAAATTGGGGCTTGCTCTCCTCTTCGACAAGAGGGGAAGCACAGCACTTACCTCACAGGTTCAAGGTGTCAGGTGGTCAGAGCAGTGGCTGCCACAGGATGCCCCTGCTAGCTGGGGAGGCTGGCCCAGTCGGCCTTGTTCTGAATTTTCAAGAGAACCCAAAATGTTATCTATATACCGATATTGTGTATATACACATTGTGAGTGTGTATCTATATATGATATAGATGGATATATGTGTGCATCTATGTTCACATTGTATGTATGTATGCATGTGTATTATATATGTGCACATGGTACATTTTATATATACATGGTATACTTATATACATTGTGCACACACATATTGTGTACATACATTTTGTCTATATACACATTTGTATCTGCATTGTGCGCATACACTGTACACACCTATATACATGCATGCATATATATACATTATGTGTCTTTATGTGCACATTGTATATCTACATATACATTGTTTATATGTACACATTGTGTTACATAAATGTTTTGTACATATATGTCTATTGTGTCTATACACATTTTTGGGTCTATATTCAAACGTTTGCATATATACTGTATATACACATGGTGCACATCTATAGACTTTGTGTGTATTTATGTACACATTGTGAATTATGTATACATTTCATACATACATTGTGTTCACATGCATTTTTGTATCTACATACACATGTTTGTATATCCATTGCATGTATATATTGTGTACATAGTGCATTGCATGTTTACACACATTGTGTATTATATATACATTGTACGTGTGTGTATGTATACACGTAATGTATATAAGTGTGTGTGCAGAGTGTATGTGTATATATTTATATATATATATATATAGAGAGAGAGAGATAGTGTGTGTGTGTGTGTGTGTGTGTAGAGGGACAGCAGAAAAAGTGGACAGGCCTCTACATGAAGGAGTGGCCCAGTGACGGCAGCAATGGGCTCAAGCCTGAGGACAAGGGTGAGTGTGGAGCAGGACCAGGCAGTGCTTTGTTCCGTTGTGCCGAGGTTGCCAGCTCTGTGGCACCTAACAACAACACCTCATGTATGATGCGTGCATGCATGCACGGCGCATATGTGGAAGCATTATGCCCGTCTGTGTGTATCCACACACACGCGTGCGTGTGCGTGCATCTCCCAATCCTTCAATGTTGTGGTTAGTGGCTGTCCAGTTGATTTCAATTCTTGGTGACCCCATGTGTGCAGAGCAGAATGTGCGTCACAGGGTTTGGGAACAGGTGTTGCCAGGACCTGCCTTGCGAAGCGTCTCTGGGTGGCTGTGAACTGCCAGCCTTCAGGTTCGCCGCGGAGGGTCTCCCCCTGAGCCCTTACTTAATCCTGGAAGATGGGCCCCGAATTCCAATGCTTTTTACCTGACTATTCTGCTGCCTGACTCCAGAGAGGCCTTGCTGCCTGGAGCCCTGAGATTGAACACAAGGTCTCTCTGGAGGACCAGATGATGGTGCTGGTACAGAAAGAGTCTCCCAGGCACAGCCAGGCAGCCAGCCCTGGCTCCGGGACATCACACACACATACACACAGGAAGCATGTCACAGCCTGGGGCTGGCCGTGGTCTCCGTTTCCTCATGGCAATACTGAACACGACAGTCGCCTTGCTGGGAGGGCTAGTTCAACACTGCTAAGTCACAAACCATGCTACTGTTCTTACCATCCTCCTGTCTCCCTGGCGTCTGGGGAGAAGAAAACATGGTTAGAAATTCTGAGTCCCGGGACTTGGGAGGAGATGACTCAGAAACCAAGCAAAACACAAAGTACAGGCCCACTCCCTGGAGCTCAGCCCGACTCACACGGATCCTGCAGGGCAGCAGAGAGCCGCCCCTGTGAGTTTCTGAGACCGAACATCTTTTATAGGAATAGACAGCCTCCTCTTTCCCCCACAGAGAAGCTGCTGGTTTTGAACGGCTGACCTTGCAGTTAGCCGCCCGGCGACCCACCACACCAGGACAAGGGGCTTGTGGGGTGGGAGAGGGAGGCGAATCTCTAACCCAGGGCTGCCTCCTCTTCCACCTGCCTTCTCCCCGCCCCATGCAGGCACCCCCAACATCGTGGTCCCTCCGGAGGTGGTGGCAGGTACTGAGCTGGAGGTCAGCTGCATGGTGCCGGACAACTGCCCCGAACTGAGGCCCGAGCTCAGCTGGCTGGGCCACGACGGGCTGGGGGAGCCGGTTGTGCTGGGGCGGCTGCGCGAGGACGAGGGCACTTGGGTGCTGGTGTCGCTGCTGCACTTTGTGCCCACCAGGGAGGCCAACGGCCAGCGACTGGGCTGCCAGGCGGCCTTCGCCAACACCACCCTGCAGTTCGAGAGCTATGCCAGCCTGGATGTCAAGTGTGAGCCGGTGGGGAGGGGCGAAGCGGGGACGCCCCGCGTGGTTGCGGTGAGGGGTGGGGCACCGGGGTGGGGATCTGCGGACCCGCCCCCCCCCACCTATTGATGGCGCTGTGTCCCCGGCACCAGACCCCCCGGTGATTGTGGAGATGAACTCCTCCGTGGAGGCCATCGAAGGCTCCCACGTCAGCCTGCTCTGCGGGGCCGACAGCAACCCGCCCCCGCTGTTGACCTGGATGCGGGACGGGACGGTGCTCCGCGAGGCGGTGGCCGAGAGCCTGCTCCTGGAGCTGGACCAGGTGACCCCGGGGGTGGACGGCGTCTACGCCTGCCTGGCAGAGAATGCCTACGGCCAGGACAACCGCACGGTGGAGCTCAGCGTCATGTGTGAGTGGCCGACTGGGGAAATGAGGGCGGGTCCAACCCTGGGCCACTCGTGGCCTGACTGGGACCTAGCGACACCCACAGATCGCCTGGCAGCAGCCGCTCTGTTTGCGCATTCATTCATTGATTCTTCCCCCAAGCGCCCTGCACACCCACTGCTGAGCACAAGGCTGGGGGTGACACAGTAGCCACGCCTGTCACCTGGGAAAGTCTCACTGAGGTCTCTAGGGACAGCCTTTTGCCAGCCCGGGGGTCAGCAAATTGGGGCCCGCGCACCTGAGGCTCCTTTGGTGTGTACTTATGGTTCAGAAGTAAAATTGAAAATAAGACTATCATAGCTCTATGTATGATGCACACACACACATTATTCAGATAGGGGTGATTTCATTTGTTTGTAAAAATATAGTTTTGGTTTTTGAATAATATTGGACTTGCCCTGAGGGACAGGATTGGCTCTTCTGTCTCAAACGTTTGCTGACCCAAGGGTAGTCTGATGGAGTAGGCCCAGGCCCAGCCCCAGGCCCAGGCCCAGGAATCTGCTTTTTTAAAAACTGTCTGATTGGCCTGTAACTCACTCACCCATCACACAATTCAATAGTTGGGCCACATCAAGAGCTGTTCGGCCATTGCCACGATCAGCTTTAGAACATCATCTTCGTTCTTGTACTCATTGGCATTAACTCCCATTGCCCCCAAACCTCCCAGCCACCTGCTTTTACAGCCGCCCCCTCTAATGTCTAGTGGGAGGGATTCCAGTCAACGCATGCGCCCACAGCCTTCGCCCAGCCCTGGGCAGGGGCGGGAGGGCTGGTCAGGACAGGCTGCTCAGGGCCCACGGGGAGGCCACTCATTGACAAATACGTGGGGGGGGGGGTCAAGTGCTCAGGCCTGGAGAATGACCACAACCTGTCCCCTCCCCCAGACGCCCCTGGTCTCTGACCATCTGACTCAAAGCCACGGCCACCTCTCCGTCCGGCTTTTCTCCACATCACTGCCCCCTCCCCACCCTTGTCAGCCGTCGACCAGGGCATTTCAACAAGTTGGTGGGAAAATGAAGTGATCGTGGAATCCCCTTCCATCATTTTTTTGAAGCCCCCCCCCTGCGGGCATTGACTTACGTAACAACTGTGCACACACGGGCAGGGAGCTCTGCTTACCTTGTTGAGGCTGCTGGAATGTGCCTAGCGTTTAGCGGGTGCTCAGTACATGCTCGGTGTGCCTTTATCCAAGGCGGGAGCTTTAATTAACCTTGCTTTCCAGAGGAGAGGCCTGGGGAGGTTAAGTCGCATGTCCGCACACAGCTGGGAAAGGACAGACTGATGATTTGCACACTGGCCCTCTGGCCACAGACCCCCCACCCCCACCCCCTTGCCGAGACTACCAAGACTGGGTTTCCTCAAGCATCCTGTGTGAGCTGCTGTGTGATGCTCGGAGCGCCCGGGTGGGTCACATTGGGACGAGGGGATTGGCTGGCAGAAGGGGCACCTTCTGACGCTTGGCCTTCCTGTCCCCCAGACGCACCCTGGAAGCCGACAGTGAATGGGACGATGGTGGCCGTGGAGGGGGAGACTGTCTCCATTTCGTGCTCCACGCAGAGCAACCCGGACCCCATTCTCACCATCTTCAAGGAGAAGCAGATCCTGGCCACGGTCATCTACGAGAGCGAGCTGCAACTGGAGCTGCCGGCCGTGGCGCCCGAAGACGACGGCGAGTACTGGTGTGTGGCCGAGAACCAGTACGGCCAGAAGGCCACTGCCTTCAACCTCTCTGTGGAGTGTGAGTGTCCGCTCCCTTCTCACCCCACCGAGGGAGGGCTGGCGGGACTCAGGGATACACGGAGGTCCATGGACACACCCAACCTGGGTGACCAGCCGACTAGAATGGGGCGGGAGGGACACGGAGCCCTCAGCCAGCAAACAGAAGTCAGTGCCTGCCCCCACCCTGAGACGGCTATGCTCAACGTCCTGAGTTGGGTTCTTGACCCAGGAGGTCCGTGGGTCAAAGACCCTGACATCACCGAGCCCTCGTGGGGCACCGCTGCGAATCAGGCGTGGCTGGAAGCAAATGGGCAGGCACCCAGTCAGTCCAGCCTTCCAACATCTCGAGAGAGGGAGGCGATGCCACTCCTGTTTGGCAGGGGAGGAAACTCAGGCCACCCAGCTGGGAAGTGGCAGACAGCGAGATTCACATTTCGGTGGTCTGGTTCCACTCGTCTGCCTCCCCGTTCCCCAATCACACCCAAAGCCGGAAGAGTTCTGTTTAACCGTTGGTCCCTGGGCAGCGTCTCGAAGCTTTCACAACACACTCCAGCACCTAGGAGTCCCAGCAGCCCCGTGGGAATTAAAGACGCACAGTGCCCCTGGGTGCAGGAGCCCTGGTGGCCTAGTGGGTTGCTAACTACCAGGTCAGTGGTTTGAACCTGCCACCCGCTCCATGGGAGAAAGACGAGACTGTCTGTTGTCTCCGTTCTATTCTGTCCGACTGAGCTGCGCTGAGTCGGAATCGACTCGATGGTAGCGGGTTTTTGAGTTCTATAGCAAGCCTAAGATGTGTCTGCGTAAACAGAATTTGGGCACATAAAGCTTTTCTTTATTGAGAATTAGGGCTCAGTCTAGGAGCTTTGGTGGCACAGTAGTTGCATGTTGGGCTGCTAATGGCCACATCAGCAGTTCAAATCCACCCATTGCTCCACGGGAAAGTGACAGGACTTTCCACTCCCAACAGGAGTTACAAGGGCAGTTCAACCCTGTCCTATAGAGTCACGATGAGTTGCCATTGACTCTACTTCAGTGAATTAGGTTAAGTGCTCAATCTGGAGCCCTGGTAGTCCTGTGGGTTAAGCACTGCTAATCTCAAGGTCGGCCGTTCAACCCCCCTAGCTGCTCCACGGGAGAAAGGTGAGGCTGTCTGCTCCTGTATAGACATACAGTCGTGGGCAATGCTACTCTGCTCTGTGGGATCGCCATGAGTCAGAATCAGTGGACTTCGTGTTCAACCTAGAGCAAGCAGAGGGGAGGATGAGAAGAGAGGATAAGAACATTCAATGTTCTAATATAATTTTATATCTTGGAAAATGAAAAGGGAGAAAGACAGACAAGAAACCACACCAGTGTTATCTCTGTAACTTGGGCGGCAGCCAACAGTGCTCTCGATAAAATGGCCTTGGGTGTGAGCTGCCCATGGGGGAGCGCGGTGAAAGTATGACTGGAGGTGGTATTAGGGAGTCAGCAGCGGCACCTACAGGGCAGACTGCAAGGGTCCCAGTGCCCGTGGAGAAGACCTTGGGAGCCCACCATGGCTAAGGGTGGGGAGACTTTGTCCACCCTTTCACCCTTCAAGTGTTTACAGAGCTCCTGCCCTACATGAAGGAATCCTCATGGCGTAGTGCGGGTACACCTCAGAGCTGCAAGCCACAAGGTCGGCAGTTCGAAACCACTAGCCATGCCTCAGGAGAAAAATGAGGCTTTCTACTCCCGTAAAGAGTGACCACCTCGTAACCCACAGGGGCAGTTCTCCCCTGCCCTGTAGACTCCCGATGAGTCAGAATCGACTCGATGGTATTGAGTTTTGGGGCGCTGAGTGAAAAAGGCGAGTTCTAAATGTGGGGGAAGAATGGAGGCAGCCAGAGGGAGACCCCGTCTTCCTGCAATTATGAGACCCATGATCTCAATAGATGACACAGATAGGCCTGGCCGGGACAGGAAGTGAATGGTGATTCACATCGCTTGCTGTTCCGTTGATTCTAACTCATGACGACTGGGGCACCATAGGGTTTTCAATGCCCCCATGAGACAAAAAAACAAATCAAAACAAAACAAAACCAAGCCCACGGCCATACAGTGGGGTCCGTCTGATAGCACAGCACCCCTACCTAGTGTTTCTGAGACTGTAAATCAGGGGTCCTCAAACTATGGCCTGCGGGTCTCATGCGGCCCGCCGAGGACATTTATCCAGCCCACCGGGTGTTTTTGCTCGGTTTGTTTTTCACTTCAAAATGAGATATGTGCAGTGTGCATAGGAATTTGTTTATAGTTGTTTTTTTTAAAACTATAGTCCGGCCCTCCAGTGGGTCTGAGGGATAGTGAACTCGCCCCTGTTTAAACAGTTTGAGGACCCTGCTCTAAATCTTCATGGGAGCAGATAGCTCCATCTCTCTCCCTCAGAAAGACCGGTGGGTTCGAACTGCCAACCTTTTAACACCAGGGCACCAGAGAGAAGCGGGGTGTGATTTTTATGTGGTGTCCAGGGAAAGAGATGCCATTGGACCAGAGACTGGCCCCGAGGGAGGGAGGGGGCTTAGCAGGCCCGTCTGGGAAGTGGAAGGGGAACCACAGAGACCCCGGATGGAAACCAAGTGCCAGCAGTTTGGGGAACAGCAGGGAGCTGGAAGGGATGCCCAAAGGTGAGAGGCAATGAGAGTGGCTAAGGTCTGCAGATCCCTGTAGGCCAGGGCAAAGCATCGGGCTTTTATTTTCAGAGACATGAGGGAGCGTTGGAGCCCCAAGCTTGGTAAAGGGGAACCCAGTGAGGGACTGAGCAAGCCTCGCCAAGGTGTAGGAAACACAGCTCACCTCCGGAGGACAGGCGTCCCCAGAGGCCCTGCCTCCTCTGGTTGCAGCCCGCTCTCCGCCTTGCCTCTGCAGTTGCCCCCATGATCCTCCTGGAGTCCCACTGTGCGGCGGCCCGCGACACCGTGCAGTGCCTATGCGTGGTGAAGGCCAACCCTGAGCCCGCCGTGGCCTTTGAGCTGCCCTCGCGCAACGTGACCGTGAACGAGACGGAGCGGGAGTTCGTGTACTCGGAGCGCAGCGGCCTCCTGCTCACGAGCATCCTGACACTGCGGGGCCAGGCCCAGGCCCCGCCCCGGGTCATCTGCACCGCCCGGAACCAATATGGCACCAAGAGCCTGGAGCTGCCCTTCCAGGGAGCCCGTGAGTGCCTCCTGGGTCCAAGTCCTTCTCCCCAAGGCCGGCCACCTGGGCCCACGCTCTGCAGGCCAGTCACCTAACCGGCCCTACCCACGGACCTCCTGTTAGCATAGAGCTGCTAGCTCATTGGCAGGGGATTTGGTCCCCACCCCCACCCCAGCCCCGGCAGCCGCCCTTTAGCAACTAAGGGAGGGGTCTCCAGGCTGGGCAGTCAGTGGAGGATGCCCCAAGGTGGTACTCTGACCCCCGCTGGTCCCCACCTGTCACCTACAAGGTGCGGTGTGCCCACGGTGGGCCTTCTCTGTCCTCAGACCGACTGATGTGGGCCAAGATCGGGCCAGTGGGCGCCGTGGTGGCCTTTGCCATCCTCATTGCCATCGTCTGCTACATCACTCAGACTCGCCGGAAGTGAGTGTGCTGCGGGCAGCCCTGCCCGTGTGTGTTTGTGAGAGTGTGTGGCGGGGGCCTGGGGGCAGGTGCGCATGCTCTGCTCTGGGGATGCAGTGGCAGAGGGAGGAGAGGGGCTCCTGAGCATGTGAGACACCGCTGGGAGGTGCAGCCTGTCCCTGGGCTGAGCCCTTCCCACGAGGCACTTGGGGACTGCCCTGTGCCCCGTGCCACTGCCTTGCCTTCCACATCGGCACCTCCCTCACCCCCAGCCACTCCAGTGTGTTGGGGAGAGACCAGGTTCCCCTGGCTCGCAGCCACCGCATCGGCTCAATCCCAACAATGACAAACATCTGTGGTCACAAAAAGGCTCTGCCCCACACCCCCACACCCCCCACCCCTCTCCACCGGGTTCCACACTGCCATTTTCATCTCTCTCCCTGGTCCTCAACCGTCTGAAAATGAGCTGCAGTCTAGAGCCCAGGGGCCAGGGCGGTGCGAGCGAGCGGGTGGAGGCTGATGAGGCGGGGGTGGGATGTCACTTTGGAGCGGTTCTCAGCTTATCCTCTAGGGAGAGGGCTAGAATAGCTGTAGGGTCCCTGGGGCTAAATCTTCGGGGAGATGGGGGTGGAGACAGGAAGGGGAAGGCGGGGGCAGGGGGGTCCCACTGGGACTGATGTGTCCTGCCCTGCAGAAAGAATGTGACAGAGAGCCCCAGCTTCTCCGCGGGGGACAACCCCCCTGTCCTGTTCAGCAGCGACTTCCGCATCTCCGGGGCACCGGAGAAGTATGAGGTGAGGGCCAAAGACTTGGTGGTTCCCGTGTCGATTGGGGCACCTGGAGGCCCGGACGCCCCCACAGCCTGGGTGGAACCTGGGAGTCTGTGGGGCAGAGGGGGAGGAGCCAAGGCCTCAGAGGAAAAGACTCCCCCACCCCCCAAAGAAGCTGCATGTGGCTTGGACCCCAAGGCTGGGGAGGGGGTGCCCACGCTGAGACTGAAGCTTTGGGGCGTGGGGCACAAGGGAGGCCCTCCTGCTCCCCCGGGTCTATGACTACATTTCCTTCTCCAGTAGTCCAAGCGGGCTCTACCCTGGAATGTCACTGAGTGCCCCAGGAGGTAGGTTCCGGGGCCTCAGTGTGCCTGCTTGGGGCCACGCCGGGCTTTGGGCTGGGCCGTGCATGTGTGTCTGTCCACATCGGGCGTTCAGGATGGGCCCCAGGTTACGCCTAGCCCCGCCCAGCGGTCTGGTCTTGTCTCTTCTGCCCCATGGTGTCCCCTTTCTGTCCGCTTGTGGTCAGTGTCTTGTGTGCTTGTGTCCCAAAGCTTGCGTCGGGGCGGGAGGGGTCGGAGGGGGTCGGAGGGGCCTGAGTGAGAAGCTGAAGTGGATCCCCATACTGGCCACCCATTACGCCAACATGACAAAGATGGGGCTCCCCAGCAGAAGGCGTGGCCTGGAAAGGCTTCCCGGTGGACGAGCTGTGTGTGGGGGTGGGACTGGTTGAGGAAGGAGGCACACACGGGCTTTAGAATTGAACTTGTTGGGGTGCTGACAATGTCCTAGAGAAGCGGGGGGCGGGGCAGGACCCCGTTGATGGATGGTTTTCCCTCACAGAGCGAGAGGCGTTTAGGATCTGAGAGGAGGCTGCTGGGTCTTCGGGGGGAGCCCCCCCAGCGGGACCTGAGTTATTCCCACGCAGACCTGGGAAAACGACCCACCAAGGACAGCTCCACTTCGACGACGGAAGAGTTAGCTGAGTATGCTGAGATCCGTGTCAAGTGAGGGGGCCTAGGCAGTCAGGAGGGCACCCTCTTTCAGGATTCTCACTGGCCCCCACTGACTGTGGGCTCCCTTCCTCCCAAAAGCTGTGGGGCAGGGGCAGGGAGGGAACGGGGCAGGTGATTGTCCAATCCCAGGGGCCTGACCTCCCGCTCCTCCCCAGCTGCACCCCCCTGACCGGCCAGCACTCCTCCCTTCCCCCATGATGGCCCCCCTCCAACTAGCTCTGTCTGTCCGTGTTATTTATTTTCACCCCTGCCCCTTTCCTGGCCCCCACCCCCCCCAATCCCTTATCCTAGGACCTTTCCAAAAGGGATTTGAAATAAATGCCCCCACACCACACTCCTGTCGAGATTTGGATCAATTCTGAGCCATCCCCTGAGGATACTCCCATCCCCACTGTTTGCAGCAGGAGCTTAGCCTTGATCCTGGCCTGCTGCCGGACCCTTATGGGGTCAGGGGCCCAGGGATTCTTGGATTCGTGGCTGTGAACTGCCGCTGCTTCTACTCTGTGCTGGGCGTGGCTTGGGGGGGGGGGACGCTTCCATCAAGCAACCCTTCTGGCTGGCTTTCCCCGGAGTGGCAGTGCGGCCATCTGAGACCCCTGGGCCCACGCTCCCCGCCAGTCACAGCTGGCTGGAGCAGAGGGTAGCTGCCCCTTCTGCAGGGATACAAGATCCCCCTTTGCCCTGGTCCCTGCTGTTCCCAGTTGTCTCTGCCTGGCTTCACCTGCTGTCCCTCCCACCCAGCGGTGCCAGCCTTTCAGACGTCAGTCCCTTGCATCTGACTGAAGACACCTGTGAGCCCTTCCCTCCCGGAGCTGAGACTCTCCTGGGAAGGGGCTCGCATGACAGCCCCAGGAAGAGAAAAGAACTCAGATAAGTGATAAAAATGAGACCAACAAGATAAAGCAAACCCTGTGCCATCGAGCTGGTTCCCACTCCGGGCGCCCTTTCCCGTGACAGTAGGATGACTCTGCGGCCGTCGTCTGGATGGAAGGCAGATCACCAGGCCTTTCTCTTGTGGCACCCCTGGCTGGGCTGGAACCTCCACCCTCTGGTTTGTCACCAGAAACCTCAAGCAGAAGCCGAGGCTCAAAGAGCCAGACAGCCAACCCCACCGGCATCCTGTCGATTTCAACACACGGAAGGCTTCTGAGGCTGGTCTGTCTCCCCTGGAGTGACTGGTGGGTTTGAACCACTGACCTTGTGGTTCGCAGTCCGATGCTTCCACTGCAGTACCAACAGGGCTCCTTAGAATGCAGGTGGTGTTTACCACGGCTCCGGGCTGGGAGTGGGTACAGGGTGGCCTCTCTTCTAATTCAGTTAGAACTATAAAGGGGACAAGACGCATATAACCAAAGGCTCGATGCCATTGAGCTGATGCAGATTTAGGGATCCCTGTGAGTTTCAGAGACTGGAACTGTTGACAAGAGCAGAAAACACAGCCTTTCTCCCGCAGAGCTGATGGTGGTTTTGAACTGCCAACCATGGGGACTCCACTGCACCATGGCTCCACTTCAGCTGTTACTGTGGTTCTCAGCACTAGCAGCATCTCCTGAGCACTTGTCCACCCCCCCCCCCCCCCGCCATCAAGTCAGTTCTGACTCACAGCGACCCCACAGGACAGAGTAGAACTGCCCCTGCGGGTTTCCGAGACTGGAGCTCTCTATGGGAGTAGAAAGCCTCATCCGTTTCCCAACGAGAGGCTGGTGGTTTCCAACTGCTGACTTTGTGGTGACAACCCACTTTTCCATCCGGGCTTCTCCAGGAACTTGCTAGAAAAGCAAATTCTCAGGCCCCACCCGGAATGCACGGATCAAACCTCTGGGTGGGGGGTGCCTGGCCATCCGGAATGTGACATCTGATCACCGCTGCCCCCACGATTTAGACGGCTAACCACAAGATCTGCAGTTCAAACCCACCCCCCGTGGCTCCGAGGGAGAAGGAGGCAGCTGACTGCGCTTCCTGTAGTGATGTACAGCCTCTGGAACCTACAGCAGCAACTAGTTCTACGCTGTCCTGTAGGGCTGCCGGGAGTTGCGATTGATGGGCCCAGAGACCGGCAGAGTGGACGGGCCCAGAGACCAGTTATCATCTCACTCATCTCACTTGCGGACTGAGGCACAGAGAGGGGCTCTACAGCTCCTTGAGGTTCACGACTAGCCACTGTGGAGTTTGGATTGGAACTCGGACAGCTGCCCCCACAGCCCAGGCTCCTCCCACTCGAGGGTGCTGCCCATGGGCGAGGAGGATGCCTGGTTGCTCAAGGGACCTGGGGAGGGAGCAGCGGGGCGGGAGGCAGTTTGGGCAGGGTTTCCTGAGGACGGCCGTTCCTCACTGGTTTCTGAAGAAGGCAGAGGATAAAGGCCGTGCGACCAGAGGAAACCGATCAGGTTGGGAGGGAGGTGAGGAGGCCACTTCCACTGGAACCGGAAGTCCCCGAGCAGGAGAAAGGAAGAGAGGCAGGCCGGCCCGGGGCTGGGGGGGGGGGGGGTGAGGGCAGGGAGGTCACCGATCCAGCTGGACCCACTGCTTGCCCTTCCCTTGCCCACCTGCCAGTCTGGGGGATCGCTGGGGCAGCACAATGCAGTCTCGCACACAATACCCTGGCTGAAACAAACTCCCGGCACCCACACTGTGGGAGAAACACAGGGCTTTTTGCATTGGAAAGGTGGGCTGGGGAAGAAGGTTCAGGTAGCACGGACTGCCAAGAGAACAGGCAGGTGTGGCTTGGAAGATGTTCATCCAGGATGCTCCTTAGGGGCAAGGAAGGCCAAACTTTGTCTCACATACTTTGGACGTGTGGTCAGGAGAGACCAGACCCGGAGAAGGACACCATGCTTGGTCAAGTGGAGGGGCAGCGCAAAGGAGGAAGGCCCTCAGCAAGATGGGTGGCCACAACGTGGCACAGGACCTGGGGGTGGGTGACCCCGTTGTACATGGGGTCTCTGAGTCAGAACTGCCCGACGGCACCCAACCACAACCTATCACATGGAAGTGGGAGACGTAGGCTCCCAGGGGCCAGAGAGGAGAGTTGGGGGGCAGCACGCCTTGTTCTCCGGCACAGGCACACCCAGCAGGCAGGTCCCAAGTGGCAATGTGCCCGGCATGGCTCCCAGACCAGCCACGCTGGCTGGAGCGTGGAGCAAGTGAGATGAAGCGAGCAAGGGGCTGGCACAGGCGTTTGGGGCCCTGCCTCCAACACCTGCCCCTGACAGCAGCCCCTGGCTCCAGCAGGTCTGCCCGGGCAGAGTACTCACGAGGACTTTGTCCCTGAAGGTAAGGAGCCTGCTGCAGTAACCCTGTGGTGCCCAAAGTCCAGCCGAGGGGGCTGGGGAGCCCGAGGCGCTCTGGCTGTCAGGAAGGAGGGGGGTTCCGCAGTTTGTGGGGAGGTGCAAGGAAAGGGTTGTGGTTGCTTTTTTCCCCCATAGGTGATACTTTATTCATTGTTTATTCGAGACATTATGAACCACCTGTACCCAATCCTTAATGCACATGCCCAAATCCTCAACTGGCCCGTCACTGCGATTCTTTATTCTAAAGTCCAGTGACTTTCCAGCTTTTAAATGTAGAGGCACATTTTCCTTCCGGGAATATCATGTTCCAGCAGCTTCAAGCGGTGAGAAGCTGCTACGTCATAACCCAGAGGGAAATAAACAACCACCAGGGAATGAGGATGGACTCCCAGGGGCCCCGTAGGACAGGGCGGGGGGCTGCTCCTGTGGGTTTCCGAGTCTGCAGCTCTTTACAGGAGGAGAAAGCCCTGTCTTTCTCCCTCAGAGCTGCAGGGGGTTTCGAACTGCCCATCTTGTGGATCACAGCCCAACTTGGAGCTGGCATGCCACTGGGACGCCTGTGAGGTCCTACTCATTCACAATTTAAGGTCGCACACACTACACACTCACCGTCCCCACCCTCCGCTTCCCCGTCCCAGCACATCGCAAAGTTACCAGGAAAACTGGGCGACATGACCCAAGGGGTTACATGCAGAGTTCTGACAAGAGACCGAGGAGGAGGGAGCGGTGTTCAGACACAATGGGGTAGCGGTTTCTACCCCAAACCAACGTGGAAACCATTTAAAATGACCAAGTCACGCGAATGCAGGACGGTGACTCCGAATGGCCATTCGATATGCTTCGTGTTGTTGTTCGTAAGTGCCAATGAGTCGGTTCCAACCGCAGTGAGCTGTGTCCTCCCTGAGGAAGGACTGACGATGTTCAGTGACTATGCACAAGTCGGGGACCGACCCCCCCTGGACTCTTAGAGTGTCCCCACTGGCGTCTGGAGCACACCGCGATTCTCTGCCCTGTGGACACATGTTGGAGCCCCGATGCCGGGGTGGGGGGTGACCTGTGGGCTGCGGAACACAAGGCCAGCTTTCTCCGGGGAGAAAGAGGAGACTGCCTGCTCCCTGTAAAGAGCTACCGTCTGGGAAGCCCACAGAGGCCACAGTTGGGGCGCTGTCAGTCACGATGGGCTCCCTGGCAGCGCGCTTCTTTGTTGTCTTGTTGTTGAGCTCCTGGGGGCCCAGCTCTGGGGGCGTAGCAAGGACACACTGTGCCCACCCTGGACCTGCCCTTCTGTGGACGAAAGAGAGAGGGGCGCGGGCGAGCGTACTGCTCCAGGGCAGGTCTCAAGGGCGGTGCAGAGACCACAAGGGCAGGGCGCTTGGTCTGTCTGAGGTTACAACCTTCGAAAGGGACATCATTGGAGTTGAGATGGATGAAAGGGAGGGAGGATCTCTCAGGAGCGTGTGGAAACACAAAGGCTAATGGCTGAGCCTTGCTTCCGAGGCTCCACAGGACAAGAGTTAAGCCAGCATATCAGATGGAGAGGGAGTTCTGGTCCAAGGGAGCCCGATCACAGAGGGCCCAGATGGCATGATCCGAACTTGGACTTGACTGAGTAGAATGAGGAGCTGTTGGAGACCTCTACTCAGAGGGATGGTCTGGAGGGGCTTGAGGTTTAAGAGTCTGCTGGTCGCTTTGTGACAATAGATGGGCTGAAGTCAGGAGAGGGCTGAGGCAGCCTGGTGGCAGTTGTCCAATGAGAGCAGGCGCAGTGGCAGGGGCGGGTCACTTCTATGCTGGGGAAGGGACTGGCATGGAGTCGAGGGGCGAGAGATGGCCACAATGACATTGGCCTCTTGGGAGATGTTGACAATTGGGAAAGACTCAGGCTCAGAGAAAGACACGGTGTCCCACGGTGGACACATTCCACCCTGGGGAGAGGTCTCCAGGGACAGGACAGCCTGACCGCACCCCTCTCGTGGGCAAGCCAAGCCTGGAAGAGAACCGGAGTCACCGTGACTCACACTGGCTGACTCAGATGGGGACAGACACGGTCATGAGATCTGGCCCTCTGGAACACAGTTGAGCGGGGATCATGGTCTTCGACCTCAGGGAAGAATGGGTGGCCCCAGGCAGGATGTAGGAGGCTGACGCGCCAGGCCATCCCTGGACTTGACTGGGACCTCTCTGTCTTTGTCCCTCCACTCTCATCAATACGAAAGGGCCACCCCATCACAGAGTGCCTCACCCGATCCATTCCAGAGGGCATGCCGGTCACCTATGCCGATTGCGTCTCGCCGAACATGATGGGATGCACAAGCCACGGGGTATGAGACCAAGCATTCTGTTCGACTAAGAACCGGTCCAGGTGCAGTGGGAAAGCACTGCACTCAGCTAGACACTGGGGCGAGTCGGTGGCGGGACCCCACCGCTCTTTAAAATCCAACATCAGCCCCCTAGACGTTGTCGCTCCGTCAGAGCGTGAAGGGTCCCACTTTATGGCTGACCTGCACTTTGCTCGTTACACCTCCGCTCCCTTTAACCAAAGACACGTAAGGTGGCTGTGGTCGAGACCACCCATCCTCGGCCTGCACCTCCAGCCCTGTCCTGAGCGCCAGGCAGCCCCAGGATGAAAGGGATCTGTAAGGTTTATTGAGGAGCGAAACAGAACCAAAGATCCAATTGGCAAAGTTTTAGAAGCAGGCTTTATTGAGAAGCTTGCGGGCGGGTTCAGCAACTCAGGGTATTGAGCTATTGAAGCCGCACCCTACACGTGCCAAGGTGAAATTTTTATATGCCGGAGAGAAGGCAGAGGGGTGGGGGTTTCTACTGTTAGCAGGTGCAGCTGGCGGGCTGCCTGGGATACCTGGTGTTCTGGGCACATTCCGTGCTGACCACGGTCATCCTGCCCTTTCTTTGTGGTTATTCGGAGAGGGGTGTTTACCGAGGGAGGGGAAGGGCAGCAAGGGGTGAGTTTGAGAGCTAAGGTGGAGGTGTTGGATTCAAAATGGAGTTCCTCGTGCCAAGACCAGGCAGGATCCAGGCCAGGAGTGACCCCTCCAAACTCTACTCCCGCCCCAGGCTGGCCCCTGGCAGGGGTGAGCTGCCACAACAGGACAGAGGGGGCTGGAAGTGTTGTGGGGGCCAGAACGGGAAAGAGAGGGTATGTGGACAAACCCTCAACGTGCACACATTAAGGAGTGTGGGAGGCTGGGCTCCCATAGAGGGAACCTCCGGGCTCATGGGTTGGAGATATGTCCACTCACATTCTCTTAAGTTAAAAGTATTCCTCGGGATGTCCCCATAAGAATGCCAATTGTCAGGTGCTGGCAAGCACATGGTTACGCCTATACCCGCTTGGAGGTCAACCGCTTAAAGGCTACTTGCCTGAAGGTTGTCTGCCGTTAAGAAACATCAGACTCTGTCGTCTTTCCCACCCTAAGTAGGGCCCACTTCTTTCTTGTGGGGTACCAGCCCCCCACAGTAGAAAGGATACAAGGGGCGCTTGTATAACTGAGGGGTAAAATTAAAGAGACATCAGAAATATAAGGCATGCAATTGCTCACCACCTGGACGGCCATGATCTCAGCAGCCAGGTACACACACACACACACACACACACACACACACACACAGAATATATTTCTATTCACAGCTTATATACATTTCTGGGACATGCAAGCCCCTCCTGATTACAGGTAACCACATGCGTAACAGGAAGGGGCTGTACAATAGGCATATGCCTGGCAGGAAGGGGATGAGCTAGGGGTGTACAAGCAGTAGGAAGGGGAGTCTCTAGGGGTACACATGTGACAAGATGGGTGGACCCTAGATTCAACATGGCAGCCTAACCTTGGTCCTCCTTGGGTTGGCTTGACCTTGTCTCTGGGCTCTCCTTCAGGGAGACAATTCTCTGTGCTTAGCAGCAGGGAGTGGGCCCACCTAGGGTGGGACAGACAATAGGGTCCGATTTCTCAAGAGGACTGATACCTGAGCTAACAGTGTACAGTCACCCACCATCCGCTACCAAGCAGTGTCCTAGACCTGGCATATGGGGGACGACCTGGACAAACCCTTCTGCATCCCACACTTTCTTAAGGATCATAGAGTGTTCCCCTGGAGCGGAGCTCAGAGACACCCAAGGTCAAGCCGGCTCAGAGATGACTAAGATTAGGCCGCCATCTTGACTCTAGAGCCCACCCATCTTGTTACCCATGTGCCTTCCTGTCACGTGATGTCTCTAGTACCTCCCCTTCCTGTTGCGCGTACACCCCTAGCTCGTCCCCCTCCTGTTATGCATAGGCCTCTAATACACCCCTTCCTGTTACATCTGTGCTTACTGGGGGGCTTGCTTGCCCGAGAGAATGAAGTACAGTCTCATTCCGGTTCCGGTCTCCATCAGAAAACCTGAAGCCTTGCACGCCTTGTCTCGTGTCTCTTTAATGTCCCCCTCCATCACTCACCGCCCCGAGGACCCGTCCCATGTGGAGGGACAGAAATGCTACACGTGGATGGTTTGACAGAGTCACCTGTTCCATCACGGGTTGGGAAGCTCCGTATCGAAATTCAGGGTGCTGGCTTCCCGTCGGCTCGGGAGGAAGGCTTTTGTTACTCTTCTCAGCTTCTGCTCTCAGGTGATCTTCCTCGGACTTGGTGTCTCCCTTGTCCGTGGACTGCCGTGAACAACCTCAGCTCATAGGCAAGACAATGGTCCCAAACAAGGAAGTCCCTAAGCAAGTTGATAAATAAGATACTCTCCTCACCCTCCCGAGCCTGGTGGCCCACATGTTTTCCTTGGGGACAAGGAAGGAAGTATCCATTTAGTCTCAAAGGAAAGCCCAAGTGCGGGATGCGTGGCCGGAGTCGTGCGAATCAGTGTCACCATGGAGTGTGGGTTCACAGTGTCGGTGATGAGAGTGCACGCGTGCAGAGTGCTCAGTCTCAGCACACATCAGGGTACACTTAGGATACCAGGATCATCGCCTTTAGATTGGAAGTTGAGGGGATACCTGCTCATTGTCACACAGCTGACAACTGGCGGAATGTGAATTTGAACCCCACTCTGTCTGCCCGTTGCATACCCGTCCAAGGCATGCACCCCATGAGATGTTACACACTCTGGTGCCCCATGGGTAGGCGCCGCATCGGCCATGAGTCCCTGGGAGGGCCGGCAATGGCCGTGGGCAGGCGCAAGTGGAAGTCCAGGGCTTCCAGGGGTGCTCCATGTGAGGTGACCCTCAAGCCACCCCAGATGTAGACCATCTTCCTCTTCGGAGGTAAGGTGGGAGGAAGAGAGAGAACATCCTGTTTTTCTCAGGAGACAGTCTCATGTCCCCCTCCGACCCCTGCCTTCTCCAGAGCCCCCTGCCTCCAGACATCAGGACGTGCCTGTGATGTCTGACTCCCTCTCTTTACCAGTCCGTGAGCTATACCTGGAGGCATCACGGAACGAAGGAATGGGGTCCGGGGCTCTTGCCTCAGGTGTTGGGAGCCCTCTCCTCCGAGTTGACGTCCTCTCATTGAAGCCGCTGCTTTTCCCCTTAGACCTCTTCTAATTTGGAAACAATGCCATCCTCACAGAAAGTTGCAATGATAGAGCAGAGAGGTTCTCAGATAGGAACTGGAAACACAGGGATTCCAGGACGGATGATCCCTTCAGGACCAGTGGTGTGAAGTGGCGATACCGGGAGGGTGGAGGGAGGGTGGGTTGGAAAGGGGGAACCGATTACAAGGATCTACATGTGACCTCCTCCCTGGGGGACTGACAACAGAAAAGTAGGTGAAGGGAGAAAATAATAATTGATAAATTATCAAGGATTCACAAGGGAGGGGGGAGCAGAGAGGGAGCAGGTAAAATGAGGAGTTGATGCCAGGGGCTTGAGTGGAGAGCAAATGTTTTGAGAATGATGAGGGCAATGAATGTACAAATGTGCTTGACACAATTGATGTATGTATGGACGATGATGACTTGTATGAGTCCCAAATAAAATGATTAAAAAATAAAAAAGAGCAGAGAGGACCTAGCTGCCCTTCATCTAATGGTCACCAATGATTTCTTCTTACATCGTTCCTGTCAGAATCTGAGCCTGCAGGTGGACATCAAGACCCTGTGCATGTCGTACCCCCTGGCTGGCTCTGCGTCACACACCCTGAAGTCAAGGAATGGAATTCGCCCAGTGCTGACATGTCTCTCTTGCTACCCCTTCATCGTCATTCCTGCTCTCTCTTCCCTACGGTCCCTGAGCCCTGGCAACCAGTCGTCTGGTCTCGTCTCCAGTTGTGTCCTTCTGAGAAGGGCACACCAGCAGAGTCACACACTGCGGGACCCCTTTGAGATTAGCTGCCCCCACACCCCCCATTCAGCATCATGCCCTTCAGATATATCCAAGTTACTGCATCTCTCAACAGCTACGAACCCCAAGGTCAGAAGTTTGGACCCACCAGTTGCTGTGTAGGAGAGGTTGCCTGTTCCCGTAAAGATTTCAAGTCTAAGGTTCTACTCTGTCCGGTGAGTTTCCAATAAGTCAGAACAACTTGATAGCAGCAAGTTTGGTTTGGTCTTTTTTTTTGGTCTCTGACTATTTCAAGGATATATATATATATATATATATATATATATATATAATGTACGGGCTCTTGTGTGGACATAAGCTTTCCTTTCTTGGGGGTGAATGTCAGCAGTCCATTTGCCCACGTGGGTGGTCCGTGTCTATTATGGTTTAAAGAAACAGCTCAACGACTTCCGGAATGGCCCTGGCGGTTTGCACTCCCACCAGGAGGGCCTGAAGAGCCAGGTTCTCTGCAGCCCCAGGGACATCCTGCACCAAGGCCGTGGGTTCTTATTATAGCGTTTCAGGTCGCTGTGCAGTGAGGGCTCAGCCTGCCTTCATTTGCATCCCTCTCATGGCTAACGATGCCGAACATCTGCCCAGGCACGGATTCGCCATCTGCGCGTCCTCTTGGTGAAGCACTTCTTCACATCGTTGCCTGCTTTCGAATTGGCTCAGTTTTTGTCTGTCACCCATTCCTTTTACTGAGATCCAATGCACATCCCACTGGTCACTCATTTAAAGCAGACAGTTCGATTGTTCCCTTTCCCCCCCTTTTTTAGGATATTCAGAGTTGTGGAAGCAACCCCGCTGTGATTTTAGAATGTTACAGCACCCCTTAAAGGAAATGCCCCACCCAGGGCTGGCCACTCTCATTTCCCTCCACTTTCCCCACCTCTCGCCGAACTCACTGTCCCCAGGGTGATTCTGCCTCACAGGGATGCCATAGGGCAGAGCAGAGCTGCCCCTGTGGGTTTCTGAGACTGAAACCCTTGGTGGAGGTGGCGAGTCGCATCTTCCTTCAGTGAGAGGGCTGGTGGTTTGAATTGCTGACCTTGCGGCTTGTGGCTCAATGTGTAACCCACCACGCCACCAAGGCTCCTCTCTCACCCTTGGGATACCCACTACTCTACTTCACGTATCTAGACTTAAAGCCTCTAGAGGTGCCCTTTCTAGACAGTTCCAATCACATCTACTACTCTATTTCATGTCTCTATAGAGGTGCCCTTTCTAGACGTTTCCAATCGATGAAGCCAAGCAATGTCTGCCCTCTTGTGAGCGGCTTCTTCCACTCCGCATGATGTCTTCCAGGTCCGATCATGTCGCAGCAGGATGCATTGGTTCTTCATCCCCCTCTGCTGCCAAACAGCACTTCATGCGGGAATCTCCTGGGGAGATGGACAGGCTTTCTCCTCCTGTAAAGAGTCATGAGCTGAGAAAGTCATGGGGCAGTTCTACCCCATCCTAGGAGTCAGCCTCGACTCGATGGCAGTGAGATTGATTTGTTTGTTTTTTTGAGAATGAATATACCACATTTTACTTATCTGTCCATTACTTGGAGTCCTGGTAGCTATGTGTTGGATTTCCCAACACAATGTTAGCAGTTTGAAACCACCAGTCCTTCCAAGGGCCACCGCTGAGCCTTTCTACCCCGTAGGAAGACTGACAGCCTCAGAACCCCCCCGGGGGGCAGTTCTCCTCGCTCCTATTGGGGCCCTGTGTGTCAGAATCGACTGGAATGTAGCTCGGTGTTTGCTCTGTGTCCCTACCAGAAGCGCCCCGGCGGTACTGTTGGGAAATATTGGACGGCTAACCTCAAGGTTTGCGGGGTCGAACCCACCAGGCACTCCATGGAGAGACATGAGGCTGTCCACTCCCCTACAGACTCACAGCCTCAGACACTGCTGTGCATTGGGCTGGACCGGACAGCAGGGTCATTGTTGACGTTTTCATATCCCAGGCCACTGTCTTTGCTCTGAATTCTACCTCATTTGTTGCTAGCACACCTGCTCCAGCTGGCGTTTGGTCAACGTCTGCATGGTATGTTCCTGTCGATGCTTCCAATTGTTAGAGTCAGCCTGTCACTAGATGTGGAGTAAATCGCCGTTTCCTGTTGTCGCTGCAAAGTCCCCGTGCCGGTCTCCACCTTTCACTTTCTGTATTGAAACCATCTGCCATTTTCTTTTCTCCTTGTTTTATTTTTCACTTGGTTGTTTCCTCTTTCCGGCCTTCTTGGGGGTTCCTTGAACGTTTTCACAATTCTATTTTACCCCTCACGTTTTTTTGGATGGCTATTTGGTGGTGGGTCTCCCTAGGGAACACTACACATGACATGACATGAGTGTGTGCATATCTCACATTATGCTATACATGACATATGAGTGTGCATATCTCATATCAAATTATACATGATGTTACATGAGTGTATGCATCCCACATTATGTTATACACGTTACATGAGTGTGTGCATATCTCACATTATGTTATACACTACGTTACATGAGTGTGCGCATATCTCACATTATATTATATATGATGTTACATGAGTGCATGCATATCTCACATGTTATACATGGCATTACATGAGTGTATACATATCTCACATTTTGTCATACATGATATTACAAGAGTGTGTGCATATCTCACATCATATCATACATGATGTTACACGAGGGTAAGTGAAAAAACATTGCTACTAGGATCCCAGTTCATGCACACATGAATTTATTCAAACAAAACCTGTTCAAACTTCTCTCTGTGATCGGTGGATGACCGCAGACAGGTTGACAGTGCCATCCATGAAAGAGGTCCAGTCAACGCAGTATCTTCCAAGAGCAGCTAATTCAAGGCAGAAATGTCAGCTCAAAAGGCTACGACGACTGACTGCTTGATTTCTAAGGGCATCTTGGTAGAGTTTCACATAGGACCCAGGGCGACCACAGGGGCGTATTAGGAAGGTCAAGCACATTGCAACCTGCACTGGTGGGAACAAGACCGGGAGACGCAAGCTGAGGATTCTCCCTGGTTCCCGTCAGCACAATGCACCACAGGGTCGCCAGAGGCAGCAAGGGCCGCCTGGGGAAATGTGCCCAGGAAAGCTTACCCCATTCACCCTATGGCCCTGCTCCTGCTCTGCCAGACTTCCTTCTGTGGGGAGGCTTCCAAGGACAACGTAAAGGACCCCTATGTGAGTCCCCGGAGGAGGCCCAAGATGAGGTTTTGGTGCGCTGTCAACCAAAGAAAACAGACCTCTTGAGGGGAAGGTTAAAGAGACGGGCACGCGTCTGAAGGCGGGTGCGTAGGCCTTGATGTTGAGAAGCTACAGCTTTGAATTTGGGTATTTTTGTG
Source organism: Tenrec ecaudatus (assembly GCF_050624435.1). Taxonomy (NCBI): domain Eukaryota; kingdom Metazoa; phylum Chordata; class Mammalia; order Afrosoricida; family Tenrecidae; genus Tenrec; species Tenrec ecaudatus. The sequence continues at coordinate 21,227,485 of NC_134547.1, forward strand.
GAATGAAAGTGCATTTGATTTTGTAGCAATACTCTTTGATGGACTGTTGTCGATAGTCCTGTAGTTATAGTTATAGATAGTCTTATAGATAGTCCTCAAGGACAGGACAGAAGTACTCCTGTGGGTGTCTAAGCCTGGGACGCCTTTGAGTCGGACTTGACTCCGTGGCAGTGGCTTTTTGATTTTGATTGTAAATACCTATCTTATCAACGTCTGCTGGTGTCGCCCCGCTGTCACTTCAGATGCAGTCTAGAAACCTCCGAGTCACAATCGACTTGATGGCAGAAGCTTTATTCGCTTTTGTCCTCCCCCAGTCTTGCTGTAATCGTCGGAGTTTCTCTTCATACTTTGAAAACCACACGAGACGGGGTTACAGCTTTTGCATCAAATATCGAACAAGCTAGAAAACGCAAGTGGAGGACGAGAGTTGGTTGTGTTGACCCAGAGTTTTTCTTTAAAAAAAAAATATATATATATAACTGATATTTATTAAGAGATTATATTACAGGTAGAGACCCTAGATAGTGCAAACAGGTAATCAATTAGGCTGCTAAATGAAAGGTCTGATGGATGGATGGATGGATTGTGATAAGAGCCCATTCATTGAGTTTTAAATATTCCCTTATTGTATTTTCCAATCTGAAGAATGACCTTTCATTAGAAATTTTTTTTAGAAAAATTAATCTTCTATTTCTTTTAGGAGACTTCTTTTTTTAAATTTGTTTTCACATGTGTTCATCATGGAAGCAGTTTCATAATATGGTGGCTTTCCCATCCTGGTCAGATCATTCCAGTCCCCCCTTGCTCCCGTGGAACGTCGCCACTGCAGCGAAGTGGAGGGGGCACCATACTGTTCCTGTCGGGGTGGGGTAGAAGTTCAGGTTCAGGTTGTCCACATGGCTTCTGTTGGTATCTGGTGGGAGAGTCTCCTTGCTGCTGCTGGCGGGGCTGAGAGGAACTGCCGCTTCCCACCTGGCGGAGAGGGAGGGAGGAGCCTTCATTGCTGCCCCAGGGGCTTCCACCAACACAGCCCGGCTGGGCTTTGCCACCACTAACTGGTACAGAAAGTTCTGACTCTTTAGGAAGCCTCATCTGAAAGCGCTTTAGTGATAAGGAGGAAGGAGACATGGTTATCACGGGCTAGGGGTGCAACTCCAGATTCCCCGTCAGCGCTCCATTGTTACCATGGGGAGGAGGGGCGGGCCTGGGGAAGAGGACAGTTGCAGTTCCAAACTCGGCAGTTTCAGTTTTATCAAGAAACCGAGGTGGAAATCCACGCTTTCTGCTCTCAGCTTATGCTGGCCGGAGTTGGGCTGTTGCCCCCGTTTTTCTGTGGTGCTTGGTTGGAGTGGACCTGTTATTGACAGAACGTGATCAGTCTGCCTGCCTTACCCTTTTCGGATGCCTTGCTAGAGAGTCTAGATAGATCCCTGTGGAAGTTGTTTGTTGGTGCCCGTTGGTGTGTCCTGGTGGCTGGCTTCTATGGGAACCGGTCTGGGATTCGGAGGCAAAATCGGAAGCCTGGGAACCCACAGGCAGACCATTCCTCCGGCGACTCCGCCACTCAGTATGCTTAGAACAAGGCATCGTTCTCCTTTCTTATCTCGATGGGCCCTCCCTTCAGTGTTTAAAGTAACTATACTCACCGCCGTCCAGTCAATTCCAGCGCACCGTGGCCCTATAGAGCAGAGGGGGACACCAAAGCATCAGCCAAGTCATGGGCGCTTTCACCACTCATGACCAAGGAAGGTGCCCACAAACTGCAAGCCCTTGCCACTTTCCCTGCGCCCCTTTCTGCGGGCTACAGGTCTAATCTGCGTGACTTGCACCATGAGTGAGATGAGCGAGCAGCTCCTGGAGGTAGGTCCGGGTAGGAAGGGGGTTGTGGTTCAACCAAGTCTCTGCATCTGGTTTGAAGTGGCAAATCCGACCCAGAAACCAGCAACTGACTGGATGCCTCTCCAAGCAGGATTCCCTGGTCCGTTTTCCCAACTCCCTACCTCATGATACCTCATGCCCTACCCCAGCCCCACGGAGAAGGCAGGAGGTGTGGCCAGGGAGGGCAAAAATTAAACACAGGAAATGTCATGCGACTTCCTCTTTTATTCTCAGATGCTGAAGAGGGAAGACACAAGGAAACAGGTAAACTTTTGCGGGGGCTCTTTTCCATTCCATGAGCAAGTCCAGGACAGCTGCTGGGTGCTGGGCCTCGTTCCTGGGGTGGGGAAGACCATGGGGCCCTCCCTTCTTTTTTGCAGCCTGGCTTTACGGCAGGCTCTCTCTGGCCAGCACTGGCGAGTCTTTAGAAAACAGGATGGGTCTCTGGATGCCCAGTCGGGAGGAGAGGATGCCCAGTTGGGGGAGGAGAAAGACAGCTTCAGGCTTTGCCAGACTCGATGGGCCTGCGCTGAACAGGGTACGCAGCTGAACAGCATGGCCTTGCTCTGAGCCTCTACCGGGTTGGTGATTCTCACCCCTGGCCTCCACATCCCATCCTGCCCCGCCTCCTCAGCCTTCTCCTTCCTAGCCCTCGGGTCCTACTTCCCTCCCCTCAGAGTCTCTCTGGGGATTCTGTGGTCAGCCATGAGAAGTACCGCTGCTCCACTCACTGGGGTTCTGAGGGCAGGTCCTCTTGTGGCATGGTGCTCTACCTGGCACCGTGGGCACGGTGGGTGATGTGGTAGAGGGCCAGCATTGGCCACAGACCATGGCATTTAGTCCTAGTCCCTGATGAAACCCTAGAAGGGCCCCTGGAGTGCACCCCTCAGAACTTCCCCTGAAAAGGCATGTGGTGCTTGATGCCAGCCCCCCAATTTGGTGCGCACATGGGCTTTTGAGTGAGCGTTTCCAACCTGCTCTTCTGGATGGTTACGGTCTGGGAGTATTTAGTAGGTGACAGTCATAGAATGAGGGTCAGCTCGGCCTGGAGACTCTTACCCAGCTTCACACCCTTGACCCTAATTCATGTCCAGACCAGGCAAGGCCAGTCCATCTGTCCGGGGACAGATCCCCTTCCTGACTCAGCAAGTCGCTTAGCTTCCTTCATTCATAAGGCCGAAGACCCAACGGTTCTTGGCACGAGCCTTCGAGGCCCGGAGATGGGCAGCAGAGGTGCTGCGTGGGAAATGTTGGGGGAGCTGCTGAGAGCGGCGGGTGGTGCTGCCCTGCGGCAGGAGACACACTCCATTGGCACGTCCTGCGGGCTCCCAGGGGACTGGCACAAAGGCACACACATGTAAATCGGAGCTTAAATTTAACTCTATGTAAAGGAGGACTGAGCGGCTCACCGAAAGGTTGGAAGTTCAAACCCACCAGCTGCACTGCGGGAGAACGATTTAGAGACATAGCCATCTACTCTCCTAATGAGGCCATCCCAAGAAACCCCAAACCCAGGGCTGCCAAGCTGACTCTGGCGCATCCCACTCTGTCATCTTGGAACCTACGGGGGCAGTTTGACTATGTTCTATAAGGTCCCGGTGAGCCTGCACTGACTTGCCCGTCCTTGGTTTTGGGAAAGCCTGGGAAGGTAGAGCACCGCCCAGGGCACCCAGGGGTGCGGCAGCTGCTGATTGACGATGTGCTTGGGTTCCTCCTGAGCCGGCCGTGATGTTGTCTGCCTGCGCAGTGGTTTCGGTTGTGTGTGTATCGACCTTGATTGCTTTTTGAAACGATTGGGCAGTGATGGGTCTATGTTCCTACCTAACCACAACTGGCAGCAACCAAGACAGCTCCTGTCCTCATACCAGACTTGACCTTGCCTTCACCTGGCTGATTTGCATGTTAACCTCGTGCTAGCCTCGCAGGACATGTGAGCGGGACCCTTGGACTATAATGTTTGAAATCCCCTCCCCCCCAGACCCCTCAAAATGACCTCCTGATGCCCTGCTCTCATCTCCCTCTCTTCCTCCTTCTCGCTTGGTCTTTAAGATCAAGGCTCGATCACGTCTCGCCCGTGTGTAAGGCCCGCTACGCAACCCAGAGGGGTTTCCCGACTGAGAGTGCCGAGGGGCGTTACAAGTGACACCGAGCCCAGCAGGCGAGGCCCTCCGTGGGCTGGTCCCACTGAGAGCCTGAGTGATGAGAGCCCACGGTGATAGCTGGACAGATAGTGTGCGGATGGGCCTGGGCGCTGGGCAGGAGAGAGAGGCTGGCGGCCGAGGACTCTCAGAGCAGAGAGAGGCACAGCATAGGCAGGAGTACCCAGAATTCTATATTCCCATCCGATAACCAGTTAGGGTCCCCAAGGGATGGGCCCAAGGGGACAGAGCTCAATGGGAGGAACAAGAAAAGCCACTTTGGAAGAAGTGGCCAGATGGCTCAAAGACAAACTCTTTGCGGTTTAGGCTTCTACTTGGACATGACGCCATGCACCTCCTGGGTCCCCTGATCTTGCTCTTTGGTAAGGACTTGGCCTCGGCTGCTTTGGGGATGGCAGTGGGAGCTGGATACGGAGGACAGGCCCGGGGCAAAGAGGAGGCAATGTGGGGTAAGGTGCGCACAAGCGGCTCACACACAGACAGGTAGCTAGTCCTTGGGTGATGAACAAAGGCCATTCCTAAGCGTGTCCTTCCATGAAATCTGTAGGTGAGGGAGCACAGGTGCATATCATTTTCATTTAGCCCCCACTTCACTGCAACACGCAGCCCTGGTGGCATAGTGGTTACTCATTGGGGGTGCTGACCTCAAAGTCAGCAGTTCAAAACTACCAGCCACCCCTTGGAAGACAGAGCTTTCTACTCCGGTCAAGAGTAGGAGTCTGGAAACGCACGCACAAGGGTGGTTCTATCCTGTCCTCCAGGGCTGCCATGAGTTAGAATCAACTCGATGGTCATGAGCTGGGCTTGGCTTGGGTTAGTGCAAGAAAGAAGCCCTGGCAGGGTGCTAACCATGAGGTCTGCAGTTCAAATCCACCAACCACTCGCAGGAGAAAGACGAGCCTTTCTGCTCTCATGAAGATTTGCCCCCTCAGAAGCCCACAGGGGCGGTTCCACCCGGTCCTGGAGGGCCGCTCCGCTGTGAGTCGGAATTGGCTCAATGGTCTGAAGCCTTGTAAGGATTCAAAAGCCGCACACACAGCGAGAGAAGGTGGTTGTGATGAAGACTTGGTTGGGCATCGGGGTTGGCTCAGTCACGTCAAAGTGAGGGCACATTTGCAAAACACGAACGGGCCAATAAGAGCCGCCCCGAAGGCGCACCTTGGTGTCTTGTTCTCAGGGAGTATGTCACCAACTCTCCCTCCAGCTGTGGAAGCCATTCGTTAGTCCCTTGCCACCTCCCCCCACCCCTGCCTTTCGAGAATGCCTTCTGATGATCGTCCTGGGTTGCAGATTACTGGTCTTTCTCTGACTCAGCGGAATGGAAGTTTAACCACCCTGGCACCCTCTACAGCTGGGAGGGGGCTTGTGCCTGGATCCCCTGCCTCTACACCAACCCAGGTCCCAAGGGGTCCCTGAAAGACTTCACCTTATATCACAATCATGATTATGATGACGTCACCAAGAACTTTTCGGGGACCATCCTCTACCCGACCCCAGAGGTCCCTGGGCAAGTGAAGAGAGTGCGCTACGTGGGGGATATGACCAACAACTGCAGCCTGAGCATCCAGCCGGTGCACGCCAATGACAGCGGCCGGCTGGGGCTGAGGATGACGTCGGAAACGGACAGATGGATGGAGACCATAAACCTCAACGTCTCTGGTAAGACTCTGAAGGACCTTTGATTTCAACAGGGCAAGGAGAGAGATGGGAAATACCCCACCTTCCTGAAGTTGGGGCAGCAACTCAAATGGTAGGCGGAGGCCAGGCAGGGGTGCCCGCCAGTGAGGTGGGCAGCGCCATACAATGGGGCTGTGGCGACCTGGAGCACGAGGGCTCGCCTACCCCGAGCAGGAGGTGGCCCCTCAGCTCCAGCCTAGCAGGCACACACGGAGCTAGGGCCCAGCTTCTGATTTTCGAGGTGAAAAATCAGACTGGATTTTCCAGGGACATTTTTCAGGCAATTCTGTGATATTTGTGACGAATTCTTTTTCTAACGCACTCATGCAGGGGCTCACTGCCACGCATGTCAGAGTTTGAGATGATGGCCCGGAGGGAAGCTAGGGGCCTCCGCCCTGGTCACTCCAAACGGAAAACCAGGCTCACTGCCGCTGAATCCATGCAGACTCATGGTGGCCCTGCAGGACAGGGTCGAACTGACCCCTGGCTTTCTCCCCTGGTCACTCCAGCCCAAATTTCTTGGGCAGTGAGCTCTAAACAGCCCTTTGACCAGGATAGAGAAACGGCTACCAATCCTGCCGCTGAGGGGTTGCCTCCGCCCTGGGGAGAGCTGTGGCTGCCCACAGGGGCCGAGTCCACGGCGGGATTCCTGGGCTTGCACTGTGGCGCCGTCGAGCAACCATGGGTTTGTCACTCAAGCTAAGAAACGCATGCTGAACAAAACAGACAGACTTAGGGGCCGGGGGGTGCGGGGGGGGGAGCAATCTTGAGACTATTTAGACAGAAGTACCAGGAGGGGAGCTATTTCCTAAGGAAGCTGAGCATCCGCAAATGTTTTGAGAACGATGAGGGCAATGAATGCACAGATGTGCTTGACACGATTGATGTGTGTATGGATTGTAATAAGCGTTGTATGAGCCCCTAATGGAACGATTTAAAAAAGGAGAATTGGGATATGCAAAAATTATGTAAAAATATTAAAAACATTTTTAGAAAGAAAGAAGAAGAAAAAAACAACCCCAGACTCTTCCAGCGGAACATCGGTAACTCAAAGCAGAGAAAAGCATGACTGAATAGCCCAGGGACTCCTCAGGGGCGTTATTTTGGGGAGCAGGTCTGAAGCCAAATGTACATGAGCTTGTTCTCTTTCATGCTTCCATCGGACTCTCTGCTCTTTTATAGAAAGACCTCCGCCACCTCACATTCAGCTTCCTCCCTACATAGAAGAGTCCCAGGAAGTCACGCTGACCTGCAGGCTCCTTTTTGCCTGCCCCGGTTACCCCATCCAATTGCGATGGTCACTGGAGTACCCGGCTGGCACCTCCACCTCCACCTCCACCTCCACCTCCACCTCCACCTCCACCTCCACCTCCCTGAAGCCCGAGCTGGTCTCCACAGAGAGCAAGCTCAGGTTCCAGCCTCTGTGGACGCACCACGGCACCAACGTGACCTGCGCGCTCCATGACGCCAAGACGCAGCTGGTCTCGCAGCAAACTCGGTTGCTGGATGTGAAACGTGAGTCCCTCCCACCCCACCCCCAGGGCTCCCGGGGAAGGCATGAGACCTGGGCACCTTCTCCCCAGCTTCTCCGTCTGCCCTGAGAACAACACAGCCGGGATGCAGTAGCTGTGGTCACCGGGCTGAGCTCCCTCCTCCCCTCCTCCACCCCTGGGTCACCCCGTGTTCTAGGAAATGGATTCATTTTAGCATTTGTGTGGGCCTAACAGGATAAACCGATTCAATCTATCCCCAAGTGTATTAGTCTGGGTACTTCAGAGAAACAAATCCACCAAAACTCATGTGTAAGAGAGAGTTTTATATAAAGGGTAAGTGCACATCAAGAAAACATCCCAATCCAGTGCTGCCCAAGCCCACAAGTCCAACATTAACCCATATGTCCAACACCAATCCACAAAGTCCTCCATCTCACAAAACACACTATGATGCCAACTGCAGAAGGAAAGCCGAGTCAGTGAGCATATGAGCATCTCAGTGCTGCCAGGGTCTCCACATGGCTGCTCCAGCACCCAGGGCTGCATTGGGGTAGGTCCATGTGGCTTCTCCTTGGGGATGTCTTGCAGGAAGTCAGCTTTGCAAGCTGAAGTAGGGAACTGGCTAAGGTAGCTGCACCTTAGTGTGACCATCACAAAGCAAGAGATCCACGAACTCAAAAGGCGAGGCTCACTGAACCATTTATCCCTCTGCCCTTCAATTAACCCCACGTGTTTATCGGCCAGGTTGGGACAATAAACTAACTCACCAAGCCACAAGATAATTTGGAGATTATTTAACTAAGGTGTTTTACCCCCTGGTAGAAAAGCTTCCACATCATTCTTATTCACTCAGTCATCAATAAACTTAAAAAAATCATTTTATTGGGGGCTCTTGCAGGTCTTATCCCAATCCATATATTCATCCATGTGTCAAGCAGATTTGTACATTTGTTGCCATCATCATTTTCAAAAAAATTTCTTTCTACTTGAGCCCTTGGTATCAGCTCTTTGTTTTTTCCCCTCCCTCCTTCCTTCCCTCACGAACCCTTGATAATTTATAAATTATTGTTTTTTTCATGTCTTATACCAACTGCTGTCTCTCTTCACCCACTTCTCTGTTGCCTATTCCCCTGGAAGGGGGTCATATGTCTATCATTGTGATCAGTTTTCCCCTTACTCCCCCCACCTTCCCTTCCCCTCCTGGAATTGCTACTCTCATTATTGGTCCTGAGGGGCTTATCTGTCCTGGATTGCCTGTGTTGGGAACTCTTATCTGTACCAGTGTACATGCTCTGGTCTAGCTGTATTTGTAAGGTAGAATTGGGGTCATGATAGTGGGGTGGGGGAAGGAAGCATTAAAGAACTAGAGGAAAGTTGTGTGTTTCATTGGTGTTACACTGCACCCTGACTGGCCCGTCTCTTCCTTGTGACCCTTCTGAGAGGGGACGTCCAATTGTCTACAGATGGGCTTTGGGTCTCTACTCCATGCTCCCCCTCATTCACATTAATATGATTTTTTGTTCCGGGTCTGTGATACCTGATCTCATCAACACCTCGTGATCACACAGGCTGGTGTGCTTCTCCTATGTGGGCTTTGTTGCTTCTGAGCTAGATGGCCACTTGTTTATCTTCAAGCCTTTAAGATCCCAGACGCTATATCTTTTGATAGCCGGGCACCATCAGCTTTCTTCACATTTGCCTATGCACCTGCTTTGTCTTCAGTGATCTGTCGGAAAGGTGAGCATCATGGAATGCCAGTTTAATAGAACAGAGTGTTCTTGCATTGAGGGAGTACTTGAGTGGAGGCCTGATGTCCCTCTGCTACCTTAATACTAAACCTATAAATGTATGCACATAGATCTATTTCCACATCATATATAAATATAGTCACATATGTACATGCCTGTATTTTGACTCTATAAATGCCCTTTGCCTCCTAGTTATTTCCTCTATTTCCTTTTACCTTCCTCTTGTCCCACTATCATGTTCAGCCTTCACTTGGGTTTCAGTAATTCCTCTTTTTTCCCCGTCTTCACCAGCCTCTCCCTGGAATTGCTTTATTTCTTGACTTTTTTCTTTTTTTTAAGGACACACTTTTAGACAGGCAAGATACACAGGCAGTATTTCAATGTAGGAGAAAAAACCTTGTCCGGAAACTTTGAGGAGAGAACCAGACACATTTCGCAGACGCACAAGAAGCTCACATTGTAAACAGGATTAAGCTGCGATGGATTTTCCCTCCTCCCAGCAGGGCTTCATTTCGCTCAGCCTGAGGTGTCGCTCAGTTTCAAACTGCCTGTGGTCCACACGGTCAAGAAAAGCTTTCTGTCTGATGTTCCCCCCTTTCCCTCGATTACGGATGGCCAGCTCTTCTCCGATCCCCTCTTCCGCCTTGAGGTTTTCCTAGTCCAATCTGGACTTCCGGAGGGTGCCCATTTTCTGCTTCGTGGCACCAATCTTCCCCAGGAGGCTGCTCATACCCGTGGCCTCTCTAACCTCTCTAATCGCCGGCAGAAGACGTGCTCACCTGGGGCGTCTCGTTCGCATTTTGCTTGAAGACTTGCTTCCTTGAAGTAGCCTCCACCTCCTTAGCCACCCTGACTTCTTCACCAGCAACGCCAAACACCTGGGTGATTTGGACCTTCTCGGTTTCTCCAGGTTTCTCCATCTCTTCTGCTTTGACCAACTATTTACTGGAACTTGTCTCTCCGATCTCCTCTCCTTGCTTCACTCGTGTACTTGGGGGCGCTTTTGGTTGGGGTCCCCCATCGTCAGGGAAGCTGGCCCAGAGTCCATCCTCCTTTTCGCTTGCATCCTCTGACCCGATGCCCCTTTCCTGCTCTGCACCTTCCTCTTTCTCATCGCCGCTGCTTCCTCCTGATTCGGCTTCGGCATCCGGCTCTTCCTCTCCTTCTAAGGACAGTAGCCCCCCCACCCCAGTTTTCTCTTCCTGGACGGGATGCCCGCAGCCTTTCTCTTTGTCCCTTTCGTCTACCGTCGTCTTCCTCCACTAATTCATTTACATCGTCTTCGCCATACTCGCCACCCGACGGCGACGGCACGCATCTTCCTCCGAGGTGGAAAAGTCTTCGGGGCCGAATTCCTCCATGCCACTACCCCACGTGGCAGGCCACCCCGCAGGACCACAGCAGCTGCCCCCAACAGCGAAGCTCTAGGGAGAGACCATAGAAGCGCAGCACGGTAATTCCTCTTGGCTACATTACCTTGGATCAGGTCTTCGCGTCCCGACCCCCCAGGCATCCTATTCCCTCCTTGCCGTCGATTTTAGATCACTGGTTCCCTTGTCCCTGGGTTTGTTGGCTCCTCACTTCATTTCCCCGCCCCCCCTTCTCCTGTGCCCACCCTGAACCGTGGGGCCTGTTGTTTTCTCCTCCGATCGGTTTTCCCGCCTGTCTTATCTAGATGGACAGGCAGAGACAACAGTAAGCGCGATGACAAGGCAGGCCGTCGATAAACTTTTATTGCGTACCCATTCGGTGTCCGGCCCTGCTACCATGGCTGGCCACGCAGCAGCGAGTCAGCAGACCGACTCCTCGCTCATACGCAGCCAGCACTGCAGTGAGAGGCAAACCATAAGCAGACTTTAGAAGGCCACAGAGGGTGCACTGCACATTTTGTGATTGTAGCCGGACAGAAACAAAGAGGGGGCGGGCGGAAGGAAGCTGTTTGAGATCACGCAGAGGGAGGTAGACACGTGAACTGAGATCTGAATGAAGGGGGACATGGTGGCGAATTTCAGAGAAGAGCAGTCTGGGGTGACAAAAGGATCAGCGAAAAGACCCCAGGGTGGGACTTGGCTTGGTGTGTTTATCCCAGGGTTAGAGGGCTGGAGTGGAGGAAGCAGGAGCTAAGCGGTGAGGCAGGAAGTCTGCGAGGGGATGGGCCGCTAGTCTGCATGCACACGGGTGGGGCCTTGAATGTTGTTTCCAGTGTCGACTCCATCGGATGACTTTGAGCAGAGAATGCTAACGTCTGATTAGAAGTGTGGGGAACCCTACTGGCTGCTGACAGAGATCAGTCCGTTAAGAACGCAAGCAAGCAGAGAGGTCAGCTGACTGATAGCCATCTGAGGGCATGGACCAGCCTGGTCCTGCCGACAAGGGTAACAGCCAGTGACTAACATGGGCATACATGTCTCGGCCGCTGCTTCCATCCTTTGAGAATTGTCCCCAACGACCTCTGCCTCTGCAGACCGTCCGCAAGTGGAGATCAAGGTCAGTCCCAAAGAGGCTACTGTGATGAAGGGCGAACTTGTGACCATGACTTGCCAAATCACCAGCAGCAACCCAGAGGCCACTACGATATCCTGGTTCAAGGACAAGACCAAGCTAAGGAAGCCGAACACGGCGACACTCACTCTGTCCAGAGTGACCAAAGAAGACAGAGGAACGTACCATTGTCAAGCCTCCAATAGCGTGGGCTCTGGAGATTCGCAAGAGGTGGTTCTCCAAGTGCAGTGTGAGCCCCCTTGGAGCTGGGGATGGGGCTGGCCAGGAGCTGGGCGGGGGGAGGAAGATGAGCCGTGGAGGCTTGCGCCGTGAAAGGGTCCTTCTCACCTCCCCACGCCCCTCCACCACTTCTTTCAGTCGTTCCAGAACCTTCCAGGGTTCAGATTTCCCCCTTGCCAGCCCGAGAGGGAAGAATGGTGGAGCTGACTTGTCTATCGGAAGCCAACCCTCCTCCGACAAATTACACCTGGTATCACAATGGGAAAGAAGTCCTGGGGAGGACAGAAGAGAAATTCCAGATTCCAAAGCTCCACCTCTTGCATGCCGGGAACTACTGCTGCCTGGCAGAAAACAGCCTCGGTCTTGGACAGATTGGCCAGGAAGCGGAATTGGATGTACAATGTGAGTGGTCACAGTGCCTCTGGGGTCCAGGGAGAGAGGATAAAAGTGGGAGGTACCTGGGCCCTACCATGGACAGCAAGGAAGAAGCCAGGGTCTCCTAACAGATTTCACGAGGCAGGCGCTTTGTCTGGTTTTCACAGTTGTATTACCAGCACCTAGAATGGGCTCTGGCTTGTGGTAAGTGTTCCGTAGATATTTGCTGAATGAATACACGATGAGATGCCTCCATTCCCACGAGGCCCTTCGAGGGTCCGCCACCCTCAGCAGGGACCGCGTCCCGGGAGGAATCCTGAGGTTTTGGGGGCGAACTAGAGAGAATGTCGCATTACCGTCACCGGATCTTCTCGAACACCTTGCTCAGTTTGATCCTCAGACTCTGAGGTGGCTCAGTCTGAGCACTAAAGGGGGTACCCAAATTCTGGGCACACCGGCCCTGAGCTAAATGAGGGGACTTCCAAAATCGTTTGTGGCGCGGGTTGGGTGAGCAGGGCGGTAAATCCATGAGCTTTTCCTTCCATTTGCCCGCACACTTTCTGAAGTCTCTGTGTATAATCCCAACTGCAATCACGAACGTTTTGTCTCAGTCATTTTACCCTCGTGAGCATTCCTTGAGTCAGTGCTCTTAGGAGCAGACAGCTCTGAGTGGGGGGACCTAGCATGCGGGCCCCCGAGCTGCGCTTTCCATGGCTACACCATGGAGTCAAATCACTGAAAAGCCAAATTGCTAGGCTAGGGCCTCTGTCTCTTCACACAGAGGCAGGAGGGAATTGCTAGCCTTCCTTGGCTTTATCTCAGCACTATCTGAGTGGAGGGGAGAGCGTGGAAGCTGGCGGGCAGCGCGGTGTGACTCTTTGACTCTCCCCCACCTACCCCTCTGCTTTCCTTTCCCCCAGATAGCCCCAAGGAGGTGACCGTGGTGATTCAGAACCCCGCTCCAATCCGAGAGGGAGACGATGTGACCCTGGTCTGTAACTACAAGTCTAGCAACCCTAGAGTCACCCGATATGAATGGACTCCCCAATTCCCCCGAAACCAGTCATTCCCCGAGGTGCTGAGGATTCGAAAAGTTACCTGGGATCTTGGCCAAATCTCCTGCCGAGCCTGTAATGTCTGGTGCGAACAGGCTCCCCCGGTCCAGCTGGATGTTGAGTGTGAGTAACCTGGGCGGGGGGATCTGGGAAGAGGTAGGACATGGAATAGGGGGGCATTCCGTGTTGGAATATGGGGCTCCTCGGGCCAGCAGAGACTTGAGGGAAGAGAGCCTGGCTGAGGGGCTGAGGGGAGAGGCGGCTCTGGGCGCAGGAAGCTGGGAGAGGCCCGAGAGATCCGCCTGAGGCCTTTGCCCTTCAGATGTTCCCAGAGACGTCAGGGTCCTGAAGATGAACCCCCCGACGGAGATTCACTCGGGGCACCGTGTCCTCCTTCAATGTGACTTCTCAAGCAGCCGCCCTCAAGAAGTCCGCTTCCTCTGGAAGAAAAACGGGAGCCTGCTGGAGGAAGGCAAAGAGCTGAAGTTCGGCGCCATCTCCCCAGAGGATGCTGGGAATTATAGCTGCATCGCCAGCAACTCCGTGGGACAGACCACATCCAAGGCCTGGAGGCTGCGCGTTCTGTGTGAGTGACCGGTGTGAGACGCTACAAGCAGGGGAGAGTGGGTGCCTGGCGCCCCGGGTCCTGACGCGGGTTCGCTTCCCCCTGCAGACGCGCCCAGGAGGCTCCGGGTGTCCATGGTCCCCAGAGACAGGGTGATGGAAGGGAAGAAGGCAGCCCTGGTGTGTGAGAGCGACGCCAACCCGCCCGTGTCCCAGTACACCTGGTTCGACGGGAACAACCGAAACCTCCAGCACACGGGTCAGACCCTGAGACTGGAACCGGCCCAGGTCCAGCACACGGGCGCCTACCGGTGCCAGGGAGCCAACCATCTGGGCGTGGGCGTGTCGCCCCCCAGGACCCTCACTGTCTACTGTAAGCCTCTTCCCAACGTCTCTCATGTTCTCCTCTGGCCCCTGCTTCTGTGGCTCCTCCCCGTCCCTCAAGGCTATGCCTCCCAGACCACCTTACACCTTCTTTTATCCCCCCTTGGCTCCTCCCCCCACTTCCTCTAGGCTGTCCCCCTCACCTTCTCTCTTCCTTCCTCCTCCTCCCGGCTCATCCTGCTGGGTAGGGAATCCTTTGATTCTCTGCATGCTGCTCTCTTTGTCAGGTATGTGTGGCTTTAGAAAAGACAATGCGGGTGCCTGGTACAGCAACCACCCCCACCCCTAAATTACAATCGCAGAGAAGGCAAATAATGGTGAGACAGGCACTCCGGATCCCTGAGAACCTAGTGACCTCTCAAGAAGGCGCCATGGCTGGTAGCTTGTTGTGTCTCCTTAGAGCTGGGTCTGCGCACCCACAACGTCACCAGCTGAGCACGCCATTGGCAACCAACCAGGGGTGTGAAGAAATCATCCGCTCTGCTCCCCGGGGCTCCAGACTCTCTAGCCACCCTGGAAACCGGTCTCTTTTTTGCAACTGGGCTGATCTCTATTCCAGGAGCCCTGGTGGTGGAGCGGGTGACTCGTTGGGCTGTCAACTGCAAGGTCAGCAGTTCAAAACCACCGGCTGACCCTTGGGGGAAAGAGGAGGCTATGATCACACAAAGAGGGGCAGTTATCCCCCATGCCCTAACCAAGCAGAGCCAGACAGCCACCAAGCACCGCCATAGAGTCGCGGCTGACTCAGAGCGACCAGCTAGGGCAGGGTAGAACTGCCCCTGTGGGTTTCTGAGCCTGTCAACTCTTTGTCTTTATCTAGAGGAGCTGCTGGTGGTTTTGAACTGCTGACCTTGTGGCTAGCAGCAGCCCAGCTCGTCATTGCTCCACAGCCAGGGTTAAAGAGGTTGCGTCCAGGTGTCCCGAAACAGGAACGCATCAGGAGGAAGAGCTAGCTTTTGCCTCCTAACAAGTTCCAGACGGCAGGGCAGGGCAGGGGCTGCCTCCTCTCCTGCCCATGCCACTGCCCCAAGGCATGCAAGAGAGCAGTGCCCGCGAGAAAGACAGCAGCCAGAGGCTGCGAGAGTCTGGGATGCTTCCCAGCCCAACACCTCTGGGCAGAGCTGGCTCTTCTTCTGTTGACGGGCGGCCCCCCCTTCTTCCATCAGATAGCCCAGAAACCATAGGCAAGAGAACGGCCGTGGGGATCGGGGCCTGCCTGTCCATCCTCATCCTGGCAATCTGCGGGGTCAAGCTGCGCAAAGGGTGAGCTCGTCCCTCCCGCGCCCCTGGCTGGTCCCCGCGCCCCAGTACTCCGCCCCAAAGCCCCCAGCACACAAACCCCACAGGATCTGGGTCCCGACTCCTTGATCCCCAGTGAGTGAGTGTCTCTTTGCCGCTGCAGCTGGAAGAGGATCCAAGGTCGGCAGGGGCTCCAGGAAAACTCCAGTGGGCAGAGCTTCTTCGTGAGGAAGAAAAAGGTAGGCAAGAAGGTGGAGGCAAGGCAGGGCAGACCCTGAAGTCAAGCACGGAAAGGAGAGGAAGCAGGCTATCCCCGGAAGATCTTAGCCGGCGGAGGCCGGGGAAGGGGCCATGGGGAAGGGGGGTGACGGGGGAGCCGTCCATGCCAAACAAACCCTGGTCTCCCTGCCAGGTTAGAAGGACCCGCCTCTCCGACACGCCCACCTCCGCCTCCCTGGGATGCTATAACCCAGTGATGGAAGACCCCATTAGCTACGCCACGCTGCGCTTTCCTGCTGGCGAGATGGACACTGGGTACGGAGGGGACAGGGGGAGACGGATGCACCCTGGGGGGATGTGGGGGACCAAGTTCTTGTGCCACCTGCCTTCTGGGTGCCCTGTCTCCATGACCTCAATCAGTCGAGAGAGAGAGAGAGAGAGAGAGAGAGAGAGAGAGAGAGAGAGAGAGAGAGAGAGAGAGAGAGAGAGAGGATCGATAGAGATCCATGATAGAGATACACATTCACACCATATGGGTTTATGAGCCCTGGGGTGGCTGTGGGACAAGCCTT
Source organism: Tenrec ecaudatus (assembly GCF_050624435.1). Classification (NCBI taxonomy): domain Eukaryota; kingdom Metazoa; phylum Chordata; class Mammalia; order Afrosoricida; family Tenrecidae; genus Tenrec; species Tenrec ecaudatus. Next base: position 21,243,569 of record NC_134547.1, read on the forward strand.
GGGCGACTGAACCTAAGCTTGGTGGTTCAAACTCACCAGCCGCCCCACAGGAGCCACGTGGGGCTGTCTTGCTCCCTACAGACTCACAGTCTTGGAAACCCAGCATAGATAGGGTCATTAGGAGTTGGAATCGGCTCAGGGGCAGTGGGTTGGGGATTTTGTTTGCTTTTTATATTGCACTGAAAGCCGTAGACACTGGGGAGTCAGTCCCTTGTTCTCAGACAGGCAGGCTCGCTGGGGTGCGGCTGGGGAAGGAGGGGAGTGGAGGAAAGGAGGGATGTTCGGGGGCGGAGGGGATGCTGCATTTGTAGTCATCTGTTTGTCCTCACTCTCAGGCATGTGGGGATGTCCGCCAGCACCCCAAATCTGGAGGAGATGGTCACGTATTCGGTGCTGCAGAAGCCTCCCGTGGTAAGAGGTCAGGGAGGGTGTGGGAGAGTTAACAGTCAGGGCTCCACGTGGGCAGGACTATGTGGGGAGGACTTGGGTGAACTTGAGCAGTGTCCAAGGCTGGATCTTGGGGAAGGGGGTTCAGGTGTGTTCAGACCTCCCATGTGATCTCACCTGTGCGCCTAACCGTGCTCCTTCTGCCAATGGGATGCATCCCGGGGGAAAAGGGGGCAAAGGTGAGGTAGCAACACGGGGATGGCAACCAGTGTTTGAACAAAAGGCTCTCGGATGCTCCGTTGACATTAAGCAGAGAGAATGGGCAGGGAGGGCAGACACTGTGGTGGGGCGCGGGTGGCCACGTGGCCACGCTTACCAGGACGTGGCTTTCTCAGGTCGACTACGAGAATGTGGCCCCAGCTTTGCCAGAAGAAGAGGAAGGGATTCATTATTCGGAGCTGGTTCATTTCGGGATGGGGGAGCGGCCTCCAGCCCACGACAAAGTGGATTACGTGACCCTGAGGTCCTGAACGGGATGCGGTGGAGGTGCCCAGGACCTTTCGGAGGATGGGGCTGTCCTGGAATTTCCCTTCGCCCCTGCGGTTCAGTCACGACGTGAACACAGCACCCCCCTTCCCCCCAACATACACGGCCACCCTAGTCACTGCAAAAGAAACGTGTGCCTGGCCCAGAGCCGGACTGCCTTTAGATTCCCTTTTAAATCCTTCCTGCCCTCCCAAGGGTCTGTCCCGGGCCCTGCTCATGCTGCTTCCCGACCCTGGTCCACAGCCTTCCCCTGCTCCCCCTGCTCCCCCTGCGCCCAGTCACCTGCCCCCTGCCCTCTAAACCCCAGCCCCCAACATGATTTCTTCCTCTTCTCTCTTCCATTCCTCTGGCCCAAGCTCTGGCAGCCCCTCACTCATGGACCCTGTGCCCCAATTCTGCCTCCAGGGTAAAACCCGGGGACGAGGGATGGAAATGAAAGCCGCTCTCATCTTTCCGTTGCATCTCTTGAAGAAAGAGGACTTGCCTCCTACTCGTTTATCCCCCAGAATCAGGTCGGCGAAGCCATCCCGCGGAGGGCACTGCGCTGCCATAGCTCCTGCCCTCAGGCCTCGGGGCATCCAAGACAGACTCGATGTTGTGGACAGATATGTAATGAGCACCCCACCAGCCGGACAATAAACATGGCTTGGACGCTGTTCCACAAACTACCCCTGTGGATGATTTCCAGTCGGTGGGGTGGCGGTGGTGGGTGGTCAAGGTGTGTGGGGATCGGGAGATGGAAATGGCATGGTGAGACTGGGAGATGAGAGAAAGGGGTCGTGTGATGTCCTGACCAAATCAGCGGATGGGAGAGCCCGGCGTCTTGCAGTGCGGACATCCAGCGGCTTTGTTGGAAGACGGGAGCGAGTTTTGACTCCTGACTCTCCGACCGAAGTAGCCAGGTGGTCTCGGGCAACGTTTACCCACTTCTCTGAACCTCAGTTCCAGAATCTGCAAGATGGAGAGAGAAGCCGTCAACCATTTCAGGGGCCTTGGTGCATAGTGGTTACGCATCAGGCTGCTAGCCATGAGGTCAGCAGTTTGAAACCACCAGCCACGCTGTGGACGGAAGGGGAGGCTTTCCATTCCTGTAACGTGTCAGTCGTGATAACTCACACGGGCCAGTTCTACCCCGTCCTGGGGGGTCGCTGTGAGTCGGGATGGACTGAGCGGTAGGGACTGAGCCCATCAGCCTGCCGTGGCTTCAAGATGGGAAGCCCAGCTTCCCCTTTATGAGCTGGGGTTACAAGATAAGAACCCTCCTGTGGCAGGCAGTCCCAAGTCCCTCATTGACCATGCTTCCTCTCATTTGCATTTCTTGAAGAACGTAAAACAGGAAGCCCATTTGTCCCTCGCAGCTATTCTCCAAAGCCACCCCCTACCACGACCTTTCACAACCCCCCACCCGCTGCAGACGCCCCCACGACCAGCTGCCTTGAGAAACATCGGCGTTTCTCTTTTTTGCCCGTCATCCCCACCAGTTCTCGGTCACAGACGAGTCTTTCTGCCTCTGGTCCCTCTCCATCCGCCCGCCCACTTCCGCCAGGGCTAAGACCGGGTCTCCCCAAGGGGAGCAAACCCCACTGAGAGGGTGGCTGTGCAATGCCTGGCTATCGCCGTTGCTGCAGAAGCACCCCCTGCTGGGTACCAGGATGAACCCCATAAGCAGGAGAAACTGTGGTCACTCAGACTTACGGCAAAGGGAAGGGTTGCTTTTCCATTCGGCCCACTTGGGCCCCTGTGGGATTTCTTGTGGGCATCATCGTTTTATTTTTTCTAAAAACGCTCGGGTTCCTAGAGGAAGAGGAGACATCACTCACCGCTTCCATGAGAGGAGAGGGTGGGCACCCGGTCTGTCGCAGCGCCACTCACACTTGCCCAAAGGAAGAAATGACCAAGTGCCCGCCAGCAGGTGAATGGGGACATCAAAATGGAATGTGATTCTGCGTAAGAAGGAAGGGGTGCTAACACTGTGACAACAGGATGCTGGCATAAGCCTGTCACGAAAGGCCACGGACTGCATGGCTCCATCGATACGCAATGTCTACGGCAGGCAACTGCACGGAGGCCAAAGTTCATCACTGGTTATCCGGGGACAGCTGGGTGTGTGCATCGCGCTGTACGTGGGATTGGTGCCATGGGCTTACATACATGTACGATAGCTAAAACGGTGATCGTTATATTGTGTGTCTTTTAATACACGTGGTCCAGTGTTACTCAGCCATTCATTCTTTCACTCACAAACATTGACTGAGCCCCGGTCACTGAGTGAGGTGCTGGGGCACAAAACATAACGTCCCTCTCTGTATAGCCTAAAGTCGCCAAAGTATTTTTTTTTTTTGTCCTCTGGGGTTCCTTTGAGGGAGCAGAAGGCAGCCCCAGCCCGATGTGCCCTGGAACAGATTTCCTGGCAACCAACAGGGGCCCTCCCATTCTGTCCCTGAGCCAAGTGCTGCGATAAAACTGCTTTATGACCAATTGACTGGGGCCTGTGGCTGTCAACAGGCCCTATGAGGCGTGCAGAACAGATGGCCAAGGACCCTGAGCTAGGGACTCTAGAACAGAAGCAGCCACCCTCCCAGAGCCCTGACAATTGACCATTCAAAAGTACTTACTGGGTAAATGATTCTATTTTCAATAGCACCTCAGATCGCAAAAAAACCTGGGAGTAAATTTATTCATAAGAATTATAAATCACTGTTGAAAGAAACCTGTTCGTGGATTGGAAGACTTAATAGCATTAAGATGTCAAGATTATCCAAACTGATTTAGCGATTCACTATAACCCCGATCAAAATTCCAATAGCCTTCTTTTCAGAAATGGAAAATCCTGCTTTCAGGCTCTTATGGAATAGCAAGAGGTCCTGAGCAGCTAAAGTAACGTTGAGAAGAAAACAACAACCCCAAATCTCACTGCCGTCAAGTAAATGCTGATTCATAGCAACCCTCTAGGACGGGGTAGAACTGCTGCTCTGGGCTTCTGAGACTGTACCTCTTTATGGAGTAGAGAGAGGCTGGTGGTTTTGAACGGCTGACCTTGCTGTTAGCCAAATGTAACTTCTACACCTTGGGAAAGAAGACTAAAACAGGAAGACTCACACTTCCCGATTTTAAACCACATTTACAGCTACAGAAATCAAAACATACTGGTACTGATATCACAATAGACACATAGGCCAATGGGATATAATTGGGAGCCCAGTGAGGGACAGGGGCCTACAGATATAGCGAACTGGTTTTGGACAGGGTGCTAAATTCATTTTAAGTGGAAGCAAGAGTCTCTTCAATAAGTAATCTTAGGAAAATCAGATTTCCGCATGCAGATAATGAGACCGGCTCCGTGCCTCACACCATATACAAAAACAAATGCAAACTGGATCTAGCATACTAAATATGAAAACCACAATAACAGAATTCTCAGAAAAGAACACAGAGCAGCACTCTCAGGCCTACCTTTTCATAACGGAGTGTTTTATAAAACAAAAGCACATAGGGCAAAAGACAAACAAAATAAATGGAAAGTTATAAAAATTAAAAACTTTTGTTTATCAGAACGCCTTACCCCCCAAACGTGAAGACAAGCTACTGACCGGGAGAATGTCTACAGTCAGGGAATGCCGTGGAGCCTTAACCCATGGGCAACTAGATTCTGGGCTCTCACTGTCTCCCCCAGCCGTCTGAAAACTGGGTGCTCAGAGTTTAAGCTGTAATGCAATGCCCTGCTCTGATCTGGGATTTTATGATTTACAGTCCTTGGATCACACAGGCTGGATTGCTGCTTCCGTGTGGACTTAGCTGACCCCTCACTTAGATGGCTGCTTGTTTTGAGACAAGCCTTTAAGGTCCCAGACGCTATTCTTTCTGATAGCCGGGCACCATCGGATCCTCTCACCACACTTTGCTATAGCACTCGTATCTTCAGGGATCACTTCATGAGAGAAAGTATTGAGAGGGCCACCTCCTGAGAACTAACTGTTCCTGGATTAGAGTTTGCAATTAAATGCAGGCGCAAAATCCATTCTTATGTCTGAAGTGTCTATATATTATCTATAACTATATCTAGATAGATAGATAGATGATAGATAGATGATAGACAGATGATAGATAGATGATAGATAGATAGATGATAGACAGATAGATAGATGATAGACAGATGATAGATAGATAGATAGATGATAGACAGATAGATGATTGATAGATGATAGATAGATAGATAGATAGATAGATAGATAGATAGATAGATAGATAGATCCCTGGTCCACTTTAGAGGTAGCATTATCAGCTTGTTGAGAAATAATTTAAGAAGCCTCCCATGAGGCATTTGGTAATTCTAATAAGAGTGTCATTAATATAGCCTGTTACATAGCAACTAAAGTACTACTGAGAAAAGAAAGAATATACATATAGAGGTAAACTTTTTAGATGAAACTATATGGGACGTTCCCTGAAACGGATTAAAAATGTAAGTGACCGAGCTCAGTTTAGGAAAACAATGGGGATTGCACACAAGGCAAGCATGTCAATAGCGCTCATTCACTGCGACCATACCATGTGTGCAGGATGAAGGCACCCACAGGCTAATTTTAAATTGAGATGCTTTGGGGGCCTACAAAGAGGAGCCCATTTTGCTTTCTGGGAGTGAACCAATACGGCCTGCCCACCATCCCATTCAGAAGCAAGGCAGAATATGCCCCAGAGTACCCCTTAGCCGGTGGGCAGGTGCGGGCTGGCAGATGGCTCTATTCTAGTGGTACCCATGAATCCTGCTCCTTCAAAGTACTACTATCTGCACACTCACCCCCAACCCAGAGAGCAAACAAACAGAAACCAGATTCCTGCTCAGTTCTAGGTTGATATGGCCCATTAGCTGCTCATCCAGGCTGCTCCTGCTTCGCGCTAATGGCCCTCCCATCGCCCTTTCTCTCCCTTACGGCTCATTGCCCATCCCAGGCATCGCTCCTCAGCCCTGCGAGGGGACTTCCAAGCCTCAGAGACATCTGGCAACACCAAAGAGGTGAGTCTGTCTTTTTGTGACTCCTCTTTCCCCCTAGGATTACTCTCCAGACCCCCAATCTCCCTGCCCAGGGTGCCTTGAAGTCTGATGAGGTCTTCTCCCGAGACACCAATGGGACTTGGCTTACCCTTGGGCTCTTCTCTGAGTTATCCATCTGCCTGCCCCTCCCCACAACCTCTATCTTTTCTCCCAGAACTCCGACTCCCCTCAGGAGGTCCCCGCTAGACCTTCATCATCTGCTGGGTGGGCTGTGCACTCCTAGTAGCTCCGTCTCTTTCCAGAGACCTACGGGGAGGGGTGGGGGCAAGCCTTCTCCTGGGGCTACCGAGCTGCCAGTAGGCTGTGCGACTGCAGGAGTATGTGTGTGATGAGGGGGCATTTAGGCCCTTGACCTCTGACACTCGGGGTTGGTCTTTGGGTTGGAGGCTCCAGGAGGCTGGGTGGACAATGCCACCCTGAGCATCCACAAACCTGTCAATAGCTCTCAAGTCTGCCCGGAAGCCTGGGACCCAGCTTCACCCCACCCGCTCACTCAGTCTCTCGATCTTGCTCTTCTCCCGGCCCTTGACCTCCAAGTTCAATGTCCATGCTAAAGAGAGCCCAGCTCTGAAGCCCAAGCTTGCCCTGGGTTCTCTGTGCTGTGTCCTCCTCCGGGAGCCCTGCCCTCGCCTCTCCTATGCCCCAGCGGTGCGTTTTTGGTGTGAGGGCAGCAAAGGGCTGAGGGCTCCCCGTCCAGCTTCTGAGCCGGGCTCTTGGGCTAACTGGCTTTCTCCCTTCCCTCCAGGAGCCTCCATTTCACCAGCGATTTCACTACCTGGTTTCCTTCAAATACTCCAAGCCACTCTGAAGCCAGCCCGTGATTCCAGCAGCCTCTTTTCTCTGATGCACTGAGGCCCACAGACTTGGAGCAAGCTGAGGGCAGGCTCCGGGGGGGCCCGCGCCCCGGCCCCATGGACCTGCCTCCACAGCTCTCCTGCGCCCTCTACGTGGCTGCCTTTGTGCTGGGCTTCCCGCTCAACGTGCTGGTCATCAGATGCACCGTGGCCCATGCCCGCCTGCGCCTCACCCCGAGCCTTGTCTATGCCCTCCACCTGGCCTGCTCTGACCTCTTGCTGGCTGTTACGCTGCCTCTGAAAGCAGCGGAGGCCCTGGCCTTGGGGGCCTGGCCTCTGCCAACCTCCCTCTGTCCTGCCTTTGCCCTGGCCCACTTTGCTCCCCTCTATGCAGGTGGGGGCTTCCTGGCTGCGCTGAGTGCTGGCCGCTACCTGGGAGCAGCTTTCCCCTTGGGCTACCAAGCTGCCCGGAGGCCATGCTACTCCTGGGGTGTGTGCGTGGCCATCTGGGCCCTTGTCCTCTGTCACCTGGGGCTGGTCTTTGGTTTGGAGGCTCGAGGAGGCTGGGTGGACAATACCACCAGCTCTCTGGGCATCAACACACCTGTCAATGGCTCTCCAGTCTGCCTGGAAGCCTGGGACTCTGCTTCCGCCGACACTGCTCGCCTCAGTTTCTCCCTGCTGCTCTTCTTCCTGCCCTTGACCATCACAGCCTTCTGCTACGTGGGCTGCCTCCGGGCATTGGTCCACTCAGGCCTGAGTCACAAACGGAAGGTCAGGGCAGCCTGGGTGGCGGGTGGGGCTCTGCTCACCCTGCTGCTCTGCCTAGGACCCTACAATGCCTCCAACGTGGCTGCCTACCTGGATCCCAACATAGGCGGTGGCTGGCGGAAGCTGGGACTCATCACAGGTGCCTGGAGCGTCGTGGTCAACCCGCTGGTGACCAGCTATTTAGGAAGGGGCACTGGCCACTGGCCAGCATGCATGGCAAAACTGCAAGAGATGACCTCGCAGAAGCAGTAGCTCTTGCTGGGGGGAAGGGGCAAGGACCAGGGAAGCCGGGCTGCCTCTCTGGGCCCCTGGTGGGAGCGGCTTCAAAGGAAACGCAGAGGAGCCCTGTCAGTAGGCACCCCCAGAGACCCTCCCCCGCAAGGGGTCAAACCTGGACCGAGACCATGTCCCAGTGCCAAGAGGAGACTGGAGACCAGGAGCAAGGCCCCAAGAGAAAGGTAAGCTGCCCCCCTCCACCCCCCACCCAGTCACCAGCTGGGCACCTTCACCCATGGCTCCTTTCTTGTGCCCTTTGCGTCTGGGGACAGAGGTAGGGACACTTGCTTCTGCCCTAGAGGACGTGCAGCTTCCTGGCACACTCTGAGAGACGCCACTTGGCAATATTCTCCCAGAGCGACGCAAAACCAGGCCAACGGCCTCTGGTGGGTCTTTGGGAGGACAGAGTCTCATCTTTGTCCCGTGGAGCAGCTGGTGGTTTGGAACCGCTGACCTTGCCATCGGAAGCCAGGCATGGTAACTCAGGAACAAAAACCTCCCTGCCCTTAAGTGGACTCTGACTCATAGTGATCCTCCAGGGCAGAGCAGAACTGGCCCTGTGGGTTTCTTAAAGCCTCCTTTCTCTCCCAAGGAGAACTTCGTGGTTCTGAGCTGCTGACCTTGTGGGTTAGCAGCCCAATGGATAGCCCACGACACCACCAGGGCTCCTACCATGGCACCCCCCCCCACACACACACACATAGACAGACAGAAAACCAAACTCCTTCCCAATCAGAGTGACGCCCCCCCCCCCCCCCCCCGTAGGGCAGGGGAGAATTGCCTCAGGGAGTTTCAGAGACTCTTCATGTAAGGGGAGTAGAAAGCACCCGCCTTTCACTGCTGACCTTGTGGTTAGCAGCCCCATGCATAATGTAACCGGGCCACCAGGGAAAAGAGGGAGGGGGGCAGGGGACAAGACTGCACACAAGGGGGCAGCATCAGCTGCTCTGTGGACGGCAGCGGGGGAGGGAGGCTAGCTCAGTGTGGCTTCCTTACAGTTTATCAGGCACCACGCAGAGTGTCTTTTGAGGGCCACCTCCTTCCAACCTCATACGGCTTTTATCAAGTGACAAGGGAGGAGGCTTCGGAATCCTCCAGGGTGCCAGGTGGCTGGGAGGACGCCAGGAGCAAACCCCAGCGAGTGCTTGACTCACTAAGCTACGTGCCTGGCAGGGGCCGGCCTCAACCCAAGGTCAGACAGACGCATCTTATCTGAGCCCAGACAGCACCCACTCCTTAAACAGCGCAGGGCGGGGTGGCCCAGGACGGGCTGTCTCTTTCCAATTTGCACAATTGTCTACTGTGATATGGAGCACAGGGGAAGATCCGCTCACCAATGGCCCACTCCGTCCGGCACCCTTGTGCCCTGCACAACCTGCCCAACCACACGGGGCCCTTTAAGAAACTGGCCGGCGGGCCCACAGTGAGGCAGGGGTGGAAGTGGCATGAGGCTCTCCAAGAGAGGACCCAGGGGGCATTAGGCCAATTGGGGGTCTTGGAGTCAACACGCAGTCCTGCAGAGGTGATAGATGGCACCTGGGACCGCGAGACAGCCGACACTCGGGCACCTGCTCTGATAAGGGAGGTGCAGAAGCTGGACCTGGCCCTGCAATAAGGCTAGAAGCCACGGGGAACACGGTGCCAGGGGTCACTCAGGGCTTTCTGCCCACGATCTCTTATCATGTGTAAATGCCCACCAGGGCCTGGCTTGTGGCATTCACTGATCGCCACCCAGGGCCTGAAAAGAACTAGCAGGTTGCAGGCACTGGACAAACCTTTCCCGAACAAACAATGGCTCAGAATCACCTCCCAAAGTCAGTTCTACTGCCCCTGCTTGATAAACATGGAAACGAGCGGCTAAGGAAGTTCAGTAACCGGCCTGCGGCGGCAGATATGGTAAATAAACTGCCAGAGCACAGTGGCCAATGCGAGTGTCTTAGAGTCTTTGGCCCAGAGCCCAAGGCAGCCCCGCGGCCTCACTGTGCGCCCCTCCTCAGTGCAGACACATTGGCTGAACACTATGGCCGAGGGCTCCCTTCACCCTGTTTTTTGTTGTCCGTCCCCCAGGGGGATGGAGATCATTGCGATCGGTTTGCCGGCTTCCCGGTTCTCCACAGTCTTATCGGTGCGGGCACATAATTTACATATCAGACAGTAGCACAGTTCAGCCCGCCACGAACATCAAAATTCTGCTCCTTTCTTGTCCTCTTTGCCACTGGCTCCCGTAGCACTTTCTGCTGTCTGGCCACCCTGCCACAAGCCATTCGAACCAACAAAAGGATCAAGCCCACAGCCACTGATGGGATTCCGACCCTTATGGGAATTTCAAGGCTGCAAAGCTTCATGAGAACAGACAGACCCACCTTTTCCCGAAGGCTGTTACTGGGTTTGAACCACTGACCTTGCCGCCCGAGACACTTAACCCAAAGTGCCCCCCAGGACTTGGGTGTGACATGGCATCTCCCTGTGCCCGCCAAGTAGCTGAGCAGACAAATAAACACTCTCTGTAGGGATGCTGGGAGTCAGAAGTGACGCCATGGCGGTGAGTTGTTTCGTTCTGTCCTGGAGATGCTCGAGAGAACTGGGGCTCAAATCCTGGTGGCCGTGCTTCACAATGAGGCCCCTGGGAGCAAGTCCATCCCTACTGCGAGCCTCACGAGTTCCACGGCCGAATGGGGCTGCCCTGTGTGATGCAGGGCGAGATGGTTGCGAGGAGCCCTGGTGTGTCTGGGCTACACACTGTGCTGCGAACAGCAAGGTCAGCGGTTCAAACCCACCAGCCATGCCAAGGGAGGAAGAGGAGGTTGTCTGTTCCCATAACGATGTGCAGTCTCAGAAACCCAAAGGGGTCCGTTCTAGCCTGTCCTATAGGGTGACTGGGAGTCAGAATCAACTCAGACAGCTTAAGTCACTTGGCCTAAATCCTCAAGTTCAACAAGGGGGTTCAAGGCTCTTGGGATCTCTACTAGGCGTGCTGGTGGGCACCCTTAGCGAGAAGCCCATTGAATGCGAGGGGAGCATCAGGGAGGAGACATGAAGCCTGCTCGGTCCGGCGTGGGTCCTGCAACCAACCCATCGGAGGCCACCTGACCAGCAGGGCTGGTGAGTGTGGAGTTTGCTCCTCTTTTTGCATACTGGCACCGCGCTGGCAAAGCAGCTCAGGGTATCTTTTGTGCTGTTACTGGATGGCGAGTGACGTCACGAGCCTTTATTAGTCTGCCAGCTAGAGCGTACACCACACTCCTTCTGGGAGAGGCGGCAAGGCGCTGAGCCAGGAAGCAGGTGAGCACAGGTGGGCCCCCAGAGGCTGTGTGGAGGGGGCAGCTCAGGTCCAGCACCTTGGTATCCCCGTCCCCCCGCCCCAACACACACACACACACACACACACACACACACACACACACACACACACGCTGGATGGCGTCGTGGTCACACGTCGGGTTGCTCAGTGCAAGGTGAGCAGTTTGAAGCCCCCCTGCGAGGGAGAGAGACGGGGTTTCTACTGCCGTAACGAGCTCCAGGCACAGCTCTGCCCTGGCCTAGATGGTTGCTATGAGTTGGCATCAGCTCGGTGGCCGTGAGTTTGGTTTGGGGTTGGTTGGGGGAATGGGATGGGTGACAGGGCGTGGCAGGCAGGTTGACCTTACTGGGGACACTTTGAGCCGGAGGGAGGTGGGGTGACAAGGTTCCCTGATGATAACTGAGATATTACTGCTGGAAAGGACCAAGACCCCCGCGATGGCCCCCGCTGCAACTCTCTCTCTCTCTCTCTCTCAACAGGGGGCACCGCCATGGGAAACCCCTCGCCCCAGTCCTTCTTCCCCGGGAACCACTGGCTCTACTTCTCTGTGTACCTGTTCACCTTCCTGGTGGGGCTCCCCCTCAACCTGATGGCCCTGCTGATCTTCGTGGCCAAGCTGCAGCGCCACCCCATGGCCGTGGATGTGCTCTTGCTCAACTTGACCATCTCCGACCTGCTCCTGATGCTCTTCCTGCCCCTCCGCATGGTGGAGGCCGCCAGCAGCCTGCGCTGGCTCCTGCCCTTCCACCTCTGCCTGTTCTCTAGAACCCTCTTCTTCACCACCATCTACCTCACGTCCCTCTTCCTGGCAGCTGTGAGCATCGAGCGCTTCTTGAGTGTGGCCTACCCCCTCTGGTACAGGAATCGGCCAAGGCTAGGCCAGGCTTGTCTGGTCAGTGGGGTCTGCTGGCTCCTGGCTGGTGGCCACTGCAGTGTGGTCTACGTGACCTTGCTGTCTGGCGACCTCTCCCACAGTCCAAGTGGCAATGAGACTTGCTTCCTGGTGTTCCGGAAGCACCAGCTGGACATTATCCTGCCTGTCCGGCTGGAGATGGCAGTGGTCCTTTTCGGGGTACCCCTACTCATCACCGTCTACTGCTACAGCCGCCTGGTGTGGATCCTCAGCAGGGGAGCCAGCCAGCACCGGCGGAGGAGGGTGGTTGGGCTGGTGGCCGCCACGCTGCTCAACTTCCTGATCTGTTTCGGGCCCTACAATGTGTCCCACGTCGTGGGCTACATCCAAGGCCAGAGCCCCGAGTGGCGGGGTCACGCGTTGCTTCTCAGCACCCTCAACGCTTGCATCGACCCCTTTGTCTTCTACTTCTCCTCCTCTGGGTTCCAAGCCCACTTTTGGGGGCTGCTGAGGAGGCTGTCGGGGGCCTGCTGCTCTTGCAGGCTGGCAGGGGGCGGGATGCAGCTTAAGGTGGGGAGGGAAGGTGAGGGGCAATGCAGGGGTGGTCCAAGGTAGACGCTCGGCTATAGCCTCGGGGAGGGTGGCCAGTGGGCCTGGGCGGGCAGGTGGGTGCTCTGCGGGGAAGAAGGTGGAGCTGATGGATCCTCCCCAACGCAAGTCCCATCTCCAGTCAAGCAGGAGCCCCGAGTGACAGGTGGCGGGGACTCATCTAAGGGTGTGCTCCCCAAAGCCCAACTCTGGATCTCATCATCCTGCCCTGGGGTTTGCCCTCTGGTACACCACTCCTTGGGGGCCCCAGGAAGTGCCTGGGGCAGCTGCCAGCTCCCCTGCTTCTCTGAGGACACAGCAGGAGTTGGGAGCGGTGAGATGAGGCTGAGGGAGCTGCCCACTGGCTTGGGACAAGGGAGGGGGCACATCCAGCCTCCTCCCACCCCCCAGAGCTGCTCCGGCTACAAGACTGGAGGGGTTGGGGCCCAGGGCTGGCAGCCTGGTCATGACTGCAGGGACTCTCACAGGTACATTCCTAATGTGTTCCTTCCCGGCTGCTTCCTGCATCCAGCTTTCCAGTGACATTTATGACCGGTGACAGAAGAAAAAAAAATGATCCCAATAAAAGTTTATAGCGAGCCAAAGGGAATGGGTTGTCCTGTTCTGCTGGCGTTTCTTAAGGTATCAGGGGACTAGGTGCCATGGGTGGGGGGCGGGGGGAAAGCCGAAAGGGTGAAAATGACAAGCGGCCCGGACTCTAGGAGGGGACCGTGGCTGCGGGGACACACATCATAGCTCACCTGTCTGAAGGACTTGACCCCACTAACTACCTTCCTCCTTCCTCTCAAGAGCCACATCCCCCTCAAACCCACCCCTACCGCCGAGTCAATTCCAGCGAGGTGCAGATAGCACAGACTGGGGACGTCTCTGGCCGGAGACCTCACGGTTGACAAACGAACGAAGCAGGACTTGAAGCTGGGCCCACCTGCCTTTGAAAGCCCGCGCCCCTCTCCCACCCAGCCGTCAGTTGTCTCATATCCGTGAGACGTGAACCCCCAAGCCAGCAGAGGCGGCCTGGCCAGCACCCAGATGGAAAGGGTTCACCAGGAGACGCAGAGAGACGCGCTGGGTTGGCGCATCCTCCTCCCAGTCAAGCACACCCCTCTTGGAATTAACTAACCAATTAAGGTGATTAGATGGCAGACCTCAGGTCAACCTGCATAGACCTGTATCTTCTTTGGGAAATGTGTTCACCAAGATGGGCTCATTTGGTCCCATTCGATTTGACGGTGGTGGGGAAGGTGGGGTTTGGGGCTCATTTAGTCAATCCCCATTTCCCCCCACTGGTACAGGACAGATGTCTCCTCAGAGCACCCCCTCTCAGTCAGGCAAGTGGAGAACGGTTGGCCCTTATTTGTGTAGTTAGTTTTTTTTTAAGGAAGGAAGAAAGAAAACCAAAGCATATATTGAGCGTACAGTGGACTGGGTTTAGAACTTCTGGGGGCTTCAAGCATTTCCTAATGTCTTTTACCTCTTGTGTTTCCTGAGGTCAAGGTCACTGGCCGAATGGAAGCCGTTGGGGTGGGTGGGTTTAGCGCCGGAGAAACAGACCATCTCTGCGGAGAGATGAAGAAACGAGATGTCTCTATCCCACAGCCCATCTGACTGCCCCAGGGCACTGAGCAGCCCTGGCAGCTGCCCAGAAGTTGGTGCTAACAGGGGCCAGTACGGCTCGGGACAGGACCCTTCCAGAGTTGGTTGTGAAGCCCCAGAGCCGAGGACCGAGAGGAGTTGAGAACCCCCATTTCTAAAGAGAGCCACACACAACAGCAGCTGGACCATAGCTCAGTTTATCAAGAGGATTCAGTGGCAACTTGCCTGGCTTTGCTGTCTTGGCCACCAGCCAGCACCAGGCCCAGCCTGGTTCTAGGAGAAGACTGAGGAGGAGTTGGGGAGGATGGCAAAGCACCAACCAAGTGGAGGCGGCACATTGTCTGTGTGTGGACTGGGTGTTGGCAATTGGCCTGGCTGTCCCTGAGAGGAGGGCCTGAGCCCCAAAGGCCCTGGGACTTATTCCCTCAGGGTGTTGGTTATAGCGAAGATGTTTTCATAATGATGTCCCTTTTGTGCTCTGCCGTCTTTATGGGTAGATTTGCAACACGTACAGATACTTGGGACGAAACATCCTCTCCCGAGCTCATCGGTGCCTGTGGGTGTCGCCTCACGGGCCTTTTCCATCCTTGTTCGGGTGGAGCGTCTCTCCGTGTATCCCCTTGCCGATTACTCTTCTGACTGCCATTGTGTCACCGATTCACATCGACTGCCTTTCACTCTGGGACTCCACCCGGTGTTTCCCTGTGCTTTAGTTATTTCGTGTGGACCTGCCCTAATTAGCATATCACCTTCCCCTTCCCCCAAGTTAATATGTGTCTACCTGCAGTTAATGATTGTCCTGCTCAGACTCTCATACCCCTGGGAACCTTTCTCTGTGAGTCCAGGAGATGGCTTGATAGGGCTCTTCCAGTCTTGGTAATTCCTAGCAAATGTGAGAAGCCTGTGGACCACCAAGGGGAATATAAATGAGGTGGGTGGCACCCTTGTGGCATCGGGGGCATGCAAATAAGGTACATGGCACTCAGACACGAAGATTGGCCAGTTTGCCACCAGGATAAGCTTAAAATGAGTCAATCTCGAGAGCAGGAATGGGAGGGGGTTGTAATCTCACGACCGTCAAGGAAGAAGCGCCAGGAGTGAAGCGAGTCCTTTGGATCCCAAGATTCCTCGGCCGTGAACCTCTGATCCAGGAGACAAGAGGAGACGCAGTCACAGCTCCCAGGGCCCCAGACAGTGCTGTGGGCTTTCCGCTCACGGGGCAGGAAAGCTGAGTGCCATTAGGCTGGAGGCTCCAGGGCGCTAGTTTGGGGAGCTAGGTTTGAGGACCCATGCAGCAAGCCTTGGGCCCCTTTGGGCTGAGGCTGGTGGCAGGGTGGAGGGACCTTTTGTTACTAACACACCTTTGCAACGCTGCTCAAACAAGGCAGACAGAGGTCAAAGGGTTGCGTGGCTGAAAGGCCGAGCAGCAGAGAGAAGGCTGTCTGAAGGCATGGCTGAGACAAAGCACTTTTGACCAAAGAACTGTATCCTGAACTTTTCTGATCCTGAATTGTAGCCTGTGAGCTCGTCGAAGAACCCCCATCACTGTGAGTATGGGCTGTGAGTTCTGTGTGGCCACCAGAAGGAACGCTGTCACCCAGCAGAGAAATAGCGTGTGGTGTGGGGGAAAGGGCTGGTGTCAGCACCGGTAAAGAAGGCTGGACGGAGGGTGCAGCCATGTCGACATCTGCCCTGTAGGAATTGGCCCAGGGTGATGCTGGGTTCACCCTCGTCTCCCTCACGGAGTCCGCCACCACCCCCATGCCATCTTTACACTGTGTAAGCCTTCTTCTTACAGCACTGAGTTCATACAATATTTCCCTTTCGTGGCAGACACTAATTTCACACAGTACAAGTTCATTCCTATTAAAGGGTTGTGTGTGTGTGTTTGTGTAAGATTCATCATTATTCTTTATGAGGCACATTTCATTGTGTGTAGGTACCACACTTTGCTTTTTTCATTCATCTATTTCTAGCTTATTGATTTTTTTTAACCAAGAATGGGTGCTGGATTTTGTCAAATGTCTTTTCTGCATTGATTGATATGATCATGAGGTTATTTTCCTATGTTTAATTTATGCAGTTGATTATATGACTCTTCATTGATCATGATGCATCTTTAAAGATTGATAGATAGATAGATAGATAGATAGATAGATAGATAGTTGGGTTCTATTGGCTAGGATTTTGTTGAGAGTTTTTGTGTCATGTTCATAAGACATATTGGTCAGAAGGAGCCCAGGTTGTGTAGTGGTTACATATTGTGCTGTGAGATATGCAAGGTCAGCAGTTTGAAACCCCCGGCAGCTCCTCAGGAGAAAGAATGGGCTTTCTACTCCCGTAAACAGTTATAGTCTCAGAAACCCACAGGGGGTCGCTATGAGTCAGCATTGACTCAATGCAGTGAGTTTGGTTTGGTTTAGTGCGATCTTGCTGATTTCATTTCATCGCTTTATTTTTTTTTGATAATTCACATTTATTAAAGAATTGATGGGACGCAGTCTGGAGTTGGGGGATCCCAAATAATTTTACATTTTGAACATCTGATCTGTTACCTTTGAGCACCAAGCGGTTGGACAACAGCCTGGTCACCTGGCAGTGGATGTCATCTTTACTTCATTGACACATTGCTGCTCCTGTCACGTTCCCAGGAGATGGCCTACCATCTCCCTTCTGTACAATCCGGACTGGGGATGGCCAGGTTGTAGTGTCAATGAAGCGGTCCATACGGCTAGACAGACAGTTTTCAGTGCGAGAGTCGAGGTGATTGCCTGGCTTCTCCACACACTTTATCTCCACGACACGATGTAACTTGCGCCTTCCGCGGCTTGGCCGGACAAGGTGCTGCAATCGCGCTCCCCCTCCCTCTCCCAGTTCCGCCACTGCCTCCGCGCCTCCCGATTTCAGTTCTTATTGGTGCTCTTTTTCCCGTTCCTTTGTTAAATATGGCAGTGGTTTGTGGATTTTATTAATCCTTTCAAGGACCCCACTTCTAATCTTGAGTCCGTGTATTGTATTTCTGTTTCACTTATTTCTGCGTGGCTCTTCTCTTGGTCTGTTCTGAATTCTCAATGCATGTTTTCTCATGTTTCATGATAATAGTGATATTTTCTTCCACAAATCCCTGACAACTTTCTCAGTGCTATTTTTTGGGGGGGAGGGAGGGCTTGGAGGGAGGTTGTCTTCCCGTTCTGAAGTCCCAGTCGCATGCATGTTACTCTTCTTGATGGGGTTCCACATCATTCTTAGACTTTCTTCATTTCCCCCTGATATTTATTTCCTCCAGCAGATTAATAGTCAGTCTTTGATTTCACCAATTCTGTCTTCCATTGATTGAATTCTACTCTTTTGATCTTCTAATGCACGATCTATTTCTAAAATATTTTGTATTAATCTTCTGGATTTGTTTGCTGTTCTTGTATGGGTTTTTAATTTTCTGTTTATTTTATTAATTTATACTCCTACTGTTTTGTTTTTCTGAATTCTTCTAGGGCTTTTTTTGCATTCCCCATCCCCCACCCCCGCCCCCATTTGCTCAGTACTTTCTGTGATAACTTAAATCTTCTAAGTTCCTTATCAGGTGATTTCAATAGCATATCTTCCTCAGAAGGATTTTCTGGCCCTGAACTTTGGTCATTTGTCAGACCCATTTTTGTCCCGTCGGTGTATGTGGGTGAGAGATCTGAGGTGCTACGTGGTTTCCAAGACCTTGCATTGGATTGTTGGTTGAATGGACGTTTACGTCGCTTGGATTTTCTTGTTTGGTTTCAATGTATCCAGATAATATGCAGCAGTTTGGCAGCACTGAGGCACTGGCCAGCTGTCTCTGCGTGACGCTGACAGCAGGTGGGAATGTGGGGGTGTCTCGACATGCTGTTCATGTTGGCTCCTGTCTGTCATCGACCCAGTGGGGCTACAGCGAGTGATGACACTCACATAGTCGGTGAAGTGGCAGGTGTGATAAGTAGGGCCGTGGTTCCTGATGACTGGGAGGGGGACAGGAGGGGACCGGAGGGGGGCAAGGAAGGAAAAAAGGGTGGGTGAGAAGTTGGAGAAAAACCCATGAAGAAAGGAAGAAAACAAAAAAGGAGGGGGCGGAAATCACACACTAAGAGTAGAGCTTTATTGGTGCAAGAACTAGCCACTAAACATGGCCGTGGCTGCCATGCAAGGTACGAGGGGGTGATCACACCTCTGTGATCACAGGCCACTAAGTTCGGGGCTGGTGGGCAAGCAGAGCTGGTTATCCGGCTCCTGTTCCAATCGGAACACCACTTACCATCATCCAAAATGACCAGGCTGTGCCAGTTGGCAGTTTACCTCTCCTTATGCCTTCTTCCTTCTCTGTAGTCTGTCCGTAGTCTGAAAGCTCTGCTGAAACCTGTTCGCTTTGGGTGACCCTGCTGGCATTTGAAACACCAGTGACAGAGCGCCCCCATCCCAGCAACACACAAGCTACTACACTATGACAAACTGACAGAAAACCCAAGTCCTCACAACTTGACCAGTAGGTAATCTCATGGTAAACAGATACAGATTGATATCATCAAAGATTTCACCTTACTTGGATCCAAAATCAATGCTGGTGGAAGCAGCAGTCAGGAGATCCAATGACACGTTGCACTGGGTAAATCTGCTGCACAGGGGCCTCTTTAGAGTGTTGAAAAGCAAGGATGTTACTTTGAGGACTAAGGTGTGCCTAACCAAAGCCATGGCATTTTCAACTGTCGCATGTGCATGCAAAAGTTGGTCGGTGAGGGCATTGGGCTCCTATTTCAGGACTCTCTCAGTGCAAGAACACTTTGTTCTATTAACCTGGCATCCCATGAGGCTCACCTGCCCTACATGATTGCTGAAGACAACGCAGATGCATAAGCAAATGTAGTGAAGAAAGCCAATGGTGCCAGGCTATCAAAAGATATAGCGTCTGGGGTCTTAAAGGCTTTAAGATAAACAAGTGGCCATCTAGCTGAGAAGCAACAAAGCCCACATGGAAGAAGCACACCAGCCTGTGTGATCATGAGGTGTCGATAGGATTAGGTACCAGGCATCAAAGAACAAAAAATCATATCATTGTGAAAGAGGAGGAGTAAGGAGTGGAGACCCAAAGCCCATCTGTAGGCAACTGGACATCCCCTTACAGAAGGGTTGCGGGGAAGAGACGAGCCAGTCAGGGTGCAGTGTAGCAACGAAGAAACATACAACTTTCCTCTAGTTTTCTAATGTTTCCTCCCCTCCACTATCATGATCTCAATTCTACTTTACAAATCTGGCTAGATCAGAGGATGTACACTGGTACAGATAGGAACTGGAACCACAGGGAATCCAGGACAGACAAACCCTTCAGGACCAATAATGAGAGTAGCGATACCAGGAGGGGAAGGGGAAGGTGGGGTAGAAAAGGGGAACTGATCACAAGGATCTATATGTAACCTCCTCCCCAGGGGACGGACAACAGAAAAGTGGGTGAAGGGAGATGTCGGACAGTGTAAGATATGACAAAATAATACTGTATAAATTATCAAGGGTTTTTGAGGGAGGAGTGTGGGGAGGGAGGGAAAATGAGGAGCTGATACCAAGGGCTCAAGTAGAAAGCAAATGTATTGAGAATGATGATGGCAACAAATGTACAAATGTGCTTGACACAATGGATGGATGGATGGATTATGATAAGAGTTGTACGAGTCCCCAATAAAATTTTTTTTGTTTTATTTATTTATTTTAATTGTTTTATTACGGGTTCTTACAACCCTGGTAAAGATTCACCAAAGGAAATGTGAGAGAAAATGTTCACAGAGCTTAAATACAGAGGATTTAGGAATTTACAAGAAGAAAATCTGAGTGGTTGATAGTTACAAAATCATACTTTAGCAGACACCAGACAACGGTAAGACCCCTTAACATTCATTGTTTTGCTAGTTGTAAAGTTTGAGTCACTTAATAGCTTTTTCTATGGACATCTCAAGGGCCAGTCTGGATGAATGCTCTTCTGAGAAGCATGTTCTAGGAGGAAGGGGAAGGAAGGAGGATGCCTACAGGCTTCCTGAGGGATACGGGCTAGCTGGCTTTTGAAAATCATTTCAAACTAAGCAGTCAACTCATTCAAAAGACATTCACTGCCATTGAATCCATTCTGACTCTCATCTTCCTCCTGAGGAGTGGCTGGTGGTTTCGAACTGCTGACCTTGTGGTGGAGGCTGGCCTGCCTCTTTGGAAGACACCTCTCATTCTTTTGAACTTCTTCTTGGCCTGCCCTAGCCTGTCACTTTGATGCCCTGATTCTGGAATTTCTAACCTCTACCATATTTCCTTTTAGAAACTATGTACTCTTAGCCTTGGCCTTGCCTATCATGGCAAGGGGGCCCTGGTGGTGCAGTGGTTGCACACTGGGCTGTCAACCACAAGTTCCAAACCACCTGTGGCTCCAGGGGAGATAGAAGAGACTCTACTCTGGTAAAGAGTTACAGTCTCAGGGTCCCTATGGGTCAGACATGACCCAACAGCAGTGAGCATTTTATTATTATTGATAAAGTAAAGGAAGTTTCTTATCACTCCAGTGGTCTCTGGTCTCAAGAAGTCAGGCCACCTCTCATTCAGGAGGACTCTTTTGAGAGCCCACAGGTTAGCGCTGCATGGATACTTTGCAATGCCAAATATCGTCTTAGTGACACTCTCTACTGCAAGCACTCCCCCTTTCCTGATAGAGATGGCGCTTGACACAAAGGGTATATGTCTGGATTGTGATAAGAGCTGTATGAGCCCCGAATAAAATGATTAAAATATAATAATTAAAAAAGATCACAATGTTTATTGAGGGGTGAGGGGTGCTTGGCCCTGTTCCTTGTCCCAGGGAACAGGAGTGCCGCCAGTCTCTTTTGCATAGTCATTATCATGCACAGAATAGCAAATGAAGGTGAGTGTGCACAGGTGTCCCTAGGCTTGGCTGCTGGCTGGTCCCTTTGTTTGTTTGTTTGTTTTCCACTGTTTGCTGTGTTCATTATGTTTGGAGCGCAGCCCCCCCCCCTCTAGTATTCTAGAGGCCTCTATTATTGAAGTAACTCCTTGTTTGCTTATCCTTTGGGAAAAAAACTAGCTCGCTCGTTATTGGCTGTGAAAGAAAAGCAGGTGGGTTGAAAAAGAGAGGCGCCTGCTCCAGGGAGGGCAGAACTAGCAGACTGGTAAGTGTGGACTGAAGGATACTCTTCTTTCTCCTCAGCGGCGATGAATGGACACGCTCCTGCTGCTACCTGCTGAGCAGCCTGCATCTGCAAGATGAGAATGTGCACGAGGTATCTCGGTACGGTGACTTTGTGTATTTTTCTGGTCTTCGGATGCTTCCTGCCTCATTCCATCTCTTGCCTGGGGGATCTTTCGATATCATGACACACAATTTGCATTTCCTTGCATTCTTACAGTTTAAGAAATGCTGATCACATTGTTCCTTTGCTGCTTTCTTTCACACTGGCTCTTTAATATTCTACTTTGTCCGTCCGTCCGTCCGTCCATCCATCCATCCATCCATCCATCCATCCATCCATCCATCCATCCATCCATCCATCCATTGTGTCAAGCACATTTGTTGCCATCATCATTTTCAAAACATTTTCTTTCTACTTGAGCCCTTGCTATCAGCTCCTCATTTTCCCCTCCCTCATGAACCCTTGATAAGTTTTTAATTGTTATTATTTTTCATGTCTTATACTCACCAATGTCTCCCTTCACCCCCTTGTCTGTTGTCCGTCCCCCAGGGAGGGGATTATATGTAGATCATTATGATCATTTCCCCTTTCTCCCCGCACCTTCCTCTTGCCCAAGAGCAAGTTTAGAGTCTCTTCTGACATCCACGTCAGTTTTTTTTCTTTCTTTCCTGTTTGTTTTTTTTTTTAAATGATCTTTGCTTTCTTCATAAATGATGGTCTTGATTTGGTCCCATTGCATCAGTTCTTCTGTTATTAGTGTTCAATGCAGCAAATATGTGCTTGTGATCTCCTCAAAATCCAGGTGAGATGTGCTCAAGGCCATGTCCTGGCTCTGTGACCTAGTTTTAATTTTCTTCAGCTTGAACCTGAAGTTGGGTAGGATTGATAGTCTGTTCCGCAGCCAGCCTGTCTGGTTTCAGCTGCTTCTATGGAGCTTCTTCATCAGCTCGTCTCACAGATGTAGTCAGTCTGATTTCTGTGTATTCCATCTGGAAAAGTCCATGTACATAGTTGCTATTTGTGTTGTTGAAAAAAGGGCATTTCCTATGAACAAGTCTTGCAAAATTCTATCATGCAATCAGCTTCATTTCTGATCACCAAGATGGTATTTTCCAACTACTGTTCCTCTTCTTCTATTTGTTTATCTTGTTTCTTCTTCTTTGTTTACATCTTTTACACTCCAATCACCAATAATTATCAATGCATCTTGATTACATGTTTGATCGGTTTCAGAATGAACAGTTCTTCAATTTCTTTACTGGCTTTAGTGGTTGGTGCATACATTTGAATTATAGTTGTATTGATCATACTTCCTTGTATTCACACAGTATGCTATCACAGAAAGCATTGTACTTCAAGATAGATCCGGAAATGTCCTTTTTGACAAGGAATGCAACGCCAATCCTCTTGACTCTGTCACTTCCAGCCTAGTAAACTATAAAATTTTCTGATTCAAAATGGCCAATACCAGAGTCCATTACAGCTTACTAATGCCTAGAATGTCGATCTTTATGCATTCCATTTGAACAACTTCCAATTTCCCAAGTTCCAATTATCCATTGATGTGTCTACAGTTGACTTACCTATTTTTGAGTTGTTCCCAATCAGCAAATGAAGGTCCCCAACGCTCGACTCCAGCAGGCTTTACTTTATCCATGGCCTGAGGGTGGGCTCGACTTTGAGAAGGTAGCTCCTTCTCAGTTTTATTTGGAGGGGTTCCATGACAAGGTTCTACTTTCCATGACAATGTTCTACTTCGGTTCATGAGGTTTTCAGTAACTGACAATGTTTGGATGCTATCCATAAGGTTCTCAGTGGCCGATTCCTTTGAACTGGACTTCCTATTCTCTGTAGTCTGTTCTTAGGTCTGGAAGCTCTGTGCTGAAACCTGGTCATCTTGCGTGACCCTACTGGTATTTGAAGTACCAGTGACATAGCCTCCAGCATCACAGCAACACACAAATCCCCCCAGCACAACAAACTAAGAAGGGGTGCTATTTGTGTACTTTGTAAACTGTACATGAATGTTAGCTCTGTGCATAAACACATGCCAATTGTCTCAAAATTATCACCAGCAGTAAAAACTGCTAGAATGAGGACTTTACTGATCCAAGTGGGTCTCTCACACGAGATCATTTACACAGAATTGGCCACCAAACTCTTATTAATTATACAAGGTAAACAGTAAACAACAGGAATGTATGACTCACAGAAACAACAGGAACTATGACTCAAAATATGATACAATCCACACACACACACACACACCCCTTTACTGATTCTAAACCACGTAGCACCCGTTCTCCCTTTCTGTTTGGTCTGCATGAGCACAGGGAGCGTTCTTGACTTCCCATTCTTAACAGCACTAGTCATCATATGTTACAAACCACACAGCCAATCTGGTTGCTCAGCAAGTAATCCAAGCCACTGGGCGCCATGAGGAAGCACGTGGCCGACGTACTGGATACAGGCTTATCAACAACCTGCTATATGCAAAGAACACAGCCTTGCTGGCTGAGAGCCATGAAGATTTGGAGCATTTACCGAGGAAGGTAAAAAAACAACAAAACAAAACAAAAAACTACAGCCTTCAGCATGCATGACACCAGGTCATAAAGAAACAAGAACCCTCACAAATAGACCAATACGCAGTGTCATAACAAATAGGGAGAACGCCGACGTTATCCAAGACTCCATTGCACATACCTACGATGTCTGCAGAAGCAGCAGCGGGGACATCAAACCACATCTTGCATTAGGCAGATGGGATGAAGTAAAGAAATTAAAGAAACCACTTTGAGGACTAAGGTGTGCCTGACCATAGCCATGGTAGAGTCAGTCACCTCATGTGCACGAAGAAGGAAGAATAAAGAAGAATCTAAGTCTTCGGATGATGGAGTGGAGAAAGCGCAGTGACTAGACCATCGATGGCCAGATGAACGAACAACCCTGCTTTAGAAGGAGTATGGCCTTCATGCTCCTCAGAAGGGAAGAGGGCAAGACTGTCTCACGTGTTTAGACTTGTTATGACAGATCGATCTTGGGAGAAGGTCAGTATGCTTGTGTGTTAGTCCGGGTAGACTAGAGAAACACACCCAGGAAGACTCACATGTGAATAAGAAAGAGGTTCATATACAAGAGCAATTGAATATTGAGAAAACATCCCAGCCCAGTCCAGATCAAGTTCACCAGTCCTATATTAGCCCACATGCCTGATGCCAATCTATAAAGTCCTCTTCAGACTCACAAACACATGCAATGACACCAAAAGCAGGAAGATCACAGGTCGGTGGGTGGGAAGTCTTCCTTCACCTCTAAAGGTCCGGCTCCATCAGCATAGCCCCATGTGTCTTGTCAGTAGAACATCTCTCAGGGAGTGAGCAGAGAGAGAGAGGTGTCTCCTGCCTCCAAGGAGGAAATCCAGGAGTTCCCAGAATCCCCAGGAGAAGGCCATGACCACACAGAGGTCTCATTGGCTATGACCTGATTGACAGACTACAGTCCACCCCTTCCCTCTTAATCCTCTCAAGTCACAAATGGACACCAGATTATGTAACTCCCATAAGCTGGTAAGGTAGAAGGTCGGGGAAGACTCCCCACGAGATAACTTTGACACAGAGTGCAATGATGAGCTCACACATAGCAATGGTGGTGAGGCTGACATCACATCGCCAGCTCAGGGCCACAGCCCTGGAGTGTTACTATAGTTCTTCCACTAGCGTAGGGCTCAAGGTCTACAAGAACAAGCTCTCGCCCACAAGGAAGCGCTATAAACCCTCTGAGAGATGGGCTGCTTATATAGAGAACCCCCTTGCAATGAGTTACAGAGCCTGACTTTCCTAAGCTATCCAGTTCATGAGGTGGCTCGTAAACCAACCAGTCCTACGAGGTGGACTGGCAAGACTTTTATGTGGATTGTCAACTAACCAAGCCCTGGCAAGTCACTTCTAAGCACAGTAGGTGGGCTAGTTCCTGGCAAGATTGCAGCTCAGAGAGTCGTCTGAGGAGCAGTTACAAATCCAGGGTCAGCAAGGTCATGTAAGAGAGAACCCACTGTCGCCTCAGGCACAGACGCAACATGCCGGTGATCTCTAGGAAAGGAGAAGTGTCCGGGGAAGGGAAGTAGTACCGCACGTTTTTCTTCCGAATAGTTTTACAATCAGGAGAGTTCTGAGTAATAAGAACTCTCTTGTATTTAAAGACTAAATAACAGAAGATCATGGGCCATGTCGATTCTAGCCAGCTAGCGCCGATGCAGGGCTCAGAGATTCAAGTTGCCTAGAAACTCTCCAGTCGCTGTGGTTGGATGCCCGCGCAGTGCCCATCCCTGGATCTAGGGAGGAGTGAGGAGGTGAAGCCATCCCCTAAACCTCTATGCCTGACAACTGGAAGAGACATGAAGGAGGTGGGGAGGGCATGACTGGAAGAAGGGAAAGAGGAGCAGGGAAGGGCCATCCAGAAACAACTGTGCAGGCAGACACACAGGTGCCAGGTGGCAGATGAGGACCAGCACATGTTTCTGGAACGGCTGTTTCACCAATACAATATAGAAACAGTACCTCCAAAGGCTCCTATCAGGAGGATCACACACAGTCTGAGCCTGTCGGACGAATCTCCTGCCAACCAGTCTCATGGATTCATCTTCTGGGAAGCAAAATGCAATCCGTTTCAGTTCTGCTCGGGAGGTCGCCAGACTTCTCTGCACCGCAAATCCACCACCCTCAAGTCAATCCCAACTTACGGCATTCCGTTAGGCCAGCATAGAACTGCTCCCTAGGGCTTTCCAGACAGTAAGTCTTCCTCCTGGGCCACAGCTGGTGGGTTGAAGCAGCTGCCCTTTCTGTTAGCAGCCAAAGGTTTAACCTTGGGTGTCGACAAAGCTCCTTCGACTGGTTCCCACCCAAACATAAGCAGACAAACAAACAGAAAACCCCAAGCCCACTGGCCTGGAGTCGATTCAGACTCCTAGTGACTCCTTAGGCCAGAGTAGGACTTCCACCTTGGGGTTCTGAGGCTGCAGAAAGTCTCAACTTTTTCTGGAGGAGAAAAGCTAGTGGGTTTGAACTGCTGACCTTGTAGTTAGCAGCCCACTGAGTAACTAATTATGCCACCAGGAGTCTTTGATACTGGTCTTTACACACTCTTAAAAATTATGTTCAATGGTTTTGGTGAGTTCTTTTTCCCCCCCAATCATTTTATTTGCACTCATATAACTCTTATCACAATCCATATATACATCAATTGTGTCAAGCACATCTGTACATTCGTTGCCCTCATCATTCTCAAAACATTTGCTCTCCACTTAAGCCCTTGGCATCAGTTCCTCATTTTCCCCTCCTTCCCCATTTCCCCTCCCTCATGAACCCTAGATAACTTATAAATTATTATTTTGTCATATCTTGCACTGTCTGACGTCTCCCTTCACCCACTTTTCTGTTGCTCATACCCCAGGGAGGTGGTTATACATAGATCCTTGTAATCTGTTCTCCCTTTCCAACCCACCCTCCCTCCACCCTCCTAATATTGCTACTCTCAGCACTGGTCCTGAAGGGTTCATCTGTCCTGGATTCACGGTGTTTCCAGTTACTAACTGTACCAGTGTACATCCTCTGGTCTAGCCAGATTTGTAAGATAGAATTTAGATCATGATAGTGGGGGGAGGGTAGGGAGAGAGGAGGCATTTAGGAACTAGAGGAAAGTTGTATGTTTCATCGTTGCTACACTTCGCCCTGACTGGCTCATCTCCTCCCTGTGACCCTTCCATAAGGGGATGTCCAATTGCCTACAGATGGGCTTTGGGTCTCCACTCCACACTCCCCCTCATTCACAATGATATGCTTTTTTGTTCTTTGATGCCTGATACTTGATCCCTTCGGCACCTCGTGATCACACAGGCTGGTGTGCTTCTTCCATGTGGGCTTTGTTGCTGCTGAGCTAGATGGCCGCTTGTTTACCTTCAAGCCTTTAAGAACCCAGATGCTATATCTTTTGATAGCCGGGCACCATCAGCTTTCTTCACCACATTTGCTTATGCACCCATTTGTCTTCAGTGATCGTATCAGGAAGGTGAGCACACAATGATATGATTTTTTGTTCTTTGATGCCTGATAACTGATCCCTTCGGCACCTCGTGATCACACAGGCTGGTGTGCTTCTTCCATGTGGGCTTTGTTGCTTCTGAGCTAGATGGCCGCTTGTTTATCTTCAAGCCGGTTTCAGTGGGTTCTTGAGAGATGCACTAGGCATCTTTCAGGCACCAACAATGTTGGAAGGAGCCCCCACGGAGGCAGCAGAAATGGAAAATGGTAACATAAAAGAAAAACGCTAAACAAACACAAAGTTTTCCCTGTCGTCCTATAAGTCTTGATTATGAACCTCCTTGAGTGAGGGAGAAGAGGTGCAGCTGTAAGGCCTGTGTTGTGTGTCTGACTGTCATTCTTCCTGTATCACGTGGCTATAAAAGGGAGACCATTGCAACAGCCCGCGAGGCTGTCTGGGAGATAAATCCACGGAGTCATCACAGTTCGTAGGGTTCTTTCCGGTCTTTCAAAGATCCTCCTCATAGACTATCTCTGTGTTAGGCCGGGTTGACCAGAGAAACAAATCCAGAGACACTCATAGATGTATTGAAAGGTTGGAGACGGAGACGCGGAACAGAGATAGAATCTAGCCAGGAATGTAAAGTTGAGAAAGATTTTATTGAGGCAGGGAAAGAACTCCCAGGAGGAAAGGGAGAGCAAAGACAAGGACGGGGGCATCTTGAGCCCCCGGGAGGGTTCCATGACCCAACAAATTCAGTCAGGGAAGTTGTGCCTGGTGCTGGGGCAGTGGGACTTATATAGGGTATGAGCTTAAAGGCATATGGGCCGGTAAGAGGAAAGGAGGTTCTTTGTGCTGTGGTTGCAAGCTTTGGGTTAAGAGATGCTCGATTAGTAAATCATTTTGTACTCAGCAAACTTGCTTCCTGGAACACCAGGGAGAGGGGGCTGTGTTCTGCCCGGGGAGGTGATCTTTGTGAAATGCTGGAGGCAGGTGCTTTGAGGTTCAGCCAGGTCATTTGTCTTCTCGAGAGGCTGGTACAAGGGGCTGCCTTGGTCCGGACCCGGCCCAAACAAGTATAAGAAAGAGCTTTGTATCAAAGCGACTAATTGAATATTAAGAGAACATCCTAGCTCAGTCCAGATCAAGTCCATAAGTCTGATATTAGCCCCAAAGTCCGATACGAGTTCTTAAATCTCCGTTCAGACTCACGCAGCACCGTGCAATGATGCAAAATGCAGGAAGATCACAGGCCAGTGGGTGCAAAATCTTGTGGATCCAGTGGTGGTGGAAGCATCTTCAGGACTCTCGCAGGTCTCTGTGTGGCTCCACCTGGCTTGTCGACAGGAAGTTGAAAGCAGAGAGAGTGTGTGGCCCACCTCCACTGAATAAGAGAGAAGGAAGCCAGCCCCAGAAAGCCATTTATCTTGGTTGCCTTCCAATAAAGCTGTGACTCATTGGCAATTTCCTATGGGAACCATGTTATCACAGAACACCCAACTATCACAATCTCTTTAACTTACCTGCTCCCCAACCCCCCCCCCCCAAATAAATACAAGGGGCAGGTATTCTGCTGTTTGACAGCTCCCATCAGTGAGATGAACCCAAGCTATCCTTTGAGTCAAGAACAATCAATGGATGCCAAGTAAGGCCACATCCTCCCCGAATGCGGGGTGTTAGGCCATCTATGCAGAATGTGCAAACACTCTGAGGATTTAGCTCAACATCTACCTGTGGGCCCAATAAAAGGCACAGGGACATGGAAACTGAGAGAGAGTTGCCAGAACTCTGGCTTTCATCCCAGTGGGAAGAACAGAGAGAGTTTTCCACTCACCCATGACTTCAAGAAAATGATTGGCCAAGAGTGACATACCCCTGAAGTATGGAGGACACAGACCTGAGGCCAGATATTCACTGGGAGAATTAACAAAGTCAGGGCGGCCTGGAGCAGGTAACACTGGGAGTGAGCTGATGTTCTACCAACAATGGGAAAAAAGGACTTGGTTCCTGTGTTAGTCCGGGTAGACTAGAGAAACAAATTCATGGAGACTCATAGGTGTATAAGAAAGAGGTTTATATACAAGAGCAATTCAATATCAAGAAAACATCCCAGCCCAGTCCAGATCAAGTCCATAAATCTGAGATTAGCCCTTATGCCCTGCACCAATCTATAAAGTCCTCTTCAGACTCATGAAACTCATGCAATGATGCCGAATGCAGGAAGATCACAGGCCAGTGGGTGGGAAGTCTTGTTGATTCAGTGACGTTGTAAGCATCTCAGCGTTGGCAGGGTCTCTATGGGTCTCTTCTAGCTGAACTGTGGCTGCACCAGTATAACTCCATCAGGCTGGTTGCTGTAATGTCTCACAGGGAGTGAGCAGAGAGAGAGATTCTCCCGCCTCCAAGGAGGAAAACAACAGTTTCCAGAATTCTCAGGAGAAGGCCATGTCAACACAGAGGCCTCATTGGCTATGACCTGATTGCTAGCCTAGACGTCCCCCCTTCACTCTGAATCCTAAGATTGACAACAGATTACCATGGTTCCTTTGGAATAGATGAGAGTCACTTGCTTCAATGGGGTTTTAGGCTGGATTGTCTACAGAAACAAAACCTGTAACACTCATATGTGGATACGAAAGAACTTTATATCAAGCAGGTGTCCCTCGGTATACTCACAGCTGCAGGCCAATGATGCACAAAGGCCAAGCAGGCAGCAGGGCGATCAGAGCCAACGGGTGCATAGCTACGTGGATTCAAGGTCATTGAGACCATGGCAGGGCACTGGAAGCTCCGAGGTGGGCTCCCAAGGTCAGTGGCCTCTTAGAGGCAGACACGGACTCCTAGCAAGGAGAGAGGGTGCCTAGCAAGAGAGATGCTCCCACTGTGTCTCTAAAAAGGACCACACCCTCAAGGAGGCATCACCAGGCCACCACCTGATTGACAGGTTGGTCTCCACCCTGCCTCCCCACAGGGACCATCAAGTTGACATAAAATCTAACCACTCTAGGAGTCAACTTTTTTCTCTCTTATTTGATATTTGGTATAAATTTATATACATATATTTAAATCATTTTATAGGGGGCTAATACAACTTTTATCACAATCCATACATACATCAATTGTGTCAAGCCTATTTGTACATTTGTTGCCCTCATCATTCTCAAAATATTTACTCTCCACTTAAGCCCTTGGTATCAGTTCCTCATTTTTCCCCTCCCTCAATGAACCTTTGATAATTTAGAAATTATTATTATTTTCTCATGTCTTACACTGTCCAATGTC
Organism: Tenrec ecaudatus; assembly: GCF_050624435.1. NCBI lineage: Eukaryota > Metazoa > Chordata > Mammalia > Afrosoricida > Tenrecidae > Tenrec > Tenrec ecaudatus. The sequence goes on from NC_134547.1 coordinate 21,274,272, forward strand.
TGAGAAGTCAACTTTTTATAAATCATTTAATAAATTTTTTAATGATTTTATAAAATGACTTTAATAAATCATTTTATAAATAATCTCACTCAAAAGTCTGTCTAGAGGAGTGAGGCCTTCCCACAGAGAAGATGCCTGGGGGGTGGGGGGAAGGGTAGATGGAATGTGGCCAAGCAGAGGGAAATGCAGAGAAAGACTTCAGCTGGGGAAACACAAGAACCTACAGAAGGTCCCCGTCCCCGCCCAGAAGTCATCCGTACAGGTCACAACTGTGCCAATCTAGCGAGATATTTGGCATCATGGTGCCGGAGAGGAATATTCAAAGCACCACGGATGTTAAAAGGACAAATCTGTCTTGGAAGAAGTATTTCCAGAGTGTCCCTTCGGGGCAGCGATGACCAGTCTTTGGCTCACAAGCTTTGGACGTGTTGTCATGAGACACCAGTCCCTGGAGAAGGACATCGTGCTTGGTAAAGCGAAGGGGCAGTGAGAAAGAGGAAGGGCCTCAAGATGGTTTGACACAGTGGGCCGAAACAATGGGCTCACACATTGGAACCATGGTGAGGATGGCGCAGGACTGGCTAATGTTTCATTCTGTGGGACACAGGGTCACTGTGGGTCAGAACTGACTCGATGACACATAACAACAACAATTCATTGGCTTCTTCTCAAATCTCCTTTCTACAAACAGGATGGGGCTCTAGTTGGCCTGCAGCAGCAGCTGAGTTGGAAAGTACATGAAACAAGACTGAGTAGAAAAAGAGAGATCCATCCAGGTCCCAGTGTCTCCTTTGCAGGCCAGAGTCTAGAGTCCTGTACAACTGGCGAGAGTGAAGCTCTACTTGGAATTTACAACTTGGAGGAATTGGGGGAGAGGAGGGCTGGGGGGGGGGGGCTGGTGCAGAAAAAGGAGGCTTTCTACTTCTGTAAAATAGTTACACTCCAGTTGTCTATAGATGGGCGTTGGATCTCCACTCTGTGTTCCCCCTCATTCACATTGATATGATTTTTTTTGTTCTGGATCTTTGATGCCTGATACCTGATCCTATTGACCCCTCATGATCACACAGATCGGTGTGCTTTTTCCATGTGGGCTTTGTTGCTTCTCAGCTAGATGTCCTTTTGACCCTAGGCACTATATCACTTGATAGCCGGGCACCATCAGTTTTCTTCACCACATTTTCTATGCACTCATTTTATCTTCAGCAATCATGTCATGGAAGGTGAGCATCACAAAATGCCAGATTATTAGAACAAAGTGTTCTTGTCTTGAGAGAGTACTCGAGTAGAGTCCCAATGTCCGTCTGCTACCTTAATAGTAAACCTATAAATATATGTATTTAGATCTATTTCCATATCATTATATATAAATATATTTGCATATGTACATGTCTGTATTTAGACCTCTATAAATGTCCTTTGCCTCCTAGTTATTTCCTCTATTTCCCTTTACTTTCCTCTTGCCCCACTATCAAGTTCAGCCTTAATTCGGGTTTCAGTAATTCCTCTCGGCTCCATTGCCCTTGATCAAGCCCCACCAGGCATCCTTTGCCCTCCTCGCCTTCGATTTTAGATCACTTGTTGTTGTTTCCTTGTCCATGGGTTTGTTGACACTCCCATCCTTTCCCGCACCTCCCCCTCTCCCCTGTGCCCCCTGGAACCATTGGTCGTGTTGTTTTCTCCTTGGGATTGTTTATCCCACCTATCTTATCTAGATAGACATGCAGAGACAAGAATGAACAAAAAAACAATACTGAGCAAAACAAACAAACAAGAAAAAAAACAAAGAAAACAAAACACCACCACCACAAAAACCAATGACAGAAAAAAGAAAAGCCTATAAATTGTTTGTTGACCTTTAGTAGTATTTTCTGGACACCTCTGCTGGGGTCCCACGCCCTGGTCCACCTGTAGACAATTGGACATCCCCTTCCAGAAGGGTCACAGGAAGGGATGAGCCAGTCAGGGTGCAGCGTAGCACCAATAGAACACACAACTTTCCTCTGGTTCTTTAATGCTTCACACACACACACACACACACACACACACACACACACACACACACACCACACACCACACACACACACACATACACACACACACACACACTATCATGATCCCAATTCTACCTTACAAATCTGGCTAGATCAGAGCATGTACACTGGTACAGATAAAAGCTCGAAACACAGGAAACCCAGGACAGATGAACACCTCAGGGCCAATAATGAGAGTACCAATACCAGGAGGAGAAGGGGAAGGTGGATTAGAAAGGGGGAACTGATCACAATGATCTACATATAACCCCCTCCCAGGGGGACAGACAACCGAAAAGTGGGTGAAGGGAGACATTGGTCAGTGTAAGACATGAAAAATTTTTATAAATTATTAAGGGTTCATGAGAAAGGGAGGATGGGGAGGGGGAAAATGAGCTGATACCAAGGGCTCAAGTAGAAAGAAAATGTATTGAAAATGATGATGGTAACATATGTACAACACAATGGATGGATGTATGGATTTTGATAGGAACTGTATGAGCCCCCAATAAAATGATTTAAAAAATAAATTAAAAGGGAGCAACAAGTGATCCAAAATCGGTGGCAAGGAGAGTGTAGGAGGCCAGGTAGGGCATGATCAAGGGCAATGTAACCAAGAGGAATTACTGAAACCCAAGTGAAAGCTGAGCATGATAACGGGACAAGAGGAACGTAAAAGTAAATAGAGGAATGAACTAGGAGGCAAAGGGTATTTTTAGAGGTCTAAATACAGGTATGTACATATGTAAATATATTTATATATGACTATGGAGAAATAGATCTATGTGCATATATTATAGGTTTAGTATTAAGGTAGCAGACAGACATTGGACTTCTACTCAAGTATTCCCTCGATGCAAGAACACTTTTTTCTATTAAACTGACATTCCATGATGCTCACCTTCCTGACAGACACTGAAGACAAATGGGTGCATAAGAAAATGTGGTGAAGAAAGCTGATGGTGTCTGGCTACCAAAAGATATAGCGTCTGGGGTAAACAAGTGGCCATCTAGCTGAGAAGCAACAAAGCCCACATGGAAGAAGCACACCAGCCTGTGTGATCAGGTATCAGGTATCAGGCATCAGGTATCAGGCATCAAAGTATCAGGGATCAGGTATCAGGCATCAAAGAACAAAAATCATATCATTGTGAATGAAGGGGAGTGAGGAGTGAAGACTCGAAACCCATCTGTGAGCAACTGGACACCCCCTTACGGAAGGGTGGCAGGGAGGAGACGTGTCAGTCAGGGTGCAGTGTAGCAATGATGCAACCTTCCTCTAGTTCTTTAATGCTTCCTCCCCTCCACTATCATGATCTTAATTCTACCTTACAAATCTGGCTAAGCAGAGCACGTACCAGGTACAGATAGGAACTGGAAACACAGGGAATCCAGGACCAATAATGAGAGTAGCGATACCAGGAGGGGTAGGGGAAGGTGGGGTAGAAAGGAGGAGCTGATCACAAGGATCTACATATAACCCCCTCCATGGGGGATGAACAATAGAAAAGTGGGTGAAGGGAGATATTTGTCAGTGTAAGACATGACAAAATAATAATAATTTATAAATTATCAAGGGTTCATGAGGGAGGGCAGCTGGGGAGGAAGGGGAAAAATGAGAAGCTGATCCCAAGGGCTCAAGTAGAAAGCAAATGTTTTGAGAATGATGAGGGCAATCTATGTACAAATGTGCTTGACACATGGATGGATGGATGGATTGCGAGGAGAGTTGCACAACCCCCCAATAAAATGATTTTTAAAAGAAAAAAATAAATAAAAAGGAGTTACAATTTGGGAAACTCACAGGACCTGTTCTGCCAGGTTCTCGAGGATCACTAAGAGTGGGGTGTGGCTCGCTGACCATGAGTCTTGGTTTTGAGTTGGAGGCATTTAGGGAGCCCTGGTGCAGGGGTGGGTTGGGTGTTGGGTTGCTATCTCCACCAGCGGCTCCAAGAGAGAAAGATGCAGCTGTCTGCTCCCGTCAAGACGGACAGTCTCAAACCCAAAGGAGCAGTTCTATTCTGTCCTAGAGAATCGTCCGAACAGACGCCATGGCAGTGGGTTTGGTTTGGGGGCTTTGTGGGCACATGATCATGAGGCTACCCTGGACTTTAATGAGCCAGAGTGTGGCAACAAGCCAGGAGACCCACGGACCCACACAAGCGGTGGAAGGCAGGGTGCAAAGAAAGCCGCAGGTCGGTTTTCACTGAGCGCCCACCAAGGCGAACTCGTTCAGCCCAGTGCCCAGAGTTGCTTCACGGTGCCGCTCTGCTCTGTGGCAGACAGCATTTGCATGCCCTCGTGCACAGCTCTGGGCTGCAGTTGCCCACTAAGCCTAGAACAGGCTACCTGTTAGGAAGTGGGTGCTGTCTGAGGGTGAACACATCCCTGAGCCGTCCGTCTACACCCCGGCTCATCCCTGAACTGGCCTGAGAGGGCCTCTACCTGTCCCCCGGGCCTTACAGTCATGCGTACGATGTGGCCACTACAGAAAGAGAAACACACAGCTCCAGAGACACCTTGCCAAGGACCCAATGTGACACGGTGGGCCTCTTTCTGGCCCCACATGGTAACGACGTTTGTGAGACCCAAAGATGAACTCGAGTTACTTTCTGCTCAGTCTGATTGCTCTTTTATTATAAGGATGCCTTTTATTGTGAAAGACACCACTGAGTTAGTTTACTGTGCCAACCTGGCCGATAAACACATGTGGGGTTATTTGAAGGTCAGAGAGATCAATGGCTTAGTGAGCCTCCCTTTTCTAGTTCTCCGGTCTCTTGCTTTGTGATGGTCGGACCAGGGTGCAGTTGCCTTAGCCATTTCCCTGCTTCAGCTGGCAAGGCTCACTTCCTGAAAGACATCCCTGAGGAGAAGCCACATGGACCTACCCCGATGCAGCCCTGGGTGCTGGAGCAGCCGTGTGGAGACCCCTGCCAGTGCTGAGATGCTTATATATTTACTGACTCGGCTTTCCTCCTGAAGTCAGCATCATAGGGTGTGTTTTGTGTGATGGAGGGGACTTTGTGGATTGGTGTCGGACATATGGGTTAATGTTGGACTTGTGGGTTGGGCAGCACTGGGTTGGGATGTTTTCTTGATGTGCACTTACCCTTTATATAAAACTGTCTCTTATACACGAGTTTCGGTGGGTTTGTTTCTCTAATGTACCCAGACTAACACAACCACATTTTTGGTAAGCCCATTTTTGTCATTCCCCCACCCCCACCCCATATACCAGGAACCTTAAAAAGTGGAAGTGGGCTGGGCCTTCCTGACCTTCGGGAGGCCCAACTGCAGGCTTCTGGTGGACCCGCATCTGAACCACTTTCCCACGTTAATTACTTCTCACACATGCACCTTGGGGGGAGGTCTCAGCTGCCCCTCCCTGGATCAGCTGAGCATGTACTCTCCCCGAATCTCTAACACTTAACTCGGAGCCCATCACGTGGGCCCGCGTCCAATTCTGAAATTGCAGGCTGGCAGCACAAAGGAGGGGTTGTGAATTATCAAGTACTGATGCGAAGGTTCACTTCGGGACCCAGCGTGGGCACCCAGGTCCTTCCTGGACTGGACCAGTGGCATGACTTTCAACGTGGTCCTGGCTGCACGGTGGCCTTCGTTATCCACACCTGGGTTTCCAGACTTCCCGGCGAATTCTCTGAGCTACCCGCTATCTTATCCCTAAATCCTAAGTTTGCCAGAGCTGGGCTCAGGGAATAAGCCATGAAGAGCCTTCCCAGAGGCACTGGCCTACCACCATGGTTATGAGCCAAGACTGGCTCCACTTGTCATCATCGTTGCGCGGTTATGGTTGGGTGCCTTTAAGTAGATGATAACCCGTGTTGACCCCGGGCACAACAGAATGGGACACTGCCTGGTCCTGCACCCTCCTCACCATTGTTACCATGCCCGAGTCCACTGTGGAAGCCACGGGGTCCATCCATCTCGTCGAAGGCCTTCCTCTTTTCCTCTGCCCCTCCACGTTACCAAGCATGATGCCCTTCTCCATGGACTGGCCTCTCCTGACAACGTGTCCAAAGTCTGTAAGATGAAGCCTCCCCCATCCTTGCCGCAATGGACACTCTGGACGTACTTCTCCTTAGGAGTCAGGAAAACAAGACTGCAAGCAAACAGCAAACAGACATGGCTTGATGTTCAGTGGACTGGTCAAACCTCAGAAGCTGGACTGTGTCGAGTGTGAGCAGGGATGGGCTCAAAGACTCAACAGCTGGGAGAGCGGTTGTGATACTTGTATTTTACCTTCTGTCCCCTTTGAGTCCTTTTGTTCCCATCTGTGAACAGGGGAGACTGGGGCTCGGTCGCCTGAGCTGAGCCGTGGTGCTTGCCACTTACGTGCACGGTCTTAACCTTCTCCACAAGTTTCCCCTGTGGTGAGCAGTAGGGAACCTAATAAATGCTCAAAAAAGGTTAAAAACAAAGTTAACCCTCTCGTTTGCAATTCGACTCCAATCCGTGGAGTCTCCCAAGGGACAGGGTAGAGTGCTTATGGAAGCCGACTGCACTATCTTTCTCCCAGAGAGCAGGGGGTGGGGTCCAGTCATTCAGCAAACACTTCCCTGGGACGCTCCCATCTCCCAGCACGCTCGGGCAAGTCGTGGGCCTGATGATTCATAGCAGCAGGACAGATCATAGATAAACAGGGACGGAGCACAGTGTCCACGGCTAGACTGATGCTCAGAGAGATAACACAGACAGGAAAAGCAGCGTCATAGGCAGAGAGTAAGTTCAGTCGGAGACGGCCTTTCTGAGGAAGTGGTGTTCGAGCAGCAAGAAAGAGGAGGCAGGGACGGTCAGGAGGGAGGGACATTCCTATCAGAGGGACAACGTGCCCTGAGATGGGCCGTGGTGTGCCAGAGAGGGCTGGGAGACCCATTCATTCCTGGGAATGAAGACGGGGCAGTTGTGAGAGGCTAGAGCTCTAACTGATCCGTCCTGGAAGAAGTACAGCCCAAGTGCTCCTTAGACGCAAGGATGGGAAGGCTTCATCTTATCTACTGTGGACATGTTCTTAGGAGAGATCAGGCCCTGGAGACGGACAAAATGTGTGGTCAAGTAGAGGGCCAGCGAAAGGTAGGAAGGCCCTGGATGAGATGGACTGACTCAGTGGCTGTAACAACGGGCTCCGGCACAGGGACAGCTGTGAGGATGGAGCGAGATGATGCGGTGTTTCATTCTGCTGTGCCTAAGGTCCCTATGGATCAGAAATGATTCAATGACACCCAACAACAAGCACAGACCTTGCTAGGCCTTGCGGGTCATAACCGGGATATAGAATGAAACCCCAAGAACAACGAGGAGTCGCTGCAAGACAGAGAAGTGTCGTGGAATCTCCTTAATATTTCTAAAAGATCCTTCTAGGTGCTGGGTCAAGACTCGACTGGCTGACGGGATCCCCACGGGCTGCCAATTGCAGTTGTCTCTGGGACGGGGATCTGAGGTGGAGGGGTGGAAGGGAGACTTCCTTTCCCCATGTGCCCTTACAGACTGGTAACAATTATCTTCGGAGTGTGTATGCATAGTGTAAAAATGGTGTGGCCAGGCCTCAGGCCTCCTCCAACTTCACAAGTGGGAGAGAGAATCGTCATCCACGTCAGCTCAGGGATGATTCCCAACCGTGTTATCCGCTCTGACACCGGTTGTCCTCCCAAAGAACTTTCCATTTCTACGCTGGGTTTGGTATTTCATTGCCCTCGCCACACAGAACTCGCAGATAATACTCAGAATTAGGTCTTTTTTAAAACTTTTTTTTTTTTAAGGGCAGTACCAGGTTACAAATCAGGATCAGGACAGACTCTAGATACAGTTCTTCAATAAGGGCAGCTGTTCCCACATGAAGACCATTCTCTGGTCCTCAGCACGTTGGGCCTTTGGAGCTGGCAGGATCTTCTCAGGTAAGTGACAAAGCTCTTGAGCTGCCCAGGGCTACCTCATTCTGCAAGTGAGTGTCTCAGGTCAAAGGCACTCAAGTTTTCTTGCACACTGAGTTAGCATACCCATGGTAACAGCCATCTTGATTCTGACACATTGTGACCCTCTCTGGAGCTTCTGAGACTTTGAGCTTGGAACTGTGAGGCGAGCAGATGTGACGGGTGTGTTGAGTCCCTAACTTGGTGTTCGGAGACCAGTAGTGATCCCCTAGCAACGCTGGGACTTCTCATCAGCCACTAGAAACGTGCAAGTCAAACCTACAAAGGAACGCCACCTCGCGTCTATGAGAACAGACATGGCAAAACGCAAGGCAAAGAAAGAGAAACAACAGCTGTTCGCAAGACTGGAGAAACTGGACTCCGCATTCCCTGCAGGTGGGAACGTAAACTAGTACAGTCTTTCTGGAAGGCAGCCTGGCAGTTCCTCAGAAAGTTGGACAGGACTCAGAAATCTCCCTGCGAGGTGGACACCCCAAAGAAGTGAGGGCAGGTGGCTATCAGAAAGAACAGCCTCTGGGGGGTTTAAAGGGCTGTTTTCAAACAAGCAGCTGTCTAAGTGAGGCATCAACACATGGAAGAAGCATGCCAGCCTGTGTGATCCCAGGATTATAAATAACAGAATCCAAATCTGAAGGAGGGAACGGTGTTAGAGTTTGGATTGTGAGCACCGCACCTGGTTGGCAGAAGGACAGTGGGAGCCCAAGATCCATTTTCAGGGTCCACCCCTGGATGAAGCTTCTGGTGGATCCCCTGTGATCATAGTTGACGGATGTGAACAGTTCTGATGTCAGACAGATAGCATTGTAAAGATTATGGCACACGTGGTTAGGCCAATATGTAACATCTTATCATTTGATCTCCCTTTTGACCCATCTTAAAGCTGTTTTGGTTAAAAAAAATTTTTTTTAAGTGAAGGGGAAAGACACATTGATTAAGGCCCTGGCGAATCCCCTTGGGCCATGGACCATGCCTTGCTAGCATGCAAAATGCATTGGAAACTGGACCGCTGCAGAGGCAGTTGGGTTAAAATTTAGCTCCCTGTCTGTCATCGGATCTCCCTTATAATCTAAATTTGTTATAGCTTTTAATATTTTCTGCTTCCTTTTTGAGTGAGTTTTTTTTTAATCTGTTTCATTTGGTTGTTCTTGTTATTTTAAAAAACCTTTTTCTGTATCTGAAACCCAGACTAGCTAAACCTATAGAGCTAGTTACCAGATTAATTGCTCCTTGGGGGTGTGTGGGGGGATGGCAGGGGAGGTTGGGGGAAATCGGAAGCGAATAACGATGAGCACAGAATGAAGACAATGTTCTCCAAGTGCGCGTGCTGACGATTGTACAACTCTTCCTGATGCGACTGAACTGTTGAATGGTAGGATATGTGAGTCAAGCTAAATTTAATTCAACAACTTTTACTAGATCATGCCAATCAAACCGTTGGGGGAAAAAGTAAAATTAAAAAGAAGTGAGGGCAGAAAAACACATGGACACCTGGTCACGGACGTTCACCGCGACGCTTTTCACAAAGGCCCAGGGGAACCCTCGCAACACCTGACTTCTGACGAATGAATGAACGAACTAGAGTCTGCAGATGCACCAATGGATTCTACGAGCCATACGCAGAAATGAAGCGTTGGTACTTGATGAACCTTGAACACATCATGCTAGGCAAAAGAAGCAGTCCCCAAAAGAACAGCTACTGTGTGATCTCACGTCTCTGAAAGAAGCAGGGACGTAGAAATCCAGGCTAATTAGTGATTACCAGGGGCGGGAGGGAGGGGGAAAGGGGGGAAATGTTTGCTTGGAGGGCCCTGAGTCTGTGCTGATGGTGGTCAAAGGATTGGGACAAAGATGCCACGAGTGGTTTCACAACTCAAAGAATGTAGTTTGCATCCGTCAACTCTACATGTAAAAATGGTTGAGGTGGCACAGGCTTTGCTATCGACATCGTCACCACGGAGACTGATCGGAGAGAGCGAGAGGGCGGAATGAAACTGCTAAGCTGAGTAAGAAGCCCAGCGAAAGAGCAACGGACATGCTGAGGAACCAAACCCAGCTCCACGGCCAGCTCCCTAGTTCTCCTGCTTCCCCCGTAAGGGCAGCTACATCATGGCGTCAGGAGTTTAATGTCCCTTGTGTGACCCTCACTGTACCTCTTGGGGTGGATGCTGGAGAGGGCAGTGTGGGTGGCAGTGGTCAAGCTATCTGCAGGATTGGGAACCAGAGGGTGGTGCTTGCGTTCTGATTGGCTGCAGCAGCTTCGACAGGACACATGGAAGACCAGGGGAGAAGGGTACCATCAACAGGCGAGGGAATCCACCTGACCTCTGCAAGTTTGAACGGCCTTGACCCACCTTCTGCGCCGACTCACGTTGGCCTCCTTTCTGGTGTGGTTGCTCTTGTTGACTCAGGGATGGGGTTCCCTCTGCAGCTCTTGTATTTCCTTTCTCAGAACCCTTTTACGTTGAAGCTGGCTCCTTCGAATACCCCTTGGCAGACCATGCCTTTCCCGACAGCCCTATCTTTCAACAAGATGTCCCTGCTGGCCCCTCTCTAACTTCTCTTGTTCTCCTTCCTTCGCGGGCGGGATCATTTTCAATGACCTGGTTCGTTCACTTATTCACTGAACTCTCTGACTTGTTCATGTCCCTAATGCCCAGGGCAGTGTCTTACTCAAAGCAAGAACTCGAAGCATTTCATGAATGGGGGGAGTAGAGTGATTGTGAGTGGTGTGGTGTTACGGAGACAAACCTCGCCTGGAGAAATGATTGATAACCCGTCTGCATTGGACTTGGTATCTTGCACTGCCCATTCGTGTGGCTGTGAGGTCAAAAGGGGGTATGAGGTCAACAGTGTTGAGGTCACGTGGGTGTGAGATACAGAACTCTTATACTTCTGCAGGCCAGCTTAGTCCGAATTCCCCCTTCTACTCTAGTGACCCCAGGGGCGTCATTAAAGATGATGACTTCAACCTAGACTGGGGTGACAGAATGGAGAGAAGGGGACCCCCAAGACAGGAATTCTGATCTCAGTGGAAGGTCAGCCATCTCCGCTTGAATCATCAGCTAGCAAGATTTTATGGGCACATCCAACTTGCATCTTTTCATTCTATCAGCCCACTACGGGCAAGGAGCTGTTCGTTTTTTGTTTCCTACGGGAACTAACCACTGTTTCCAAAAGAGCCTCAGCCCTAACAGATAAGACCAACACTCTCAACCCTAATACCTAAGAAGGGCTGAGACTGCACAGGGGGCAGGAAGAGACCTATTGAGAGACTCCAGAGGATCTTGGAAGTTACCCAGACACCTCTAGAAGACAGGATTTTTTTTTTTCTGGCTGGCCAACCAACTCGACATGGTTGGAGACGGGGATGAGGTAAAGAGAACCTTCCCAGAATTTAGGATTATGAGACCAGCCCTCTCTGGAACGATTTGCCTTTAAAGTGAGTGTTTGTTGTTTAATCCAATATGGATAGTAACATGTCACATGCTAATTTGGTAGAGGCTAAAAGATGCTGCCTTCTTTTCATGGGCATCAAGCACCCGAAACAACTTCCCAATGTAGACAGACCACTTGAATAACAAAGGGAAGACGTGGGACCAGTGAGTAAAAGGCTATGAGAGGAGAGATTCTTTCTGGGTGCAGCACTTGGCTGAGGGTCCCTCCTCCTGCTTGGTCAAGAGGAGAGAAGGGGAGTCTCCGATGGTAGAGTAGCCAGCATCGCACCAGTGATTAGATCCACACATTCCCGGAGAGAGGCAAAGGCATTCCCTGTATCTCCCTATCTTTCTGTATCTGCTTCAAAGTCAGCCCGAGAGAGGATGGAGTCTGGAGGTTGGTGGGACACTCACGGTGAGACGAGAGGATGTGCCGGCAGGGCACAGCTCCCAGAGGGAAGGAGCGAATCGGAGAGGCAGGTCCAGACCCTAGCTTCTCTGGCTTCCCTCTGGGCTTCTGGGAGGTTTTCGGATCCTTTGCCCCACGGTCATGCTCATCAGTACGGACCTGATGGGCCAGGGGAAGTCAAGAAATTCTTAAAATAGTAGTCCGCTTCAGCTGGAGCTTCCTCGAAAGAACAGGACATGAACTCAGCCAGGGGCCTTGAGAGGAAAGATGGGGGAGGAGCAGCCAAAGAAAGAGGAGAGGGAGCAGGTGCTGATGCACGCACAGCACCGGCTTTGGGAGAGTTGCCCGTGGGAAGGAAACCCCAGAGGGTACTGGTAACGCCAAAGTAGGAAGAAGCCAGAAAGGACCGTTGTGATTTGGATTCTGAGAGAGAGAGAGAGAGAGAGAGAGAGAGAGAGAGAGAGAGAGAGAGAGAGCAACTGTTGGGACAGAGTTTTGTGGGAGTCAAGCTGTCTTGGAAGAGGCTCACCTGTTGACCTTCCTCTTTTAGACGACGCAACGCTTCCAGGTATAAAACCGGCGGAGGAGAAGGTGGTGATCCAGTGAGCCAAGGTGTCCCCCTGCTTCGGAGACCTGACATATTGAAAAGCCACCATCAGCCTCCAGGAAAAGGCAAGACACCCCATTTGCTTATCCTCCTGGGGGGACGCTTCTGGGACGACAACCTCAGGAAGGGCTAGGATAGAAGGAATATGCGTAGATATGCTTTTCTAGGAAAGGGGAGGATTACGGGATTTACTGCCCAAGAAGGAGAGTAAACGCGGGCCAAGAAGTGAGAACGGGACCATGATAAGTCTGTGGAGACACGGCGCGACCCGTGGGGGCCTTCCGAGAGCTGAGCGAGCGCGTGAGCATCCCAAAAGCTGGTGCAGCGCCAACAAGGCAGGGAGTCCCCCTGGTCGTCCGCCTCTGAGACTGTCCAGCGTGGGAATGAGCTAGGCAGATGGTCCCCCGTAAGTACAGGAATAGGGGAAGGGTTCAAGTGTTATTTTCAGGGTCGCGTTCTGATACATTCGAGGAAATCTAGGCCAACTCTGGATTTTCACGAAGCTCGGGCTCCTAGGCGCTTTCCCAGGGGAGAGAAAGAGTGACGTTACAGGCGGTATATTGTGTGGGAGCTAGCACAGTCTTGGCGAAACCATCTGCTCTCTGTTGTGCAAAGGGAAAGGATATCAGAGGGTGCTGAAGGGTGATGGGAGACGTCGGACAGGGCAAGATATGACAAAATAATAATTTATAAATTATCAAGGGTTCATGAGGGAGGGGGGAGCGGGGAGGGAGGAGAAAAAGGAGGAGCTAGTGCCAGAGGCTTAGATGAAGAGCAAATGTTTTGAGAATGATGAGGGCAACGAATGTACAAATGTGCTTGACACAATTGATGTATGGGTGGATTGTGATAAGAGTTGTATGAGCCCCTAATAAAATGATTTTTTTTTAAAGAAAGAGGGTGCTGACACTTCCAAAACAAAATTTACAGACACTGAGTCGATTCCGACTCATAAGATTGGATAGGACAGAGTAGAACTGCCCAGGCCCCTGGTGGGTTTCCGCGTCCATCTGTCTGGGAGTAGAAAGCCTCGTTTTCCTCCCACAGAAGGGCTGGTGCTGTCCCACTGCTGGCTGTCGGTTGGCAGCCTACTGTGGCCCGCACTCCCCCCGAGGGCCGGAGAGGTTACAACGTCACACCAATGACCAGAAGAAAGGTTGGGATTTCCATCCAGGTGCCCAGACCTTACCCAAACCTTCAACTTTTCCTTGAAAAGTGCAACATGGACCCGACTCGGGCTTACCTACTTTTCCCTCAGGCTTAACCACCCCCCACACTCAGAGATGAAGATCTTGGGGGGCGGGGAGTGGGGGAGAAGGAAAAGCATGAGTGGAAATGCCAGGGCAGGTTAAGGAAGTAGAGTTTGGCCTCGGGGCCACTGAGACCAGTTCCATGCAGTGACTGTCCGTGATAAAGCAGTGGCCTCCTATGCCTCCGTTCGCCTGTCCATTTAGTTGTCCACAGATGTTCATGAAGCGCCTACTATGTGCCTGGCACAATTCTAGGCACTACGGACACCATAGGGAGCCCTGGTGGCCTAGTGGGTTACGCGTTGGGTGGCTGCAAGGTCAACAGTCCAAAACGGTCAGCCGCTCGCAGGGACACAGATAAGGCTTTCTCGTCCTGTCCGGAGTTACAGCTTCGGCAGCACCGCCCCCCCCCACCCACCCCCCTGCCACCGAGGCTGTCCTGCCCTGTCCCAGGGAGCGCCCCCTGAGTCAGAATGGTCTCAGCGGCAGTGAGGGCGGGACACCGTGCAGAACCAGTCAGAGGAAGTCACCGTCGACTTGAAGTGCCTTTGCTAGCAAGATCTTGGACAGTTCAGATCTCTTCCTGTGGGAGCTTGCAGGAGATTAAAAAATATCTATGTGGGAGTAATTCCCGCCCCACCCCCCGCAGGGAGGGACTAGGAACTAAGAAGGCAGGGAGAGAGTGGGAGAGAAGGGGTCTGGTAGGCAAAGAAGCCGGCCTGTTGAACATGACACTGGATGCAGAACTAGAGCCCAGTGGGAAGGGTTAGCCATACTCTCTCGGCCACCCACGGAGACAGGTGACACCAAGGCTGGAAATTTGGCCTGCTGGGGGCAAAGCCCACGATCAGAGAAGATCTGACCCCAGCCTTGTCTCCTCAGGAAGGATGGCGCTCAGTCCCCGGAGCCTGGGCCTTTTCTTTATCTACCTCATCTCCTTTCTCGTTGGTCTTCCCGCCAACCTGCTGGCCATGCGGGCCTTCATCGGGCGGGTCCGGCAGCCTCAGCCTGCCCCCATCCACATCCTGCTCCTCAGCCTGACGCTCGCAGACCTGCTGCTGCTGCTGCTGCTGCCCTTCAAGATGATGGAGGCCGCCTACGATTTCTACTGGCCCCTGGGCGACCTTCTCTGCATCCTCACCGGCTTTGGCTTCTACAGCGGCATCTACTGCAGCACCTGGCTCCTGGCGGGCATCAGCATCGAGCGCTACCGCAGCGTGGCTTTCCCCGTGCAGTACAAGCTCTCCCGCCGGCCCCTCTACGGCGTGGTGGCCGCTGTGGTGTCCAGTGTCTTGTCCTTCGGACACTGCAGCATTGTCATCATTGTCGAGAACTTACCGACCAACAAGACGACCCATCAGGCCCAAGGGCTCCCTGTCTGCTACGACGACTTTACCGACGAGCAACTGGCCCTGCTGCTCCCGGTGCGCCTGGAGCTGTGCCTGGTGCTCTTCTTCATCCCCATGGTGGTGACCATCTTCTGCTACTGGCGCTTTGTGCACATCATGCTGTCCAGGCCGCAGGTGGGAGCCCGCAAGCGCTGGAGAGCCGTGGCGCTGGCTGCGGTGACGCTCTTCAACTTCCTGGTCTGTTTCGGGCCCTACAATGTGTCTCACGTGGTGGGCTTCATCCAAAGGAGAAGCCAGAGTTGGCGAGCCTGTGCCGTGTTGCTCAGCGCTCTCAACGCTTGCATTGACCCCTTGATTTTCTATTTCTCCTCCTCTGCTGTACGCAAAGCTTTTAATAAAGGGCTGCAGAGGCTACAGGCTTGGGGTGCCTCGCTATCGGGGTGCTGGAGGACAAGAACTCAAGAGCAGGCCTTAGAAAAAGGAGATGGGAGATCAGGTATGACCAATATCAACTTCAGGGAAGACTAGATTTTCCACTCTGGTGTTACATATTGGGCCGGGGGAGCAGGTGGGATAAGGGGATAATGAACATGTGGAACAAATGAATTAGGCCGTGGGAGACTTGTGCCCAGCGTACATGGGCATCTCAAAGCCTGGTTTTATGTTTATTCCCAGGGGTTGTGGCATTCTCTTATTTCTGGTCGGCACAATCCCTTGGGCGGTATCACTTGGTGACGCAGTGGTTAAAACGCTCAGCAGTACCCCTAAAGGTCAGTGGTTCAAATCCACAAACCACCCTGCAGGAGAAAGATGGAGCCGTCCGCTTCCCTAAGGATATCAGGATATCAGCCCTGGGAACCTTTATGGAGCAGCTCTACAGAACCACGCTGAGTTGAAATCGACTCAGTGAGAATGGGCTTGACTCTTTATTTTACTGCCTCCTGGTAAACTTCCAGTCCTTTTATGCTGGAATATCATAGTCTTTATCTGCTCCACTCAGCACATATAAAATAGTGATACGTACTTATCCACTGCAGGGCTGTTGGTTATCTATTTGGTCCTCATTCAGCAGAGAGGTTCCACCTTACAACATCAGCTATCTGTGCTGGGGAGAACAGGAGCAGGGCTTTGTTTATTCTCTTATGAAAATCTTTCGATGAGCAGGTGTGGTTTGTTTTTTTTTGACGTATCATCGACTTTTTCTTCTATTGGTGCAAACTTGCTTTTCCGAAAGATCGAGTCTTGTGGTTTTATGATGTTGTCGTCCAGAACTTTACATTGAACACTTAGCATTTGATTCATTTTGAGTTAGTTTTTGTGTTTCGGCTCTATTTCATTTTCTATAGGTGGAAATGTAGTTTGATTGCTCCTGCTTCATCAAATGGACTTTGACCCCTTGTTGAAAATCAGTTGTACATCAAACCAAACCAAGCCAACCCCCGTCATCCAGTTTATTCTGACTCGTAGCCACCCAGAAGACAGAGCAAAACTTCCCTTTTAGGTTTCTGAGACTTTACTTCTCTATGAGACTAGACCGCCTCATCTTTCTCCTGAAGAATGACCAGTGGGTTTGAACTGCTGACTTTTCAGCACCAAGGCTCTTCAACTGCCATGGATACCAAAAAACTAAAGCTCTGGTAACCTAGTGGATCCCACCTTTTAGATGTCTGGGTTTAATTCTGGGTTCTCAATCCCCCACCCCCACCCCACTGGTCTATGTATTTATTATTGAATCTATACCAGAATATTTTGATTAATAGTGGTTGCCTTATACTGATAGATCGCTTTAGGTAGCATTGACGTTTTCACTCTATTTAGTCTTTCACCCCATGAGCACGGAATGTCCTATTTATATGGATCTTTTGCAGTCTTGCTGTAGCATTTTCCTTGATCAGTCTTCATTTGTTGAATTTATCTACCTTTTCAAAATTCAAAGATCCTCTCCAGCTTGTATCTTTACTTTCTGCTTCATGTATTTCTAACCTTAACATCTTTACTTCGCTCCATTTTCTCAGTTGTTCGTTTCCTTCACTTTTAAAATTGGAAGCTAATCAGCCGTGTGCGTGTCTCTTCTTTGCTACGAAAGCACCTGACGCTGTAAGTATTCCTCTAAGAACAGCTTGAGGGGGAATTCACACATTTTGATTTGCAGGATTTTTATTATTTTGAGTTTTAAATAGGCCCTAATTACCATATGATTGTCGTTTAATCTTAAGTTCACATTTTTCTTAATTTCCATGTTTTTTTATATGACTTTAAGATTTTATCTTTCTGGTGCTCATTTCTAACTAAATTGCACTGTGGTCAAAGGATTTTGTCTGAATAGTACCTGGCCCTTTGCAATTCATTGAGAATTATTTTTTTGATCTAGAACGGTCAATTTTCTCAAGTGTTCCGGGTGTGGAAATGATTCCACAATTGTTGAGTGCACTGCTCTCTAAGTATTTTTGAGGATTAAGAGCATAGGGGTGGAGTCTAGCTTGTCAAGCAGATCACAGGCAATGAGGTCGCTGTGTGGGCATGGCCTTCTCCTGAGGATTCTGGGAAATATGGTACTTCCTCCTGGAAGGTGGGAGACACTTCTCTCTCTCTGCTCACTCCCTGGGAGACATAGCAGTTGGCAAGACACATAAACCCACCCTGATGCAGCCCTGGGTGCTGGAAAGGCCATGCAGAGACCCCTGGCAGTGCTGAGATGTTTCCAATGCCACTGAATTCAAAGACTTTCTACCTAGTGGCCTGTGATTTTCTGCATTCAGCATCATTGCATGCATTTCGTGAGTCTGAAGAGGACTTTATTGATTGGTATGGACATATGGACTAATATCATATTTATGGACTGGGCTGGGATGTTTTCTCAATGTTCAATTGCTCTTGTATATAAATCTCTTTCTTATACACATACGTGCGTCCATGGATTTGTTTCTCTAGTCCACCCAGACTGACACAGTTCTTTATGAGACTAGACCGCCTCATCTTTCTCCTGAACAATGACTATTGGGTTTGAACTGATGACTTTGCAGCCCCAAGCTCTTCAATTGCCCACAGATACCAAACAACTAAAGCCCTTGTAATCCACCTTACAATCTTTGAAGTCAAACTCATTCATTGCGATGTCCAAATCTTCATAGCCCTTACTTACTTTTGGGGTCACTGTGCTAAATGCACCTTCTATGATGACAAATTCACATTTCTCCTTGCAATCTGTTTCTGCTGGTGAACTGAACAGGGCATCCTGTCTTTTTTCTTGACATCGATTTTGCTGAGATTATTTGTAGTGGTCTGAATAGAATAGTGTACCCCACCCACCCCAAATCCATGTCTACAAGGAACTTGGGACTGTGATCTTATTGGAAAAGATAATCTCTGCAGGTATAATTCATTGAGGATCTTGAGATGAACTCCTCTTGAAGTGCGGGTGGGCCATAGTCTGGTCCTTTAAGGAGAGGAGTGGACATACTGAAAGGCATTATGGGAAGAAAGCTATGTGAGGCTGATGGTCGACCCTGGAGTTGTGTTGCCACAGGCAATCCAAAAGCGGAGAGAGGGAAAGGGAAGACCTGCCCCTAAGCCCTTTGGAAGGAGTCCGTGCCACTTCCTCTGTGACTGCACCTTTCTGGCCGGCAGGACTCGGAGAGAAAGACGATCTGCTCTTTTCAACCACCAAGTTGGTGGCCATTTTTTTTTTTTGCAGCCTTCCCAGAGGGAATGCATGAATATCACCACACCAACTGTTTTTGGTTGCTAAGGGGAACCGATTACAAGGATCTACATGGGACCTCCTCCCTGAGGGATGGACAAGAGAAAAGTGGGTGAAGGGAGACGTCAGACAGGGCAAGATATGACAAAATAATAATTTATAAATTATCAAGGGTTCATGAGGGAAGGGGGAGCGAGGAGGGAGGGGAAAAACGAAGAGCTGATGCCAGGGGCTTACGTGGAGAGCAAATGTTTTGAAAATGATGAGGGCAATGAATGTACAAATGTGCTTTACATAATTGATGGATGTATGGATTGTGATAAGAGTTGTATGAGCCCCAATAAAATGATTATAAAAAAGAGAAAGTGTCCTAAGGTTGATCATGGTCATGTACAAGAAACTCTTTCCTTGAAGTAGATCCACATAGTGAAATATATATAGGCATAAACACATGGCCAAAGAATGAGTAACAAGTCAGACGACTTATCACAGAGTGACCATGCCCATTGAAGTAAGAAGTTAGGGATCAATCACCATCTTGTTTTGTGTAATTTCCCCTACATCTTAAATGTCCTCCCCCCCCTTTCCCTTTGTGCCTTTCTTTAGAAGTAAGGTTTTTCCCCTTCGTTCCTACACGGATTTGGAAATTACGTGCTCTATTTCTTTTTCAAAAAATGCTCCCCCTTTTACCTGAGTGGGGGTACCACATACAAAGAAAAACATGCCATAAGGGGTGGCCCAGCCCATTGCCCCCTAACAATGACAGAATCCCAAGGAATGCCCCCACATTCCCCACCCCACCACCCTGCGTAGACTGCTCTTTCTTCTGCCCCCCCCCCCACTGGCCTTCCCTCCTTCCTGTCCTCTTCTTCCTCTTTCCCTCCCCCCTCCCCTCCCCCACAGCTTCCTACCCCCCATCATCGGTTTCAGAGTGTTTTCCTTTGGTGAGAAAAGCTTTTTGTTCTTTACAATAATGGTGTCATGAAAGCATTGCTGTGTGAGCTTGACTAACTTTGCTGAGCATCGTGTCTCCCAGTGCTGTCCTTGTCATGAGGTGTGTGACCATCTCATCGTGGTTTTTCAGGGGTGCATAGTATTCCACTGTGTGTATGCACCAGCGTTGATTAATCCATTTCCCTGCAGCCCGAGTGTCGGGTTGCTTCCATCTTTTTGCTGTAATAGAAGTTGCTGCGAGGAACATAAATGTGCATCTAGCTGCTCATCTTCCATTAATTTAGCGGTTCCCCTGGAACCATAAGCTGAGGTTAGCAGTGCTTTGGTTGGCTGCCCATTAGTCCTTCCTCCCTTGACATATTTACCACCCGTCAAGACAAAGAGCCAACGCAGATGGCCTCCAACTGTGTGACCACCGTGCAGTAGTTCTCACAGGGGCGTCTGAAGACGCCCGGGGGACCCACACACCATCTTCCCGTAAAGTTCAAGCTCTTTTCCCGAGATATTAAGACACCATCTGCCCCTTTCACTCTCACTGTCACATACATGTACAGTCGAGTGCTTCAGAGGTGACATGGCACGCAGTCACCCGACAGACTGAATTCAGAGCAGTGTGAGAGCCCAGCTCTCACCCACGGAGCCAGACATGAATAAGATGGGCAAACAATGCCACTCTTCTCATGGATTTAAAAAATATACCTGATTTCCCCGCAACGTTGTATATAATTAGTGATCATTATTAAATTAATACGTTGACATTTTTTTCTCAGTGTTAACTCCCAACACAACAAGTATCAATGGTGATAACCTCCTAGATAAATACTCTTGGTGTCCTTTAGTAATGTTTTATTGAGCAATTAGAGAACTGCCGATCTAGTGAGAGGACACAGTCCGCTCTAAAAGCACATAATAAACCCAACGCATGATGATACCTGGCCTATAAATGTGTCACAACTAAAAATATCATAGGTAAAATTTCATGCCACGGACAGTTCCAGAGATGGGATCTTAAGGTCTGGATGATCAGACGCCCAGCTTTTTGATGTGTTAGATGTAAGACTTCTAATCACAGGACTATTCCACGATGAGGAACAGAACCGTTGAGAGAATGTTATTGCCTTGCACAATCCTACATGTTTATCATTTTGTACTAGTCAAGAATCCTACTCTTCAGATGTCTTGAATGAAGTCACTTTTCTTGTTCCGTGGAGAAGAATGGCTTCCTTGATTGCCGTTGGGCACCATTGAGTCATTCCTGCCGTGTGATGACGCGGCGGGCAGCAGAATGGAGCGCTGCCTGGTCCTGGGTCATGTTCACAATTGTGATTAACTTTTAACCCATGGTGGGCAGACACTGCATCGATTCAGCTCATTGAGGGCCTTCCTCTTTTCCACCCCCTCTTCTTTGGTAATAACACTTTTTCTGGTGGTTCTATGAGCTGGATGAATCTAAAGGTCAGTGGTTCAAATCCACCACCTTGTGCAGGAGAATGATGGGGCTGTCTGCTCCCATAAAGATTTACAGCCTCAGAAACTCTATATCGGGTCACTAAGAGTCAGAATGGGCTCTATGGTAGTAAGGCTTGTTTTGATTTTTCCTTCACTGTATTGTCCTTTGATGGAATGGACTTTACCTCCCATCCCAAACTCCAGGGGGGTGTGATCCAGGACCAAGACCATTAGCACAGTTCATCCTTTGATTATTTTGGGGCAATAGTCTCGGGGTTCATTCAACTTTGATAATCCAAGAAAATCTGGATTCTGCGAGATTTGAACTTCTGACTTGCATGTTTATCCTCCTGTCCAAGACTTCTCTCTCTAGACTCTTTGACAGTCATTGTAGCCAGACACCATACAGTTCTGGTTTCATGGCAGAAGAGGCAGTTGCTCATAGAAGCCATTGGCCACACATTCCACTCCCTTCTCCGATTCCTGCTGCTTCGTCCTCTGGGGCTCCCAGTGAATAGAGACCAATTATGCCCAGGATGGCCACTTGCACGCGTTCAGGACCCCAGGCCCTACCCAACAAAGTAGGGGGTGGAACATTAGTGATGCTCCATGAAACCATACTGTGTCCACTAATCAAGGACACATTGGGTTGCACATGAAGGGTGTGTGTGGCTGAACATCAGCAGCCCTGACAGCCAGGCTTTCGCTGGACTTATAAGTCTAATCATCACCATTGTGGGTTGTCAATGTCTACAACTGTCATACCATACAAACCATTCTGTAGCTCTTTATTTTCCACCCGGCATCATAAAAGTTTCTATCTACACTCTTCACCACTGAAGTCTACAGGTCTCCTTGATTTCTTTTCTCTGCTGTCTTACACTAAGGATGGAGCGGTTCATTTACTTATCTTCCAACAACTGCTCTTTGGAGTAGTGGCCGAGGGCTTTAAGTACATGCAACCAAGACTCCTTAGCTTAATGCATCCACTGCCAATAGAGTAATAAGTCACATTTGATTTCTCCATTCTATTATTTATAGACATTTAGATGAGCTCTTTCCCCCCCCCCCCCATCTAGTCTAACAATGCTGCTTGGCAATCCCTGTGCATAGCTCTTTGTAAACACACGGGAGCGCCCGCCCTTTGAAGGAGGAACCAAAAATGGAAACACTGAGTGGCATGTCATCATGTGCATTCTCAGCTTCAGGGAAAGTTGCCAAACTGCTCTCCACAGCGACGGCATACATCCCGATTCTGGGGAAAGGATTCCCAGCACTCTTGCAGTAGTTCCCAGCCTGGTCCATGGCTCTTCTCCTAAGCCCTCCCTGCAGCCAATATGTCATAATGAAGGGTCAGGAGAAGACTGGGTGCACTCTCCCTGCCAACAGGAAAAGGATCCTGTGGGGGGAGGTCAGATGCTTACAAACATCCTCCCTGAGGGCAGTTAGTCACCAGACTACAGGGTAGGCCTCCCTGCTGCTACGGACAATGAACTATTTCTCTCTGAGGCCTGTGACCAAGCTTTCACACCCTACTGTTAATGGTCTTATCAGTTGAGCCAGGGAACAAGTCAAACTGGCTCTGTGACATCCACAGTTATGTTGCCATCCTAATTCTAGGATCTGCCCATCTTGTCACATGTATACCCCCAATCGCTCCTCTTCCTATTGCATGGATCCCCCTAGATCACCCCCTCCCATTACTGCATTCCCAAAAGCACAGCCTCTTCCTGTGAAGTGGGTCCTCACCTGTAATTAGGGGACTTGCATGTTGCCAGAGGAGCTAAAAGCCTTGGTTAGCATTAAAGACTCTCTCTCTCCCTCCATGTGGACCACCAAGCAGGGCTGAGGTGAGCATGCTACCATGAACCATGAATTGTGTCTGACTCCATCTATTTCAATATTTCATTTCTATCTCTCATGCTCTCTATAACTTTACTATAAATTTTACTTATTATCACTGTACAATTGCACCTACTGGACCATAATGATGTGTTAGGGACTGGCTCCCCCTGGCAGGAGCCCAAACAAGGTCTGAGACCTGCAAAGTGGTTACCTCCGTGATATTCAGGGGCACTCAGTGGCCTGGCATTGACACTCGCCCTGGAGATGTCCTTCATGGACTATGGTGGGACGCAGTAGGACAGACAACCTCTCCGGGATAAAGAAGAGATCAATCGACCCCCTCCTTGACTTTCTTACCCAAGCCTAGATTGCTGTGAGCATCCCAGAATTCCATATGGGCAAAAGGACAGGACTACATTCAGCAGAGATGGCTCTCCCCCTTGTCCCCCAGAAGCTTATGTAGGAAGCATATATGGACACGGAGAGAGGGAGGGATGGACGGCTAGAATAATCTTGATCCTGAAAGACTCTGTTGGATCTCATGTGACATGAGCACTTCCTGTGCAGAGATGAAACACAGTACGGCCTGTTGGGCACTCTCGTGTCTGTGTCAAGGTCTTTCTAGCAAACTGGAGGCCCCTTGGAGCTGTCTGAGGGGGAGACTGGGCAAGCAAACGATGAAGGCAATGCAATGGCCGAGAGCAGGTACTGGGCGATGGGACTGGAGTATGAGAAAGGGTCAAAGCACCTACCTGCAGAGAATGATAAGATGTGTAAGACCATTGGCTGTCTAGGGGCAATTACACAAATGGTACCACTTTCTTCCTGAGTGCTCCTGGGTCCTGGGATTCTAGAAAGGTTTTATGAGGCAGGGCTGTAGAATAATCAATGGCAATTGACTTCTGAATAGAGATTAGCCAAACAAGAATTGTGGCCAGGGGGACATGAGATGGGAGGGACACATGAGACAATGGCCAGTTGACCAGGCTCCTTTAGAACAATTAGCCAAGGGAAGGATATACAAGGGGATGCCTGAAGGACCACTCAAACACACCTCAGAAGTGGCCAGTGCCTAAGTCCCCCAAGGGGAGGGCATTGTTTATATCTCCACAGGGAAAGAGGAACCACACTTTAACCCAGTGCTCCAAGATGTGAACGCAACATGCTGGCGTGGAGGAGGGAACCAGTGGAGAGATCTGAGGGGCCGGCCCCAATCCCAACTACTATGTGGATACCTGCCCCTGCCTACAGAATAATTTATTTCAAAGGATGGCACTGAATCTCCAGCTCCGGGAGAGGGACATATCTGATTGGAGCACACGGGAGCAGATGAAGGGGGAGGAGGAGAGAGTGGAGCACATCCTGGCCCTCCAGGCCTTGAGGATGATGTTCCCAATTAGAACAGCCAGTCCAGAGAGGACTACATAGCCAGCCCCACTATGAGATATGATGTCCCTCACTGACCCATGGCCCTGCGGGGGACAACACCATAGACACAGTGTGGGAATTGCACCTGATCTGATCCCGCCACACCGAGGCAAAACACTAAGGGGGTTCAACAGAACAGCAAGGGAATGGAGTGGCAAGGTCCCCAGGGAATGCTGAAGATGGTCATTGGGGCCAGGGTGTGGTGCCCCAACAGATTGGATTGGAAAACACTCCTAAAGGCCAACAAACAGTCCTTGAACTAACTACAAGTTTTTCTTTCTTGTTTTGTTTTGTTGTCATTGGGTTGTTGTTGTTATTTTGTTGTATATTGTTGCTTGGTTTTGCTCTGTCTTCTTTTTGTGCATGTTATTATCTCCGCAGGTCTGTCTAAATAAAATAGGCTGGATGAACAATCTGGAGGAGAAAACAATGGGATCAACAGTTCCAGGGGGAAATGGGATAGGGGAAGGTGAGGGGTAAGGAAGTGGTGCTAACAAACCCAAGGACAAGGGAACAACAAGTGATCCAAATCGGTGGTGAGGAGGGTGTGGGAGGCCTGGTAGGGTGTGATGAAGGGTAATGTAACCAAGAGGAATTACTGAAACTCAAATGAAGACTGAGCATGATAGTGGGACAAGAGAAGAGTAAAAGGAAATAGAGGAAAGAACTAGGAGGCAAAGGGCATTTATAGAGGTCTAAATAAAGTCATGTATGTATGTAAATATATTTATATATGAGGATGGGGAAATAGATCTATGTGCATATGTTTATAGGTGTAGTATTAAGGTAGCAGAAGGACATTGGGCCTCCACTCAAATACTCCCTCAATGCAAGAATACTTTGTTCTATTAAACTGGCATTCCATGATGCTCACCTTCCTGACATGATCACTGAAGACAAAGCAGGTGAATAAGTAAATGTGGTGAAGAAAGCTGATGGTGTCCGACTATCAAAAGATATAGCATCTGGTGTCTGAAATGCTTGAAGGTAAACAAGCGGCCATCTGGCTCAGAAGCAACAAAGCCCACATGGAAGAAGCACAATAGCCAGTGTGATCACGAGGTGTCGAAGGAATCAGGTATCAGGCATCAACGAACAAAAGATCATATTGTAAATGAGGGGTGCAGAGTAGGAACCAAAAGCCCATCTGTAGGCCACTGGACATCCCCTTACAGAGGGTCTTGGGGAGGAGACAACCCTGTCAGGGTGCTGTGTAACAATGATGAAACATACAACTTTCCTCTAGTTCTTTAGTGCTTCCTCACCCCACCCCCCCATCATGATCCCAATATTACCTTACGAATCTGGCTAGACCAGAGGATGTACCCTGGTACAGATAGGAACTGGAAACACAGGGAATCCAGTATGAATGATCTCCTTAGGACCAGTGATGAAAGAGGTAATACTGGGAGGGTGGACGGAGGGTGGGGTAGAAAGGAGGAACCCATTACAGGGATCTACATATAACCTCTTCCCTTGGGGACAGACAACAGAAAAGTAGGTGAAGGGAGATGTCAGACAGTGTAAGATATGACAAAATAATAATTTATAAATTATCAAGAGTTCATAAGGGAGGGAGAGTGGGGAGAGAAGGAGGAGCTGATGCCAGGGGCTTGAGTGGAGAGCAATGTTTTGAGAATGATGAGGGTAATGAATGTACAAATGTGCTTGACACATGGATGGATGTATGGTTTGTGATAAGAGTTGTAGGAGCCCCCCAAAAAGTGATTTTTTTTCTAAAAAGAAGTGATCAGTGCCAACAAGAAGTTTGCTGAGGCAGTTTCCAGTAGGGACATGCTCGGGAGGACCATCACAGACCATTGCTCAGACTCGGCCTGCAAGCACACCCTACTGGCCTACCTGCCGTGCATTCCCTCCGCTGCCACCTGCTCAGCATCTACAGCAAAGTCACGGCCCAAGTGCAGATCCTCGGTGGGGATCTTGTTGTTTCAGGGGTGGACAGCGCCATGTCTCTGATTAAGGCAGCCAAGAATCCGATGAGTGTCATTGGGCAGACAGTGAAGGTGTCTTACACAGCATCCACCCAATACCAGAAGTCACAAGGCCTGGCTTTGCTCAACCTCCCTTCCGCATCGTGGTAGAGGAAGGCACCTGAGAAAAAGCCCTTGGTGAACAGGATGAGATGCAGACCAAGATCAAACGGGCATCTCAGATGCAGCACCTAACCCCTGTTCGGGCCCTCACCTCCCAGGAGAAGTAGGTCCAAGTGACCACTCACTTCCTCGCTGTTGAAAGTTGTCCCGGAACCGAAGCTGTGGACTCTTCTAGTCTGTCTCACCGCCCTCCTCTGCCCTTGCACCATCCAAAGGCCAATTTCTCCCCTGGCCTCTGCGCTGGGATTGCAATCCACATCTCAAACGGGACCTGCCAACTGTGCTGTCCCCTCTGCTTCCCAGCCCGCCAAGCCCATCTCCATGCCACCTGGCATTAAGAGTCAGCTTCCTTCTTGAGCCCCAAACATAGCTTTCTTATAAGCAAACCCATTCCTTCCGTCTGTGACCTGGTCTCAGCCTCCATCACTGTTTCTCCACCGCAGTGGGACAGGTCACACCGTCGCTTAGCAGCCGGAGTGACAAATGCTGCCCCTCCGCACAACGACGACAACAACAAAATAACAACAACAACAACAAAAGATGTCTGAATTAGGAAAGCAGAAGAAAGTCTAAAAGACTAATCGAGGTTTGAGTTCCAGAAGAGATAAGGTGAGAACAGAGTTTGCGGAGAACCAGAGAGGGCCGTGGGTGCTGAGAAAAAACTGAACTTTTGACCTTCCCTTTTCTGACCGACAGCAAGTTCAAATGTAAAAGCCCCGGGCTCCTGGAAAAGCTCAGAGATGACAGAGGTACCTGTACGTCAGCACCTTATGCTGAAAGTTATTAAATGACTTTGAAGAGTTATTTGCTTGGGAATCGCATGAAACTAGATGCCCCAAATGATGTATTTGGATTGTAGTTGGGGGAAGCATATGGAAAGCACCATGGAATGCCGGGAGAAAATACAAATGTATCTGGAAAGAAGTGTAGGCAGAATACTCCTGAGAGGCAAGGAGAGACTTCCTGTCACACATTTTGAACTTGTTATCAGGTGAAATCAGTTCCCGGAAAAAACAAAACAAAAAAAACAACAGGATTAGCACGATAGAAGGTCAGCGATACCGAGGAAGACCCTCTCAATGAGACAAACTGACCCCGTGGCCGTGACTCAGCGCCACATAACGACTGTGAAAATGGTGTAGAACCAGGCGATGTTTCGTGCCGTTGTGCAGACAGTCCGGTGACTTGACAGCAGCTAATAATTGATACCCCTCCAACGGGGCAGCTCTTCCGTATCTTAAAGTCTCACCTGGAGAAGGACGAAGATCGAAAGGCAAAAGTGATTGGTACCCCAGCTGGAGACGTGAGAAATTCATTCCTCGTGGAGTGGTGAAGCCAGATCAGTAAAAGATCACTAAAAAAAACAAAAAAAACAATGAACAGGATCTTAGGAGAGATAAAGTGGTAGAAAGATTAGCTGAAGTGAGGAGGCACCGGGCCAAAGTGAAGAGCAATACCTTGGTAGTCAAGTGGTCCATGGACTATACCCTGGACTGCCAGAAGAAGGAGCAAATCTACGTTGGAAGTACAGACAGAATGCTCCTTGAAAGTGAGGCTGACAAGACTTCCTCTCACGTCCTCTGCTGTGCTACCAGGAGGGACCAATCCTAGAAAAGACATCAGGCTTGATACAGTAGAGGGTCCTCAAGCCTGAGGAAGACCCTCAGCAAGATGGTTTGATGTAAGGACTACAGCAGTAGGCTCAAGTATAACAACAGCAAGCGTGCTCCAGGACTGGGCAGTGATTTGTTCTGTTGCACATAGGGTCGCTGAGTCGGAACCGACTGGACACCACCTACCAATAGCAACAACTGTGGGTATTGTTCTAAATGTTCCGTATCCTCTACACCACCCTGCTTCCGATGAGCTACCAGGGGACATATCAATATTCTCATTGCAATAATTCAGGAGGAAAAAGACACACTCTTCTGTCCAGAAATATGGATCCCTGCTATACCTCATCCATTCCTTTACCAATTGTATTTATTGATCATTGTGGTAGTTACATAATCTTGTGTCAACTTGAGGATATTAAGGGTGAAGGGGTGGAGTCTAGCCTGTCCGTCAGGTCACAGCCTGAGGATGCTTCCTGGTAGGTGTGGCCTTCTCATGAGGATTCTGGGAACTTCCTTTCTTTCCCCTGGGAGGCGGACCACTTTCTCTCTCTGCTTCACTTTCCTGCGGTGGAGACACTTAGAGAGCTGGCGGAGCCATGTGGGACCCATGCCAATGTTGAGATGCTTCCACTACCACTGGATCCACAAGACTTCCCACCCACCGGCCTGTAATCTTCCTGCATTCGGTATCATTGCATGCACTACGTGAGTCCAAAGAGGAATGTATGGACTAGTATCGGACATATGAGCTTATATTGGACTTATATGCTTGTCCTGGACTGGGCTGGGACGTTTTCTCAATATACAAATTGCTCTTTGATATAAAGCTCTCTCTTACATATATATGAGTGTCCCTGGATTTGTTTCTCTAGTCAACCCGGTCTAACACAATCACTGACTCCGTGGCAGCCCCAGTCAAGACGCTGGGAATATGACGGTGAAATGCAGACAGCCTCAGTGCTGCAGAGGCTTGGGCTGTGGAAGGACCCCGGAGAGGGAAGAATACTGGCAGTAGTCCTTCAGCTCTGGCATCTCAGTTACTCAGAGTGAGACACTCCTCAGGTGATTGTTATTGGACCAAACTGATGAAAGATCCAAGATAGCCAACCACGTTGTTTTGATAATACGAGTGTAATTTCCTCTTCCCCGTGTCTGGGCCAACAGGTCATGAGAGGTAACAAATAAAAAGGTGCTCATCTGTTTAAGCCGACAGTATGCCTCGTGTGTACTTCTAATCACTGGGCACAACCGAGAGGTTTGACTGGAACAATATAAACCCAAATCTGTGACGGAAGCAGCATCCCTCTGCGGCACTGAAGTAGCATCCCAGACCCCAAAGTAAACCCATTTTACCATCGCTTCTCAGGCTTTTGGCTAAGATCAAGTATAATAAACTTTACCTAAAAACTCAGATTCAGCCCGATGAAGAAAACAGAACAGTACCACAAGGAGAAGAGCTCCCAAGGAAGGGTTCATTGATGAATGCCATGCGGGTAATGACAAAATGATAGACACACAAAGATCTGGGTGAACAGCACTTGTGGCGTTACATAACTTCATGGCTACTTGAAGATATACAGAAGTGTAGGCCTGGTATTCAACCCATCAGTCAGGTCACAGCCTGATGGTGCCTCCTTGTGGGTGTGACCTCCTCATAAGGAAGGTCCTGGAACTCCCACCACCACCACCCCCCGCCACACACAGACCTTCCTCTTCCTGTTGAGGAGTCCGCAGAGACTTGCGTGAGCCATCCACCGCCACTGGATCCACAAGACTTTTAAACTACTGTCTCGTGACCTTCCTGCATTCTGCATCATTGCATGTAGCTGCATGAATCTGGAGAGGGATTTATGGACTAGCATTGGACTTAGGGACTAGTACCAGACTTATGGACTTCATCTGGACTGGGCTGGGTGTTGTCGTGATATATAACTACTTCTTGGTCTCTCTTACACATATATGAGTGTCTCTGGATTTGTTTCTCTAGTCAACCTGCCTAACACAGTGACTCTGTATTCCACTGTAGGAATAAAGAAAGACAAAACAAAAGGTGGACAAAAAAAATTAGGAGGTAGCATATCATCAAGAACCAATGATATTAAAAGAAGTCCAAACTGAACTGAAGGTATTGGTGACAAATAAAATTCCAAGAATGAACACAATAGCTATTGAGATATTTCAACAAACAGATGCAAGCCTGGAAGTGTTCTCTTTTCTATAACAAGAAATTTGGAAGACCTGGCCAACCAACTGGAAGAGATTCAGAGTTGTGCCCATTACAAAGAAATATATTCCAATATTCACTGCCTTCAGGCTGATTCCAATTCATAGATACCATACAGGGCAGAGGAGAGCCGCTCCTGTCGATTTTTGAGACTGTAGATCTTTTTTCCCCCTCTTTTAAAAATCATTTTATTGGGGGCTCGTACAACTCTTATCACAATCTATACATACATCCACTGTGTCAAGCACACTTGTACATTTGTTGCCATCATCATTCTCGAAACATTTCCTTTCTACTTGAGCCCTTGGTATCAGCTCCTCATTTTCCCCCCTCCTTCCCCACCCTCCTCCCTCATGAACCTTTATTTTTATGGGAGTAGAAATTCTCAGCTTTCTCCCACGGAGCAGCTGGTAGGTTTGAACTGCTGGCCTTGTGGTCAGCAGTCCAACTGTAACTCTAATATGACATCAGAGCTCCTTGGTGGTCTTGGAAGCCCACAGAGGCAGTTCTACTCTGTCCTGCAGGCTCAATATGAGTCTGCATCAACTCGATGGCAATGACTTTGGTTTCGGCATTCACTCTTAAAATACCATCATCAAACTTTTTACCAAGCCATGTGTCATCAACATTACTTATGTGTTTTTCTGACTTATTTTCTTTTAATTTGGTCGGACTATAAATAAAATATTAATGATGGTAATATAGGAATGATCCGTACTTATAAACACATGCTACATGCCATACATTTTGACACATTACATGATTGCGTATATCCCACAGTCGGAGTCCATTTTGACTCATAGCAGCCATATAGGACAAAGCAGATCTGTTCCCTAGGGCTTCTACAACCATCAATCTCTGAAGCAGAAGGCCTTACCATTCTCCTCTGGAGCTGCTGGTGGGCTTTGAACTTCCAACCTGTGGCTAGCAGCCCTATGCTTATCCCACAGTGCCACTAGAGATTTTGCTTGTATATATGTACGGAATGTCCCATTCATGTCCAGTACAATCCTCACAGCAAGTCTATGAGGGAGGGGTACTTTTACTGTGGCCACTCCACAGATGAGGATATTGGAATCCCAGGGAAGAGAACTAACGCCGCTCAAGGCAACACTGCTAACAAACATCAGAGCCAGGAATTCAATCCACAGAGCTGTCTTCAAAGTCTTCATTTTTAAACCCTGAAATCAGGGAACTTAGTCGGTGGCTGGGGAGCCTTGGTGACATAGTGATTACTTGTTGGGCTGATAACTTCTAGTCCAATGGTTTTAAATGAGTGGCTCCTCCTTGGGAGAAAGACAAGAGTTGCTACTTCTGTGGAAAAGTTAAGGTCTCTCCCTGATGGAAGAGGAAACAAAGGATGGCCACCCCAAGACTGTGGAAATAGTGTTCATTGGACCTTGAATGGCACCCCTGACTTAAGGGACATCCAATCAAAGGGGACCCCGGACAACCATAAATTTAGTATCTCAATGCTCCCCTTGCATTAATATGACAGGTAAGGATCTACCCTAATAAGAAAGAGTAAAAAGAATTTTCCACTCGCACCAACCCCCATGCTCAATGTAAACAGAGCTCAATCAATTAAGACATCAATCTGTACAAAGCAACAACTCATAGATTGCAGGTCCCAGTCAGAGTATATCACAAACTCCTCATATCTTAAATTCTATGCCATCGGATAAATTACTGATCTTTTCAATGCAATTGCATTATACCCGAGGGGCATGATCGAGAATGTTTTTCTTTTTTGTTTCTTTGATTTTGCTTTTGTTGGTGGTGGTGGTTTTTGTTTTTGTTATAATATCACCACTGAAGTAAACCAAAGTGTTTACTAACCCATGGAAAAACAGATGGATTCTGGGCTCACACTTAATATTAGTCCCAATCCAAGAAATGTTAATTCTTATAGCATGACCCCGATCAATACACGCCTTCATGAAGAGATCACTGAAGATAAGGGTGCTCCAGCAAAGGGTGGTGATGAAAGCAGATGGTGCCCAGCTATCAATTGGAATAGTGACTGGGGTCTTAAAGCTTGTATTCAAACAAGCAGCCCTCTAAGTCAGGCATCAACTAAGTTCACATCAAAGAAGCACACCAATGTATGATCCACAGATGACAATAACAAAATTCTAATATGATAAAAGGAAAAGTATCAGAGCTTCAATGTGAACGCTCGGTTTATGGAAGGCCAGTGGGAGTCCAACATTCATCTGCAGACTGTCTCGTCAGATCATACCTCTGGCAGATCCCCTCAGGGCACAGGCAAACCATGGAGTAATAGGATACTTGGTCAGTTGACCTCCCTCTTGACCCAATCTGAATTTGCTCTAGGTTTAAATATTTCTTACTTGTTCCAAGACAGAAATATTGTCGATGAGCTTTTATTTTCTTACTCTCTATTTTTATTTTTACATTATTATCTGTTCTCCTTTCTGGTTCATGTTGGTTTTGTTCTTTATTGTTTCCATTAGGCTTCCTAGTGTATGAAGTACAGAAGGAGTGGCTGGATAGAGGCAAAACTGATGCAGTGGTTTATCAGGGACGGGGGATGAAGAGGGTGGGGGGAATTGGGGAGTACTCAATAAATGTGGGAAGGAAGAGGGCACACTAGAGCTGATCAGGGTGATGCATGTGCAACACTTTTTTTAAAGTGACTTAACTATGGAAGTGTGCAATCTGTAAATTTTCTATCAAGAAAATTACTTCAAAAATCAAAAGAAAAAAAACTGACGTTGACCAATGGTTACCACGAGTGAAAGAGAAAGAGTGTTCACTTAGGGGATGTTCACTGTGTGTTAATGGTGGTGGAAAATGACACCAATAGTGGCTGCCCAACATGGCGAGCATAATTAATAGCACTGAATTAGACATGTACATGTTGTTGAGTTGGAGAATGTTTCCTTGTGTAGATTTTGGTACAATTAAAAAATTACACTAATGAAGATGGTGCCTAGGTAAGCAGCCCACATTGGGAGCTCCATGCATATCAGGGAGCCCCGTGTCCAGGAGGATGAATGATGAATGGGGGGCGGGGGGGGTGAGATTCTGTTAAGTGAAAAAAGACCACGGCCTCCCAGAGAACTTCCTTAGTCTGGGGAGCAACCTTACCCCCCATTTAGCCTTGCTCCAGAGCTCCAGGGACCTGCGACCAGTTCCCAGGGATTCCTTGACCCTCGCTGGCTGTAATACTTTGGACGCTGCTGCAGCCACTGCTTGTGAATCACCACCTGCCCCTAGTCTGATTGCCATGCCAGGGACTGAATGGCTACCCTGCTGAGTCCCCGGCAGCCGCAGCTGGAGCGCCACATGGCAACTATCCATGTAAGGCACTCCCCATTGTGACCTGATCCCTTCTCCCCATGTTGCAGTGGATCCCACTGCCAAGTTAGGGTCCTTCCCACCACCACCTGGGGCCCCAAAAGCTGGTCTGCAGTCCGCCTGCAGTAAGTGTAGTCATCTGTGGCTGTGGGGGCTCTCCTAACCATTGCCTGACACCCCTACCCCTACAGCAGCTGCATCTCCCACGTCTACACGGTGCAGACCAAGACACTCCCTGGCTCATGTGGCCCCGGTTGGCAGTGGTCACCCTGGCCAGCGTAGCCCAGCACTGCACCAGCTTCTCCTAGCCTGCAAGGCACAGCGCTGCCCCACCCTCCCCTGGCCTGCAGGGCAGAGTGCTGCCCCGGTCACTCCAGGTTAGCATAGAGAAGTGCAGCC
This sequence comes from Tenrec ecaudatus, assembly GCF_050624435.1. Lineage (NCBI taxonomy): Eukaryota > Metazoa > Chordata > Mammalia > Afrosoricida > Tenrecidae > Tenrec > Tenrec ecaudatus. The sequence goes on from NC_134547.1 coordinate 21,308,355, forward strand.
CCAGCCTCTCCCGTGTCTTCACAATGCCCATGCCCTTGGCCCTGGCAGTCGCTCCCACCAGTGCTCTCAGTAAACCCACTCGGTGCCAATGGGGTTTTCCCCACTGTTGTCTAATACCCCCTCCTGCAGCAAAAGGGCATTTCTCACATCTGCCCAGCACCTCCACCGGTATCAGGAAGGCTTTCTCCATGGTAATCTGGCACCACCACCACCACCACCAGCAGGCCTTTCTCCACTGTTGCCCTTCACCCCTGGCTATAGCAGTGGGGCTTCCCCAAACCGTTGTCTGGCACCCCCACACTCAGAGCTACACTTGCTGCCTGAAACTGGCCCACTTGTGTGCCCTGAGAGGCCAACCAGACTTTCCCTCCAAATAGGGAATCCAAGCAGTCTAAATAATATAAATCTCTAGTGAGATAAAGAAGTATTCCAATCCTCCAGAATAGTTGGCTTTAGGCAGCCTGCTGAAGTATTCCTACCAGCCCCCCAAAGAGAGCTCTTTGATTCCCTGGAAAATGGGACCAAGTTCGTCCAAAACGACGTGCAGACAGCAACCACCCACAGCAACCGCAGTGGGGGGGGGGGGGGTGGTGGTGACTGAAAGCAGGAGAAAAAAACCGCATTGTCAGAAGAAGTCATGAATCTAGCAACGTGCATAGAACAACCCAGAAAGAAATCGTCAGATGTCTGTTTGGAGCTATATAGGACACGAGGGAAGCATCACACAAAAAAAGATGAAGCAATAGAGGAGATAAAGGCCACACACCAAAGGGAAATACAAGAGTTAAGGGATGAAGTAACAAACACAAATGACAAGTTAACAGGCTTTGAGAACACATTAGAAGAATCTGAGAATCCTATCAGTTACCTTGAGAATAACCAGGCAGATTCCAACAAATGGGAGAGACAGTCAAACAAGATAATCAAAGAAACAGAACACCTGAGAACCGTGTCATATGCTATGAAGAGGAACACATTAGAATAATTTAATTATCAGACAAGACACATCAAAGAAGTCAACAGCAAAACTAGTGAGGTAATTCCTAGAGGAAAATATCCCCAGCTTAATGAATGAGGATCAGGCAACCATCCAAGAAGCAGAGAGGGCATCAGCTATACTGAATCCAAGGAAGAATTCGCCAAGGCATATAATAAATAGTTAAACTATCCAACTTTGATGAAAAAGAGAAAATCATTAGAACAGCTGGAGGGGGGGTGAGGGAGGGGGAGTCAGTCACCTATAAAGATACCCAAATAAGAATATGCTCAGACTTATCAACAGACACCATGAAAAGGAGGAGAGAGTAGAGCAACATCTTCCAAAAGTTGAAAGAAAACAATGCAAACCCAAGAATCCGATATCCAGCCAAATTATTTATCAAGATAGATGGTGAAGTAAGAGTCTTCCTGACAAGGAAAAATGCAAAGAATACATTAAAAAAAACCCAGCTATAAAAAAAATCCTTGCCAACCCATTGCGGTGAGAAGAACAACACCCACCGAGCACAAATAGGAGACCACCACATAGGGCAACTCCACCCAGAGGTCAACACATTGAAAACAACCCCTAAGATAACGTGGCCTCGAGGGCGAAAACAATCCAAGAATGAACCGCACACTTATTCACACAATGCGGTGATAAGAAATGTGGTAGGAAAACACCCAACACAAAATGTATGAGATAACACCACAGAGTCTACTGATGGATGCTATAACTCTGAATATCAATGGTCTGAACTCACCCATTAAAAGACAGACTAGCAGACGGGCTTAAAAAAGACAACCCATCAATCCGCTGCTTACAAAAGGCACTTCTTAAGCTTGCAGACAGAAATAGGCTGAGAATCAAAGGTTGGAGAAAAGTATACCAAGCAAAAGGTGATTCCAAAAAGCAGAGGTTTCAAACCTAATATCTGACAAAATTGATTTCAGGGTGCAAGCCATAACAAGAGATAAGGAGGGGCACTATATAATGCTTAAGGAACCAGTAGACCAAGAACCAGTGAGCATAATAAACATTTATGCACCCAATAAGAGACCTGAAAATTTGTCAAACTCTCCAAAACTTGAAAAAAGAGATCACAGGCTCAACAATGATAGTAGTTAACTATAATACACCGTTCTCTGAGAAAGATAGGTCACAGGGAAAGAAGCTTAACAAGGAAGCTACAGAACTAAACTCTACAACTAGGCAACTTGCTCTTATAGATATTTTCAGAGCTCTCCACCCAATACAGAAACATTCACATTTGTTCAAGCCCATATGGCACATGTTCAAAGATAGACCACATGCTGGGATACAAGTCCAGTCTATGTAAAGTCAAGCACATAGATGTCACCCAGACGTCCCTGTTACATCACTACACCATAAGGCTGGAACTCAACAAAATGATATTAAGAAAACAAGGGTAAACAATAGGAGGATGAATAACTCTATTGAAATATGAGTAGGTATTGACCCAGATCATAGATGAAATCACAAAGTTTCTAGAATCCAATGAGAATGAGAATACAATGTACAAGCTCTGGGATTCAGCAAAGGCAGTTATCAGAGGAAGTTGAATAGCAATAAATGCACTCATGAAAAAAGGCACAGAGTTGTGATTGATATGCTAACACAAAACCTCCAGCAATTAGAGTGGAGTCAACAAGACAATCCTACAAATAGCAAAAGAAACAAAATAATAAAATTTAGGAAAGAAATAAATGAGTGGGAAAACAAGAAAACTCTGCAAAAAAAAATCAATGCAGCAAAAAAGCTGGTTCTTTGAAATGATTAACAGAACTGATAGACCACTGGCAAACCAAACCAAAGAAATAAAGAGGATCAATAGTCAGGATGAGGAATGAAACCGGAAATAATAACAGACCTAATGAGATTAAAAGGTTAATTACACAGAACTACCAAGGCCTGTACTTCAATGGATTCAACAACTTGGAAAACATGGACAAATACTCAGAAAAACAACCCCTCTTTAGACATCAAGTGGACATCAAGAGCCTCAACAGACCCATAGCAATAGAGGAAACAGACACCAATCCTACACAAACTATTTTAGAACACAGAAAAAAGATGGCAAATTCCCAAACTCTTTCTATGAAGCTAGTATAACTCTGAAACCTAAAGTGGGCAAGGGTCCCACAAGAACTGAGAACAACAGACCGGTATCTTTAAGGAACATCAATGCAAAATACCTTAACAAAACACTGGCCAAAAGAATACAAAATTTATAAAATGAATAATTCATCATGACCAACTGGGATTCATTCCAGGGATGCAGGGATGGTTCAACCTCTGAAAGTCCATCAGCATTATTTGGCGCATCGATAAGAAAAAAGATAAAAACCACATGATAATATCAATAGACGGAGAAAAAGCATTCAATAACATCCAACACCCATTCATGTTTAAGACATTCAAGAATATAGGAATGGAAGGAAAATTCTTCAATATAATACAAGCTATATATGAAAAGCCAACATGGGGAAAAGACAAAAAGAACCCCATTGAAAAAGGGGAACAATCTAAGATGCCCCTTGTCCCCACTTCTATTTAACATCATACAGTGGGTCCTAACTAACAACATAAGGCAAAGGAAATAAGACGTGAAACTATCCTATTCCATTTATGATTTTATGTATGGAAATCCCTAAAAGCTCCACAAGAGGAGTCCTGGAAGTGATAGAAGAATATGGCAGAGTGACAGGCTATAAGATTAACAAACATAAGTCTATCAGATTGCTATACACATCGGATGGGTTCATGGAAGAGGAGATCGAAAAGACAAGTGCCCTTCACAATAGCCAAGCACAAATTGAAATATCTAGTGATATACCTAACCACAAAAACAAATAATTTGTACAAGGAGAACTAGAGAACACTATTACAAGAAACCAAGAGGGACCTCCATAAATGGAAGGATGTCCATGCTCGTAGATCAGAATACTTAATATAGTTTAGATGTCAGTCCTGCCCAAGGCACTATACGAGTGTACTGCCATCCCAATACAAATACCAACGTCCTTCTTCAAAGAATTGGAAAAACTGATTACCAACTTCATATGGAGAGGGAATCCCAGAATTAGTAGAGAACTCCTCAAGAAGGAGAATAAAGTTAGGAGACTTGCTTATCTGACTTTAGCACCTAGTGTACAGCCACAGTGGTCAGACAGCATGGTACTGGTATAATGATGGATATTCAGTGGAAAGCAACTGAATACCCAGAAATGAAGTCAGCAGCACACAGACAACTGATCATAAATGAAATGGGGGGGGGCATATGCCCTCTTCAATAAGTGGTCCTGAAAAAAATGGATATCAATCTGCAGGAAATTTAAGCAACACCCTTACCTCATTCCATGCACAAGAATAAATTTAAGGTAGAACACAAACCTCAAGGTAAAACCACAAATCATTAGGGCCATCAATGAGGGAATTGGGACAAACCTAGAACTCTGGTGTAGGAAATAAATGGCTATTGGAAATAGAGGACACAAACACAAAGGAAGCACAAATTGACGAACGGGATATACTGAAGATATAGCACCAGTGTACATCGAAAGACTTCACCAAGAGAGTAATAAGAAAGACCACGGACTGGGAAAACATCTTTAGCAATGACACATAAGACAAAGGGCTTTTACCAAAATCTACAATACTCTGCTAGCCAACAATAAGAAAATAAAAACAACAAATAACCCATTGAGGAGATGGGCAAAAGACCTGTACAGAAGTTTCACAAGGGTGGAACTCAAAATGGCCAACTAACACATAAGAAAATGTTCCCAATCATTAGCCATAAGGGAAATACAAATTGAAACAACTATGAGATAACCACCTAACACCTTCAAAGATATCCCTGTTCAAAAAAACAGAAAGTAACAAGTGTTGGAGGGGATGTGGTGAGATAGGAACTCTCATCCATGGCTGGTAGTCCTGTAGGTTTGTGCAACCATTATGGAAATCAATATAGTGATAAGTAAAACAAATGGAAACTGAGCTACCATACGAGCCAACAGCCCCACTGTTGGGGATATGCTCAGAAGTGGTAACAAACAGCCCACGACCATACATCTATGCTCCAATGTACATTGCAGCGCAGTTCACAGTGACAAAGAATTGAAAACAGCCTAAATTTCTTTTTTTAATCATTTTATTAGGGGCTCATACAACTCTTATTACAATCCATACAGACATCAATTGTGTAAAGTATATTTGTACATTCATTACCCACATCAGTCTCAAAACATTTGCTCTCCACCTAAGCCCCTGGTATCAGTTCCTCCTTTTTTTGCCCTCCACCCCTGTTCCCCTCCCTCGTGAACCCTTGATAATTTATAAATTATTATTTTGTCATATTTTGCACTGTCTGACATCTCCCTTCACCCACTTTTCTGTTGTCCATCCCCCAGGGAGGAAGTCACATGTAGATCCTTGTAATCGGTTCCTCCTTTCCAACCCACTCTCCCTCCACCCACCCAGTATCGCCACTTACACCACTGGTCCTGAAGGTATTATCCACCCTGGATTCCTTGTGTTTCCCGTTCCTATCTGTACCAGTGCACATCCTCTGGTCTAGCCAGATTTGTAAGGTAGAATTGGTATCATGATAGTGGGGGCGAGGAGGTGGGAAGGAAGCATTTAGGAAATAGAGGAAATTTGTATGTTTCATTGTTGCTACATTGTACCCTGACAGGCTCGTCTGCTCCCCAAGACCCTTCTGTAAGGGGATGTCCAGTGACCTACAAATGGACTTTGGGTCTCCACTCCGCACTCCCCCAACCCACCTCATTCACAATTATACGATGTTTTGTTCTGATGATGCCTGATACACGATCCCTTCAAGACCTCGTGATTGCACAGGCTGGTGTGCTTCTTCCATGTGGGTTTGTTGCTTCTGAGCTAGATGGCCGCTTGTTTACCTTCAAGCCTTTAAGACCCCAGACACTATATCATTTGATAGTCGGGTACCATCAGCTTTCTTCGCAACATTTGCTTGTGCACCCATTTGTCTTCAGTGATTGTGGTGGGAAGGTGAGCATCATAGACTGCCAGTTTATAGACCAAAGTATTCTTGCATTGATGGAGTACTTGACTGGAGGCCCAATGAAAACAACCGAAATTTCTAACAACCTACAAATGGATTTTAAAACTCTTATATATATATATATATATATATATATATATATATATATATATATATATATATATATATATATATATATATATATATATATATAGTGTATCCCTAACAAGCAGCGACAAATGCATGAAGCAAACACATGGGAAAACTTGGAGGAAATTATGCTAAGCAAAGTAAGTCAAGCACAAAAGGACAAGTACAACATGAGTCCCCCGAGGTAAGCTTAAAAAACACAAGGGACATAAGGAAAAAGCCACCAAGTGCATAAATACCTGGGATGAGGTCCAGGGACCCTAGAAGGTGTAGACCCGACCCAGGGATGCATATGACAGCCAACTAAAATAGAGAGCATGGCTAGTGGGGAAACAGCACTAACCCACACATAGTTCATGTCTCCATAGGAAAGTGAGCAAGGCACCAGATTTCACCCTGGGATGCCAAGCCTCCCAGGCAACATAATGATAAATGTTGCCTCAAGGGCTTCATGCTGATGAAGCAGTGAACTAACAGAAAGGACTGCAGGATCAGCCACCTCCCAGCAACGTTGACCCCATCCCCAGAAGAATGTACTTCAGAGGACAGCACTGAAGTAACAGGCTGGGGAGAGTGACAGGTTTTCCTAGAGGAGGAACGTAAGGGGATATTGGGGGGAGGGGGGAAGAAAGAGAGAGAGAGAAAGAACGATAACCTCAACCTGGCTCACCAAGCCTCGAAGATGACATTCCTGCTTGGAGCAGCCAATGCACAGAGAAGACAATGCACAGGGCTGGCCCCCATGGCACATGGTGCCCCCTCATTGACCCACAGGGCTAAAGGAGACAGCACTGAAGGCACAAGAGTGGGAACTGTGCCTGAGCTGATCCCACCCACCCCCCACACACACCAGAGCAAAATACGAAGGATGCCCAACAGAACAATAAGGGGAGCCAAATAATGAAGTACTCAAGGCATCCCGGAAATATACCTTGGAATCAGAGGGCAGGGTGTGGCCCTTCACTAGACCAGACTGGAAAACATTCAGGGTTAACAGACAGCCCTAGAACTATTTATAGGGCTGGGATTTTTGGTGTGTGTATTTTTCCCCTTTTTATTTTTCTCATGTCTATGAGACAGGTAGGATAACCGATCATGAGGGGAAAACATAAATATATACATGGGGGCTTTAAAAAAAAGACATTAATTTTCTCCCAGGAGGCTAAAGCCAGAATTCAGAGCATTGGTTCTAGGGTAAGGCTCTGTGTGGGCTCTTAGGGAAGGTCTTGCCCCTTTCCAGGTTCTGTTCTTCAGTTCCATGTGGCATCAGTCCTTCCTCGTTCTGCTTGCTTCTGTGTTTAAGCTCCTCCTTTCATGTCTCACAAGTAGAGGGCTTAATGCACACCTAAATATGTAACTTGTTGCGAGGTGCCATCGAGTCGGTTCCAACTCATGGTGACCCAGTCCTGCACCATCACACAGCTGTTCTTAAGGTTGAGTCCATTGCTGGAGTCATTATGTCGATGCATCATTTTGGGAGGCTCCCTCTTCTTATATATACTGCCCCTGAACTTTACCAAGCATGATGTCCTTCTCCAGGAACTGGTCTCTCCTGAAAACGTGTCTAAAGTACATGAGTCAAAATCTCATACACGCCTTATACTGACATAACCTTATTAACACCAAAAAGATAATAATATTCCCAATTAGAATGACATCAACAAGTACAGACCGAACCAAAATTAAAGCCGATTCTAACTCCTAAGGACAGAGAACCGTTCCACAGGTTTTGAAGGCCAGCAACCTTTACAGAAGCAGGCTGCCTCATCCCTCTCCAGTAGGGTGACTCATGAATTCAAACTACTGACTTTTGGGACAGCAATCCAATGCTTAGACCACTGTGCCACCAGGGCTTATGACAAATATGGAGGTTGGGATTTACAACATCTATTGAGTGGAGGGGACCCAATTCAACCTATAACAGTAAGTTAATCATCGGTAGGGTCAATTGCCAAAGAACAGACCTCCGGGAAGTTGGCAACTGAGTACCACATACTGAGGGACTCTGCAGAAATCAGCCCAGGAGAGTTACTAAGAGCGAAATTCAACACTGCTAGATCGCTTATCATAAAGATAAGTAGGCACAGATTCACAAGGTTTTAAGGGGCTGGGGACTTTAGAATTACCACAGTAGAGGGCGGCTAGGGTTTGACCTTAGTCATGCCACGGTCTCAGCCAAAGCTGGGACCATTTGGAGCTGGCACAGGGCTTTATCACAGCACAGCCACAGCTTGCTGCCACGTCAGGGAAGGGATTAAACCCTTGCAGCCCCATGGGCAGTGGTCAGGGCGCAGCTATATTGTTATTTTTGTTTCCCTCTTTTCTCTCTATCCCCCCACAGTCTCAGCGGACTTACTTTTTAATTCTATTTTCTCCTCTCTGTCTCTTCCCTGTACTCTCACACACCACTGCCGATCTCCAGACCGCTCCCCTTAGCCTAGCGCATTTATGCCTGCCCCACACCCAATTAGGCGAGCTCCACCCTATTCAGCGTAGCCTGAGGCTGGGGAAAGTCTGGCTCACCTCCACCAGCGGATACTCCTCCCAACTTCTCACTGGGAATTCCTGCCTGTGTGGCTGGGGGAGCTCCTATTTTTCCTCTGTTGTCCCACGTGACTGAAGGAATGTCCTCCCCACTACCTTATTTCCTAACTGGGCCTAAGGCAGTTCAGTCAACACTCATCAACATTCCAAGCTGCTGCAGGAACCTCTGCCCAACCTCCGCAGTGATCTACCTGACCAGGGCAATTCTGCCCATCATTCACAGTGTTCTACACCAAAACAGACAAACCACCAGCTTTCTGTGGCACTCCCCTGAGAGGGAAGCCACAGAAGGATAAAGTGGTAGGTTAATTTCATAGTGAAATTAGCTGTAGGAATTTTGAAGAAGCATTCCCACAAGTCTCCCAGAGTGAGCCAGTTCTCATCAACTCCTTGGAAAATGGTACCTGGCTCCTCTATAACAATGCAACACAAACAGCCATCAACCTCAACAACCTCAACAAAAAAACAGGAGAAACAAAAGACAATGGCAGATGTCCTGAACCTAACAGCATGCATAGAAGAAGCAGACATTGAGCTGCCTCAGAAAGAAATTTCAGAATGCTGCTAGGAGTCATACAGGATATGAGGGAAACAATACCAAAAAAGGATGAAATGATAGAGGAGATAAAGGTCCATACACCAAAGGGAAATACAAGAGCTAAGGGAGGAGATAACAAAAACCAGTAGCAGACACGTGGCTCTCAAGAATGCACTGGAGGAAGGAGAGAACCACACAGTGACTTTGAGGACAGCCAAGCAGACTTTAACAAATGTGAACAAAATTCTAATAAGATCATCAGAGAAGCTGAAGAAAACCTAAGAGCTATGTCTGATGCTATGAAAACAAGGCAACCATTCAGGGGGCTGAAAGAACACCAGCTAGACAGAATACCAAGAAGAAGTCACTAAGGCACATAATAGCTAAACTAACCAACTTTGTGGAAAAGGAGAAAATCATGAGAACAGCTAGGTAAAAACAAGCAATCACATATAAAGGTTCCAAAATAAGAATATGCTCAGACCTATCAGCAGAAACTATGAAGAGGAGAGAGGAGTAACATATTCCAAACATTGAAGGAAAACAACGCAAAACCCAAGAATAATCTACTCAGCCAAATTATCGATCAAGATAAATGGAGAAGCAAGAGTCTTCCAAGACAAGGGAAAACTCAAAGAATACGTTAGAAGAAACCCAACCCTACAGAAGATCCTTGCCAACCCAGTATGGGCAGAAGAACAACACTCACCAAGCATAAATAAGAGACAGCCACACAGAACAACCTCACCCAGAGGGCAACAAAGAGAAAACAGACCCCAAGATAGCATTGGATTAAGGATGGAAAGAAGTCAAGAATGATACACACACACACACACACAACACACTAATAAGAAAGGAAGGTAGGAAAACTCCCCAACACAAAAGGTATAAGATGTCATCACAGATTCCACAGATGGAGATACTAACCCTGAATATCAAAGGACTAAACTCAGGCATTAAAAGACTGAGGCTAGAAGACTGGATTAAAAAACATAACCCATCAATCTGCTGCCTACAGGAGACACATCTCAAGGCTACAGACAAAAATAGACTGAGAATCAAAGGCTGGATAAAGGTATACCAAGCAAACAGCAATTCATAAAAAACAGGGTTTGCAATCTTAATCTTGGATAAAATTTTACCTCAAAGTGCAAACCATTAAAAGAGATAAGGAGGAACACTGTATAATGCTCAAGGGAATGGTAGACAAAGAACCACTAAGCACTATAAACATATTCCCCGAATGAGAGACTCACTGAATATGTCAACCAAGCACTCCAAAAGATTAAAAAAGAAATCACAGCCTCAACAATTATAGCGGGCAATTTCAATACACTGCTTTCTGGGAAAGATAGATCACAGAAAAAGAAACTCAACAAGGAGGCTAGAGATCTAAACACTACCATTAGACAATTTGACCTGGTAGATATTTACAGAGCTTTTAATCCAAACACCAAAAAATTCACATTTTTCAAGTCCACATTGCACATATTCGATGATAGACCGGTGCTGGGGCATAAGGCAAGTCTGCATAAATTTAAGCACATTGATATCATACAGACCGCTCTCTGACCATTGTGCCATAAGGCTGGAAATAAACAAAAGGAAGACAAAGAAAAAACGAGGAAACAATTGGAGGATGGATAACTTTAATGCAAAAGGAGGGAATACTGGCACAGATCAGAGATGAAATTAGGAAATTTTCTAGAAACCATCAAGGATGAGAACACGACATACTAAAATTTATGGGACACAGCAAAGGCAGTTATCAGAGGAAGTTTCATAGCAATACATACACAGCTGAAAAGGAAGAGAGACTCATGATTGATGTGCTGGAACAAAATTTACAACAACTAGAACAGAGTCAGCAGGACAATCCTACTAGTAGCAAAAGGATAGAAATAATAAAAATCAGGGCTGAGATTCAGGAGAGGGAAAATAAAAAAAAAATTATGGGAAAAAATAATGCTGCTAAAAGTTGGTTCTTTGAAAGGATAAACAGAATTGACATACCACTGGCAAATCTATCCAAAGAAAGGAAGGAACAAATTTCAATAGCAAGAATGAGGGATGAAGAGGGGACATTACACCAGACCCTAATGAAATAAGAAGGATAATTACACAGTACTATGAAGGATTGTACTCCAATGAATTCGACAACTTGGAAGACATGGACAAATTCTTAGAAAAACAATCCCTCCCAAGACTATGCCCAAAGGACATCAAGAATCTCAATAGACCCATAACAATAGAAGAAACAGGCAAGGTTATCAAGGGATTACCAACAACAACAAAAAAAAACCCTGGACCAGGTGGCTTTCCTGGAGAATTCTACCAAGCATTTAGGGAAGAACTAACACCAATCCTACACAAACTCTTCCAGAACATAGAAAAAGACGGCAAACTCCCAAATTCCTTCGATGAAGCTAGTATAACTCTGACAACAAAACCAGGCAAGATCCCACAAGAATCGAGAACTACAGAACAATATCCCTAATGAACATTGATGTAAAAATTCTTAACAAAATACTGACCAATAGAATACAAAAGTTTATAAAACAAATAATTCACCATGACCAAGTGGGATTCATACCGGGATGCAGGGATGATTCAACATATGAAAGACCATTAGTATCACACGCCACATTGACATGAAAAAATATAAGAACCACATGATAATATCGATAGATGCAGAAAAAGCATTCAACAACATCCAACACCAATTCCTGTTTAAGACACTTGAGAAGATAGGAATGGAAGGAAAATTCCTCAAGGCAATATAAGCTATATACAAAAACCGAACAGCCAACATGGTAGTCAATGGAGAAAAGACTAACACAATCCCACTGAAAAAGGGGACCAGACAAGGATGCCCCTTGTCCCCACTCTTATTTAACATCGTAATGGAGGTTTTAGCTAACAGCATAAGACAAAGAAAAGACGTCAAAGTATTCATCTGGGAAAGGAAGAGGTGAAACTATTGTTATTTGCAGATGATATGATTTTATGTATGAAACATCCCAAAAGCTCCACAAGGGGAGCACTGGAAGCAATAGAGGGGGTTGGCAGAGTGGCAGGATAGAAGATCAACAAACAGAAGTCCATCGGACTGTTATACACATTGGATAAGACCACAGAAGAGGAGTTCAAAAAGGTGATACCCTTCACAATAGCCAAACACAAATTGAAATATCTAGAGATATACCTGACTAAAAGATCTATATGAGGAAAACTACAAAACACTATTACAAGAAACCAAGAATGACCTCAACAAATGGAAGAATAACCCATGCTCATGGATTGGAAGACTCAATATAGTAAAAATGTCAGTTCTGCCCAAGGCACTATATGAGTTTAATGCAATCCAATACAATTACCTTCATCTTTCTTCAAAGAAATGGAAAAACTGATCACCAACTTCATATGGAGAGGGAAGAAGCCCAGAATTAGCAGAACTCCTCAAGAAGAAGAACATAGTGATGATGAATTGCTTTACCTAACTCTAGGACATATTATACAGCCACAGTTGTCAAAACTGCATGGTATTGGTATAATGACAGATACTCAGACCAATGGAAAAGAACTGAAAACCCAGAAATAAAATCAGCAACACACAGAGAACTGATCTTTGATAAGGGCTCCAAAAAATATCTAATAGGAAATAGATGCCCTCTTTAACAAGTGGTGTTGGAAAAAAAATGGATATCTACTTGCAGAAAAATGAAGCAAGACCCTTATCTCACTCCATGCACACAAATAAACTCAAGGTGGATCACAGACTTTGAAGTAAAACCCCAAACTATTAGAGTCATCCATTAAGGAATTGGGACCAACTTGAGAACTTTGGCGCAGGGAATACATAGGCTATGAGAAATAGGGAAGGACACAAACACAGAGGAGGCACAGAGGAGACAAATGGGATATACTGAAGATAAAACACCTGTGTACATAGAAAGAATTCACCAAGAGAGTAATAAGAGTATCCACAGACTGGGAAAACATCTTTAGCGATGACACATCAGACAAAGGCCTTATTACTAAAATCTACAATACTCTGCTAGCTTCCAAAAAGGAAAAAACTAATTGCCCACTGACGAGGTGGGCAAAGGACCTGAACAGAAGTTTCACAGGGGCAGAAATCTGAATGGCCAACAAACACATCAGAAAATGTGTCCGATCTTTAGCCATAAGAGAAATGCAAATTAAAACAACAATGAGATACCACCTAACACCCTCAAAGATAGTCCAATTCAAAAAATCAAAAAGCAATAAGGGTTGGAGGGGTTGTGAGGAGACAGGAACTCTCATCCAATGCTGGTGGACTTGTAAGTATGTACAACCACAATGGAAATCGATCTGGCGATATCTAAAACAGATGGAAATAGAGTTACCATATGACCTAGCAATCACCTTACTGGGCATATACCCAGAAGAGGCAAGAAACAAACCACAGCTTGACATCTGTGCTCCAATGTTCACTATGGCACAGTTCACAATTTCACGAAATTTGGAAACAACCCTAATTTCCATCAACAGACAAATGGATTGAAAAACTGTGGTACATACATACAATGGAGTATTGTGCATCGTTCAAAAACAGTGATGAATGCATGAAGCAAAGTAAGTCAAGAACAAAATGACAAGTATAACATGAATCCGCTGAGGTAAACTTAAAAAAAATGCAAAAGGGGCATAGGGAAAAAGCTACTGTATACAAACATTCCTGGGGAAAGGACCAAGTAGTATGGCAGGGGCCAAATCAAATCCAGGAATACATATGGTAGCCAAGTAAAATGGAGGGAGCAAAAGGAAAAAATAAAAAAGAAATGGGCAGCGGAGGAGCAGGGCACTAACCCACCCAAGGGAACGGTATTGTTTATATCTCCACGGGGAAAGATGGACCAGACTTCAACCCGGTGCTCCAAGATGTGAATGCAACATGCTGGCATGGAGTAGGGAACCAGTGGAGAGGTCTGAGGGGCTGGCCCCACCCCAACTAATTGGACACCTGCCCCTCACCCCAGAAGAATTTATTTCAGAGGACAGCACTGAAGCTGCAGCTCAGAGAAACAGACACGTCTCATCAGAGCACACGGGAGCAAATGAAGGTGGAGGAAGAGAGAGTGGAGCACATCCTGGCCCACCAAGCCTTGACAACAAGATTCCCGCTCAGAGCAGCCAATCCACAGAGAAGAGCACATGGCCGCCTTACTATGAGATACGACATCCGCCACTGACCCATAGCCCTACAGGGGACAACACTGGAGACACAGTGTGGGAATTGTGCCCGTTTTGATCCCACCACACCGAGGCAAAACACTAAGAACAGCATGGGGAACAGAGCAAGGAAGTCCTGAGGGAATACCAAAGGTAGACTTTTGGGCCAAGGCTTGGCACCCCATCAGACTGGACCAACAAACAGTTCTTGAATTGTCCTTGAACTAACTACAAGCTTTTCTTTTTTGGTTGTTGTTGTGCTGTGTTTTTTTGCCATTGGCTTTTTGTTGCTGTTTTGTTTTCTTTTGTTGCTTGGTTTTGCTCTGTCTTGTTTTTGTGCATGTTATTATCTCCGCAGGTCTGTCTAAATAAGATAGGCTGGATGAACAATCTGGAGGAGAAAACCATGGGACCGACAGTTCCGGGGGGAAATGGGAGAGGGGGAAGAAGGGGTAAAGGAACTGGTGTTAACAAACCCAGGGACAAGGGAACAACAAGTGATCCAAATCGATGGTGAGAAGGATGTAGCAGGTCTGGTAGGGCATGCTCAAAGGTAATGTATCAGAGAGGAATTCCTGAAACCCAGCAGAAGTTTGAGCTTGATAGTGGGACAAGAGGAAAGTCAAAGGAAATAGAGGAAAGAGCTGGGAGGCAAAAGGCATTTATAGAGGTCTAAATAAAGTCATGTCCATATCTAAATATATTTATGAGGATGGAGAAATAGATTTATGTGTATGTATTTATAGGTTTAGTATTAAGGTGGCAGATGGACACTGGACCTCCACTCAAGTACTCCTTCAATGCAAGAATACTTTGTTCTATTAAACTGGCATTCTATGATGCTCACCTTCCCAACACAATCACTTAAGACAAAGCAGGTGCATAAACAAATGTTGTGAAGAAAGCTATGGAGCCCAGCTATCAAAAGACATAGTGTCTGGGGTCTTAAAGGCTTGAAGGTAAACAAGCAGCCATCTAGCTCAGAAGCAACAAATCCCACATGAAGGAAGCACACCAGCCTGTGTGATAATGAGGTGTTGAAGGGATGAGGTATCAGGCATCAAGGAACAAAATATCATATAATTATGAATGAGAGGGAGTGTAGAGTGGGGACCCAAAGCCCATCTGTAGACAACTGGACATCCCCTTATGGAAAGGTCACAGGGAGGAGAAGAGGCAGTCAGGGTGCAGTGTAGCAATGATGAAACATACAACTTTCCTCTAGTTCCTAAATGCTTCCTCTCCCCACCCACCACCCACCCCACTATCATGATCCTAATTCTACCTTAGAAATCAGGAATTTGAAACAGGGAATCCAGGGCGGATGATCCCTTCAGGACCAGTGGTGTGAGTGGCGATACTGGGAGGGTGGAGGGAGGGGGAACTGATTACAAGGATCTACTTATAATCTCCTCCCTGGGGGATGGGCAACAGAAAAGTGGGTGAAGAGAGACATGGGACAGTGTAAGATAGGACAAAATAATAATTTATAAATTATTAAGGGTTCATGAGGGAAGGGGGAGTGAGGACAGAAGGGGAAAAATGAGGAACTGATACCATGGGCTTACATGGAGAGCAAATGTTTTGAGAATGATGAGGGCAATGAATGTACAAATGTGCTTTACACAAGTGATGTATGTATGAATTGTGATAAGAGTAGTATGAGCCCCCAATTAAAAAAACTATTAAAAAATTGCCAAAGAACACAAAATGAGTAAGAGGTGGGAGCCAAGATTTGACCCTAATGAAACTACCCAGCTCCCAAACTTGCATTTGCAAACTACATTACGCACTCCCAGTACAGCCAGAATGCTCCTAAGAAGCACGGGTGGTGAGACTTCCTTTCATGGACTTTGGACATATCAGGAGAGACCAACAATGGGGTCAAACATACACAAAACTGCAGAATGATCAGGACCCGGCAGTGTCAGGGTAGTCAGCCCCTGACAACATCACGGCTTCATAGGCACAACTATGTGGCGATCATATATAAAGATCATAGTAAAGTCATAGAGAACAAGAGAGCTAGGAGAGAGAGCAAAATAAAGGAGTCAGGCACATTTCATGGTAACATGCTCACCTCAGGCCCTCTTAGTGGTTCATGCAGAAGTCGGGATGAGAGGAGGAGAAGGAGGGAGGACTTATGTCTAGCCATGGCTTATATATACTTGGGGGGGGGGGGTGCAAGCCCCTGATTACAGGTAACCACATATGTCACAGGAAGGGGCTGCACTAAAGGCAATACAGCAATAGGAGGGGGATGATCTAGGGGTGCTCACACAATAGGAAGAGGAGGGATTAGGGGTATACATGTGACAAGATGCGGGCGGGGGTGGGGGACCCCTAGATTCAAGATGGCAGCCGAACCTTGATCAATTTGAACTGGCTAGACCATTTCTTTGGGCTCCCCTTCAGGAAAGCAACCCACTGTCCTTAACAGCAGGGAGTGAGCCCCACCAATGGCGGGACAGACAATAGGGTCTGATTGCCCTGGGCGGCCGATGCTCTTGGCGAGATAACTTGACAATCATTCACCATTAGTTTCAAGCAGTGTCCTAGGTCTGACATATATTTGGGGGAGACAAACTGGGGGAAAGCCTTTTTTATCCCACAGGGCAGGGTTTCATCCTGCTGTACATCGGGTCCAAATGGGTCAGAACCACCTGGATAGCACCTGACAGCAGCAACATAGGGTTATGAATGGCTAAGGTGCCTGGAGGGAGTACTAGGCTGGAATGGGATTGTACTAGAACCTGCTACCGGGAAAGGAGCCGGGAGCTTTGCCTGAATGAGCTC
This sequence comes from Tenrec ecaudatus, assembly GCF_050624435.1. NCBI lineage: Eukaryota > Metazoa > Chordata > Mammalia > Afrosoricida > Tenrecidae > Tenrec > Tenrec ecaudatus. The sequence continues at coordinate 21,325,626 of NC_134547.1, forward strand.
TGGTCAGCTCCCTCTTCTGAACTGGGCTAGAGATGCCACCTTCTCAGTGGTCTGAACCTGAGTCCAAACAAACCACAGCTGGTTCTGGCTAGTCCACATCATGAAGGCAACCACTTTGGGCTTGGTTTTCCAAATTTGAAACTATCTTCACTAGGCTTGTTTGAAGTACTTTACTCCACCCTACCCAATCTTCCTCCCGCCCTCTGTTCATATATATATATATATATATATATATATATATATATATATATATATATATATATATATATATATATATATATATATATATATATATATATATATATATATATTTTAAAGGATGGGCCAATATGAATGTTTTCTGTACTCTGCAGGTGGGTCTGTCTGGAGTGTGAATCCCCAGTAGCTCCAGGAGAGAACAGGACCCTCCCCCGGGTGACCGGGCGGCTTTCCATTCACTTTCAGCAGTTGGAGGCGGTAGCACACCTGTGGTTTGACCTTTGCCCCAGGATGGACCTTCTTCAGGGGTACAACCCCAGCCAAAACCTGCTAATGCAGCACAGGAAACCTCACTTCCCTTTATCAGCCCATATGCCCTTGGCTCATACCCTATGCATCTCCTGCCGCCCCAGTGCCAGGCACGACTTCCCTGACCTAACCCCTCGGGTCACGGAACCCCTCCTGGTGTTTCCCCTCACCTTCCTAAAGCCTCTCTAGGCTTCTCACTCCCGACTGAGCCGTGTCTCCTTCTGCACCTCCATCTCCAACCTTTCAATGCTGACACAAATCTCAGATAAATGACACTGAGAAGGAGGGACACATGAGAATAAGAGCTAACCCTGATCCCCCCCCCACTCCTGCGTGTGCGCGCGCACACACACACACACAGCAATAGGCTCAGGGGATGGTTGTCGAGACATAGGGCATTATTCTGGGCAAGTTGGAGTCCCAGGGCTTGCAAGTCAGTGGCCCTCATTTTAATGAACTTGATCCCGATGGCCAGACAAGAGACGAACCGGCTTTGACTGGATCATGCTGAGAAAGGAACAGGAACTGGATGTCCTCCTGGGTGCGGGGAGGAGCGGAAGAGAGGTGAAGAAAGAGTGGGGGGAAGGTAAGAAACAGCCGGGGGAGTAAATAAGAATGTCTTAAAGGAATCCTCCAAAGAAGAAAGTCTGAGTCGCGAGGATTTCAGGTATAAGAAGAATCCTGGCAGGAAAGTCAGGATTTAAGAAAACAACGAAAAGAGCCCATGATGCTGTCAGGTGTCTTTTGAGTCACTTCTAACTCCCGGTGACCCAGAGAGAGCGGCCTCAGGAAGCTCTCAGAGCTCATTCCCTCCTCTCTGATCCATAACTAAGGACTCGGGACTCCCGGTGGCGAGGAAGCTCTCTGTCCCCAGGAGAGAAGGATGGTCCAGGTGTTCATAGATCTGCATCCTTTGCCAGAAACCCAAAGACTCTGGGTGGACTGTGGAAAGCCCTTCACTAGCCAGGCGCCCTGACCACAGTGGGTGTTTCAGGCGAAGGGGTGCACACCCCAGAGTGCTTGAGCAAGACTAGTGGTAGGGATCATGATTGGGAACAACCAGGGATGGAAATGGACCCAGAAAAGTAAAAATGCGGCCTGAAAAGATGATGGGAAGGTGCTGGTGATCGGATTTTCTAACTCAACAGTTCTCCGAGGTTGAGACACCTGGTATGTGGCAACCAGAGGCGACACATGCAAGTCACTGGCTCTTCATGAGATTGGAAGTTACGGTTTGTGAGCTTAAGTAAACAAAGACATCAGTGGGAGGCTGCATTCGTTGCTGGGAGTCTTCCCTTATGATTTTGAGGGAGCGGGAAGCACTCTGGGAATGACGCAGAGTGCACACAGCAGGACCCACCCAGAGATCCTGCTTTCGGGCTCCAGGAGCAAGCCCTTTCGCTCCATTTAGTTCCCGTCATTGAAGAGGGACTGGCTCCCGCCCTCAGTCACGCGGGAGGCATGTGTGACTGGCAGAGTGTGGAAATGGCTCCCAGGCCACATCTGACCTTGTCTGACTACACAAGGGAGAAGGAGGCTGTAACTCCTAGTGTCCCGAGGCCAAGATCAGACATGTCTCCCTCTCCCTTCTTCCGCATCCTATTCTGACACCCATGACACTCCGCTTCTCTGTGGGGTTCACTAACCCAGTGAAATGGTCACGCAGAACTCATCTATAGACAAGACTCGTCGTGGTCAAGAGGGTTTACTGGAAAGTACGTATGTTACCGCAGATCAGGACCAGGAAACAGTACAGATACAGTCATCTGTCCACAGTCACACCTCTCCTCAGCCAGCAGCTGCATCTCTCTCCTTGGCCTCTGCCTCCTTGGCCCACTGCCCTGGCTACAGTCTCATCGTCTTGGTGTTGCTCCTTTGCTCTGTGTCATGATCTCTTTGCCTCGGCCACTGGCCTTGGCCTAGTTCCTTTGTTCTGTCCACTGGTGTCAGGGCTGCCACCCTGGGTCTCGGCTTCGGCCTCCATCACTTCACACAGAGATGTCGAATGTACCCCACCGGTGGCTTTCTTCCTCGATGGCCCTGAGATTTCTATGTCTTTGTTTCCAAGATGGTTCCTACACACAGAGGAATGGCCTTGAAGTAAACATGGTTTTTGTCTTTCAAAAGACGAGATTCCCCGAGGAGGACACAAAGCATGGTGACGGGGTTCACGCCCGCTAGGAAGATGGAAACTTGGAATACATCCCATCTTACTCCAGTCCATGAACATAGCAGAGGGCCTCCTCCAAGATGGGATTGTAACCTCAGTCATTATTGTTAGGTGCCACTGAGTTGGCTCCAACACATAACATGCATACGAGCACACTCGCGTCCAACAGGAAGTTCTGCATCGTAGGACAAAACACTGCCTGGTCCTGCACCATCCTCACCGTCCTTCCTTTACCTCAACCCATTGGGGCAGCCACTGTGTCAGTCTGTCTTGTTGGGAGCCTCCTTTTGGGCTGCCCTCGACTTTACCTAACATGACGTCCTTCTCCAGGTGCTGGTCTCTCCCGACAACACGACCCAAGTGTGTAAGACAAAGTCTCACTCCCCTTGCCTCTAAGGGGCACTCTGTCTGTACTTCTTCCAAGACAGATCTGTTTGTCCTTTTAGCAGTCCAGGGTGCTTTCAATAGTCTTCTCCAGCACCACAATTCATAGGTATCGATTCTTCTTCAGTCTTCTTTATTCAATGTCCAACTTTCACGTGCATATGATGCAATGGTGAAGACCACGCCTTAGGTCAGGTGCGCCCAAGTCCTCAAAGTAACATCCTTGCTGTTCAATATTCGAAAGAGATCTTGTCCAGCAGATTGACCTAATGCAGTGTTTCTTTTGATCTCTTGGCTGCTGCTTCCTTGAGCATTGATTGTGGATCCAAGCAAGACAAAGTCCTTGACAACGTCAACCTTTGCTCTGCGTATCGTACTGTTACCTATTGGTCCAGTTGTGAAGATTTTGGTCCTCTTGACACTGACTCATAGAGGCTAGACTTTTTAGTCCATCACATAAGGGATCATGCTAGAAGGCTAGAGTAACTGACTGCATCTCATCAAGCCACTCAGAGCCAGGAGGACCAGACTAGAGATCTCAGCTTGGTCCTCAGGAGAGCAGACACTGCACAGAGCTACTGCAGGCCACTGCATACAATAGCCTTCTACAAAGGACCACAGACCCTGCTCTTCCTTCAAACCAAACCTGCGTTTCTCAGCAGAGCCCACGGAGCCTTTGAGAGCATGAGAGAATTTGCCGCCGTGCAACTCCGCGCTAGTCACACTTCTTACCTCCTCTTCATGTAGCTGAGGTTGGGAGTTCTAGGATCCTGGTAAATGCTTCTTATACAAGAAGGGCTGAAGTGGAAAGTCTGAGGTGGCTAAGAGAGAAAATAAGGAGTCAGCCTCCCTGAGATACAGGGTGGAAATCTGATGAGTAGATTCTATCAGGCTAAGGGACTTCAGTAATTATTTGATCAAAGTGTGGAAAAGGGGGTCCTAATAGGTGTTTATTAGAAGCTGGGTAGGTTAAGCAATAGTAAAGACACCATAAAATCCGGGCAGAATCCCATGTGACGTTTTCTTTATTCTAGCAGAACATTCTCAAAGACTCTTACTTGATCCCATGATTCTTTATTAATGACAGTCTGGCAGCCTTCTCCATGTCTCCAGCTTAAAACTGACAAACCACTTCAACCCTCTCAGGGAAATGCCTATGGGAAAGAGTTTGCCTTGGTCCCATCCTGCTTCTGCTACCATGGTAACACCCCACGGCTGGAATGTGCACCGAAGGCTGACGCAGTGTGACTCCCCTGGACACTCCACGCTCTTGCTCCATGTTCTGTGTTGGGTGGTTGTAGCTTTGGTGACCCGGCTCCCAGCTACTATCCCACAGAATTGTGGTTGCATCCTAATACTAGGACACGAACTACACACTCGCAAAGAAAATACAATAAAAATAGTCTTAAAAGGTCCCAATGACAGTGGGCTGGAGTGTTGCCTAACTGAGGGTTCACCTCTAATGCTGTGTCTCAAAGACAGAACTAACAGTTACTCTTGGGACTTGAGTTTAATCATGGTTATCCAACCACACAGGGACTGGAGGGGGCCATAGATCTAAACAATCGTGGGACTGGTTATGCTGCTCTGTGTGCTACATTCTTTCACATTGGCAGAGATGTCTCTTAAGAAGGTTAGATTGGTGGCGAAGAAAGCTGATGGTGCCCGGCTATCAAAAGATATAGCGTCTGGCCTCTTAAAGGCTTGAAGGAAAACAAGTGGCCATCTAGCTCAGAAGCAACAAAGCCCACATGGAAGCACACCAGCTTGTGTGATCACAAGGTGCTGAAGGGATCAGTTATCAGGCATCAAAGAACAAAAAATCATATGTGTGCTCACCTCCATGATAACAATCGCTGAAGACAAATGGGTGCATAAGTAAATGTGGTGAAGAAAGCTGATGGTGCCTGGCTAGCAAAAGATATAGTGTCTGGGCTCTTAAAGGCTTGAAGGAAAACAAGTGGCCACCTAGCTCAGAAGCAACAAAGCCCACATGGAAGAAGCACACCAGCCTGTGCGATCACGAGGAGACCAGGCAATCTGGGTGCAGCGTAGCAACGATGAAACATACAATTTTTCTCCAGTTCCTAAATGCTTCTTCCACACCACTATCATGATCCCAATTCTACCTTGCAAGTCCGGCTAGACCAGAGGATGTGCACTGGTACAGATAGGAACTGGAAACACAGGGAATCCAGGGCCGATGATCCCTTCAGGACCAGTGGTGAGAGTGGTGATAATGGGAGGGTGGAGGTAAGGAGGGTTGGAAAGCAGGAACCGATTACAAGGATCTACATGTGACCGCCTCCCTGGGGGACGGACAACAGAAAAGTGGGTGAAGGGAGACGCCGACAGTGCAAGATATGACAAAATAGTAATTTATAAATTATCAAGGGTTCATGAGGGAGAGGAGAGTGGGGAGGGAGGGAAAAACGAGGAGCTGATGCCAGGGGCTTAGTGGAGAGCAAATGTTTTGAGAATGATGAGGGCAATGAATGTACAAATGTGCTTTACACCATTGATGTCTGTATGGATTGTGATAAGAGTTGTATGAGCCCTAATAAAGTGATTAAAAAGAGAGAAAACAAGGTTAGATTGTCAGGATGTACTGGGACATGTTGTCCTTCTTGGGTCCATCGAGTTGGTTCTGACCCATATCAATCCTCTGCACAACAGAACGCTGCCCGGTGCTGCGCCATACTCCCAATGGTCCATATGCTTGAGCCCATCATGGCAGCCAGGATGTCCATCCATCTCCTCGAGGGCCTTCCTAGTTTTCGATGCCCCTCCACTTTGCAAAGCATGGTGTCCTTTTCTAGGGACTGGACCCTCCTGACCACACGTTCCAAAGTATGGAAGATGCAGTCTCACCATCCTTGCCTCGTTGAATAATAGTGGAACGATTGGATGTCCTTGATGGCAGATAGATGTAATCCCATCACAGACAGCATTGTACTTCAAGACTGATTTTGAAATGTCCTTTTTGACAGTGAGTGCTATGCCAGTCCTCTTGATTCCGTCATTCCTGGCATGGTAAATCATATGATTTCATGATTTAAAAAATTCAATGCCAGTCCATCTCAGCTCACCGTTGCTAGGATCTGCTTCTTCTAAAATGCACACTGAGAGTCTAGAGAGGTAATGTGGAGGCTGCAGAATTGGGGTGGCAGGGGGAGGGTGTAGTGGGAAAGCTGCAAAGGTATCGTTTGGGAAGAACTACCAGTCTCTCTTAGGTTTTTCGTTTGCTTGTTTTCTTTTCAAAGCCTGATTTTTAACCACACCTTGCAACCCAACTAAAAGATTATTTCCCAGAATCTTTCACAGCTAGGAGTGGCCATTTGACTAAGTTCTTGCCAATGAGTTATAAGCAAAACAGTTATGTGCAACTTCTGAGAAGTGCCTTAAGATTAGAAGGAATATATCAGGAAGGGGCAATTCAACTCGGGTGCAGAATAGAATCAACAAAACACACATTATTCCTCTAGCTCCTGAATGCTTCACACTGTGACCTGATTAATCCCACATATTCCTATCAGCCAGGTTGACATAATAAACCTAACTATCACACACACACACACACACACACACACACACAAATGAGGACTAAACACTGCTTTCTTCCCTCCTTTTTACTGCCCAGGAGAATAGCTAGATCTTGGACCATCAGGACAAGGGACCATCCTAGGAAGAAAATGGGTATCCAAGAGCTTGCTAACAACAACAAAATCAAACGCATTGCCATTGAGTTGGTGTCGACTCCCACAGGGACCCTCTAGAACAAAGCAGAACTGCTCTTGTAGGTTTCTGAGACTGTAACTCTTGACAGGAGCAGAAAGCCCTATGTGAGTGGCTGGTGGTTTCAAACTGTTGATCTTTCTGATGGCAGCCCAGTGCCTACCCACTACACCACCAGGACTCCCGAGAGCCTCCCTAGAGTTCCCCCACATAGTCCTGAACTGCCCTGGATGGCATGCCCCCAGATTGATTGAATGTGACCGAGAAATATACTTCTATCTCATATGTGCTACTATTGTTTTCGGTTACTTGATTATCTGCAGCTGCATCTCCAGTCTCAACTGACAAGAGTTTTCAGCAATTAGCAACTTTATCTGAACTCAAGTCACACCAATGCCACTGAGTCAATTCTGACTCACAGTCACCCTAGGCCAGGGTGGAACTGCCCTCTGGAGTTTGAGACGACAGCTCCCCTCCCTCTCTCAGGGTGGCTGGTGGTTTCAAACTGCTGGCCTGTGGTTAGCCATCCAACTGGTGACCCACCACCTGCAGATTTTGATGCCATTTTAAGGGGGGTCACTCAAGCAGAATTAGAGAAATGACACTGCAGAGACTAGCAGCAGTATCACACAAGCAAATCATCCAGAGGGCCTCTTCCTCCCTTCATTTGTGGCCCCTTCAACGTTGTCCTCCTTCCGATCTCCCTTTAAGTGGCTCACTTTCTAGGATGCAAGAAATGGCTGTTTACCTGGGTCGTGGTTCCACTGATGTGGGCATGTGTTGATGCCATATATTAATATCCATCGAGCTGCACCTGTGTGCTTTATTATGTATCGGCCGCACCTCCACAAAAACCATTCATAAAATCTCCTCTAAAAGCCCATACTCCCCCCCCAAGGTCATTTTATTGGGGGCTCTTACAGCTCTTATAACAATCCATACATCCATTGTATCGAATCTATCTGTGCATAGGTTGTTGGAAAGTCTGTATTTTTCATGACTGCCATACTTTCATCTTAGAAGTGTGTTTGGTTGTTAGCTCTGCTGAAGTTAGCATGTTGCACTGCTAACTGCAGGGTCAGTGGTTCAAACCCACCAGCCCCTCACCCTGCTGTCTACTCCCATAACAATTTCCAGTCTCCGAGACACAGCCGAAGGTTATTATGAGTCAGAATTGACCCAATGGCACCGTGCATATCCTCTATTCAAGATTTACATGCTGTGTGCACTTTCCCCTTCTTCCTTACCAACAGAAGGGGGATACATCCCAGTTTTGTAAAAAAAAATAATTTTATTGGTATATAATCACATATCATACAATTTAATCACTCAATCTTATTAAGAAGAGTTGTTCAATCATCACCACAACCGATTTCAGAACATTTTCCTCTCATGCTCATTGTTGTTAGCCCACATTTCCCTGAAACCTCCCCTGACGTGCCTCTAGGTAATTATTAATCCAGCTACTGTCTCTATCCTGGATTTCACATCCCAAAAGCCAAACAAAATCCAGACAGGAAGCAGACAACCCAACAGAAAACCTCAACATAATGATAAAACAGAAGAGGAAACCTCAATGGAAAGGCAAGCAGAAAATATTAAAAGCTGAAACAACCTTAAATGAGTCAAAAATGAAACCACATGAGAAGGTTTTAACCTAACATCTGCCTTGTGCAGGGTTATTCCCATGCCCGGACTGTGGTCAGAGGGGATTCATCAAAGGCTTAATCCTTGTGGGGATCCCACAAGTGGATTTGTGGCTTCCATTGTCATCCGTAACCTTCTGAAAAGCAGGTGTTCAAAATCCATCTCTGATACCATTCCCCATTTCATATTTGGATTTTATTAGGTGCAATCCTTGGATCACACCGGCTGGTATGCTTCTTCCGTGTGTACTTCGCTGAGTCCTCACTTAGATGACTGCTCGTTTCGAGACAAGCTATCTGGTTTCTTCACCACACTTTGATATTGCAGCCATATCTTCATGAGGGTGTGCATCGGGCAGGGCCATGTTACAAGGACTACTTGTTCTTAGATTGGGGCTAGAGTTAAATGCAAGGCCTCAATCCACAGAATACAAGTTGTGTCAGCTTGGTAAAGTGCCCGATTAATATGCACCTTTCCAGACTCGCTTGAACTTAGAAGTGGTCAAGCGTTACAGGGCTAATAAGTGGGAAGGAATCAGAAATCTAGCGGGTAGAGCTTCTAAGAAAACTTACACTTTTCTTGGTCAAATGAAGCAATCAACCTGGATTACATGTGCCTTTCCCCCTCTGTTTTTCCCGCCCCTGTGTATTGCTCAGAATGTGTGGTTCTTTTCGTCACAAGGGGAGAGAGGCCGCAATCTAAGGGTGGAGCAGCGAAAACCTGGGTTGTGGGTGACTGCTCTTGAGCAGCAGCCTCAGCCTTGAGCCATTTTCTTCCTATTTCACTCGAAAAAGAAGCCTCAGGAGTTTAATCTTCTGTTACTTTGGTTTCCACACGTACAGTCTCTAAGAGAGACAGAAGATGGTTGCCTCGATACCTTTGGAAGGAAGACACCATCATCTCTCGATAGGTCTTCACTGCTTACTTCACGAGAGAGGAAGGGCTGAAGGGAGGTGACTCAGCATGAGCAGAATCTCGGGTCACACAGCTGCTTCTGAACACTCACCTGAAAGTATCACATCATTTGCATCACGGTTTCTCAATCTATTTTTAACCAATCTCCATGTTTGACCAACACGAACTTTACTAGCTGTGACTTGTATTGTGAAAGCCAGGGCTTTCCCCCTTCTCCGGAAATTTTCCAACCGTTTCAAACAGCATGTACTGCACGACCCTGTCTCCCCTCCCCGCCCCTCCCTTCTTGAGAATCAATGGTTCGAAAGGAAGTTTAATGAGACAGAAACCTGGAAACTCTAGCGATCCTGCGAGGATGAAGGAAGTCAAGTTGTATATGTGACTGAAAAAGATAACAGAAGGAAGGGGCATGGGAGGTGGTAAGGCTGGATTGGGAAACAACCTGAGAGCATTCAGCTTTGTCCCCAGTTTGGCTCATTTTTCCAGGATCAGCCAGCACCCAACAGCAGGCTTAGCCGGCTCTGACAAGGGAACCTGTATTTACGTCCACTTCCAGAAATGCATTTTCCTTCCTCCTTTGTTCCAGGACCGACATGAGGAGACAGCCTGAGGTGACAACCAAATCCCTTTTCCAAAGCTGGTCCAAGCGCTCGAAAGCTACCAGTGCGTGTGTCCGCGCGTGCATGCACATGTGTGCGCATGCCGGTGTGAATGTGTCGGGCCTGATGGTGAAGGGGATTTCTTAGATCTGTTTCTGGTCTGACGGTCAGTTCTGCAGAGACAGCAGGGAGGAAGAAAAAGGCCAGACAACCTCTTACGGATCCCCCTCATTGAGGAAGCAACTCCTCCCAAGTTCTTAGTTCGGTTTTACAATCATACTCAGATCCTCTTCAATATAAAGGCGAGCCATAAAAGCTGAGCGACACGAGTATATTCCGTAGCGAGAAGCAGCACATGGCGCGATCTCTGGTCTGTCCAAAACGTTGAGAGCCAGAAATGGAGAAGCCAATGAAAGAGCATGGCATCTGGGATCTGTGAGCAGAGATGCCTGACTCCCATGAGACTGAGGTTGAAGGTCACTGGGGAATGTCAGGTGCCGGGCCATATAGACATTGTGGGAAGCAGATGACATTGCCTACCTGTCTTTGCACCCTTGTCTTTCCTCCTCTGTTGGGTCCACAGGACTCCCAGGTCTGCTCGGGCCAGACCAAACCACAACCTCGTTCCCATGGAGTGGGAGTCGGAATCAACTCAATGGTAGTCAGAGGCCTCTCGATGGCGGTGAGTTTGGTCTTGGGGTTGGCCCCAGCAGACCTGGGAGGTCTGTGGACCGAACAGAGGATGCAGCAGCCTGACCCTCACAGTCCAAACGGAAGCAGGGAGCAGTGGTGAAGATCGCAGACTCAAGAACCAGACTGCCAACTGGGTTTCCGGCCCAAAGTTCAGCTTCTCCATTTAACAGCCTTTAGACACATTACTTCATCTCTCTACATCTCGATCTGCACATCAGCAAACTGTTTGAGGGTTTAAAGGGACTCCTCTTTACCAAGTTCTTAGCATGGTGCCTGGCACAGAATATTGTAGAATGGCCAATGAATGTTGACGGGTCTATTTGCTTTCTGTGGCGGCTGTGACAAATTGCACCCGGGTAATGCCTTAAGAAAATGGGCTTACCCCTTCACCATTCTGGAGGACAAAAGCCTCCCAGATCAGTATGGTCCCTGCCACTGAGTTGTTTCTGACTCGCAGAAGCTGTCTAGGGCAGAGAACTGCCCCTGTGGGTTTCTGAGACGGTGACTCTTTAAGGGTGCAGAAAGCCTCATCTTTCTCCCTCGGAGCAGCTGGTGGTTTCAAACTGCTGACCTTGCAGCCCAACAGACAATCACTATGCCACCAGGGCTCCTAGACAGAGGTTGAGAGGTTGGCGGGGCCACGCTTCCGCTAGAAGCTCTTAAGAGAATCCGTTGTTTTCTTCTTCCAGTTTCTATTGGCTGCCAGCATTCCTTACCTCATGGCAGCATCCAATCTGTCTCCATGGTCATATTTCCTCTTCTTCTTCTGTCTGTCTGAAGTATGCTCTGCCTCTTACTTAAAAGGGAATTTTCTACTGGATTTAGGGGCCACCTCGATCATCCAGGAAAATCTCTGTCTCTTAAGATTCTTCCCTTAATCACATCTACAAAATTAATCATTTTTTTTGCTAGAAAAGATAATATTCCTAGGTTTCAGGGATTAGAACATGGATTTTTTTGCAGGGGAGGGGAATCATTATTCAAACTATACTAACTGATTTTATTGGCCTGCAGTGACGTCTGATGAACAGAAAGCAGGCAAACAGAGAGTACAGGAAAAAGAGGCCCCGCAGAGAGAAGCTAAGTTATGATTCCCCATGATTCTCAACCTGTGGGTCAGGACCCCTTTGGGGGTTGGACGACCCTTTCATAGGGGTTGCCTGATTCATAACAGCATCAAAATGACAGTGATGAAGTAGCAAGGAAAATAATTTGATGGTTGGGGGTCATCACAACTTGAGGAATTGTATGAAAGGGTCGCGGCATCAGGAAGGTTGAGAACCACTGGTGTAGAGGACATGGGTGGTAAAACCTATGATGTCTGCTACTCAAAATTCACCATCATGGAGTTGATGCCGACCCATGGCAACACTATGGGACCAGGAAGGACTGCCTGGATGGGTTTCTAAGACTTTCTTTCTCCTGAGGCAGGGACAGTGGTTTTGAACTGCTGCCCTAGCAGTCTGCAGCCCAATGTAACCGCTATACCACCAGGGATGCTACAGACGTCAGGAGACAAAAACCCTCAAAAGCACTCCTGAGATACTGGTTGTGCTACTTCAGGTTTGTGTCCACTTGACTTGGCCAGGATTCTCCGTGGTTTGGCAATTGAGACATAGCAATCCCCCATGATAAAACCACCACCATGGTGGAATCTGCTAGGAGTGGCCAATCGGTTGTGAAAAGATTAGGATGGGATGCAGCACCCTTCCTCAGATCACAATCCAGATCCAATCAATTCCAAGGAAGTCCCTTCAAGAGTGTAGCTTGCTTCCCATATAAGTAGATGCTGTGGGAAAGCATCTTGCTTTTTGTTGGACCCTGCATTTAGCAAGTCCTTTAACCTCAGATTTTTTGGACTTGAACTAGTGGCCTACCTTCCATATGTTCTGCCATACCTGGGATTTGTCAGCAGCCTGTCATCTTACCTTCCAACCTTGAATGAATTCCCCTCTGAGCCAGAAGCCTGCTAACTGACCTGTCAGTCTTGGAACGTGGGATCATCTGCCCCTCTAGCTGTGAGACTCATTACTTCTATTCTTCACAAGGGTATCAGCTACAGAATGAGAATAGAAAGGCAAGCTGGGAAATGTCAAGGACAGAGCTGATGTGAAACGGGGAAAATCCAAACACCTATCAGCACAGCCAGTGAATTCCCTTCAGCGGGTCATTGCCAAGGATCAAGAAGAGAGAGGCTCAAAAGGAACCGGTGGAAGGGAGAGCAATGCACATCTCACTCTCAGCTTGGATGCTCTTGTTCAGAAGCATCTTCCCACTTAGCCCCAGGAGCTGCGGCTTCTCACACTCCTCAAGGGCTTTTCAGACCTTGGGCTTTGCCCTTTGAGAGACCATTCTGCACATGGCAGTCAGAAGGACCTTTCAAAGTCCTAACTCCTGATCACATCACCCAAGCCCCCAAGGCCCTTTCACGATTTGATTTCCACTGCTTAAGAATGGGATCTCCACTCAGTACTGTGAGCCATCAAGCCTTGCTTCATCTCACCTCCTAAGCATGATTGTTCTCCCTCCAGGGCTCTCGCCACACAGGACTTTCTGTTCCTCCCACACAGAACGGTGCTTTCTGCCTTGCACTCGCCAGTTCCCCTGGCTGGACCACTCTTTCCTCCGACCTTCACGCAACTGCTTCTCAGCATCCAATGGCAGCTCCACCAGCATCTCAGCCTTCCGAAGGCCTCTGGACTAAGAAGCCCCACCCCCACTTGAGGATGCTCTGTCCCCGTCACCCTGGTCCATGTTCTTCCCACCACTGACCATGATTAGCCCGTCGTCCTGCTGATGTACTTATTGTTTACCTCCTTCCTCTAGCTTCCATCTGTGGAAACGAGACCACGTCTGTGTGTTTGACCCTGTACTTGGCGTCACCTACGGGGAACTCATGCTTGCTACTGATGCAACCAACACCTGTTTCTTTCATGCTTTGTGCCACTACCACTGGCATGCTGCCCTCTGCTTCATTTTACGTCATATCATCCCCATAGGTCACCATTTAAGGGCCTTAAGAAGGGAGCTCAAACATAGCAACCGTGAGCACGGGGCACGAGAGGCGGTGCTTCAGTCTGTGGGTGCTATGAGTCAGGGCCTGCCCAAGGCACCTGAGGACAACAGCCACGGGAGGGTGACGCATTTGGCGGCACAAATGGCTTACACTTGACCACTAACCTCAAGGCTGGACACTCAGCCCCGGGTAGCTCTGCATCAGAGGAAAGGCCTACAATCTGTGAAGCCGGTACACAAGGAGGACCCTACAAAGCAGTTCGACTCTGTGACCAGAGGCCCACCATGAGTCAGGATGGGCTCGACAGGAAGGGCTTTCTTTTTGCAATTTAATAAAGGCATGTTCATTTGGGTTCTCCAATCTGACAAGGAGGGAGCCAACATTCACTGGGCTTTCATCCACACAGAGTTAGTTCTGTAGTGGTTCCAGGATAGGATTTCTGATCTGGGCCCCCGGAAGAAAAGAAAATGATAAATCTGAGAACATATGGCTCTGAGTTTTTGAAAACTGGTTCTTCTCTGTGGGATTATAAAGAGACCTTTCCCCAGCCTTATTCTCCCCCAAAGACATGCCAAATATTAGAGGCTGTTTGCCAGCATATGGTGGGAGGTCAGATGCTTAGAGACATCCTCCCTGGAGGCAGTCAGTTGTCAGACTACTGTCTGGGCCCACCACAAGAGGGGCCCACTCCCTGCTGTGAAGGACAATGGGCTACTTCTCCCTAAAGGCTTGGGACCATCAGTCTAGTCCCCATGGGTGGGGTTCATACCCTACTGATAATGGTTTCCATGGAGAGCCAGACACCAGGTCAAACCTGCTCAGTGCCATCCAAAGTTAGGCTGCCATCCTGAATCTAGGATCTGCCCATCTTGTCACATGTGTGCCCCCATTCCCTCCCCTTCGTATTGTGTGTATGTCTCTAGATTGTCCCCCCCTCATTTATGCATAACCTAGAGTGCAGCCCCTTCCTGTGATGCATGTGTTTACCTGTAATTAGGGGGCATGCATCCCCCCCCCTCAGAGATATATAAGCCTGGGTTAGTAATAAAAAGCTCTCTTGGCTCTTCCCATCCTGGCTCCCTGTTCCCTTTCCCTTGTCCTGCTTCCCTTCCCCCTCTCTCCACGGGGACCATCAAGCAGGGCTGAGGTGAGCATGCTACCATGAATTGTGTCTGACTCCATTATTGCAATAGCTCTTCTATGTCTCATGTTCCTTATGACTTCATTATAATATATATATTTCAACCGTACAATTGCGCCTACCCAACCCGCGGCTAGTTGTGGGGCTGGCCGTTCCGCCACACCTCTCCATGCAATCTCTTCCCGTGGCTCATATGTCTATCACACAGAAACCAATTAAGATGTCCAGACTCTGTACAGGCTCTGGGGTTGTAGTGGTCAGCAAAACGCCTGTGTTCCCTGCCTGCACAGGGCTTAAGCATTGAGGGGGGGAGGTATTAAGAAGCCAGTCCTCACACAGGTCAACAGACTACACTGAGATGTGTGCCATAGAAGGAGAGGAAAGGATGCTCCGAAGGCAACAATGCATTTAAAACCTTAAATTCCATTTACAACAGCACCCCAACATTTCAGGAATAAATCTAAGAAAAGACATTCCTTCAATCTAAGAAATTAGATTCCTTCTAATTTCTACTATCTTCTGGTTTCACTTGGGATGATAGGTGCCCCGGTGGCATAGTGGTGATCAGTTGGGCTGCTGACCTCATGGTTGGCAGTTCAAACCCACCAGCTGCACCAAGGGAGAAAGAAGAGGCTTTCTTCTCCTATAAAGAGCTACAGTCTCAGAAACCCATAGAGACAGTTCTATCCTGTCCTAGGTTTCCGCAACACCTCTGTGTGGAAAACTACCAAGAATCACTGACAAAAATGAAAGACCTAAAGCAGTGGTCCTCAACCGTCCTCACACCGTGACCCTTTTATCCAGTTCCTCATGTGGTGGTGACCCCCAACCATCAAATTAGTTTCACTGCTACTTCATTGCTGTCATTTTGCTACTGTGATGAATCAGGCGACCCCTGTGAAAGGGTCCTTCGACTCCCCAAGGGGTTGCGACCCACAGGCGGAGAACCGCTGAAAAGACACGGAGAGATACAGCAACTTCAATCACTGGGAGGCTCAGCATTGTTACAATGCCAGACGTCTCAAATTAACCTCTCGATGGGATGCAACCCCAATAAAAACGCCAGCAAGCTTTTTGGTGTGTCTGTGGAACGAATCGGAATATTTCTGTGAAAACACAAATGACTTGGAAGAGTCTATGCAGTTTTCACAGAGTTGAAGGACTGATTGCTGTCAGTTGCTGCTGCGTTGGCTCCCTGCATGGCAAACCTGTGTCCGACAGCTGCCATTACTGCCTGGCTCCGTGCCATTTTGATGATCGAGCTGAATGCTTCTGTTAAAGTTGTGGCCACTGTGTATTTTGGGAAAGGACAATAACACAATAAAGAAGATTTCAGAGCCGAATCTGGTCCAAAGGCCCAGTGGCAGCCGAAAGTCTGGCTGATTCACTGTAAATGGATCGCCGTGCTTAGAGAGCAAGGAGGAAAGAGGGTCATATGAGCTAAGGCTAGAAGTTAGCAATCTTGAGGGCTCATCTGCCAGTACTTCAAGATTTCAAGTCTCTATAAACTACAGGCATCAAGATGAGGTGGAAATGGTGATGGAGTGGAGGAAGGTGGGGGGAGAGACAGAGCGACTCCTAGAATAGAGAGAGCCAAGAAATAGCCCCCCTGCCCCTGCCACACACACATATGCACAATTTTTTAAAGACAATGCAAATTTTAAAATGAAAGAAATAGGCCCAAACTTAAAACCAAGCTCACTGCTACTGAATTGGTTCTAATTCATAGCAACCCCATAGGACAGAGTAGAACTGTCCCTAGGGATTTCCGAGACTAGAACATTTTACAGGAGCAGCAAGCTTCTTCTTTCTCCCAAGGAGCAGCTGGTGGTTTCGAACCACTGTCCAATGTGTAGCCCAGTCCCACCACCAGGACTACGCAGAAACTGGCCCATTCACATATAACCAGTTGAATTTCTGTAAAGGTGCCAAAACAATCCAAGAATAAAGGGACATGTTTTTTAAAAAAATGGTAATGTAACTCTTGAATTGCTCCATGATGAAATAAAAGGATATCGATTATTTGGCACATCTCCAAGAGAGGAAAACTATGAAAGGCCAGGCAAAGACCCCAGGAGAATCTGCTTGTAAACTGGGCAACATTGTTGCAGGACATGAAAACACAATCCAGAAGAAAGTGATGTCAGGCTTTACCAACACATGAAACTTTTGTTCATCAACAAACCTTTTAAGAAATGGGAAGAGAAGTCACAGGAAGATATAATATTCAGAATATAATAAAGGACTATTTTTTGAACTCAAAAAGGGGAAGGCACTCATATTTTTAAAAACACGGGCAAAACCTCAGACAGGGTGCACTGGGAAGTGGATTACCGCAGATAAAGTGAGGCCACAATTTAGCATATGGTCAGTTGTTTTTCCTTTTGACCCACTTTGGATTCCTTCTAATTTCTACTATCTTCTGGTTTCACTTGGGATGATAGGTGCCCCGGTGGCATAGTGGTGATGAGTTGGGCTGCTGACCTCATGGTTGGCAGTTCAAACCCACCAGCTGCACCAAGGGAGAAAGAAGAGGCTTTCTTTTCCTATAAAGAGCTACAGTCTCGGAAACCCACAAAGGCAGTTCTATCCTGTCCTAGAGTTGGAATTGACTGGGTGGCAATGAGTTTGATTTTATTCAGTTTTCACTTGGATTGATGTCTTTCTGTGCTTTAGATTCTTGTCATTCTTGGTCATTCTTGGGTTTTTTACATGATTTGCTTTAGGTGAAATCCAGGATAGATGAATCTATACAGACAGTAAGCAGATTGGTAGTTTCTTAGGGTTAGGACAAGGGAGGTGGAGGGTTCTGGGGGGTGGATAATAATGGGGACAAGAATAAAGTGTCCTAGAATTGAAGGTGGTGTGAGCACACAGCTCTTTTTATAAAACATTTCATTGTATTGTAAGGTACGTGAATTATATGTCAATAGGATTGCTAATAAAGAAAGACAACATTTCTTTGCACTACAACAATAAATAAAGAAAACGAATGATTGGGAAAATGCATCGTCTTCTCACTTACTGACTCACTAAGGTTCTCCCCTCACCAAAATGGGCAAAGCAGACACTTCGTGAAAGAAAAGATACAAATGACAATGAGGACATGGGGAAAAAATGTTCAATTACGATAGTCATCAGGGAGATATGGATTTCCAACGGCATACCTGCTAACAGTCAAGAGTCACAAATACCAAGAATTGGTAAGGAGATGCCGTCACTGGAATTGTCATCATTGCTAGTGGGAATACGAAACGAGATCGCCACGTTGGAAAACGGGCTGCTTCTTTAAATTTTTTGAAAAATAATAATTCACTAAACAACTCAGCCTAGGTAGTTGCCAAGATACTGGAGAATATGTATTCATGCAAAGACCTAAACATGACTGCTCCTAGACATTCTGTCCACTACAACCCCAAATGCCAGAAAAGCAAGAAGCCATTGTCCAGCTAGGGGAGGATGGATTAAGGGGATCTGGACTATCATTAAGGGGAAACCTTGCCAACAGTGGAAAAGATGCCAAGAGAACATAGAGTGGAATCCAGAAGGTCAGGGAGGGATTTCTTAAGGGTGAAAGTGGATGTCTTAAATAGGAATTAGTGGAGGAGATTGGAGAGGGTGATTAAAAAATAAAGAGGATTTCAGGCAGAGTCTGGTCCAAAAGCCACGTGGGAGAAGGACCCATGGCTGATCGCGAAAAGAAAGGCAGCCTGACTTAGAGAGCAAGGAGGGAGAAAGGTGATGGGAGCTGTGACAGGGCCATCATCCCTGCTAACTTGAGTGAAGGGGTGGAGTCTAGCCTGTCAATCAGATCAGAGCCAATGATGTCTCTGTGTGGGCGTGGCCTCCCGAGGAGTCTGGGAACTCCTGTCTTTCTCCCCGGAGGCAGGCACACTCTCTGCTCGATGTTCTTGTTGAAAAGCCACATGGAGACACACTAATGGAGTCAGAGCCCTGAAGCTGGAGGAGCCACGTGGAGACCCAGGTCAGTGCTGAGATGCTTCTTCTGCCACTGGATCTACCAGACTTTCCATTCACTGGCCTGTGATCTTCCTGCATCCGGCATCGTTGAATGGCTCTGTGAGTCTAAAGAGGAATTTATGGACTAGTATTGGACATATGGGCTAACATCAGACTTATGGACAATTTTTCCACTACTAACTACTACTGAGCTGGGATGTTTCTTAATATACAATTGCTCTTTGATATAAAGTTCTCTGTTACACAGATGTGGTGTCTACGAGTTTGTTTCTCTAGTCTACTCAAACTAACACAGGAGCTAAGGCTACAAGTTAGTAAAGGCAATGCTAGGCAAGACTTGATAGGTTTTGTGGAGGATTTTTATATTTATCCTAAAAGCAATGGCAAAGAGTTGCAGTCTCAGACACCCACAGGGGCAGTTCTGCCCTGTCCTATAGGATCACTATGAGTTGGCATCAATGGCAGTGAGTTTTGAGTTTTTATCCTCAAGGCAATGAAAAATTTCGGAAAGAGTTTTGGGCAAGAGGATGGCATAATTGATTGACAGTTTAAAAATGATCCCACCAACTACAGTATGGAGTTCCCGTGTGGCCCCAACAGTTCACTTGTTCACTGCTAACAGGTTGGAGGTTCAAGTCCACCTAGAGGTGCCTCAGAAGAAGAGCCTGGCTATCTACTTCTAAAAACAGCCACTAAAGGCCCTGGGGAGCATAGTTCCTCCATCACAAGTGGGGTCACCATGAGTTGGGCTCATTATGATGGCAACGGGCATGGAGAATTGTCACCGAGTGAGGGGCCAGGCATGTCCTCTGTCAAAATCCCGGCAGGAGACCCCGTGGCTTTCGCTGACATGGGTTGATGGCGATGGAGCGAGATGGGTGGATTCAGTGAGGGCTTGGGCACATAATGGGTTGCATTCTTAGGGTACGAACAAGAACAGTATTTCAATAGACTCCAAGGCTTTGTCTCAGAGGTAGGATGGGAAGCTCTCCTATTCATGAAGATAGGGAACTTTGGAAGAAGGTCACATTTGGTGGAAAAGGTCTGAGGTCAGCTCTGGAGAGACTGAGTTTGAGGTGCCCAAGGGGTCTCTCTAAATAGCAGTGTCTACTCAGTTGGGCCTAACAACACAACAATGGCTGCTGGCACTTAACAACAGCCAGTTGGCCATATGGACTGAAAGCTCATGGCCAGCTAGGCTAGAGATACAAGATTGGGTAGTAGAAAGACGGCCAGAAAAAAGCTGCTGTCGAAATAAACGCAATAGACTAAGGAGAAAGGTTAGGATGAGAACAGGAAAGAACCTAGTTATTCTTCTATTGCATCGAGTCAATTCCAACCCAGGGCAGCAGAGTGAAACTAGTCCTGCGGGGTTTCCGGACTGATTTGTTGGGAAGCAAATCATCAGGCCTGTCTTCTGAGGTGCCTGTCTCCGGTAACTGTCGACCTCTTGGCTGGTAGACGAATGCTTCACTGATTCTTTGCACCACTTGGAAACTCCCAACGTGCACCCCTTTACTCCAGTCCTGAAAGCAGTGTTTCCCAGAATGGGCATCATCACCCCCAGGTGGTGCTGGAATGATCCCGGGATCATGAATTACAGCACACAAGTTTTCATTACCAGAGAGGTGCTGAGTCTTTATTTTTCTTCCCAGAAAAGGGGTGGTAAGCCAAATCAGTTTAGGAACGCAGGATTCCAAGGGAAAAGTAAGCCAGGGAAGGGAATTAAGAAGTGACCCAAGAAAAGGAAAGTGACAGAGGGGGACAGCATAGCAGAGGTCCAGGAAAGAGGCTGTTTCATGAAGTTTGGTGGAGAAAGTATGTTGGATACCAATCAATTTTTCCACTACTAACATTAGGAAGAGGGGCTGGGAATGAGGCTGGAACCCAGATGGCAATGAACAAAAGAGTGATTGAGAAATCAAGAAGCAGAGAAAGTGATTCAATGGGAGAAGCTTTAAAAACGTGGTGGGAAAACTCTATTACCTTTCAACTCCACCGTTCCATCAACTTTCAATAATCGGTTCGACTTCCTGGATGACATGGATGAGGGTAGAAAACTCAAATTAGAGGAGATTATGGACGATCCCACTTATGTGAAAACTTACCCCTTTGGATGTCCTTGTCCTGTGGTGTCATAAAATAGCAAAGCCCGCCTTCGCATTCCCCTCCAGACGTCAGGAGGACTCTGACTGAGGACTTTGACTGCGGACTTTGACTTTGACTGAGGACTTTGACTTTGACTGAGGACTTTGACTCTGACTGAGGACTTTGACTCTGACTGCGGACTTTGACTGAGGACTTTGACTCTGACTGAGGACTTTGACTTTGACTGAGGACTTTGACTCTGACTGAGGACTTTGACTGAGGACTTTGACTCTGACTGAGGACTTTGACTCTGACTGAGGACTTTGACTCTGACTGAGGACTTTGACTTTGACTGAGGACTTTGACTCTGACTGAGGACTTTGACTCTGACTGAGGACTTTGACTTTGACTGAGGACTTTGACTCTGAGTGAGGACTTTGACTTTGACTGCGGACTTTGACTTTGACTGCAGACTTTGACTCTGACTGAGGACTTTGACTCTGACTGAGGACTTTGACTGAGGACTTTGACTCTGACTGCGGACTTTGACTCTGACTGAGGACTTTGACTTTGACTGAGGACTTTGACTCTGACTGAGGACTTTGACTGAGGACTTTGACTCTGACTGAGGACTTTGACTCTGACTGAGGACTTTGACTCTGACTGAGGACTTTGACTGAGGACTTTGACTCTGACTGAGGACTTTGACTGAGGACTTTGACTCTGACTGAGGACTTTGACTTTGACTGAGGACTTTGACTCTGAGTGAGGACTTTGACTTTGACTGCGGACTTTGACTTTGACTGCAGACTTTGACTCTGACTGAGGACTTTGACTCTGACTGAGGACTTTGACTCTGACTGAGGACTTTGACTGAGGACTTTGACTCTGACTGAGGACTTTGACTCTGACTGAGGACTTTGACTCTGACTGAGGACTTTGACTCTGAGTGAGGACTTTGACTCTGACTGAGGACTTTGACTCTGACTGAGGACTTTGACTTTGACTGAGGACTTTGACTCTGAGTGAGGACTTTGACTTTGACTGCAGACTTTGACTCTGACTGAGGACTTTGACTCTGACTGAGGACTTTGACTCTGACTGAGGACTTTGACTGAGGACTTTGACTCTGACTGAGGACTTTGACTCTGACTGAGGACTTTGACTCTGACTGAGGACTTTGACTGAGGACTTTGACTCTGACTGAGGACTTTGACTCTGACTGAGGACTTTGACTCTGACTGAGGACTTTGACTTTGACTGAGGACTTTGACTCTGACTGAGGACTTTGACTGAGGACTTTGACTCTGACTGAGGACTTTGACTCTGACTGAGGACTTTGACTTTGACTGAGGACTTTGACTCTGACTGAGGACTTTGACTGAGGACTTTGACTCTGACTGAGGACTTTGACTTTGACTGAGGACTTTGACTCTGAGTGAGGACTTTGACTTTGACTGCGGACTTTGACTTTGACTGCGGACTTTGACTCTGACTGAGGACTTTGACTCTGACTGAGGACTTTGACTGAGGACTTTGACTCTGACTGAGGACTTTGACTCTGACTGAGGACTTTGACTCTGACTGAGGACTTTGACTCTGACTGAGGACTTTGACTTTGACTGCAGACTTTGACTCTGACTGAGGACTTTGACTCTGACTGAGGCACACAGGTGACACATACAATGACAGAAGGCACAGGGTGAAGGAAGAGAAGCAGGCAGGGACGCTAGCAGTGGTGCCACACGTCCACACTTTTCTTCTAGTACATTTTCAATTTGCGATGAAATTTGGAATCCCACGACTACTTCAATATATTTTTTAAAAAACCACAAAAGCAAAATAGCACACATTAAATGGTTAGGAAGCCACAGAAGGGCTTCCTCCTTCCTTTCCCTTTCTTATGGAATGTGCACTGGGAGGGATGACCAACCAAACAAGCTGGTTTTAAGGAACTAGAACTCCTGGGCTCCCAAGGACAGTGCAGCTGAAGAGAAAGAGCAGTTGAGTATCCAGAGACCTGGACCCTAGGCTTCTGGGACACAGGAAACAAGGACTCCAAGATGGACTGTGCCAACACATAAACACACAGGAGCTGATCTTTCTGAGAAAAAGAATGATTTTGTGAGCAACCATCAGGCAAAGAGAGATCCCTTCCCCTACGTTGAGATGGAAACATGTCCTGACAGGTGCACGAGCGTCTTTGATAGAAGGACTCTGAGAAACTTCGAGGGTTACTATGCTCACTGTACCTTCACCTATCAGGTGGGGGTAGGGTGGGGAGGGGAGCAGGGGGCACACCGTGAGAAAAGAGTAGGTGTGGTTCATTAGTGAAGCTCAGGGCCTGCGGGGAGGAGTGAAGGAGGGCACCTGAGCACCCCTACAAAGAGGCAGACACATCAGATCTTTTTAATCCCTGACACTTTCACAAGTAAACTAGCCCGCCAGTACCCTCAAGTCTGAATCCTTTAGGAAGTGGCACACTCTTTGGGAGGGTGTCCACCCGGCTTGAAAGAAGGGACCACTTTTGCGTCTCAGCTCTGGGTGCTAAGCATTGACCTGGTTGTCATGTGCCATTCAATCCCAACAGGCATCCTGGTCTCTAAGTCTTACTATTTTTATTCGACTGAGCACACACACACACACACACATACACACACACATGCACACACACACGCACACACACGAAAAAAACAGAAGTTCCCTTGCAACTATTTTTAAAAAATAAAATAAAAGAGAAGTTCAGAAAATCTGCCCTAAAATCATACAGCACATCAGTGAAGGGACAGGGATTTGAACTCAAGCCCGCGAGACACTAAATCTCAGGCTATTTCTATCGTAACGCGCTGCAGACTGGGAGAAATGAATCTGTTTCCACTGAGAGGTCAGAATAAACCTATTGGATGATGGGGGGCAGTGGGAGACAGAGAACAGCATGTCAAGGGGGGTAGAAAAGAAACTGTGTAGAAAGTGTAGAAAAGAGAGGAGAAGATACTTGGGAAAGGGGGTGGGGGGATGCCTGAGCTTATTATTTTTCTTTAATTCCGATATTAGGGGCAGGAAACTCTGGGTTTGGAAGTCAGGGTGACAAGATCTAGGGCAGAATGAAGAAGCAAGGGCTCTTGGCTTTGGGTTTGCGAGGAGATAGTGGTCAGTGACTGACCTTCCTCTCTGGTCATGTGACTCGTGTCGGTATAAAAGCTGTCTGTCAGTCAGGCTCCCTACAATTTTCTCCTCTGTGTAATGAGCGGTAGGGGCTACAGTCCTACCTGTCTTCCCAGAAGCCGACAGACTTTCCTTCAGGACTAAGCCCCAGAAGCCATCTCTCCGGACCCACGACCAGACAAGGCAGATAGCGTAGTGCCGAAGCTCTGGGAAGTGATGGCAGAATCGGAATCGAAGGGGTAGGTGTTGGTATTGGGGTGGGGAACCTGGAGGAAGTCTGTTGAAGTGGAAATGTAAGGATCACAGCCAGAGATGCGGAGCCAGGAGCCCGGATGGATGGGAGCAGGCAAACATGGACAGGCAGTGGAAAGGGGCGGGAGATGATAGAGGGGCAAGATCGTGTAGGGGGCCTGAGGCCAAGTAGAAAAGGAGTCACTCCATTAAGAAGTTCAAGTTCAAGAGTCAGGACCACCACCGCAGGTCCCGGTTCTGAGAGTTCTCTAAAGTGTTTCGGAGCCGAGCCCAGGAGGATAGTGCTGGTTCACCCTCCCTCCTCCTCTGCCCCTTTCTGAAGCTTCCCTTTTCAGCAGCGTCCCAGAGTTGGGGGTGGGACAGCAGTGGTGGAGGGGGGTGGCGATTCGGTGTTCTGCAAAATGGGGAGGTGCAGGGGTGGAGGTGGGCAGGGAGCTTGAGGCCGGGAGGTAGGGCTGGGGCTCTGGGCACCTCATTCTGGAGAGAAGAGGCAGAAGGGAGCCCAGTCCCCAGATTCTCCCAGGCCTGGTTCAACCGAGTCACCCTCCATCTCTGTCTCAGGTGTGATGATGTCCCGCCTACAGGTCTCTGCCCCCACAAAGAGGATTTAGTCCAGTTAGGAAACCGGATAAAGCAGGGACTTCCTGCCCTTGGGAGGGGGGAGGGGACAGGTTGAAGAAGCCTGGCAGGGAGGGAGGGAGGGTGTGTTAGTGTGTGTGTGTGTGTGTGTGTGTGTGTGTGTGTGTGTGTGTATGTGTGTTAGTGGGTGGGTGTGGGGGGGGCTTGGGAAGGTAGAGGTTGGTCTCCCCCAGAAACGCATGACAGCAAACATAATAACTCCTGCTTAATACCCCACTCGAGGCAAAGTCAATAATTGCTCTGGGCAGGTGGTGGGAGTAAACCGTGAGGCACGAAGCAGCCTTGACCTGGGAAGGGGGCCCTGCCTGGGAGCAGGAGGCGGCCGGGAGGACCCCTGACTGTGTTTTCCTAACTCTTCCAGAATGAACTCCTTAACCTTGCACAGCTCCTTGATCTTGGCAGCCTACCTCTTCATCTTCCTCACGGGTCTCCCGGCCAACCTCCTGGCCCTGCGGGCCTTCGTGGGGCGGGTCCGGCAGCCCCACCCGGCGCCGGTGCACATCCTGCTCCTCAGCCTGACGCTTGCAGACCTGCTGCTGCTGCTGCTGCTGCCCTTCAAGATAATGGAGGCGGCGAACAACTTCCAGTGGCGGCTGCCCCAGATCGCGTGCGCGCTCACGGCCTTCGGCTTCTACAGCAGCATCTACTGCAGCACCTGGCTCCTGGCGGGCATCAGCATCGAGCGCTACCTGGGGGTGGCCTTCCCTGTGCAGTACAAGCTCTCCCGCCGGCCCCTCTACGGCGTGATCGCCGCGCTCATCGCCTGGGTCATGTCCTTCGGTCACTGCACCATTGTCATCATCGTTCAGTACCTGAACACCACCACGCCGGCCGCCAACGGGAGCGCGTTCGTCTGCTATGACAACTTCAACGAAGGGCAGCGGAGCGTGGTGCTCCCCGTACGCCTGGAGCTGTGCCTGGTGCTCTTCTTCATCCCCATGGTGGTGACCATCTTCTGCTACTGGCGCTTCGTGTGGATCATGCTCACCCAGCCCCACGTGGGGACCCAGAGGCGACGGCGAGCCGTGGGGCTGGCCGTGGTGACGCTGCTCAATTTCCTGGTGTGCTTCGGGCCTTACAACGTCTCCCACCTGGTGGGCTATCACACGGGCAAGAGCCCCAAGTGGCGCATAGAAGCCGTGCTCTTCAGCTCCCTCAACGCCACGCTGGACCCCCTGCTCTTCTACTTCTCCTCCTCCGTGGTGCGCAGGGCCTTCGGCCACGGGCTGCAGATGCTGCGCAAACGGGGCTCGGCCCTGTTCGGTTGCGGCGGACAAGAGGCGGCACCGGGGACCAGTGCGGACAGGAGCGCAAACCAAACTGAGGGTGCGGCGAGTTCGGACTTCACCACAGACTCGTGATCACCCCACCCCGCCCCACCTCCGGGCCTACAGGGGCTCCCCCGGGGGGCACGGGGATTGGTTCTCTACAGGCGGAGCAGGCTGGGAGAGGGCGCAGCGCCAGGGTTCTTGGAATCCTTCGACCCACTCCACCACTGGGCCTCGCTTGTCAGAACGCTTTGTATACACCTCTCTCACCAACTCGGGATCCGCTCCTGACGGACTGTCCCTCCCCAGGGGGCCCTGGCTCAGTGACTAACGAAGGAGTGGCCGGACATCACAAGCTCCTGCAGACCAGGGGTCGGGAAGCAAGGTGGCTAGCAGGATTCGCTCCTGTGGGACAAAGTCCTACCACAGCTAGGTGGTGATGCTGGCAATAAATCAACAGGAAGGAGGTGGAGCAGAAAGACTAAAGGAAGTCAAAGAAGACGCAGAAAGGTCTGCGCAATGGCTCCCAGGAGGGAAGGCCAGGGGCCTGAGACCGCTGATGGATGGGGCTTGCACTGTCTCCCTGGGACCTGCGGCTTTGAGTGTGTGCTCCAAGCCTGTATCTCATCTTCCCCATTAAACTGGGAGCTGGCGGAGGTCTGGGTCTTGTCTTTTTTCTTCCAGGGTGCCCCATACCGGGCCAGTCACTCACCAGTCAGAGGCTGACACTGACCACCGACCAAGGCCCACTGCCATCCTGTCCGGCCCTCCAGGGCAGAGTAGCACTGCTTGTCGGGTTGCCCTGACTATGAAATTCTCTGGGGGCAGAGCCTCAACTTTCTCCCTTGGAGCCACCGGTGGGTCTGAACCACGGAGCTTGCCGTTAGCAGCCCAGGGCCTACCTCCCTGTGCCCCCAGGACTCTTTGTGACCCTGGGCCGCACAGGAAACAACCATGACGGAAGGGATTATAAAACGCTGAAGCCAGCTAGCTGTAATTCTTGGAAAGTGTTCGGTCTATCACCGGGGCTCAAAATGTTTTATCCCCCGCCCCTGCCCAGAAATCTACAGAGTCCCCCTATCATCCACTAAGTCAACTGGATCAACAATGCTTCCTGTCCTTCGGTCACCTGCTGTGTGTCCTCTCTTCTTTGCCAGTCTGCCCTGCCTAACTCACTTCTTCCCCAGAAACACCCCTCCCATGGACTGAGTTTACTGGTTCCCCAGCCCCTCCTAGCCTGTGGTTCGTAATCCTGGCTACTGTCAGAACACAGGGAGGTATGGAAAGCGAGGAGATACCACCTCCGGGTCCCTGGGGCTGGACACAGTGGGCTGGTGCCTCCCAAGTGATTGCAATGGACAGCTGGAATCAGAAATCCCTGCCCCAGTTCAGAGGCCTGTCTGTCCAAGAAACTCTCCAGAGAGCCCTTTCTGGGTTCATGCTTCTGCCCTCATGTCAAGAGCCCCCCATCTCCTGCTCACTTACAAAATCCCACCCAATCTAGAGTTCATGTTCTCTCTTTGCTTTCCCCAAAACTTGAGCACTAGGCAGCTGGCAACAGAGACCACAGCTTGTGGGCAGAGCGGGCCTCGAGCAGGCCACAATCCTCTAGTCTCTGTTTCCAAGCCATGCGACTGGGGATCACGAAATACATCTAAAGAAACAGAAAATAAACCTAGTTCGTAAAAAAAAAATGTTAAGGATGGCAGCCATTCATTTGGGAGCCAACTATAATGGGATGAGGGAGGCCTGGTTTGACAGTAATAGCGAAGAAACAAGAATGGGATTTTTCAGTTCACTGTACTATGAGTTCATGGTGTATTATAGCCCTCCTCCCCCCCCCCCCCAACAAAACAAAGCAAATCTGGTTTTGGATGAATTAGCAGAAACGATGATGTCAAAACAGATTGATGAGAATCCCACACCATTTAGATCTAATCAGAAGCATGTTCTATGCTGACCAATATATGAGGGGGTACCCCCGCAAAATGGGTTTTTTTTTCAAAGCTATGTTTTTAAAGGTTTGGTTTTTTTTGTTTTGTTTTGTTTTTTTTTTACAAAATAACCGTATCACCTTCAAAGCACTCTTCATTACACTTAATCCGTTTGTTAAATCTGTGATTCCATTCTTGGAAACATTTTTCAAACTCTTCTGTTTGTTTGGATGGCTGACAGCACCTCCCTCGTTTTTTTTCTTCGCCTCTTCTAAGTCATCAAAGTGCTGTCCTTTCGTGTCCCTCTTCATTCATGGAAACAAAAAGAAGTCACATGGAGCAAGGTCAGGTGAGTAAGGTGCATGGGGGGAGAGAGGCATGGTGGTTTGTGCAAAAACTGGTGCACTGAGATGACTTCATGAGCAGGTGCATTGTCATGGTAGCAAAATCAGTCCCCCGTCTGCCACAAACCAGTCCTTTTTTGTCACACACTGTTAAGTAATCTTTTCAGAACCTCTAAATAGAAAGCTTGATTAACAGTCCAACCTGGTGGAGCGAACTCCAAATGCTCTATGAGTTGACATTTTCATCCTTTCCAGAAGTTATCAGACATCCAGAAAAAGGTTTGTTATAAATTTCGCCTTTTTTGAAACAAGAAAACCACTCATACACTTGAGTTTTCCCCACAGCACTGTCCTTGTCAGCTGTGTTCAACATCACAAGTTTCTGCGGCATTTTTTCCTGAGCAGGAAACAAATTTCACAGCCGCACATTATTCTCTTAAACTGGCCATCACAAAAAACAAGGTTCAAGTGAAACAGCTTTTGTGGAAAAAAAAAATTTCACTGAGACTAGAGAGAACCTTCTCAGGCGATGCCACTGGGTGCACTAACTCAAAGTGAGTTAATCGATGCTTGTCTAGTGGGGAAAATGCGTGCTACGAAAGCTCTGCTCAGCCAGCACAATTCTGGATTTTAGGGGGTGTCCCCTCACATTTTAAAGGACACGAACTCAGGGAATTGAGACAAATTAACCAAAATATTTTGGAGACGAAACACTGCATGATAGCAATGACAATAATCACTGTGATCAAGTGAATTCTGACTCATCATGACCCTAGAGGACAGGGTGGAATTGTCCCTATGGGTTTCTGAGACTAACTCTTGACAGGAGTAGAAAGCAAGCCGCATCTTTCCCTTGAAGAGCAGCTGGTGGCTTCAAACTACTGGCCTTGTGGTGAGTAGCCCAGCACATGACCACTACACCACCAGGGCTCCTAATAGAGCTGATCAAATGCCTATGTCAGTTATGGATTTGAATCCAGGTTTTCCTGACTCCACGTGGCTGCTTTTTTTTTTTTTTTTTTTACACAGACACATGAGAAGCAAGCTAGGGAATGCTGGAAGATTTTTATGGGAATTTGGTGAAAGAACAAGAACCATGATAGAATGAAGCAGGGAGATAGACGTCAACAGTTAAAATCAAACTCGCTGTCAGTAAGTCTAGTCCAAGACAGAGAACCCCAATAGAGTGCTTCCAGGATGGTGAAGCTTTCAGAGTGGACAGGAGGTCCTTCTCCTTCAGAGCAGGTGGTGGGTTTGAACTGCTGAACTTGCTGTTAGCAGTCCAATGGCTAACCCACATCACCACCGGGGCTCCTTCTCTAACAGGTAGGACTGTCTGCAATTGAACTGATTGTTATATGTTTACTCAGGAGGGGGCTTCAAAAAGTTCTCAGAAGAATTCCATCATCTTTTTAATTTTTTCCATGAGCCCTGGTGGCACAGTGGGTTACATGGTGGCTGCCAGCCTCAAGATTGGCGGTTCAAAGCACCAGCGGGCAATACGGGAGAATGCTGAGGCTGCCTGCTGCTGTGGACAGTTACAGGCACAGAACCCATAAGGGCAGTTCTACTCCCCATCAGGGTTGCTATGAGTCAGAATTGACTTGATGGCAAAGCGTCTGAGTTTTTGGGTTTTGAGGGTTTTTGTTTTTTTTTTTAAAGAATGTTCAAGTAGAAAATTAAACATCCCACCAGGAACTATATATCTTACAGATCGATAGATTGATTTGGCAGAGGATATTTTTACATATATAATTATATGGGCTGCAAATATATCCATGTACAAGCATGTGACAACATTATGAAAATTTCTTGGCCATAACCAAATACCTCACCCTCAAGTTCCTATGAACCACTAGGTCTGGGCTCAGACCACAGCCTCAGGAGATAGCATGGTCAAGTAACATAACATAGCCCACAAAGAAAATTCCTACA
This sequence comes from Tenrec ecaudatus, assembly GCF_050624435.1. NCBI lineage: Eukaryota > Metazoa > Chordata > Mammalia > Afrosoricida > Tenrecidae > Tenrec > Tenrec ecaudatus. Next base: position 21,356,039 of record NC_134547.1, read on the forward strand.
TCCTTCTATGACGAGTAGTGACTGGGTCTTAAAAGCTGGTTCCCGACTGTGATAGTTACATAATCTGTTGTCAATTTGAGACTTAAGAGTGAAGGGGTGGAGTTTAGCCTGTCAATCAGGTTGTGACGACCTCATTTGGAGGCGCTAAGGAGATAACTAGCTGGAGGAGGGACACACACTCACTCCCTGTGAGACATTCCTGTTGAGAAGACACATGAAGCTTCGCTAGAGCCCTGAGCTAGAGGAACCACATGGAGACCCCTGCCAGCGCTGAGATGCTTCCACTGCCACTGGATCCATAAGACTTTCCACCCACTGGCTTGTGATCTTCCTGCATTTGGCATCATGCCTGTGTTTCATGAGTCTGAAGAGGACTTTATAGATTGGTATCGAACCTATGGGCTAATATTGGACTTATCGACTTATGAACTGGGCTAGGATGTTTTCTCAATATTCAACTGTTCTTGTGTACAAAGCTCTTTCTTATACACATATGAATGTCTATGAATGTTGTTTCTCTAGTCTACAGACTCACACACCAACCATCAAGATGCAAAAGAGAGTGAAGAAAGTCAAAGATGAGTAGAAACAATGGCTCCAAAGGATGAATGGATCATGTGAACCTCAGCCTCCACCACCCTGAGACCAGACCAGGTGGTGCCTTTCTACCACCACCACTGAATGCCCTGATTGGGGTCACAGCAGGAGCTCCTGGGTAGAGGGGGAGAAAGATGTGGAACAAAACTCAAAATCACTAACAAAGCCAGTTCACTAGTCTGATAGAGGCTAATAGAGCCTCCAAGACTATGGCCCTTAAGATGAAAAGAAAAAAAGGGGGTGGGGTGGGGCGGGGGAATCTCCATAGTAAGACTTTTAAAAAATTGTTCATCTGATGAGGGCTGAACCTGTTACCGAACCCTTCTAACTCTGAGGTTTTCAGATTCTTTAGCGTCATGGGTGACCTTGTAAAGCAAAGAAGTCCCACATTGAAGAAATCATCTTTCTTTTCAAGGGGTTATAAGAACATCACTGGGGCCTGGTGTGAGGCTCTCAAGTGAAGTTTTAGTTACTTACTTACAAGTACCTTACCTTCATCACTTGATGATTCATTGGTTCAACAAGTATACATCGATTGTTTGACCACTGATTGTAGTCCTCTTTCCTAGGGACTAGAGATATGGAATATATAGGAGACATGGTAGCTGTCCTCTTGGGGCTTTCATTCCAGTGGAAGAAAATAAAAAAGATTGTTTTAGAGCAGAGCAAAGGAACTAAAGCAGGTTTATGAGAAAAAGTAGAATGAGAGGTGGAAGGCGTTGAGAACACGCTCCTGAGTCCATGATAGTCAGCTGACAGCTGAATCATGAAACTGAGTTGGTCACAAACTGGTCCATGGGGAGAGCATTCTGGAAATGGGAACTGTGGATGCCAAAGACATACAAAGGGATCTAACCCTAGCCTCCCCATGCCAAAAGGACAGGCAGTGTCCAGACAGGTCAATTTGGGACTAGAAAATGGTCAACAGTTGTCAGCAGGTATCCACTCATGTGGAGGGTTTGGTGAACTCTAGAGTGTTGGCCACCTGCTCTAAGAATCAGTAGGCTCTGAGATGGGCCCCAACAGCTTCTATTTCTAACAAGTTCCCAGGTAAAGCTGATGCTGCTGGTTCAAGGACTATATTTTGAGAACCACTGAGGATCGAGGAAAGAGGGATAGAAGGAGGTCTCAGACCCGTTGCCATTGAGTTGATTCTGACTCACAGACACCCTTCCAGGCAGAGTAGATCTGCCACCACAGGGTCTTTAAGACTATCAGTCTTTATAGAAGTGTGCTGCCACGGCTGTCTCCCACAGAGCATCTGGTGGGTTTGAACTGCCGACCTATTGGCTAGCCATGGAGTGCTTAACCGCTTATGTTATCGTGGCTCCTTCTCCAGCTACAACCAGATCATGTAAAGTCTCCTGAGTCACAGAAAAAGAGCTCAGGTGTATTCTAAGGTCCTCTAAATGTCCTTCTAGGATTTTAAGCAAAAAGAAAAAGTGGCATGATTTCATTTTCCTGTTACCAGGCTCGCTCTGGCAACTGTGCCTCCCGCAGAAGGGAGATGGTTGTTAGGATAAAGGAGATTATGTGCCTGACAGAGTTAAGGAAAGAAAACACAGAGAGAACTATGCAAATACACCGCCTTTTCATTAGACCAGTCATTCCCGGGAAGTAGAAACTGTTTCCTCATTCATTTAAATCCGTGAGCCAGGAGCCAAAGAGCCTTACACCTGCTTGGACCTACTTGAGAAAGAGATGGCCACAGGAGTGTGCCGAAGGACATCTCAAAACTACCTCTTCCATGTGCTTGGAATGAGGGCAATGGGAGCAGGGAAGGCCTTGCTAGGTAATGACTGTTAATGTCTCTAGTCTGCATACCTCCACCACCAACATGTTTCATCCAGGTGAAGGCAGCAAAGGTAAGGTTGGCAAGAGAGGCCGATAATCAGCTCTTACAAGACAGCATGAACCAACTCTAGCACATTATTTGGATACACCTCACAGAGGTGTATTTATATACAAATGGCGCAGGCGCCCTAGTTGAGGCATCCTGGAGGGTTGCAATCCACATGGTCAGCAGTTTGAAACCACCAGCAGCTCCAAGAGTTAAAGCCAGGGCTTTCAATTCCCATAAAGAGTTCCAGGCTCAGAAACCCACAGTGGGTGGCTATGTGTCCGCATTGACTCAATGGCAGTGAATTTGAGAAGATGCTATCTTTCCTGGGCTTCCTCTAGTCTAGGGCTCTTGGGCAGTGCTTTTGACACAATAAGCAATAGGTAAACATGGTTGGCTGGGCCTGATTAAAGAGGATCTTGGTAGCTGGCTAGATTGCTGGGCTCCTCTGGATCCCATGTCCTGCACCAGGCTTACAGATGTGTACACAGAAATATTAGTGCCTGGTTAATGAATAACACAGGCAGCAGCCCAGAGCCGGTAGCAGGAAGTAGTGGCAGAGGGAGTTGGCTGATCTGTGGGCCCAACCACAGGGAAAAGGGGAACCTGGCATTGACTAGTTCATTTCCCCTTTCTGGAAAGGTGCGTTACACCCTTTGATCAGAAATTCTGATATGACTCCACTTCCAGAGCTCATATGTTGTGTGGTTTGTGGCAACCACTGTGGTGTTGAGAGAGGCAGGGTTGCGGGTGGAGGGAGCCTGTGGGAGAACACATAACCGAGATCCCAACTCCTTGCCCTATATCCCCCTGCCTCTCGTCTTCAAGCCTCCATTGGTTCTCTCCCTCCTCCCTCTCTGTTTCATCCTTCTCTACTTCCTGTGGTTAGACATTGCTACCCATTTTCTCTTCGTTATTTTTCCCCAGTCATAGGAAATGAAGACATTTCTCGTGTCCAAATTGCACATTCAACTGAGAAATTGGGCCAAAGACAGCTCAGGGCTCAGAAGCTGTGGCCAGTAACCTACTTGGCAATGCTTTGAATGTCTGGTAAGGTGGAAGATGTGAGGTCAAGTGTGGGGCGGGAGGGAGAAGGAGGAGCCAAGAGCCAACAGGGCAAACTCAGGTCACCACCTAGCTCTCTGTAAGCAACTAGCCACAGCTCACTTGAAAGGGTCAGTCAAAAAGAGTGACCACTGGGTTTCCATTTCATACATGCATGGGCTTATTCTAAACAAAATGTGTTCAAACATGTCTCTGAGATGAGTAGATGGGTACAGATAAGTTTTCTTGTTTGGGACACATTAGGGTGCTTACCAACAAAAGCCTTCCAAACTCACTACCATCAAGTCCATTCCTGATGCCTGATACCCGATCCTATCAACGCATGTGATCATCCAGGCTTCTTCCATGTGGTCTTTGTTGCTTCTCAGCTAGATGGCCGCTTGTTTATCTTCAAGCCTTTAAGACCTCAGACGCTATATCTTCTGATAGCCAGGCACCATCAGCTTTCTTCACCACATTTACTTATGCACCCACTTTGTCTTCGGCAATCTTGTCGGGAAGGTGAGTATCATGGAATGCCAGTTTCATAGAACAGAGTGTTCTTGCATTGAGGGAGTACTTGAGTAGAGGCCCAATGTCCATTGGCTACCTTAATACTAAACCTATAAATATATGCACATAGATCTATTTCCCCATCCTCATATAAAAATATATTTACATATGTACAAGCCAGTATTTAGACCTCTATAAATGCCCTTTGCCTCCTAGTTCTTTCCTCTATTTCCTTTGACTTTCCTCTTGTCCCACTATCATGTTCAGCCTTCATTTGGGTTTCAATAATTCTTCTTGGTTACATTGGCCTTGATCATGCCCTACCAGGCCTCCTACACCCTCTTCACCATTGATTTTGGATCACATATTGTTCCCTTGTCCCTGGGTTTGTTAACACCCACTTCCTTTCCCCCACTTCCCTATGTCCCTCAGAACCATCTGTCCTGTTGTTTTCTCCTCCAGATTGTTTAAACCACCTATCTTATCTAGATAGACCTGCAGAGATAATAATATGCACAAAAAACAAGGCAGAACAAAACCAAACAACAAAAGAAAACAACAACAACAAAACTCAATGACGAAAAAAAGAAGAGAAAAGCCTGTAAAGAGCTCAAGGTCTGTTTGCTGACTTTTAGGAGTGCCCTGGCCCCAAAGTCTATTTTTGGTATTCCCTGGGGACTTGGTTGCTCTGTTCCCCTTGCTGTTCTGTTGCATGCCCTTAGTGTTTCACCTCGGTTCGGTAGGGTCAAATCAGATGCAATTCCCTCACTGTGTCTCCAGTGTTTTCCCCCGTAGTGCTATGGGTCAGTGAGGGATGTCGTGTCTCTTAGTGGGTCCGGCCCTGTGGTCCTCTCTCGGCATTGGCTGCTCTGAGTGGGAATATCGTCCTCAGAGCTTGGTGGGCCAGGATGTGTTCCCCTCTCTCTTCCTCTCCCTTCATTTGCTCCTGTGTGCTCTGATCAGACATGTCCTTCTCCCAGAACTGTAGCTTCAGTGCTGTCCTCTGAAGTGCATTCTTCTGGGGAGAAGAGAGACTTCCCAAGTAGTTGGGATTGGGACTAGCCCCTCAGACCTCTCTACTGGTTCCCTGCTTCATGCTGGTATGCTGCATTCATGTCAGGGAGCACCGGGTTGAAGTCTGGTCCCTCTTTCCCTGTGGAGATATAACTAATACCCTCCCCTTGGGTGGGTCAGTGCCCTGTTCTCAAAGAGAATTTCATTAGGAATCCTTACCCTCGTCCATCCTACAGTCCTGGTCTTGCCCCTGCAGACTTCCTTTTGTCCCCAGATCTCAAAGAACAATGAAAAGGGACACCTTCAAAGACCCCCACACTGCCATTTGATGTGGTGTAAACTGAAGAGTGCAGAGTTCTTTAGGAAAGGGTGAAAGAGATGGGCACAATGCCTCCAAAGCATATCAATCTAAGTGAAGGATAGGAGAAACACCAGTTCCACATTTCCATTCTTTTCTTTAAGAACCATTTCTATGATTTCGTAGAATCCTTTTCATCCACTCTTTTTCCCTCAGACCCCCTGTCCCTAGATGCTACCCTCTGCTGTCTGCCTCACCTACAATCAGCCTCGGGCAGGGTGGGTGGGGGGAAGAAGGATGGGAAGGAAGCTAAGTAGGCTGCTCTAAATTTAGACATTTTGAGTAAAAACCCACGTATGTGTATCACAATCTAGAGCTGCTAAGGTTCCAAAGCAAACATGATGTCATTTGGCTTCCCCAGTCATTGATCTACAAACACAGGTGGATACCTACCTACTCTACACTTGCCAAGGATTTCACCTGGCTTTCATTCACAATCAGCGCTCATGGAAGCAGTAGCCAAGAGATCAAGCAATTCGTGGCATTCAGTAAGGTGTTGAGAAGCAAGGATGTTACTCTGAGGAAGAAAGTTTGCTTGACCCGAGCAGTGGTATTTTCAATTGTGTCATATGCATATGAAAGTTGGATGTTGAATAAGGAAAACCCAAAGAAAGCTTGATGCATTTGAACAACGGTTTTGGTGAAAAATATTGGAAGTGCCAAGGACTGCTAAAAGAACACACATTGGAAGAAGTACAGCCAGAATGCTCCTTAGAGGTCAGGACGGTGAGACTTGGTCTCACGTACTTTGGACATATTATCAAGAGAGACCAGTCTCTGGAGAAGGATATCATGCTTTGTACAGCGAAGGGGCAGCAAAGAGGAAGGCCGACGATGAGATGGACTGACACAGTGGCTGCCACAGAGCAACATGGGCAAGGAGCAGGCAGTGCTTGACTCTGTGGTACACAGGATCACTATGTGTTAGAACCGACTCAGCCACACCTGATGGTGACGATGACGCCAACAGTCCCTAGTTGAGTCCGAATGATTTGTGCTCAACTGCTAACTTAACGCTGCTGACTGGGACCCACCCCGTGGTGGTGCAGAAGAAAAGCCTGAAAATGCAGGCTTATTAAGAGTACAACATGGGAGAGGGGGAGGTGGGGGGAAGGTTGTGGTGTTAACAAACCCAGGGCCAAGGGAACAACAAGTGATCCAAATCGGTGTTGAGGAGGGTGTAGGAGGCCTGGTAGGGTGTGATCAAGGGTAATGTAACCAAGAGGAATTACTGAAACACAAATGAAAACTGAGCATGATAGTGGGACAAGAGGAAAGTCAAAGGAAATAGAGGAAAGAGCTGGGAGGCAAAGGGCATTTATAGAGGTCTAAACAAAGGCACGTACATATGTTAATATATTTATATATGAGGATGGGGAAATAGATCTATGTGCACATATTTATAAGTTTAGTATTAAGGTAGCAGAAGGACATTGGGCCTCCACTCAAGTACTCCCTCAATGCAAGAATACTTTCTTCTATTAAATTGCCATTCTATGATGCTCACCTTCCTGACACAATCCCTGAAGACACAGCGGGTGCATACGCAAATGTGGTGAAGAACGCTGATGGTGCCCGGCTATCAAAAGATATAGCATCTGGGGTCTTATAGGCTTGAAGGTAAATAAGCGGCCATCTAGCTGAGAAGCAACAAAGCCCACATGGAAGAAGCATACCAGCCTGTGTGATCACGAGGTGTCAAAGGGATCAGGTATCAGGCATCATCAGAACAAAAAATCATATCATTGTGAATGGCCGGGGGAGGCAGAGTGGAGACCCAAAGCCCACTTGTAGGCCACTGGACATCCCTTTACAGAAGGTTCTCGGGGAGGAGACGAGCCAGTTAGGGTGCGATGTAGCAACAATGAAACATACAACTTTCCTCTAGTTCTTAAAAGCTTCCTCCCTGCCCCCATCATGACCCCAATTCTACATTACAAATCTGGCTAGACCAGAGGATGTACATTGGTACAGATAGGAACTGGAAACACAAGGAATCCAGGGTGGATGATCCCTTCAGGACCAGTGGTGTGAGTGGCGATACTGGGAGGGAGGCTGGGTTGGAAAGGGGGAACTGATTACAAGGATCTACATGTGACCTTCTCCCTGAGGGACAGACAACAGAAAAGTGGGTGAAGGGAGACGACGGACAGGGCAAGATAAGACAAAAATAATAATTTCTAAATTATCAAGGGTTCATGATGGAGGGGGGAGCAGGGAGGGAGGGAAAAACATGAGGAGCTGATGCCAGGGGCTTAAGTGGAGAGCAAATGTTTTGAGACTGATGAGGGCAATGAATGTACAAATGTGCTTTCCACAACGGATGTATGTATGGATTGCAATAAGAGTTGTATGAGCCCCTAACAAAATGATTTAAAAAAACCCAAAGAGCACAACCAAGAGAGGTCTTTGGAATTGGCGTCCTCTGTAACGCATGGGGCCATCGTGAGTCAGAATCAGCTTGTCCATGAACAACAATGGCCATCCTAGGTGTGGAAGGCACAGTGAACCAGAAGGACAGAGCCCTGCGCAAGTCACAGTTCAGCGGGCAGGGCAGACAGACAGACAGACCGAAAACAAGATATGCTGAGGCGATGCCAAGTTGTGTGAAGACAGTAAAACAGTCGGAAAGGAGACAGAGTCTGAGGAGGAGGTCGGTGGTTGGTCACTAGAGAAAGGAATGTCTACGGTGGCGTAGGAGCTGTGAGTGAAGCAATCATGCACGCCAAGATCTGGGAGGAGGTCATTCCAAGCAAAGGGTTCAAGGCAAGTGAATGCGAAACTTGAACAGATCGCCTTTGTGCGAGGATCCAGAAGAAGACAGCGGGGGGGTGGGGCGGGGGGTAGACTGAAGGAGTGGGCAAGCGGCAGTGCACATATACCATGCACATAGGGATGAAGCCGGACAGGCATCTCTTCCTTATTTAATAAGAGGAAAGTGGAAGTGCCCAGATGTTATGTGATACATCAGGGGTCTCCATGAAGATGGTCTGTTGACCCCTGATTCAGGCCTCCAGAAACCCCCTCAAATAAGATGTTCTCTTCTTCCCCCCACCTTCTCTTTCTTACCTCATTGAGGAAGAGAAAGGAGGACGGAAATATGATTCATGTGGTGTGAGGTTGCTTGGTATACAAAGCGAGGGGGGGCAGCAGTGGCTGACCACTGGGGTTCTGAGAAAGGAAGGAAGCTGAGGTGGAACCAGACGACCAAGTGCTTAGAGGCGAGTGGAGACCTGCAAGGGAAGCTGGCTTCAGGGAAGGCGCTGCAGCTTGACAACAGACAGGATGTCTGGGTTCTGAGAAAGAAGTGTGAGACTGAGGAGGCAACCTGGAGGCTTCCATGTCGCCCCAGGGCCCACTGGCCTGGAGCAGAATTGTGGAGCTCTGGGCAATCTTAAAACGTCTCCAGGCCCCTGCTTCTCCACACAACCATCTGAGACACTTCTAAAGAGGCCAGGTGCCTGGGCACTTGATTTCAGAAAAAGTCCTCCAGGTGTACCGGATCCTTCACCGGACCATCACCAATGGTTCCCCAAGGAGGCAAGATGGAAGGGGAGGACTGGCAGCAGAGTGGACAACTCAACCCCCCTGAGCTTTCCTTTTCTCAGGGAGAAAAGATGTGACTAACAAACGAAACGAGTTTAACACAGAAGTCCTTCGAAAGCTATCGGTCACACTGCGCTGGCAAACCAAGCATGCGTAAAACTGAAACTAGATTCCTCTGTTTAAAGTCTGCAGAGGTTTCTCTAGTCCTCAGGATGAAGGCTCGACCCACGCCCCAGGCCAGTAAGGCTCTGGCCTGTTCTCTCTTGTGACCTCCGCATTTGAGGTTCCCGAATCCCCCTTGCCTCAGGTTTTCACATCATTGATGCTTATCTTTCTACCAGCAACTGAAAGTTCATTAGCTAAGAGGTTACCTAGTGGCGTAGTCATTATGCATTGGGATGCTAACCACAAGGTCAGTAGTTCAAAACCACCAGCCACTCCTTGGGAGAATGATACAGCTTTCTACTCCTGTAAAGAGCTAAGGTCTTGGAAACCCACAGGGGCAGTTCTACCCTGGCCTATAGGGTTATTATGAGTCTGTGCTGGGACTATAGTTCTCTCTTTTTTTTTTATAGTCCCCGAAATCTTTTTTTTTTAGTGAGTGAGTGAGAGAATGAGCGAGAGTGAGTGAGTGAGAGTAAGTTAGTGAGAGAGTAAGCGAGAGTGAATGAGAGAGTGAGTGTGAGTCAGTGAGAGTGAGTGAGAGAGAGAGTGTGTGTGAGAGTGAGAGAGTGAGTGTGAGACTGAGTGAGTTAGAGTGAGAGAGTGAGAGTAAGTGAGTGTGAGTGAGTGAGTTAGTGAGTGAGAGAGTTAGTGAGAGAGTGAATGAGTGAGTGAGAGAGTGAGTGAGGGATAGAGTGAGTGAGTGAGAGAGTGAGTGAGTGAGTGAGAGTGTGAGAGTGAGTGAGTGAGAGTAGTGAGTGAGTGTGAGAGTGAGTGAATGAGTAGGTGAGTGAGTGAGAGAGTGAGTGAGTGAGTGAGTGAGTGAGAGTGAGAGTGTGAGAGAGTGAGTGAGAGTGAGAGTGAGTGAGGGAGTGAGAGAGTGAGTAAGAGTGAGTGAGGGAGAGAGTGAGTAAGAGAGAGAGTGAGTGAGAGAGAGTGAGTGTGTGACTATAGCTCTTTACAGGAGTAGAAAGCCGAGACTATAGCTCTTTACAGGAGTAGAAAGCCTCCTCTTTCTTTCACAGAGTAGCTGGTGGTTTCAAAGTGCTGACAATAAGTGGACGTCAAGTGGATCTTGACTGAAAGCAGAGAATACCAGGATCGTTTGCTTGGGTTTTGTTGACTATGCAAAGGCATTTGATTATGCGGATCATAACAAACTGTGGATAGCCTTGCGAAGACTGGGAATTCCAGAACGCTTCCTTGTGCTCATGGAGAATCTGTACATGGACCAAGAGGCAGTCCTCGAAACAGAACAGGGAAATATTTCCTGGTTTAAAGTCTGAAAACGTGTGCCCGTGTTGTATCTGTTCACAACACTTACTCAATCTGTAGGCCGAGCCAATCATCTGAGAAGCTGGACTACACGCAGGACGTGGCCTCAGGACTGGAGAAAGGCTGCAACCTGTGATGGGCAGACGACACAACTTTGCCTGCTGAAAGCGATGAAGACTTTGATCGCTGGCTGATGAAGATGAAGGACTGCAGCCTTCAGTATGGATTACAGCCCCCTCTAAAGAAAATTAACATCAACAGCGAGGAGGACGTAGAGATCCTGGGGGTGTTGGAACAACAGCAATCTAGCTCAGAGGAATGACTAAGAGGCAGAAGAAGGTCAAGCGTGATGGTGGGGCAGGAGGAAGGTCAAAGGCAACAGAGGAAAGATCTAGGAAGCAAAGCTATGGATAGAGGTATAAACATTGGTGTGCATACATGTAAACATATTAATTCATAAAAATAGAGGTATTGGCCTAGGTACTTATATTTATATGGCAATACATTGATGTAGTGGACAGACTTTGGGCCTCTGCTCCAGCTCTCCCTTAACACAAGAACACTTAGTTCCAACAGTCTGGCATTCTGTGATGCTCACCCTCCTGGCACATTCGCTGAAGACAAAATGGGTGCACAAGCAAATGTGGTGAAGAAAGCTGATGGTGCCTGGCTATCAAAAGAGATAATGTCTGGGGTCTTAAAGGCTTGAAGTTAAACAAGCAGTCATCTAACAGAGAAGAAACAAGCCCACATGGAAGAAGCACACCAGCCTGTGTGATTATGAGGTGTTGACTGGTTCAGGTAACAGGCATCAGAAGACCCCAAACAAACAAAAAAAAAACCATTGAGAATGAGGGGGGTTGGAGCAGAGAACCAAAATCCATCTGTAGACAATAACACATCCCCTCACAGAAGGATCACAAAAAAGGCATGAGTCAACCAGGGCGCAGTATAGCTCCAATGAAACACACGATATTCTCCTGGTTCCTTGAGGCTGCCTCACCCCCCACTACCATGACCCCAGTCCTACCTTTCACTCTGAGCTAGACGGGAATATGTACACTGGTACAGATAAGAGCTCACGACACACAGAATCCAGGTCAGATAAACCCCTCAGGTACAGAATGGGAGTAGCGATACCAGGAGAGGAGGGGGGAGGTGGGATAAGGAGGGAAGGAAGAGGGAACCAATTACAATGACACACACACACACACACACACACCCAGGTGAGGAACAACAGAAGCCATGGGAGAAGGGAGACAGCGGTTGGTGTAAGATATGAAAATTATAATTTATAATTTATCAAGGGGTCATATGGGTCGGTAGGGGGTTGGGAGGGAAAAAATAGGAGCTGATACCAACGGCTCAAATAGAAAGTAAATGTTTAGAAAATAATGATGGCAACATATGTCCAAATATGCTTGATACAATAGATGTATGGATTATAGATTGCTATAAAAGCTGTAGGAGCCTCAATAAAAATGATCTTAAAAAAGAAAAAGAAAACCCAAACCCTCACAAACAGACTGACAGACAATACCATGCTAAATGGAGACAATATTAAATTTTTGAAGGATTCTGTGTTAGGCAGGGTTCTCTAGAGAAACAAGACTCTATGGGTTTATATAGCGAGAAGAAATATAACAGCTAATTAGTCCACACAGCAGTACAAAGGGTTCAGGTCAACTCACTTTCATGAAACAGTTAATATACTGAATGTCCTTCCACTCACATGGGCTGCTGGTCCAAGGTCAAGACCGGCATTCTGCAGGCAGCAAACAGCAGGGTGGGGCAGCAACAGTCAGTAGCGTGGGAGCTTAACAAAGCAGGCCCTGATGGAGCCTCGAGCTCTAGCAATGCACAGCAAGGCAACACAATCACAATCCGGGGGTTGGCTCAAGCAACACCGGTCGTGCTAAACACAGTTGAGGCAAAGGGCGATCTCAAGTAGCAGCATGCCGATCTGATCGCCAGGGAGAAAGACAGATGGGAGACTGGCCTTTGAAAGCATTTATCTTGGGTGCCCTGCAATCAAGCTGGGATCGGATTAAACTCCACCCACCTGTTGCTAACGAGGCCTAGTTTCAGAGGCAACCTAATGACGACCACAGATTCCATTTTGTTTGTATCCAAAATCAATGCTCACGGAAGCAAGAGTCAAGAAAGCAGGCAATGTTTGGGGTAAGTCCGTGACCACAGACCTCTTTAAAGTATTGGAGACCAAGAATGTCCCTTGGAGGACCAAGGTGACCTGACCGAAGCCGTGATATTTTCATTCATCTCCTATGCAAGTTAAAGTTGGACACTGAGCAAAGAATCAAGGCGTTCGAGTGACGGTGCTGGCAAAGGCTTCTGAAACTATGACGGATTGCCAGAAGAATAAACAAATCTGTCTTGGGAAAAGTAGGGGCAGCCTGCTCCTTAGAGGCAAGGAGAGCGACACTTTGTCTCACGTACTCTGGACACGGTCTCCGGAGAGATCAGTCCCTGGAAAAGGACGTCATGCTTGGTAAAGTAGGTGGACAGCAAAAGGGAGGAGGGCACCTCTAGCGATGGGTGCAAACACAGTGGTGTTTTGTTCTGTTGTACCTTGTGGGGGACCAGTCCCAACAACCAAATGGGTCCAAGAGGCAGGTGTATAATTGAAGAGCAACATTAAGGAGCCATCAGACAAGATAATTCATGCAAGGGCTCACCTTTGAGGCCATGACTTCAGGAGACGGGTCTGTGCAAAGGGAGTGAATATATTTCCAACCAAGGCTTATATACAATCTAGGGGCGCGCAAGCCCCCCTCATTGCAGGTAACCACATAGGTAACAAGGTGGGCTGGACCCTAATCCTGAAGGTTCCTGTGTTCATTGGAAGAGTACCCTAATATCAGGGTCTGGGGGAGGGGAGTTGGGGGGCAGTGGCTGCCTTCAGAGCCTAGAGAGCAATAACACATGTCTGCCTCTACGGTTAAAGCTGCCGGCTAGGTGCCAGTCAGTCATGTGCTTGTAAGAGGTACCCTTAAGGCATCACTATTATGGGAGGATATAATGGGGAACAGTATTAATGATGAGAACGTGATTGGGATTCATCTCCAACTCACAAGGGGGAAAGCCTCCCTCCACCTCAGAAAGTCCGCCCGCCAGGCTTCTTAATAGATGGGACTAAAGGATAAGTTTAAGAGTGATTGAGAGAGATGGTCTCAGAGCCTCAGAAACATGCGTCAGGCGCAGACTAACAGATCTGAAAGCTTCCATCTGTGCTACAAAGGAGAGCCTTCTCTCCTCCAGTAACAGAGCTGACATGGCTGAGAACCAGGTCCGCAGTCTCATTATGCGAGTGGCTGAATTACAACAGCAGCTGAATTGCAGATCTAGAGCAGTGTCTGATACCAAAGTGAGGGCATTGATCGGAAAAAGTTGGGACCCTGAGACATGGCATGGGAGCACATTGGCTGATGATCCAGAAGAGGAGGATATTGAGCCCCTTGAAACAATTGACCCACGCCAGTCAATAGCTCCACCCCCTCCCAGCTGGAGGTATAAATTCCCTATCAATAAAACAATCCACACCTGAGAAGATTAGGCAAACTGTTCAAACTGATACGCCAGGTGGGGCTGCATCGGTAGCATAGCCTGAGGGAGATGCTTTACAAGATATTGCTGAGAGCGCCCAGGAAACACCCTCACCATCCATTATTTCCGCTAGACCTGTCAATAAAATTGAGTCTCAGAAAGCTCCTAAAGGTGAGGTTAAGATGATTACCCAAGAAAAAGCGCGCTATACTCACAAAGATCGTGAGTTTTCAAATACATCCAAGCAAAAGCCTGGAGAATACCCCTGGGAATGGTTACTCAGGGTGTGGGATACTGGTGCACGAAATGTAATATTAGACCGGTCTGAGTTTCTGGATATGGGACCCCTAAGCACAGACTCTTCTTTCAATGTCTCTGCGAGACAGGCTAAAAAAGGATCTAAGTCTTTATTTGGTTGGTTCAATGAAGCATGGACTGCCAAATGGCCTAGATTAGACCAACTTGAAGTACCTGACCTACCTTGGTACACTGTAGAGGAAGGCATCCAAAAGCTTAGGGAAATTGGTATGTTAGAATGGATCTATCAAGATATTCCCATAGATCCAAAAAGGGGGTGTCCTGAGGACATACCCTTTACCACAACCATAAGGAACAAGTTTGTGAAGTGGGCCCCGGCAGCTCTTAAGACTCCTGTAATTGCTATTTTATGTGCACCAGGATTAACAGTGGGCACTGCCCTAAGCAAACTCCGACATTTGCCCACAATGGGGCTGATTGGTCCCCGTGATGGTAGAGGGCAGGTGTCAGCACTGAATCAACAGAGACAGGGTGGGCGTGGTTATAATAGACAACAAGTTTTCCATAATAATCAAAGCAACCTGTCTCGTGTGGAATTATGGCACTGGCTACTTAGCCACGGTATGAAATAGATGGAATGAAATAGATGGGAAGCCTACTAAATATTTACGTGATCTGTACAGGCGAAAGAATGGTAGATCAGGTGAACAGCAGAATAGACAGGCACGATCGCTCAATCAATTCCCAGACCTGAGCCAGTTTACAGACCCACAACCCCTTGAATGAAGGGGAGGCCGGGTCCCTTATAAGGAGGACCCTGCTACATTACTGAAGGTTTATACTGTTAGTCTTTCTTCTAACCTTCCCCAAAGGGACCTGCGGCCTTTCATAAGAGTGTCTGTTCATTGGGGGAAAGGAAATAATTAAACTTTTGGGGGATTACTAGACACCGGCTCAGAACTGACACTAATTCCAGGAGACCCAAAATGTTTCGAAGGGCCACCAATCAGAGTGGGGGCTTATGGAGGTCAAGTTATCAATGGAGTTTTAGCTCAGGTACGCCTCACTGTGGGTCCAGTGGGCCCCCGGACCCATCCTGTGGTTATTTCCCCAGTTCCAGAATGCATCATTGGAACAGACATACTCAGTAACTGGCAGAACCCCCATATCGGATCCCTAAAATGTGGAATAAGGGCTATCATGGTAGGAAAGGCCAAGTGGACACCATTAGGATTGCTATTACCTAGGAAAATAGTAAACCAAAAGCAATACCACATCAACGACTTGAAAGATGCAGGGGTGGTGATTCTTACTACATCCCCACTTAACTCACCTATTTAGCCTGTAAAGAAGAGAGATGGATCCTGGAGAATAAGAGTGGATTATCGTGAACTTAACCAGGTGGGGACTCCAATTGCAGTTGCCATTCCAGATGTGACTTCATTGCTTGAGCAAATTAATACTTCTCCTGGTACTTGGTATGCAGCTACTGATCTGGCTAATGCCTTCTTCTCAATACCAGAATCGAAGGACCATCAGAAGCAGTTTGCCTTCAGCTGGCAGGGGCAACAATACACTTTCACAACTCTCCCCCAGGGTACACCAACTCTTCTGTCCTATGTCATAATTTAGTCCGAAGGAACCTTGACCGCCTGTCTATTCCACAAAATGTCACACTGGTCCATTATATTGATGACATTATGCTGATAGGACCCACTAAGGAGGATATATCAAAGACTCTAGATTCATTGGTACAATATCTGCATACAAGGGGTTGAGAAATTAGCCCAACAAAGATTCAGGCACCCTCCACATCAGTAAAATTTCTAGGGGTCCAGTGGTGTGGGGCATGATGAGATATTACTACTAAAGTGAAGGATAAGCTATTACATTTAGCTCCCCCAACGACTAAAAAAGAGGCACAATGCCTAGTGGGCCTCTTCGGATTTTGGAAGCAACATACCATCACTTGGGTGTTCTACTTCGACCTATTTATCAAGTGACATGAAAAGCCTCCATTTTTAAGTGGGCACCAGAATAAGAAAAGGCTCTTCAACAAGTTCAGGCTGCCGTGCAAGCTGCTTTGCCACTGGGACCATATGATCCAGCTGACCCAAGGGTGCTAGAGGAGTCAGTTGCAGACAGAGATGCAGTGTGGAGTCTTTGGCAGACCCCTATTGGTGAATCACAGCGTAGACCATTGGGATTTTGGAGTAAAGTCTTGCCATCCTCTGCACACAACTACTCCCCCTTTGAAAAACAGCTGTTGGCCTGTTACTGGGCCTTGGTGGAGACTGAACGCCTCACCATGGGCCACCAAGTCACCATGAGGCCGGAACTACCTATCACAAACTGGGAATTGTCTGACCTACAGAATCATAAAGTTGGACGTGCGCAGCAACACTCCATTGTTAAATGGAAGTGGTATATACGAGATCGGGCCAAAGCAGGACCTAAAGGAACAAGTAAGCTGCATGAAGAAGCGGCCCAAATGCCCACAGTCTCCACTCCTGGCACATTGCCTCCTTTCTCCCAGTCTGCACCTATGGCCTCCTGGGGAGTTCCTTACCATACTTTAAGTGAAGACCAAAAAAGTCATGCTTGGTTTACGGATGGCTCTGCACGATATGCAGGTTCCACTCATAAGTGGACAGCAGCAGCATTACAGCCCCTTTCTGGGATCTCCCTAAAGGACAGTGGTGAAGGGAAATCTTCCCAATGGGCAGAACTTCGAGCAGTGCACCTGGCCGTTCAGTTTGCATATAAGGAGAAATGGCCAGATGTGAAATTATATACTGACTCATGGGCTGTGGCTAATGGCTTGGCTGGATGGTCATGGAATTGGAAGGACCATGATTGGAAAATTGGTGACAAGGAGGTGTGGGGAAGAGGCATGTGGATAGACCTCTCTGAATGGGCCAAGAAAGTAAAGGTAATTGTATCTCACGTGAACTCTCACCAAAAGATTACCTCTGAAGAGGAGGACTTTAATAATCAAGTGGATAAGATGACACGCGCTGTGGAGACTGGTCCTCCTCTTTCCTCTGCCACTCCTGTTATCGCCCAATGGGCACATGAACCAAGTGGACGTGGTGGCAGGAATGGAGGTTATGCGTGGCCACAGCAACATGGACTTCCACTCACCAAGGCTGACTTGGCCACTGCCACTGCTGAGCGCCCCATTTGCCAGCAACAGAAACCAACATTAAGTCCAAGATATGGGACAATTCCTCAGGGAGATCAACCAGCAACTTGGTGGCAGGTTGACTACATAGGACCACTTCCATCATGGAGGGGACAGCATTTTGTTCTTACTGGAACAGACACCTACTCTGGATATGGATTTGCCTTCCCTGCACGTGATGCTTCTGCCAAAACTACTATTCGTGGACTTACAGAATGCCTCATCCACCAGCATGGCATCCCACATAGCATTGCTTCAGATCAAGGAACTCACTTTACAGCAAATACAGTGCGGCAATGGGCCCATTCCCATGGAATCCACTGGTCGTATCATGTTCCTCATCATCCTGAAGCTGCCAGCTTGATAGAACGATGGAATGGGCTCCTAAAGACACAATTACAGCGCCAACTAGGTGGCAACAACTTGCGGGGCTGGGGCAATGTTCTCCAGGAAGCTGTATACGCTCTAAACCAGCGGCCAGTATATGGTGCTGTGTCTCCAATAGCCAGAATTCATGGGTCCAGGAACCAAGGGGTGGAAGCTGGAGTGGCACCACTCACTATTACTCCTAGTGATCCCCTTGCAGCATTTTTGCTTCCTGTCCCAGCAACCCTGTGTTCCTCAGGCCTGGAGGTCCTGGTCCCGAAGAAGGAACTCTCCCACCTGGAAACACAGCACGGATTCCACTGAACTGGCAGCTGAGAATGCCCCCTGGGCACTTTAGACTTCTCATGCCTTTGGATCAACAGGTCAGGAAGGGTGTCACCGTACTGAGTGGTGTGATTGATCCTGATTACAAAGGAGACATTGGACTGGTACTACATAATGGAGGTAATGAAGAATATGTCTGGAATCCAGGAGATCCCATAGGCCGATTCTTAGTGTACCATGCCCTGTGATTAAAGTAAATGGTAAATCACAGCAACCCAATCCTGACAGAACTTATAATGACCCAGACCCCTCAGGAATAAAGGTCTGGGTCACCCTACCAGGCAAAAAACCACAACCAGCTGAGGTGCTTGCTGAGAGCACAGGTAATTCAGAATGGGTAGTGGAAAAAGGTAGCATCAGTTACAACCACATGGTCAATTGCAGAAGCAAGGTTTGTAATTGTCAGTGTATTTTCTTTATATGTGCTCATTGACTATCTTTCTTTTGTTCATGAATGATATGTCAGATACAATTGGACTCAGTGTGTTTTCATTTATATGTATAATAGATGTTTCATGATAAGTATAAGTAAATCACTTTCATTAATGTCCAGAAATTACATATGGCTAAAGAATTGTGTACAGGTGCCAAGTTGACAAGGGGTGGATTAAGGTAGTTAGTTTATTGTGCCAATCTGGCCGATAAACACATGAGGGATTAATTGAAGGGCAGAGAGAGAAATGGCTCGGTGAGCCTCGCCTTTTTTGTCTCTTGCTCTGTGATCATTGGACCAGTATGCGGCTGCCTTTCTTGTTCTTTGCCTCAATTTGCAAGCTACACTACCTGTGGGACACCTAATCTGTGGACTGTATCGCTGTTATTTGAGGTTCCTTCAAGACTTGCTTTGCCACATCATTAGAATTTACATCTCTTGAGCTGGGGACTGTCAGACCCTGTCATCTGGCTGACTGTTGGTGACCTGCCTTGCTGTTTGCTGCCTGTGCCTGGATAGCCTGAAATGCTCTACAGAGGACTACCCAGTGCCCTCAAGACTTGAAGGACTGCCAGTGTCTCACAACTGTCTCACAGGAGTGAGCCATTTGTACTGCTTTATAATTTAACTGTTTATTTCTTATGTTATATTTCTATCTGTATAAATAGATGTAAAGTATTAGCATTCTGGTTTTGTTTCTCTAGAGAAGCCTGTCTGGCACAATGTGTGTACACTCTCTGCTTCCCACGACACATAGGGTCACTGTGAGTGAGAATCGGCCCTGCAGCTCCTAACCAAAACAGAATCCCGTGATCCGTGACTTGGGATGGTTTGCTTCTTCCCTTCTGACATGTGCGCACTTTATATCGTTTTTCTTGCCTAACTACTCTGGCTACAACTTCCTACACCGCATTACAGAGCATCGGTGAGAGTGAGAACTCTGTTCTTATTCTTGAGTGTAAGGGGACAGCTGTCCATTGTTCTCTGTTGCATATGAGGTGAGCTGTGGGGTTTCCATAAAGGCCTTTTATCATACTGAATAATTTCCCTTCCATTTCTTGTTCCATCAGATGGTCAGTGGATAATTCCTCTGAAGTGGACAACCTAGTCCTTCTGCCTCGCTAGTTCCTTGTCTGGAAGCTCTGCCGAAACCTGTCGGATGCCCGGAGCAGTGTTTGAAATACCAGTGACATAAGATAGCAACACCCAACCCAACCAGTTTGTCTGACAAACTGACAATCAGTGGGATAATTCTTGGATGCAACCCAACACCTCTCTCGTTCTATTGTGCCCTGTAAGTTCTATGGTCCCTATGATTCAGAGCTGACTGAATGGCACTAATAACATCTGTTGTTGTTGGTTCTGAGTCAGTGAAAGGGATCTGGATTTCTTTTTCCAGTGTCTTTCCTGCATCAATTGAAATGATCCTGTGGATACTTGGCTTTGTTCTGTTCATGTGTTCCATCACATGGATAGATTTCCTAATTGTAAAGTGGGAGTCATAGTATCAGAACCTATGTAACCTCAGAGAGCATCATGAGAATCGACAAAATAATAATAATTTATAAATTATCAAGGGTTCACGAGGGAGGGGAGATGGGGAAGGAGGGTGGGGGGAATGAGGAGCTGATACCAAAGGCTCGAGCAGAAAGCAAATGTTTTGAGAATGATGATGGCAACACATGTACAAATTTAGTTGATAGACTGGATGGATGGATGGTGATAAGAGTTGTAATAAAATGATTTTTTTAAAAGGATCACCATAAGCACAAGGTGTATTTCAGAGGTGGGCATTAAAAAAAAAAAAAAGGCGTATTCCTTTGAGTCAGTCATAGCTCCACCTCCGGCCTTTTTACCAGTTCTAACACCAAGCTTTCCTACCCACAGCTCGCTCTCTATCTCTGTGTGTCCAGTAATTTATTTCAAAGATCACGCAGAACTCACGGACCACATGCACAGTTAAGTGGTTGATTAAGGCAGTACCAGGATACAACTTGGGGTCAACAAACAGACAACCCCTGATCAGGATCAGAGAGCATGCAGAGAAAGTCTACGTGAGTCCCTCCAAGACAAGGGCACATTCCTCTCTTTAGGGCAGCGGTTCCCAACCTGTGGGTCAGGACCGCTTTGGGGGTTCCAACGACCCTTTCACAGGGGTTGCCTAAGGCCATCTGGAAACACATAAATATTTCACAAGATAGAATGACATATTGTTTTGTGATTGATCACTATGCTTTAATTATGTTTAATTATGTTCAATTTGTAACAATGAAAAGACATCCAGCCTATCAGATATTTGCATGAGTAGCAAAATGCCAGTGATGAAGTAGCAACAAAAATAATGTGATGGTTGGGGTCACCACCACCTGAGGAGCTGTCTGAAAGGATGGAGGCATGAGGAAGGTGGGGAGCCGCTGCTTTAGGGCAAGGCAACTCTTCGATTCCTCTCACCTGTGCGAGCAAGCAGGCCCTTCTCTCTGCTCTGCTAACCCCACTGAGCCTGCAGACCTACTCTCAGACTCCAGACAACAGGTCTCCCCTGAAGACTGTTTTCTTCTGAGCCCACCTCAGCAAAGGCCTCTTCTCAGACCACTCAGGACAAGCCTCTTTATGGACCCTTGCCAACAGGCCTCTGCTTTCATCTCCCGGCCATCGGCCATTCCACTACTAACCAACCCAGCTGACAGGCAGGGTAGCAGTTGTGTGGAGCTATTTGGGGGGATCTCCAAAGGAGGTTTCTCTGCTCACCACTGACTCTCCCCCAGGGCCTCTTCCAGACCGCTTGCTGTCTGCAGTGGAGCATCCCTTCATCTGGGTTACAGCTCAGGGAGGGAGTCCTTGGACTCCTCGCTCTCTGCTTCTTCTCACATCTCACTTCCCTTGTCTTCTCTTTTCTGCTTCTTTCTTCTTCCTGTGTCTTGTTTGCCAAATTCTTTGGGCTGACTGTATGTGTTAGCGAACTCTTGGTTGGTTTCAAAGCTCTGAACTGACCAATACCCTCTTGGTAGGCCACGGTCACTTCATTTGCATAAGCATGTTGACCAATCCCTGCATGATGCTAAAATATATCTATCACAGGACAGGCTACAGCCCAAGGTCTGACCTAAAATATATCTACAACTCAAGTTTTCTACTGCTTACTGAGAACTAGCAAACAAACAAAAACTCAATCAACCTAGACAAAAGTGCCAAACCCTCTGGTGTCAAAAACGTCAGGCAAACTCCTCAGGCTTAGGGAAAAGATCTCTCAGGCGGTTTTCCCAAATTATTGATGTAAAAGTTCCCATAAAGGTACTTATTTAGAGGGGACGGCCCCAATCCCAACTACGTGGACACCTGCTCCTCCCCTACCCCCCCCTGAAGAATTTATTTCAGAGGACAGCACTGAATCTTCAGCTCGGGGAGAGGGACATGTCTGAACAGAGCACATGGGAGCAAATGAAGGGGGAGGAACAGAAAGGGTAGCCCATCCAGGCCCACCCAGCCTTGAGGACGATATTCCAGCTCAGAGCAGCCAATCCACAGAGAAGAGCACATGGCCGGCCCCACTATGAGACACGACATCCCTCGCTGACCCATAGCCCTACAGGGGACAGCACTGGAGACACAGTGCAATTGAACAGTCCTTGAACTAACGAAAAGCTTTTCTTTCTTGTTGTTGTGTTTTGTTTTGCTTCATTTGTCATTGGCGTGTTGGTGTTGCTATTGTTTTGTTTTCTTTTGTTGCTTGGTTTTGCTCTGTCTTGTTTTTGTACATGTTAGTATCTCCACAGTCTGTCTAAATAAGATAGGCTGGATGAACAATCTGGAGGAGAAAACAACAGGACCGATGGTTCTGGGGAGACATGGGAGAGGGGAGGTAGGGGGAAAGGAATGGTGTTAACAAACCTAGGGAGAAGGGAACAACAAGTGATCCAAATCGGTGGTGAGGAGGGTGTAGGAGGCCTGGTAGGGAGTGACCAAGGGTAATGTAACTGAGAGGAATTACTGAAACCCAAATGAAGGCTGAACATGATAGTGGGACAAGAGGAAAGTAAAAGAAAATAGAGGAAAAAGCTAGGAGGCAAAGGGCATTTATAGAGGTCTAAATACAGGCATGTTTATATGTAAATAAATTTATATGAGGATGTAGAAATAGATCTATGTGCATATATGCATAGGTTTAGTATTAAGGTAGCAGGTGGACATTGGGCCTCCACTCAAGTACTCCTTCAATGTAAGAATACTTTGTTCTATTAAACTGGGATTTCATGATGCTCACCTTCCTGACACAAGCACTGAAGACAAAACAGGTGGATGGGCAAATGTGGTGAAGAAAGCTGATGGTGGCTGGCTATCAAAAGATAAAGCATCTGGGGTCTTAAAGCTTGAAGATAAACAAGCAGCCATCTAGCTGAGAAGCAACAAAGCCCACATGGAAGAAGCACACCAGCCTGTGTGATTACAAGGTGTCAAACAGATCAGGTATCAGGTGTCATAAGAACAAAATATCTTATCATTGTGAATGAGGGGGATTGCGGAGTGGAGACCCAAAGCCCATCTGTAGGCAATTAGAAATCCCCTTCCCCCCACTATCATGATCCCAATTCTACCTTACAAATCTGGCTAGACCAGAGGATATACACTGGTACAAATAGGAACTGGAAACACAGGGAATACAGGATGGATGATCCCTTCATACATACATCAGTTGTGTAAAGCACATTTATACATTCATTGCCCTCATCATGCTCAAAAAATTTGCTCTCCACTTAAGCCCCTGGCATCAGCTTCTCATTTTCCCCCTCTCTCCCTGCTTCTCCCTCTATCATGAACCCTTGATAATATAAAAATTATTTTGTCATATCTTACACTGTCCTACGTCTCCCTTCACCCACTTTTCTGTTGTTCATCCCCCAGGGAGGAGGTTATATGTAGATCCCTGTAATCGGTTCCCCCTTTCCACCCCACCCTCCCTTCACCTTCCCAGTATTGCCACTCTCACCACCGGTCCTGAAGGGGATCATCTACCCTGGATTCCTGGTGTTTCCAGTTCCTATATGTACTGGTGTATGTCCTCTGGTCTAGCCAGATTTGTAAAGTAGAATCATGATAGTGGGGGGCAGGGAGTGGGGAAGGAAGCATTTAGGAACTAGATGAAAGTTGTATATTTCATTGTTGCTACATCACACCCTGACTGGCTTGTCTCCTCTGTGCGACCCTTCTGTAAGGGGATGTCCAGTTGCCTACAGATGGGCTTTGGGTCTGCACTCCGCACTCCCCCTCATTCACATTGATATGATTTTTTGTTCTTTGATGCCTAATACCTGGTCCTTTCTACACCTCATGGTCACACAGGCTAGTGTGCTTCTTCCATGTGGGCTTTGTTGCTGCTGAGCTAGATGGCCGCTTGTTTACCTTCAAACCTTTAAGGCCCCAGATGCTATATCTCTTGATAGCCAGGCACCATCAGCTTTCTTCACCACATTTGCTTATGTCTTTTGGCTTTCTAACTAGGTCTTGCACATTTCATTACAATATTGTTGTCTTCTTAGGATGCCCTTGGAAAAATTTTGTTCCGCTCTTAGACACCAACATTTCTTCCACTTGTAACAGCTACTCTACGATTCAGAATAAATTTCAGTCTCTTCCACTTTGATCTTTTCTCTCGTTCCTGTCTTTTTAATGGCCTTCCGCTTTCTTCATAGATGATGGTCTTGCTGTCCTCCCACAGCTCATCAGCCTTCTGTCATCAGTGTTCAATGCACCGATCTGTCCTTCAGATGTTCTTGAAATCCACAGTCAGCCCCTGACCTGGTGATATTGAGCTTCTTCATCATCACTTTTCACAGATGTGATCAATTTCATTTCTCTGTTTTCCACCTGGAGACACGGTCACCCTTTGAACTGTTGAAAAAGGTACTTTCTATGGACAACTCCTTGGTCTTTTCAACGCCAGCTTTGTTTCTATCACCAAGACCCTATTTTCCAACTGCTATTCCTTCCCCTATGTTTCCAGCATTTGCATTTCGATCAACAATTATCCATGTATCTTGTTCGCCTGTTTGATCAGTTTCTGTCTGAGCACATTGGTATATTTCTTCATCACTGAGCTTGAGAGGTTGTTGCACGTATTTTAATAAGAGTTGTGTTGTCTGAATTTCCTTGTATGCAGATAAGGCAGGCTGGCCACAGAGACTCCATTGTGTTGCCTGCTGAATGATCTGCCTCCTCCCGGTCCCATCTCGGAAATCCCTGCTGGAGATGAATGTTAGAAGGTACTCTATGTTCCCAGGATCAGAACGTTGTAATTAACAATATGGTTCCTTTTGATGTTGTAACCAGGATATTCCTATTCTAATTTTATGAACCAGGATGTTGCAATCAATCATGTACCCTACGCTAAAGAATAATAACATTAATTTTGCTTTCAGCTTTTGTCAAACCTGCTTACTCTATTGGAAAGTTTCTGATAAATGGTTCTTTTGCCTATATAGGCTGGCTATTATCTACATTCGGGACTGCAATTAAAAAATCATCACTTTCATATTCTAACAGTCTGGTTATAACCAAATAAAGACCCTTCTAAATGATCAAGCCATTATAGTGGCCATTATTTATTTGAACCCACAACACAGAGAGACATTATCCTGTCACAGACAACACCGTACTCCAGGATAGGTCCTGCAATGTCCTTTTCACCATGAATGTGGTGACACTCCTCTTGCCTATGTCATTCCTAGCACAACAAACCATGTGATGTTCTGAATTGGAAATGGCCAGTACCTGCCCATTTCATCTCACAAACGCCCAGCATGTCTCTTAAGATGTTCTATTCGTTTTCTCTAATTTCCAATTTTCCTAGATTCATGCCACACTCCTTCCAAGTTGTGATTATTAATTGATGCTTGCAGGCATCTTCTCATTTTTTTTGAGTTGTTGCCAATCAGCAAATGAAGGACCCAAAGGCTTTATACTCCATTGACCCTCCTTTGAAAAGGCAGCTCTTCTTCAGTCGTATTTTGAGTCCCTTCTGACCCGAGGACTTTCCTTCTGGCACTATCTCTGACAACGTTCTGCAGAATCTAGACCCAGCCAAAACCAAGACGAGCTTTTCCACAGTGGCCATTTCTATTGGAAGCAGGCCACACCCCCGAGGAAACCCCCTTTCAATTGCATCAGATGGACGACCTGAGGAAGGGTGGTGCATGCCACCCTAACCTTCTTACCGTTGATTGGCTGCTCACGGCCCCTTCCATTAGGGAGTGGACTGCATTGTCTGAGGTCATCTCATGGGGATAGCTAAGTCTGAACTGCAGACCGCTGAGAATCCGAGTGTGGCCAAACAGACACAAACTGAACTATCACAGACGGCATGTGCAATCCCTTTAATGTTGGGTTCTGTTTTTAGTGTTTTGTGCAAAATATTTGCATCTGTGTTCGTAAGGAATGTTGGTCTGACAGCCTCGAGAAAGACTGGTGTCAATTCTTTTAAACGTTTTGTAGAATTCCCCAGTGACCCCTGCTACTTCAAAACTTTGTCTTTGCTTGGGAGGTTCTGATTGCTGCTTAAACCTCTTCACTCATTACGGTTCTGCTGAAATACTCTATTTCCTCTCGAGACAATCTAGATGGTATAGATGTGCCTATATGTTTTTCCGCTTCAACTGGGTTTTGTTGTGCACTTGTTCCCAATCACAATATTCTCGTTTGATCTATTTTTTTTTTTCATCTGATTTTTTTTAATGACCAAATAGCTATTTCTTTTTCTTGTATTTTTCATGAAGGTTTACAGAGCAGTGTAAGTTCCCAGTCAGCAATTTCTATGCAAATTGTTCAACAATATCAGTGACATTCTTCACAGGATCCTTCTCATTGTTTGTATTGAATGATTCCATTTCCACTCATTCTGGTTCCCTGCTCCCTTTTATTCTTATATTCATTTTTAGATCACTGTTGGCTATTGTGGTTTCATATTGGTGATGTTGAAAAGGAGTACAATACCGACAGGTGATATTTGTTCATTAAAAAATATTTTTAGCCAATTTTTAATTTAGTTACAAGGTGACCGCAGGGGTTAGTGTTGGCCCCAGGGTAGGCAAATGTCTTGGGGCAACAGTTTCAGGGAGTCCTCCATTCTCCAGTAGGACTGGCTATTTGTGTTTCTTTAGGAACTTGGGGTTCTGTTGCTCATTTTCTTCCCGCTGCACTAGGGTTCATCTATTGTGGCCTGGGTGACGATGGTCAGCAGTGGTAGCCAGGGGAGACGAGGTCACGGTTCATGTGAACTGTTTTCCTGTCAGCCAGTTACTTCTTTGATTCTTTGGTTTCTTTCTCTTGCTCCACATGAGTACAGAAAGCAGTTGCATCTTGATGCACATCCACAAGCTGTTAAGACTCACCAAACCAAGATATAGAACATAACTTTATGCCACAACATTACATCGCTTGACCGAAATGTCCTACAAGACTGTGGTTCTAATTTTCAAACCGAGAAATTCAATCCCATGTTTTGTCATATCTAAGAATCATCCCCACCATTTGTTCGTTCGTTTGGTGTGTCGTGGTAGCTAGCATGTTGCTGTGATGCTGGAACTACGGTCACCAGCATTTCAATACCAGCAGGGTCACCCAGGGTGAAAAGGTTTCAGCAGAGCTTCCAGACTGAGAACAGACTGGGGAAAAAGAAATAGGCAGTCCACTTCTGAGGTACTCAGCATTTAAAACCTTGATAAGTGAATGCCGTGGAAAAGACTGCTTGCTATTTGTTGGGTTTGGATCCTACATCTGGCTTGTCATCTGATCTCCGATTCTTTGGACTTGAACCAGGGGTCTGCCCCACTGCCTGCTGTTTCTGGGTGTCACCTACAGCCTGTCCTCTTATTTGCCAACCTCTGCAGCCAGATTCCTGCTGTCTGACTTCCTAATGTTGGGTTCACCAACCCCTGCAGCAAGTGGATCAGGAACAGCCTCCAGCACAACATTTGACCCATGGGTTTGGAACTTGCCAACCCCTATAACTGCAAGCTATTTCCGTGACATCAATCTTTCTTTCCCTCTTGAGGTATTTATTTATTTATTTGTCCTGGTTTGGCTTCTCTAGAGAACCAGTCTCAGACAAAAGCTCGATGTGTTTCTCGGGTAACTTGTAAAGACGAGATTGGTAGACGAATTTGAATTTCTTAAAACCTCAGCAGGTATTTTGGTTGTACATACAGAAGTGGGATTACTAGATAGTCTGAGGAACCATCCGACTGTTTTCTATAGCATTGCGCCTTTTTACAATCCCACCAGACATGGATGAGGACTCCTATTTCTCCACATCTCGTCCTGCGTGTATTTTTCATTTCTTAACTAACAGTCGCCTTGGTGGGGATGGAATGAGATCTCGCTGTAGTTTTGATTTATGTTTCCCAATGATTAATGAATATCTTTTAAGTCTGTGGGCCATTTGTATTGCTTCTCATTAACGGGTCTATTCAAGTCCTCTGCTCATTTTTAAATGGGATTATTTTCTTTTTTCTGTTTGTGCGTTAAGTTGTAGACACTATTTACATATTCCGGACACAGTATTTGTCAGAGATGTAAGTCTTCCACTTTTCCTTCCCAGTCTGTAGGTAGTTACTTCAATGTGTTGAGAACGCTTTTGATGAACAAAAGTTTTTGATTTTAGGAAAATAAATAAATGAAAAGAGAAGCAGCACAACTATTGACAGATTCAGTGCCAGGAGGTTGGAAGGCACTCAAAATACGACGAAGAGAGAACTGCCTCCTTTAAGTGTCCTCTACATGAATACAATCACCCTGCGCATATACACGTTCATAAATCCACATTTACAAACGCATATACATGCTTATACACGTATACAAGGAGTCCTGGTGGCCAGGTGAGTTGTTAACCCCCAAATCGATGGTTCAAATTCACCAGCTGTTCTGCAGGAGAAAAATGAAGCTTTCTGCTTTACAGCCTCAGAAACCCACAGGGCAGTTTGACTCTGTTTTAGAAAGTTGCAGTGGATCAGAATCAATTCAACACCATCGTGTTCTTCTAGTTTATACACGTATGTGCCTACGCGCATACATATTCAAATATTTTTGGTTGTTTTGCTGTTATTTCAAAATTATGCATACCATCGTCATTACCAGCAGGTCCTTTTTCTCATGTACTTTTCAGTGACCTCAGTTACCTTCACCAAAGTGTGTATACGTCACTGTGAAATATATACTATATAGAAAGTAAAGTCCTCTCTTTCCGCCAATCTTTATCTCTAATAAACATTGGGTTTTGTTTATTTACTTGTGAATGTCATTTTCCTAAAAGTGAGAAAATATAAAAGGTTAACGATTGATTTCTTTTGCTCTACATCTTGTCCTCTGGGCTCATCAATGTCCCACGATGTTTTGGGAGTTCGTTTCTCCTTATCACCGAGTTGTATTCCATTGTGTGCAAACAGGGTAGCGAGAAAGAGGAAGATGGAGCAAGATGGACTGACTGACACAGTGGCTGCAGCAATGGGCTCAAACATTACCACTGGGAGGCTGGCACCGCTTGACAACATTTCATTCAGTTGTACGTTAGGTCAGTGTGTGCTGGGACTGCCCTGATGGGACAACGTCAGGGTTGTTACATGTTCGCACATGCAGAGTTTATTCCAAACAAAGCATATTTAAACATATTCACAGTCAGGGATGGCTGCAGACAAATTCCCTCAGTAATACATTTATCTTAATTTCATTAAAGATGCCTTCACAAAAAAGTCCAGCCAAAAGGCTAGCTTCTGAGGGAATATTCTAGGCCAGTTAAATTCAAGGCAGAGAGGTCACCTCAGAAGGTGCTGTCGTTGTTGTTGTTGTTGTTGTTGTTGTTGTTTTTATCTCAAAGATGCCACCCTGTTTCCAGTCTTTTATTGTGAATCTAGTGAAGGTTGGCTGCTTGGATCAGTTTTCCATTGATCAGTTTCCCATTGATCAGTTGTCCATTCAACAAGTCATACACATTTTGTTTCGTACCATTGATGGCGATCAATGTAACATCACGTATCCCACTTCCTCCCTTTGTTTCCTGTTTCCATTCTACCTTCTTTTCTAATCCTTTTGACCCTTGCCCTTGGGTATATGCTGTGCATGACACTTTGGGGTGTAGATGTTTCAAAATCCAAGGTGATCACCTCCTCCGTCCTCGGGCGACATGCAGATTTGAACAGATAAACACCAGGTGCACTGACAAAAGCCAAGTCTGCCTCACCCCGTTTTGAGGCAGTAAACACATGCCTGTCTGGGAGTAGGGGTCACGGGTCTCTGCCACAGACACAGGCTCTGCCACTGTGCCCACTGCTGGGGTTTGAGGACAATTAGCTACGGTAGGAGGAGAAACCAAAATGTGTCCACTTAGATGCTGTGATCTTTCGACTGGTTTCCGTATTTCTCAGACTATACATTCACCTACTTCTAAAGGTCCAGCTGTAACACTGAGGTTCCCAGCCACAGCCAGCACCTCCGATTCCTTCTCCATCCCACCGAGCTAATGCAACACCTCGCCTTCTCAAGACAGCTCACAGAAATCTTCCCCTCTCTTCATTGGCCTGCCAGCTGGGGTGGGGGTAGGAATGGGGGGAGCCGTAGGAATGGGAGGAGCAAGGGCTCCTTTGAGACACGATAATTTATTCCTATCGCCAAGATGGATTAACGCGGGATTCCCTTGTTGGCTTTCTCTTCACCTTCTCCTGTGGGCGCGCATCTGACCCTCTGTCTCCTCCCCTCTCGCTCTCCATTTCTTACTTTCCGCTAGTCTCCCTTACTTTGTCTTCTAAACTCCCCTCACCCCCATCCCTTTACTTTCATCCATGCTAAACACCTGG
Organism: Tenrec ecaudatus; assembly: GCF_050624435.1. Classification (NCBI taxonomy): domain Eukaryota; kingdom Metazoa; phylum Chordata; class Mammalia; order Afrosoricida; family Tenrecidae; genus Tenrec; species Tenrec ecaudatus. The sequence continues at coordinate 21,386,375 of NC_134547.1, forward strand.
GCAGGTCGTTAACGCTAATAAAACCTGTTCATTAAAACTCACGCTCTGGGTCCACTTTCCTTTCATTGCCGTTCTAACCATTTGGGGGAGGTTTCTCAGGGGCTGGAAGCTGGTAGCTGCTTTGCTTATGTCACGATCTGGCATCCTCTGTTGTTCTCTGGAAATCCTTTGTAAACAGACGTCTGAGTAATCTTTCCTATGCTAGCTTGCCCTTGGCTCCCTTTTCCAGAGAGGCTTAAATTGTAGCTACCAGTTCGTTAGCCTTTTGCGAATTCTGCAGTGGAAACTCAGTTGAGTTTGGGCTTGGAATTCCACTTTCTTTCTTCTTCTTCTTTAAAAAAAAATAATTTTACTGGGGACTCTTACAGCTCCTATAACAATCCATAAGGAATTCAACTTTCATGGATCTGCTAAGTCAATCAGTCATGTACTCTCTAAACTTCTAAACTCTTTTTTTGGTGGTATAGGTAGTATCCTCTCTCTCTCTCTCTCTCTCTCTCTCTCTCTCTCTCTCTCTCTCTCTCTCTCTCTCTCTCTCTCACTTAATGGATTTAATGTCTTTTTAAAAGATCTCATGACTATTATTTTAGGTGAATGAAAATGCATTTATTCAATTCACCATCTGTGGCAGTTACATAATCTGATGTCAATTGTGGATGGGTGGGATCTAACCTGTCAATCAGGTCACAGCATGATGACATCATTTGCAGGTGTGAAGGAGATAAATAGACTCTGCTTCCTCTCCTTGTGAGACAATCCTGTTGACAAGCCACATGGAGGCACACTGATGGAACCAGAGACTTGGAGCTGGAGAAGCCACATGGAGATCCATACCAGCACTGAGATGCACCCACCGCGACTGTATCCACAAGACTTCCCACGCACCAGCCTGTGATCTTCCTGCATTCGGCATCATTGCATGGCTGCGTGCATCTAAAGAGGAATTTATGGACTAGTATTGGACATATGGGCTAATATTGGATTTATGGACTTGATCTGGACTGGGATGTTTTCTTAATATACGATCTTCATTCTTATACACACACAAGTGTCTATGAATTTGTTTCTCTAGTCTACCCAGACTAACACACCACCATTAACTGCAATTACTTCTTATTTATGTGTGTCCTTGTTACCTGTTTATTGCCTGTATTCCCCTTTTTAATACAAACTCAAGAACAACGTGTCCTTCCTGTTCACCTGTGCATCCTGAGCTTCCAACCCATTCCAGACAAGAGTGGGTATTTCACAAATGAATAAATATGTTTTGGGAGAAAGAAACTTGCGACTCACTAGCAGCAGGTTGCTATCGGGCCCAGCCTCCCGGGTTTTCCACCCAGTCCCCTTCATGTCGCACAGAGTGGAGTGTGGGTGAGTGTACGAACTCATTATAGCAGCCAAGTTGCAAAGTACCTTAAACATCCCCATTCACATGAGAAAGTGGCTTCAGAAATAGTACCTGATTTGCTCTTTGCCAAGAACCCCTGAGCCAGATTATTGTCCTAATTGGGCCGCGATCCTCGCCCGAGAGCTCTCCTGTCTCAAAGACTGCACTCCACGCCCACTGACCTTTATCGGGTCTGTTTTTCCATCCCTGTCGCCTCTGAAGGAAATGGTTTCCAGGGCTCCAGGATCAGCATAGACTGTTGAGTGGAGAGGACATGTGAGTTCAATGATGTCGTCGGAGCACAGACACGTTCAAATGAGTAGAGCATAAAGAGAAAGGAAGGCTGGTGGCACAGCGGTTAAGCACTGAACTGCTGGTGAAAATATCAGAGGTTAGAACCCGCCGGCTGCTCTGCAGGAGAAAGATGAGCTCTGGAGGGTTAGGCGTTCCAGTGAGGGCATTGGCTGTAGGAGAGAGTCCTTTCTCATGAGAGCCCAGAAAGGTCCTTGGCATTCCTTTGCTTAGAGGGCCTTTTCCTCAGGAGGTCTATTCCCCCTGTGTGTGTGTGTGTCTGCGTCGGAACTCCAAGTTATGAGAACACATTCCAAAGAGAGAAGGTTAAGAACTCATCCTCAAAAGAGAGTTCTTTGCCCACCTTTCCTTCATCAACGTGGCCAGGTTCTAATTGACCAGGTCATTAGATGAAAAGTGGCATTCTTTGAAGCGGGAGAGTCACCACATCAGAGCGCATCATGACCTAAATGCCAAGCCACTAAGAACCATTGACCAGCCAGGTGGACTCTAACCTTAACCATCACTGTCAGTGTTACCTCAACTGCCAGACATACAACATTCATGTCCAAAACACACACACACACACACACACACATATATATATATATATATATATATATATATATATATATATATATATATATATATATATATATATATATATATATATCCCCCAGGCTTTAAAATGGTTTAGAGGTTGGAACATCAGGAAGACTGCAGTTCTACAATTATCCACCAGGTGTCACCAGGAATTACAGCAGAGTTCAGACAAGTACCCCACAATGGCCTTATGGCTAACAGTAATTTTAAATAATCATCAGCTGTGGGACATATCCTGAGTTCATATACAATTTTTTCATGTAAGAATTTTTTAAATCATGTTATTGTGGCTCATACAACTCTTATCACAACCCACACATACATCAATTGTGTAAAGCACGCTTACACATGTAAGAATATTTAAAGAGAGGAAAAAAGGGATTTTTCCATATTGGTGATCCCTTTTTAAAGCTCCTGTTGTAAATATGAAATGTCATCTAATGAGACAGCTGACAAGTGAGGAGTTGATATACGTCCAAACAGGGTCTCCTTCACAGGCACAGGGATTAGAATTACAACACACTGCAGGGAGGACCCAAGTCGACACACAATGCACACACACACACACAGCACACAGTGAATAGTCAGAAGCACATCCCTCTTTTGAGAGTAAATAAGTCACACCCAGGTCACAAAGACATAGATCCTGGTGATTAGGAAGAGCGCCCGCCCCCCCCCCCCCCCCCCCCCGCACTTGCTGTCATTCCCCAGATTCAGCCTGCCACCTCCTGGATAGTTAGGTTATTACCTGTCTTCAATACCTGAGGACGCCTCAACACACAAACACACACATGCACATAAGCACACATGTATTTCATACACCCTGAAAGTTATAGTCTCTGCTAGTCACATCCAGCAACTCAGCAGCAGAAATTTCAGAATGAGCATGTACGAAAGGGTCCCCTCATTTGTCTCTTTTCTCTGGATGTTACTACCCTTTTCCAAGCTTGCAAACAAATATCATGTTTTTGCAAAAGCCCCTGCTCAATGGTCTGTAACTGGGCCTCAGTGGTGACAAAGTCAACATTTTCCAACAGCTGATTCACCCTTTGAGTTAGTTTATTGTGCCAACCTGGCTGATAAACATATGTGGGGTTAATTGAAGGGTGGAGGGATAAATGGCTCAGTGAGCCTCACCTTTTGAGTTCTTGGGTCTCTTGCTTTCTGACAGTTGGTCTAGGGTGCAGCTGCCTTAGCCAGTTCCCTGCTTTAGCTTGCAAGGCTCACTTCCTGCAAGACATCACTGAGGAGAAGCCACATGAACCTACCCTGATGCAGCCCTGGGTGCTGGAGCAGCCGTGTGGAGACCCCTGCCAGCGCTGAAATGCTTACATACTCACAGACTTGGCTTTCCTCCTGCGGTTGGCATCATAGTGTGTATTTTGTGAGATGGAGGAGGACTTTGTGGATTGGTGTTGGACATATGGGTTTATGTTGGACTTGTGGGCTTGGGCAGCACTGGATTGAGATGTTTTCTTGATGCGCACTTGACCTTTATCTAAAACTCTCTCTTATATATGAGTTTCTGTGGATTTGTTTCTCTAAAGTACCCAGACACCCCTATAGGCACTTAAAAAAAATAAAACATTTTCTTTGGCGCTCTTACAGCTATCACAACATTCCAGAGTTTCCACAGTTCAATCACATCAAACAGTGTGGTACAATTGCTCCCACAGCCAGTTTCAAAACATTTTCTTTCTTCTTGAACTCCTTGATATACCCTTTATCCCCTCGCTGCCCTCCCCCAGGAACCCCCTTTTTGCCACATCCTACACCATCCAATAGATCCATTGACATACAATACTGTTGTCCATGCCCCTCAAGTGGGGTTATAACAGTCATCTGTGCTATCAGCTGCATTCCGCCCCACCCCCCACCCCACCCCAACTTCTAGTTCCCTCAGGGAACCGTTACTCCTGTTACTGTGCCTGAAGGATTATCTATCCTGGCTTTCATGTATCCCACAACCTTAATTATACCATGGAACATAAGCAAGTGTACTGTGATTAATGAGGTAAAGCAAATAAAACCACAATAGTAAGTGGAGGATACATTAAAGAACTGAAGGATCATTATGTGCTTTATCAGGGCTTTACCGACTATAGGCACATCTTGTTTTAGATAATCTGACAGGGAGTGCCAAGCATTAGTCAATGCATTTCCCGCCGCCAGAGATTTGATCATCCCAATAACAAGTGAGGAGTCCACTCCATAATTTGTTCATGTCTGTTTGAGCTATTTCCGTTGCTTGAAAGGGTAGGAAGGCACTGGAATGACATTCTTCAAATCCCTGTGGATTGTCCACATCGAGGGGCTGCTCAAGCACTTGAACAGGGAAAGCTGGTCTGGTTTCAAAGTCTCTTTCTTCGGCCATCGCTCTCTCTAGCCTCGAAGGCATAGGTGCTATTGTTTCGCAGCCCTGATCTCAGCTCCAGAGCAGTCTTCCTCTCATGCCTTAGCACCCCTGGGCCCCCTGCACTCCCCCAGAGGCACAGAGCCTTGGATTATAGGGTCCTGTTTCAAAGCAGAAGCCTTAGTAATGAGTCAGTCTCTGTTTCTCCAGTTTTCTTCCAAGTCTCCTCAGCTAACTCTTACTCATGCAGAGATGCTAGACTGCTTTGGTAAGTTTGGATAGCTCAGACCAGACTTCCTACTACACTGATGATCCTCTTTTTTGTTCCTTTCTCTGCCTGCAAAGGTTCTAAAGCCATTTTACCCTGTTTCCCCGAAAATAAGACAGTGTCTTATATTAATTTTTGCTCACAAAGATGCACTAGGTCTTATTTTCAGGGGATTTCTTATTTTTCCATGAAGAAGAATACGGTACACATTTATTGTTGAACAACAAAAAAAGGAAATTTATTGCCTATAATATACGGTACGGTAGTAGTTGTCATCACAAACCAACATAACCAGACAAACCGTGAATCCTACAGCATCAAGAATTTCTTGTTACTACCCTGTTTTCCCCTCCCCCTCCTCCAGTGGACATCTTCCCCAGACATCCTCCACCCCTTTATCAAACATTCCCTCCCTACCTCAGTCACCCCTAGGTGTCCACACAATGTGCCCGACTCCTGCCCCACGTGACTCACTGTCTAATTGTGAGTCAGCCAGACTCCGTCAGGGCAGAGCGAGCAGCAGGTGGCAGCTTGTCCTGGTGACAGCGCAGGCTCTCTGATTAAAAGAAACCTCACACTTCATGTCTGTTCCAGCTCCACTGCAGTAAAGAGTGAGCTGTGCGGCGGGCCCACCACTACGGTTGAGTCCAGAGTTACAGTAGATTCTAGGGAGCTTATTGTCGGGGAGGTCTTATTTTGGGGGAGGTCTTATTTTGGGGGTGACTTATATTTCAGTGAGAGGCAAAACTGTAAGTAGGTCTTATTTTCAGGGGCGTCTTACTTTCAGGGAGACACTGTAACTAGTGCCGGCAGAGACTAGGTCTCCACAGAAATATTCTCCTCTCCCCGTGAGCTTTCTTCAAATTTGTAGAAACCTTTCCCCAAGTCCCTAGATCTAAAGTCCCTTCTTCGGGGAACTATGAATTGTCATTTTTTCACTACCTGTAGAAAACCTTGCATCTCTTTGGGTTATTGCTACATCCTGCTGGTTCAATAAGTGAGTGAGCATACTGCAGTAAGTTTGAGACTTACTCTCACTTTGCCCCATGACCCTGTTTAAGTTTTCAACAATCCCCCCAACCCGATTCTCCTTCAAAATAATTCCCCAAACTCACTTTAACTTCAGTGGGGGGCGTTGTTGTGGGGGGAGGGCTTCCTCTGGAAGTTCTCCTCAGTCTCTGTTCAGACACCAGTTGTGGGGTCCAGCCTCATAGTCAAACGGGGTCCCGAGACAACTGTGCAATTATAGAAAAAAAGGAGACAGAAAGACGGGGCACCCACCACGGGGCTGATCTCCAGTCTTGGGAGGAAGAGCAGCGAGTTTATTATACAATGGAGTTGCAGAGTAACGGGGCCTGCAAGCCTACAGTTGACACATACGCAACAGAAAGGGCATGTGTGAGTCTTTGACATCCTGAGCTCCCCAGGAGAACACTTCATGATAAGCACTTGGCCTTTAAGAGACAAAAGGAGTAGTTGGCTCCTTGAGTGTTAGGGACCAAAAAAGTTGACAGCTCTTAAAGACAAGCATGCAAGTTCCCTGGCCGGTGAAGCGCCAGGCACCTGTAGGAGACACCTTTCTGTTAGCATTCTCATTGAGGGCCATGATGGAGAAATCTTTCTACCTGGAGATTGTGTATTTTCAACTTTATCCATTCTCTTGTGACTGGGGAGGTCTTCCTCTAACACTAGAGCTGGTCTCCCAAGCCCTTTGTAGAGATCAGGACGCTTACACTTTCACAAGGTTCTTCATTCCCCACAGGTTTAACCCACCACGCCCCAGGACTCCTTCCTAAGTCTCCACGGTGTGGATTGTACATTTGCAGCACAGCTCAATTGGGTCCTGTGTTAGTCTGGGAACTTTAGAGAAACAAATACACAGAAACTCATGTGTAAGAGAGAGTGTTATATAAAGGGTAAGTGCGCATCAAGAAAACATCCCAACCCAGTGCTGCCCAAGCCCACAGTCCAACGTTAACCCGTATGTCCAACACCAATCCATGAAGTCCTCCTCCATCTCACAAAACACACACAATGACACTGACTGCAGGGGGAAAGCCGAGTCAGTGAACATGTGAGAATCTCAGCGCTGGCAGGGGTCTCCACACGGCTGCTCCAGCACCCAGGGCTGCATAGGGGTAGGTCCATGTGGCTTCTCCTCGGGGATGTCTCGCAGGGAGTGAGCCTTGCCAGATGAAGCAGGGAACTGGCTAAGGAAGCTGCACATTGGTGTGACCATCACAAAGCAAGAGACCCGAGAACTCGAAAGGTGAGGCTCACTGAGCCATTTATCTCTCCACCCTACAATTAACCCCACATGTGTTTATCGGCCAGGTTGGCACAATAAACTAACTCAGGACCCATCACACGTCAGGTGCTCAAGACAACACAGCTCTCAAGGAAGAACTTAAAAGTTCAGAGCAGGGCTACAGACCTGGTCCAAGATCACAAAGCTCCCAACTGACAAGGCTTTTGATTCAGCTCATGCTGGACAGATGACCCTCCTCCTCTAGAATTCCCTGAGCACTGAGAAAGAGACAGGACTCTGCTTCATCACAGTCTTGCTTCACAGTAACCTACAACTGACCGCATACTGTTGATGGGGAAACTGAGGTTCAAACTTGGGGAGTTGACCAATGTATCAAGGTAACAAAAATGTCAGAACCAGGACTGGAACCTGTTAGGCTGATAAGCGCAGGGATGGGGATGTCCGTTAACGCATGCCCAGAAAGCCAAGCGCGGGAACAAGAAGCGGCGCACTGCACATGCTCAGAGGCTCAGGTTTCCCCGCAGTGGGCATGGGTGGGCGCTAAACCTGGACTGGCCCACCTGGGCCAGGTGAATTCTATTCAGCTGATGGGGTCCAACTGGGGGGTCGCCCACCACGCCTCCCCCTGGAATCCTTGAAAAGGCAGGAGCCTAGAGTCTGGAGAGAGAGAACTTGGGAGAGATCTAACATAGAATCGCAGAGAGAGGGAACTTTGCATGATGCTGAGCAGTGTCTGCCAGGCTGCATGGTCGGGAGGAGTCCTATGGGTGCCGCGTAAAACCTGGAACTTCTTCTAACTCTCATTAAACTCACTTGGATCACAAGCCAGGCTTCGGCGTGAATTCTTTCTCGCGTGGAGCCAAGGATCAAGGTGCAACTCTATCTCCAGAGAGATCTAACAGAACCCAGCTATGACTCGTGCGTCCCTCCTCACCCGGCTTCAACCCTCAAGCCAGGAAGAAGCATCGGAGAGGGAGTCAGAAAGGTACACCCCCCAGGTGTGATGACACCGTGCCTCCCACATTCCCCACAGACCTGGAGCGCCTGTGTCCTCAGGCAGAGACCCCTTGCCAAGTTCACGCCTCTAATGGAGGCCCCTTATTGACCTAAACCTTGGCTTTGAGAATAAAGACTCCGTAACTGCAGCAGAGTCTCCTCTTCTTCCTGAAAAGCAGTCTCCAACCGCAGCGCTGCTCCTCAATGTCCCCCTTACTGTGCTTCACCTTTCCCACCTTGCTGCACCTGCCCCGGTGAGTCTGGGCCCTTCGGGGCCTGTACAGAGAGAACGGGACTTGGAGAACACACCTGGACCAAGGTCTGCAGATGCCTTCCCCTGCAACCACACAAGGCAAACGGGTGAAAGAATGAGCAGGGCTCAGCCTAAGGGGCCCGCAGTGAAAAGTCTTAACGGAAAGTAAATCGAAAAAAGCTAGAATCCCAGAGCCATAAAGCATGCGCAGTTCACGCCAACCGGAAGGTCGTAAGGTAAGAAAGGTACAGTCGTGAGATGTCAGTAGACGGTAGCCAAGGTCAGCATCCCTCCTGGCCGTGTCGCTGAGAGAGAACGGGAGGGAACGTTAACGTTGGAACGGAAAAGCATGTGGAAATAGGAAGCTGACCCAACCACTCTAGACTCGTAGAACTACACCTTTGGGCCTCAGAGAGAACAGGTTTATTCCTGCGCAGAGCCCTTTGAGTGACAGGGGCCTCGAAAGGAAACCTTGGGGCGTTTCTTTGAGATATTTGAGAAAGATAAGTGCGAAAGCATGACCAGATAAAACGTGCCACGTTTTAAAACTCAATATTGAATAGATTATACAAACTAGATCGATTCGGATGGTTTATAGAACAATGAGGTGGTGTGATAAAGGGATTTACTTTTTACATGTATAGCGAATAAGCCAAGTCTCTCAATCAAATCCGTCTGCCTCTGTAAAACGCTGAATAATCTCATGTGAAGATAATTTAAGGAGTGAAAAGTCTTCATGCCCCGCCCCTCATAGGGAAGGGACCCCAGGTGTTCTGCTAAGAATTAAGAAGTTGACAGCGTAAGAGAGACCTGTGGTGATTGGAGGTTCTGGGAAATGTTGCCATCAGTGCTGAAGGGACATCCGGGCCTGCTCCTTTGTGCTGCGTTAGGAGTGAGCGATAAAAGATACTGTGTCTAAAGAGTGGGTTTGTCGCTGTGAGCCAGGGCTTCTGGTTGAGTGTTTCAGGGTCGTGTGAACACACACTCTCCCAGGAACACGGACGTCGTGCAAAGGTGCTATGGGATTTGAAAGTAGGGTCCCTTGCCTCCTGGAAAGATCGCGAAAAGAAATATCGTGGAGGGAATTTTTTTTATATGATATCAAGTGATACCTCTGGGGAAAGGGCTCTCAAGGGGAAGGTGGGAAGGCAGTCACTGTCTAGCAGTCTCTGAAGGAGCCTTGACACATATGTCCCGGTTAGGATTAGGCATGGAGGAGGAGGCTGGTTCTTTACTCAATGCACACACATGTTTGCTGATTGCCTACTATGTGCTAGGGATACAGTGGGGATCAAAACAGACCGGATCCCCAGCTTTACACGACTGACCTAGACCAACACCCTCTACTAGAAATATAATGTAAGACCCATATATAATTTTAATTTTTTTAATCAAATTTTTTAGAAGTCAGAACAAGTGAAATTAATTTCAGTGTATTTCATTAAACTCAAATATTAATCCAAAATATCATTTCAACATGTCATTAATATAAAAAGTATCAGTGAGATATTTTGCATTCTTTTCCTTGGAATAAGTCTTCAGAATTATGTAGTGTATTTTATGCCCCATGTCAGTTCTTTCTGCTTATGTCAGGTGTCTAATGGCCACTTGGAACTTCGGTCGACTGTATTGAACAGTGCAGCTCTCGAGAACTAAGATGATAAGAAATGTGTAATCAGGTGTTTCTGGTCACAAGAAGTGTTGTTAGGTGCCACCGAATCAGTTCTAACTCAGAGCAATCCTGTGTCCGACAGACTGGAACACACCAAGCAGGCCCAGGCCTGCGCTGTCCTCCCACTTGTGGTTATGTTTAAGAGCTATAGGAAAGTAAAGCAGAGTTAGAAGATCGACGGGACACATGATGCTCCACATATGATCATCAGACCAGACAGCCTGGCTGAGGAGGTGTCTGTCATCTCAGCAGAGACCTCAATAAAATGACATGAAGGAATACAGGAAGGGGACATGCGTCATCCAGGCAACTTGCCCTGTTTCAGAAGCCCCAAGGAGGCTGGCTAGCTAGAGCAGAGTGAATAAAGAACGAGGAGAGGAGTCAGATCATGAGAAACAGCTCTTGGGGTCCCTTGATAATATTTTCTCTGGGTGTAATGGGAAAGCACTAGAAGGCTGAGAGTAGGGAGGTGGCATGATCTGATTTGGCATAAGGGGCTCTTGGGGCTTGAGGTAATTAGTTTATTGTGCCAACCTAGCCAATAAACACATGTGGGGTTAATTGAAGGGCAGAGGGATAAATGGCTCAGTGAGTCTCCCCTTTCGAATTCTCAGGTCTCTTGCTTTCTGATGGTCGGACCAGGGTGCAGCTGCCTTAGCCAGTTCCCTGCTTTAGCTTGCAAGGCTCACTTCCTGCAAGACATCCCCGAGGAGAAGTCACATGGACCTACCCCGATGCAGCCCTGGGTGCTGGAGCAGCCGTGTGGAGACCCTTGGCAGAGCTGAGATGCTTACACACTCACTGACTCAGCTTTCCTCCTGCAGTCAGCATCATTGCATCTGTTTTGTGAGATGGAAGAGGACTTTCTGGATTGGTGTTGGACATATAGGTTAATGTTGGACTTGTGGGCTTGGGCAGCACTGGGTTGGAATGTTTTCTTGATGTGCACTTACCCTTTATATAACACTCTCTCTTATACATGAGTTTCTGTGGATTTGTTTCTCTAATGTACCCAGACTAACACAGAGCTCCTGGGAGGAGATCAGAGTGAAGGAGTGCCTGGTGGGTGGGTGTGGCGGGGGAGGGGGGCGGCGATATGGAAAAGAAATCTCTTGTCATTGGAGGCACTGCAACGGAACATGTTTTCGGGTCACATTGCTGTGAGAAGACGCGATTCGTGTGAGGAATGCGAGAGGGCTGGAGATGAAAGGCTTTGGGGTGGGATGGTTTGTCTGTGATTTTGGAGAAAGCCCTCAGGAGGGTTGTAGGTTCATCTGTTAAGTGACACGAGACGCGATGGGAGGTCTTGTTGTTAGCATCCTCAAGTTGGTTCCGGCTCATAGTAACCCTATGTAAAGCAGAATGAACCCTGACCCTGGCTCTCCTTGCAGTCATTGCTATGTTCAAACCCATTGTTGCAGCCATTCTGCCGATCCATCTCATCAAGGGCCTTCCTCGTTCTCATTGACCCTGCCTACCAAACGTGAGCTCCTCCTCCAGGGACTGGTCCCTCTGGAACATGCCCAAAGCACATGAGCTGAAGTCCCACCATCCTCATTTTAAGGAGCATTCTGGGAATATTTCTTCTAAGACAGATTTGCTTTGTTTTGTGTTTTGTGTTTTGTTTTGTCAGTCCATAGTATATTCAGTATTCTTCTCCAGCACCAAAGTTCAAAGGCATCAATTCTTCTTTGTTGTACTTAGGTGCCATCTAGGGAAAAAATGAATAAGTATAATGAAAGTCTATAGCCCAGTGTGTTGGACCGGGTAGACGAGAGACACAAATTCATAGAGACTCATGTGAATAAGAAAGAGGTTTATATACAAGAGCAATTGAGTATTGAGAAAACATCCCAGCCCAGTCCAGATCAAGTTCATAAGTCTGATATTAGCCCATATATCCAATACCAATCGATAAAGTTATCTTCACCCCATATGTACGATACCAATCTATAAAGTCCTGTTCAGACTCAGAAAACACCTGCAATGATGCAGAGTGCAGGACGATCACAGGCCACTGGGCAGAAAGTCTTGTGGATCCAGTGGTGGTAGAGGCATCTCAGTCTTGGCAGGAGTCTCCAGATGGCTCCTTCAAGGGTAGCTCCGTGTGTCTTGTCAGCAAGTATGTCTCACAGGGAGTAAGCGTGTGTCCCACCTCCAGCAAGCTATTTATCTCATTAAACATATGCAATGACGTCTAATGCAGTAGGATTGCAGGCCATCGGGTTGGAAGTCTTCTGGATCCAGTGGCATTGTAAGCATCTCAGTGCTGGCAGGGATCTCTACGTGGCTTCTCTGGCTCCATAGGTCTGGTTGCATCAGGGTAGGTCCATGTGGCTTCTCCAGAATACAAGTGATGTGAAGCGGGTCAGGTGAGCGCGGATCAGTGGACATTCGCTGAATCAATTCCCTCTAAGGGTGAGGGTGTTCTCTTTTGTTATGTCTGCGGTACAGCACCCCCATTGCCATCAAGTTCATTATGACTCATCACAGCCTCCTAGGACAGAGTCGAACTGCCCTCTCGCGTTTCCAAGGTTGTAGCATATAGCACCACGTGTCTTGTCAGTAGTGTCTGTCAGGGAGTGATCAGAGAGAGAAGTGTCTCCCACCTCCAAGGAGGAAATACAGGAGCTCCCAGAATCCTCAGGAGATGACCACGCCCACACCGAAGCCTTATGAGCTATGACCTGATTGACAGACTAGATTCCACCCCTTCACTCTGAATCCTCAAATTGACAAACGATTCTATAACTACCACACCCAGACACACACCTTTCCTGGTTTTAAACCATATGCTATGTCCTTGTTCTATTCCAATGACCGCCTTCTGGAGCCGTGGACAGGTCTCTCCCGAACACATCTAAGAGTCCTGGAATTCCCACTCTTCACAATGCTATCCATAATTCATTATCATCCACCCAGTCAGCAACACACAGGTAAACATCCTTCCAGCAGTCTCTGCTCTCAGCCAGGACCCAGCTGAAGTCAGCAACGATAACCCTCTGGCCATGTTTTTTTCTGAATAGGACTTGAACTTCGGACAGTTCCCTGGGGATGGGCTTCTGCAACTGATTTTGAACCGCCCTCCGCCAAAATGTACCGGCATGTGACATTAATATTGTCAGGTCGCTCACCTTGCATCGGAATGGGCACAAATACCCATCTCTTTCCAATCTGTTGTCCAGGGGATTCTCTTCTGAACGTCTTGGAATAGAGGAGGGAGTGCTGCCAGGATTGCGATCACATGCTGAGCTAGCTCTAATGCTCTGCTGTCCGATCCTGGATTCTCGTGTCTGACCCCTGCCTCAGAGCAGCCTGGACATCTTCCCTCAATACCACCGCCTCTTTATCATCGGCTACTTCCTGTGTTCGTGGAGTGGTAACCAGTCCTTTTCAGTACTGTGACTCTACGTATTCCTTCCTTCTTCTCCTGATGCCCACAGAGTCCCTCAAGATTTTAACTGAGGGCTTGAATTTTTTTCTTCAGGTTTTCTTTTTTTTTTTTTTTTGTCAGCTTGAAAAATGTTGGGCATGTCCATCCTGTGTGGTCTTCCAATTCCAGCTCCTTGCATATTTCATGATAATAACTTGCTTGGTCTTCATGAGCGGCCCTCTGACACTATCTGTTGTGCTCTGTTAACCTCATCGGTTCCTCCATGTACTTTAGCTACTCTGAATTCAAGAGCAAGCTTCAGAGTCTCATTCTGGCATGCATGTGGGTCTTTCTTTCATGCCTTTCAAATGACCTTTTGATGTTTTCATGCATGATTTCCTCAATATCATCCCACAATTCATCTAGTATTTACTAGTTAAGGTTCAGTACATCCGATTCATTTTTGAGATGATGTCTAAATCAGATGGGATATACTCAAGATTGTACTTTGATACCCTTAAATTGGTTGTAATTTTCTTCCACTTCTGCTTGAATATGTAAATGAACAATTGATGGTATGTTCCTCAGTCAGTCCCTGGCCTTGTTCAGGCTGATGAGATTAAGCTTCTCCATTTTCTCTTTCCACAGATATAGCTGATTTCTGTGTATTACATCTGGCAAGATCCAGGTATATAGGGCCTATATATGTTTCAAAAGTGATTGTGGTAGTTATATAATCATTTGTCAACTTGGGACTTAAGAGGATTAAGAGTATAGGGATGGAGTCTAGCTTGCTAGTCAGATCATAGCCAATGAGGCCCCTGTGTGGGCATGGCTCTCTCCTGAGAATTCTGGGAAACCTGGTTTTTCCTCCCTGGAGGTGGGAAAGATTCTAGACTGATTACATCAGAGACAATCAACTGACAAGGCTGTCAGGACATCCCTGAGGAGAAGTCACACGGACCAAACCCTGATGCAGTCCTGGGTGCGGGAGAAGCCACATGGAGGCCCCTGCCAGCGCTGAGATGCTTACACTGCCACTGGATCCAAAGGCTTTCTACCCACTGGCCTGTGATCGTCTTGCATTCAGCATTATTACATGAGTTTATAGATTGGTATTGGACATATGGGCTAATATTGGACTTATGGACTTGATCTGGACTGGGCTGGGATGCTTCCTTAATGTACACTTACCCTTTATATACAACTCTCTCTTATACACATGAGTGTCTATGGATTTGTTTCTATAGTCTACCCAGACTGACACAGTGATCTTTGGACTAGAAAAGCCCATTGTGCACTCCCTGGTGGGGTTCCATCACCACGCCATGTGTCCCAACTTCCCACATTGCATGCATGATCGCCAGCTTTTGAATTCTAATCACCAATAATTCCTAGGGTATCTTGGTTATATGTTTGATCAATATCAGACTGCAGAAGTTGGTAACACTTTTCAAGTTCATCTTCGGCATTAGTGGTTGGTGGGTAAATTTTAATCAGAGTCTTATTAATTGGCCTTCCTTGTAGACCTATGGGCATTTTCCTACCACTGACAGTGCTGTGATTCAGGATTGATTGTGAAACATTCTTTTTTGGCGATGAATACTGCACTATCCTTTTCAAAGTTGCGGTTCCTAGCTAATTGAAGAGGGAGTATGTTGCCTTAGTTGTAAAAAAAAAAAAATAGAAGGCTGGTTGTCAAGACAGTATTCACTCTTAAAAAGCAATTCGCCGTGTTTGACTTCTGGGACCACCTCCACAGTACCACTGTTGTGTGGGCTTGTGATGAAATAAACAGACTCTCAGGAGGGACTTTGTTGAGGAGCTAGTGTGAACCATGCCCCAAACCGAGTGTCCAGCTTGTCCCTCACGGGCCAGTTAAGTTTTCTTTATGATTATTGCTTGAATAATTTTGTATGATTGCTAAGTAGGTCAAGCTTACAGAAAAGAATATTTTTTTAAGTACTAAAAAAAAACAACACCTGGTGTGTACTTTCCCCAGGTTTGAAACATATTAACAATGTGGTCTGTTTGCTTCCTATTTGTTTTAAGAAAGAAAACGTTATAGATGGAGCTAAAGGCCTTGATCACATTCCCGCTTGGACCTCCCTAGTGATAACACAGTCCTCAGATCAGCACGCATCTTTCCTAGCCATGATTCCATACAGAAGGATTTGCCCACAAACTTACAGTATTGCTTGGAAAATGTGTAAGCTTACCTAAATCATCTTCACACCGTAGATGTCAATTTTCAACTTGGTTTTCTCTACTGAATGAATATCCTATGTTCATCCAGTCTCTTTTGGGTGGACCTGTAGGTCATTGTCAAATTTGAGCTATTGGAAACATTACTGTGATAGGTATGTTTATTGTGCCAACCTCGCCAATGAGCACACATGGGATTAATTGAAGAGTGGTAAGATAAATGGTTTGGAGAGCCTCACCTTTCTTGTCTCTTGCTCTTTGATGATCAGAAGAGTGTGTGGCTACGTTAGCTTGTTCTCTGCCTCAATTTTCAAACTGCACTGCCTGTGGGACACCTAACCATGGACTGTGTTACTATAATTTGAGTTTCCTTCAAGATCTGCTTCGCCACCCTACTGGAGTATACATCGCTGGAGCTGGGGCCTGTTGGATCCTGTCATCTGGCTGACTGTTGGTGACCTGCCTTGCTGTTTGCTGCCTGTGGCCGGATAGCCTGAATTGCTCTATAGAGGACTCAGCTGTCTGCTTCCTTGACTTGCACCCTTGGCCCTCAAGAAGTGAGTTGCACTGAGCCATTTATACTGCTCTATCAACCAATTAGCTGTTCATTTCTTACGGTGCATATATATATCTATATAAATATATATAAAATCATAAGTGTCCTAGTTTTGTTTCTCTAGAGAACCCTGTCTAACATAATTACTGCATTGAAAAAATCCTTGTAGCTGCTTCTTAGTGTGTACAGTAAAACCTGTAAGAGCCAAACCCGGTCTAAGGTGGAAACCTGTCAAAGAAGGAAATGTAAAAAATATTTTCCACTAAAACACACTATAGAAAAGTGGAAAGACTCCCTCCTGCTCATCCTATAATCATACGTGGATGAAGATTCGGATAAAGAAACTGCCTTATCTCAAAGATAAGATGCCTCTCATTGATAAGGTGCCTCTAGTCCTGCCCCGAAACCTTGCCACTCAGTGACTGTCCTCTGTGTCGGTGCTTAGCACCCAAATTGAGCACTCCACCTTGGCTCAATGTTTTAATGGATTATGGAGTTTAATCTCTTTTTTTTTCTTCTGTTGCTCATTCTATTTGTAAGTCTCTTCATGCGTGTGCATGTGTGTGTGCGTGCATATGTGTGTTATTGTGACTCAACCAGAAGGCCGGGGTATTGTCATGTCTTGTTCTGGTCTGTAGGCAGATTTAAATGTCTCACACTTCTTGTCTGTAAGCTCCTCGTAGCAGGAATGAAATTTAGTATTTCATTATACTCTTGTTCTTCAAGCAAGCTGTTTACAAATTCTGTTGCCTCCCTCCCTCCTTTCCTCCCCTCCCCCAATCACTTTGCTCTATATTCAACTGACTTACAGGGAACCCATGTATGTTACAGTCAGGCTCCTCTGTGGGGTTTTCTTTTTTCTTTTCCTTTTTTTTCATGTAACCACTAGTGTTTGTCCAGGAAGATAGAGAAACAAATTCATAAACATGCATATGTATATAAGAAAGAGTTTTATATACAAGAGCAGAGAATATTGAGAAAATGTCCCAGTCCAGTCCAGATCAAGTCCATAAGTCCGATATTAGCCCATATGTCCAATACCAATCTATAAAGTCCTCTTCAGACTCACAAAACACATGCAATGATGCCGAATGCTGTAAGATCGCAGGTCAGTGGGCGGATACTCTTGTGGCTCCAGTGGAGGTAGAGGCATCTCAGGGCTGGCAGGGGTTTCCACCTGGCTCCTTCAGCTCCAGGGCTCTAGCATAGCTCCATGTGTCTTGTCAGCAAGCATGTCATGCAGGGAGTGAGCGTGTCCCCCACTCCCAGCGAGCTATTTATCTCCTTAGTGCCTCCAAATGAGGTCATCAAGCTGCGACCTGATTGACAGGCTAAACTCCACCTCTAATTGGCAACAGATGATGTAACCACCATACCACTGTGTATTGGCACTTAACAATAGACTTAGATGGAGTTGACAGAGCAGATCATTAGTTTACATTCAACAATGGATACCTATTTTCTTCCAACTCATCCATTTCAACCCCCTCAACATACCATCACTTAGCTCCCTTCCTCCCAGTGTTTCCTCTTTCCATTCTGCCTTCTTTCCTGAGACGTCTTTTTTTAAAATCATTTTTTGGGGGACTCTTACTGCTCTTATCACAGTCCATACATACCTCTCTAGGGTTTTCACTGGCTGTTATTTGGGGACATCGATCTTCCAAGGTGCTTCTCTGGGAACCTGAACCTTCAGCCTTTTGAGCTCATTAAATGTTTGCAACATTAGGGTCTCCAGTTGTACATACAGGTTTACAAGACAACATAGAGAGGTCAAGCCGACGAGGTAGACATTTACACAGGACAAGGAAGCCAGGTCCTGTGTCGGGCAGCTGCCCCTTGGCTTTCAGTCAACCACACACCTATTCTTTCGAGAGAAACCAGAAGTGATATCAACTACTCTAACATTGTAAGGACACTGTGCAGCTTGTACGGAACAGAGCTGTGAGAACGGAGCCTGGTCCAGCCTTCAAGGGATTTTCAGTAAAAGGACGGGTGAGTTCGTAATGAATCTGAGCCAGCGCAGTGAATCCCCAGTGACAGCTAAGGAAGCGTGATGGGCACAAAGAATGACTGAGTGCCCGTTATGTGTCCAGCTCCGAGCAAAGGGCTCTACCTCCCTCACATTTGACCTTGGTAATACCACCATATTCTCGTTTGTTTCCATTCTCATTTCACAGAGGATTATAACAACTCAGTGTCCTGTCACTTGTAATTTTTCAACCTTCCTAATCTCTTCCCAAAGGAGCCCTGGTGGCGTCATGGTTACATCTTGGGCTGTGATCCAAAAAGTCGGCATCTCAAAACTGCCACTCGCTCTAAGGGAGAAAGAGCAGGCTGTCTACTACCATCAAGAGTTCTGGCCTCAGAAACTCACAGGGCAGTTCTACTCTGTCCTACATTCGGCATAGACTCGATCTCAGTGAGTTTGATTTGGTTCTGGTTTTAATATCCCCAAATACACACACACACACACATATACACACACACACACCAGAGAGACTCGCATGATTGAAATGGTCCCTGAACTTTGGATTACACTGAACTCAGTTGTACCAAATTGCCACCACAAATGCTATGAGGTTTCCCAAGACAGGTGGAAGGCAGGTGTCAGTAGGCCAGGAAGCAAGCTTGATTTCGTAAGCATTTTCTCAAGTAACTTGCCACTTCATATCCCTTGAAGAAGGCAATAGTAAGGAGCTAATGCAGAAGGGACCTCTTGCCCTCTGGTATGTTCTCCCCATTTCTCCCCATTATCCCCTTTCAGAAGCCAAGATTTCTGACTCTCAGCCTTTGGCCCTTCTTTGGCATCCACTCCTTCTTGATTCCTTTGTATTGCTGAGTAATAGAGAGACGGAGACCCGGATATGGGAGCTGTGTGTATGGAAAAACTCTTTATTGGATTTACAGAACCAGCCAAGGAAGCAGGAGAACCGGGTGGTGATCAGAGCTCATGTGAGAGCCCTCTTCCTTCGGGGGTCAGACGGTAATAGTCACTTAACATCAGGAGCTGCGCTCCTCATTCCTTTCAGCTGGAAGGAGAGAGGTTATGGTCAGATTGGGGGTCCCTGCCTGCAGGCGCTGGAGTCCTCCAAAAACAAGCCCGGGGGAGGGTGGAGGTAAGGAATGCCCCAGTAGCCATCCTCTTCAGATCTCAGGCACGGAGATTTTGCCTCACCTTTGGTGAAAAGAGATCACAGCCTCCTTCCAACGCCCCCCAATGCCTTGCTCCCCCCGCCCCCCAACGCCTTCTGCTTTCCTCTTATCCTCCTCTTTGTGCCCTCCTCGCGTTCACACCACTTACCTTAGGAAGGGCCTCCCAGTTGAGAAACGGGAGTTTCTTTTTGATAGACTGAAACAGAGGGAGAATACGAGTGATGTGAGAGGGGGCGGTGAACATTCGCTGAATGAATTCCCTCTAAGGCTGAGGGTGTTCTCTTTTGTTATGTCTGCGGCACAGCACCCCCGTTGCCATCAAGTTCATTATGACTCATCGCAACCCCCTAGGACAGAGTCGAACTGCCCTCTCGCGTCTCCAAGGTGGTAGTCTTTGTGTGAGCAGACTTCCACATCTTTCTCTCACAAGGGTGGCTTTTAAAAAAATTGTTTTATTAGGGGCTCATACAACTCTTATCACAATCCATACATACATCAATTGGGGAAAGAACATTTGTACATTCATTGCCCTCATCATTCTCAAAACATTTGCTTTCCACTAAGCCCCTGGCATCAGGTCCTCATTTGTCCCCTCCCTCCCCACTCCCCGCTCCCTCATGAACCCTTGATAATTTATAAATGATTATTTTGTCATATCTTGCCCTGTCCAACGTCTCCTTTCACCCACTTTTCTGTTGTCCGTCCCCCCGGGAGGAGGTCACATGTAGATCCTTGTAATCGGTTTCCCCTTTCCAATCCACCTTCCCAGTATCATCACTCACACCACTGGTCCTGAAGGGATCATCCGCCCTGGATTCCCTGTGTTTCCAGTTCCTATCTGTACCAGTGTACACCCTCTGGTCTAGCCAGACTTGCAAGGTAGCATTGGGATCATGATGCGGGGGGGGGGGGGGGAGCATTTAGGAACTAGAGGAGGAAAGTTGTATGTTTCATCGTTGCTACATCGCATCCTGACTGGTTTGTCTCCTCCCCGAGACCCCTCTGCAAGAGGATGTCCAGTGGCCGACAAATGGGCTTTGGGTCTCTGGTGGCCTTTTACGGTTAGCAGAGCACTTGCTGCCGCACCTCCAGGGCTCCCTGTGACTGCAGTGAGAGTTCATGGCATCTGAGGCCTTAGTCTGCGTCTGCTCTGTGCTTGCTCTGCAGACATGGTTGCCCAGCAACCTTGCCACGTAGATGTTCGGTGGTCATCCCACGTCACAGATGAGGAAACTGAGGCTCAGAGCTCGGAAGCCAATTACATGAAGTCGCACAGCTAGGAAGTGCCAGCCTGAGATCCAAGCTCGAGTTCCAGCTCTGTCATTGAACTTGCCTTCAGAGTTTAGGTGGGCAGCCTAGCCTGAGACCTGGTTTCTTCATAGAGAATGGGGGCATTAAAAAATTGTTTTTAATTAAATTCTTCCTCTGCAGGAATTGCTGTGTGTGTGTGTGTGTGTGTGTGTGTGTGCGCGCGCGCCCCTGCTCCCTCGATGCCATGCTTAGAAGCAGGGATGGAGCTGTGACAGCCTCCTGGACCATCATTGTCAACAACATGTCAAGATGTCAGGCAGGAGCCAGACAGGGCAGTGACTTGCTCCGGTTGCTGGTGAGTCTATTCTAATTCATGGCGACCCCATGCATGCAAAATATTATTCTGCAAAGGGTTTTCCTTTCCACAGATTGCTTGTCTTCTGAAACACACACACACACACACACACACACACACTGCCATTGAGGTAATTCCAACTCTTAGGGACTTTATGGGACAGGTTAGAACTGCCCCCCGGGGGTTTCCAAGCCTGGAACTCTTTATGGGAGTAGAAAGCCGCCTCTTTCTCCTCAGAGCGGCTGGTGGTTTTGAACTGTTGACCATGTAGCTATTCATAATCACACTCATAACCCACTAGGCCACCCTTCTGGATCTAGATGTGTTCAAACCATCGGCCTTTTGGTTAATTGTCCAGTGGTTAACCAATGATGCCACTCAGGGAGTCCAGCTGCCCCCTACATTTCAGGGGAGACCCAAAGGGCTAGAACGCGGATGTGATGTCAGCGCATTCGGAAATGTATTGAAAACCCCCAGGTAGGATGAGAGACGCCCAAGCACTTTACCTCAAAGAGGGCATGCCAGTCCAGGAATTCATCGGGATTAAGAGCCTGTGGGGAGAGAGGGGAGAGAGAGAGAGAGCCCAGAAGAGGGTCAGTTCCAGGGGGGACCTAGCTCCCACCCTAACTCTTTGGACAAGGTGGGAGTGAGGCGGTTTCGCAAGCTCTCTCTAGGTCTGTTCGATCGAGGAGGCAGCTCTAGAGAATTATACTTACAGATTTCAACTTTTCCAGGTGCAGGAATTGAGGATTAAAGGCCTAGGTACAGAAGCAAGAGCAATAAGAACGTTGCTAAAGACCAGAGAGAGAGAAGAGGTGCGTGACCGGTGTGTGGGAAAAGAGCTGGTTTACCTCGGGCTTTGCTGCGTAAGTACCAAGGGTGCTTTCCTCCTGAAAGGGAAAGGCATGACATTGATCACATGCTCGCAAGCCCCTCTCCCAGGTTCCTCTTCACTCGCTTCTGCTTTCATCCCCGCCCAGTCCCTGGCCCTGAAACCATTCTCCACTACAGGACCTCAGTAAGCCCCCATGTTCCCGCCATGCAGATGAATGACGGGCATTCAAGGGGAGGTGGAGGGGGTGCAGGAGGGGATGAGATATGAGATAGCGAAGCAGAAACCCAGGCCTGCGTCTATTCTAGTGGGCAGGGCAGAAAAAAGAGCGCTCTTCCCAAGAAAAGCCAGCAAATGTTGGTTTACAGTTGACTTAATTCTTAGAGCAGTCTACTTGGGGTGTGCCTGAGACACCCACATTTAACCCATAAAGCTGGGTGGGGAAGATTACAATGCTGGTGGAAGTCAAGGTACAGGTAACCTGCTGGCCTTTGAGGTTGGCTTGTTTTGTGACTCAATTGCCACCAGTAAGTTGGAGTCACCATGTCCCTCTTCCACTCAGTCACTGCCCCTCCCCCTCCCCCCGACCTTGAGCCATTCCAACGTGTCACTACCTTTTCCCCCCACCCCGGAGCTTTGTCATTCGTTCCTCAACAGAGGTCAACCAGCTTAAAGCATTAGCTGGATCCAGATGTTTAGACCGAGTCCTGATTTGTTGGATTTTCCATTGAATTCAACTTTCTTTTTTTAAGCGGGGAAAACTTCATTAATGAATCAAGCCTGCCAGTTCCTCCTGAAAAATGTTACACAACTTGAAAATGTTACACAACTCTGGCCAAGCAAGATGCATTTTCTTTCTGAGCAACAAGTAGCAGATCGGACAAGTGTTGGCCGCTTCATCAGCCGCCCGCCAGGCACCCCAGTCATGAACTGCACTTGCTTGGACCCTCAGCAGGCAAGTTTGTGACACTCTAGCTTAGGCTTTTAAATTCAGAACTGGCACCCCAACTTTGGGATAAGTTGGTGGGGCAAAGGAGGTCTAGATTCCTCCTGGCCTGGAGATTCAGAAGAATGCCCGCCACAGTCTAGGCTCCAGAGATCACATGGAGCTTTCAGTCGCTTGGAAACCATCCGCAGGGACAGAAAAGAAGCAAAACATAGGCGGTACCCACATGACCAACCTTCAGACCCCCATCTCCTCCCAAGATCCAGTTAGCCAGCTACCACCTCACACTTAACCATCCCTCCCAGGAAGCTCGGCATCTCCCTAATTGTCTTCCCCGGGATGCCACCTTCCTTTGCTCAAGCCCCAGGTTCCTTATTCAGCCCCTGGGAGTGTCCAAAACCGTGAGCTACTTATCCAATAACAGAAAGAAAGAGAAGTGGGGGCGGGGAGGGAATGGGGAGAGGGGGGTCTAAGGAATGAGAAGACGGAAGCCAGGTGATAATGCTCACCTCAGAGCTACCCAGGGCAGCCCCCTGCACAGAGTGGACTGCCAGGAGAGAGAGGATGGCCACCGCTGAAAGAACTGGGACCTTCATGGTGTCAAGCTGAGGATGCTCTGAGGCGGTCCTTTATATCCCCCAGGAGACAAATGTGAGCCAAAATGGGATCCCCACCCCACTGACTCATTCCCAGCTCCTGTCACCCACCCCCAGGGCTCTGGGAGGGAGAAGAGGGGACTGGCTGCTCCGCACCTCCCTTGGATTTCTCAACGCACATTCTGCCCCAAGCGCTTGGAAGGTGAGACAGCAGGGGAGCTCCCCACGCAAGCGGGGTTGGATGGAGACAGGTCGAACCTGTCCCTCCCAGGGATGGGCAGGAACACCCAAGCCACATCTCCTTTTGCCTCTGCCTCTTTTCCTTTCATCCCTCCTTCCTCGCTTAACATTCAGGCTCATTTCTCGCCCTACTAAAGTAAGCCTTAATCCCCTAAGCCAGGCATTGAAAGTCTTCCACGGTCTAGCCTCAGCCTACCTTTCTAACGCTGGTCAGACTCTTCTTGGACATACTTCATGTTCTAACCAAACTGGATTCTTAACCAAATACACTCCTCTTTTTCCTGTGCTAAGCATATATCAAAAGAGCCCTGGTGGCGTAGTGGTTATGCAGTGGGCTCCTGACCTTGAGGGGTCAGCAGTTCGAAACCACCAGCCTGCTCCATTGGGAGAAAGATGAGACTTTCAACTCCTGAGAAGAGTTACAGGCTCAAACCCACAGAGGCCCTTCTACCCTGTCCTAGAGGGTCACCATGAGTGGGAACCAACCCAATAGCAGTGAGCTTCTGGAAGCATCTGTCTATGACATTTCGGACTCCTAAAATAGCCTGTCTCACTTCCAGTTCTCAGAATACAACAGCCATCTTGGAAAAGAAAAAAAAAATTTTTTCCCCTGATTTTCCCCTATCATTCCCCATCCCCACCTTCTCTCCTCCCACCCCGCCCCCACACATACTAACTCTCTTAGAGTTGTCATATCAGTTCCTTTGTGTTGCTTCCGTGCAATGCCGAGAGTAACTTATATTCTTCTCTTATTTCCCTTAGAACATTAAGTTTGTTGAGGTCGAGAATGATATCTTTTTTTTTAAGAACTATATCTTAATCCCTGTTACATTTCCCTGGCACCATGTGTTACACAAAGTAAAAGAGGCGTCGATATTTATTAGACTATTAGACTGAATATATTAAAGTTAATATTCAAGCATCCTTCCACCAAATGGTGTACCTTCCTCCTTCGCGGTTTTTGCCCTCCGACTTCCTAGACGCAATCTTTTGGTCCACCATAAGCCAAAGCACGAGGCAACACATGATCAAGAACCGATGACATTGGAGAAAGACCATGCTGCACTGGGTGCATTAACCAAAAGCAAGGCTCCTGGAGTTGACACAGTACCAACTGAAATGCTTCAACGGTTGACGAAACACTGGAAGCACTCATTAGTCTCTGCCAAGAAATTTGTCAGACAGTTACCTGGCCAACTGACTGGAAGAGATCCATATTTGTGCCCCTTCCAAAGAAAGTTGACACAGCAGAATGCAGGAATTACCTAACCGTATAGTTTTTTTCTGATTAAAACAGGTTTATTAAGAGTTCATAAATATGAAACCATAAATACCAAGGCACCATATTCATCAATACTTTTATGAGGTTTGGGGGTGAGGGGCTACAATTTTATGATTGGCTTCCAGACAATCAGGAGAGCTATCTAATTATCAAGATCTCATACAAGTAAAATTGTGCTAAAGATAATTGCAGCTCTATGTTTATAGGGAGCTGCCAGCTAGCACTGGCAATGCCAGATGGCTCTTGACCGGAAGGAAATAATACCAGAAAGATATTTACTTGTGTTTTGTTGACTGAACAAAGACATTTGGCTGGGTGGATCATAAAAACTACAGATCACACCGAGAGAAATAGGAATTCTAGAGCATTTCACTGTGGTCAGGCAGAACCGGAACAAAGACGAAGAGGCAGCCCTACACAGAGAACAAAAGAGTACGGTTTCGTTTAAAATTTTTTAAAAGGTTGTATCCTTTTGCCTTATCTATTCAGTCTGGATGCTGAGCAGTCGTCTGAGAAGCTAGACTATCTGAGGATGACTGAGGCATCAAGCTTGGAGAAAGGCTTATTAGCAAGCTGTGCTGTGCAGATAACAGCCTTGCCGGCTGAAAGCGATGAGAACTTGAAGCGCTCGCTGATGAAAAGCAAAGACTGTAGCCTTCAGTATGGGTTGCTCCTCAATTTAAAGTAGGTCCAAACCCTTTCCACTGGACCAAAGACATTATGATTAATGGAGAAGACTGTCAAAGCTTTCGTTTTGCTTGGCTCCACAATCAATTCCCAGGACACTACAGTCAAGAGAGCAAATGACGCATTGCGTTGGGAAGGTCTGCTATAAGAGACCTCCTTAAAGTGTTGAAGAGCCGGGTGTCACTTCAAAGACAAAGGTGCACCGCATCCCAGCCATGGTATTTTCAGTGACCTCATTTGGACAACGAATAAGGAAGACCGTGAAGAATACAGCATGAACTTCAAAAACAAACTAATCGGCTCCTTGGAAGTAAGGATAGCAAGGTTTCTCACGCACTCTGGACTGATTTCAGGAGAAGCCGGTCCCTAAAAAGGACATCATGTTTGGTAAAGTAGAGGGTCCGCCAAAAAGAGGATGACCATCACGGAGATGGATGGACGCAGTGGCTGCGACAGTGGGCCCAACCATAACAACCGCGAGGCTGGCACAGGACCGGGCGGTGTTTCGCTGTTGTACAGAGTCGCTGTGTGTTGGAACTGACTAGACAGCACCTAACAGCCACACCTCTTCGTCTCGGATCATCCGAGAATTAACTATTTTGAGTTTAAAAGACAAGGAACAGAGAAATAGACAAAGTTGCCTAACCAGATCTCGAAGAAGGAGCCCTAGGGACATAGTGGGTTCAAGCCAGGCAGAATTGTCAGTAGTTTAAATCCACCAGCCACTTTGCTGGAGAGAAATGGAGCTTTCTGCTCCCACAGAGACTGGCCATCTCCGAAACCCACAAGGGCGGGTCTCCTCTGTCCTACAGGGTACCTAGGAGTTGTAATCCACTTGATGGCAGTGAGTTTGGGAGTTGACTTGAGTTGACTTGAGTTGAGATCAGATCTGGGCAGCCTGAACTTCTGAGTGCCCACTCCATTGCTTTATCTCCCCACACTCCACCATCTTGGAAGTTAGATCACCTCAAAGTGACAAAACATCCTAATCAAGCAACTGTCTCCACAATGAAACTTAGATGGCCCAACCCATTCCTAGCATAATCCAATAGGGAGGGGCTGGAACATAGACTGGTGTTGCCAGAGCCGAGCAAGACCTTATCTAAGAATGGATTGCTTTACCCCAGCCTGATGCAATGCGCATTGTTGACAGAGTGGGAGGGCTAGAGGTCATTCGTGGACGATCTTTATGAACTCTAGAAGCTGGGCATTTTTAATTTTATTTTTATTCATTGGGATTTAATACACATAACATATCACTCCATATTTCCATCACGTCACGTAGAAGTGTACAATTGCTACCGCAATCCGTTTCCAACCATTCTTTGTCTACATGGGCTCAATCGATATACTGTCCCCAACCCAGGTCTCCGCGATCCTGTTCCTCCTCAGCCTCCGGGAGTTCCCGTGTTTTTATACTGGCAGCTCCCCCTTGGCAGAAGAGGCAATTCCTGAAGAACACCCCCTAAGCACAGGTAACTCTGTGACACTGGGTGCCCTGGGAAACTCAAGGGGACAAATGAAGTGGGAAACTGCAATGGGTGGAGTACACCCCAAAGGTTTTCTGGAGGACATCAGATGTTATGGATAATAAGTTCTTATTAATTGATTAGCAGTGACTGAGGGAGCGTATAACCCACCATTCCATCAGCATGAGTTCAACACCAAGAGTGGAGGGAATGAAGAATCAGAAGAACTGATAGGGTATGATCAACTACAATTAGACATGGTAATGGAGGAACACTTAGACATGAGTAATCCAAAGCAGAGATCATCCAAACACTATCATCTGTTTATCTTTAGAGTCTCTGCTGGTTCTTTTGCAAATGGCCTTCTTATTTACCTCGCCACCTGTGCTGTAAATCACCTTGATGGGCAGCTTATTGAGGGCTTACTATGTGGCAAGCATGGTGCTGAGTGCTCTGTAGGCATGGTGCCATTGAAGTGTTGCAGCAATTAGGTTGAATAGGTATGATGCTGCTGTCGCTAGATGCCATCCATTCCGTTCCAACTCATGGTGACCCTTTCTACCGACAACGGAGCAGACCCCTGCCGGACCCTGCACCATTCTCACAGTCTTGCTGTCTTTAAGACCAGCGGTTCTCAACCTGTGGGCTGTGACCCCTTTGGGTGGTCGAATGACCCTTTCATGGGGGTTGCCTGATCCATCACAGTAACAAAATTACAGTGATGAAGCAGCAACGAAAATAATTTGATGGCTGTGGGGGTGGTCACCACCACATGAGGAATCTATGAAAGGGTCATGGCATTAGGCAGGTTGGGAACCCCTGTTTCAGACCATTGTTGGAGCCACTGTGTCAATCCATTACTGAAGGTGATATTAATAGGTTATATAATTTCTACATTCTGATTGATCACCTTTCATTGGAATGGGCATGAACATGGGTCTCTTCTGTTCAGTTGGCCAGAGAGCTGGCTTCTAAATTTCAGATGAGTGAAGGACTGCCGTGTGGCACCCATTCTGCCCAATTCTGGGCCCAGCTTGGGCTTCTTCCTTCAGAACCATTGTTTCTTGATCATAGGCTTCCTTCTAAAATAGTGGAAAGTTGACTTAATTTTTTTTAACAAACCAAAACAGTGACTGTCTATACCTTTCATCTTCCCCAATGCTTCCTAGGTCATTCAAGTTTTGCCCCAAGAGCCCTTGTATATTGGCAGCTCAAGACTTAACTTCTGTGGTTATTTTGTCAGCTGGAGACATGGCAGGCATGTTTTTCCCTTGTGGTTTTCCAACTCTAGATCTTTGCACGTTGTATTATGACACTTTATTTTGTCTTCTCAAGCCACTGTTGGAAATCTCTTCCTCAAGTCTTTGACTTTATCACTCTCCTGTTTGCTTTTGCTACTTTACATTCAAGACCAAGTTTCCGAGTCTTGTTTGAGATCCATCTTGGCCTTGCCTTTCCTTTCTTTTAATGACCTTTTGCTTTCTTCATGTGTGACGTCCTTGATGTTGTCCCACAACTTGTCTGATTTTGCTCATTTGTGTTTCAGAGCATCAAATCTGAGGGCAGAGGAGAGGAGAGGGGAGGGGAGGGGAGGGGAAGGGAGGAGAGGGGAGGAGAGGGCAGGAGAGGGGGGAGGCAGGGAGGAGACGGGGAGGCAGGGAGGAGACAGTCTCTAAATCCAGGTGTGATGTACTCAAGATCATGGGCTTGTTTTGATTTTATTCAGCTTCAAATTAAACTTGTCTATAAAGAGTTAATGATCTGTTCTGCCCCTGACTTTGTTCTGACTTTGATATTGCCCTTGGCTTTGATATTGAGCTTCTCCATCATCTCTTTCCCCAGATGCTATCAATTTGATTCTTGTGTGTTCCATCTGGGGATCATTTCTAGCATATCTCTGACATTACTTCTATCAAGGGTGTATTTTCTATCTACCGATCCTCCTTTGTTTCCAACCTTTGCCTTCCAGTCACCAGCAATTATCAGACATGTTGTTTTTAGATGTTTGATCAATTTCAGTCTGCAGAAATTGGTAAACATGTTCCATTTTTCATTTTTGGCACTAGTGGTTGGTGCATACATTTTAATAATTGCCATAGTAAGTGATCTTCCTTGTAGGCTTATGAATAATACCCTCTCTTGAAAGATCTTTTGATGATGGATGTGACACAATTCCTCTTCAAATTGTCCTTCCTTCCATAGTAGACGATATGATTATCTTATTCAAAATGGTCAAATGAAAAAAAAAACAAATGGTAAATAATCAATACCCATCCATGTACCTCGCAATTGTCTAGGATCTCAATCTTTATACACTCTATTTCATTTTGGGTGATTTATCGTTTTCCTCGATTCGTATTTCACACATTCCATATGTTAATTATTAGCATGTGCATAAATCTGTTTCTTCTCATTGGAAGTCATTGCCACATTAGCAAATTCAAGGCCCCAGAGCTTTACTCCATCCGGGTCTTTAACGCTGCTCTGCTTGGAGGAGGCAATGCTTCCCCAGTTGCATCCAGAGTGCCTGCCGGCCCGAGGGGCCTATTTTCAGGTGTTCTATCACATGCTGTTGCACAGCCGTTCATAAAGGTTCACAGACCTCTTTTTTCTTTTTTTTAAGCAGATGGCCAAGTTCAACTTCCTAGTCTGTGTAGTCTGGAAGCTCTGCTGGACCCATGGGTTACCCTGTGGCATATGAAATACCCATTTCATGGCTTCCAGCATCAAGCGACATGCAAGCCACACCTGTACGACCACCTGCTGGATGAGAGGCAGTAAGGGCTAAATGCTGTACATGCCTGATGTCATTGATACTACCTGCCAACCGCATAAGATCGGCTTGATAAGGACCCACATTTTATACATGGGGAACCGCCGCCTAGAGAGGCTAAATAACTTGCCAACATTGTCCAGCCTCGCAGGGTCAGTATTAGAACCCTGGACTCTCTGATCCCAAAGCCTCTGCTATGCTGTGGAATAGTGTCCCACAAAGAACTTTAGCGAGCCCATGTGTGAGTGAGACCCACGCAGAGAGAGTTGTAGATGGGGACACTGGGCCCACACCGGCACCTTTCCCAGGTGAGCCTTAGGTGGTAACTCTGGTGCCACTTTCATGGAATGGCCAAATGAAAACAGCCCTAAGAAGTTAATGGCACTCAATGAGCATGCGTCGTAGAATGAGCCTGCATTGCCGCGGTCTTAGACGCCTCTGGCAGTATGAACATCTTGCCATATCAAATATGGCCCCGGTGCTTCACATGGGCACTCTGTTTATTATCTCTGAATGCAAACCAACTAAATTACTTTATGTGCTCTACCCAACAAATAGTTTTTTTTTCCTATGCTGGAGGAAAAGCTGGCTGTGTGGGACTAATGGCTGGTTTTCAGGTGGCCTCTTCCCAGTGGATTTTCAAAAGTGGTTTCAACTGTATGCGCCGATATTCGAATCGAATATGTCTCGAAACCCACCTACACACCCTCCTGTACTGCCTCAGGAAGTTCGCCTTCCTGCGTGTCCAGTAGTTGGGCAGGTGGGGGCAGAGAGGAGTGGGAGGAGGTGGCCATTGGCAGAAATTTCGGTGATGGGCAGCAAGATGGATAACCCACTGGCGCTCCTTTGCTTGGGATGTGTCACCTCTCAGTAATGGCGTCGAGCAGGCTCACAGCGCCTGGTTTTGCATCTCCCTGCTGCCATGTGTGGTTGATTTCTTAACTCCCTGTCTGAGAATATCAGTAAACCCCTGTTTTCCCACAGGCCTACCCCCACCCCACCCCAAATCTGCCAGAACATGAGTGTGGGTAGGAAGTGAGGCCCAACCCTTATTGCTAAATGACAGACACACCTCGGGGCTGGGAGCTGGCTTTCTGGGTTAAGGAAAGAAACGAGGGGACTAGAAGGCTGGACACTGGTCTTGGAGACTTTGGTGAGAAGCCTAGAGATCCTGAGAGGAAAGGGTGTCTAAGGTGCGGGGTCCTGGAAGGTGACCCAGGTCACCCTTGTCCTGTCACGTCCTCCTTCTCCCCGTACTACTATCACACCCAAGAGATCTGATGCAGGTCTGGTTTCTTCTTTGGCCACCCATCTTCTCTCCGTGTGTGTCCTTCCCTTAACCTTCTCCCAGGAAGACTTCCCGAATGCCTCCCACTTAATTCTGACCCCTCCTTCCATCCATCCATTCATTCGCTCACAAGTATGATTGAGTCCCTTTGGCCCTAAGCCCAGGGAATTCAGGACAGACAAGACACCTGCCCTGTGGAGCTCACACTCCTGCATAGGATGCAGGTCACAATGATTTGTTTAAGAAGTGAGCAAGATAACTTTAGAGGATGGTGTGTGTCTACAAAGGAAATAAAACTGTGATAAAGATGGTTGGGTTTCATTGGTAAGATAACCTGGGGAGACACATCTCATTTAAATCTGGTAACAATTAAAGAGCTGTGACGATCTCTGATTCTAAGGCCAGGGAGCCCTTCGGTCCTCGGAGGGCCATTTCTTGCCAGGTCTGAGATGAGACCCAAGGGGAGGACAGAGCCACGTCACACAGAGCCATGCAGGCCAAGCTGAGCAGCTGGGGTTTTGTTCTGGGCTAATAGGAGGCTTTGTGTCCAGGTTTCTTTCCTGATGGTCATGGGAAGGGATTACAGGGGAAGAAACACTGAGGACCCCAGGAGGCTGCTGCAGAGCTCCAGGCAGGAGAAAGACCTCACCTTCCCTTTGATCGCCGGACTCTGTACCACGAGGCACCCTGGCACACAGGGCTGACACTTGGCTGCTAACTAAAGAATTCAAGCCTCCCAGCAGCCAAATGGGGAGAAAAATAAGGCAATTTTCTTCGGTAAAGGTTTGCAGCTTAGAAACCCTCTGGGCAGTTCTGTGTGGTCCTGTGGGGTCACCCGTGAGAAAGCAGGTCCTTCAGGCTCAGATCGTACCCTGCCCCAGGTGTTCCCTTAAACTTGAAGGTCCGGGACCGTATTGACCACTGCAGTGTCTCCCTCCCTGCTCTCCGTTTTCTGACCCCACCCCAGGAAGCTAGCTAGGAGTGTTGATAGCGTGCCCTTCTTGTGAGCACCCCATGTTCCCCTCCCTGTGGCGGTGGAAGGTACTGTAGGTATACAGGGCCCCGTAGGTACACGGGTGGAAACAGTGAAGATGAGACGACTACATACAAACCAATAGCTACATATCTAAGGCTAGACGGATGTGGTAAAGGACACAGGGATGCAGTTTGGGCTCAAGGTCTCTGACTCATCAATGGTGGGAGGCTAAGCTCTGGGGGTGGAGCAGTGACCAAGGAAACCTGAAATCTTGGAGGGAGCCACTTAGGCTAGCAAGGCACCCCTTGTGCTCCAAGCCAGTGGCTCCCTGTGTCCTTTCAGGGATGCCAGGTAGAGCGGGCACAGCGGTGGGCATGCCATGCCAGCTTGGTTGGCCTTTGATCTGGTGGCTCCCCTTGTCCTCGGGTTCCGCGGGTTGTGAGAAGCAGGGGTTGGGCCTGGACCAAGAACCCCGGATTCACGGATATGTGAATGGCGTTGGATTTTTCTGCCTTCTGCTCTGAGCATCTTGGAACCCCAGAGTAACTGGCATATGATGAGGTACCAGCTCCTCACTCTCCCCATCTTCCTGGACACGTAGATGCCACCATACCCCCTTCTGCAAACTGGGACTACTGCAGGTTCAGTAAACCTGGTATTCAGCTGCAGGTTGGAAAATGTAAATTTTTTTTTTTTGCGATGGCAAAACTGAGACACAATAGATACGCCGGCTTTTTTATTTTTTTTACTTTTGATGGTGGTTGGGTTGAAAGTTTACAAAGCAGATTGGTTTTATATTCAATAATCCTTCCATATTTTGTTGGATGACAGAGGCTGTGATCCCCACACTGCAACAGCACTTTTGTCTTTGCACACACACACACACACACGTGTTTCCCATTTATTTCCATGTGTCCTTCTTGCTACGCTAATTGTTTCTGGTCAGGGCCGAAGCCTACCATGTGTCACACCACAAAAAAAGGCAAAAGGTCTCCCTGTTAAGTCACTCTTTCATCCCACCCTCCTCGCCCCACCCCAACCCTGGCCCAGGCCATCAACACACTAGTAAAAGAATGACACCGGAGAAAGTTTCGGGGAAACAGGAACCATGTTTTATTTCCGGGAAATAAACTCCAAAGTAGGAAGTTCATCCTCACCCCTTGGCGCGGTGACCAGATTGTCAAATGAAGGGAATGAAGAAAACAGCTGGTTTTGGTCGGATGAGAGCAGTGGTCAGGGGAGCCCACAGTGGGCTAGAAGAAACGAGGACAGATGAAGCAGGTCCCCAAGCTAGAGGAAGCAGGTGTCGCAGTCAGGCTCCGGCTGGCACAGGGTGGGAGAGCTGGGGGGAGTGGGTGTCACAGGCCCCTTGGCAACTGGTGTTCTCTCAGTAATGATGGGAAAGAATCTTCTAGAAAGAAAAAAAAAGATCACATGAGCGCGCACGGCCCCTCCTGGGCCTGTGGGAACTCGGCGTCCTTTCCTGGGCTTCTCTTGGCACACCCCCATCCCTTGCTGCCCCTCTGGTCCGCTGAGGTGCCCTCCACGTGGGCTCTTCGCCAGCTCACTCTCCTGTAGGTTCCTTTTCCTTGACCCAAAGCCTCACCCCGGCCCCGCCCTCCCAGCTGTTCCTGTGTGTGAGCCCACTGTTGCAGTCGCTGGTCCCGTCCACCTGGTCCAGGGCCTGCCTCTTTGTCGCTGCCCCTCTAACTTCGCCACGCAGGATGTCCTTCTCCAGGGACTGGCCTCACCTGCTAACCATGTCCAAAGTCTGTCAGCCCGAGTCCCGCCATCCCTGCCTCTAAGGAGCATTCGGGCGGCACATCTCCCAAGACAGATCTGTTTGTTCCTTCGGCATCTCGCCGCCTCCATGTGGCCCTTCCCCCGGGCACGCCTTCATACAGTGTTCATACTGGGTATCCTGGGTCATTTTCTCCAGCGTCTCCATGCCAGACTCCATCCCTCCCCCTGAGCAGTGATTCCGGGTCAGCCTCCCAGCCGTCTGCAGTTCCCACTGACACTCACCTACCAAAACTTCATCCACTGCAGCAGGCCAGGTTGTGCCCGGGAAGCCTGTGAGGACAAGGAGGATGTCTGAGTAGATGTCACCCTGCCCCCTCCACACCTCGGGCCGTGGACCCTTCTCTCGGGAGGGAGTTTCCCAGCCCCCATACTCACCGAGGAAATCAGCGTGGTCCCTCCCTAGAAACAGAAAAGTCAAGCCGGGGATGGACCTCGCTGTGCTTGGCCATGACCTCCCACCTCAGGTCACGTTTCTTGCATCTGGATGGGGACACTCGGCCCCGGGTCTGGTTCTTGTTTTTCCATAGCAGATTAATGACCCCCCCCCAGGACGCCTTACTCAAGGGGGGCATCAGAGATGACCCCTGGACACACACTGACCGAGAGGAATGGAAAGAGGGTGGGTGGGTGGGCGCCCCTTCTACTTGCCAGGGAGCTCCAAACTGGCCCCAAGTGACTGACACTCTGGAGACCCACACCTTGTGTGAACTGCACCTTCATCTACTTTCAGTCAGGGTGCTGTTCCTAATTTCCCGCTGGGAGGGTCCTCTCCCCGGAGCCCGGGGCTTCCTCTTCTGAGACACAGGGTCCACAGCCAGCCCCAGTAGGACTGAGCTCCTCACGCCCTGACTGCAGAAGAGGGACTCTTTGCAATCGAATGGAGCACCATTCTTCATACGATCCATATTATCACTCATGGTGTCCTTGGTGGGATGAAGCATGTACTTCGCCCACTCAGCACGTGTTCCGGGGCTAGCTTCCCATCCCACCCCTCTGGGAAGTCAGCATTTACAGACGAGGCAGGGGAGAAACACTCCCCCCCAAAAGTCTGTTGGCATGTCATGACTGTTGTTGTTGTTTTTGTTTTTAATTACATTTTCTTTTTTTCGAGCCTCCTGCTCTTCTTTGAGGGG
The DNA here is from genome assembly GCF_050624435.1 of Tenrec ecaudatus. Lineage (NCBI taxonomy): Eukaryota > Metazoa > Chordata > Mammalia > Afrosoricida > Tenrecidae > Tenrec > Tenrec ecaudatus. Next base: position 21,421,388 of record NC_134547.1, read on the forward strand.
AAGCGGCTTTGCGTGCTCTCCGCTGTGTGATGCGGCGCTGTCCCCTTGGCAGTTTTTCAGAGGGAGTAGGCGGGGATGCAGAGTATTGAACCCTCTACCCTACTCCTTCCAAAGGCTCTCTCTGGAAACGGGTGTCTCCACCAAGGATGGGGAGGCGGGACTTCTAAAGGAAGCAGCACTGTGCTTCAGCTAGCCAACTGAGAGGTCGCTGTGCGCCCCCCCCCCCACAGAGACCCCACCCCCAGCCCCCGGCAGAGCTGCATAGTAGCTGCAAATCTTACCTTAGCCGGGGCCTTGCCACCATAGGCCGTCGGAGAAGGCTGCTGGTTATGATTGGAGTTCTACGGAGGAAAGGGGGAGGGAGGGGTGAGGAGAGGGAGGGGGGCCGGCACTGTGTTCTGGTGGACACAGCCCACCTTCCTAGCCTGGCTGGACCTGTCTTAAAGTCCCTGCTTTCTCCTCCTCGCAGGACATGTGTCTCCTTCTTCCTTCCTTCCTTCCTTCCTTCCTTCCTTCCTTCCTTCCTTCCTTCCTTCCTTCCTTCCTTCCTTCCTTCCTTTGCATCGCCTCTAGCCAGCCAGCGTCCACACCCTGACCTATAAAGAATGATGGTGTCTGAAACTCACAGTTCTGCTTTGTCCTGTGAGGTCACTATGAGTCGGCATCAACTCATGGCAGTGACTTTGGGGTGTTTTTGTTATTGTTGTTGTTGTTGTTCAATATCCCTCCCTCCACCTGCTCTTGGTACTTCCCGCAAGTGGTACTTGAGACTTTTTTGAGGCCAAGAGACGAATGTCTAAGTCAGGTTGTCCCATGCACTACCGCAAAGTCCGACTCAAAGTCCTCCTGTCTAAGGTTTCTGAGCCTCAACCTCTTTACGGGAGCCAACAGCCTCCTCTTTCTCCTGCCAGAGAGCCAGTGTGTTCAAACCACCAACCTCAGCAATGAGCAGGCTGCTGCTTTACCTTCAGCGCCACCAGCCCTCCTTAGGTGGGCCCACTGATACACATAACCCACTTCAGAAGTTACAACTGCCACCTCTGGCCATCCCGGGTCAGACTGAGAAAACTGGAATAGGGGAGTGAAGGAGAGAGAGCCGTACCGGATAAGCACCATCTGCCCTCTTCTGCATGGATCGCGGCTGTACACCCTGCGAAGGGGAAAGAAGCAGTTAGTTCATCACCAGCCCTTGAGTCTTTGGGGGCTCCAGCATCTCCAGGAATAGCAGCATCCCACCCACCCCACCCTTCTCCGAGGTCCGTGACAACTGCTTCTTGCAGGGAAGGCAGTGAGCCTGAAAGAAGCCAATGACCCAAATATATGTAGGACACACGTTTCCACACTTAGGGCGGGGGAGCCAGGGTAGAGAACCAGGTTTGACAAGCCCGCCTTCGCCCAGGCACCTGAACCATTAGCAGCTCAGGCAACCAATGAGTGGAATCCCTGAGGATCCCACACCTTTCGCCTACACAGAGCCGGGTAGGCTGGCTAATCCTCAGGCAGATGAAACCACTAAAAACTAGTCACACTCTTCTCTCCCTGCCCCACCACCTCCGAGAGGCAGGGAGGAAAGTAGGAGCGGTGGGTGCCAGAATTTTGGATCCTGCCATCAGCACGTTTCCACTGGGATGAGAGAGAGGGAGGGGTGGGGGGAGGGAGAGAGAGAGAGCATGTCTTCTTAACTCCCATGTGACCTGTCTGCCTTCTCCAGAGCTGACGGTTCACTTTAACCACCACCACCCGTTCCAAGGTTATCCCCAATACTGAGGTCACAAACCGGCCTTCCACAGTCCACCAGACATTTCTTTCTTGATCTGCATTCATGTAGTTTTATTTTGCTTGGTTTATTGACATTGCATGGTAACCACTACAAATCCGATTTCTGGCTTTTTTCTTTAAAAAGCAGATGATGTGGACGCTGGTCTGACAGGCACACATGACAAGACTCGACTGGAGAACTCGGACCTCCCCCTTGGCACGGCCCAACCGTCCGGCCTCATGTGCCTGGTCCACATGCACATGTGAGTGGGCAACTCTTGCCCCAGTGCCCAAGGGCTCTTATTCCCAACGGCATGGGCCTCTGCAGGACCCAGGAGCCTTGCCCAGCCCTCCCAGGACCCAGACACACAGCCTGACTGGATTGCCACCAACTGGACACTGACTTCCTGCTTGTTCCCCTTTAGCACAAGAGGCAAAACACACCGAAACCCACTGCCATCATGTCACTTCTAACTCATAGAAACCCTATCTAGGGCTCCCCAAGGCTGTGAACCTTTACAGAGAGGCTGGTGGGTTTCCAACACTGCCTTTGTGGCTGTCCAGCATTTACCTGGTAGCATCCCCAGGAGAGTTGGCCTGTATTCTAGGTCCCCCCACCTTTGAGGTTCTCCTCCTCTTATCCACCCTCCCACCCCCTCATTACCCACCTGCTTCCCTCCAGCCACACCAAGGCCAGTAGGAATCAGGAATAACCACAGAGCAGAGACAGTAGCCTGAGGCAGCTCCAGCCCCCAGGCCCTCCACCTCTGTCTTCGTGAAGACCTCTCAGGGATTCCTTCCTCAAGACTCAGCCATGTCTTCTCTCCCCACCTGCCCCCCACTCACGGTTGCATCAGAATAAGAAACTGGGAAAGGAAGGAGGCCCCAGTGCAGGGAGGGTGAGAAACCAAGACAGAATCAGCACCCCGCTTGCCAAGGGCCCATAATCCCATGTTCCCACGGAAATGAGGTCTGAGCCAGGCGGTCAGGTGAGCTTCTTCCTCCCTTACCTCAATAATTTCCTTCCAGTTCAAAAAGGGCGTGTTGCGTTTGAAGTCCTAGAGGGGGGGAGGAGAGATCAGTGACCCAACAAGGGAAGAGAATGCAGAGGGTGGTAAGGGACAGGCATGTGGTAAGGGCCAGGTAACTTTCCATCACAATGAAGCATAGGAATGTGATTTCGAATTTAGGTGTGTGTGGTTTCAGGTTAGAGGGAGATAAGCAAACCCAAGATTAGGGTGTTGGAGTTCAAGATGGTATTGGTGATAGGATTTGGGCAAGGTGACCGCTCTCAGAAATGAAAAGAGAATGTTTGGTCAGGTAGGCTGGGACCCAGGGTGACTCCCTCAAGGGGAGGGGTGGGCAGGGTGGAAAGAGACAAGGTGACCAGAATTCCAAATTCTTCAAACAGGTGCACACCTCCCAGAGACGGCTGATGTAGAGGAGCGCGCGGGTGCTGGGGACTGGGATCTGGCCCTGTGGGTGAAAGGTAACAGGCAGATTACCAAGGGGTCCTCCTTTCTGCTCCTCTAGACCCTCTACCCCTAGTCCAGTAGTTAGGTCTCAGAATTTCCTGGTCACTGAGGTTTGGAGAAAGCTGGCTCTCTGAAGAGATAACCAGAAACTCCTTGTGGACACAGAGAGGCTGCATCTCTGGAGCCACTAGCCCCTGGCCCTGACACACACACAGGGCCTTCTGCCCCCGATTGCCCTACTCCTGGTAAAACATTATTTTCACAAACGCCTAGGATCGCGATTCGTCCCCAGACCTCCGCATCTTCTCACCTGCCCTGCCACTTCCAGCCAATTCCCAAAGCCTATTCCCAAACCTCTTCCCCAGGCCGACTAAGCTGCATTCCTCATGAAATTCCTTGCCAGCAATTAAAACTCTGATTTCTAGCTTTCATGGAAAAAGCGAGTGTCACGGTCACACTTGTCTGACATGCTTGCCTGACAAATCCTCAGCCAAGAGCCTTGACCTCCCCGAGGGACACGCATGTCCCACTTGTCCAGACTCAAACCCCACCCCACCCAACAGCTGTGGAGACATACGGAAGGTGCAGAGGCTCTGAGCATGGGATCGGATGGTTTATTTCCTTTAGGGGAATCGTGGACCAAAGCCAGGGTGGGAAAGATTTCTGCTCTAGAAATCTGCAGGAACCCACTGTTGCCATCCAGTGAAATCCAGCTGTCCCCACTCAGACAAGAGAGCCCTCCAATCTCGCCAGGAATGTTATTTCTAGCCTCCCTCTCCTCACTCCCCACCATGGGGATACTCTTCAGCACGCATGCGCGCGCGCACATCACATCGCGTAAAGGAGAATGGGGTTCTCCACTTCCTTCACAGCTCATCTCCATCCGTGAAGCTCCGCCAGACTAATGGATGCTGGCCTATTAGCTTCACCTGGCTCCTGACCCAGTGTATCCCCCACCCAACGACTCTGCTGCCCCTCTGGCCTCCTGGGAGTGAGGCCTCCTCACCCTCTCCCTTCCAGGTCCCCAAAGGACAACGAGGGCTCACAATGTTGCTCAGTTCTAAATAGTAAGACATTCTTGAGGTCCTCGGCTCCTCTTCTCCCCAGCTGTGTCAAACGCCCCCCCCCTCTTTCAAGGTCTCTGCTATCCTTCCCCAAGTTGTTCGTTTGTTGTTGTTTTGTTTGTTTGTTTGTTTGTTTGTTTTTAGCATCCACCTAAATGCTTTCTTAGTAGTCATCACTCTTGTGTCCCTGGCTCAGCAAGTCGGGGTTTTGCTTTCTTGTCTCGATCCCTCTCCCACAAAGATTGGGGTGGCACGCCCAGCCGCCCCGCCCCCTCCACGATCGATGGCCCTTACCTTGTTTATGGCGTCCCAGTTAATAAAGCCCAGCTTGGATTTGAAATTCTGCAGAGAAAGAAAGAGAATGCGGCATAGGCAAAGCGGATCGGATCGGATCGGACGAAGCTCTGGACCTCAGCATCAGAGAGCTGTGACCATTGGTGCAGAAAGGTCACTTCAGACTGGGGGGGGGGGCGGGGGGCATGGGGCAGCGTTGGTCTTCCAAAGGGAAGAACACAGAGCATTCTTTCAGAACTCACCTGCCAGAGACTGCCAAACTTGAAGAGCTGTTCGGATGCCTGAGGGTCCTGCAGACCCAGATGGAAAACAAGATGAGAGGGAGAACCCACTTTGTGGGAAAGAGGCAGGGGCCGGAGGCCTCGGTGCCCACAGGACAGGCAAGGATGGTTGGACGCCGTGGGCCCAGCCCTGGGGGGCTCTGATGTTTCCACTCACCAAAGCGTGGCTTCCACTGAAGACTTCGCCTCCTACATTCTCCCTGTTGTACCCTTGCCCCTGGGTGAGGGAAAGGGGAATGAAGTGCAAGGCTTTTACACCCCGACCCTCAGGCCACCTATCACCTTGCACCTGGCCCACGCCTCTTCACTTTACTTAAACTCCTGTCTGTAAATCCACCTTCTCTGTCTCTCAATAGCACCTGCAAACCCCACTGCCACAAAGCTGTCCTCCAACGACTTGCTCTCTGACACCTTGTAACCAACCCCCTTAATTCTATTCTGCTGCCGCTTGTTTCCATCTCTCCCCCACAAGCATCACTAGTCATGAGAGCAGCTAATGTGTTTAGCCCCATCATGCCCTGAACCCCATGGCCCTTCCTGGGACCTTCTTCTGTGGGGGAGCACTGCGCTTTACAGATGAGCAAACACACATTTAAAGTCATCCAGCAGCCGCCCTGGGACCGGTCTCCATGTCTGACTCTAGTGCCTGGACTCTGTACCACCTTGATCGGAATCATGCAGAAAGGTCTAGCGGAAGTATGAGGTGTTGTTTTACCTCTGAGGATGCGCAGACTCAGAGAGGCCAGCTGGTGTGCCTGAAGACACACAGGTAACAAGTGACCGTGACCGAGCTGGAGTGTGAGCCCTATCTTTGAACTCGAAGTTCAGTGACTCTCCCCCTTTCCACCCTGCCTTCTTAGGTGCGATGGTTTCGGGGGTTTTTTATTTTGTTTTGTTTTGTTTTAAAATAACCCTTTGGCCAGTCTCCTGTTGTTTGTGTCTGCTCTTAAGCTCATCAATGTGATACACGTCAATGAATTGAGCTACGTGGATGGGCTCTCAGATCCCTAATCTCGTGTCTCTCTCTCTCTCTCTATATATATATATATGTATTTTTTTATCAGCGATGTTATTTGTTTAGACTAATTGGGACTGTTTGTCTTTTCTTAAAAATCATTTTATTGGGGGCTCTTATAGCTCTTATCACAATCCATACATCAATTGTATCGAGCACACTTGTACGCATGCTGCCACCATCATTCCGAGCTGGTCTCTTCATGAGGAAGACCCAGATTCAGAGTAGCTCGCAAGCATAAATGGATGCTTCTTTCCCCACTCCCTTCCATTCTCCCTCCGACAGCCAACCCTGGCCGCCCCCAGGCTCACCTGGTAGTTGCCTGGAGAGTCCCCCAGAAAATTACTGCCTCCGTGGCTTAATTCCTGTGGAGAAGAGGCGGGCAGGTTAGAGGTGACCACGGCAGGGTTTAGGTGACGGATCCCTGAATCAAGGGGCAGAGGCTTGAACGTGGCAGAGGACGACTCAGGACCCTGTGAAAGGTAACCTTTCTATCTGGGCGGCTCCACCTCCCTTGGCAATCTCGCCTCCACCTCCTGTGACTTGGATTGTTGCTCATTAATGTTTCTGGACGCCATCACCCACTCAGTGTATGGTCATTCATGCAAACTGCCCGAAATCCAGAAGGGAGGGCCTTTGCCACCAATGCCAGAGTGAGCCCGGGCGGTCGTGCTGTGTGGACTCAAAGGGAAGGGCCTGTTTGGGCTGATGCTTTGTTTGGGCCAAAAAGGTGTTGCCAATGGCTCATGGCTGCAGGTGCTGAGTTGGCGAGTGAAGGCTCCTACATCAGAGATAGGCTCCTCTTGGGTTCAGCTCACAGTCTTAGGTGGGAAGCAGACCCACCCATTCCTCTTCATTCTCAGGCTAAGGTGTGGAATGATCGGTTCCCTGGCGCCCTCTATTAATGTGGCTGCTCCGGGGAAGATTGACTCCGGCCCCCACCACCCACCCACCCACCTCTCCGTCAACAGTGTACTCTTGCGGTCTCCCAAATTCTTACCCGGATGCCGGAGTTGCTGGCGTCTCCCTGCCCTCGAAATCCCTAGAGGACAAGACAGTGAGTGAGACACAGATGGTCATGCCAGGTCCGGGAGCCAGCCCACCAAGGAATGTGTTGAGCAAAGACAATTCCTCTAAAAACTCTAGTGACATTCTTTTTTGAAACTTGTCGAAATAACTCTGAGATACACGTGGAAGGATAAATAACTAAAAATCAAAATGAAAAGCTACGGGCAAAGATGATAACCAGCAGGTGAGAACGCGATAACCAGCAGGTGAGAACGCGATAACCAGCAGGTGAGAACGCGTCGTGGCAAGCATGAGTGTACTGTAACACTACCGTAAGTAAAACAGTGTGGCACCTTCCCAGAACAGAGGGAGCCACTGAACGAGAGACAGTTCCCACAGCGCTCCGTGCGTATTTTACAAGTGGCGCGTTTAGCCAGTGGTGGAAGTGACTCCACGCACGAAACGGGGAATGTAAGTTCGGTACTCGCAGGAGTGCCAGCACTTTCCTTAATCATGCCCAGCCTTCTTTTAGGACTTGGTTTTGTCTGAGTTTTCCCCCTCCTGAGTTGTCCACGCGGCTCTGACCCAAAGTGGGGGCTAAGTCTGGTTGAACTGAGGAGTGGCCTAGACAGGATACGGAACCACAAATTCCAGGTGGATTCCCAAGTTAGAGTGAAACCATGAAACTGTCGAAGCGTAAGCGACGCTGGAAGAGGATGAAGATCATTTATGAAAACACCCAGAGCAGAAGCCAGCAGGGGAAGGAGGGGCAGGTAGAAAGACTGACAAAGTTGACTCCCTGCAAATGGGAGACTTTTGATCTAGCAGAAACTAGAAGTCCCAGGACAAACTGGGCGGCATTTCCTCCAAGCCCACGGGCCCATACATTTAGGACCCTTCCATAGGAAGGACTCTTAGCCTTCTCAGCCTCACCTCTCTTCTCCCCGTCTGGCTCCCACTTGAAACCCAGAATCGTGGCCCCACCCACACCTGCTCAATCAATCGGAACCAGGATCTCCCTGAGTGCGGCAGGTGACTCATGGGCACTTCGCGAAGCACGCTCGTTTCCAGAAAAACCAGAGAGCAAGGTCCTCTTTCCAAAACACCTCCGTCTGCCAGAAGGCTCACCATGGAATGCTGCCAACCGGCCAAGCACCGAACCTCGGGAACTTTTGAAGGGGGTTTACAGGGGGTGTCGCACAGCCCCCAACTATGGTGTCAAGGTCACGGCTATCGCGGAAGGGTCTGTGATTCAGGGAGCACCTCAGGCTTTGGGGGAGTGTATGTTCCCTTGCTTCAGCTCAGATTGGCAGCCCCCTTAGACGGCGCTGAGAAGGAGGGCAGCGTGAGGCCCCGGGGCAATAGTGGGTCTCCCTGTGAGGGCTGGGCCCCCAGGTCTGCTCTCACCTGGCCCCCAGATCCTCCAGACAAGCGGACCTCGCCGCTGCTGCCGCTGCTGCCACCACCACCTCCGCTGCTGCCGCCGCTGCTGCCGCCACTGCTGCCGCCGCTGCTGCCTCCTGGGTTTTCACACTGGGGGGGGGGCGGTAGGGGGCGTAGGAAGACTTAATTGGAGCCTTGGTGGCTCGTGGATTACACACTGGGCTGCTCACCACTAGGGCAGCAGTTCCGCAGCTCCCCCTCCCTCCCCCCCACCCCCACGGCCATCTAGGCTGGCTGCACCCCGCTATCACAGACAGCACAGGGACCCCTCTGTTCTAGCCTGTGGGGGCGCTGTGAGTCCGAATGCACCTGGTGACAACGAGTTTGAATTTTTAAAGGCCAGTCCTCTCCCCCCAATCCAACCCCATCCCCCAAATCACAGCACGCGAACCCCAGCCATTGCTCCCCCAACCGCGAAGGGGTCTGACGGTCTCCTGCTTTTCTTCCCACCTGTTTGGGGGCGACTCCTGCACACCCTCGCAGCTCACTAGACACTCACCTCGGGTCTATGTCCGCCACCGTTCCCCCCGCTGCCACCAGAGGAGCTGCTGCTGGAGCCCTGAGGAGGAAGCAGGGTTCATGGCGGTCTTCAAAAGGGATCCAGCCGTCCTCAACTGCACTGTGAATGCTTAAACTCCCCATCTGATTCCAGCCGCTCCCCAGGCTCCATACCCCTGGACATGTGTGATGATTTGGGGGTCCCAAGCAGTCGCCCCCACCTACGTGCAGAACGCTCTGGGGCCCATGGAAGTTTGTCCCTGGCCACCAGGGGTTAGCCTAAGGCTCCTCCTGCCCCCTCCAGCCTCACCACCACCTGCCTCTGGGCAAAGTGTCTTACCTGGGAGTCTGAGTAGCTGCCTTGATTGAAATTCCTGTCTAAGGGTGGGTCCTGGATTCCGGGAAGAGGGGGTGGTCAAAAGAGCAGTCAGTGAAAGTGCTGGTCGTACTGAGGTTGCTGAGTCTCCTCGTCCAGGTGCCCTCAGCTGCCAGGTGTGACCCCTTCACTCCAGTCCCTCTCCTGTGGAACCAGCCCTTGGCTCCCCACGCAGCCCTCCCACCCAGCATCTGGGGAGATTCCTGGGCCACTGTTTTAGTCCGCGTCACCCACCCCACAGCTGTGTGAATGTCCTTAGGTGCCCAATCTGGGTGGCCTGGCCCACATTCTTCTGGGAGGTACCAGGGCAGAAAGCAAGCATGCTGTTTTTCTGTGCCCACCTCCCTTCTAACGCATGCCATCCCCCTATCTACACTGAGCTTTCAGGGCTTGCCGGTCAACAGGAATAGCTCTCCACTGAGAGCCGGGGTGGGGGAGCTGCAGAAAGCGGTAGGGCACCTTGTCTGGAGAAAGCAGAGCACGGAGTCTTTAGGGGACAGTGTTTGGTTGGGACTGGGAGGGTGGGGAACAGGCTGAGGGAGCCCCAGGTTGACATTGGCCAGCCAGGCCGCCCACTCCAGTGGCTTTGGGGGAGACTTAGGAGCACCTCTCCTCGGTCAGAACCACCAGAAGCCTCCATCTCATTGGTACCGCCAAGAAAGGAACAGAACTCACCCAGTTGGACCCTGAGCTGCTGCCACCGCTGTTGCTGTCACTCCCCTGGGAGTTAGAGCTCCCCTGAGGGGCAAGAAGAGACCAGAACCAGGTGAGAACCTCGGGAGTGCCCCCCACTTCCTTTCCCCACGCCCTCCCTGTGCGGTGTCGCAAGTGGCCCCTCTCCTTACCCCGGAGCTGCTGGAACTTCCGCTTGGGCCAGTGGGCTTGGGGTTGGTGCACTGCAGACGGAAGGGGACGCGTGACTTTGGACAGCTCGGTCAGCACCAGCTCCACGAGCCCCCCCCCCCCCCACACCTCCGGCCTCCTCTGGGCCTTCTTTTCCCTTGTCTCTGTTTCCCCCCTTCTTCCTCCCTCCTCTCCGTCCCCATCTGCCCTCCCCAGCCTTCCTTTCTTCTTCCTCCTCGGTCTTTTCCCTTTGTCGCCCATGCTCTCAGACACCCCACCCCCAGGCTCCCTCTCCCTTTTACCTCCACCTTCTGGTTGTTGCTGCCTCCGCTGCCTCTCACTGAGTCATAACCGGGCTGGGCCACAGCCCCCTGCAGGGAGGAAGAGACCGAGGGTGAGGTCCGGAGGACAGAGAGAGGATCGGGGAGTCTGAGTTGGAGCGGGGGACAGTTGGCTAGTTTACCTGTACGTTGCTACCATAGTTGAACGAGCCTCCGTGGCCTCCTGGGACCCAGGAGCCTCCCTGAGAGTTGGTTCCAACACTGCCACCTGGACCGTTGGGGTATCCATTGCCCCAGGGAGCCCCCGGGCCTCCAGGATTCCCCTGCATGTGGCCACTGAAGCCTCCCTGAGGGACAGAGGGCCCGTAGCTTCCAGATGGTGGCTGCCCGTTAGCTCCCTGCAAGGGCACGCACCGGCTCTTAGCAACATAGTGACCACAGCTAGGGGGGAAATTTAGGGAGTTCCACGTGGGAGAGAAAAGCAAGTGGCCATCAAACGGCCTCCCAACCACCGTGAGTGGGACACCCAGTCATCCCTGCCAGCGTTCCCTGGTTGACTCAGCCTCTCCGTCCACCTCCGGCCTCGCAGCCACTCACCCAAGCACCGTTGCTGCCCGGCGCCCCCTGCCAGTAGCTGTTGGCAGCGTTCATTCCATGGCGGATGATGGTCTCGGCCTGTCTGCCGGCCTCCCCCCCAGCATTACCAAGAGCATGGGCTGCTTCCTCAACCCCACGGTTGATGGCCTCTTCCAGCGCAGGATACCCTGCAGCGCCCCTGAGCCCAGAGCCAGCTGCCTCTCCAGCCCCTTGGCCAATGGCTTGCCCAACTCCCTGGCTAGCGGCATCTCCCATTCCATGCCCAAGGGCCTCCCCAGCACTGGCCGCAGCGCTCTCTCCTCCACTCAGGAGTGGGATGGCCCCCCCACTGCCCAGGCACAGGGCCAGCAGGAGGCAGGCCAGGGACCCCTGCAACATCATGCCAGCCTCACTCCCTCTCCCCCCCTCTCTTTCTCTCTCCTGTCTTCCCCTTCCTCCCACCCAGGTTTAGTCCCTGCTGCCCTCTCTGCCTCTGCCGCTGTGCGCTGTGCCTGTGTCCCTTCCCTTCCTCCTAATCCCTGTTCCTCCCTCCCTCTGGGTCAGCAGCCCGCTCTGCCCCTGCCCACACTCCCCTGGCCTCCCAGAGTTCTCCTCCCTTCTGTACTCCTTATACTGGGGTCTGGGAGGAGAAGGTGGCAGGGCTGGGCAGGGCCAGTCCCAGCCCAGTCCCTCCTCCGTGACTCAGGGCCCAGCCGAGGGCTGGGTAATGAGCTGTAATTGTAAGTCGGTGTTGAAACAGAGAGGGAGCCATGAGATGAGATGGGGACAGCAGCGTTCCAGTTTCCCAACCCCAGGAATTTGGGGCATAGGGTGGGGGTGGGGGCATCTGAGGAGATAGGCTGTTGGTGCTTCTTGGAGGGGTGTGAGAAGGTGGGGATGGGATGGAGAGGTGCTTGGGAAGGAGAAATCTCAGTCAGAATCCAGAAGGGGAGTAAAGCCAGGCAAGCCTCACCTTAGGCCCGAGCCAGGCTAAGGGCAGGGGCACCAATCTCAATCTCTCTCTCTCAATCTCTCTCTCTCTCCTGCCCTCTCTGAGTTTTGGTGGGTCTCTGACCTCTCCTCTCTCTCCCATCCCACACTGACACAGACAGACAGCTACTCTTCTGCAACTGCCAGCCCATGGGGGTGAGGGGGTGAGGGGTGGGGGGACGAGGAGCAGAAGCCCTGGGGATTGTGGACCGTGGGTGCACCCTCAACCATCCCCCACCCCCTGACCCCGAGTGCACCAGGTGTCTCTGCCTAGCATGACACCAGGTGTCCCTGCTTAGCACGCAGGCGGCTCTTGGCTGGGGAGACTGGGTGCGGAGCAGGGGAGCTGGGCGGGCCAGCCGCCCCCAGGAAGGAGTGGGAGGGAGACATCAGGGAGGGGACAGCAGGCCATCCTGTTTACCCGGCCTGCTGCAGAGGGGACACGTGTATGTGAGTTCACAGGACCTCGTGCGGTGGGTAGGTTCTCACCAGCTCACCCATAACCAGCCTTCCCCCAGGGGCCTGAGAGCACTGCCTAGGGAGGAGGGGGTCAGGAAAAGGACCAGAGGCAGCGGTCACCACCCTGGCCCTCTCTCCCTGTCCCAGGGTAGGAGATAGACCCCAGCCACCACCCTGGTGTCACCCCTGCTCAGCGAGTATGGCTGCTTCTCTGTTCCCAGGAGTCCCCGGCCCTCCCACTTGGCACGGCCTGGTGTCACAGGGATTCATTGCCTAGTTAGGAGGGGCCGGTTTCCCTCCACCTTTCTCAGCGTCTATCAGTCAGTCTCTACCTCCCTTGTTCTGCACCCGCACACCCACACCTTTACCTGTAACACCCCAACACTTCTTACCATGTAAACACCACCCCTGTCTGTCCTTCTCAGCTTCTGCCCCCTATTATTCTGTTTCGGACTCTTCAGTGATGATAAAGCAGTGGTAGTAATAATAATTATTCTTGCAGCCCCAGCCTTTCTGTGTGCCCAGTGCTAGACTAAGCACTTTAAGGCTCATGCAGCCCTGGAGGTAGCTCAGATGGAGACTGGAAACTGGGCCTCATTCAGAGACTCCATTTAGAGACATGGAAACTGGGGCTCCGGGAGGACGGAGGGAGTTCCTGGTACAACTCTGCCTCAGCCCTAAACTCTGGCTTCCAAGCATTGTCTTATTCCCCCTGCTCCTTGTCTTCCTCTGGGGAGAATTGGTTTGGATTCTTATTTTTGTCCTGGGAGCCATGTAGGAAGAGGAGGGGGCGACAGGGAAATCAGGGCCTTGCAAGCTCAGTGGTGGACTTCCCAGTGACCACCTTGCAGGCCAGGGTCCCACAGCACCATGAGGGGCTGTGAACACTGAGCTCAAAGGCCCCTTCCCGGCCTGCCCTTCACAATGCTTCCCATCTGCCCTCCTGTTCTCTATTAGGGATATTTTCTATCACTCCTATAAGTGGAAGGTCAAGATCACATGCCCATAAACAGATGGCTGCAGGAAGATACTGTGAAAGGCAAACAAGGGTATTGCACTGTAGATGACAGGAGTTCCTGGGACTTTTGTTGGAAAGGGGAGATTCACAAGTATGAGAGAGGTGTTTTGGGGCCCAGTGGCCCAGGAATAGCCTTGCTCTTTAACTTAAATCAGAAGGCTTGGAAGAAAATTAAGACTAGACTATGGTTTTCTTTGTGCGAGTCAGCATTATTCAAAGTCATGTCCACAAACCACTGAGATGCCCCCACCCACCCACCCCACCAGTCAGTCGTCCATGGTTTTCCTTCTTGGAGAAATGCAGCGTCAGACATTTCCAGATCAGACTTGGGACACAGATGAGGTTTTCTCCTCCGGTAAAGCGCTCCAGCCTTGGGAACCCACAGGGGCAGCTCTGCCCTGTCCTAGAGGGCCAATGTGTGTCGACATCAACTCAATGGCAGTGAGTTTGCCTGTTAGGGGCGTGTTGTGAACCCAACAGGATACAGGGTACTTTCGCACGCATGATCTCAGATGGGCCCTGATGGCAGAGTGGGCTAAGCATTGAGCTGCCAAACACAAGGTCAGAGATTTGAACCCACCGGTTGTCCCATAGGAGGAAGATGAGGCTGTCTCTTCCCATAAAGACTTAAAGTCTCGGAAAGCGACAGGGAAGTTCTACTCTGTCCTACACGTTCACTGTGAGTCGGAATTGACACAATGGCAGCGGATTGGGTTTGGTTGGCAGTCTAAAGTCAACAGGTAGGCATTATTCTTATTTTACAGGTGAGGTAACCAAGGCTCAGCACAGGTACACATCACATGCAAGGCCATCTGTCAAAAGATGGTGGCCATGGGAGCTGACAGACCTATCTCAGGTCTGTGTGGGATCAGTGCTTTTTCTCTCCTATCTAACCATGCCTTGATCTGGCATCAGGAGACCCACTGGGTCTGGGTTCAAATCCTAGCTCCAGCACTTACATGCCATGATCTTAACCAATCTATTCAACAGTTTCCTCATGAAGCCAGACGTGTAAAGAGGTAATTCATGGAAAGAGCTGAGAACTGTACTACACATTCTTGTACTGTTCGATATGTTCATGCTGTTGGAATGTTTTTGTGGCAATTACCTGTGAATACACACGTGTCCTGAAAGGACCAAATGCAAACACGTATATATTTTGAATCTTTTTATTAGGGGCTCATTCAAATCTTATCATAATCCATACATACATCAGTTGTGTAAAGCACATCTGTACATTCATTTCCCTCATCATTCTCAAAACATTTGCTCTCCACTTAAGGCCCTGGCATCAGGTCCTCATTTTTTCCCCCTCCCTCCCCACTCCCCCCTCCCTCATGAACCCTTGATAATTTATAAATTATTATTTTGTCATATCTTGCCCTGTCCAATGTCTCCCTTCACCCACTTTTCTGTTGTCCATCCCCCAGAGAGGAGGTCACATGTAGATCCCTGTAATCTGTTGCCCCTTTCCAACCCACCCTCCCTCCACCCTCCCAGTATCACTGCTCACACCACTGGTCCTGAAGGGATCGTCCACCCTGGATTCCCTGTGCTTCCAATACCTATCTGTACCACTGTACATCCTCTGGTCTAGCCAGACTTACAAGAGAGAATTCAGATCATGACAGTGGGAGGCGGGGGGAAGCATTTAGGAACTAGAAGAAAGTTGTATTTTTCATCGTTGCCACATTGCACCCTGACTGGCTCATCTCCTCCCTGAGACCCCTCTGCAAGGGGATCTCCAGTGGTCTACAAATGGGTTTTGGGTTTCCACTCCGCACTCCCCCACTCATTCACTATGGTAAGATTTTTTTGTTCTGATGATGCCTGATACCTCATCCCTTCAACACTTTGTGATCACACAGGCTGGTGTGCTTCTTCCATGTGGGCTTTGTTGCTTCTCAGCTAGATGGCCTCTTGTTTACCTTCAAGCTTTTAAGACCCCCAGACGTTATATAGCCAGGCACCATCAGTTTTCTTCACACATTTGCTTATTCACTTGCTTTGTCTTCAGCGGTTGTGTCAGGAAGGTGAGCATCATAGAATGCTAATTTAATAGAAGAAAGTGTTCTTGCATTGAGGGAGTACTTGAGTGCTTCAATGTCCTTCTGCTACCTTAATACTAAACCTATAAATATAGGCATATAGACCTATTTCCCCATCCTCATACATAAATATATTTGTACATGTCTTTATCTAGACCTCTTTAAATGCCCTTTGCCTCCCAGCTCTTTCCTCTATTTCCCTTGACTTTCCTCCTGTCCCACTATCATGCTCAGTCCCCACAAAGGTTTCTGCAATTCCTCTTGGTTACATTACCCTTCATCATGCCCAACCAGGCCTCCCACACCCTCCTCACCACCAATTTGGATCAAATGTTGTTCCTTTGTCCCTGGGTTTGTTAACACCACTTCCTTCCCTCCTCCCCAACCCCCCCCCCTGAAAACACTTATTTTTAAAGAGCCCCACATATCCCTACTTAGGGGTCGTGGTGAGGTATGCCCCTTTGCTAACAGAGATTATCACATGTCTCGTTGCCTTAGAAGTGAGAACGGGAAGACTTCATCTCACCTACTTGGGACACATTACAGGAGAAGGACCTCATGTTTGTAAAAGCAGAAGGTCATTGAAAAGTTAGCTGGACATCGTGGCTTGAACACAGTGACATTGAACCAAGGGGCTTGGCCCAGTGGCTACAGCAATGGACTTAGACATGGTCAAGATTGTGAGGATGGTGCAGGAAGGACCACGGGTGTTTTGTTCTGTGTGTGTTGGTGGAGTCACATGAATCTTGTCCAGCTCAGCATGGAACGGCAATAACAGAAGTGACCTGGCACTGGAGGCCCCCCAGCAGCACGGCCACCTGGGTGCCCTCGGGCCGCTCTCCCCCTCAGCTCATCATAGGAAACTCAACTTCATCATCTGTAAGGTGAGTCTTCCTGGTACCTGCCCCATGGGGTTGTTGTGAGGGAAAAATGAATCATATCTGTAAACAGGTGAGTGAGCATCTCATTAAAAAAGTGGTTGTGAATGTCCTGCCCAAACTGCACTCCCTGTTCTTCAACTTCTGCAAAACCTGAGTCCTCCTCTCTTTGTTTCTCCCTACCTTTGTTCCACCCACCTTCGTCCAAGCAGCCTACTCTTGCCTACACTTATTCTGCAGCCTTTCTCATGTCTTTTCAGGTCAGACTACCAGTTGCCAGACGTTTGTGTCTGACTTCGACCTCCCTCTTGAACCTCTGATCCTAAGCGGGAAATGGATATTGAACAAATAAATATGTAATTACAAATTGTTGTATGTGCCGTGAAAAATAGCCCATTGTTCAGGTTAGGTGGACAGGTATTTGAGAACTTCACGGTGGAGAAGACCAGGAGAGGGGAAGAGGAGGATTCCTAGTAACAAGAACACCAAAGTCTCAAAACAGAAGAGAGTAATGGCTATTTTACCCTTCAAACCAACTTAAAACTCTCTTTCCCAGAAACCTCATCGCATATAGTCCCCAGGGATCATACCAAAGTTCCTAGATCCCCTTTGTATCTTCCAGACCTCCACCTAGGTAGACCCAGCCAAAACGGTGCATAAAAATAAGATAAATGAAAGCTATTCATTTATTTTTAAAGTATTATTTCCTTGAACATTCCCTTTTCAAAAGCCTCCAGTGTGAGATTCCCGTAAGGAAGGATTCCTCCAATGCATATTAAATAATTTCCAGCCCAGAATAGACCCCCAACAAATGTTTCATGAAAATGAATGATTCCATTTATAAACATATAGGAAACATATGTCTTCAGTTTATTTTTAATGCCTGAAAATGTATTTATAAATAAGGAAAACAATGCAAGAAAAAAATGAGAATCTACAAAAAGATTGTATGCCCCCACCCCCAAGTATATATAAATTGTTCCAGTCTAACACAAGGCATGAATAAGCAAATCCAAGAAACAAAAAACCCTAAGAAGGATAAACTCAAAGAATTCTATACTGAGGCACACCATAATCCGACTCTCAAAAAAGATAAAGAGATGCCTGAAAGCAATGAAAGAGGAGCAGATGGTCCCATATGGAGGATCCACAATAAGATCAAGTGCCCGCTTCTCCTCAGAAACATTGGCACCCAGAAGGCAATGGAATGATGCTTCTACAGTGCTGACGGAGATGGAAAAGCTGACACCTACACACATTGCGCAGCGAACTGCTCCTTCAGGGATGAGGGTGATCCAGGCACAATCGCTGAAGACAAAGCAGGTGCACAAGCAAATGTGGTGAAGAAAGCTGATGGTGCCCATCTATTAAAAGATGTAGCATCTTGGGTCTTAAAGGCCTGAAGATAAACAAGCAGCCATCTAGCAGGGAAGCAAATAAGACCACATGGAAGAAGCACACCATCCTGTGTAATCATGAGGTGTCATCAGGACCGGGTAACAAGCATCAGAAGACCCATTACAAACAAACAAACCATAAAAAAGCATATTGTTGAGAATGAGGGAGGTGGGAGCAGAGACCCAAAGCCCATCTGTAGACAATGGAACATCCCCCCACAGAAGGGTCATAGGGAAGGGATGAGTCAACCAGGGCTCAATAAAGCACCGATGGAACACACAATATTCCTCTGGTTCCTTGAGGCTTCCTCGCCCCCCACTAGCATGACCCCAGTGCTACTTCTCATTTCAGACTAGACCGGAGCATGCTTATAGGTACAGATAAGGGCTCATGACAAACGGAGTCCAAGAGCAGGGATGGGAACAGCAATACCAGCAGGGTAGGAGAAGGGGCATGGGGAGAGGGGAGGAAGGGGGAACCAATAGTAATGACCGACACATAATGACACACACCCCCTCCTTGGAGAAGAACAACAGAAACCATGGGGGAAGGGAGACCGAGGTTGGTGTGAGATATGAAAATAATAATAATTTATAATCTATCAAGGGGTCATGAGGGTGGGGGGGGGAGGGAAAGAGGGGTTGATACAAAGGGCTCAAGAGAAAGAAATTGTGTAGAAAATAATGATGGCCACATAAGTACAAATGTGCCCGACACAATTGATGCATGGATTGTAATAAAGAGTTGTTAGACCCCCCCCCACCATAAAATAATCTTTTGATTATTTTAAACATTCCTAGATAAACAGAAGCTTAGAGAGTTCGTGTCTGCCAGACTGACCCTACAATAGTTGTTAGTGGGAGTTCTGCAGGTGGAAGGGAAAACGCACTAGAAAGATACTCAGAGCCATGCGTGTAGAAAAAGAAGATTGCACGGACAAGCATAAAGGACAGCAATAAGATATCCATGCTTGATCATTGGAATTATTTTGTCCCTCGTGTTTTTATTAACAGATATTCAAAAGGCAAGGATAACATTATTTTCCAGAGCCCATGAACTATGAAGATATAATTAGGGACAACAGTAAATGAAGGTGAGGAATAGGGTAGCATTTCTCGTTTGGTACTGAGGTGAGGTTGGGACCAGTAGGATGTTATATATACAAGCTGCTAAATGTAATATTCATGGTAATTACAATAAAAATAGCTAAAGGTATACAAACAAAAGGGAGGAAAATGATTCACTACAATAAACCAGCAAACAAAAGCAAGCACTAGTAAATGAACAGGACAAAGAAGACTTACAACCTGGACTATCCAAAGAACAAAGTAGCAGAAACAAGTCCCTTCTTAGCGGTAATGACAGTGAGAACAAATGGACGAAATTCTCCAGTCGATAAGCAGAATCATTAGAGAAACACGCCTGAGACCAAATGATGCAAATAGGTTGAACGTGAGAGGACAGGGGGGGATGTTCCACACAAATAATTATCAAAAGAGCTAGAGTGGCACCCTTAACATTAGACAATGTAGACTTGAAAAGATAAAGATAGACATTATATAGTGATAAAATGGTCGGTTCGTCAAGAAATGCAACAATCATGAATGTATATGCACCCAACATTGGAGACCCTAAATATATCAACAAATACGTAAGTCAAACACTTACAGAATTGAAAGCGCAATCGGTAGCACTACAATAATAGTTCGAGATTTCAGTACAACACTGTCTATATTGGAGAGACCATCCAGAAAGAAGAAAACAAGGAAAAGAGAACCTCACTGACCCCATATAGTGACTAGACTTCTACGCCAGCGCTCATAAATTATTCTGCAGGGTAGACCATAGTTTGGGTCTCAAGACAATTCTTACTAATTTTTCTTTAACAATTTAAGTCATACAAAGCATTGCCTCTGACCACAACAGAGTGACGCTGGAAATTAATAACAGAGGGGAGAGACCTGGAAAATACACAAATATATGGAAAGTAAACAACACTCTACTAAATTACAATTGGGTCGAGAAAGCTATTTTTTTAAGTATTTTTAAGATATGAAAAGAGAAATTACAACTTTCCTGGTTAAATGAAAAGGAAAGCCCAACTTCCCAGTACTTGGGATGCACCATTACCAACTCAAAAATAAATAAATAAACAAACAGACTAACAAAGAAGCTAAAACTCACTGCCATCAAGTAGATTCTAACCCATAGCTATCCTATAGGCCAGGGTAGAACTGCCCTGTGGGTTTCCAAGATTAGGACTCTTTATGAGAGTAGAAAGCCTCATTTTTCTCCCTTGGAGCGACTGGTGATTCCTTGAACTACCGACCTTGCAGTTAGCAGCCCAGTGCATCAACACTAGGTCATCGGAGACCATTACCAAGGGAGAAGTAGTCTAGGAATGCAAGTATGGTTCACACTAAAAAAATTAATCACTGTAACGCACCACATCAACATAACAAAGGGAAAGGACAACATGATCACATCTCTACAGATGTAGAAACATGATAAGATCTAACATTCTTGATGAAAATCCATAAGAAGATTGGAATAGAGGGGAACTTTTTCAATACGAGTCCAGGTTATATATGGAAAACCAATAGTCAACATTATACTTCACAGAGAAAGCTCTCTTCTTAAATTGGGACTAAAGCAAAGGTGGCCATTCTCACGACTTCTATTCTTTTTCCCAAAAAACTTTTTATTATGACAGGGGAGTTTACACATCAGAGCATCGGTTTTGCATTAAACAACTTAGCCAACTGGTCACATTTCCCTCTGGCTTGCCCTAGCCCCAACCCCTTTCTACCCCATCATCCTCCTGCAGCTTCTTATGGTCCCCTTCACCCAAGTTAACACCTGATATCCTCTAGCCCAGGATCCCTGGTTGTGTAGTGGTTATGCTTCAGGCTGTGATGTGCATGGTCGGTAGTTAGAAACTATGAAACCAGCAGCAGCTCCTTGGGAGAAAGCTTGGGCTTTCTACTCCCATAAACAGTTACTGTCTCAGAAGCCCACAGGGGTTTGGGGGAGGGGGGTCACTGTGAGTCAGCATTGCCTCAATGGCAGGCAGTTGGGCTTGGGGGTTCTGGTACCATCTGTCCTGTCACTTCCCCTGCCCTTCCTGTGCCTCCCACTTCTGGCAGCCTGCTTATTTCAGTATGAAAACCTTTTCTTGATTTTTTAATATAACTATTATAATATATAATAGTATAATTATATCATTGTTACCTCGTACAATACTTGACCTTTCCTGTTGGACTAACTTCCCTCAACATAATGGTCTCCAAATCCAGCCGTGCCATGAGGGATTTCACCTTCTCAGCACAGTTCTTTAACAATGGTGTAGTATTCCATGATATGTATGCACCAGAGTTTGTCTATCCATTTCTTCCATCGATGAGCATCTAAGTTGTTTCCATCTTCTTGTTATTGTGAACAGTGCTGGACTGAACATGGCTGTGTATAGACCCATTCATGCTATGTTCTTTATTTCTGTAGGGTATATACCAAGGAGCACTATTTCTGAGTCATATGATATTTCAAGTTCCAATTGTTAGAGGAAATGCCATACCATTTTCCACAGTGACATACTATTTTACAGACCCACCAGCGGTATACTAAGGTTCTAATCTCCCCGTATACCTTCCAGCATTTGCTGCTTTTTTGAACTTTGCTATCCATTCTGAAGTGAGGTAGTGTGTTAAATCATATCAGTGGCGAATCCTGGACCACCCAAGTGGACATAAAACCTAACTTTCACAGTTAACTTGGAACTCTTACATATCCCCTTAAACACCACGGTCTCCAAACAAAGACAATAACCACAGCAGACCTGCACACTGACCATGATACAGCTAATACACATACAACTGAAACTGCATTAACCTCGCTTACATTTTATATCCTATAAGTGAATTAGACAAAATTATTTGAAGCGTAAATATAAAGAAGGAAGATTCATCACAATTACAGTTCTTAATTTTGCAGCTGGTTACATAGCACAGCTGGTAGCCGGAGAACTATTGTCCTCCCCTGCCCTTTCTATATCCCTTTGCCTTCAGCAAGGACATGACACTTGGTCTGGTGGGGTGACCCAAACCTGCATTCCTGAAGCATCGGGGCCATTCCTAGTCAGGGCAGAATTGAGTTTCTGTAGTTTACCATGGATTTTAATCACCGGACACGATAATACTAAGAGACGACCTTTGGAAGCACCTTACCTTCATTATGAAATACTACCAGTAATCCAATGTCCCCTTGGTAATCAGGATCCAACATTCATTACAGCAACACCCTTCCTTGCCTATTGATTCAGAGGCATGAGGAGTGCAAAACACCCAGGAGGCATTCTGAACTTCCAGTTCCGTGGAGTCAGTATTGTGTCTCCAGGTGCAAGTATCCCTCCCAGTGAAACAGAGAGCTCCAGACTGGGAGAGTGTGGGGTTCCAGGGACAGGAAGCAACAGTGTTTCCAGACGTCATAAGAACTAAGAGAGTAATCGGTGCCATGCCCATTTCCACCCTCTAGTTCCTAAGGGGATGAGAGGTAGAAAAGTGATGGGAAATGCATGACAGAATGTTCTACCTGGCTATTAGAGAAACAGCACCATAGATTGGACACTGGTTTAAGACATGGTCTCCTGGAGGACAATGCCCCAACCTTCCAAGGTATTGCCACCTAGCTGGCACCATCGCTGTGTCTCTAGAAGTCCATTCCATGGTTCCATCAACGGGGTGTGGATAGATAGATGTTTCGGGATGGTGGAGTATATGGCAAAATCAATGGATTCCATGAGGATGGGTCCCTTGCTGTACTTCATTTTTGTGTGAGATACTATGACAGTAAGACCTGCATATCTAGGAATGCTAGTTTAGGCAAAAACATTATGGGCAGGGAAGGCAAATCCAAACCTGCCTCTAAGTTGCTAGTTGATCTCCCCAAAGAATTGTCCCGTGTCTTGGGATCAGTGTTGACTTCAGGAGCTGACACCTGGAGCATTCAGCCGTGGCAGTAACCAAGTCAGCCTTGATGAGTGGAAACACATGTTGCTGAGCCCACACATAACCTTGATCCCTGAAACCACGGCCCCTTTGTTCATGTGCCCATTGGCAATGACAGGAGGGGCCGGGGAAAGAGGATGGCTGGTTTCCACAGAACTTGCTATCCTATCCATTTGGCTGTTAAAATTCTTCTTTGCAGAGGCAAACCTCTGGTGAGCTTCCACCAAACCAAACGAAACTCACTGCCACTGAGCTGATTGTGACTCGTAGTGACCCCACATGCAACAGAACAAACTACCGCCCGTGTCTGCTCCATCCT
Source organism: Tenrec ecaudatus (assembly GCF_050624435.1). Taxonomy (NCBI): domain Eukaryota; kingdom Metazoa; phylum Chordata; class Mammalia; order Afrosoricida; family Tenrecidae; genus Tenrec; species Tenrec ecaudatus. The sequence goes on from NC_134547.1 coordinate 21,444,413, forward strand.
CACATATGTTGGAACCCCTTATTGCAGCCACTGTGTCTGCCTATGTTGTCAAGGGGCGTTGCTTGCCCCTTCACTTTACCAAGTATGATGTCCTTCCTCAGAGCCTGGTCTCTCCTGACAGCATGTCCTAAGTTCGTGAGTCAAAGTCTTGTCATCTTTGCCTATAAGGATCATGCCGGTCCCACTTCCTCCAAGACAGATCTGTTTGTTCTTCTGACCGTCCGTGGTCCTTTCAATATCCTTCACCAGTGCCATAATTCAGATAAATCCGTTTGTCTTTGGTCTTCCTAATCCAATGTCCAACTTTCACATGCTCTTGTCTTGTACCACAGGTTTACCCCGTGCAAGGCATCTTATGATCACTTGACTGCTGCTTCCATGAGCATTAATTGTAGATCCAAACAAGATAAAAATCCTTGACAACTTAAATCTTTTCTCCATTTACCATGATGTCACCTATTGGTCTTCTTTACAAATAGGCTTGGTGGAATAGTAGTTACTCACTAGACTGCTAACCACAAGGTCAACAGTTCAAATCCACCAGCTCACTCATCTGCTTTCTACTCCTATTAAGAGTTACAGTTTCAGAAACCCACGGGGCAGTTCTATGTAGTTCTATAGGGTCGCTATGAATTGGCATTGATTCAATGACAGTGGGTTTGGGGTTTTTTGTTTTATTGGTTTGGGGTTGGCGGGGGGATGTGGGGGGTTTACATTGAGTTGTAACCCATACTGAAGTCTGTAATCCTTGATTCTTTATCAGCAAGTGGTGCAAGTCCTCCACACTAGCAACACTACCAACAAGTCATATTGTGTTAACTGCATATTGCAGGTTCTTAATAAGTCTGATTCTGTACTCTTCTTCATGTGCCACAGAGCACATGATTCTTCTGAAAATTATCCAGAGTTTTTTATAATCCACACAGCCGAATACCTTTGCATAGTCAATAAACCACAAGTAAACATCTTTCTAGTCTTCTCTCCTTTCAGCCAAGATCCATCTGACATCAGCAATAATATCCTTTGACAATAATATTAATATCCTTTGCTCTTCTGAATCCAGCCTGAGCCTCTGGCATCTCTCTGTCGATACACTGGTGCAACTGTTGTTGAATGATCTGCAAAATTTTACCTGCTGGTGCTAGCAATGATATTGTTCTAGATTTTTTGCATCCTGCTGTACTTTTCTTTGGAATGGGTACAAGTATGAATTTCTTCCTGCCTGTTGGCCAAGCAGCATCTTTCTAATTTCCTGGCATAGACGAGTGAGTGCTTCCAGTGCGTCATCATCTTGTTGAAACATTTCCGTTGGTATTCCATCAATTCCTGGGGCCATATTTTGGCTGATGCTTCCAGTGTAGCTTGAACTTCTTCCTTCAGTATCATTGACTCTTGATCATAAACTACCTCTTGAGATGGTTGAAAGTTGCCTTGGTACAGTGACTTTGTGTATTATTTCCACCTTCTTCTGCTCCTTCCAACATTGTTCCATAGAATCCTCAATACTTCAACTCGAGGCTTGAATTTTTCCTGTACTTCTTTCCGTTTGAGATGACATTTTGTTTCCTTCATGTATGAAGTTCTTAATGGCAACGCACAGCGCATCATGTCTACTGTCATTAGTGTGCAGAGCAGCAGAGTTGGTTTTGAGATGTTTGAAATTCAGGTGTGATATATTCAAGGTCATATTTTGTCTCTCATGGACCTATTTTCATTTTTTTTCAGCTTCAACCTGAATTTACATGTGAGCAACTGATGATCTGTTCCACAGTCAGCCCCTGGCCTTATTTTAGCTGCTGATTTTGAGCTTCTCCGCTGTGTCTTCCCATAGATGCAGTTGGTTTGATTTCTGTGCCTACTCTCTGTAGAAGTCCACATGTAATTTTTTTAATTATTAAAGGTCATTTTATTGGGGCTCTTACAACTCTTATACCAATCCAAGCATCAATTATATCAAGCATATTTGTACATATGTTGCCATCATTCTTTTCTAGACACTTGCTTTCTATTGAGCCCTTGGTATCCTCTTTTTATTCTCCCTCCTCTCCTCCCACCCTCGTGATCACTTGATAAATTATAATTATTTTCATCTCTTACACTGACCTCTGTCTCCCTTCCCCCATGGTTCATTGTTCATCCTATAGTCCCCACTTTTGTTGTTAAGAAATGGTACTTGCTATAAAAGAAGTCATTGGTCTTGCAAAATTCTATCATACAATCTCCAGCTTCATAAATAAACTAGTAGGTGCTTCTAACATAGCATTAACTTATTGAAACATTTCAATTGGCAATTCTGTCAGTTCTCAACGTTTGTTTTGTTGCCAATGCCTTCAGCGTAGCTTGAATTTCTTCCTTCAACAATGGATTATCTTCCACAGTCTGAAATTGATCAAGCATACACTCAATATGCATGGATAGATGTGAAGGTTAGAAACAAAGAAAGATCCGTACTTGGAAATGTGGCTTTGGTGATTGGTGCAACAAAGTTGGAGACCACAGGATAAAATTCTATAATACCCAATGACTTAGTCATTGCAAATGCCCTTTTCCAACAGTATACATGGCAACTATGCTTGTTGAGCTTGCCAGATGTAATATACAGAACCAAATCAACCACAAGAAATAATGGAGAAGCTCAATATCATCATTCTGAACAAGGGCATGGACCAACTGCAGAATAGACCATCAATTGCTGATGTGACCGCTTACATTGAAGCTGGTAAAAATTAAAACACGTTCATGAGAGACAAATTTAGAGACCTGAATTTAAAGAGTGTCTCAAAAATGTTCACATTGAACACTAGCCTGTCCAAGTATCAGACACGTTGCGGGATGACATCAAAGGCATTATACATGAGGAAAGCTAAAGGAATGAAAGAAGACTCCGACTTTCTCAGGAATACCGAGTAGCTAAAGCAAATGGAGGACATGATGAAGTGAAGGAGGTGAATGAAAGACTTCAAAGGTTGTCCAAAGAGACAATGTATGATAATGAAATGTCTGGAGACCTGGAGCTGGCACATCAAAAGGAAAGAGCACAGGCAACCGCTCTCAAGCTGGAAAAGGTGAAGGAAAAATTCAAGCCCTGACTCACCATATTGAAGGACTCTGTGGGCAAAAAGTGAACAATGCAGAAAACATTAAGGGAGTAGTGTGAATACTGCGAATGCACCCCCCCCAAAAAAATTGTTGACATTTAGCCAATCTAGGAGGTAGCATATCACCAAGAACCAATGGTTTTGAAAGAAGACCTTCATGTTGACCTGAAGATGCTGGTTAAAAAAGAAGATGTTTCAACAAATGGATGCAATGCTGAAGGCACTGTGGCAAGAAACTTGGAAGAGAACTACCTGACTGGAAGAGACCTATATTTGTACCCATCCCAGAGAGACATGATCTAACGGAATGCAGGCATTACCTAGCAATACTAGTACCACAGTAAAGTAAATTTTTGCTGAAGATAATTTGAAAGCAGTTACAAAATTACATATATGTGGAACTGCCAGCAATTCAAGCTGGCTTCAGAAGGAGACATGGAATGAGGGATATCAACGCTCATATCAGATGGATCTTGGCAGAAAGAATACTAGAAAGATTTGCCTATGTTTTATTGACTACACAAAGGCGTTCAACTCTGCAGGTTATACAAAATGATGAGTAACATTGCCAAGAATGAGAATTCAAGAACACTTCATTGTCCCTGTGCAGAACCTGCATACAGAACAAGAGACTGTCTGAACAGAAGGAGGTGATACTGCCTGGTTTAGATTCAGTAGAGATATGTGTCAGGATTCTATCCTTTCACAGTTCTTATTTAATCTGTATGTTGAGCAAATAATCCAAGAAAATGGACTGACTGAAGAAGAACCCAGCATCAGGCTTGGAGGAAGAGTCATTAACAATCTGAGACACGCAGACGACTCAGCCTTCTGGCTGAAAGTAAAGAGGACTTGAAGTGCTTACTGATGAAAATCAGGTTCTACAGCCTTCCGTACAGATTATCCCTCAACATGAAACACAACTCTCCCCTACTGGGCCAGGGAGCAATATCATGACAAATGAAGAAAGTGCAGAAGGTGCCAAAGATTTTATTTTACTTGGATGCACCAATGCCCATGGAACAACTGATCAAGAAATCAAACTACGTACTGCACGGGGCAAATCTAGAAGACCTCTTTCATTTGATAAAATGCAACGGTGTCACTTTGAGTACTCAGTTATGTATTTCCCAAGCCAAGGTCTTAGCCATTGCTTCATATGCATGTGAAAGCTGGACAATGAATAAGGAAGACCAAAAAGTAATTGATGCCTTTGAATAATGAACTTGGTGAAGACTAATGAGTACCTGATGAGAGTTAGTCTGACCCCTGATGGCATAATGGATTCTTGGTGGGCTGTGAACCAAAAGCTGGCCGTTAGAACCCAGCAGCTACTCTGAGAAAGCAATAGGAGGCTTTCCACTCCCATAAAGATTTAGTCTCAGAAATCCACACGGGCAGTTCTACCCACTGGTATAGCATCACTATGAGTCAGAACTGACTCAGTGACGGTAGAGGCTTTTGAAACTGGAAGAATAAACAAATCAGTGTTGGAAGAAGCTCTGCCATAATTAGCTTATATACTTTGGGAATATGATCAGGAGGAACCACTGCTTGGTAAAGTACAAGGCCAGTGAAAAAGAGAAGATTCTCAACAAGATGGGTTGACTTGGTGACTGCAATGATGAACTCAAGCAATGACTGTGAGATGGCCCAGGGCCAGGGAGCGTTGCTATGAGATGGGGGTGAGTACATATCATCTAACAACAACAGGCATACTGCTAGCGGGAGCACAGGGTGGTATAACCATTGTGGAAAACAGCGTGCGTTAGACAGGGTTCTCTAGAGAAACAAAACCAGAATGCTAATCATTTTATATATATTTATAAAGATGGGCAGGTAGATAACATAAGACATAAACAGCTAATTAAATTATAAAGCAGTACAAATGGTTCAGTGCAACTCACTCCCATGAGACAGTTGTGAGACACTGGAAGTCCTTCAAGTCTTGAGGACCGATGGGTAGTCCTCTGTAGAGCAATTCAGGCTATCCGGGCACAGGCAGCAAACAACAAGGCAGGCCACCAACAGTCAGCCAGATGACAAGGTCTGACAGTTCCTAGCTCAAGTGATGTATACTCCAGTAGCGTGGCTAAGCAAATCTTGAAGGAACCTCAAATTACAGTGACACAGTGATGGGTTAGGTGTCCCACAGGTAGTGTAACTTTCAAATTGAGGCACAGAACAATCAAGGCAGCCGCACACTAGTCCGATGATAAAAGAGCAAGAGACAAAAAGGCAAGGCTCCCCGAGCCATTTATCTCTCCACCCTTCAATTAATCCCACATGTGTTTATCGGCCAGGTTGGCACAATAAATTAACTACCTCACCGCGTGAAAATTCCTAAAAAAGATAAAAATAGAACTACCACATGACCCAGTAATCCTACTCCTAAACACAGCCAAAAGAACTGAAAGCAGATACTCAGACAGGTGCTTGTATACCTGTGCTTATTGCATGATTCACAATAGCCAAAAAGTGGAAACAACCTAAATGCCCACTGGTGGATGAAAGAAAATATGGTACATACTTAACAATGGAGTACTACTGCTTAGCAAGTAAAAGAAATGAAGTCCGCCCATTAAAAGACAGACTAGCAGACTCACTTAGAAAGCACAACCCATCGATCTGCTGCCTACAAGGAAAGCTTGGCACATCTCAAGTTTGCAGACAGAAATAGGCTGAGAATTCAAGTACTCCCTCAACCCTAGAACACTTTGTTCTAATAATACTGCATTCTGTGATGCTCACCTTCCCGGCACCATCACTGAAGACAAAATGGGTGCATAAGCAAATGTGGTAAAGAAAGTTGATGGTGCCAAGCTATTAAAAGATATAGCATCTGGGGTCTTAAAGGTTTGAAGACAAATAAGCAGCCATCTAGCTGAGAAGCAACAAAGTCCACATAGAAGAAGCACACCAGACTCTGTGATCATGAAATGTTGATTGGATCAGCTATCAGGCATCAAAGACCCAGAATTTTAAAAATCATATCAATGTGAATGAGGGGGAGTGAATAATGGAGACCCAAAGACCATCTGTAGACAATTGAACATCCCTTTACAGAAGGGTCACAAGGAAGAGAAGAGCCAGTCAGGGTAGAGTATACCACCAATGAAACATACAGCTTTCCCCTAGTTCTTTAATGCTTCCTCCCCCTCAGCATCATGATCCAAATTCTACCTTACAAATCCAGCTAGACCAGAGGATGCACATTGGTACAGATAAGATCTGGAAACACAGAGAATTCAGGACAGATGATTCCTTCAGGATCTGTGGTGAGAGTGGCAACACTGGGAAGGTGGAGGGAAGGTGGGATGGAAAGGGGGAACTGATTACAAGGATCTACATACAACCTCCTCCCTGGGGGGTGGATAACAGAAAAGTGTGTGAAGGGAGATGTTGTACAGTGTAAGATATGACAAAATAATAATAATTTATAAATTATCAAGGATTCATAAGGAAAGGGGAATGGGGAGGGAGGGGGAAATGAGGAGCTGATATTAAGGGCTCAAGTAAAAAGCAAATGTTTTGAGAATGATGATGGCAACAAATGTACAAGTGTGCTTGACACAATGGATGGATGTATAGATTGTGATAAGAGTTGAATGAGCCAACAATAAAATGACTTTTTTTAAATAGCTGAAAACAGGGAACCCAGGACGGATAACCAATAATGAGAGTAGTGACATCAGGAGGGTAAAGGAAAAGTAGGGGAGAAAGGAGGAACCAATCACAATGATCTACATATAACCCCTTCGGGGGGGAGGGGCAGGCAACAGAAAAGTGGGTGAAGGGAGACATCGGTCAGTGTAGGACATTAAATAATAATAATAATTCATAAATTGTCAAGGGTTCATAAGGGAGAGAAGGCGGGGGAAGGAGGGGGGAAAGGAGGAGCTGATACCAAGAGCTCAAGTAGAAAGAAAATTTTTTTGAAAATGATGATGGCAAATATTGCTTGACACAATGGATGGATGTATGGATTGTGATATGAGCTGTAAGGGCCCCCAATAAAATGATTTTTTTAAAAGACAAGTAAAAAGAAGGAGGGTGAGAACAAAAGGCTGGAGAAATGTATATATATACCAAGCAAAGAGCAATTCAAAAACAGCAGGGGATGCAATCCTAATCTCTGACAAAATTGACCTCAAGATGCAAGCCATAACAAGAGATGAAGAGGGGCAGGATATAATAGTCAAGGGATCCATAGACCGAGAGCCAGTGAGCATCATAAACATTTATGCATCGAAGGAGAGACCGGCGAAATTTGTTGATCAAACACTCTAAACGTTGAAAACAGAAATCACAGGCTCAATGATCACAGTAGGTGACTTTAATACACCACATAAAGATAGATCACAGGGAAAGAAGCTTAAATGGAAGTTACAGAATTAAGCTCTACAGTTAGGCAACTGGACCTGATAGACATTTTCAGAGTTCTCCACCCAAAGGCAAAAAATATATATATCACTTTTTTTTTTCTTTCTCCGCTAGGGAAGAGAAGGGAACTTCCCACTTGGACCGTCTGGGACACTGTAAGGCTCTCTGTAGGGCTTGCTTTGTTTTCACGTTGTGTTGAAAATCCAGTTGCATTAGATTAGCTTCAAGGATTCAAATGCGATGGGTCTGAAAAATCAATCTCTAGGTTCTCTCTGGAGTCTTGGCTTTATTCCATATGAAAGAAACTTTTATCATTTCAAAGTCTGGTGTAAATTTGGTAGTGAAAAACTCAAACTAAGGACTGTGAAGTGAATCATAAAAGACAGATTGAAGTGGCAATGGAAGCCAAGGGAAGTGGTTGGGCTGCGGACCACCATGACGCCGGTTTGAAACCACCAGCCACTCGGCAGGAGAAAGAGGAGGCTTTCTGCCCTGTGAAGAGTGACCGTCTCAGAAACCCACAGGGAGGTTCTAGCTTGTCCTTTAAGGTCATCAAGAGTCAGAGAAGACACGATGGCAGTGAGTCTGGGTTTGGTCTTTGTTTTTCTTTGAGTGTGTGTGTGGGGGGGGGGTGGAGTTACCAGTACCAAACATGGATCTTCTTTTTGAAAGAATCACAACTGAGAACTGTTCTGCCCACCAAGCAGAGACCGAACTGACAACACTCTTTTCCGTATTTTCTGTAATCTAAGATGCTACTCAATAGGCAGGGTAAAACACAAAGTTCCCAAATTTTTAAAATTACAAAAGTATGATGATTGATTTATGCTTGTAAAACACCTTAAATTTCTACAAAGAAATCCAGTTCCAGATAATCCCCGATATTTCCAGGAGGGCCGTCTCCTGGGCTGATGCTGGTGTTTCTTCACCTATGAGTCAACAGTTCTTGGACATTCAACCCAGGAGGAGCAAAACCCCCCTCAGTCCCTACCACAAATACCATTTTCTTAAGACTGGATCCTAGTAACTTTCATAGAAATCATATAAGATATTAGAACTCTCGTGAGAGTGATCACTATGGATTATTAAGTAAGCACCATGAGGCCTATGCTTACCTTGCTTACTGAGTACTCCCTGGTAGGGATTATAAATTTGAAAAGAGGTACTTTCATTCTGTAGGATGGTGCTATGAGTGATGGAGAGGGCCAGATGCCAGCTATGCCTAGAATCTTTGATGAGGTGGGGAAAATATCAGAAATTATTCACTAGAGATTAGTAAGCAAGCACAGCAAGTCTGTGTTTACCTGTCTCGTTGGGTTTGACCGTGTACACAAAGCTGTGTGAACTGTTTCTCAGAATAAGGAGACAGGGTGTAGTTCAACGATAAGAAACTCCTGCAGCCGAGTTGTAACCTTTCAGAGTGGTATCTTTTCACATTACTTGCTCAGTCTGCATGCGGAACAAACGTGTGACGAGGAACGCAGCATCAGGATGGGAAGGAGATTCATTAACAACGTATGACATACACAGATGACACTACCTTGCAAAGATGACCGACACACGAAATGATGAAGCTCAAAGACCACAGCCTTCCGTATGAATGAGAGCATGCTGAAGAACAGCAAAACCCTCACAACTGGATGATAAATAGAGAAAGCGTTCAAAATTGTCAACTCTTTCACGCTATGTGTTTCAACAGTCGCCATCCATGGACCTAGCAATCAAGAAATCAACCAACTTATTGCACTGGATAAATAATTTACTACAAGACACCTCATTAAAGTATTTTTTAAATAAAGATGTCACATTGACAGAGATTTCAAATTTTTCACTTAGTTGTTGAGGTGATGCCTAGTTTTATGTGTCAACTTGGCTAGGCTGTAGTACCCAAGTTGTATCCAGCTTTTAATCACTAATTAGATGTTCCTGTGAAGGTATTTTGTAAATGTGGTTAACATCTACAATCAGTGGAGTCTTAGTAAAGGACTAATTCTTCAATGATGTGTGTGGGCCTCATCTAATTGACAGAAAGGATTTAAGACCAAATCTGAGGTATCCCTGAGGAAGAATACATTGTGTCTCAAGGCTATAGTATCAGCTTTTGTCTGAGTTTACAGTCTGCTGGCCTGCCCTACAGATTCAGTCTCGCCAGAGCCCACAATTGCATAAGCCAATTCCGTGAAATTATATATATATATATAATTATATATATAATTATATTATTTATATATATATAATCCATACACACCATAGCTCCTGACACCAGTTACTCCAGCACCAGGATGAACACAAATCTTCTCAAAAGATTTTGAAATTTCAGTGTTCTGCACCAGGAGACAAGCTTCATTGCTTTGAAATTTCTCCTGGCTTTTGTTGATTCTAACCCTGTTCCTCTACCTGCCGAGGTTTCCAGGACCTACTCCCATGATGGTTTGCCCGTCTATGATACACACTCTTTTCAAGGCCACATGACACATACTCAAATATAGACCACGTGCTCAAACACAAGTCAAGCCTGTGTAAATTCAAACACCGAGAGGTCACTCAGACTTCCCTCTCAGACCACTATGCCATAAGGCTGCATATGAACAAAAGGAGGCTTAAGAAAACAAGAGCAAACAATTGGAGGATGAATAACTCCGTACTGCAAAATGATCTGGGTATTAACCCAGATCAGAGTCAAAATCGTGACGTTTTTAGAAACCAATGAGAATGAGAATATGACGTATCAAACCCTTTAGAACACAGCAAAAGCAGTTATCAAAGGAAGATTGATAGCAATAAATGCACACATGAAAAGGGAAGAGAGACTTATGATCGATACACTGGCACAAAACTTCCAGCAATTAGAGTGGAGTTACCAGGACAATCCTATGAAGAGAAAAAGAAAAGAAATAATAAAAATTAAAGCAGAATAAACTAGTGGGAAAATAAGACACCATGCAAAAAAAGTAATGTAGTCCAAAAAAGTTGGTTCTTTGAATGGATTAACAGAATCGATAAACCGCTGGCAAACCTAATCCCAAAAACGGAGGGAACAAACATCAATAATCAGGATGAGGGATGAAACGGGGGAAATTACAACAGACCCTAATGGGATTAAAAGGCTAATGACACAGTACTATGAAGGCCTGTACTCCAATGAATTCAGCAACTTGGAAGACATGGACAAATACTTGGAAAAACAATCCCTCCCTAGACTATCCCAGATGGACATCAAGAACCTCAACAGACCCATAGCAATAAAGGAAATAGACAAGGTTATCAAGGCAATACCAACTAAAAAATCCCCCGGGCCAGACAGCTTCACAGAAGAATTCTACCAAGTATTCAGGGAAGAACTGACACCAATCCTACACAAACTCTTCCAAAGCACAGAAAAAGACAGTAAACTCCCAACCTCTTTTTATGAAGCTAGCAAAGTACTGGCCAATGGAATAAAAATGTTTATGAAATGGATAATTCACCACGACCCAGTGGGATTCATGAGCAACTGCCTCCTTTCCCATGAGGTCGGAAGTGGATGCATTCCTCTATCGCCATTACTGAACATTTTGATCAAAGGTTCTATAGAAGAATGTTGTTCAAAGGGGAAGAGGGCGGGAATGCAAGACAGAACTTCACATTCACACAGACTCCAGATTTCTGGATTGCAAGATTGGACAGGGCACCTAGGGAGCCATGAATTTATGTGAGTGCCAGAGTGAGGGTGGTGGCAGCTTGGAGAAGGAGATTGAGAATACGGCACACTCAGCGTGCTCAGTGCCACAGAATTGTATGTGTGGAAAATATTGATTTGGCGCATGTCCTGTGTATAGTTTCAACAACAATGCACACCCCCATGAGACAATCGCTGAGGACAAACGGGTGCATAAGCAAATGTGGCAAAGAAAGCTGATGGTGTCTGGCTATCAAAAGAGATAGCGTCTGGGGTCTTAAAGGCTTGAAGGTAAACAAGTAGCCATCTAGCTCAGAAGCAACAAAGCCCACATGGAAGAAGCACACCAGCCTGTGCGATCACGAGGTGTCGAAGGGATCAGGTATAAGGCATCATCAAAACAAAAAAATCTTACCATAGTGAATGAAGGGGGAAGTGCAGAGTGGAGACCCAAAGTCCATTTGTCAGCCACTGGAGATCCCCTTTCATAGAGGTCTAGGGGAGAAGATGAGTCAGTCAGGGTGCAATGTAGCAACGGTGAAGAATACAGCTTTCCTCTAGTTCCTAAATGCTTCCTCTACCCCCACCCCCCTCCACTATCATGATCCAAATTCTACCTTGCAAGTCTGGATAGAGCAGAGGTTGTATGTACACTGGTGCAGATAGGAGCTGGAGGCACAGGGAATCCAGGATGGATGATACCTTCAGGACCAGGGGTGTGAGTGGCGATACTGGGAGGGTAGAGGGTGAGTGGGTTGGAAAGAGGGAACCAATTACAAGGAGCTACATGTGACCTCCCACCTAGGGGACGGACAACAGAAAAGGAGGAGAAGGGAGACGTTGGACAGGGCAAGATATGACCAAATAATCATTTATAAATTATCAAGGGCTCATGAGGGAAGGGGCAGCGGGGATGGAGGGGAGGGAAAAATGAGGACCTGATTCCAGGGGCTTAAGCGGAGAGCAAATGTTTTGAAAATGATTAGGGCAATGAATGTACAGATGTGCTTTATACAATTGATGCATGGATGGATTGTGATAAGAGTTGTATGAGTCCCTAATAAAATGTTTAAAAAACAACAACACATGTTTATACATTTCTCTTTGATCAGTGGATGACTGTAGACAAAATCCTCTCACTTGTCTTAGTTTCCTTATCATGGCTTCAACCAGTGCTCATGCTGGCACACCAGGCTCAGAGGATGACTTCCCTGAGGGAAGATGATGGGACACAGAGGGGACCGGGAAAATGACAACAGCACCCATTACGCTGTCCCCTGACTGGAGCAGACTGTGACAGAGGGCATTTCTGGGGTCACAGGGCGGGGAAGCAGCACGGTCTGAACCCCCCTAAACTGAGAGAATCGAGAAGGGATCACACCTGGGTAAACAATTGGGAGGAGAAAACAATGGGACCAATGTTTCCAGGGGGACATGGGAGATGGGGAGGCAGGGGAAAGGAAGTGGTGTTAACAAACCCAGGGACAAGGGAACAAGTGATCCAAAATCAGTGGTGAGGAGGGTGTAGGAGGCTTAGGAGGGCTTGGGTAAGGGTAACGTAACCAAGAGGAATTATGGAAACCCAAATGAAGGTTGAGCATGATACTGGGACAAGAGGAAAGTAAAGGGAAATAGAGGAAAGAACTAGGAGGCAAAGGGCATGTATAGAGGTCTAAATAAGGCATGTATATATGTAAATATACTTATTTCTGATGATAGGAAAATAGATCTACGTGCATATATTTATAGGTTTAGTATTAAACAACAGATGAGTATTGGGCCTCCACTCAAGTATTCCCTCAATGCAAGAACTCTTTGTTCTATTAAACTGACATTCCATGATGCTCACCTTCCCGACACGATCACTGAAGACAAATGGGTGCATAAACAGATGTGTTGAAGAAAGCTGATGATGCCCAGCTATCAAAAGATATTGCATCTGGGGTCATAAAGGCTTGAAGGTAAACAAACGGCCATCTAGCTCAGAAGCAACAAAGCCCACATGGAAGAAGCACACCAGCCTATGCGATCATGAGGTGTCGAAGGGATCAGGTATCAGGCATCATCAGAACAAAAAAATCATATCATTATGAATGAGGGGTAGAGCAGATTGAGGATCCAAAGCCCATCTGTAGGCAATTGGACATCCCCTTACAGAAGGGTCACGAGGAGGAGATGAGCCAGTCAGGGTGCAGTGTATCAACAATGAAACATCTAGATTTCCTCTAGTTCTTAAATGCTTTCTCCTCCCCAACACCCCCCACTATCATGATCCCAATTCTACCTTACAAATCCAGCTAGACCAGAGGATGTACAATGGTACAGATAAGAACCGGAAACACAGAGAATCCAGGACAGATGGTCCCTTCAGAACTAGTGGTGAGAGTGGAAATACTGAGAGGGTGGAGGGAAGGTGGGGTAGAAAGGAGGAACCAATTATAAGAATCCACATATAACCTCCTCTCTAGGGGACGGACAACAGAAAAGTGGGTGACGGGACAGTTGAACAGTGTAAGATAAGACAAAATAATAATAATTCATAAATTATCAAGGGTTCATTAGGGAGGAGTGAGCAGGAAAGGACAGGAAAACATGAGGAGGTGATGCCAAAGGCTCAAGTAGAAAGCAAATGTTTTGAGAATGATGATGGCAACAAATGTACAAATGTGCTTGACACACTGGATATATGTATGGATTGTGGTAAGAGTTGAATGATCCCGCAATAAAATGATTTTTTTTAAAAACGCACCCCTCTATGAATAAGAACATCCATGTGTCATACAGGGAATGATAACAGAATCTGAAAGGGGTGGCTATATAGACATTCACTGTAAATATATGTTTGAATTGTTTTCAAAGGCAAATATTGCAGCTAGAAGGTAGGTACCTGTGATAAAAATGATTTTTAAAAAAACAACCTACTGCCATCAAGCTGATGCGTAGTCAAAGCGGCCCTGGGTCGGGTTCCCACGGCTGTCGCTCTGTATAGAAGCGCCTAGACTCGGCTTCTCCCGTGCGCTTGAACATTGGCCAAGCTGGACAGTGGACCGTGCCGCGCATGCACCGCACCGCGCATGCTCAGATGTCGGGGCATCGCCTCTGCTGTGGAACTGCAGGCCCTGCTCTTCCCCATAGGTCACACCATTGCTACAGGGCGCCTTGCTTTTATGGGTTTTCATATCTATTTATAGGCCTTGTCTCCGCAGGGAAACGAGAAATGTCCCCAGGACAAGAACTCCTTGTCTCTTCTTGTCAGTCCCAGGACTTGCTGTTTGTAGTTACTGCTTCCGCTACAGACACCTCGGGGCCTGAGCAATGAAAGAGACGTGGCCTTAAAGGGGAAGCGCTGGCTCCTGATTGGAATGCCACTCTCCCAATGCAGGGCCTCCCAAGACCCTGACCAGTGCTTAGAGGGGGCACGAGAGAGCCTTTCTGGGCAAGGGCGAGCACGCGCGATCTGCCAGTGCATTGGCAATGGAGCCCGCACCTGCTGCTTTCTCACTATGTCCTCAGTGGGCTTGCTCGAGCCTCCGTTTCCTCATCCGTAGGGTGCGGGTCATAAGAGGATTTCTGTCATCGGGCTGCTGGGCATGTTATTGATGGGAAAATGTGATCGCCAGACCTGGAGCCTAGTAAGTGTTCAGCATGCGGCAGTTGCTGTGCTCAGCCTTCTACGCGCTGAGTCATCCCCAGGTCTAGGAAGTGGGTGGGGTGCCCATTCACGATGTTGGCAAAGAGGCCCTCCCACCTTGGCATCCACGTGCCTGGCACCTGAGCCGTAACTCCTACCTTCTCCTCCTGTTTGTCTGTCTGTCTCTCTCTGTGTGTGTCCTCATTCACCAATTTCCCCTCCCTACTGGCGCCCAACAGAAATGAGCCCCAGAATTTTCTGAATCTCCTTTGTAACCCTGAGAGCATTTCTCTCCCGCCACTTACTGGCTGCCTGTCCTTGGCCGTGTTCCCTAGCTTGTGTGAGCCTCTGTGTACTATGACATGGGGGCAACAACAGCACCTCTTACCTAACCGGGAGTTGGGAAGATTCAGTGATGTCATGCGTGTAAAGTCTGCACAACAGAGCCAGGCCTGTCTGAACTGCTCAGTAAACACATATTACTGTGAGTCCTTTGGTGCCACACCCCCTGGACCAGGAAGCTACCCCTTGGGCCCAGCCCAGGCTCCTGCCACTCTCTCTCTCTGGTGTTTCTCTCTCACTGCTGGCACAGAGTAATTTTCCTCCCACGAACTTTAGGCACTAGTGAAGCCTGGCTGATCTCTGATAACTGCCGTCTTTGATTTTATCAGCCTGAAATCCCCAGTTCGGTCCACCCTGTGCATCAGACCCCCTCGGCAGGGTACCAAGGAGCCAAAGGACACGTCCCCAGGCCCTGGATCCAGGAGCGCCATGAGCATGATGAGACAGTACAGTTCACCACATTTATTCACAGTTCTTCATCGATACACGTGATCTGCATTCCAGCCTGCTGGAGGGACCCAAGAAATGCAAGCCCCCCCCCCCCTCCCACTCCCTCCAAGCAGCTCCAGGTCATTTTAACTGATATGCTAACAGGAACATCCGTCCACTCGGCAAGCTCCGGCCATCAGTTTAGGGAATGATGTTGGTGACGCTCTGGGAGAGAAGAAGGCGGGCGTGAGTGAAGGTGGTCTTGCCCTCACCACCCCCTTCCTCAAGAGAAGACAGAGGAAGACACGATGGCCCAGCTCAGCAGCTTGTGCTCCAGGGATCATCTAAAGAAGGTGACACCTGGATCTAGCAGGAGCTCGCCCAGCCAGGCAGAGGTGCTGAGGCTTCTGTCGAAAGCTAAAAGACTTGGCTGCTTTGCCTCCCAGGACCCCCTCCCTCCTCCATCCGAACCAGAACCATGAGTCAGTTTTGACTCATGGTAACCCCGGGTATGTCTGAATAGAACTGGGCTCCTTAAGGCTGCTTGTTCAGAAGTGGATCACCAGGACTTACTTCCAAGGCACCTCTAGGTATAATCTACCCACCAGCCTTGCTGTGCATGAGCAGCCGAGCGCATGAAGCATGCACACCACCTAGAGCAGTGGGTCTCCACCTTCCTCAGGCCTCATGTGGTGGGGACCCCCCAACCAGAAAATTATTTCCATTGCTACTTCATCCCTGTCATTTTGCTACTGTGATGAATCGGGCGACCCCTATGAAAGGGGTCGTGACCCACAAGTGGAGAACCACTGGCCTAGAGGATCCTCCCCCAAAGCCTAGAGATGAACAAGGTGAACCTTTCCATTCCCCATGGCAGGTGTTACACACCGCACCCCTTGGCCCCAATCTTTAGCAACTGATGCCCGACTAGCTACAAGGAGAAGAGCCAGAACATCGATTAGACCCCAGAGGAAGACCAGGAGCCTCCAGACTGGAGGGATGGCTCTTCTCGTCCAGAAAGGGGACAGATCCCAGCTTCCCAGCACCCAGCATCTGATGCAAGGCAGAGGGGAGAGGGCAACAGGGTGTCTATCATAGGAAGGGACGAGGAGAGATGGCGGGGCGCGTGGCATAGTGGGGTGGAGGGTATGGTTTCAGCAGCTCCTCTGACTCCCAGATCGATGTGTGCTCCACCATCAGGAAGGATAGCGCCCACAAGTTGAAAACAGAGCAGCGAGCAAGTGAAAGGGGAAAGGGGGCGGGGCCAGAGCTGGCACACTAAGTCGGATGGCCTCGGCCATGGCTGGGAGTCTGCCCTGGATGGAGGTGCCTGCGCCCCGACCGTTGTCCACAGAACCTCCCACAGTGGAGACAAGAAAGTGGAAGCCATGCGGGCACTTACCCTCCACAGAGCTGGAAAGTTGATGAAGGGCTTGTTGACCGAGGCCTGTAATTGAGGGACAAAGGGGGTCAGTCACCAGCATCCACCCCACCCCTATCCCTGGGTAACCCCGGTGGCCTGCATTTCCCCCATCTCCAAGTCCATCCTGGGCTCGGGTGACTTACTCCAGATGTCAATGTTGTGGTTCCGACCCCTCCGTGCTGGCCGCCGTGTGCGCCTTGGTGACTGCCCTGCTGATAAAACCCAGAGCAGCATTACAACCCTTCCTTCCAGCCCCGGACGGTCTCCCGGGTGATCTCTTCCTCCCCAGGGTGAGTGGGACTTGGGGAAGTGAGTGAATAGGCTTCACTCCCCTGCACCCCCCCCAAAAAAGCAAGGGAATTTCCCATGATGCTTC
Source organism: Tenrec ecaudatus (assembly GCF_050624435.1). Classification (NCBI taxonomy): domain Eukaryota; kingdom Metazoa; phylum Chordata; class Mammalia; order Afrosoricida; family Tenrecidae; genus Tenrec; species Tenrec ecaudatus. The sequence continues at coordinate 21,461,753 of NC_134547.1, forward strand.
AGGAATTCGGTGAGAGCCGGGAAGGAAAAGCAAGAAGGATGCCTGCCTCCTCCTATAGGCTGGCCTTCCTGATCCTGCCTGAAAAGTTTGCCTAGAGGACTCATGCACACACAAGGCAACAGGTCACCAACCTCAGATCCACCCCTTCTATGCACCATCCGGCTGATCCCTAGCCTGGGGGTGATCCTTGCCCTTAGTCTTAAGGCACAAGCCTGGTCAGTCCAGTAGCACACCTGCCACGAGTCACAGCTGTCAGCCTCAAATCCCATAACAAACCACTCTCTCCTGCCCTCTCTGTGGTCAACCCTGCAGTCTGACTCAGACTCCTCTCGCTTCCCAGGCACTCTTTCTACAGAGTCTCCAACCACTCGTCCCTGGCTTTCCTGTCTGACAAAGAGCTATGGCTCTGGACTTTGAGGACTGGGCCAACCCCCAAGCTGTCACATCTTGCTGATCCCCCAAACTCCCCAAGATTTGGGAAATTGAGGATACAAGAATTGGCCCTCTGTGATCACCCCAGCTCCCTCGTTGGTGCCTATTCTCGTGTGAAGGTGACTGCTCACCTGTCCTGTCCCCTCTGCAGAAATGGGTCCCAGAGATGTTCCAGGTGGTCTCCCCAGATTTGCAGGGAGGGGCAAAAAAGAAAGCTGACCTAAGAGGTTTGCAAATCTGAGTGCTAGCCAACTGACCTTAGCAGATGCCCTGCACCTCTCAGTCTCCGTTTTCTTGATCTGACCACCAGAGTAGAGTCAGCGTCCGCATCCTGGCTACTCCTTCAGAGGGTGGTCGTGAACATGAACCAGAAGAGAGCTTATCTCCAAGAGCATTCACTGTTCTGCCCTGGGTCTTTTCAACACTCATCCTGTTTGCCCTGTAATCCAGCTTGGTTTCGTCGACTGTTTCCTGTCCCCCAAGAGAGCCTTGATGCCCCTCACTTGAGACCTCATTAGCTAGGGAGAGGTAGGCAGCTCCCTAACGGCGGGGCTGTATCCCTTCCACCCAGTCCAGGATGGAGCTTTGTGGATAAGATGACTTCATCTACCTTGCCAGCAGACCATCCGCTTCTTTGTAAGGGGAGATGGGGAAAGAGGAGGGAGTAGGCGACACGCTTTGATAGCTGCCCAAGTTTCTTTCGTCAAATGAAGGTTATGTGGGCTCCCGAAATGTCACAAGAGTTTACTCCCTCCCTCCCTCCCTCCCTCAGCCCACTTGTCCCCAGTGTCCCCACCCCTGTTCACCTACATTCAGCAGCTTGTTGGCCTCCTTGCTGGCTTGGTTGACCCCATTATGAACGTTGTGTTCCAGCTTGTCCACCTCCTTCCCGGCCTGGCCAGCAGTGTAGTGGACATCTTTGCCAAGTTTCTCCGCATCCTTTCCAGCCTGGCCAGCAGCGTGGTTGACCCCTTGGCCAAGTTTCTCTGTCTCCTTTCCGGCTTGGTTGACCCCAGTGTGGACCCCTTGGACCACTTTGTCTGTCTCCTTTCCAGCCTGTTCAATGGCATGGTGAACATCCTGGCCAAGCTTTTCCACCTCCTTCCCAGCCTGGCTGACCCCATGCTGGACCCCTTGGACCACTCTGCCCCCCTCTTTCCCGGCCTGGCCGGCAGCGTGGTGGACCCCCTGCCCAAACTTCTCTGCTTCCTTCCATGCTTCATTGACCCCGTGGTGGACCCCCTGACCAAAAGTCTCTGCTTCCTTCCCGGCCTGGCTGACCCCATGCTGGACCCCTTGGATCACTCTGTCCCCCTCTTTCCCGACCTGGCCTGCAGCGTAATTAACACGATGGCCAACAGTCTCTGCTTCCTTCCAAGCCTCATTGACCCCGTGGTGGACCCCCTGACCAAAAGTCTCTGTTTCCTTCCCGGCCTGGCTGACCCCATGCTGGACCCCTTGGACCACTCTGTCCCCCTCTTTCCCAGCCTGGCCGGCAGCGTGGTGGACCCCCTGCCCAAACTTCTCTGCTTCCTTCCATGCTTCATTGACCCCGTGGTGGACCCCCTGACCAAAAGTCTCTGTTTCCTTCCCGGCCTGGCTGACCCCATGCTGGACCCCTTGGACCACTCTGCCCCCCTCTTTCCCGGCCTGGCCGGCAGCCTGGTGGACCCCCTGCCCAAACTTCTCTGCTTCCTTCCATGCTTCATTGACCCCATAGTGGACCCCCTGACCAAACTTTTCCATCTCCTTCCCAGCCTGGCTCACTCCATGCTGGACCCCTTGGATCACTCTTTCCCCCTCTTTCCCGGCCTGACCTGCAGCGTAATTAACACTATGGCCAAAAGCCTCTACTTCCTTCCCGGCCTGGGTTCCTCCATAGTGCACCATTTTGTCTCCCTCATTCCCAGCCTGCACAGCAGCATGGTGGATCCCCTGACCAAACCTCCCGGCCTCATGCCCAGCCTGGCCTATACCATGGTGGATCCCCTGACCAAACTTCTCTGCTTCCTTCCAAGCCTCACTGACCCCATGGTGGACCCCCTGGCCAAACCTCCCGGCCTCATGCCCAGCCTGTTCTATGCCATGGTGGATCCCCTGACCAAGCCTCCCAGCCTCATGTCCAGCCTGCCCTATGCCATGGTGGATCCCCTGACCAAGCCTCCCAGCCTCATGCCCAGCCTGCCCTATACCATTGTGGACCCCCTGACCAAGCCTCCCAGCCTCATGCCCAGCCTGCCCTATGCCATGGTGGATCCCCTGACCAAGCCTCCCAGCCTCATGCCCAGCCTGCCCTATACCATTGTGGACCCCCTGACCAAGCCTCCCAGCCTCATGCCCAGCCTGCCCTATGCCATGGTGGATCCCCTGACCAAGCCTCCCAGCCTCATGCCCAGCCTGCCCTATACCATTGTGGACCCCCTGACCAAGCTTCCCAGCCTCATGCCCAGCCTGCCCTATGCCATGGTGGATCCCCTGACCAAGCTTCCCAGCCTCATGCCCAGCCTGCCCTATGCCATGGTGGATCCCCTGACCAAGCTTCCCAGCCTCATGCCCAGCCTGTCCTATGCCATGGTGGATCCCCTGACCAAGCTTCCCAGCCTCATGCCCAGTCTGCCCTATGCCATTGTGGACCCACTGATCAAACCTCCCAGCCTGTCCAGCAGCGTTGTTGACCCCGTGGACTAACTTCCCTGTTTCCCTTCCTGCTAGTGCGATGCCATGGTTGAGCTCATGGGATACCTTGTCCAAGCCGTTGGTGAGGCCTTGGAGGCCCTTGTCCAGCTCCGTGCCGGCATGGTTCCCCATGTTGCTCAGTCCATTAAAAACCTTCTCCACTTCCCGTCCAGCTTGAGTGATTCCTCTGTTGAGGCCGTCCAGGGCTTTGCCCACCTCTCTCTCTGCATTGGTCAGCCCTCTGTTGATCCCGTCAATGACCTTCTCAAGGGGGTCATTGTCGACTGCCCATCCTGGCAGGGCCCCCAATAACAGTAGGAGGCAGCAGGAGCGGACCCACAGGGAAGGACGCATGTTGTTGGGATGGGGCAGATTCAGAGAGGAGCCAGGGAGGCGAGGTCCCTATTTATCCTCTACCTGCCTCCCTCTCCTCCACCCCTCATGACTCAATTACCCCTATGAGGCACTGACTGGTCCCCAATCAAGGAGGCATTTCCCAGGGAGATTTGGGTTGAGCAATGAGGAGGAGGAGGAGGAGAGGGTGAGTCATGAATGGAGAAGAACCCGGCATCTTTGCGCCTTGCCCAGCTCGGGCCTCCACCCCAGAGCCTACATGTCTGCCTTCCAACCACCTCCTCTTTTCATTTCTCCCTCCCAATTCTGCGTCCTATCTTCCTTCTCCCTGGCACACAGACCTGGTTCCTTAAGAACTTCAAACCTTTTCAATGGATCCAGGCAGCCAGCTGTCCCGGCAGTCCAAGTCTAGAAGCTGGGGTGGGACAGTTAGGGGGACGTCGTGGGTGCAGTAGAAGAATTTAGAGAATCATCAGACCTTCCTCTTGTTGTTGTGCATAGGGACCTCCCACCCCCACTTACTCTGCTGGAGCCATGCCAGGGTTCCCCCTGGTCCTCAAAGACACCAGCCTCATGCCTGCCCCAGGGTCTGTGGCCTTTGTCCTGTCGCTCTCTCTACCTGAAGACAGAACCCATCTTTTCTCCGGGCTGGCTGACCCCTCATTCTGATCTTGGTTCCGACGTCATGTGCTCCAAATAAACCTTCCCTAACCACCCGGCCCTGGTATGCTCTGTAAGATCACCCTCCTGTTGGCCTGGCACTTCTGAAATCCCTTCGTGGCTTCTGTCTGTCCCACCAGCCAGCTTGTAAGTGTCCGGAGGACAAGGAGCTGGTGTCTGTTGCTCGGGGATGGGTCCCCAGCTTCTAGGCCATTGCCTGGGCTTCCGCAGACATTCAGAGGTTGGAATAATGGATGGATCCAAAGAAACCAAGGCAAGAGAGCACAAGCCTGAGTGTGATTCAGTCTCCTGGTATCTGGAGGGAAGGGTGCCCGGGTCCCCCCAAACAACCTAGGATCCTTTGGGGAGGGTGGTAGATTTGGGGGCACGGACTTATTCTCCTCACAGAACCAGGACCACTCCCTCCCAGCCCTTGGGCAAGGGCAAGGGACTGATTGCCGTGAGCTGGGACAGGACGCAGTGTCTCCTGAAAAGCCGGTTGAGGCAGCCACGGGGAGTGGCCGAAGACCCAGGGCCGTGGTTGGGATAAGACCGAGAGCCTGGGCTGTGTGCCAGGTGCTCATCCTTCCTGCCCTCTCCTCGCCTAGGGTCCGAGGAGGCCCCAGCCCGAACCCCAGGAGCTGTGCCATGTGGAAGCACCATGTGGAAGCAACTGAGAATTTAGGGCAGGAGAGAGAGGAGGTGGGTGGTGGAGAAGGGCTCCAAAAGAGCATCTCTCTGGGAGCGAGTCGGGGGGGGGGGGGGCGGAGACCAGAAAAACGAGAGCCTGTGGGTGGGTTCAGTTGGATGCTGAGGTGAAAGATAAGGTGCGTTTGGGTGCCAAGGGGAGAGATCGGGAGAGGAGGTGGGAGTGGGTTTGTTGGTGGGGCGGCCGGGCAGCGAGGAATGCGCAGGGTGTGCGTAAGTGGGGGCGGCAGAGTTATGCGTGTGGTCACTCAGGTGTGGTGAGAATCTGCATTTGTTTCCAGGTGTCCCAAACAAGGGCAACACTTACCCCCCCACCCCACCCCCCAGAGGACCCAGACTCCCACCCCAGGTCCTGGACACTGGGTTCTGCCGGCATCCCAGGACCAGAGACAGGGGCACGTCTGGTGACTAATTGCAACCTCTCCACACTTGAGCTCCTCACACGTGTTTCCTAGTTTCAGGCTTCAGGGACCAAGCCAAATCCCTAGGCAATCTCGGGTGTGGCTTTTCTGACCTCTTCTGGGCCTAACTGAGGGTGTTTCCCGGGCCAGGAGATGACTGCTTGGGGAAGGGTGGGGGTGAGCTTCAGAATCCTAACCCACCCTGAGACTGCAAGGTGGGGTCCCTTCTTTGGAAATACACGCCATCTTTTCGGGGCCACCCTTCTCTGTAGCTCATCCTTCCCTCGTCGGTCTGCTTCAGCCTTCCTATCCCTGTTTACCACTACTTGACGCAGAACTTGGGCATCTGTCTCCACAAGCGACATTGGCTTGAAGTTATCTTTCTGCACGCCGTCGTCCTCTGCTGATTTGGGAATGCGGTGATGCTGCTCTCCTGGCGTTGAGTTGGGGAAGTTTCGATACTTGGGGAAGCAGAGTCTTTGCGCACGCAAAGTGTGCCCAACCTGGATTAGATCAATGGGAGTAGAGTGTGCTTGCTGATCCAAGGAGCCGGTCCACCTTTGGCCAGTGTTTTGCAGCCGTGGCACCCAAGGGCACGGTGTGGTTCCCCAGCAAGCCGCTGGATGTGGTACCTTTAGGAAAACAAATGGTAACCCTTTCCGTGTCTTCTCTTGTTGCCGACCAGTCAGGTTTGCCCTGTCTTCCTGCACCTGTGTGGCTCCTTTCTAAGGGAATTTGAAGTGTCGTGTGCACGTTCCATCTACAATTGCCAAACTGTGCAAGGTCCATCCCTTGTCCAGCCTAGTTTTGTTTGTGGTCTTCTTTCTTCCTCCCTCCCTCCCTCCCTCCTTCCTTTCAGAAGAAGAGGTACGTATTTACAATTGACACCGCGGAAAGAGTCCCAGCAGAACAACATCCACCAAGTTCATGGAAAAGAATTCGATTCCTTTCAAAGCCAGTAACTCGCTCACTGAAGCAATACTTTCAACACAGAACAGAGGTCAAAGGAAATAGCTAGCGTGCAGGCTGAGGCAATGAAATGGTTTACATTCCTCTGGCGAGATTGCTACTGATGCACCGTGTTAGCACTTTGACAAACATCGCTGGGACCGAATCAAAACCTGGCTCGTGTTTTCTAACATGAAACAACGGTGGGTCCCACTCTTCAAGGGGCAGCTTCTATCTAACTGCTGTTATGGCCATTCTTCTAGGCAGGGATGCTTTGATTGACAACACCACCAAGAGGTCCATTCCTCGTCTCGATTTTATTCTCTAATCTGACGTTTCTTTTTTTCTGTATTCTGGCTGATGGTTTTCTCAGTTTCATTTAAAGAATAGTGTCGCACATACAGCCCAGAGTCAGCTCAGAATGTAGAGATGAAAAGAAAAAGGAATTTAGAGAGATCCGTCACGGAGTATAGATGAGAAATTCTCCATCTATGGAAAATCAATAATACGTTCTTCGGGCAATTTCAACATACTTCAATACTCGGTCTGTTAGGTTTCTGTTATGGTTTCCCCTGGCTCCTTGCATCACAATGCTGAAAGAATTCGTGTGGCAGAAGCACTTTTGTAACCATATCACAGCCTCAGAAAGCACACGCGATGTCTGCAAAGTGTGCAAGGCTGCACGCCGGGGCCGTGGGAAAGGGTGGGGCTGAAAACGGACATTTCGGGAGAGCGCGGAAAAACCACAGGAAAAGAATACTGGAACAGGAGCGCAACCACGCATGTGCAGGAAATCCTAAACAGTCAAGAGGATGCAATGCCACAAGAAGGCCCCAGGGGCTTCCACGTTGTGTGTGCAGGAGAGATTCCCACCCTCCGCTTGCAGCGTGCACCTGAATGAGAGAACAAAGAGGGCCTGCGGCCTGCTTTTATCCCCTCCCAGTCCCACTGGCTGGGGAGGCCTGGTTGAGGGTATTGGCTGACCTTATTGGCTGAGTTTAGCCGTACCTGTGTGATGTCATGTTGCTGGTGCCTAGCAATGTGCGGGGGTCTAGGTTGGATTCTCCCATAGGTGCCTTATGGGTGCCTGATGTCCTGCAACTTTATTGTGACCCTGCCCACCCATTTTAGCTAGGCAGGTCTTTGGAGTACACAATTCCCCCCCACCCCCGCCACCTGTATTCCTATTCAGGCTACCTGTCAGGTCCAGTATTCAAAACCTTTATCTGTGGTGGTTGGAAAGGGGAAACATCACTCTCAAAGGAGGTTTGGTTTAGAGGTAGACAAAAGCATAAGACAAAAACACAAGGCATAGCTGGTTTCCAAAGTGACAAAAATGACACTGTTGAGCAAATTTTCCATATCTGTGTGTGTCTTTGTACAGTGAGGTGGGGGGAGAAATTTAGTTATCAATACTGCAGAAAATATTTCTTCAAGAGTAACAGTGTATAGATCAGAGTCAAAATGACAGCCCCCACCAGAAATATGTGCTACAGAGGACAACACTAAACCTGTTGGGGAGAGGGGCCAGCCTGCCATGTCCATACAGAAGCAAACCAAGAAGGAAAAAGAGAGGGCGAGGGACTAGACCCCATACTGGCACAACAAGTCCTGGGGATGACATCCCTGCACGGAGCTGCTAAGGCGCAGCGAGGACTGTAGGACCAACAACAACAGCTCGAGACATGATCTCCCCTCACTGGAGCAGACCACATCAGAGGAAAATACTGGAGACACACAGGGGGAGTGTGTCCAGTCACACACACACACACACACACACACACACACACACACCGCAGCGGGTTAAACCAAGAAAGGAACATAACAGACCAGCATTGGGAGCAAAGCCACAAAAACCCCGAGGAGCCCCCCGAAACTGACTCCAGGCTAGGAGGGGCACGGGAAGCCCCCAGGACCTGTAGGGAGATAGTCATGAAGATAAGCGGATAGATCAGGAATTATGTATGTGTTTTTTCCTCTTTTTATTCAATCTTTTGTTTTCTATTTGTTTGGTCTCTATTATTGTTGTTTTGCCTACCAATATAAGATAGGCATGGGAAGCAAGACCGAGGAGAAAGCACTTCTTCAAGAGTAACAGTATATAGATGTGAAAATGATTTTAAAGTATAGTTCTATGATTTCAATACATATAATCAAATTTATAAAATATAAGCAATCTGGTACTTGCTTCAGTGTCTCGCGCTATCAGAATGATTTCTAACATTAAAACAAGAAGTTCATGGGTCTCAAGTACCCTCACTATCTGCCACCATAACTTATAGTTACTGTATACCTTTCCCAAACTATGTGATTTAGCATCAAGTAGGTAACTCATTTTGCTGTTTCCTTGAAATGTTCATTTGAATAATTTTTTGCCTTTACTGTATCTTGATTTAGAAGTGCTTTCAGAAAAGGTCTTATCTTTGTCCATTCTGTGGATTCATTAGGACATTCTTCAATGTCATCAAACATAATGATGTTTTGTTTGGGTTCAGCGTAAAACTCTGAAAACTTTCTTCATGTGACACCAAGAGGATTTAACCTCTGCTAATTATGAGTTGGGCTGCTAAGCGAAAAGTCAGCAGTTGAAAACCACCAGTGACTCCACAGGAAACAGATGAGGCTTTCTACTTCCAGAAAGAGTTACAGTACCAGAAATCCAGGAGGAGAGTTCCACTCTTCCCTATAGGGTCACTATGAGTTGGGATCAACTCAATGGCAGTGAGTTTGGTTTGGGTTGAGAATTCTCTCCTTAAGAGTATGCATTGAGACTTCTGGGAAGATGGCGACTGAGTAACACATACCAGAGGGACTCTGTAGAAATCAGGGCAGGAGAGTTACTAAGAGAAATTCCACAAGGCAACATCATAAAGATAAGTAGGCACAGATCCACTAGGTTTTGGGGAGCTGGAGGCTTTTGGGTTACCACAGTGGAGGGCAGCTAGGATTTGACTTTAGCCTTGCCACTGTCTCAGCCAGCATCATTTGAAGTGGGTGCAAGGGCTTTATCTCAACACGGCCAGAGCTTGCCGCTGCTGCCTTGGAGCAGGGGTTAAACCCCTCCAGCCCCACAGTAGGGATCGGGCTCAGCTATATTGTTACTTTTGTTTCCCTCTCGTCTCTCTATTCCCCCACAGTCTCCGGGAGGGATTAAATTTTTGTGGGTTTTTTTTTTCTTTTTCTCTTCCCTTTTCTCACATACACCACTGCCAGCCTCCAGACCACTCCCCTTAGCCTAGGGCATTTACACCTGCCCTCCACCCAGCTGGGAGAGCTCCACCCTATGCAGTATAACCCAAGGTGGGGAAAGCACACCCACCCTCCACCAGGGGATATCCTGTGCAACTTCTTTTGGGGGAAATTCCACCTGCCCCCCCCCCTCCCGCAGTGCTTAACACTTGTCTGGGGAAATCCCACCCACCTTCTTCAGGGGAAATCCTACCTGTGTGGCTGGGGAGCTCCTATCCATCCTCTGTGGTCCCACGTGACTGAGGGAACGTCCTCCTGCCTGCCATAGTACCTCACACACCCTAAGACAGCTCGGCCAACACTCACCAATGTTCAATGCTGCTGCAGAAATCTCTGCCCAACTTCCACAGTGATCTACCTGACCAGAGCAATTTTGCCCACCATTCACGGTGCTCTACACTAAATGGGGCAACCCACCAGCCACCTATGGCACTCCCATTGCAGCGGGCAACCCTGCATGCCCTCTGCAGTGCCCCAAACTGCCATGGGCCACACCATCACAGCTTCTTGTGAGATCACCCAGTACTGCACCATCCTCATGTGTCCAAAACAACCCAACCAGTATCATCAGAGAGGACCATCCAACTTGCCCTCCAAATAACAGAATACTTGTTGACTAGGGAAAGAGTGAAGTCACAGGAGTATAAAGTGGTAGGCCAAATCCATAGTGAAGTTAGCTGCAGGCAGTTCAAAGAAGCATTCCTATGAGTCACCCAGAGAGAGCTAGTGCTCTTCATCTTCCTGGAAAATGGCACCTGGCTCCTCTCAAACAACGCAGCACAAATAGCAATCAGCCCCAATGCCCTCAATGCAAAAACAGAAAAATCAGAAGACAATGGCAGAAGATGTCCTGAACCTAACAGCATGCATAGAAGAAGTACACATTGATCTGCCACAGAAAGAATTTTTCATAATACTGCTTGGAGTCATACAGGATATGAGGGAAACAATACAGAAACATGATGAAATGATAGAGGAGATGAAGCCCATACACCAAAGGGAAATACAAGAACTTAGGGACATGATAACAAAAACCAGTAGCAGACTCACGGAGTTCACTGACCTACTGGAGGAGGAGAGAACCGCACCAGTGACCTAGAGGACAGCCAAGCAGACTTAAACAAACGCGAACAAAAATCTAATAAGATCATCAGAGAAGCTAAAGAAAACCTAAGAACTATGTCTGATACTATGAATAGGAACGACAACAGAATAATTGGTTTACTGGAGGAAGACACAACAAAGATGTCATCTGCAACAATAGTGAGAGAATACTTGGAGGAAAACTTCCCCAGCTTAATGAATGAAAACAGGGCAACTATTCAGGAGGCTGAAAAATCACCAGCTAAACTGAATCCCAAGAAGAAGTCACCAAGGCACATATGAGTTAAACTATCCAACTTTGAGGAAAAGGAGAAAATCATGAGAGCAGCTAGGGAAAAACAAGCAATCACATATAAAGTTTCCTAAATAAGAATATGTTCAGACCTATCAGCGGACACTATGAAGAAGAGCAGAGAGTGGAGTAACATATTCCATAAATTGAAGGAAAATAATGCAAACCCAACAATACTCGATACAGCCAAATTATCTATCATGATAGATGGAGAAGAGCCTTCCCAGACAGGGAAAAACTCAAAGAATATGTTAGAAGAAACCCAGTCCTACAAAAGATCTTTACTAACCCAGCGTGGGCAGAACAGCACTCACCAAGCATAAATAAGAGACCACCACATAGAACAAGCCCACCCAGAGGGCAACAAAGAGAAAACCGCCCACAAGATAGCATTGGCTTAAGGGTGGGAAAAAGTCAAGAATGAAGCACAAACACACACACACACATACGCACACACACTAATAAGGAAGGGCGATAGGAAAACACCCAAAACAAAAGGTATAAGATGACATCAGAGTTCACAGATGGAGATAATAACCCTGAATATCAATGGACTGAACTCAGGCATTAAAAGATTAAAGCTAGCAGACTGGCTTAGAAAACATAACCCATCGATCTGCTGCCTACAGGAGTCACATCTCAAGATTACAGACAAAAATAGGCTGAGAATCAACATCAGGAGAAAAGCAAACCAAGCAAACAGCAATTCAAAAATATCAGGGATTTCAATCCTAATCTTGGATAAAATTGACCTCAAAGTTCAAACCATAAAAAGAGATAAGGAGGGACACTATATAATGCTCAAGAGAACGATAGACAAGAGAACCACTAAGTTTTTTAAACATATATTCCCCCAACTAGAGACCTCCTGAATACGTCAAACACTCCAAAAGATGAAAAAAGAAATCACAGCCTCAACAATTATAGTTGGTGACTTCAATACACCACTCTCTGAGAAAGATAGATCCCAGGAAAAGAAACTCATCAGGGAGGTTAGAGATCTAAATGCTAGAATTAGACAATTTGACCTGATAGGTATTGACAGAGATTTTCATCTACATACAAAAAACAAACAAACATTCTTTTCAAGCCCACATCACTTCTCGGACTTTTGGCTAAGATCAAGTGTACTATGTTCTTTTCAAGCCTACATGGCACATATTCAAAGATAGAACACCTGCTGGGGCATAAGGAGAATCTACATAAATTTAAGCACATTGATATCATACAGACCTCTCTCTCTGACCACTGTGCCATAAGACTGGAAACAAAAGGCAGATGAAGGAAAGAACAAACAATTTGAGGATGAATAACTATTGCAAAAGGAGTGTGTACAGGCCCAGATCAGAGATGAAATTAGGAAATTTCTAGAAACCAATGAGAATGAGAACATGGCATACCAAAACTTATGGGACACAGCAAAGGCAGTTATCAGAGGAAGTTTCATAGCAAAACATGTACACATGAAAAAGAAAGGGAGACTCATGGTTGATATGCTAGCACAAAATTTACAACTAGAGCAGAGTCAACAGGACAATCCTACTAGTAGCAAAAGAAAAGAAAGAATGAAAATCAGGGCTGAGATTCAGGAGAGGGAAAATTTAAAAACTATGGGAAAAAATTAATGTTGCTAAAGGTTGGTTCTTTGAAAGGATAAACAGAATCAACAGACCACTGGCAAATCTATCCAAAGAAAGGAGGGAACAAATTTCAATAGCAAGGATGAGGGATGAAAGAGGGGATGTTATAAAAGACAAATGAAATCCAAAGGATAATCACACAGTGCTATGCAGGACTGTACTCCAATAAATTCAACATGGAAGACAATACTTGGAAAAACAATTCCTCCCTAGACTATCCCCAATGGATGTCAAGAATCTCAACAGACCCATAAAAATAGAAGAAATAGACAAGTTTATCAAGGGATTACCAACAAAAATATTCCTTGGACAAGATGGCTTCATAGGAGAATTCTACCAAGCATTCAGGGAAGAACTGACACCAATCCTACAAAACACTCTTCCAGAACATAGACAAAGACGGCAAACTCCCAAACTCCTATGAAGCTAGTATAACTCTGTTACTGAAACCGGGCAAGGATCCCACAAGAATTGAGAACTACAGACCAATATCCCTAATGAACATCGATGCAAAAATCCTTAACAAAATAGTAGCCAATAGAATACAAAAGTATATAAAACAAATAATTCACTATGACCACATGGGATTCATACCAGGGATACAGAGATGGTTCAACATACGTAAGGCCATTAGTATCATTCGCCACATTGACATGAAAAACTATAAGAACCACATAATATGATAGATGCAGAAAAAGCATTCGACAATATCCAACACCAATTCCTGTTTAAGACACTTGAGAAGATAGGGATGGAAGGAAAATTCCTCAATACAATACAAGCTATATATGAAAAACCCATAGCCAACGTGGTAGTCAATGGAGAAAAGACTAACAAAAGCCCACTAAAAAATGAGACCAGACAAGGATGCCCCTTGTCCCCACTCTTATTTAACATCGTACTGGAGGTTTAGCTAACAGCATAAGGCAAAGAAAAGACATCAAAGGTATTTGTCTGAGGAAGGAAGAGGTGAAACTATCATTATTTGCAGATGATATGATTTTATATATGGAAAATACAAAAAGCTCCACAAGGGAAGTACTGGAAGGAAGCAATAGAGGAGTATGACAGAGTGGAGGATACAAGAACAACAAACAGGAATCTATTGGAAATTTCAATTTGTGCTTGGCTATTGTGAAAGATACCACCTTTTTGATCGCCTCTTCTGTGTTTTTATCCGATGTATATGTCAGTCCAATAGACCGTTGAGTGACCTCAACAAATGGAAGAATATCCCATGCTCATGGATTGGAAGACTCAATATAGTAAAGATGCCATTTCTGCCCACGTCACTATAGAAGTTTAATGCAATCCCTATACAACTACCCTCATCTTTCTTCAAAGAAATGGAAAAACTGATAACCAACTTCATTTGGAGAGCAAAGAAGCCCTGAATTAGCAGAGAACTCCTCAAGAAGAAGGACACAGTGGGAGGGCTTGCTTTACCTGACTTTAGCACATACTATACAGCCACAGTTGTCAAAACCGAATGGTATTGGTACAATGACAGAAACTCAGACCAATGGAAAAGAACTGAAAACCCAGAAAGAAAATCATCAGCATACAGACAACTGATCTTTGATAAGGGCCCAAAAATATCCACTAGGAAACAGATGCCTTCTTCAACAAGTGGTGATAGAAAAAATGGATATTTACCTGCAGAAAAATGAAGCAAGACCCTTACCTCACTCCATTCACAAGAATAAACTCAAAGTGGATCACAGACCTGAAGGTAACACCCCAAACTATTAGGGCCATCAATGAGGGAATTGGGACCAACCTGAGAACTTTGGCACATGGAATACATAGACTATCTGAAATAGGGAAGGACACAAATACAGATGAGTCACAAATTGGCAAGTGCGGTATACTAAAGATAAAGCACCTGTGTACATCAAAAATATCACCAAGAGAGTAATAAGAGACCCCATGGACTGGGAAAACATCTTTAGCAATGGCACATCAGACAAAGGCCTTATTACTAAAAGCTACAATAGTCTGCTAGCTTCCAAAAAGAAAAAAAAAAAAACTAATTGCCCACTGAGGAGGTTGCCAAAGGACCTGACCAGAAGTTTCACAGGGGCAGAAATTCAAATGGCCAGTAAACATATGAGAAAATGTTCGTGATCTTTAGCCATAAGAGAAATGCAAATTAAAACAACAATGAGATACCACCAACACCCTCAAAGATAGACCAATTCAAAAAATCAGAAAGCAGCAAGTGCTGGACGGGTTGTGGTGAAATAGGAACTCTGATCCACTGCTGGTGGACCTGTAGGTATGTGCAGCCACTATGGAAATCAATTTGGCTATATCTAATTAAAACAGATGAAAAATGAGCTACCATGTGACCCAACAATCACCCTACTGGGCATATACCCAGAAGAGGCAAGAAACAAACTACAGTCAGACATCTGTGCTCCAATGTTCATCACAGCACAGTTCACAATTGCAAGGAGTTGGAAACAACCCAAATATCCATCAACTGATGAATGGATTCAAAAACTGTGGTACATACATAAAATGGAGTACTACGCATCCCTAAAAAGCAGTGATGAACACATGAAGCGAAGTAAGGCAAGCACAAAAGGACAAGTACAACATGGGTCCACTGAGGGAAGCCTAAAAAAATTGCAAAAGGCATAGGGAAAAAGCTACTGTATACAAACATTCCTGGGGTGAGGACCAGGTAGTATGGTAGGGGCCAGATCAAATCCAGGATACATATGGTAGTCAACTAAAAAGGAGGGGGGGATGGGTAATGGGGGAACAGTCTCCTAACCCACCCGAGGGGAGGGTATTGTTTATATCTCCACAGGAAAAGAGGGACCAGACTTCAACCCGGTGCTTCAAGATGCGAATGCAACATATCAGCATGAAGCAGGGAACCAGTGGAGAAGTCTGAGGGCCCGGTCCCAATCCCAACTATGTGGACAGCCATGCCCCCTCCCAGAATAATTTGCTTCAGAGGACAGCACTGAAGCTGCAGCTCAGGGAGAGGGGCATGTTTGATCAGAGCACATGAGAACAAATGAAGGGGAAGAGAGAGTGGAGCACATCCTGGACCACCAAGCCTTGAGGATGATATCCCTGCTCAGAGCAGCCAATGCACAGAGAGGATCATATGGCCAGCCCCACTACGAGACAGGATTTCCCTCACTGACCCATAACCGTAGAGGGGACAACACTGGAGACACAGTGTGAGGATTGCACCCAATCTGACCCAGTCTCACTGAAGCAAAACTCTAAGGGCGTGCAACAGAACATCAACGGAGCAGAGCAAGGAAGTCCCGAGGTAGTACCAAAAATAGACTTTGGGGCCAGGGTGTGGCACCCCATCAAACTCGACCAGAAAACGCTCCTAAAGGTCAGGCAACAGACATTGAACTATTTGCAGGGTTTTCTTTGGGGGGACATTAGTTTTCTGTTGTTGTTCTGTTTTGTTTTGTTGCTTTGTTTTGCTCTGCCTTATTTTTGTGCATATTATTATCTCTGTGGGTCTATCTAGATAAGATAGACTGGATAAACAATCTGGAGGAGAAAACAACTGGACCAATGGTTCTGGAGAAACATTGAAGAGGAGGAGGTGGTGGAAAGGAAATGGTGTTAACAAGTCCAGGGACAAGGGAACAAGTGGTCCAAAATCGGTGGTGAGGAGAGTGTAAGAGGCCTGGTAGGGCTTGATCAAGGGTAATGTAACCAAGAGGAATTACTGAAAGCCAAATGAAGGCTGAGCATGATAGTGGGACAAGAGGAAAGTAAAAGGAAATAGAGGAAAGAACTAGGAGGCAAAGGGCATTTATGGGGGTCTAAATAAAGGCATGTAAATATATTTACATATGATGATGGGGAAATAGATTTATGTGTATATATGTATAGGTTTAGTATTAAGGTAGCAGGTGGACATTGGGCCTCCTCCACTCAAGTACTCCTTCAATGCAAGAATATTTTGTTCTATTAAATTGGCATTCCATGATGCTCACCTTCCAGACATGATCACTGGAGACAAAGCGGGTGCCTTTGCAAATGTGGTGAAGAAAGCTGATGGTGCCTGGCTATCAAAAGTTATAACGTCTTGGGTCTTAAAGGCTTGAAGATAAACAAGCGGCCATCTAGCTGAGAAGCAACAAAGCCCACATGGTAGAAGCACACCAGCCTGTGTGATCACGAGGTGTTGATAGGATCAGGGGCCAGGCATCAAAGAACAAAAGATTATACCATTGTGAATGAGGGGGAGTGTGGAGTGGGGACCCAAAGCCCATCTGTGAGGCACTGGACATCCCCTTACAGAAGGGTCTCAGGGAGGAGATGAGCCAGTCAGGGTGCAGTGTAGCAATGATGAAACATACAACATTCCTCTAGTTCTTTAATGCTTCCTCCCCACCCCGAACAATCATGATCCCAATTCTACACAGAGGATGTACACTGGTACAGATAGGAACTGGAAACACAGGGAATCCAGAACAGATAAACCCCTCAGAACCAATAATGAGAGTAGCGATACCAGGAGGGTAAGGGGAAGGTGGGGTAGAGAGGGGGAACTGGTCATAATGATCTACATATATCCCCCTCCCTAGGGGATAGAAAACAGAGAAGTGGGTAAAGGGAGACACTGGACAGTGTAAGACATGAAAAATAATAATTTATAAATTATTAAGGGTTTGTTAGGGAGGCAGGAGGAAAAATGAGGAGCTGATACCAAGGGCTCAAGTAAAAAGCAAATGTTTTGAGAATGATGATGGCAACAAATGTACAAGTGTGCTTGACATACAATGGATGATGGATGGATGGATTGTGATAAAAGATGTATGAACCCCCAGTAAAAAAAATTTTTAATTTTTTTTAAAAACGGTATGCACTGTTTCCATAGTCTACCAACATAATGGTAAATTTTTAATCATTGTATTGGGGGTACGTACAATTCTTATTGTACTTTTGTACACTTTTGTACATTTAAGGACTCAAGTAGAAAGAACATGTTTTGAGAATGATGATGGTAACAAAGGTAATCTTTTAGTCTGGGTTCATACTCACTCACAGCTTACCAAATAACCATGTCCTAACCCTCATATGCAGATGTTAGGAACTCATGAAGATGTTAGGCCCCATGAATTCTACCCGAGTCTCTGCCCAGGACTCATGGTCCAATGATATATCATCAACATCTAGTGCCCAAAGCGTTTTCCCTTCCTGGGAGGATAGAAATTTTCCACTCTGTGCTCTTTAACTTGGCGGGCAGTTGTTGTTAGGTTTCTGGAGTCAGTAATGCCTTGGTTCTTGGCTACGCACAGTGAAAGAATACACGCCCATTTTGCAATCCCAGTGGGTTTTGATGAAGGACAGGACAAGTTTCAGGTTTGACCGTCTCAAAGGGATTCACAACTGGGCCTGACCAACCACGTGGAAAAGAGCACCCACACGTGTGAGCTTGGGGTGGAAGTGGGAGGGGATCCTGGGAGGCCAGAAGCCCAAGAACCCTAGAGCAGCGGTTCTCAACTTGTGGGTGGCGACCCTTTTGGGAGTCGAACGACCCTTTCACAGGGGTCACCAATTCATAACAGTAGCAAAATTACAGTGATGAAGTAGCAACAAAAATAATGTTATGGTTGGGGGGTCACCACAACATGAGGAACTGTATGAAAGGGTCACGGCCTTAGGAAGGCTGAGAACCACTGCCCTAGAGACTGAGAGCATGTGGACCAAGTAAGAAGGGTAAGAGAGCGTCCCAGAGCAGGCTCCCTGCCTTTATTCTAGCCCACCCCCTGGCTGGGTAAAGGCGCGGTTGATGGTATTGACTGACCCCATTGGCTGAGTTAGGCCCACCTGGGTGATGTCATCAGCCTGAGCCTACTTTGGCCCGCCCAGGTGTGCCAACTGCCTTGGAGGCTTGAGTATGAGCAGGCTCAGTTTTAAGTCTTCATAGGTGTCTAATGACTGCCTGATTTCTTTCCAACCTGCTCTGTGGGGGCCTTTGCAGGCATGGGAAGGGCCACCCCCTGTCCCTAAGCTAGCTCCCTGACAGTTTTCGGTAGGTTTGCTCCTCTATAGTCTACCTCAGCTTCTTCATCTTCAATGTCAAAGTGGTTGACAACATCATTATCAGGGGATAGGCCTAAGACATCTTCCTTGGGGCCCAAATCCCTTGTGGCACTCTGGAAGCCCTCCTGGAAGGGTCTTGAGAAATCGATGGAGACCTGGCACAGCATCAACTGACGCTGCCTGTCCCAGCCCATTTTACACTCAGAACCACTCGCCCTGGAGAACCAGCGGCAGGGGTGAGGGGGGCAGGGGATGCTGGAACTGGTGGCTGTAGCATTGAAGGCTCCTTCCTTCCTTGCTTGCGTGCTTGCTTTCTCTCCTTTCTTTATTGCTTGGTTGTATATGTTGAAATTTTGTTTCCCACCCCCCTTTTAAAATGATCATGTTTGTAGAGCTTGGCTCAGTTAAATCTCTCTAAGGTGTTTTTTTGTTGTTGTTGTTGTTTTTTCATTACCCTCCCCACCCCCCACCCGTGACCACTCTAAGGTGTTTTAAGTCCCACCTCTCCTAGGTCATTCAAGGAGAAGAGCCTCACCCCTCCCTGTCTCACGGCAGATGCTTGTCCCGTGTCTGTGGAGGTTTGGGAAGGACCAGGTGGTGGGAGAGTATGTTATTCTGGCCCTTCTTGCTTCCAGCTCTTGCTCAGGGATGCTGACTCCTTCCTGGTCCAAAGCCTCACACCCCTAAATGTTGATCAGAGCTACGTGTCAACCAGCCCAGCAGGTGACGGTGCATGACTGTGAGTCACAGCTTGCAAGGCAAGCCCCCACCCTTGGTGCCTTGGGAGAGGGAAGTCCTGTGTCCAGCTGTTCTTCCTAAGTGTTGGTTGAGAAGCCCTAATAGCACAACAAAGTGCCCAACTGTTCACAGAACCCACTCGTCACCCCACGGGAGAAAGGCTCTATAGTTTGCTACCATAGCAAGCACTGCCCTAGAAGCCCTATGGGCTAGTTCTGCTCTGACATGTGAGGTGGCTTTGCATCAGAACTGGCTCAGCAGCACAGAACAACACATCCTTGAGAGCCTGCTTTGTGCCCAGCACTGGTCTAGGTGCTCGGGCACAGTGGTGAACAAAAAACAGACAAGGATACAGTCTTCTAGCCCCATGGAGGAGACAGCGAACACACAAAACCACACCACAAGCTACAAGAAAAAGACTCAGATGCTGTGAGAGCCTGTGCCTTGGAGGTGGGAATCAGGTTTCAATCATTCACGAAAAACCAGAAATGAAAGATAGTGAAGTTTGCCACAACCTTTCTTATTTTGAGCCTCATTGGTTATTTTATTTTTATGCCTTAAAAGTTTATTGTGACCCAAGCGAAGCTTCACAGAGCACATCATAGCTTTATATTCAACAGTTCACATATATCCTGATTCAACTCATCCCTTGCCGTCCCTTCCATGCGCTTTCCATCCTCACTTCCTCACTTCCCACTTCCTCGCTCCCCACTTCCTCGCTCCCCACTTCCTCGCTCCCCACTTCCTCGCTCCCCACTTCCTCGCTCCCCACTTCCTCGCTCCCCACTTCCTCGCTCCCCACTTCCTCACTGCTACCTGTTTTCATTCCGCCACCTTTCCTAACCCTTTGAACTTGGACCTTGGGTAAATGCTGCCCTTTCGGGTTTTGTTTGTTTGTTGAAGAAGAAAACAAAATTTTAGTCAGCATATGCATCAAAGAGAATTGAGGGATTGGAAACAGACTAACGTCTGACCCAGTCCAAAACGCCATACATGATTTGTTCTTTTTATGAAGTTGATAGTGTTTTGGCTCTTACGAAAGATGAAAGAGGAGATAAACATTAACAGTAACTTCTGCAAAACCCGTCAAGTGCTTTCTGGTAAAGCTATCGGGCCAGAGGAGGGAAGGACAAAGGAAAGAAGTCTCTCGTGTTTGCCAGGTTCGGTCTTGGGGAGGAACTTCCTTACATCTACCCTCATCCTTTGCGTGTGTTCCTGTCTATTCAAGGAGGCTGTTCTTCCGTCACCTCTTTCCCACAGGTAGCCTGTCTCTGGATGACCAAGGCGATTCCGCAGGACTGCTCTCCTTCCCTGTCTCCGTGGGCTCCACGTTGGCAGCGTGGCAGTCAGAACATGAATGCGGGCAGTCAGAAAGATGGCATTAGGGATCATTTTAAGGCTTAGGATGAAACCACGCCTCTGTTCAGGGGTGCCTTGGCTTTTCGGTACTAGCTCATTCCCTCTTGATCAGAGATTAAGGGCAACACATCAATAGTCATCCTGGGTCTTTTGTTCTTAAATAGTCGATTACTATAATGAGGAGCTGAATTATGTCCCAGACTTGAAGATACAGGCCATGGTCTCAGGGTCCCAACCATCTCTATCTTGCCAGTAAGTCTGGTCTCTTAGGATTTTTCTCTGGCTCTATCTGAGGACTCCTTTTCTGAGCCATTGGGAGGGGTAGTCAGGCACCATCTAGTTCTTCTGGTCTCAGAATTTTTTCCATGAAATTATGGAAGTCCCCTCATTTATTCATTCAAGTGTTTAAGTGACCACCTTCTGACTGTTCTCACCAATGGGATACAAGGGATGGCAATGTGTGGTGCTTTACCTAATTTCATGTCAACCTGAAGATGTATAAAACTGAAGGGGTGGTATTCCGCCTGTCAATCAGGTCAGCCCTACTCATTCCAGTCGTTGCTAGTCTCTTTTATGGGCACTGATTTGGTCAATGTTCTGATCTTTGAACACTATAAAACAATATTTTGGCAATTAGTACCTGAGTACCTCGACCAGTAACTTTTTTTAGAAATGAGGTCATCATTAAAGAAAAATAGAAAAATTTTAAATTAAGCTTTTCTCTAGGTTATTAAGCATGTCACTAATGTCTTTCTGGAACTGCCAAACGGTGACTCAGGAATGAGCAGGCAGCACTCTTGGAGAACTTGAAAGAGGAAAAATAGATTAGCCAGTGACCCAGAGGGGTGGGAAGCTGAAAACCAGGAAGAGCATGTTTGCAGACATGATGTCAGGTAGCTAGCTTCGGGACAGGGGCTGGTCCCTCCCGTGCCTTCCAGGGCCCCCATAGAGGAGGTTGGAAAGAAACCGGGCAGCCGTTAGACACCTATGAAGACCCAAAACTGAGCATGCTCGTACTCAAGCCCCCAAGTCAGGTGGGAGATACACCTGGGTGGGCCAAACTAGGCTCTGGTTGATGATATCGCCCAGGTGGGCCTAACTTACCCAATGGAGTCAACCAAGACCATCAACCATACCTTCCCCCGAGCCAAGGGGGCTAGAATACAAGCAGGGATCATGCTCTGGAATACTCTCTTGCCCTGATCCTGGTCAGAAGCTGGTAGAGGGGGAGGGCCGCCCTCCTTGGCACAGGCACCCGCTCCAGGCCTATTCAGGGCCTGCAGCCTCTGGACCCACATGCTCTCAGCCTCTAGGGTTCTTGGGCTCCTGGCCTTCCACACCACCCACCCCCCTCACCAATATCCACACACGTGGGTGCTCCTTTCCACGTGGTTGTTCAGGCCCAGTTGTGAACCCCTTTGAGGCTGTCAAACCTGAACCTTGTCCTGTCCTTCATCAAAACCCACTTGAACTTGATGCAAAGGGCTTAAGTGGAGAGCAGATGCTTTGAAAATGATGAGGGCAAAGAATGTACAGATGTGCTTTACACAATTGATGTATGTAGGGATTGTGATACAAGTTGTATGAGTCCCTAATAAAATGGTTTTTTTAAAAAAACCCACTTGAATTACAAAACGGGCATCAACGTGAATTTTTTAATCTCATGAAGCCAAGAACCGAGATATTACCAACTCCAGAAACCTGGCATTGTGGTGCTGTGACTCGGATGAAAACCTTGGGATTACACCTTTAAGGTAAGCCCAGCTCAGGACACCCTTCTGCCCCTGGATCGGGCACAGATGTGCCTCACTGCCTCTTTCAGTATACTTTTCATTTCAGACTTCACCTCACCATCTTGGAGATACTGAGAGGCTCTCGCTGGGTCGAACTTTAACTGCAACTGTGAGTGTTGGACTTCAACAGCAAGGCGTGCAGTTTGAAAATGCCAGCCCTTGTACGAGGGAGATAGGACCTTCCGCTCCCCAGACAGGGTGGCAGACATCCCCGGGACCATTCCACCCTGCCCTTTGGAGTTGCTGCAAGTGAGAGAATTTCTCCTGGGGCCAAGTGAGGTCACCTTCACCCGGGTCCATGTGTAATGCATGGCTGCTGGAGCCCCTTACTGCTCCCTGTCTGCAAGTCTGCCTCGCTGCTCCTCCATGTGTCTGCCTTCCTGTTCCCCCCCCCCCGCCCCCATGGGGTTCCTGCTCCTTTGTTTGGCCTCGTGCCAACTTTCTGCTCTCCTGGGCGATCCTTGCCTCCACGTTTCCCTAAGCCTCCCAGTGTCCACCATTGGATTGCGGGGCAACTGAGCAACCACCTCAGCAAGATGGCATCCAGTGCTCCAACCAAATGTGGGTGTGGAGGGGGTACTTAGTGGCTAGCCCTGCCCGGTTCCCACAGTCTGGGGCATGGATGGCCCACTCCTGTTTTGGTGTTTGGCCTTTGGCTTTCTGCTAGATTGTAGTTTTGTTTCTCCTGCTGATTGGTATTCCCTCTCGCCAAGCTTTGGTGAAAGGCACTTGAAAGCGACTGCAAACCCTACTGTTTTGAAAGACTTTTAAGCACAACTGCCTCCCTGCCTTCAGCCTCTGGCCTCCGGGCCATTGACGTTCCTGGTCCAGCTCCGCTGTGACAGCATGTGGCCAGCCAAGGATCCCAATGTCCCTGGAGTGGCTGAATGTACACTGGGCCAAGTGACAAGTCTCTCATCCGTCCCCTTCAAAGGTTGTGGAAAGGCCACCTGTTAGCCAGTGGTCACCTTCGAAGGCAATTATAAGGTCACTCCAAGCAGTGGTCCCAACTTGGGATGTGCAGGTGAATTCCTCATGCCAGTAATTCCGTCTGTAGGCCCTGAGAGGTCACCCAAGCCAGTGGTCTACCACGTCCTGCTTGCTGTCTAGAAAACAGTCAGGGCCCCGTTTCCTGGCAGAGACGGGTCCCCGGACCCCCTCCCTCAAGCAGGAGCACCTATTCGGGCCTCAAGTTTCACGGAGCCTTATGTGTGGTGCACGCTGGGACTTCAAGTTATGACCGTGGGGCACCAGGATCTCTAACTTCTCTGTTGTTTGTTTCCTAGATGGGCATTCAAGAGTCCATTCCCTGAGGAATGGAGAACCCTTGCCAAAGAACAGCACACTTTCCCTTCCGACCCTGATTCAGCTAGAAGTTCCTACAAAAGGGAAGGGGAAGTGGGTGGAGTTCCTTGTCCTCTTGAGTGAAGACCTTTGTTCCACATGTACCAAGGACCCGCTAAGGCAGCGGTTCTCAACCTGTGGGTCGCGACCCCTCTAGGAGTTGAAGGACCCTTTCACAGGGGTCGCCCGATTCATAACAGGAGCAAAATGACAGTGGTGAAGTAGCAACAAAATAATGTGATGGTTGGGGGGTCACCACTACATGAGGAACTGGATGAAAGGGTGGCGGCATGAGGAAGGTTGAGAACCACTGCGCTAAGGGACCCTGAAGCTGCAAGACCCTGTACACCCAGCTAAGCCACACCACCCTGAGCCCCTGAACCTGTCGACCCTGGGGGGAGGGGAGGGCAGGGGGAGGTGGCTGCATCAAAATCCTGCTCTTTAAAGAGGCAGCTGGGGAATTTAGTGCCCGGGAAACTCACAAGCCTTTCCCCCTACCTGAACTCAGGCAGATTAGGAGCGATCTAGGCAGCCAGCTATTCAGACAGTCCAGTACGCACACCGAGCGCTTTCAGCACCTCACCCTAGCCCTGTGGCTTGGTTGGAAGGACGTAATGATCATTCTGGGACAACCTATGACAGACGGTGAGAAAGAGCAGGTGCTGAAGGGAGCTAGGAAGTTAGCACGTGATGAGTGATAAGTATCCAATAGGAGAAACCTGACCCCACCTGGGATTAAAATGATCCCAATGACAGGTGGGCACGGGCACATAGTCTGGCATGAATCAAAAATGGACTAAAGTCAGGGCGGCAAAAGGCCATCAACTACACTGAAGTGACAGCTATTCACCAAGAGGGCCTAATGGATGTTCCGTGAGTCTCTTAGAACTGCTGAGAGATGCCCTGAGCAGTCCCACTTAGACTCACATGAAGGGCAAGTCCTACTCAGAGATAAACGTCCCTCACAGGCCGCACCAGACATTCGGAAGACGCTCAGTGCAGAAGCCTGCAGGAGTGACCCTCGAAGAGCTGGTCACTCGCGCCAACACAGCCTTGTATAATCGGGACAAAGAGTGGGTAGCCCAGGCTCTGGAGGATGAGCGAAGGAAGAATGCTAGGCATGCGCAGGTACTGGCCGCCATTGTTAACCAACGCCTATGGACTGCCTCCCAGGTTTTTGGAGAAGACACCAGGTGTCATGTGTGCCATCTCCCAGGTCAATGGGCAAGGGATTGACCTAACCAGAATAGGCCTCCACGAGGGCCATGCCAGCACTTCAAACAAACTGGCCATTGGGCAGCACTCTGTCCTATGGGAGACACCCAGGAGGGGAGGCGCCCCAGGTCAGTGTGCAGCTGCTAACTGAGGATTCGGTTGGCCCAGCAGCAGGAAATCACTGACACTGGTCTGGAGCCTCAGTTCCAGGGCAGTACTTGGATCCACCATTCACAGGTGAAACCGTGGAAGCCATCTCAACCAGACCCCTCAGAAGCAGAGCAAACAGAGAAGTACTCCTGTGAGCCGTTGAATAGCCTTAAGATGGACAGATAAGAACCATACCTCAGACCCACTGCTACCTCACAGCTTTGCCCCTGCCTTACCTAAGCTATTCCCTGTTTTGTTTCTTCCAGAAGTTGGTCAGGTTACCAATGACCCTAAGGCAGGATCACCAGCAGCTAGATCACCCCAACCTCACCCATTGTGGGGCCCCTAAGTGGACCACCCCTCCCCACAGAGTTGGAAGGGTGTGAACCCCAAAGCCCCACGTAGTGTCCCTTTTGTCAGCAGGAAGCTGCCAGAGACATTGTCACCCAGTACCCCGAAGATTTGGGTCCATACTCCATCAGTGGGGAAATGTTAGGTAGATTTAGGGGCAGGTGGTTGTCCCTCCCATGCCTGAAAAGTCCCCCTACAGAAGGTTGGGAAGAAATCTGGCAACCATTAGATACCTATGAAGACCCCAAACTAAGCATGCTTGTACTCAAGCCCCTAAGCTAGGTGGGAGGTTCACCTGGGCATGCCAAAATAGACCCAGGCTGATGACATCACCCAGGTGGGCCTAACTCAGCCAATGAGGTCAACTGATACCATCAACCACACCTTCCACCAACCAGGGGGTAGGCTAGAATAAAGGCAGGGAGCATGCTCTGGGAAAATCTCTTACCTTGCTCCTGGTCAGAGACAAGTAAAGGGGGAGGGTCTCTCTCCCCTGAGCAGGTGCACATACACCCGCTCCAGGCCTACTCAGGGCCCACAGCCTCTTGACCCACATGCTCTCAAGTCTAAGTTTCTTGGGCTTCTGGTCTCCTGGGGGCCCCTCCCCCAAGATCCACATACGTGGGTGCTCTTTTACACATGGTTATTCTGGCCCAGTTGTGAACCGCTTTGGAATTGTAAAACCTGAAACTTGTCCTGTCCTTCATAAGATGCTCACCGACACAATCGCTGAAGACAAATGGGTGCAGAAGCAAATATGGTGAAGAAAACTGATGGTGCCCAGCTATCAAAGATATAGCATCTGGGATCTTAAAGGCTTGAAGATAAACAAGAGGCCATCTAGCTCAGAAGCAACAAAGCCACATGGAAGAAGCACACCAGTCTGTGTGATCAAGAGGTGTTCACAGGATCAGGTATCAGGCAGCTAAGACGCAGTGTGAATGGGGGGTGGAAGGTGGAGTGGAAACCCAAAGTCCATCTGTAGACAATTGAACATCCCCTCACAGAGGGGTCACAGGGAAGAGATGAGTCAGTCAGGGTGAAGTGTAGTACCAATGAAGCACATAACTTTCCTCTAGTTCTTTGGTGCTTCCTTCCCCCGCCCCATCATGCCCTCAATTCTGCCTTACAAATCGGATTAGACCAGAACACGCACACTGCTACAGATAAGAGCCCACAACATAGGGAATCCAGGATAGATAAACCCCTCAGAGCCAACAAGGAAAGTAGAGATACCAGGAGGACGAGGGGAGGGTGGGGGGGTTGAAAGGGGGAGTTGCTCACAAGGATCACCCTCGAATCCTATCCCAAGGGAATGAATAATAGAAAAATGGGTGAGGGGCAATGGAGGATGATGTAAGATGTGAAAATAATAATCTATAACTTATCAAGGGTTCGTGAGGGACAGCGAGCAGGGGAGGGAGAGAGAAGAAATGGGGAGTTGATATCATGGGCTCAAGTGGAAAGAGAATGCTTTGAAAATGATGATGGCGGCAGATGTGCATATGTGCTTCACACGCTGGATGAATGTATGGATTGTGATAAGAGATGTAAGAGCCCCCAGTAAAAGTAAGGGGGAAAAAAGAAAATATCCAGGAAAAAAAGTTAAAGACCAGAGTTAGATTAAAAAAACAAAAGCAAAAGACCTCACTTGGATTTCAAAATAGGCTTCAGCATGAGTTCTTTCATCATGCAAAGCCAAGAACCGAGGTATGTATGACTCCAGAAACCTAACAGTTACATGTTAAGGCATCTGGGAGGTCAGGGCTCCCATGGGGGGACCTTCACATTTGTAGTTGGAGATGCATCCAGTCACATTCTCCCAGGTAAAAGTCATTCTCTCAATGTCTCCCCATAACAATGCCAAATTTAAGGTCCTGTTTGCAAACACACTGCTATACTCTTGAAGGTCAGCTGCTTGAAGGCTGTCTGCCTAAAGGTTGTCAGACCATGTAACCCTAAGTAGGGCCCACTCCCTCCTGATAAGGATCATAGATGGTTCCCCTGGAGAAGAACTCAGGGGCACTCAAGGTCAAGCCAGCTCAGAGACAACCAAGGTTAGGCTGCCATCTTGACTCTAGAGCAGCGGTTCTCAACCTGTGGGTTGTGACCCCTTTGGGGGTCAAATGACACTTTCACTGGGGTCACCTAAGACCATTGGAAAACACATTTCCAATCATCTCAGTAACCAAGACACCACTTCTCAAGTCTCCAGGTGGATCCACCACCATATAGATATGCCAACATCTGAGTACCTGGCATGATGACATCATCGCACCAACCCCATCACATACACCCGTACAAATATAGGTGCATGTGACAGGGTTGGCGCCATAATAGTTGGCACCATAATATACTTATGCCAACCAGTCACACATATGTAGAGAATAGCTACTGTGTAGAAAGCAGCTGCTGTGTTGAAAGCAGCTACTCTGTTAAAAGCAGCTACAGTGTTGAAAGCAGCAGCATTGGAGGTCAAATGATACTTCATGAATTATAACTACTGGGTAAATATAAAATTATGTACTGTAAAATCAACTACTGCAACAACAAAAAAAAGTATCTGTACCATGGGAACTTAATCTGGATACTGATCATTTTATATTCAGCTGTGGTTGATGTGAATACTGCCCCCTTGTGAGAGTAACAGGTATATAAAAAAACAACACAATGATAAATCATAGGAAACTTTAATGAACTGTATTGACTAAACTATGTCATGAATCATCTTTTGTATTATTAAAGCTATTGTTATATGTTATTTTCATTAGCAAACCATCCCATGACAATGGATCACGTAGAGGAGAACTTTACAGAATGGTTTTACCTCAATAATTACGGCAGGAATTGAGAAACTGCAATGTGTTATTTGTTGTGAAGTTCTATCAGTCGAATCTATGAAGCCGAACAAACTAAAACATCATTTTGATAGCAAGCATCCAAGCTTTGCCAGCAATACCAACCATTTAGAAGCAAAGCTGATGGACTCAAGAATGCCAGACTTGACACCGGTGGCAAGTACCACAAACAAAACGTAGCAGCCGTTGAAGCTGTTCATATTTGGTGGCACTCAGAATCGCCAGAGCTATGAAACCTCACACCATTGCTGAGGATTTACTGTTGCCAGAGGCCAAAGACATTGTTCGAGTTATGATCGGAGATGAACTTGTTACAAAATTGAGTGCAATTTCCTTATCTAACGACACTGTCCACAGAAGAACAGATGACATGTCTGCTGATATTCTTGATCAGGTAACCCAGGAAATTAAATCTCCACTCCCAATATTTAGCATCCAGCTTGATGAATCTACAGATGTTGCAAACTGATCACAGTTACTGGTTTACGTGAGGTCTATTAATGATGACGACTTTAAATATGTTTCTTTTTTTGCAAACCTCTTGAAAGGACAACTACTGCACGTGATGTATGTGACGCCGTTGGTTCATTTCTGAAAGAGCATCAGCTCTCTTGGGGAAAGGTGTATGGTGTTTGCACAGATGGTGCTCCAGCTCTGCTAGGATGTCAGTCTGGATTTCAACGTTTGGTCCTGAATGAGTCACCGAAATTCATCGGAACTCACTGGATGATTCATCGGCAAATATTAGCAATGAAGACACTGCCACAAGAGTTACAAGAATCAAAAGCGTCATAAGTTCTGTGAATTTTGTACAGGTGAGCACTTTAAACAGTCGACTATTATCGCAACTGTGCAACGAGCTGGATGTGCCGAATAATGTTCTGCTATTGCACACTGAAGTGGTTGTCAAGAGGAAACATTTTATAATGTGTTTTTGAGCTTCATGATGAATTCAAATGTTTTTTAATCAGAAAGCAAGACCACAGTTCGAAGCACTTTTCAGCAATAAAAGTGAACTGCAGAAAATAGCTTACTTGGTTGACATCTTTGCCATCTTGAATGAGTTAAATGTATCACTGCAAGGACCAAGTGCAACATGCCTCGATTTGTCTGAAGAGATCCGATCGTTCCAAATGAAACTTCAGCTTTGGCCAAAAAAGATGAAAATAAAATTTACATGTTGCCTACCTTATCTCCTTTCTTTGAGGAACATGACCTTGAACCAGACAAAAGGATTACGATGATCATTTCTGTGAAAGAACACTTGCACATGCTTGCAGATGAAATTTCATCATACTTTCCAAATCTACCTGACACCCCATTTGCACTTGCCAGAATCCCATTCACAGTCAAAGTTGAAGATGTTCCTGAAATAGCACAAGAGAAGTTCATTGAGCTTATTAACAGCAATGCAGTGAGAACTGATTTCTCTACAATGCCAGTTACAAAGTTCTGGATCAAGTGTTTGCAGTCACATCCTGTTCTATCTGAGACCGTGTTGCGCCTTCTTCTTCCATTTCCAACAACATATCTTGTGAAACAGGGTTTTCCAGCTTGTTGGTTATCAAGTAGACTCGTTGTGGAAGATGATCTTCGTTGTTCTCTTGCAAACACTGCCCAGAGAATTTCTGATCTGGTGAGAAAGAAGCTCTCTCAACCTTACGGAAGTTGGGTTTTTATGCGTACTGTTGCAATATGTAGCAATGTAGTTTACTGTTGGTATATTAAGACTATTACCCATGCTACACCATGCTTCAAGACAAAAGTTCATTGATTTGTAATTAGAAATAACTATTTTATAATATGTAATTACATATTGTTTTGTGATTCCTTACTATGCTTTAATTATGTTCAATCTGGAACAATGAAAATACATCCTGCAGATCAGATATTGACATTATGATTCATAACAGTAACAAAATTAGTTATGAAATAGCAATGAAAGTAATTTTACGGTTGGGGTCACCACTACATGAGGAACTGTGTGAAAGGGTCGCGACAATAGGAAGGTTGAGAACCCCTGCTCTAAAGCCTGTCCATCTTGTTGCATATGTACCTTCCTGCCACATGTGTGCCTCTAGCGCCTCCCCTTCCAATTGCATGTACACCCCTAGCTCGTCCCCATCATGTTACATGTATGCCTCTAACACCACCCCTTCCTGTTACATATGTTCTTACCATGGCTTGCATGTCTGAGATTATATAAGCTCGTGAGAGAACACATTACACTCTATCTGCTTGGCCCTGGCTCCCGGAGCCATGGCAGAGGTAAGCACCCCCAAATCTTTTGTATGTCTCCTAATTTCTTCTGCCTCATTCTGGTTCCAGTCGTCATGGAAGAGGGGAGCCCTTGCATGCCTTGTCCCAGGTCTCTTTCATTTACCCCTCACTTACACAACCGCCCCCTTGAACCCATTCAGTTGTGGAGGCTGGTCCCACACACAGAGGAACTAGCATTCCAGAAGATCTGGGCCCTGAATGTCAGGCGAGCATAGCTTTGATGCCTTATCTGCACAAGCAAGGTCACAGAAAGGGCATAGGCTGGGATTTCTAGTGCAGATGAGGTCCTTAGTAGAGGAGGATGGCGCTTGGGAATGGGTGTCTTCCGGGAATAAGGAAGTGTATTGGGTTTCTTTTCCTAGGGTTAAAATTCCCTCTTAGGATCTTCCTTACATTTCAATACAGAAACATTGTACAAAACAAGTTTGCTGTTAGTGTTTGTATCACCAGGTTTAAGCAATTTACAACTAGGTTTACCACATATTCAATCATTAAAATGAATAATGAGCATTATTATGGACCCCAGGAAGAGCCCTGGTGGGGAAGTGGGTGGTTACCTGTTGGGTTGCTAACCTAATAGCAGCGGCCCCAAGGGAGGAAAACAAGGCTTTCTCGTCAGATTACTAAAGATATGGGTGCTATAGCAAAGGGTGGTGTAGAAACTAGATGGTGCCCGGCTATCAGAAAGAATAGCAGCTGGGGTCTTGAATTCTTTTCTTTTTTTTCTTCTTTTTAAAATCATTTTATTGGGGGCTTGTATAACTCTTATCACAATCCATACATACATCCATTGTGTCAAGCACATTTGTACATTTGTTGCCTTTGTCATTCTCAAAACATTTGCTTTCTACTTGATCCCTTGGTATCAACTCATTTTTTTCTCCTCCCTTCCCACCCCCTCTCCCTCATGAGCCCTTGATAATTTATTAATTATACTTGTCATGTCTTACACTGCCTGTCATCTCCCTTCACCCACTTTTTTGTTGACAACCCCGGGTCTTAAATTCTTGTCTTCAAACAAGCAGCCAGCTGAGTGAGGCATCAACTAAGTCCACATCAATGAAGCACACCATCCTGTGTGATCCAAGGATTGTCAATAATAAATACCAAATCTGGAGGAGGGAATGGTATCGGAGCTTAAATTGTGAACATGTGAACACCTGGTTTGCAGAAGGCTGTGGATGTTGGTGGAAGTCCCAAATCCATTCACAGGCTCCACACATAGCTTCTGATGAATCCCCTCTGAACACAGACCAGGGGTGTGCTACTCTGGGTAGACGAGAGAAACAAATTCATAGACACTCATATGTATATAAGACAGTTTTATAGAAAGGGTAATTGTACATTAAGAAAGCATCCCCATCCCACAAAAAAGAAAGCATCCCATCCCAGTCCAGATCAAGTCCATCAGGCCGATATTAGCCCATATGTCTGATACAAATCTGTAAAGTAGTCCTCTTCAGACTTATGAAACACACGTGCAATGATGCCAAATGCAGGAAGAATACAGGCCAGTGGGTTGGAAGTCTTCTGGAGCCAGTGGCATTGTAAGCATCTCAGCGCTGGCAGGGGTCTCCACGTGACTCCTCTAGTTCCCAGGGCTGCATCAGGGTAGGTCCATGTGGCTTCCCCTGGGGGATGTCTCACAGAGAGTCTCCTGCCTCCATGGAGGAAATCCTGGAATCCCCAGAAGCCTTAGAAGACCTTGCCCACACAGAGGCCTCATTGGCTATATCCTGATTGACAGCCTAGACTCCACCCCTATACCCCCATCCTCAAATTGACACGATTATGTAACTACCAAAGGGGTGTGGAGAGACTTGCGACAGAGAGCATGGGGAAGTGGGTGACAGTTCGGTTAAAATCTAACAGCTTATCCTTTATCTCCCTTTTGGTCCATTTTTAAGTTCTCATTCTTTAAAATTTTCTGCTTTTCCACTGAGGTTTCTCTCCACTTTATTTTGTTGTTGTTGTTGTTGGTGGTGGTGGTGGTGTTGGTGGTGGTGGTGGTGGTGTGCATTTTCCGGTATGTGAAGTCCAGGGTGGGTGAATCTGGAGAGCCAGTGGCTGGTCTCGTTTCTGACTGTGGTCTGGTCTGGTTTCTTAGGGGTGTGGAAAGGGAAGTTGGGGGCAATGGGAAGTTAATAACAAGGAGTACAAGAAAGAAGAAAATGTTCTAAAATCGATTGTGGTCATGATTGTACAACTCAAAATAAAAGACAAGAAAAGCAAGACAGGTGAGGCTTTCTATCGCAGTAAAGAATTACAGCCTCTGAAACCCTGAGGTCAGCTTGTTGAAAAATGGTCACTGGTGACGGACAGAGTGAGGACTCTCTCCATGGTCGGTGGGGAAGAGGAGGGAGGGCGACCCCCATGAGTTTCCATCCCGGTTAACACCCATCCTGAGGACCCTGCCGCTCCCGGGTGCCTACGCGCAGCACCGTCTGTGACGTCACAAGACGCAGTGGCGTCACAGGCAGGAGCTCCAGGCTCGCCCAGCGCCGGGCATCTCAGTAACATCACGGCGGGTCCCGGGACGGCTGGGCCATGCGACCTTAGGAGACCATGTCGAAGCGCGACATCGTCCTCACCAATGTCACCGTTGTCCAGCTACTGCGACAGCCATGCCCAGGTGAGGAAGGCGGCGGAGTGGGCCCAACAAGAGAAAGCACGGTCAGGGGTCGCACCTGCCCTGCACGGGCGCTTGGTTGCAGCTCGGTGTCCAGGTGTGGGCGTGTGCGACAGGCAGTGGGCGCAGGCGCTCTGCACAGGCCCCCTCCCCTCCTCCCCACCGCCACCCCCACCTCTTCCATCCAGGTCCCACCGCCTCCTCCCGACCCCACCCCCGCCTCCCACCTCCCCTCTTCTCACCATCTGCTCTTCCTTAGCAAAGTGGCTTTGGGAGCCCTGGTGGGGGCCGGGGGACCCCCTCCCTCAGTAGGGTGGGCCTGGCGTGACGTGTACAGGGTGGCAGGTGCCAGGCAGAGGCTGAGCCAGAGTGTATTGAGGAGGGGCCCACTCTAAGGAGAGCTGGGGACTGCTGGGGTGCTTTAGGCGCGGGTGGTCTTTGCCCTACCTGGTGCACAGGCGGTGGCGGAGGGCAGGCAGCGGGAACAAGGCCAGACCACAGACCCTGGAAGCACCCGGGTGGTGGCACTGGAAACCGGACATCGCTTTTCCATGTACTTCAGGGACAGCCTGAAGTATGAAATCAAGGGCGCGTGGATCTGTAGAGACAGTAACTGGATAAATGGTTTCGGTATACACACACACACACACACACACACACACACACACACACTGCAGTCATGTGAACCTAAGTCTGCTGGGGGGTGGAGGCACGTGACTATAGTCCCCCGACTGTCCCCTCACTTCCCAGGGACAGGGCACCAGCTGGAAAGCCTCCCTACCACGTGGTGGGAGGGTGGTGGGAGGTGTGGGGCATGACTTGGGTCGCACCAGGAGGTGGTTAAGGGGACCCTGGAAGATGCCACAGCAGAGAGGTTCCTGACCCCCTCGGCTCGTACCCCTTTCTGCCTCGTTCCTCGCTCTGTGCCCGCGAAGCCCTCTTTTCCTTGCCATAAAGTGCAGTCAGGCTCAGTGCCCTGCCTGGCCTTTCACCCCCCAGGTCATGAGCCATCACGTTGGCGCCTCCCTGCTGGCTCCTTCTCCCTTCAGCCCGTAGACCCCAGCCCTAGAGTGCAGGGGCGGGCGAGAGGTGAGACGTGGAGAACCACCTGAATGTCACTCCACCCCACCTCCACACTTAACCCAGGTAGCTAGCCCCTCCTTGCAGTGAGCAAAGGTAGCCCTCGTGGCGGAAGGATCCCAAATGGCACTGCTCACTGCAAGGTGGGCGGGGCAGCTCCCTGGGAGGAAAAGGAAGCTAGATGTTCCTGTAGAGGCTGAGCCTCAGAGGACCCACAGAGGCGGTTCTAGGACTCACTGGCAGGGATTTGAGAAACAGGGCCCCAGGAACGCAAACATCCTCAAGGCCACCAATAACCACGGGGTCACTGTCCTCAATAAACAGTGACTCATACCTTTTATGAATTGGTACTATCGCTGGAAATGCCCACAACCCAAACCTGGCCACAAGGTCTACCAGTGGCCAGGAGACCTCAGCAGATGGCTGGCTACCATTCAACCTCCACCTCCCACCAGCCCCACCCACCTCCCAGGAGCCTTTTGAGTCTGATGTCAAAAATGTCAAAAGCAACTCCCACCTCTTTCTCTCTCTCTCTCTCTCTCTCTCTCTCTCTCTCTCTCTCTCTCTCTCTCTCTCTCTCTCTCTTCTCTCCCTGCAGCCAGTGGGAACATTCATAATGTCAGACTGCCTGCCCCCCTCCCATCCACTGGTGACAAAAAGCACCCTCTGCACCTCCTGGCCCCAGCAGTCTCCAGGTGGGGTTGGATGGGCCACCCAAGATGCTCTGGAGCCAGAGTTCAAAGAGGCTCAGTCACTTTGGAGAGAACTCACCACCTCCAATGACTGACCCAGGGCAGCTCGAAGGCACACTCTACTGCCCAGGTCCCTCCCCTCCCCTCCCCACCACTGTCTCACCATCAGGCCACTCTCTCCCCTGTCACCCCTCCTCTCTTTAAGTCCTCCTCCTCGGCGAAGCACACCTCCAAGCCCAGGTGTTTGTGAGTGCAGCGTGCGAGCAAGCATGTGTTTAGAGGCTGGTCATTCTTTCAGATGTTGTCACACACACACACACACACACACACACACACACACACACACACAGTCTTCCCCATCCCACTTCCAAACCTCCGTGAGGAAAAGACTCAGGTGCTGAGCTCAGGGAAGACCTACTGGGTCAGACTGCCCTGCCCTGAGAACGGCCTCACAGAAAGTTTTTGCATCAGAACGAGGTAGGGACCAATGGGCTAGGTCCGGAGAAACCTCGGTGGCCCAGAGGTTAAATTACTTAGTTAAAAAAAAAATCGACTTGGCTGCAAACGGAAGTGTCTGTGGTTTCGACCAAGCCACGGCTCCCCGTAAAGATGTACAGCCTTGGAAATCCAAGGCTGGTGGTTCTACTGTGTCCTCAGGGGAATTGGCAGGCGATTTGGAATTGGCAGGTGCGGTTCGCAGGTTTGGACTAGATGCGCACACATCCGTGGAGATACAGAGG
Organism: Tenrec ecaudatus; assembly: GCF_050624435.1. Taxonomy (NCBI): domain Eukaryota; kingdom Metazoa; phylum Chordata; class Mammalia; order Afrosoricida; family Tenrecidae; genus Tenrec; species Tenrec ecaudatus. Next base: position 21,497,485 of record NC_134547.1, read on the forward strand.
TAGACTCATCCTTAGTCCAGCTTCAACACGGTGGGCCTGTTGTTAGGCACTGTCGGGTCGATTCCCACTCATAGTGACCCCTGGGACAGGGCAGAACGGCCCCAAGGGGGTTTCTGGGCTGTGACATGATGGGAGCAGATTGCCACATCTCTCCCCTGTGGACCTGCTGCGTCACCCCCAGTGCTTAACCACTGAGCCACCGGGGACAAGTATTATTTCCATTTTCTATGCTTTATTGATCTATATCATTCACGTATCATACAATTCAGTCGTTCAATCCTATTAAAAAGAGTTCTGTAATCAGCACCCCAATCAATTTGAAAACATGTCCTTCTCTCTTGGACCCACTGTTAGTAGTTCCCACCAGGCTGGGGTCCACAAGGTCAGCAGTTCAAAGCCACCAGCTCCTCCACTGGAGAAAGAGGGGCTTTCTACTACTGTAAAGGGCTACAGTCCTGCGACCTCATGGGGCCAGTTCGACCCTGGCCTACAGGGTCTCTCTGATTTGGCCTCAACTCAACGGCAGTGAGTTTGGCTTCTGTTTGCCCCTGCCATACACCGGAGACTCTATACATCCAGTTACTGCCTTTCGGTATGTACCTGCTGTTCTAAGTGCCTGCTCACTGGAGCAGCATCTCCGGGGGGTGGGCCCTGGCACTGACTGACACCGCTCTCCTAGTCTGGAATCAGGTCGGCTTGAAACGCGGGGCTAGGCCCACGACGTCGCAGGCCAGGAACCAGCAGCAGGTTCTGGGGGGCAGTTGAATCGCTAGCCCTCTGATTGTGTGGCTCATGGTTCCTGCCCTACGCCCCACATCCCTATGTCCCTCTCCCGCTTCATAGTGGTCAGACCACCACCGCCACCTGAGCCCAAGGTTGAGGCCGAGCCAGAGCCCCCACCTGAACCCAAAGTAGTTGCTGAGGAGCCTGTAGAAGATGAGCCGCCGCCACCGCCACCATCACCACCGCCACCACCGCCACCCCCACCACCACCACCACCCCCACCTCCACCCGCACCGGTGAAGAAGCAGTTGACTGTTGGCATCAATGGGTGAGTGGGTCTCTGCCCCCGACCCCTGATCTTTCCCTGGAGCCTCAGAGCCATATGCCTCCTCTGGTTACACACTGGGGCTGGTTACACACTGGCATCGAATGAGCCAAGGACTCCGGGGCCATGGATCATGGCATGCAGCAGTGTGATAAGACTGGAGAGGAGGACCGACTTTCTCTGGGAGAAAGTGACATTGGAGTCAGGCCTGAGTGACAAAAAGCACCCGTCATACATGCAGCTGACTCAGGAGAGCAGCAATGGCTTTTGGGGGGAGGCACCGGGCTCGCAGTGTTCAGGGACGGCAGCCAGTCAGTGTAGCTGGTGGCGAACCAACCGGGCGGGGTGGAGGAGGAAAGTTAAGCCCAGGAGTTGGGGTTTTGTTTTCATGATCAAGAGACTTGGAGGATTTAGGACAAGATCTATCACAAGAGACTTGCCATTTTAAAGACCCATTCAGCTCAAGGTGGAAAATTGGGGGGGGCGGGGGCGGCGGGGAGAAACCATAGGAGAAGGATGGACAGAGAGGAAGCAGGAGACAGAGTTATGAAACTGGAGGGGGGTCATCTGGACAAGAAATGCTGGTGACCCACACATGGGGGTCTCCTTCCCTCAGATTGATGATACCCACACACATACCCCCAATCCCCTTGAATGGACCTGCTCCTCACCACCACCCTCCTGTCCCACCTGCTCTCTGCCAGACGATGATTTGAGGATGATCCTTACAATCCTTGTCCCCCCGGGCAGATTTGGACGCATCGGCCGCCTGGTGCTGCGTGCCTGCCTGGAGAAGGGTGTTAAGGTGGTGGCGGTGAACGACCCCTTCATTGACCCAGAATATATGGTGAGCGGCAGAAATCAGGTGGGCGTGCAGGGCAGGAGCAAGGTGGGGAGGTGGTTCCGGGGAGCTGCCGGGCAGCCCACATGTGGGCAGCCCACACCTTCCCCAGTGCAGGGCTCGGGGAGGCCGCTGGCCCCTCTGTCCGTGCGGCCACAAGGCTAGGGCCGTTCTGTCTCCTGCAGGTATACATGTTTAAGTATGATTCCACCCACGGCAGATACAAGGGCAGCGTGGAGTGCAAGAACGGGCGGCTGGTGGTGGACAAGCAAGAGATCAGCGTTTTCCAGTGGTGAGACTCGCCGCTGGCCCAGGGAAATGACCCCAACAGGAGGCGTTCCCAAACAAGGCCATCTCAGTGCCGCCCCGTCCCTTCTGATTCAGAGCGGCCTTGTCTAGGGTTTCTGAGGCTGTCGATCTTTACATGAGCAGACAGCCTCATCTTTCCCCCGTGGAGAAGCTGGTAGGTTTGAACCTCTGACCAGTTAGAGTGACTTCCCATCGCCCTACCAATAGGATCCCAGCACTAGGCACCCCACCCAGCAGCCTCGGTCACACTGACCACCTAGCTCCAGCCTGGGACCTGTCTCACAGTGGGTGTGAGCGAAGGAGAAGGAGAAGGAGGAGAAAACTAGGAACACCAGCACCCGAGTCTGTTTAAATTCCCAAGGGGAAATGGTGAGAATCACCCCAAAAGGGTCAGCCCACAGTGGAATCCCATGAGGTGGCGGTCAGACAGACCTCCACCCTCCAACCAAGCCTCTCCCCCTTTTGTTTTATATCAATCCTGGCCACGGCTCTCTCTGCTTCCCATCAGGGGGTCAGTAGCCCGTGGTCATGCAAAGCTCACAGATCCTACTTAGGGTTTATTGAGGAATTACTAGAGTACAATTTGGGGGCGGGCCAATAGGCCACCCAATTCAGGATCACGATCACGAAGTGTATAGGCCGAGTCTTCCTCCTACAGTGCAGACCACCTCTCCCAGGTGGTCTCCACAGGGCAGGCCTCCTCTCGGCCCCACATATGGGCTGTGCCCAACACCCCGACGACAAGTTCCTCCTGACCATCTGGTCTGTCCCTGCCAGCTCTGGCATGGGCCCCTTCTGGGCCACTCAGTGTCTTGACCAGGGTTACAGTTTTTGCTTGTAGGGTTTTTTGGGTTTTTTTGCCTGCTTCTGTCTGGAAAAACCTCTGAGGTCAGCACCTTCTACACCCATTCCTCATGTATCGACATGGTTAGGTTCCAAAAACCAGGTCACTGGGCAGCAATCGATGTCGTGCACAACGGCAGATGACTACATCAGATCGCCAAGTGGAGGTTGGTTACATCACTGCACACGTGCCAACCCACGGATGATCAGAACTGTCACCTGTCAGGGCCAGCAGGACCCTCGCCTCATACCATGCAGCCAGTACTGCCCGATGTATGTCATTCATTTCTTGTTCTTTTTCTACTGTTATTGGAAATGCAAAACGTCAGCTAAGTCCACAGTTAAGGAGTTGGGTCAATTTCAAGAGCTGGCCCGCCCATCAGGGTCAGGAACCAACCAATCCCCTCTGAGTAGGCCACAGGCACTTCATTTACATAGGAGGCTACAACACATCTCATTTGCATATCCCATCGACCAATCCCTGCCAGGTGCCTGCCTGCAGCCAGGGCCAGCCAGAAATATCATACCCAGTTGTTCACAGCTGACCCAGCAAGTGCCAATCACCCTGGACAAAAGTGAAACCCCTCCAGGGTAGAAAACCAGGGCCAAGGTAGCTCCCAAACTCTCTCCAGCTGTTGCTCCGGCTGGTTTTCCGGAGAACCAATTTGCCAAAGGCCACACAGAGAAACCCACTTCAGCATATTGGGCTTCTGAATGCCCACTTCATCGTTGAGGCTGATGTTACTATTCATCCCTCATTTAAAGGTGCTCGGTCAAAAGCACTGACTGGCTGTTTCATATGGTTCAACTGCATTTTCAAGATAATCAGAAGAAGGAAGAATATACAAAATGGAAGGGAAAAAAAAGGCAAACCCACCTACCTTCCTAATGCCTATTACTGCCTACTGCTGGCTAGGAGCCCTGGTAGCATAGTGAATTAGGCACTGTGCATCTAACTGGAAGGTCTGCAGTTCAAAACCACCAGTCACTCCACAGAAGACGAGGCTCTCTGCTCCTGTGAAGACTGACAGCACTGCCCGGCTGGGGGGGGGAGGGGGGGCTGCTATGATAGCACTGAGTTTGGTTGGCTCTGCTATGCGCCCCCCCCCCCCCACACACACACACACCTCAGTCTAACCTCTCCTCAGCCCTGGGCTGTGTCCAAGGCCCGCCCCTCCCCAGCTCACCTCCCTCAGTCCTTCTCTCTTTCTTGCTGGGCTTCCTCGGGGCAGCTAGTGGTTTCGAGTGCTGGCCTGTGGGTTCGAAGCTCGATGCATAACCACTAGAGAGAGGGGTGGGGTGGGCTTATACTCAAGTGAGGGGTGTCAGAGGGGGTGGGGTGGGGACAGAACGTCATTGCGGACAGAAGCAGCTGCTGGACCTGTGAAATGCCACCCACGGTGCCAGCAGCACAGTCACGTCTCCGACATTGCCACCCCAACCTGCACAGCACCGGTAGTGCAACCGGGGTCTGCTCCCCTTTCTCCTTGCCCCTCACGGCCCCCAATGTGCCCCCAAGCACCTCCCTCCCTCTCTCCCCAGCCCACTCTGTGGCCTCACCTGTGTGTCTACTTGACCCTGCCCGCCCCCTCCTAGCCCGGTAACCTTGAGCAAGGGATGAAACAAACACCCCTGCGCCTGTTCCTTCAAATACGATGGAGCTGGGACCCACCAGAGTTAGCACGTGTGGGAGGTGGGGGCGTGTCCGGTGAGGCGGTCTGCTCTGGGAAAGCCCCCTGCTTGAAAACCCCACGGAGCGTGCAGTGAGTTGGGATCCACTTGAGGGCAGTGGGCTGGGTTTGGTTCTGACGTCCAGCTCGTTGCTGCCCTCTGGCGGCAGCCCGCCTGCTGCAGGAGCAGAGGGGCTGGGAAGGCTGGGGGTGCCCAAGGCAGGTCACCTCTGGGCAGCCTGCAGAGAAAGGGTCTGGCCTGCCCAGGAGTAAGTAGCCTGGGGTGGTCCCCTGAAGGAATGGAGGCGTAGGTTGAGTAGATGACAGCTTATATCCAGGCCAAAACGTGGCTCTCAAGTTGGGGCAGTGTGAGAGACAAAGCCGGCATGGAAGGGGGTGGGGTGGGACAGCAGGTGGCCTGTGGCTGCAGAAGGTGGGACCTGCCCAGGAGAGGCACTGGCCCACAGCTGCGACTCCATCCACAGCAAGCAGCCCAAAGAAATCCCCTGGAATTCAGTGGGGAACCCATATGTGGTTGAGTCCACAGGCGTGTACCTCTCTTTAGAGGCAGCTTCGGTGAGTGCCCCCCTTTGAGGCTGGCTTGACGGGAAGGGGGAGAGGGGTGGGGAGGGGGCCCGGAAGGACCTTATGAGCCCCTATGCACCCTTCCTAGAACCACATCACGGCGGGGGCCAGACGGGTGGTCATCAGTGCACCCTCCCCAGACGCGCCCATGTTCGTCATGGGTGTCAACGAAAAGGACTACAACCCCAACAGCATGAAAGTCATCAGGTAGCTGTGGGGGGAGGGGGGGGAGGGGGTGCAGAGCTGGCCCAGAATATGAAAGTGGAGCCCACGCTGGCCTCTGATGAGGGTAGGGTGGGTGTCAGGTCTCCCCTAAACCTCTCCCCACTCTCCGGAGACCCCTAGTGTTTCCTCCCCAGGGGGGAGGGGCGGGGGAGGCATCCACCTCTCTCCTCTGAGGTCAGACTGCTATCATGTCAATGTGGCCCTGAAATGCCCTGAGGGAAACGCCAGGCTTGGGGAGAGCAAGCTCGAAGCACCTTCCCTTGCCCCACTTCCCCTGCCACCTTCATTCCGATGGCACCTTCAACGACAGGGTGTTCAGAAGACCAAGTCCTGAGGGCATATCCCCCCCGCCCCCCTCCCCGAGAGCAAGGTGAGGGGGGGTCACTGTGCCCCATCTTATGATCCTCCTATGCACTTGGGTCATTCCAGCAATGCGTCCTGCACCACCAACTGCCTGGCCCCCCTGGCCAAGGTCATCCATGAGAAATTTGGGATTGTGGAAGGACTGATGGTGAGTCACAGACACAGGGTTGAGTACTCAGGAGACCCACCACCCTGGGCAGCCCGCCCTCCTGGCATAATGGGCTACAGGTTGGGCTGCGAACCACCAGATGCTCCTCTGGAGAAAGATGAAGCTTTCTACTCTCAAGAAGAGTTACACCCTCGAGAGCCCTCAGGGGCAGGTCTAGCCTGCCCGACCGGGTCGCCATGAGTCGGTCAGAGGGGCTGGAAGGCAGTGAGTCTTCCTTAGGGGTTGGCTTATTGTGTGGAGTTGGGAGGGGAGCCTCAGAAGTGGAAAGAGGGGTACTGGTGGGCAAAGTCTTTGGAAATCCTCTGCTGATCTCCCACGGGGCTGGCCCCTGGCACGCCTCTGCCCCTGCGAGGGCCTGTGGTGAGGGGCTCCACGTTGGAGTCCCCGCCCCACGGGCGCTCAGGAGCAGCGAGGCCTCACCTCAGCCCTCTTCCTCCCCAAGACCACAGTCCACTCCTACACAGCCACCCAGAAGACCGTGGACGGGCCCTCAAAGAAGGCCTGGCGAGATGGGCGGGGTGCCCACCAGAACATCATCCCAGCCTCCACAGGGGCTGCCAAGGCCGTAGGCCAGGTCATCCCGGAGCTGAAGGGGTAAGTGAGCAGAAGGCTGCAGCCAGGGAGGAGGATACATTCCAGGAGGGTTGGGCCGGCCCCAGAAACCTTGGGGTGAAGGGAAAGCAGGGCCCTGACCAAACCCCAGGGGGTGCCGGGTGAAGCCCCTGGGTGGGGACTCCTGTCACTGATGTTGTCTGCAGGAAGTTGACAGGCATGGCCTTCCGAGTGCCAACCCCAGACGTGTCTGTGGTGGACCTGACCTGCCGTCTGGCCAGGCCAGCCCCATACGACATCATCAAAGAGGCCATCAAAACGGCCGCCAAGGGGCCCCTGGCCGGCATCCTTGCCTACACTGAGGATGAGGTAGGGTTTGAGAAGGGATGGTGGGAGGCACCCTCTGGGGGAGGAAAGGTGGATCCCTCCAGGGCACCTCATGGAGCTGCAGGACATGTCAAGGTTGTAAAGGGAAGCTGGGAGGTCAGACCTCTTTTCTTCCTCCCTGGGGGCGGCCACATCATCTGCCTCATTTCTTCCAAGAAGTACAACCCACGTTTCTTTGCCTCACCTGAACTTTCTTATCAGTCACTGTTGACTCCAGGCACCAGAGGCGGGAATGTAGGGGCTCTCTCTCCAACTCCCTAGCCCTCCAGGCCCGGCCCAAAGCAGGCACTCAACACCCACTCAGTAAAGGGAAGACACACTGCTGTTTTCAGCACTGGCTCAACCAGGTCATGGTCAAGGGCCTAGCCTGGGAGGAAGGATGTCACCATCACTTTGTGCCCTGCCCCCCCCCCCCGTTCCCCTAATGCCATCTCTGCATGTTCACCTGGGTGCGGTCTCCCTGCATCACCCCCTGCCAGCCCACTCTGACAGCCATAGGCTGTGACCTGGTACCTCTCTGGAGTGCAAACCTCCAGACTTTAAATCAGTGGCTCAGTGTTTAACTGTTTCCATTGCCCAGAGCTCCTGGTCTCTCGGCACTTTGTTACTGTTGCAGCGTTGAGTTGGTTCCCGTGCACCAGAGAATAAAATGCTGCCCCCTGCTGTACCGTCCTGACAATTACACTGACGTTTGAGCCTATTGCTGTAGCCGCTGTATCAATCCATCTTGTTGAAGGGTCTTGCTCTCCTTGGTCACCCCTCTACTTGACCGAGCCTAATGTCCTTCTCGAGGGACTGGTCGGTCCTGACAACATGTCCAAAGTACCTGAGACGACGTCTAGCCATCCTTGCCCCCAAGGAGCATTTTGCTTGTAGTTCTTCCAGGACAGACTGCTTGTTCTCCTGGCAATCTGGGTCACTGTCAGTACTTCTTCTGCGGCACCATGGTTCAAGCACAGTGATTCTGCTTCATGCTTCCTTATTCAATGTCCAACTGTCACATGCACATGAGGACATTGAAAATACCAGGGCCTTGGGTCAGGTGCACCTCAATCCTCAAAGTCACCTGTTTACAACAATTTAAGAACTTGTGCAGGACTGGCTGAAGTCCCTAGAGCGCCTGTGTCTGTCGCACCTTCCACCCTAGACACTGAGCTGGGGCCTCTCCGTCAGCCAGGGGCAAGTTCATGGCCACTCCCCACAAAAGGCCTCTCCTCTGTGCCGCCTGGGTCAAATTCCCTGCACTGCTTCCAGGAAGTGGGGTGCTTGGTACAGTGTTAGGGTGTTGGCAGGCAGTGCCCTTTGGCCAGTCCCCCGCAGGCAGAACCACTGTCTCAGACCCTTCAGAGCGCGTGGTTTGTTTGGGGTTTTTTGGTGACAACTTCACCCCACCCCACCAAGACACTGGCTCAGAGACGGGAAGTCGCCCAAGGGTCACACAACCCATGAGGGAAGCAGAGCCAAGACTAAGAGCTAGAGCTAAGAATCCCAAGCCTTGAGCTGCGGGGGGCGGTCCTTGTGCAACTCCTCACATTTATCTTTGAAATTCTGGTGCCCAGGTGGTCTCCTCCGACTTCCTCACGAATCCCCACTCCTCCATCTTTGATGCCAAGGCCGGCATAGCGCTCAACGACAATTTCGTGAAGCTCATTTCCTGGTAAAGGCTCCAGGAAGGAGTCACAATAAAAGTGGGGGGCGGGGGTTGCAGGAGAGGGTGCGGAGGGCCAGGGCGGCCCTGACCACCTCACTTTCTTGCCCCGCCCAGGTATGACAATGAATACGGTTACAGTCACCGGGTGGTCGATCTCCTGAACTACATGTTCAACCTAGAAAAGTGACGAGACACGCGCCATCCCCCTCCCCCCCACCCACTCTTTTCCTCCCTCCTGACTTCCCTGGTGATCTGCATCGCCCCTTCCCCCGAGGGAAGGTGGGCACCGTACATGAGGGACCTGGGCCGCTTTGCCAGCTGGTGAAATAAAAGATACCCAGCCGGCGCACATTGTGTCTTGAGTCTCTGTGGGCCGGTAACATCGGGCTCGGGTCCGGGTTCAAGTCCCCCAGCCCCCCTCCTTTTTTGACGCGATCGGCGGCCTTGGGTAAGGGTTGGAACCTGCCGTGGGCGCGGGCCGGTCCCCCCAAGTCGGGGCCGGAATACAGGTGTTCACCGCTATAGCCGCCCAGGGCCGGACACACCCACCAGCCCTGCCCAGCCCCGCCCCTCGCTCTGACGTCACTGCCCGGCGACCTCCGGGCCGGAACTACGACTCCCAGAAGGCTGCGCGCGGGCCGCGGGCGAGCCAGGTGGGCGCCGGGCGCCGGCGCTGGTGACGGCGGGGAGACGCGGCCTCGCGACGGCCGCGCCGGCGGGACCGGGCGGCCGGGATCATGACGCTGTTCCACTTCGGCAACTGTTTCGCCCTGGCGTACTTCCCCTACTTCATCACGTACAAGTGCAGCGGCCTGTGAGTGCGGGCGGGCGGACCGACGGACGGACGGGGTGCGGGGCGGGCGGGCGGACCGACGGACGGGGCGCGGGGCCCGACGACAGACGCCTCACCGCCTGCTCCCCCAGGTCCGAGTACAATGCCTTCTGGAAATGCGTCCAGGCCGGGGTCACCTACCTCTTTGTGCAGCTGTGCAAGGTGAGAGCGGCGCAGACCTCCGCCCCGGCCCCGGGAGCCTTTCCCCGCCGCACGTGCCCCCGCCCGGGGCTGCCCCCGGGACTCTGCGTCCGAGCACCAAACTCTCTCCCAACATGGAGAGTCCGACCCAAAGCAACCCTCTATAGAGGGCAGGGTAGAACTGCCCTGTGGGTTTTCGAGAGTGGAATTCTTTACGTCCCGGGACCTCTTGTCTGGAGGAGAAGAAACTTCAGGAGGGTGGCTTGTCTTGAAGAGGGTGTGTGTGTGTGTGTGGGTGTGGGTGTGTGTGTGTGTGTGTGACACAACCCTTTTAATGGAGACAACCTCACCTGCAGGGTGTGTGTGTGTGTGTGTGTGTGTGTGTGTGTGAGAGAGACACACACAGCCCTTTTAATGGGGACAACCTCACCTGAATGGTTAAGAGTCTTGTATGTTAACAAAAACCCCACTGCCATCGAGTTGATTGCAACTCAAAATGAACCTTTGTGGCGTTTCTGAGCCTGTAAGTCACTTAAGAGGCCCCAGCATCTGCTAGGGGTTTTGAACTGCTGGCCTTGCAGTTAGCAGCCCAACGTGTAACCCCCTCTGCCACCAGCTCCCCATGGTTTTGAGGACTAAACCCCCCAGACTTCCCACAGGGCAGCCAGCCCTGGTTCCTGCAGGCCAGGCCCAGACTCACCCCCGCACTTGCTCTGCCAGCCCTCTCAGGCACCTGTACTTCTGAGCCCATGTCTCCCTCGGCCCCAGCAGGTGGCCTTGCTTCAGCTGCTCCCAGTGCCCTACACCTTCACACACCAGCCTCCCATACCAGAAGGCTTATTAGTCCTTTCACCTTGGCGTGACCTCCGCTTTCTCTCCGCAGATGCTGTTCCTGGCCACTTTCTTTCCCACCTGGGAAGGCGGCATCTATGACTTCATAGGGGTGAGAGGGGAAAGGGAAAGCAGGGGAGGATAGGCATAGGTCCTTCACCCCAACCTGCCTCAAGCCGCAACCCCACCCCTGGGCCCACAGGAGTTCATGAAGGCCAGCGTGGACGTGGCCGACCTCATAGGCCTGAACCTTGTCATGTCCCGGAATGCCGGCAAGGGGGAGTACAAGATCATGGTCGCTGCCCTGGGCTGGGCCACCGCAGAGCTCATTATGTCCCGGTGGGTGTGTGCGTGCACCCAGACTCCTGAGGGAGGACGCCTCGGGGGCAGGGGGGGATGGACGAGGGCAAGGGTCCGGCTTGGGAGAGGGAATGGAGACCAGAGAAGCCTTCGCTCTGCTCTCCTCAGCTGCATCCCCCTCTGGGTCGGAGCCCGCGGCATTGAATTTGACTGGAAATACATCCAGATGAGCATCGACTCCAACATCAGTCTGGTATGCTGGCCTGCCTCCCTCACACTCGTACCCCCCCCCAACTCAGGCATCTCTGCTGGTGGCCATATTGCCTAAGTCCTGGCCCTGTCACCCTACAGGTGCATTACATCATCGCCTCTGCCCAGGTCTGGATGATCACGCGCTACGACCTGCACCACAGCTTCCGCCCGGCCGTGGTGGTCCTCATGCTCCTTAGTGTCTACAAGGCCTTTGTCATGGAGTGAGCTGGAGGGGCCCGAGGGCTGGGTTCACGTGGGGGTTGGGGAGCAGGGGCGAGGTATCGACCAGTTCCTCATTGCGATGCTCTTCCTCGGCAGGACCTTTGTCCACCTCTGTTCCCTGGGCAGCTGGACAGCATTGCTGGCCCGAGCGGTGGTGACGGGGCTGCTGGCCCTCAGTACGCTGGCCCTGTACGTCGCTGTGGTCAACGTGCACTCCTAGGCTTGGTCTTCAATCCCGCCTGTTTCAGGCCTGCTCTTGCTTCTCTCCGGGTTTCAGAAAAGTAAACAGTATTTGGAACGTTGGCTCAGCCTCTCTTTCTCTCTGGAATGATCTCTCCCGGTTCCCCGGGGTGCTCAGTGGATGAGCAAGCGAGCCCGCCTGCCCGCTTGTCCTTTGTGGGGGAACGCCCAGGACTCCGTGTTTCCCTGGATCCGCCTGAAGGCTTGAACAGCAGCAGAAGCCAATGGAGGGAGGGCTCCTGGGGGCATCACCTCGCCCTGTCACTCTTGCCTTGGCACAACCTGGCCCTGCCCCTGCCGGTGATCTGCCAGGCTCTCAGTTCCAGTCTGCCCCTCTGCTCACCCTCTCTATGGTGACCAGAGAGGCCTCCTGGCCAGGTCACTAGGGAACCTTTCCTGTTCGTGACCATCTTGTGGCTCTTCATAAGGAGCCCTGGTGGCGTCGTGGTTAGTGGTTGGCTGCTAACCGCAAGGTCAGCAATTCGGAACCACCAGCGGCTCCTTGGGAAACGCATTCTACTCCTGTACAGAGTTACAGTCTCAGAAACACAGGGCAGTTCCGCTCCGTCCTGGTCAGGCTGAGTCGGCATCAACTCGATGGCAGTGAGGAAGTCGCTTCAAAGCCCATTGCATTATGGAGGGTCTCGTGCCCCTGACTGGCTTTTTTGCCCTTGACCCCTCTGAAGCCGCTTCCTGGAATAGCTTGCCCCATCTGTTGACGAAATCTTATTCTCTCTCAATGTAGGCGTGGAAGCAGGACGACCATGTGTGAGTGAGCACCCCTGTCTCTGGTCTGTGACCCTTAGATCAGGTGCCTGGCCTGATTCTTCTCAGTGCCAGGTACCAACCAGAAACCAGACATTGCCATGAAGTCATTTCTGACTCCAGCAGCCCAGCACAGAGACAGCCAAGTAGCAGAACCACTGAGCTACCACCTGGGATGTGCTGGATGCCACTCCTTCCCCAACCCCTCCTTTGTCCTGCTCATTTTTACCACCACCCTCTCCCTAGGGAAATATCCAAAGCAGGACTTTGGGTACCAGGTTTATACCTCTCCATAGAAACCTTGCCCACCAGGATGCTGTTCCCCAGGCCTCATATTGTCAGCTGCCTTCCCCCTCACCCCTTTACCAGGTTGTTGAGGTGCCGCCATATGGTACTTGGCCTTGACATGGGGAAGCACCAAGGATAGTTCTGTGGATCTGCCGTGGCAGGCTTGGGGTTCTACAGGAGCACCCGCCCTCAACGGGGCGAGCCTCCTCTAGCTCCACTGCCTCGCCCCGGGGGCAAGATGGATGGATCCCCTGACGTCTATGCGGGGAGGTTGTAGCTGTGACATTGATCCAGCTCCCTGGGTCAACTGAAGACTAGTGAACAATTCAAGCCTGCCACCTCTCAGCGACCCTACAGGACAGGCTAGAGCTGCCTGGGAGTTTGCAAGACCAATGCTTTATGGGAGTAGAAGGCCCCATCTTTCTCCCAAGGAGCAGCTAGTGGTTTTGAACTGCTGACCTTGCGGTGAGCAGCCCAGCACACAGCCTGCTGCACCACCGGTGCCCCTTGACCGCTACGTAAGGGACTCAGTTCTCCCCACCTGGCAGGGGTGGTGGCCAGCGATGGAGTGACCTCAGCTTTCATGGAGGCCCCTTCTCCAGTCACCAGTAGATGAGGGGTTGGGGCTGAGGTAGGCCAGTGTGACCAGGTCTGTGGTGTAGTGGTAACACTGGCAGTGAGTGGTCGGACTGATGGGGCAGCTACCATGCTGGGGGAGGCTAGAAACGTGGGCATCACCAGAGACAACAGGGGTGGCGTGGTTCGTGGGCAGACACCCCGGCCCCATCAGGGATACATCATACAGGAAAGTTGGAACGAGAGGCAGCTGGAAAAAGTAGCAGGCAGTGTGGGGAGCGGGGCATTTTCAACCGTGGGAGGGAGGACAGGTGGGTTCCGCCTCCAGGGTTGGACCAAGAGCTGAGTGAGTGGAGCCACCTGTGATGTGGCCAGTGGCCTTCGGATGCAAGAGCAGCCCTCAGAGGGGAGAAGTGCTGAGGAGGAGGGCGTGTGCAGGGCAGGGAGCAGCTCCCGTCACATCCTGACTGCCTTTAGAGCCCCAGACCGTGAGGCTTGTTCCCCCAACATGTGTTGACCAAGAACCCACTACATACTGGACTGTGCTCTGGGCGCTCTGTTCCGAACAGTTCTCCCTTGCCTGTGCGACCCAGTGACAAACAGCCAGGGCCAGGGCACTGTGAGCTGGTTTTATTGCTGGTATGCAGGGCACCTGTGTTCTGGACAATGTTCCGCAATAGCCCTCTTGCCCAGCCCGGGGCACTAAGCAGGTGTGCTTCACCAGGAGCTCCGAGCCTTACTCCCCACCAAAGCCCCACACCACTGGTGGGGCTGTGCCGAGACCAGCTGGGCCAAAGGGGTGCTTCTCCAGGAGGGGCTGGGAACCCCTTTGGGAATGGGGAAGAGGAGTCAGAGTGACCCCAGTAGGGTGACAGAGGAGGTGCTCCCAGGAGTCAGGGTTGCTCAGGTATATTCAGCTCTCCATAGAGGTTCCGGAAGCCCCGTGCCCCACCTGGCTGTGGTGGATGCAGGGGTGAAGGGCGTGGTCCCTCTAGTAATAGAGTTCCTGGTCCCACCAGCCTAGGAGAGAGGAGACACTCAGGCCTGGGAAGCCATCGATCAAGTTTGAGGGAACGCTGGGAGCAGATGGAGATGATCAAGGTTGAGCACCTGGGGCTCAGGGTTCAGCCCAGTGGTGCTCTGACACAGGTTCAAGTGCTCGGGATTAAAGGTTGGAGCAGCTGCTCTGGGAACCTCCCTGACCCGTAGTGACCGCAGTCCCGCAGTCCCCAAGTCCCCATACTCACTGCCTGGACAGCAGCGAACACCAAGTTTCCGCAGCTCATCATAGACGAAGATGAGGAGGCCAAAGGGCATGGGGACCAGCCACCACTGGAACCTGTAGGAATCAGGGAGCTAGCAAGGTGCAGCCCCACCCCCCTCGGGCCGTGCCCAGCCACCCCTACCCCTCGCTGGCCCCTCACCGGATGGGCATGAAGTTGAAGATGTTGGGCATGCCAGGGCAGTAACACAGGAAGCAGCCGATGCACACCTGGAACACGATGGCTGTCACCAGGATCTTATTCCTACAAGAGGACGGGCCAGCCTGGTTCAGAGGCCCAGAGCTGGCCCCATCAGAGGTGTTCTAAACCCCTCACTCTACCTGTGGACACCTGCTCCCTCAGCATTCACTCAGCACTCACTACCATCAGGTCCATTCCAACTCCTAGCGACCCTGTAGGTCAGGGTAGACCTGCCCCTGTGGGTTTCCGAGACTGTTTGTTTATGGGAGCAGTGTCTGGTGGAGTCGAACAGGTGACCTTGTGGTAAGCAGCCCAGCCCATCCTAACCCACGATGCCTGACCCGGAGCCGTCGGAGACAACGAGATGGGAACACAGAGGGAGCCAAGGGGGTGCTAGGGGAGAGACTTGGGGCTGGGGCCGGGCTGGAGCTGGTGGGCCACCTGAAGAAGCCCTGCTGGAAGACGGAGAGGCGCCGCGTCTTGCGGATGAGGACGTCGGCGATCTGGCACATCTCGATGCTGATGAAGAACACAGTGTAGCATGTGTACTGCTGGTATAGACGCTGCCCGAACGTCTGCGGGGCCGGAGGGGACAGAGAAGCCTGAGCTGGGCCTCTCAGCCCTCCTTTCCCTGGCAGCAGAGTGGAGGGACTCGGGGCTGCCAGGGGGCCCAGGAAACCTCCGTTATGCAGAGCCTGTGGCTCGGTGTCTGGGCCCAAGTGGAAGCTGGACCACCCTCACCCAGCAGGGCAGGGGAGCGAGATCTGCCTGGACCCTGGGGAGCCTGGGCGAGGGGGATCCGAATCTTAAGGATGGGTAAAGTCTAGTAGTGACTCCAGGGGCCAGGCAGGTGGCAAAACTGAGTCAGATGGGACTTTGGGGGAAGGAAAGTGCACGACCTAATTAAAGGGAGCGGCCGTTTTCAACACAACGGGAACCAAACCCACTGTCACGGAGTGGATGCTAATTCTCGACCTCATAGGACAGGGTAGAACTGCCCCTGTGGGTTTCCAAGGCTAAATCTTTATGGGACCAGAAAGCCCCGTCTTCCCCCTGCAGTGTGAACTGCCGACCTTGTGGTTAGTAAGCCAACACATGACCCACTGTGCCACCAGGCCTCTGCCACACACCAGCACCTGTGTGTGACATCACGGGATGTAAGGGAGCGGGCAGGGCCTGTTGCCCATCTGAGGTGCCTGCCGGGCGGGGGAGGCCCATGTGCAGCCATTGTCCTCAGAAGCACCAGTTTGGACCTGGAGACATGGTGGGAGAGGCCCCTCATCCCAGAACTGGCCGCGGGCTGGCAGGGAGCCTGAGTGCCTAGGAAGCTTTGGCTTGGCACAGCCACAAACTGGGTGGGTGGCACTGGGCATGAGGGCGTCACTGAACAGAGCCAGGCAGGCACTCACCCACTCCTGGCCATAGCTGTCCTGCAGATCTTGCAGGTGGTGGTCCTCCCACTGTGGCCGCAGCCCCACGCACAGCAGTGGGAACCAGCCCTCCTGGGCCATGGCAGTGAAGTAGTCGGCAAAGCCAGCAAACGACTGGATAGCACCTGAGAGAGAGGCTCGGTGACACAGGGAGGGGCAGGGGCACTCGGTGACAAGAGGTGGAGACCCAAAGGCAGGTACACAGGGAGAGAGACCCAAACACAGAGAAAGAAACACACAGAGGAGCCCGGAGGCCCATGAAGAGGAGCCAGAAGACAGAGACAGAGGGATGGAGCTGGACAGAGACAGGAACCCAGACTGGCAGACACACAGGGTCAAACTCAGGGATATAGAGACGGAGGGAAGAGGGACAAGAGAGATGGATGGAGACACAAGGGATAGAGAAAGACACAGAGAAACACATTCAGGGACACAGAGCTCGAAAGAGCCCCAGAGGCAGGGTCACAGAGGCCAGGCGGCGGGTACGGCACAGACCATCATTGGGCAAACCCAGTCAAAAGGAGACGCTGAGATCCAGAACAATCCAGAGGCCCCAAGGCCGGAGAGAAGCCCCCTTGAGAGCCTCCTTCTCCCTGGCCCTGTGGGCGCTCACCAATCTGGAAGTAGGAATAGGCGGCCAGGGGCTCGTTGACCAATCTGTCACGCTTTGGATTCCGTGGCCGCAGGTGCATGATGTCACTCTCTGCCTTCTCGTAGGCCAGAGATACCGACGGGAACTGGTCGAGGATGGGAAGAAGGAGTCCGGCTAAGGGTTTGCCTGGCCTCCTGTCCCCTGGGCTCTTGTGTTCCCGGGGAGCGGGGGCGATGGGAGACCTGCAGTGCAGTGACCACAGCCTCACGCATGCCTGGGCTGGCTGTCAGGAGGGTTGGCATGCTCAGTCAGTCCTACATTTGTGTCTTGATGTCTGTCCAACTCTATCAGAATGCCTCCTTAGCTGCTTTTTCTCTGTCTGCCTCTGGGTAGCCTGGTCTCAGTCTCCCTCCCCACCCCCTTTCTTTCCTCTCTCTCTCTTCATCCCTCCTTCCATCTCTACCTCCTTCTGGTTCTCTCTCCCTCCCCCAACTCTTGGGGGTTCTCCATTCTTAGCTCTGCACCCCCACCCCCACACACCCCACCGACCCCGCTCTGCCTTTGTATGTGTCTCTGTCTCTCTGACACACCCTAGCTCCGTGTGTGTGTGTGTGTGTGTGTGTGTGTCTACCTCTTATCTCTCTGTGTCCCTGTGCCTCCTCCCAAACCACTCCCTCGTCCAACTGCAACTCCGGTGCGAGAAGAGCCTGTTCTCAAGCGACGGCCTGGCCATGGCCTGTGCACCAACACTCTTCCCCTGCCTTTCCGCGGGCAGCTCCCTCACCTCTTTCAGGTCCTGGTTCAAATGTCACCTTCTCAAGGAGGCCTTCCCTAAACCAAACCAACCGCACCGGGCCGATCCGACCCAGAGTGACCTAACATTCAGTCACCACTTATACCAGGTCATGGGCACAGCTCTGCAGACCTTGACGCCAACACTAAAACTCCCAACACACTGCCATCGCGTCGATTCTGATTCCTGGGGACCCGATAGGGTAGGCCTGCCCCTGTGGGTTTCCGAGACTGTAACTCTTCACGGGAGTAGAAAGCAGAGCAGCTGGTGGTTTCAAACTGTGGACCTTGCAGTTATAGCAGCCCAACTCGTAACCACTCAGCCACCAGCGTGAGTCAACGACCACGTGTGCTTGGCGCTAGACAGGGCCATGGGGTGGGATTGAGTCCCATGGCATTGCATCTGGCTGCCTCGGGGGCCCTGTTCTGAGTCTATCTGGCAGTGTCTATCTGTCTGTGTCTATGTAAGGCTATCTGTCTGTGGTCCAAAGCTGGCCAGTGAAGTCCCTGTGTGGCCCCATGTTCTCACATCTGACTGGGGTGTCCCGCGGCACCCTGTGTGCGTGTGGCCACTGGGTGAGTGGGAACGGCGGGGCGGAGGACTCACGATGTCGGTGCAGAGTTCTATGAAGAGGATGGTGATGCACCCAAGGGGCAGGGGCACGCTGACTGTGATGTAAATGAGGTAGGGTGTCAGCTCAGGGATGTTCTTGGTCAGTGTGTAGGCGATGGACTTCTTCAGGTTGTCAAAGATCAGCCGGCCTGCGAGGAGACAGCAAGCGCCTGAGCCTCCTTGCCACCTGCATCCTCCCAGGCTCACGCCACCTGGACCCCTTCCAGGCCCAGTCCGAACCCTGCTCCACGCCGGTCACGATGGAGGCGAAGTTGTCGTCCAGGAGGATCATGTCCGCTGCGTTTTTGGCAGCGTCGGAGCCGGCGATACCCATGGCCACCCCGATGTCTGCCTTCTTCAGGGCTGGGGAGTCATTCACACCGTCCCCTGTCACAGCCACGATGGCTCCCTGCAGGTAGGGAGGGGGTCAGCCCAAGGCCAGCCCATGGCATCCATCTGCCCACCCTCCTCAGCCAGGCATGAGGTTCGCACCAGTCGTTGGCAGCTCTCCACTATCACCAGCTTCTGCTGGGGGCTGGTACGGGCAAACACCATCTCAGGGTGGGTACGTAGCACCTCAACCAGTTCTGATGGGTCCATGTCCTTCAGCTGCATGCCGTTGATCACGCAGGCACGGGCATCCCTGGGGAGGGAGGGAGATGAGAAGGTCTTACAAGGGCCTCAGCCTTAATGGGGCGTGGGAGATGGGGGAGAGATGGGTGGGGACTTACTTTCTATTAACTTGGTCCACGGGCACGCGGAGACGGGCAGCAATGTCCTCCACCGTCTCACTGCCTTCGGAGATGATGCCCACACTGGCTGCGATGGCCTTGGCTGTAATGGGATGGTCCCCTGTCACCATGATCACCTGTCGGGGTAACCAAGAAACTTGACCATTTTAGGTCAGTCCAATTTTCCATCCACACTTAGGATACCTGCTGATAGGCTCACTCACTTATTCAACCAGTCATGACCACCTTCTGAGTGCCAAGGGTATAATAGGGTGAAAATAGATAAAAGTCCTAATAAAATGAATCACACCTACTTCTCATTTATCGGCTGTCTCATTAACTGACATTTTCCATTACAATAGTAAAAATCTACTAATATCTAATATTTTTCACATTAACGACATACTCTGGCAGTACTGAACCACCGAGGTACAAGGTGAGAGTAACAGTAATGTACTAGTGTGATTCAGCAGTTATGTATTGATGTAAGTTGGCAGCTGTGTAATGATATGTATCTTTCATTTTGTGATCTGATCTAGCCATCCTCCATTTTTTTAATAACACCAATTTCCAATTTCTAATAATACCAATTTCCACATGGTCTTAACCAGTGAGATAAGTGAGAAGTGGGTGTTGTTACCGTTATTGACCGCTGTCGCCCAGCTGGTGCCCAACACTCACAGTGTCAGTGTTTCATATATGATCAGATGCAGACTGAACTGCTGTGACAAGTAGTGTTTTCAGTGGCTTAAAAGTTTTTCAGAATGGATTGCCAAGCCTTTCTTCCAAACCCAGTAATCTGGAAGTGCCACTTCCCCCTGTTGAACATCATGGCAGCACACAAGTCCCCAATGAAAGATGAACAGTGACTGGAAATTGAATCTGGATCTCCTAAATGGATGATGAGAAGTCTACCACTTCCATACATGCCACATATGTTAGAAGGTAAAATGTGCTAAAAATTTTTTTAATTAAAAAAAGTAAATAAAACTGCATAAAGGGGATGTAAGTGTTAGATGAAGAAAGAAGTGGTTCAATTTTAAGTTCATTATGAGTTGGAATCAACTCAGTGGCAATGGGTTGGGTTTGGTTGAGTTGGGTTGGATTGGGTTTGGCTAGGTAGGGTTGGGTTGAGTTGGGTCAGGTTGGGTTGGGTTGATTGAATTGGGTTGGGTTAGTTTGGGTTGAGTTGGGCTTTACTAGGTTGAGTTGGGTTGGGTTAGTTTGGGTTGAGTTGGGCTTGACTAGGTTGAGTTGGGTTGAGTTAGTTTGGGTTGAGTTGGGCTTGACTAGGTTGAGTTGGGTTGAGTTAGTTTGAATTGAGTTGGGCTTGACTAGGTTGCATTGGGTTGAGTTGGGTTGCGTTAGTTTGGGTTGAGTTAGGCTTGACTAGGTTGCGTTGGGTTGAGTTGGGTTGCGTTAGTTTGGGTTGAGTTGGGCTCAACTAGGTTGCATTGAGTTGAGTTGGGTTGGCTTTAGTGGAGCCCTCATTGAGAAGGTGACACCTACACAAAGAATTGAAAGAGATGAGGGAGTTGACCATGTGAAAATCTGGAAGAAGAGTTCCCATGGCTGGGAAACAGGCCGTGTGAAGGCCCTCCATTGAGAATGTACTTGACTGTGAGAGGAACCACACATAGGCATGCCTAGAGAGGAGTGGAAGAGAGAGGACTAGGGAATAAGCTTAGGAGGATCATAGGAACCAGCTCTTTTAGGGCCTTAGGGACCATGGAAAAGACTTGAGCATTGTTTGCTGAGTATCTGCTGCCCTACTCTTGATTTGTCTTTGAAGAACCACTTCTCCTCCTGCCCCTTAGTAAAGAGTGCTAAGTAACTCAGACTGGCAATCCAGGTATTCCATCCCACAGGCCACAGTAATTGGCCTGGGACAGGCAATGACCCAGCTTGGAGCCACTACTACAGAGGTAGTACCAATCTCTGGAGAAGGATATCTTGCTTGGTAAAGTAGAGGGGCAGCAACAAAGAGGAAGACCATCGACAAGAGAGATTGACCCAGTGGCTGCAGTGATGGGCTCAAACATAACAAGTGGGAGGCTGGTGCAGGGTGGGCAGTGTTTCGTTCTGCTGCACATGGGGTCACTGTGAGTCGGAACTTATTTGACAGCACCTAAAATAACACCAAAGAGATACTCTTTTTCTGTGGGGTGGCTAAACAGACGGGATGTAAATGAGAGCTGCTAAGAAGATCCTTTTTGTCCCCTCCCCTCAAAAATAAAACTAGCACTTGAAAATAAAGCCTACAAAGAGAAAAAGGGAGCTGCAGCCTGAAGAAAGACAAATTGCTAATGAAATGTCATGGTGTTCCTGGATCAAGCTATGCCTGAAACCTCCTTCTCCAGGGCTTTTCAGTTTCCCCTTTTCTGGTCAGGCCAGTTTCTTATCAGGCACTATAGCCCCGTTTCTGGTCAGGCAGGGCTTCTTATTATCCCTGCATACTCCACCCTCACCATCACCTGGGCCTCTCCCAGTGGCATACCCGGATGCCGGCTGTGCGGCACTTGAGCACAGCATCAGGAACAGTGGCTCGGGGTGGGTCTATCATGGATACGAGTCCCGCAAAGCAGAGGTTGCTGGTTGGAAAGTTCATGGCATCCGTGTCAAAGGCATAGCCCGGTGGGTAGTCCTTCTCACTCAGGTAGAGTTGGCAGAAGCCTAGCCAGGAAACAGAGAGGTCAGAAGGGAGTCCTGTGAGGAGCCAGGAGATGAGTTCTAATGTATTGAGCTGCTAGCCCTAAAGTCACCAGGTTCGAACCCACCAACTTCTCCCAGAGAGAAAGATGAGGCTTTCTGGCCCTGGAAAGCTTTACAGTCTTGGAAACCCACGGGGCCGTTCTAGTCTGTCCTAGAGTCACGGTGGGTCTGAATTGACTTCGTGGCAGTAAGTTTCTTTTTTGGAGGGTGGTTTATTTTATTTTATCGTTTGGTGCGCCTCTTGCCAAGTGGCACGCAGCAAGTTAAGTGATGGATCCAGAACTGGATCCAGAATTAAGGAAGGTCAGGGGCAAGTCAAGGATGTGGAAAAGCAGGTTGAGGAAGGTCAAAGGGGTAACAAGGAGTTCTGAAATTGCGGTGCGGGATCACCAGGGGAGCGGGCCAGGGTTCGGGGCAGGAATGGAGACTAGTCAGGGGTCAGAACTGAGATGGAGAAATCACAGGTGAGTGTGCACCCTGGTCACCCTGTCAGCCCGGGTCCCATGCGCCCTGGCGCCCCGATCCACCCTGCCCGGGGGTCTCACCCAGCACACGCTCGCCCAGGCCCCCCAGGCTGAGGTAGGCCGTCTGGAAGGCCTCCCGCCACTGTTCATCCAGCGGTAGCTCCTGGCCCTTGATGAGGATGGAGCTGCAGCGCTCCAGCACGCGCTCGGGGGCGCCCTTCATCACCAGCACGTGTCGCGGGTCCCGAGGGTCCTCCAAGGTGTGGATGGACAGCTGCAGGCGGGAAGTGGGCAATGGGGTGGGGCGGGGGTGGGGCGGGAGCGCACCTGGGCTTCTCTAGAAGGGCTTGGGGCTGGACCGTGTAGGCGAGCAGGCGGCTGCAGGAGCTGCCTGGCCATTGGTGGGATTGGGAGGTGGGCGGGGACTGAGAGGGCGGGGCTCTGTAGGGGGCGTGGTCGAGGAGGTGGTCGCACCTGGAACTTGTTGGTGGAGTTGAAGGGGATCTCGCAGACTTTGGGGAAGCGCTCGCGGTAGCCCATGGCATTGCCCAGCGTCAGCTCCGAGAACTTGAGCAGCGCCGTCTCGGACGCATCCCCGATGACGATGCGCTGGCATCAGGGAGCAGGGTCAGGGGCGATCTCGGAGGCACACCAGGCTCCCGGTGTCCCCCGGAGCAACACACACACACACACACACACACACACACACACTCATACACACACACACTCACCTTGGGCACCGGCACCGCGTCCTGGCCCGACTTGAAGGCGGCTCGGTTGCACAAGGTGAGCACGCGGCACAGCGCCCTCCACGTCTCGGACGACTGATCAAAGGTCTGCCCTGGAGGCCAGGCGTTGGGGCTGGAGCCCAGAGGGGGATCCACGCGCCCGCCCCAGCCCCGATCCCTCCCCTGAAGGGAGGCCTGCGACCCTCCTCCAGACCTGCCATCCCACCCCCGCCTCATACACAGAGAGAACCTTCTCCCCAGACCCAATATCCAGCCTAGAGTAAGATGGACACTGGGCCTCCGCTCAGACCTGACCCCACTCCTGGGCCCTGAAGCTAGCTTCTCCCCAGAGCAGGTCTAACAAGCTACCCCCACGTTGAGGACCCTCTGGGGTCCCTTCCCGGTTTCCACCATCGCCCTAATGCGGCAGCGAGAGGCCGCCCGGGCCCCACCTGACTGGTCCTCCGTGGTGTCTGCCGAGTGGATGTGGTTGTCAAACCACAGGTGGGACACCGTCATGCGGTTCTGCGTGAGGGTGCCGGTCTTGTCGGAGCAGATCACGGACGTGGAGCCCAGCGTCTCCACGGCTTCCAGGTTCTTGACCACGCAATTCTTGCTGGCCAGCCGCTTGGCCGTCAGGGACAGGCAGACCTGGGCGGAGTGAGTCAGGCTTCTGCCCACCTTGGCTCCTCCTCCCACTTCCCTCTCTCAGGGTGTCCAGGACTCACCTGCCCCAGCCACGGAGGAACGCCTTCTGAGCAAGCCAGCCTGTCTCAGCCTTGCCTCCAAGCCTTGATGTCTACCCAGAATGCCTTCACCAATCTGCCCCCTGTAGCCAGGCCTCTCTGCCAGCTGCCCCAGTTACGAAAGTTCCCTTATCAACAGACTCATTCCTCCCGGCCTGTCTCAGGTTTGGGGCTCACTGTTAAAGACCCCTTACCTGCTGGCTACCCACTGCCCACACTGGCCCCAGCCTTCTCTGATCAAGGGCCCTGCCTGTTCATCTCTGAGGCCTTCCTGACCACAGAGCATGGCCAAGAGTGAATGTCTCCTGGTGGCTGGCTGGCTGGAGAGCTGGGTGGGTGAAAGGATGAGTGGATGGAGACATGGGAGAGGTTAAAAGATAGAGAGGGGGATGGGTGGAGCCTGAGTGGATATCCAAACAGACGGAGAGACCTTGTAACTCCCTGCACCTCTTCTCCTGCCTGCCCAAACTCACCGTGACGGTAGCCAACAGCCCTTCGGGGACATAGGCGACCACAATGGCCATGAAGAAGACCATGGCCCGCAGGAAGGTGTAGCCAATGCACATGGCCACCACAAAGAAGGTGGCCCCGAAGAGGATGGCCAGGCCGGCGATGATGTCCACAAAGTGCTCGATCTCAATAGCAATGGGCGTCTTCTCATTCTCCACTCCTGACGCCAGGGTCGCAATGCGCCCAATGATGGTGCGGTCGCCGGTGTTCACCACCAGGCCCTGGGCGGTACCTGCGGGGAACCAACAGCACTTGTGACTCAGAGTGGGGTAGGGGGGGGGTGCAGCCAGGGGGGGGGGCACCTGCAGCGTGAGCTGAAGGAGGGCACAGTGAGGAGAGCTAGAGGGGTAGTGTGGCCTGGGTTGGATGATGGGAAACGGAGGCAGCGTGGCCCCAGAAGAGATGGCAGTAGTGTGGGTTGTTGGGGAGGCAGGCAGGGGGTTCCTCACGGACCCTCAAGACACATGGTAGAGAAGAAGGCGATGTTGCGAGTCTCCAGGGGGCTGTCGTGCGTGCACTCCGGTGAGCGGGTCTGTGGCTCAGACTCGCCAGTCAGCGAGGAATTGTCCACCTTGCAGCCCTGGGCCGCCAGGATGCGGATATCAGCCGGCACTCGGTCCCCGCCTTTCATCTCCACCAGATCTCCCACCACGAGCTGGTCTGCGTTGATCTGGAACTTGTCCCCATCTCGGATCACAGTTGCTTGCTGAGGGGGGGGACAGGTCCCACAGTTGTGGAGGGTACTAAGTATAGGGTCATGGGGCTATGGGAAGGTGAAAAACTGGGATCATGGGAGAGCGGAGAGCCTATGGGGAGAGTTCATGTCCATGGATGAAGGGCTAGTTGACTCTGATGGGTAATAGGAGCCCACAGAGATTTCAGAGGGTCAGCCTGGGATTGTTTGGGCTCACCTGGGGTACAAGGTTCTTGAAGCTGGCAATAATGTTGGTGCTCTTAAACTCCTGGTAGTAGCCAAAGCAGCCTGTGACCACCACCACAGCGATGAGGGCCAGAGCCAAGTACAGCTGGGAGCGGCAGAGGGGACAGGAGTTATGCACAGGGCCTGGCAGTGGCCTGCACAAGACACAAGGCTCCTTGGGCCTTTAGCATTCTCTGGGTCACCCTCAAAGTCCCCCCTCTCCCACCCCTGCCGCTGCTGGTGGGCTGCAGGTGCTTTTCCACGTGCCCTCGGCCTCTCTGCCCCCACGTTCTTCAGACCCACAATCAACTGGCTGGTGTTCTAAGTGCCTGGCCCCTGAGTCCTCAGTCTGCCATGTTCCAAGCCCCATGTCTTATGACTTGTGCCCCATGTCGTCATGTACCTGAGTTTCATGTCCCCTTTTGCAACGTCCTCCATGTCTTTCATCCCATGTCCACTCCCCTGGGTCCCTGATTCCCTACATCCCCTGTGCCTCAAGTTTCATATTTGGTGTTTCCCATACTCTTCTGCCATCTTGTGTTAGGTCTGTGCCCAGCAGTCTATGTCTTTACGTCTCCATTCCCAAGTGTTTGTGCCCGGTAGACCTCACGGTCCATAGCCTGTGTCCTTCATGATCAATATCTTCATGCCCCAAATCTCAAATCCCCCATATGCAATATCTCCTTATGTCCCCACCCTATGTCCTCTGTCCTATGACTGGTCAGGCCCCTGTCCAGTGTTACAAGCTGTCCCTAGTTCTCCGTGTCACCCGTTCTTATCCCTACCACAGATCTAGTGTCTCCGTGTGATACATTTCCACATCTTCTATGTCTCTTCATTTCCATATTGACCGTCTTGTGTCTCCCCATCTCCTGGCTCTTTGTGGCCCCGGTGGCCCCCCTGTCAGAGTCCCACTTGCCCCTGTGCCTGTGTCCTTGACTGGTTTCATGTCCTGTGTCTTAAGTATTGAAACTCATGTCATTCTGCCTGCCCCCTATTGGAGACTCCCAATGTCCCCTATGCCCTGTGTGTCCTTGGATGATCCGTTCTATGTCCAGATGCTCTCTGTCCCCCAGATCCATGTCTTATGACTGCATCTCCTTGTCTGTAGACCTTTAATTCGATGCCCGCCTTCTGTTGAGTCCCATGCTGAATGTCCTCTTGTCCTCCAGGCCCCATTGACTGCCATCCGCCCTTCCCCTGAACCAGCCACTCACATTGTCATCAGTGGTAAGGTCACCCTCACTGGCCTGGATGCCAAAGGCAATGAGGCAAATGGCAGCAGCCACCCACATGAGGCACTGCAGACCACCTGCCAGCTGCCGCGCAAACTTGACGTACTCCGGGGTCCCCTTCGGTGGCCTTAGCGCATTTGGCCCATCTCGCAGCAGTAATTCAGCTGCCAGGCTGGTGGAGAGGCCCTGAGGACAGGGACAGATGGCGGTGGTTTCAGAGGACTCTGCTCTCACCAGAGGCCTCTCACAGAATGGGATGGCTGTCACCTCTCTCTCTCTCTCTCTCTCTCTCCTTTATCCCTTTCCATCTGCTCTCCTCCATCTGTCTCTTTCCCCTTCGTTCTCTCTCCATCTCTCTGTTCCTCCTCCTCCTTCCTTTCTGCCCTCTCATTTTCTTCTCTGTCCTTTGTCTGCCCCAGTCTCTCTGTGTGTGTCCTCATTGCCTCCGTCTCTGCCTCTCTCTTTCTTATTCCATCTCTCTCTAACTCCATCTCTGACCTTTTCTCTCTAATGCTTTTTCTCCTTTCTCTCTCTCTCTCTCTCTCTCTCTCTCTCTCTCTATATATATATATATATATATATATATATATATATATATATATATATATATATATATATATGTATGTATGTATATATGTCACATAAACACACACGCATACACATACACATACCTAGGGAGCCTTTGGGTCGCCATGGGCTATGCATTGAGCTGCTAACGACAAGGTCAGCACTTTGAACCTAACAGCTGCTCTGTGGGAGAAAGGAGAAACTTCCTGCTCCCCTAAAGATGAAAAGTCTCAGAAAGCCCAAGAGGCAGTTGGACCCTAGTGGTCCTATAGGATCCCTGTGAGTCAGAATTGACTTCGTGGCAGCAGCCAGGTGTCTCACCCCCGTCTCTGTCTCTGGGACACAAGCCCTCCCCCTGTGTCTGTGGGCCTCTTTCTCTCCACCTCTCCCGCCATACTCGTTCACCGCCCCGGCTCACCTTGGTGGCGCTGGTCTTGTACTTCTGTTCTAGTTCGGTCACGGACAGCTGGTGGTCGTTCTGGATGGAGGGCAGCAGGCGCTCACGCTCCGGCCCTCGCCCGCCAGCCCCCGGCCCACCCGGCCTTATTCAGCCCCCCCCCCCCCCGCCCCACCAGCCCCCGGCTCACAATCTCAATCTCCTTCTTCATGCCCTCCAGCTTGTCCTTTTTCTTGCCTCCGCCGCCACCACCGCCCTTCTTGGTCATCTTGGCTGAGTCCGAGCCCAGCTCCACTGAGTACAGCTCGTAATTCTCCTGAGGGGCATAGGGCAGAGGACAGGCGTCAGAGAGGCATCCTGTCCCACTGGACTCGCTGGCCCCCAGCCCCAACCCTTGGGCCCCACGCACTGTCTTGCCCATGGTGCCTGGTGCGTCTGCCCTCCTTTGCCTAGGGAGAGCCTGGGGTCGGGGCCAGCCCTAATATACCCAAGGGTAGAAGGGGAGGAGCAGCACCGGCTTGATTACAGTTGGTTACTGGGCTCCGGAGGGTGACCTTCAGGGCTCAGCGGCTTACGCATTCCCCACTGAACCTGCCCAGACTCCACAGCGCTTCCCCTCCTGGTGCTGCTGAGACCAGCGACCTGCTGGGCACACCCATAGCAAGAAGAGTGACCACGCCATGCTCACCATACTCTGAGAAGAGGCTTTTGCCTATGTTGCTTGCCCTGGGTCCCCAAACTAGACTAGACTAGACTAGAGCTGGGGCTCAGAGCTGGGGTGTGGGCTGTGTGTGGGGCACTGGAGGAGGGGTTTGCTCACAAGGGTCCCTGTGGGGGCTGTGGGGTTCTGGGCGGCCCATGTGCTGGGTTCTGTGCACCGTGCAGTACTCAGCTTGCTTCATGAGCTCCTCTGTGCAGTTAAGCTCTCCTACCAGCCCCACTGCACAGAGGGGGAAAACAAGGCACTGACGTTCAGGACTCTGCCGAAGGTCACGGTGGCTAAGCATCAAGGGAGAGGATTGTTTGTCCGTGTTCACGTCCCCAGAGCCTGGCTCTTGGATGGTACCATCAAGAGAGAAAAAAAAAATCCAGATTTCCCAGCAGGAGCCGTGTCTATGCCATGCTCAGCACGTATGTGGTCGTGCCCGTTCCCATTGTGCAGGGGGTGGAACAGAGTCCCGGGGATATTGAAGTGGGGCGAGGAGGACCAGCTGCTCTCAGTGCTCCTGACCTGCCCGGACAGCAGCACTGAGGACAAGGGATGTGTTCAAAGGTCCTGGCGAGAGCATGGGAGCATGTCTGAGGTCTAGGAACCCCTGGCATGACCCCCCCAGGCAGGGACCTTTGTGGGCACCAGTGAGAGGCCGAGCTGGCAGAATGGCAGAGTCCTTTGGCCTCATAGGGCGGAGGTGTGTCCCGGGTGTACTTGATAAGATAGTCCCCTGGGTGATACCCTTCTCGTCTCGGGCAGGTCACCTGGGAAAGTCAAAGCTGTTGGGCAGCCCCGGTTCCTCCACTTGACCACAGGACGCTGAGAGAGAAGGCAGCTCTGGCAGTGAGAGAACTTGCTCCCCGGGTGAGCGCCATCTCTCTCGGAGCTCCTGTGTGTAAAGCTGCCTGTGTCCCTGTTCCCAATCCGGGTCAGAAACACCACCCCCAGAGCGGAAGTTTCTAGGAACCTGCCTCTTGCCCCCATCTCTTCTCTCATTTCCACCGGCACTGGCTTTACCACGCTTTATACAAGCCAAGGGCATTCCTACATCAGGGACTTTGCACTCACAGTCTGCCCGGTGACCACTTCATAGAGAGATGCTCAGCTCTTTTCACAGCTCCTTCCAGTCTCTCTCAAACATCCCCTCTTCAGAGAAGGCTCCCTGTAATACTGCACCCCACCCCGCTATGCCCCACCCCCTCACCCTGCTTTCTTTACACCCCTGCCCCAACGGTGGCACTTTTTAAAGACGATCCAAAGCCAAACCCCACTCCCTGTCCTCAAGTCAATTCTGACTTATGGCGAACAGAATAGGACTGACCTTGTAGGTGTGCGATACTGTAACCTTTAACAGGAGTGGGAAGCCTCGTCTTTCCCTCCTCACATCAGCTGACCTGGTGGTTAGCAACTCAAGGCATAACTCGCTGTACCCCCAACACCCCTCCTTAAGGTAAAGAACCCAGAAACCCACACAACAGGACCGATAAACAACACCGTGGTAAATGAAGGAAAAAACGTTGTCAAGGACTTCACTCTGCATGGAATCACAATCAATCGACACCCACGAAACGGGTCATGAAGAAATCAGGCAACATGTTGCATTGAGCTCATCTGCTGCCATGGCCTCTCTAGAGAAGAGATGTCCCCTAAGGATATGGTGCTTTCAACGGCCTCAGGGGCCTCTGTAAGCTGGATAGTCAATAAGGATGACTGAAGAAAAACCGATGCCTCTGAATGATGGTGTTGGTGAAGAATATTGAATACACATGGGTTGCCAAAAGAACAAACAACTCTGTCTTGAAAGAAATGTGGCCAGAACGTGCCTTAGAAGGAGGAGGGTGAGACTTTGTCTCATGTGCATTGGACACGTCATCAGAAGGACCAGTCACTGGAGAAGGCTGTCTGTCGTGCCTACCTCGTAAAGCACGTCTGCGAAAAAGCCCTAACCCTAACTCTAAACTTAACACAAAAGATAAACTCAGACACATGCAAACACGAACACACACACACCACAGCTAGGGCTGACACGCAGCTAAAATAAAACCAAACCAAAAGCACTGCCATCGAGCAAATTCACACTCATCTCCACATGATACAGCTAATTAAAGGAGTTGAGACACTGCCGTCTCTATTGGTAAGCAATCCCTGCCTACCAGAGTGGCCCCACCCTCAGTGGCCCCAGATCCTCCCACATCCAGCCACTTGAAGGGGATGCCTGGTTCGACCTGATCCAACACCTGCCCCCTTGGCTTGTCAATCTCATCTAATAGCTGAGAACTAAATATTTGAGATGGTACCCAAGTTCTGCATCTCCGAGGGGTCTTTGTTGGCTCTGTTTATTCTATGGCTCGATGTTCAAGCTACAATAAGGGAGGTGGTCACAGAGGTGAAATCTGGACAGAGTGGGAAGTGCCCCAGTGTCTTTCCATCCTTTGGGTGGACATCAGGTAGACTGCAGAGTGCCATTTTCAGCCGATGAGAAATTCTCTCCCTTTTCTGTGCCCGACATTAAGCAGTAAGCTTGCTAAGGCACAAAGACGTCTCGCACAGCTTGACACTGTCCATTTACCACGGCAGCGCAAGATTTCTCTAAGCCTGGGCCACACAGATCAGCACCAGGCTTTCTTTTTAGAAGCATTAAAGGTCGGAATTCTTTTTTTGTTTTTTCCTGACAAAGAGGGTGTAGGGGACACCCTACTGACTAATTGGGTCTTTTTTTTTTATTATAATTTTTTATTAAGGCAACTTTGGACATGAAGATGCTTAGGACACAGTCCCTAAAATTAAGGAGTTTAGAGACTTTTGATGTGCCTTTTTTTTTTTTTAAACAATTTATTGGGGCTGATACAATTCTTTTCACAGTTCATACATATACATACATCAATTGTATAAAGCACATCTGTACAGTCTTTGCCCTAATCATTTTTTTCTCTTTTCTTCTTTTACATTTTATTAGGGACTCCAACAACTCTTACCACAATCCATACATATACATACATCAATTGTATAAAGCACATCCATACATTCCCTGCCCCAATCATTCTCAAGGCATTTGCTCTCCACTTAAGCCCCTTGCATCAGGTCCTCTTTTTTTTCCCCCCTCCCTCCCCTTTCCCCCCTCCCTCATGTGCCCTTGGTAATTTATACCTCGTTATTTTGTCATATCTTGCCCTATTCGGGGTCTCCCTTCCCCCCTTCTCTGCTGTCCCTCTCCCAGGGAAGAGGTCACATGTGGATCCTTGTAATCAGTTCCCCCTTTCCAACCCACTCACCCTCCACTCTCCCAGCATCGTCCCTCACGCCCTTGGTCCTGAAGGTATCATCCACCCTGGATTCCCTGTACCTCCAACCCTCATATGTACCAGTGTACAGCCTCTGTCCTATCCAGCCCTGCAAGGTAGAATTCGGATCATGGTAGTTGGGGGGAGGAAGCATGCAGGATCTGGGGGAAAGCTGTGTTCTTCATCGATACTACCTCACACCCTAGTTAACCCATCTCCTCTCCTAAGCCCCTCTATGAGGGGATCTCCATTGGCCGACACTTGGGCCTTGGGTCTCCACTCTGCACTTCCCCCTTCATTTAATATAATATATATATATACACATACATATATACATATACACATATATACACATACATACACACACTTATATCTTTTTTTTTTTTGCATGATGCCTTATATCTGGTCCCTTGGGCACCTCGTGATCGCACTGGCCGGTGTGCTTCTTCCATGTGGGCTTATTTGTTTCTGAGCGAGATGGCCGCTTGTTCACCTAATTGGGTCTTAAAGAGGAATTTGAATAAGAATCTCCTGGCACTTCAACTCTACAGATCCTTAGGGACTCCCAGCTCTTTACAAGGCCTAATGGGATCCCACACTTTCTCCTTTCGTGCTTTAGAAACCAGTCCACCCAAGCCTTCTGTTTTTGTTTGTTTGTTTGTTTGTTTGTTTGTTTCTACAAAATAATCATTTTAAGAGCCTGGCATATAGTGTTCCATTTGGTTGGAACATACACTCTGCCTCTTCCCCATGTTCAACTGCTCTTTTGTATTGGGGTTCGGTTCAGACGGTCCTTCCTCCAAGAAAAGTTCTTGGGTCACCCACCAGGCTGAGTTGGGTACCTTCCCTGGGCTCCCACGCGCCCTTAGGCTTCCCTACCACAGCCCAGACCACTCTGCCCTGTCACTGTTGGGTGATATTTCATCTACCTCCGTGGACTCTGTCGGGACAAGACCCAGGCTGGCTCAGTCACCCCTGTGTGCCCTGTATTGCCTACTCTAGAGCCAGCCAAGACGGGCCTCAGGAAATGTTTGCTGAGTTAAAGAACTCATTGTGACCGTGACTCTTGATGTGTGTTTACGTCTCTCTGATAAGATAGTGGATCCAGCAATGCCCTTCACCTCCTGAGGATGTCACCCCCTCTGAGCCCTGAACCCTGAGAAGCTTAAAAATGGGGCTTGGAAGGGAAGGACTTTCTCTTCAAGTCAAGGATTGGATCAGACACTGTATCAAGGTTGGGGGGTGGGGTGGGGAGGGAGGCAAGATCTGGCTCCCAGCTTAGCTGAACTGGCAGCCAAGTCTCCTGTGTTCCATTCCTCTCCTACCTTAGTCCAGTTGGGAAAGGTGAGTCAACCTGGGCCCTGAACCTCCTTAGGAAATTGACAGATCCTCCTGGTTCTGGAATCTTAAACCCATATCCAAACTCGACCCCTCTCTTCATTCTCCTCTGTCCCACCCTGGTTCGGCCTCCATTCTCTCCTACCTGGATTATCACAGCAATCTCCTCCTGGTTTCCCTGCTCAGACTCTGATCCCCCAGTCTGGTGGACATAAATTATTGACCTTTCAATAAGTAAGAAAATTTGAAAAGTATGTTAGAAAGTGATGGGGTGGGAGAAAGTGAAGAGGGTCATATGGCGGCAAGGACTAGAGAGTATCTGTGGTTACAGTTTTAATTAGGCTGCTTAAAGAAGCCTCACTGGGAAGACAACATTTGAATGAAAAACTTAATGGAGTTAGGGAAGGAGTCCTACAGATATCTGAGGAAAGAGCCTCCCAGGAAGACCAAACAGTTAATCCAAAGACACTAAGGTAAGAGTCTGATTGCTGTGTCTGAAGAATCGCAAGGAGCCCAGCGTAGCTGAAATCAAGTGAGCAAAGGGGAGACTGGGAAGAGGTGAGATCAGGAAGGTGGTAGCACCAGGGACCAAAGACATTACTTTTGCCCAATGTGAGGTAGCACTGGAGGGTCCGTACCTGACCAGGTGTCTGCAGACTCCTTCTGGTTGCAATTCTGGTTGCATTCTATCTGTAGATCGCTTTGGAGTAGGAGTGATCATTTTCACAATGTTGAGTCTTCCATTCCATGAGCATGGTATATTCTTCCATTTATGTAGGGCTCTTGGTTTCTTATAATAGTGGCTTGTACATCTCAGATTATATTTGTTCTTTAGTAACAACCAAATGAACCACAAACAAACCAAAGCAATCAATCAATTTATTTCTAAATACCTCGTCTTTTGTTTGGCTACTGCAAATGGTCTTGTTTTTCTGGTTTTCAGAGTTCTCTTTGTTAATGTTAATCAAGAATGGGTATTGGATTATGTTAAATATCTTTTCCGCAGTAATTGTTATTACTGTGTAATTATTCTCCTCTGTTTTATTTATGCACCGGATTTCATTTATTGTTTTCTGTTTTTAACAGTTTTATTGACATTTAACTCACATACCATACAATTCAATGGTTCAAATATGTTTTAGAGAGTTGTACAATCATCACTACAATAAATTTTAGGACAATTTCTTCATTGTTGTGCCTATTATTGTTAGCTCCCCATTACCCCCAAGCTCCTTTACCATGATCCTAAGAAACTATTCATCTAGTTACTGTTTCTATAGATTTGACTATATGTATTTTATATAAAGAAAATAATATTTTTAAATCATTTTATTAGGGGCACATACAACTTTTTTTCTCAATCCATACATACATCAATTGTGTAAAGCACATTTGTACATTCATTGCCCTCATCATTCTCAAAACATTTGCTCTCCACTTAAGCCCCTGGCATCAGCTCCTCATTTTCCCCCTCCCCACTCCCCCCTCTCTCAGGAGCCCTTGATAATTTACAAACTATTATTTCATCATATTTTGCCCTGTCCGACATGTCCCTTCACCTACTTTTCTGTTATCCGTCCCCCAGGAAGGAGGTCATATGTATATCCTTGTAATCAGTTCCCCCTTTCAAACCCACCCTCACTCCACCCTCACAGAATCACCATTCAAACCACTGGTCCTGAAGGGATCATCCGCCCTG
Organism: Tenrec ecaudatus; assembly: GCF_050624435.1. Taxonomy (NCBI): domain Eukaryota; kingdom Metazoa; phylum Chordata; class Mammalia; order Afrosoricida; family Tenrecidae; genus Tenrec; species Tenrec ecaudatus. The sequence continues at coordinate 21,531,504 of NC_134547.1, forward strand.
GATTCCCTGTGTTTCCAGTTCCTATCTGTACCAGTGTGCATCCTCTGGTCTAGCCAGATTTGTAAGGTAGAATTGGGATCATGATAGTTGGGGGGATGAAGCACTGAGGAACTAGAGGAGGAAAGTTGTGTGTTGCATTGGTGCTACATCACACCCTGACTCGCTCGTCTTCTCCCCGAGACCCTTCTGTAAGGGGATGTCCAGTGGCCTACAAATGGCCTTTGGGTCTCCACTCCGCACTCCCCCCTCATTCACAATGATATGATTTTTTTGTTCTCATGATGCCTGCTACCTAATCCCTTTTACACCTCGTAATCACACAGGCTGGTGCATTTCTCCCCTGTGGGCTTTGTTGCTTCTGAGCTAGATGGCCGTTGTTTACCTTTAAGCCTTTAAGACCCCAGACTATATCTTTTGATAGCCTGGCACCGTCAGCTTTCTTTGATCATTGTGATGAGTTCCCCCTTCTCCCCCTACCTTTCCCCTACCCTCATCGTATGGCTACTCCCATTACTATTCCTGAGGGTTTATCTGTCCTGGATTCTGTATGTTGAGCACTCCTATCTGTACCATTGTACATGCTCTGGTCTAGCCAGATTTGTAAGGTAGAAATGGGGCCATGATAGTGGGGGTGGGGGTGCGCGGGGAAGCTTTCAAGAAGTAGAGGAATGTTGTGTGTTTTTTCATCGGTGCTATACTGCACCCTGGACTGACTCATTCCATCTTTGTGACCCACCTGTGAGGGGATGTCCAATTGTCTACAGATGGGCCCTTGGATCTCCACTCCACCCTCCTTGTTCGCATCGATATGATTGTTTGTTTTGGCTCTTCCAACGCCTGACGTGCTTGATTGTTTTCTAATGTTGGACCATCTTTGCATGCCTGACATGTATCCCACTTGGTCGTGATGTATTATTTATGTATTGTTAGATTCTACTGGCTAAGTATGGTTGATAATTTTGTGCCTGTGTTCATGAGGGATATTGGTATATAATTTTCCTTTTTAGTGATAACTGCCTCATTTTGATATGAGGTTTATGTTTGTGTTATAGGATGTGTTTGAGCATATTCCCTCAGTTTCTATGTTCTGGATAGTTTAAGTAGAATTGGTGCCAATTCTTCTCTACATCTTTGGTAGAATTCACCAGTGAAGTTAATTGGCCAGGATTTTTTTTTGTGGTTATTGTTGTAAGGTGTGGGGAGAGGAGGGTCCACCACAAATCATCACAGGTCTGGTAGGTGCAATTGTACAGCGATAATAAGTAAAGATTATAGTAAAGTCATAGAGAGCATGAAAGGTAGAAGAGAGATCGGAATAATGGAGTCAGACACAATTCATGGTAGCACGCTCTCCCCAACCCCACTTGGTGGTTCTCGTGAGGGGAGCCCAGCCCCGAGAACAGGAAAGAGGCCCCGGGTCTGAGAGCAGGAGGGAGCCTCGGGAGCGAGAGCAGGATAGCCCTGAGAACTTCTTTCCCTCCATAGGTAGCCCCATAAGTGGACGCTCCTGTTTGTCTAGAATAGCACTCCAAAATATCCCCTGACTCCCGGATTTGCATGCCTCTGGTTCAGTGGTGTTATTTTTATTTATAGGAGCATAAGGGTATAGCAACAGTTGTCCTAAACTGTCTCCCTTCTTTATGGTCCAGGGCACGCTGGATCTGACCATCATAGTTTATACATTGAGAGCATTCGACTTAGATTTCCCTAATAAAAGCCCAATTGTGCCTTTGGGTAAAGGGCCCCGAGTTCCTGTCCCAATCGCAGTAAGTTCATTATCTGGTAAAAGCTGGATGTCTTCCTGACTGGTCAAATTTAGTGAGGAGTTCTCTCTGCTAGTAGAGGAGAGCCATATGCCTGATAGGTGTTGGGGGAAGCGGACATCGGACTGAGGACCAGTAGCATTTCCAATGGGGCTTGCATTGGAGGACTATCTCCCAAGCTCCATTCGAAGGGGCTCAGAGCATGCCCTGTATGCATTTTTTTGGCTGGGTGTTACTTCCTGGTAAGTGCCCTCTATTGTTAAACCTTGAATGACAATTCTTCGCCCAGTGTCTGCCTCTATTACAGTGGGGGCAGAGTCTCGGCTCCTTGGGGTCCATCTCGGCTCTCTCCCTGGGTCTTTCCTGCTGCAAATTGTCCTGTTCTTTTGCTACACCTGCCTGCAGTCTCTCTGATAATATCCTTCTCCTCCACATGTAAAGCATTTCCCTTTAGATCTTGTGTAACTTGCCAAAGCAACAGCCATGAGGTTGGCCCTGTGCTCATCTGTCCCTGCATTCCTGCATATCCTGATGTAATCTAACAACGTGCTCTGTTCCTTGAAAGGGCGTATGGCAGCTTGACATGATGTGTTCAAGTTCTCAAATGCTGATATAAGAATAAGATTATCCTCTGTCCCTTTGTCCACCACATTCTTGTGGACAGCATCCTGCAATCTGGATATAAAATCTATATAAGCCTCATCATTCCTTTGCTTTACTGTCGTGTAACTTGGCCGCCTGCTTCCTGATGGTTTTATTTTCCCCCATGCCTTTAAGCAGACTTCCTGCACCTGTGTGAATGTCTGCTCATTAAACTGCAATTGCGACTCAACTGTGATGTAATTCTCATCTCCTAGCAGCGGATAAATCCCTATATCTATACCCTCTTCTGAATTTTTGCGAGCACGTGCAAGGGTTGCTTTGGTCCATAATATTTGATATTGCAAAGATTCTGAAGGTGAGAGGCAAAACTTTGTAAGCGCCCTCCAGTCTGCAGGAATCCAATATTCAGATTCTGTCAGAGATTTCATCATACTAATAACAAATGGGGGGTCTGGACCATAGTTAGATACCGCTTGCTTGAGATCTTTCAGTAGCTTAAAGGCAGCATGTTGCTGTTCTTGAATCTTTTATGGGTGCTGCCCGTCAGGCGGCCTGTCTATAACTCGCATGGGATAAGTCACTCTAAATTCTAAATCTGCTTCCTGAGCTATACTCTTCTCTACCTGCGAGAGCAAAGTTGCCTTCCTACACCCTGCCTCTTTGCTTTTTGCTTCCTGAACCTCACTTTCTACGTTAAATCTCTCCACTTGCTTTTCTTTGGATCTAATCCCATCTCTCCCTCCAGCACTGACTTGCTTGATAGTATTGTGATTCCCTATGCTATACACTGGTGGTGGCGCAGCTGCTTCTAGTCTGATATCTCCTTCTGATTCACACTTCATCTCATCTGCCTGATACTCATTCTGCCTGATTTAAGTCTGCGTAGCTTAGAGGCTTCTCCCTGCTCTTGCTCCCGGGGCTCTAAAGCTCTCAGACCCGGGGGCTCTCCTGCTCTCAGGGCTGGGCTCCCACCACAAGGACCACCAAGCGGGGCTGAGGTGAGCATGCTACCATGAATTGTGTCTGACAGCATTATTCCAATCTCTTCTCTACCTTTCATGCTCTCTGTGACTTTACTATAATCTTTACTTATTATCGCTGTACAATTGTGCCTACCGGACCTGGGATGATTTGTGGGGGACCCTCCTCTCCCCACAGTAAGGTTTTAAATGCCCCACTCAATTTCTTTATATATGTGATTTGCTCAAGTTTTCTACCTCAGATTGTATTAGCCTGGGTAGGTGTCACGCTACTAGAAATTTGTCCATTTTCCTCCATTTTCAAATGTGTTGGAGTACAGTTCTCCATAATGCTGTGCTATTACTTTTATGTCCCTTGCTTGCTGAAAGTGAGGAAGACTTGAAGCACATGCTGTTGAAGATCAAGGGTTGCAGCCTTCGATATAGTTTGCAATTCACTGTAAAGAAAACAAAAATCCTCACAACTAGACCAATAAGTAACATCATTATAAATGAAGAAAAGATTGAAGTTTTCAAGAATTTCATCTTGCTTGGGTCCACAATCAATGCTCATGGAAGCAGCAGTCAAGAGATCAAATGACACATTTCATTGGATAAGTCAGCAGCACAAGACCTCTTTAAAAGTGCAATGCAAAGATATCACTTTGAGGACTGAGGCACATACACCTGACCCAGGCCATGTTATTTTTGGTTGCTTCATATGTATGTGAAAATTGGAAATTGAATAAGGAAGACTGAAAAAAAACTGGATACCTGTGAACTATGACATTGGCAAAGAATACTGAAAGTACCATGGACTGCCAGAGAATTCAACAACTGACAACAATGGCATCCTTTTTTATTCCAGGGGGTTCTGTTGTGATTTCTTGTGTTACTTACATCTTCTTTTTCTTTGTTAAATTGCCAGTGGCTTGACCATTTTACTAATTCTTGTAAAGAAGCAACTTCTAGTTTTATTTATCCCTTCTATTGTTTTTAAGGTTTTTGCTAAAATCTTTATTTCCTTTCTTCTGGGAATTCTAGGAGTTTTTTGTTGACCTTTTCCTACTTGCTGGAGATGAGGGAAGGTGTTAATTTTGGTTCTTTTTTTATGTGTGAATTTATTGCTATAACCCTATAATGCCGAGTACAACGTTTTTGAAACATTAATTAAATGTATATATTTATATATAGATAGATAACTATGAAAGTAAAGAATAAAAACAAAAAAATTTTCCTGAAATTAAAAATTCAGGCGTTTTAGGGATAAATTATCCACTAGTGCTGATTTTGCTGTGTCTCAGAGGTCTTGGTATGTTGTGTTTTCATTACGGCTTGAGTCAAGAAAAATCTGTATCTTGTATTTTATTTATTCTATTACCTAGTAGTTTAAAGTTATTCAGTTTCCATATATTTGACTTTTCCCTGATGTTCCAGCTGTTGATTTCTAATTTCATAGCATTGCAAACTGATAAAGATGCTTAGTAGTATTTTTATGTGTTTACATTTATTGAAGCTTGGTTGTGGCCTATTCTAAAAAATGTCCCATGTGCATTATAAAATAATGTTGGGAAGAGGGTTACCTATACATCTATGAGATCAAGTTTGCTGATGGTGTTGTTTAGATCATCTGTATCTTTGTTGAATACTCTAGTTATTCTGTCCTTCCTTGAGAGTGGTGTAGTAAAATCTATTATTGTCGGAAGTTGACTGTTTCTCTTTTCAATACAATTCTGGGGCTATTCCATTGAGTGTATTAAAATCTATTATTGTCGGAAGTTGACTGTTTCTCTTTTCAATTCAATTCTGGGGCTATTTCATTGAGTGCATAGATATTTGTTATGGCCATTTCCTCTTGTTAGATTGACCCTTTTATCAGTATATGAAGTTCTTCCTTGTTTCATTTGCTGATTTTTACCCCAAAGTTCATTTTATCAGAAACCAAAATAGTTTCTCCTGCTCTTTTTTGGGTTTCCATTTGCTTGCTATATGTTTCTCACACTTTGATTTTTAGTTTATTTTTGTCTTTGTAGCCAAGGTGTGGCTTTTGTAAACAGCAAATTGATGGGCCTTGCTTTCTCATTTATTCTACTACTGTCTGTTACTTGATTGCTGCACTTATTCCTTTTCCATTCATTGTAATTGTCAATAGGAATGAATTTACCCTCATCATTTTGCTGTGGTGTGTGTGTGTGTGTGTGTGTGTGTGTGTGTGTGTGTGAGAGAGAGAGAGAGAGAGAGAGAGAGAGAGAGAGAGAGAAAGACAGAGAGAGAGAGAGAGATGCTGAAGTTTTCTTGAGAGCTTGTTAAGAGGGTCTAGCAGGAGAGCCCAGCTACCAGTATACCCCTGACCCAAAGATAGTCATCCTCCTACTGGGGAAGGTTGCCCTCTTCAACCAAGTGAGCAGCTCTGGGAAGGATACATATGAAGTGGACAGGGAAGAGGACACCGGCAAAGCTAGCCAGATCAGCTGAGTCAAGCCTGGCGATCAATGGGGTGACATGTCACAGCCAGATCATGATCTGCTGATTTCTTGGCTGCATATATTTTTCTGTACTGAGTTCATTTTGTTTATGGATTTTCTTATTTCCTTCACCGCTGTTGTTCCAGTGTTTACTAAATCTTTATGATTCTTCTCTTTTTTATTTTGGTGAGATTTATTAATGTTCCTTGTTATCCTGCAATATTATTGTCTTCTCAAGTTTTAAGCCGTCTAGCTCTACATTGATATTATCTTGACTTCCTCTCCATTTTGAAGTTCTATAACCACATCATTTATTCCATTTTTTTTGCTTTGTAGTTTTCATTGTTTACAGATTGACCTCTCAAGCCCTCTTTTCAGTTTTGTAGGCTTATGTTAGTTTTGATATTTCTATAGATAGGTTGGTTGCTGGATGATGTAGTGTGTCTTAATCTCAGGTATTGGCTGCTATTGTTAGTACTCTATCTGAAGGACTGTAAGCCTGCTCTGGGTTTTGGGGTTGTTGTTTTGTTTGTTTGTTTACAAATTCCTTTAATTTCTACTTATCTGAAAATTTCCTAAATTCACCATTATGTTGGAGGAGCGGTTTGCTGGATATACATATAGTCATTGTTGGCTTTTTTATTCTTTCAGTGTTTTATATATGCCATCCCTTTGCCTGCTTCCCTCTATGGTTTCTGTTGAGAAATCAAAGCTTAGTCTTATTGGTTCTCCTTTGTAGATAGCTTTTTGTTTTTGTTTTTCTAAGATGTTTTCGGAGATTTTTCTTTGTCTTTGGTTTTGGAAAGTTTGATTACAATATGTCTTGGTGATTATCCTTTGAAGGGTATCTTCAAAGGCATTCATTGAGCTTGAAAGCATATTTCCTTGTCTTTCAAGATAACAGGGAAGTATACTTCCAACAAAATCTCAAGTTTGACTTTTTGTTTGTTTGGCCACTTTCTGTTTTGGAAGTTTAAACAACAACAAATCACTTCCATTGAGTTTATTCCAACTCACAATGACCCTATAGGACAGGGTAGTACTTCCCGTGTAAGTTTCTGAGACTGTCAATTGTCATTAAGGTAGAAAGCCTCATCTATCTTCCACAGAGTGGCAGATGATCTCCAACTGCTGACTTTGAAGCTAGCTGCCCAACATGTAAGCGCCTACACCAACAGGACTCCCCTTCCGGAAGCCCCACCACGCATCATTTATGATCATATCCCACGTAGTTCTGGGGCTTTCTTCCTTTTCTTTCCTCAGTGTTTTCTCTCTTCCTTTTTGATGGTTCCTCTAAAAGATTAGTACTAAGAGATTTATCTTCAATTTCACTAATTTTGTCTTCTATTTATTCAGTTCTACTCCTTTGCCCTTCTGTTGTGTTAGCTATTTCAAAAATTTCATAATAATCTTCCAGAGTTCTATTTGCTGGCTTTATATGGCTTCTAATTCTTCACTTGCTTGGTCAATTTGTTCTTGCTTTACTTTAATTAATTCTTCCTTGATTGTGTCTATGATTTTATTGGTGTTGTCTTTGCTTTCTTTGATCTCTTTTTTAATCAATTGAGGTGTCCTGATTACCATTTTTGTAAACTTATAAACAGGTAATACTAATATCATTTCATCCTCTGGAAAATGTTCTGACCCTATATTTTGGTTACTTGTCTAAGCTTTCTTTTTTAAATATGTTTGTGTGTGACTTAAAATTGTCTGTTGTAGAAAAATGGGTGAAGGGAGACACCGGACAGTGTAAGACAAGACAAAATAATAATAATTTATAAATTATCAAGGATTCATGAGGGAGGTGGGACAGGGAGAAATGGGGGAAATGAGGAGCTGATACCAAGGGCTCAAGTAGAAAACAAATGTTTTGAGAATGGTGTGGGCAACAAATGTACAAATGTGCTTGACACAATGGATGTATGTGTGGATTGTGATAAGAGTTGTATGAGCCCCCAGTAAAATGTTTTTTTTAATTTTTCTGTTGTATCTGAGACACTGTGACATCATGGTATTATTCTGTGGTTACATGTTGGTTTTCTTCACCCTAGTTTGTTTGGTTTTAATACATCCAGTCAATGGCGATGGGCACACACACACACACACCAAACTAGTTACTAGTCACTAATTTGGCAGCACTAGGGTGCACCACTTGTCACCAAGAGAGTTTGATAGTGGATGGCATGTGCGCATTAATCTTGGATCAATCAGACCAGCTGAGAGCAGGCTCGAGTGGGTGTTGGCTTCTGTGTCTTGTCGAGCCAATGATGCTGGAGTGGGTAATAGGGTCCCCCCAGTAAGCAGCATGGCAGATGTAGTGGATACAGCATTAAGTAGGGTTCCTGGTCTCCCTACTGATGGGAAGGAAAGGATGGGAGTGGGAGGTAAAGAAAAAAACTGATAAGAAGATAAAAATAAAAAAGGGGGAGAAGAACACTGTATAGCACTGGCAAAGGTGCTAGCTGGTTTCAACAGGGACACGGCACTTGCTCTGTGAGAGTGTGTATCAGTGACAGTAGAGGAGCAGGACTGGTGCTGCTGTATGCACAGATGGTATGGAGCAACAAACAGGCCCACTCCATAAGATCCAGAGATAAAGGGGGCATGGAAGGACAGACAGACAGACAGAAAAGGAGACAATTGGAATAGGCAAGGAAGAAAGAATTGAGAACTATGAAGAAAGAAATAGAAAAGGGAGAAAAAATAAAAACACGCCACAGTGCTGGGGCAAGTGCTAGTCCCAAAGCCAGCAGTCCCAAATCATAAACTGGAATTTGCACTATCAGATCACGCACTGCCAACTGTGGACCCCATGTGATCATCAAAAACCACTTACAAGTGCTGCCCACTGTGAAGCGGAGGAGGACCTGAGCTACCTTGCCTCTGGCCACCAGTAGATTGTGTGGGGTAAAAGTCGTACCCCAAGGTAAAGATCATACCTTTCTGACTGACTATCACTAATATGGATGCTATTGAAATCCTGGGCCAGAAGAGCACTTGTTGAGTAGTGACTGGAATTAGGCTTTTGATAATTCAAAACAGCCTTACTACTTTGACAATTCATCATTCATGTGCCTACTTGTCTGCTCTTTTCACTCGGTCCCTTCCTTAATTGGTACTTGGTCTACTTCTTTATCTTTTCCTTTGAAGCTCTGGGTTCCAAGACTGCCATCCCTCTCTGTTTCACTTGGTTTAGCAGGTCTTTGTTGAAGGAGATCTGGGTAACGTATCTGTCTAATTGGCCATCTTGGATCAACTTCCCATATCAAGTTGTTCTAGTGCCCTTGTTGATATTAAATTCTTTTCCCACTGACATGTGTGGGAGAAACTAGCCCCTCACAACTATATCGGGTCTGATGGGCACAATTGTAATGGTTAAGATATATAAAGGTTATAGTAAAGTCATAGAGAATAAGAGATAGAAGAGAAGGTGAAATAAAAGTCAGACACATTTCATGGTAGCATGTTCACCTCCTGAACAGCCATGATCTCACCAGCCAGGTCCACGCACAGCAGGCCAGAGAGGGCAGGAAAGAAAGGGGCCCAGAACCGAGGAGAGAGGAGAGGGCCAGAGGAGAGAGTGTCTTTATTCTTTGGGGACTATTTGTAGGTAACTACAAGACATGCATTTTCAGTAGTTATATGCATCACAAGGTGGGTGGTAATCACAGTAAAGTCTCTGGGCTCAGGCGAGGCAACCTAATACCTGCATTGGGGGAAGGCATGAGGAGGGATGGGTGCCACAGTGGGAGGAGATAATCAGGGAATGTCTGCCTCTACAAGGAGACAATCAACCATGTGCTCATTTTAAGGCCGCATAGCTATTAGGGGAGAATCTATGGGAATGACATTTGTTAGTTTCCCACAGACATGCATCAGTGTTTTGTTGAAGATAAACTGACCCTATATTTGTAGGCCCATTGATACACTCTCTCTATTCTGTTCTATTGATCTATTCATCTACCATTATGCCAATGTGACACGATCCTCCTTATTAGATTTATAGTACTCCTTGAACGTATTAGCGTGAAAATCCTGTTATTCCACCACTTGTTTATTAGCTTCTCAGTCTGTGGAGGCTTGCATGTCACTGTGATGCTGGAAAGTGTTTTGCCGGTGGTTGAAATGCTAGCAGAGTCACCTGAGATGAATGGATTTTAATGGCGTTTCCAAAACAAGAACAGGCTACAGAGAAGGAATAGGCTGTTCATCTCTGAGAGATTAGTCACTGAAAACTTTATGAATAGCAGGGGATCATTGTTAAATATCCCGCAAGCATTAAAAAGAGCAGCAGGAAGATGTCAGAGACAATGCCGGAAGATGAGCCCCTCAGGTTAGCAGGTGCTCAAAATATGACTGAGGGTTGCCTTCTCAAAACAGAGTTGACCACGGTGATGTGGGGGTGAGGGGGGGAAGCTTCCAGGACCTTCCTTTGCTGACATGACTCAAAATGAGAAGAAATAACTGCCAACAACCATTGATACTTGGAACACAGAATGTATGAAGTCTGACTCTAGGAAAATTGGAAATGATCAAAAATTAAATAGAATCCATAAACATCAATACCTTACACATTAGTGAGTTGAATTTGAAGTGGCATTGACCATTTGTAATCAGACAGTCATGTAGTTTACTAGACCAGGGATGACAAAATCATCATGAATGCCACCACATTCATCATCAAAAATCAATTTCAAGATCAATCTTGAAGTACAATACTGTCTGTTACAAAATAATACATACAAGGAAATCCAGTTAATACAATTGTTTTTCAAATTCATGTGCCAACCCCTAAAGCTAGTAATGAAGAACTGAAAGAATCCTACCAACTTCTTCAGTCTGAAATTTATTAAAGATACAACCAAGATACATTAATAATTCCTGGTGACTAGAGTGTGGACATTGGAAACAAAATGGATCAGCTGTTGAAAAATATGGTCTTGGTAATCACATGGTAGCATTTTACAAGACCAATGACTTCTTATTGACAACACTTTTTTTCAACAACATCAACAGCAACTGTGCACATGAAGTTTCCCAGATGGAATACACAGGAATCAAATTGACTGCATCTGTAAGAAAAGATCATGGAGAAGCTCAATATCAACAGCCTAAACAAGGCCAAAGGCTTGAAGTTGAAGAAAATATGTCCATAAGAGCCAAAATACAACCTAGAGGATCTCCCACCTGTGGTAGACTGGGTTGTCTAGGAAACAAAACTAGTGACACTCATCTATGTATAAGAAGAACTTTAGATCAAGAAGTAACTCAATAGCCAGGAAGCATCTCAGCCCAGACCAACTTAAGTCCATGCGTCCCAGGTTGGCCAGAACCCTCGTTCGACTCATGTGGCTACAGGCTGATGATGCAGAAGGGTGAAGCTGAGTGCAGGAAGATCACAGGCCAGTGGATGCAGTCACATGGATCCAAGGTCAGTGGAAACCTGGCAGGACATCTACAGTTGTCGGGGTCGGGTTTCCCACATGGGGCTTCCCCTGAAGGCAGACACAGTCTCTGAAATTTCAGCAAAAAGGAAGGTGAAGGGACAGAGAGAGGAAGAGTCCCTAGTGTCTCTTTTACAACAACAACACACAAAAAAACATACCTTACATGAGGCATCAACAGATTGACAGATGGAATGTCACCCCTTCACAAGTGAAAGCTATCCATCCTAATTAGCACATCACTCAACTGCAGAAGTCACCTCACGAACAGATTAAATGGAACACCCATGGAACATTGGTGGCAGAAGCCCTGAAAACGGTGGGATGACATCAAGAGCATCAAACCTGAAGAAATCAAAAGGGCCTTAAACAGGAAAAAGAGAAAAGGTCAAAGTCGGTATTGGATGAGACTCAAAAATGTGTTCCTGGATGTAGGAGCTAAAACAAACTGAATAAATGATGAAGAAACTGTATAAAAATGTCAAAGGAGACACAGCATTATAATGAAATGTGCAAAGACCTGGAGTTAGAAAACCAAAAAGGGAGCTCCCAAGGGAGGGCATAGGACAGACTCAGGGGCCAGAGCGTGGCACCCCATCGGACTTGACTGGAGGACACGCCTAGAGGTCAAAATCAGACCTTGACCTATTTACAGATTTTTCTTTCTTATTAAATTTTTTCTTTTTCATTTTTTTCTTTAATTTATTCTTTTATGGATAATTGGTTTTCTTTTTTGTTGTCATCACTGTGTTCTCATTCGTCGCCTGTCTTGCTATGCCTTGTTTTTTGGTGCATATTATTTATTATCTCTACAGACCTATCTAGATAAGATAGGCTGGATGAACTGTCTGGAGGAGAAAACAATGGGACCAATGGTTCCAATGGGACCAATGGGAGAGAGGGAGGTGTGGGGAAGGAGGTGATGTTGACGAACCCAGGGACAAGGGAACACAACCAGTGATCCAAAAGTAGTGGCAAGGAGGGTATGAGAGACCAGGTAGGAATTCAGCAAGGGCAAGGTAACCGAGAGAAACTACCGAAACCCAAATGAAGGCTGAGCATGATAGTGGGACAAGAGGAAAGTAAAAGGAAATAGAGGAAAGAACTAGGTGACCAGGCGTATTTATAGAGGCCTAAATACAGGCATGTATATATATAAATATGTTCATATAGGATAGTGGGAAATAGATCTACATGCACAAATTTATAGGTTTAGTATTAAGGCAGCAGATGGACATTGGACCTCTACTCAAGTACTTACTCAATGTAAGAACACGTTGTTCTATTAAATTGGCATTCCAGGATGCACTCCTTCCCTACACGATTGCTGAAGAAAAATGGATGCATGAGCAAATATGGTGAAGAAAGCTGATGGTGCCCGGCTATCTAAAGATATAGCATCTGGGTTCTTAAAGGCATCTGGGTTCTTAAAAGCCATCTAGCTCAGAAGCAACAAAGAAGCACACCAGCCTGTGTGACCATGAGGTGTTGAAGGGATCAGGCATCAAAAAACAAAAATTCATATCATGGTAAATGAGGGTGAGTGCCGAGTGGAGACTCAAAGCCCATTGGTAGGCAACTGGACACCCCCTTTCTTAAGGGTTGTGGGGAGGAGATAAGCCAGTCGGGGTGCAGGGTAGCAACAATTAAACATATTATTTTCCTCTAATTCTTAAATGTTTCCTCCCCTCCACTATCATGATCCCAACCCTACCTTACAAATCTGGTTATTCTAGAGAATATACACTGGTATAGATAGTAACTAGAAACACAGGGAATCCAGGACAGATGACCCCTTCAGGACCTGTGGGGAGAGTGGCAATGACTGGAGGGTGGAGGGAATGTGGGGTGGAAAGGGGGAATCGATTACAAGAATCTACATATAACCTCCACCCTGGGGGATGGACAACAGAGAAGTGGGGGAGGGGAGATGTCAAACAGTGTAACATATGACAAAACAATAATAATTTATGAATGATGGGTTCATGAGGGAGGGGGAAGTGGGGATGGAGGGGGAAATGAGGAGCTGATATTAAGGTCTCAAGTAGAAGGCAAATGTTTTGAGAATGATGATGGCAACAAATGTACAAATGTGCTTGACACAATGGATAGATGGATGGATTGTGATAAAACTGTACAAGCCCCCAATAAAATGATTTTTTTAAAGAAAAGAAAACCAAAAAGGAAAAACAGGCTCAGTGTGGTAGTTACATGATCTGTTGTCAATTTGAGACTAAAGAGTGAAGGGGTGGAGTTTAGCCTGTTCATCAGGCAGCAGCTTGATGACCTCATTTGGAGGGCTACAGAGATAAATAGCTCGCTGGAGGCAGGGCAGATATTTATTCCCTTGGAGACATTCTGGTTGACAAACCACATGAAGACAGGCTGATAGGAGCCAGAACCTCAGAGCTGGAGAAGCCACGTGGAGACCCCTGCCAGTGATGAGATGCTTACACCACCACTGGATCCACAAGACTTTCTACCCACTGGCCTGTGATCTTCCTGCATTCAGTGTCATTGCACGTGTTGCCTGAGTCTGAAGAGGAATTTATAGATTGGTTTCAGACATATGGGTTAACATCCGATTTATGGACTTGATCTGGACTGGGCTGGGATGTTTTCTCAATATTCCATTTTTCAATATTCCAAGCTCTTTCTTATGCAACATGAATCTCCCTGGATTTTTTTCCTCTAGTCTACCCAGATTAACACCCTCAGCATATCTCACACTGAGAGAACTGAAGAAAAAAAATTAAGCATCAACTTGCAATAATGAAAGATCTATGGGCAAAATGAACATCTAAAGAAATTGGGGGGAGGGGAGGGAGGGGAAAAAAAGAGGACCTGATGCAAAGGGCTTAAGTGGAGAGCAAATGCCTTGAGAATGATTGGGGCAGGGAATGTATGGATGTGCTTTATACAATTGATGTATGTATATGTATGGATTGTGGTAAGAGTTGTATGAGTCCCTAATAAAATGTAAAAGAAGAAAAGAGAAAAAAATGATTAGGGCAAAGACTGTACAGATGTGCTTTATACAATTGATGTATGTATATGTATGAACTGTGATAAGAGTTGTATGAGCCCCTAATCAATTGTTAAAAAAAGAAAGAAAGAAATATTTTTGGAGAGAAAGTACCCTAAAACAAAGCAGAACAGTTTATCTAAATAATAATATAGTTACAACTGAAAATCAGAATTGAAATAAATAATATTTGTGCAGTAAAAAAAAAAAGGTGGAAGGAGCTCATAGATTCACCATCCCCAAACTGGTCAGCATTCAACCATCTCAAGAGGTAGCATATGATCAAGAATAAGTGGCACTGAAGGAAAAAGTCCAAGCTGGACATTTATGAAAAACAAGGCTCCAGGAATTTATAGAATACCAATGGAAAAGTTCAACAAGCTCATGAAGCACTCACTCATCTATGCCAAGAAATTGGGAGGGTGCCTACCTGGCCTATTAACTAGATCTATATTTGTATCCATTCCGAAGAAAGGTGACCCAACAGAATGTGGAATCTATCAACCAATATAATTAATATAGCATAAAATAAAACTTTGCTGAAGATCATTCAAAAATGGCTCCAGCAGTACTGAAGGGAGCTACCAGACATTCAAACTGGATTCTAAGAAGAACGTGAAATGAGGAATATCATTAGTGACATCAAGTGGATCTTGGCAGAAAGCAGAGAATCCTAAAAAAGATATTTACTTGCATTTTATTGGCTATGCCAAGGCATTTGAATGTGCAGATCTTAACAAACTGTGGATAACATTGAGAAGAATGGAAATTCTATAATACTTCATTGTGCTCATATGGAATGTGTACATGGACCAAAAGACGGCCATTCAAATAGAACAGGTGTACTGCATGGTCTAAAACTCAGGAAAGGGGTGTGTCAGGGTTGTATCCTTTCGCCACACGTGTTCAATCTACACGCCAAGCAAATGATCTAAGAAGCTGGGTTATATGAAGACGAATGTGGCATCAGGATTGACGAATGGATTGTTAACAACCCCCAATAGACAGATGCATGCTGAAAGTGAGGGGGACTTAGATGAAGATCACAGATTGCAACCTTCAGTATGGATGACAACTCAATGCAAAGAAGACCAAAAGGCACCAGCATGCGACATCATGATAAATGGAAAAACAAGGTTGGCAAAGATTTCATTGTACTTGGATCCAAAAATCAATGCTCATGGGAGCAGCAGTCAGGAAATCAAGCAGCGTGTTGCCGTGAACAACGGGGCTGCCCAGGACCTCGGCAAGTGTTGAAGGGCAAGGACGTCGCTGTGAGGACTAACGTGCCCTTGACCCAGGCCATACATACTCTTTCCCATTGCCTCGTGTGCATATGGAAGTTGGATATTGAATAAGGAAAGCAGAACAGAAATGCATGCATTTGAATTTGGGTGTCGGCAAATATTAAAAGTGCCATGGACTTCCAGAAGGATAAAAAAATCTGTTTTACGAGCCAGTCAGGGAGCAGTGTAGCAACGATGAAACATACAACTTTCCTCTAGTTCTTTAATGCTTCCTCCCCTCACCACCACCACCACCACTATCATGATCCCAATTCTACCTTACAAATCCGGCTACACGAGAAGATGTACATTGGTACAGATAGGAACTGGAAACACAGGGAATCCAGGACAGATAAACCCCTCAGGACCAAGCATGAGAGTAGTGATACCAGGAGGGGAAGGGGAAGGAGGGATAGAAGGGGGAACTAATTGAGGAAGTTAGTTTATTGTGCCAACCTGGCTGATAAACACAGGTGGGGTTAATTGAAGGGCAGAGGGATGCATGCTCAGTGAGCCTCGCCTTTCTAGTTCTCGGGTCTCTTGCTTTGTGATGGTCGGACCAGGGTGCAACTGCCTTAGCCAGTTCCCTGCCTCAGCTGGCAAAGCTCACTGCCTGCAAGACATCCCTGAGGAGAAGCCACATGGACCTACCCCGATGTAGCCCTGGGTGCTGGGGCAGCCGTGTGGAGACCCCTGCCAGTGCTGAGATGTTTGCACATTCACTGACTCTGCTTTCCTCCTGTGGTTGGCATCGTTGCGTCTGTTTTGTGAGATGGAAGAGGACTTTGTGGATTGGTGTTGGACTTATGGGTTAATGGGTTAATGTTGGACTTGTGGGCTTGGGCACCACTGGGTTAGGATGTTTTCTTGATATGCACTTAACCTTTATATAACACTCTGTCTTATCATGATTTTCTTTGGATTTGTTTCTCTAAATTACCCAGATAACACACTGATCACAATGATCTACATGTAACCCCCACCCTGGGGGACAGAAACGTGGGGGAAAGGAGATGTCGGGCAGTGTAAGATATGATAAAATAATAATTTATAAATCATCAAGGGTTCATGAGGGAGGGAGAATTAGGGAGGGAGGGAAAAATGAGGAGCTGATACCAAGGGCTCAAGTGGAAAACAAATGTTTTGAGAATGATGATGGCAACAGATGTACAAATGTGCTTGACATGGTGGATGTATATATGGATTGTGATAAGAGTTGCACAGCCCCCAATAAAATGATTTTTAAAAAATAAACAGCATAAAATGAAAAAGGGAAGCATAAAAATCACCCACACACAAAAAAAGCGGGTGGGGAAGCTATGACTCAGAATCAACTCAGTGCAGTAGGCTGGGTTTAGCTTTGGCCATGTCTGTAGTAATAGGAAACAAATGCATAGTAGTATACTCTCTCCATCTTTGAATCTAGCAATCTCTGTATCCTTTAAGATAGTCGATATGCAAGGAGTAAATATGTCCCCCTCCACCCCTACATTTTTTGATGTTCCAAGTAGTCAATGGCCAGCAGCTCCATGGTCCCATCTGGAACCCTCTCCTTTCAGCCTGCATGCTAGTATCTTTATAGTATGGGTTGTCTGGTAGCCATTTCTCTCATTTCATTTTTTTTAACTTTTGGGATTGGGGTGTTTTAAAAGATATTTTCCAAAAGGTTTGGACCTATATGTTTGCATCCTCTTTTCCTTTCAGGAATTTGAAAGTATCCTTGTATTGTCTCCTGGTCTCAAATGGTTCTGGTGAATGATCATTTTACTTGTTTGTTTGTTCCCTTGAAGCTGAGATCGTTTTGGGTGTGTTATGTCGTGTTATAAAAGTTTTCTACTTATACTTGGTTTTGAGTAGTTTGACTACTGAATTTATCCTGCGTGGGCTTTTCTGGCCTCCTTGAATCTATGGATGGATGGATGTTCTTCATGGTTTGGGGAGCGCTGTCAGCCATTCTCTCTTCCAGTGTTGCATGTGCTGTTCTGGTTCTCTCCTACTTCTAGAACACCAAGTATAACCCCGTTGGACAATTCAAGAGTTTCTGGTCAGACTCAGATATTGTTTGTCTTTCACTTTTTCTCTGTGTTGCAGTTTGAAGCGTTTTTATTCCATTGATTTTGAATGTACTGATGATGTTTTACCGTTGTCCAGGACACTGTAAAATTCAGCCCAGCAGACTAGATCTTAATTTCTGATTTATTTCTCTGATTTGTATTTGGCAGTCTTCCAACTTTTAAATTTTGTTAGACCAGCCCACTTGCTCGAAAACCCTCGCTAGTTTCTCCTTCCCCGGCACAGGACCCTATGTCACCAGCCCAATCCTGTATCCACTAGAAAAACAGCCCAAAATTGCAGAAGCCCACAAAGAATCCTTCACTTATTCTTTACAGGCTTCCAAAAGCTTGTGGGGAAAGTAGAATTAGAAGCTAACGGAACTTCTCCACAAACTCTTGAGGGCCCCTTTCAGTTCACGACTCTCTGATGCCTTTAAAACTTCTAAGTGTGTATGTGCACTTGTTTATATTTTATCTATAATTGAAGAAAAATGGTCTGCCATGGCCTGCTACATCCTATAGGTGTGGAATTGGGATTTTTTTTTGATTTTTTTAAAATATTTTTTAGGGGCTCATACAACTCTTATCACAATCCATACATATACATACATTAATTGTATAAAGCACATCTGTACATTCTTTGCCCTCATCATTTTCAAAGCATTTGCTCTCCACTTAAGCCCTTGGCATCAAGTCCTCTTCCCCCCCCCCTCCCTCCCCGATTTGGGATCTTTTAGGACAGAAAGCAGATCTTGTGTTTTCCAAGCTTACTAATTCCAGTGACTTCCCTTCACACTTGAGATCTAAATTCCTCACCGTGCACACACAGAGGAAGGCTTCATGGTCCTTTGTGATCGACTTCCTGCTCATCATTCCACACTGGCTTCATAAGTGGTTGCATGGCTGCCCTCTAGAGAAGGGCCCTGGTGGATTAGTGGCTAAGTGTTGAACTATGATCCCCAAGGCAGCAGTTTGAAACCACCAGCTGCTCTGTGGGAGAAAGCCAGGCCTTTTCTACAGCTTTACAGTCTTGGAAACTTACAGGAGCCGTTTGACCCTGTCCTTTAGGATCACTGTGAGTCAACATCGAGCATCCTATAGACACACTGTCTTCCCCCCCACCCCACCCCCACCCCCGCTCCTTCTACGAGCAATGCTCCTTCTTACCATCACACCTGCTGTTCTCTGTGTGTGGAATTCTCCTCTTCCAGCTACATTATGAATCCCTTCTTCGTCCTTCAGGGCACCGCTCAAATGTAACCTCCTGAGAGGCCTCTGTGTGAATATATTATGGTGAAAAAGGTCTCTCCCCTCCTCCCCAGTCTATTTGGGTCCAATCATATTGTTGATGGCCATCTGAAGCATCTTAATTTGTATTTTTAAAATTTAGGTTCTGGCTCTCTCACAAGAACATACCTTCTGAGAGGCGGTCGCCTCATTTGTCCCAGCCAGCACTAAATCACTGGACTCCAGTCCAGGACCTCAAACACCAAAACTCACTGACACCAAGCGGATTCGATTGACAGTGACCATAGAGGCCAAGGTAGAACGGCCTCTGTGGGTTCCTGAGACTGGAAATCTTCATGGGACTAGAAAACCTTATCTTTCCTCCTTGGAGACCAGTACCTAGCCCACATAAAATGCCTAACAAATGGTTGCTGAATTGATGAGTTATGAGTGAGACCACAGGATATTGACAGGAGTACCATCCAGGAGCTTGTAAGCGTCATACCTCACCCACACAAACACATACACACAATTGTAGAGAAGACACAATATATGTTGCTCTCAAAAGTGCTAGTGAAAGGGAGACTTCCACCATGAGGCCGGAGCAGGTACAAGACACTGGTAACCAAGTCCAAGTTCAAAGATCCCCAAGAAAGCCTTGTGGTGTCTGCCGCTTTGAAGGAAAGCGGGGCGCACTCGGATGTCCTGGCTCAAGGAGAGGGGTTCACTTTCTTGTTGACTTCTACAGTTCGTTTGATGATGAATAACCCCATCAACAGGCCCACCACAATGGCTGAAACGCTGAAAGCCAAGGCCAGTCTGCCTCTGTTCTTTGCAGAGAGCTTGTCTTCCGCAAGCTTGGCTTTCTGTGCCTGTGGAGGTGGAGACAGGCTGGTGGGTGTGATGTTTCCAGGAAAGGATGGAATTGGGGAGGCATTCCAGGGAGAGAAGCGGGGAAGTCCGTGGCTCCGGTTGGGTGAAGGAGGAATGAATGGGGAGAGGAGCGAGCAGGGGAGTAGGATGATGTCCCAGCAATGGAGATTGGGTGGGTAGGACCTGATGGGAGAGGGAAGCAAGGGGAACCTTTGGGGAGAACCGGGATCAGAAAGATGTGAAAAGGGTGGGGACACATTCTGTACCAGCAGGGAGGATGGGAGGGGGGAGAGGGGAGGAGCTGGAGTTAGTAACTAGAGCGGGGAGGGGCTTTGGTGGCACCTAAGAAAGGGGGGAGTGGAGCAGGGTGGAGAGTTCCATGGCGGGTGGGAGGGTCTGGGAGAGGAAAGCTGCTCAAGCCCTACCCACCTGGCAGGAGAACACGGTGGCAATCAGTCCCAGTGGTAAGCAGCAGAATAATGCGAAGATGGAGAGAGGCAGGTAGTCATTGACAGCCGTGAGTGTAGGCCTCGTGTAAGTGGGTTGCATCTCAGTGACCTTGAGCTCTGGGTCACCTTGAAGGTTAACTTCAGTCGCCATGGACTGTGACTGAAGGGAAGAGGAACTGTCGATAGACAAAGAAGAGTTGGTAGACGTTGAGGAAGGGAAAATGGCAGAATGAATTCCACCATACGGAGGGTTCCGCAAACACTGTAAGTACACACCCCCTCAGAGACCCTGGACCCTGTGACACCCCACGACCCCCATCAAATGCCCTCACTGGTCCCACATGACCCCGCAAAGTACATTTTACACCATGTCCATTTCTTCTGTCCTCACCCCAAAAGACCCTGGTCTCCACTAACACACTGTCTGCCAGTTTCCCCACTGCCCTGCGATGCCTGCTAAGCCCCTTTCCAACTAAAAAACATGTCTGATCTGGAGGTAAAATCAAAAAATTTAGTGCTTCTCAAAGCTGAGCCTACATCAGAACCAGCAGGGGGACATCTGAAAACAGATCGCTCAGCCCCACCCCACCCACTCCCCCCAGCCCCTGATGCAAATTCTGTAAGTCTGCGATGAGCCTGGGAATGTGCATTTCCAGTCAGGCCCCAAGTGAAGCTGAGAACACACCTTCAAGACCGCTGCTTTAGCTCTACCTCTCTCACTATATTCCTCCAGCAGGGGGCCTAACTGCCTTAGGCTGCTAGACACCAGGTCAGTAGTTTGAAACCACAAGCCAGCTCAGCTGTAGAAAGACAGGCCTTTCTACTCCCATAAAGAGTTACCGGTTCAGAAACTAAGAGCTACTTTGTTCTACCCTGTTCGAGAGGTGTGAGTCGTCATCCACTTGATGGCAGTGGGTTGGGTTGGGTTGGGTTGGGTTGGGTTGGGTTGGGTTGGGTTGGGGACCCTCTCGCTGTCACCCTTATGTCTTCCATCCATACTCTATATCCCTGATCCTGTCACTCCCTTCTCTAGCTCTGTATCTCTCTCCTCATCCCCCATAACAACTTGGTCCCCCATAACCCTTTCAGTCCCTATAAAACCTTCCCATCCTTTGTAAACTGTTCCTTTCCCCCCATAATCCCTTCCTGTCCTCCAAAGCCTAAACCCTACCTGTAACTCCTGTCCTAAACTGCCCCGGCCCTATAAGCCCCTCCATGTCTCCACATAACTCTCTCCCTGCCACTGCCAAGCCCCTTCATTCCATCCACATAACTCGCTCTAAGCCTTTCCCTGACCCATAAAGCAGTCTCCCTGTCCAACATACCTCTCCCATCTCCTAAAATGGCTTCTTGTCTCCTCATAACCCGAGGTAGTTAGTTTATTGTGCCAACTTGGCTGATAAACATATGTGGGGTTAATTGAAGGGCGGACAGATACATGCTTAGTGAGCCTCGCCTTTCTAGTTCTTGGGTCTCTTGCTTTCTGATGGTCGGACCAGGGTGCAGCTGTCTTAGCCAGTTCCCTGCTTCAGCTGGCAAGGCTGACTTCCTGTAAGACACCCCCAAGGAGAAGCCACATGGACCTACCCCGATGCAGCCCTGGGTGCTGGAGCAGCCGTGTGGAGACCCCTGCCAGCGCTGAGATGTTTACACATTCACTGACTCAGCTTTCCTCCTGTAGTCAGCATCATTGTGTGTGTTTTGTGAGATGGAGGAGGACTTTGTGGATTGGTTTTGGACATATGGGTTAATGGGTTAATGGTGACAGCCCACTCAGGTGGCCAGGCTTTGGCCCCGCGGGCCTCTCTGTTGGGCCTCTCTGTCGTGCGCCTCCAAGGGATACCGCTCCAGGCCTCTGGGGGCGGCAGCGAGCGAGTTGCTCTGCTGTGACCGTTCATCTTCTAGAGATGCGTCCTGACTCGTCTCCACACCTGCACACTGAAAAATGCACCGCCTTGGTGACCTTGCTGAAGGAACTCCACAGAAATCACAGCGTTCTGAAAGTTTGTGGTCATTGCAATGAACTTGATCGGGAGATGAGAAAATGTCTGAAAAAAATGAGTACACGGGAAAGAGGTCCAGGAGCAGGGAGCATGGTGATTTGATGGGAAAAGAGACTCTTGAATCCCCCAGAGGCGTCTGGGAAATGAAGTACTTTTCACCTGAAGCCTCGACTGAGCGAAGACCTCAAGACTGTTGGTTGATAATCTGTTGTATGTGGTCTCCACGCTCCTGTGACTGCAAAAGTGTGACCTACTTTTGTACTTGAGGAAGTGGGGGAGCCCAGTGTGTGTCAAGTGGAGCCTTTGGTGGTAGTGGTCTGCCTCCTGTCAACGCACTTCTAACATGTGACCTTCACCGTCTACAACCAGCGAACGCTGAGTAACCTATCTCCCTCAATAAAATAACTTATTTTAATTAAAAAATGTGGGACTTGTAGGCTTGGGCAGCACTGGGTTGGGATGTTTTCTTGATGTGCACTGAACCTTTCTATAAAACTCTTCTACATGAGTTTCTGTGGATGTGTTTCTCTAAAGGACCCAGGCTAACACATCACCCCTCTCCACTTCTCCTTTAGCCTCTCCTCCCTTTCCCCATTTAAGTTTCCACAACACACATTCCTCATGCTCTCCTCAGCTCTTGCTCACTGGCCCTTGCCTGTGACCTGCTCCCTGTCCGACACTTAACTTTCCCCTGTCCCTTTCAAAGCGACCATTTCCCCCAGATAACCTTTCACACACCCAATCACTGCCAGACAGCCAGTAGGATTGCCTCTGCTCCTCAGACCCGGAGGTTGCCATAGCGATTTTGCCACAGGGGCGTGGCCTTTCCAGCTATTGGCCACCACTTCATTATGAAGCCCTGTGGCAAAGAGAGTATGTGTTGGGCTACAATCCCCAAGGTCAGCAGTTCAAAAGCAGCACCACTCTGAGGGAGAAAAACATGGCTTTCTACTCCTGGGAAAGAGTTACACTCTCGGAAACCCACAGGGGCAATTGTACCCTGTGTTCGGGGCTCACTGTGAGTCAGCATCAACTAGATGGTAGTGAGCTTGGTTTAGGGAGTTTCATTATGATTGGCTGCCCCTACATGGGGGTGGAGGGGTAGCGGGAGTAAGAGCAATCTTTCAAGTGTTTAGACCCAGCTTCTGATTGGTTCAATGACCTAAAGGTGGGGCTATTGCTGGTGGCTTAGTGGATAAAGTATTGGCTGCTAACAGCAATGTTAGCAATTAGAAACCACCAGTCACTCCACAAGAGAAGGATGAGGCTTTTCACTCCCCCTAGAGAATCACACAGTCTCGGGCAGTTCTACCCTGGGTCACTGAGTCAGAAATGACTCGGTGGCAGGGAGCCGGCTTTGGTTATCCTCGGCTTGCCTTGTTCATTGATGCCATGAGTAAAAAGGCGGGGGGTGAGTCGCTTGCCTTTTTCTGTTGCCAGTTTGAACTCCTGACTGGTTCAGTGAATGAAGGGGGCAAGCCTCCAGTCTAAAACCCCGCTCCAAACCCACTGCCAACGAGTAGAATCAAACTGGTCGCGACACTGGCTTCTGGAAGCCCACGGTGCGCCAGGTCGTGCTGTCTATCTATACTCTTAAGAGGCAAGTGAAGACAATGCGTGAGTCCAGGGCTGTGGGAGCTGACGGCTCAGGAAGCAGATGGAGGATCAAATCCCAAATAAATGAACTAAAATATTTCAGAGAGGGCTGTGAAGAATGACTGGAACATTGGGGGTGGGGGAGGGCAGGGGGCGGAGCCAAGAGGATGACATGAGGTGGGATGGGGAAAGGTCTCTGAGGAAGTGGTATCCAGGTGGGTCGAGACCTGGAGGATGAGGAGAAGGTCTAAGAGAAAGTGTTCCCTAAGCCGGGGAGAGCAAGTGACAGGGTCGTGATGTGGGAGGCCGGCTGGTGTGTCCCCGGGGACAGAAACAGGAGTGATGGGGTCGGAGTGCAGGGAGGAAGAGAAGGGGCGGGGAGGAGCAGGAGCAGAGTGGACAGGGCCTGGGAAGCTAGAGGAGGTGTGTGCGTTTGAGGCCAAGAACTGTGGGAATACACTGAGGTTAACCAAGGACGGTGGGGGGGACTCTGATTTGGACTGTCAAGCAGCCCTGGTAACGCTTTTGCTTTGCCCACAAGCAGAGTCGGGAGGTTCGGTGCTCACAGAAGATGGTATAGGATCTAGACACCAGGCTCCCTTGGCCATGGAGGTATGTGGGTATTTCGGCATGGAAGGAGGGAATCAGATAATACAGAGAAGGCCCAGGGGAGCCCCGGCTAGTCTACAAGCCTGTGGGACCTGCCAGCAGCTGTATCTGTGTGGGCACATGTGTTTCTGCCTTCTACGATGTTGTTGTATTCAGCAGAGTTCTTTAGAGTTAGGGCAAGAACCCGCTTGGCTGCTGGAAGCTGGGTGGTGGGCTGTGACCAGGGGTGCTGTCAGGACTCACGCTACACAGCACTTCACCCCATCTCATTCCAGAGGAGTCACCCAATCGGCCATCTAAAGTGAAAATCCTTTGCTTGGCCCAGGGTCCCATGGCTGATGCCTTGCTTCCCCCTCTGTCTCTTGAACACTGGCTCACGTCCCAAAGAGATGGTCCACACCCAGTGCACCTTCTTGCTCAGGGTTTGCTGTGCAAATCGGACCAGAGCCATGGCCTGAGGAAGTGTCAGCAAATAAGAGTGACCTGCGGAAGTTCTGTGCAGTCTTGAACTTCCTCCAGGAGCTCATCCAACTCCCAGATTTCCTTGGGTTACACCCCTATGAGAGTCTGCTCTGTCCATAAAATGAGATACAAGGGTCGAACCAGGAAAATGGCTGATATCAGAGCTGGAGCCTAGTGGGTGTGCCTGGAACCTACCTACTGTGCACATCTTGTACTGTAGCCACGGTGGTCCATGTGCACCATACATGAACAGTCCCGGGTACATTGCTGTTGTCGCTGTTGCTAGGGCCTGGCACGTCGGTTCCACCTCACAGCAATTCTGCAACAGAGCGGCCCTGTGTCACCCTCACAACGATTCTAGCCGAGCCCTTCGTGGCAGCCACTGTGTCGATCCAGCTCATGGAGTCTTCGCCACTGACCCTCCACTTTACCAAGCAGTGTGTCTTTGTCCAGGTCTGGTTTCCCCTGATAACATACCCAAAGCGAGTGAGTCGAAGCCTCGCCATCCTCGCTGCCACGAAGCCGTCTGCGTGCTCTTCTGCCAAAGCAACTTGGTTGGTTCTGGACGCCCAGGGCACTTTTCAATATTCGGCACCACCAGGATTAAAATGTCTCCGTCCTTCTGCACACTTCCTGAGACACCGTCCAGCTCTCAGGTGCATTTGAGGTGATTGAAAATAAACTGTCTTGGGTCAGGTGCGCCTTTGGGTTCAAAGCGACATCCTACGTCTTCAGCACTTTAAAAATGCCGTGGATGTGACCCAATGCAATCTGTTGTTGGGTTTCTTAACTACAGCTTCCATGAGCATTGACTAGGGATCCAAGTAAGAATTCTTCGACAACTTTTTTTTTTCTTTCTTCCATTTATCGTGATGTTGTCTATTGGTCCAATTGTGAGGATTTGGGTTTTCTTTACCTTGAGTTGCAATCCATACTGAAGGCCATCTGTGATTGTCAGCAGCCAGTGCTTCGAGTTCCCCTTGCTTTCAGCAAGCCAGGCTGTCTCATCTGTATATTGAAGGTTGATTAGGAAGCCTTCCTCCAATCCTGATGAGCATTCTTCTTCCAGTGGTCCAGCTTCTCAGATGATTTGCCCAGCACAGATTCAATCAGTGTGGTGAGATGGTATGTCCCTGGTGTACAGTTGTTCTGTTAAACCATGCAGTATCTCTTTGTTCTGTTAGGAAGACCGCCCCCTGGTCTAGGTATGGGCTCTGCGGGAGCGCTGTGCAGTGTTCTAGAATGTTCCCCGTAGCTTGTTATGCTCTACACAGTAAAATGCTATTGCATACTAAATAAAACATAAGTCAACATCGTTCTTTGCTTTTAGTCAAGATGAACTCAATGTCAGCAAGGAAATCTTTAATTCCATGTCCTCTTGGGAACCCAGCTTGAATGTCGGCCAACGGATCCATTTTTGAATGATCTTCAGCCAAGTTCTCTCTGATACAGTGGCTCTGTACTTTTTCTTCTGATGCTTCCCAAATCATTCAACCTTTTCCCCATGGAATCTTTCAACACTGCAACTTGAGGCCTGAGTTTTTTCTTTAGTTCTGTTAGCTTGAGAAGTGCTGAGCATGTTTTTCCTTTTGGATTTCCTAACTCCAGGTCTTTCCACATTTCGTTATAATAGTTTACTTCTTCTTGAGTTGCCCTTTGAGATTTTCCATTTAGCTCTCTTCCTTTATCGTGTCTCCCTTTGCTTTAGCTGCTCTTCATTCAAGAACAAGTTTCAGCATCTCTTTCGATGTTCATTGTGGTCTTTCCTGGCTCTCATGGCCTTTTGCTTTCTCCATGTCATCTCACAGCTCCTCAGACCTTCTATCCTCAGTGTTAAGTACCATCAAATTTAATTTTTAGCATATCTATATTTATTAGTTTGAATATTTTGTCCCAGTATCACTTATTTGTGTATTTTTTTAATTTTCTTTTGAGAATGATGATGGCAATAAATGTACATATGTTCTTGACACAATGGATGGATGTATGGATTGTGATAAGAATTGTGTGAGCCCCCAATAAACTGATTAAATTAAACAAAAAGATCTGACAAAATAATAATAATTTATGAATTATGGAGGGTTCATGAGGGAGGGGGGAGCAGGGAGGGAAGGAGAAAATGAGGAGCTGATATTAGGGGCTCAAGTAGAAAGCAAATGTTTTGAGAATGATGATGGCAACAAATGTACAGATTTGCTTGACACAATGGATGGATGTATGGGTTGTGATAAGACTTGTATGAGCCCCCAATAAAATGATTTTTTAAAATTTCATTAGCACATTATGTAGCTATATTCTTGTGCACTATTATATTGCTCAAGAGCTATATTCTTGAGCAATAATAGCATATTCTTGAGCACTTAGAACTTCCACTATTTTCTACTTAAAGTAAAAAACCCTATGAGATGCATATTATTGTATTTTCACTTCATAGATATGAAAATTGAAGTTTAGAATAAGTAATTTTTCCAAGATGTATGTTTAGTAAATTTTGTACTTTGCTTAGGCACAATTTTAGAACATTCTCTCTTTTAAATCTTTACTTTGCAATTAATATTATACTGTTAAATTCATTTTTCCTATTGCTCTGTGTTGTTGCTAGGTTCCATCAAATAAGTTGTCTTTTAAAAATTTTTACAAATAATTTTAGTGGGGCTCTTACAGCTCTTAAAACAATCCATACATCAATTACATCAAGCATATTTGTACATGTTTCCATCATCATTTCCAAAACATTGAGCCCTTGATATCAGCTCCTTTTTTCCACCTCTCTCCCTCCCCCTCCCATCCTAGTGAACCCTTGATAATTTATAAATTTTTATTTTCATATTTTACACCATCCACGGTCTCTCTAGAGAACCCTGTCCAACACACCCACGTTTCTGTTGTTCGTCCCCGTGGATGGGGGGGTGGGTTGTATGTCGATCATTGTGATTGGTTCTCCTTTTCTCCCCTTCCCCTTCCCCTTCCCCTTCCCACCTTCCCCCTACCTTCATGATAACACTACTCTCATTATTGGTCCTGAGGGTTTTATCTGTCCTGGATCGACTCTTGAGATGCCCTCTGAAATTAAATAGCATATATCCAGTGTTGTGTTTTGAGATTCACCCTCAACTTTCATATGTGCAATTCTAGTCAGTCTTAGCCTTCTTTTGGCTGCTGATATTGAGCTTCTCCACTGTCTCCTCACATATATAGTCAACTTGATTCCTGTATATTCCATATAGTCCACATGTATTGTCACCATTTATATTGTTAAAAATAAAGTGTCTGTGAGCTTACCTTCCCAATACGATCGCAGAAGACAAATAGGTACATAAGCAAAAGTGGTGAAGAAAGCTGATGGTGCCCACCTATCAAAAGATATCGCATCTAGGGTCTTGAAGGCTTGAAGGTAAACAAGCGACCATCTAACTGAGAAGCAACAAAGCCCACATGGAAGAAGCACACCAGCCTGTGTGATCACGAGGTGTTGAAGGGATCAAAAATCAGGCATCAAAGAACAAAAAAATCATATCATTGTGAATGAGGGGGAGTGTAGAGTGGGGACCCAAAGCTCATCTGTAGGCAACTGGACATCCCCTTACAGAAGGGAGACAAGACAGTCGGTGTGCAGGGTAGCAATGATGAAACATACAACTTTCCTCTAGTTCCAAAATGCTTCCTTCCCCTCTCCCCCGTCCCACTATCATGATCCTAATTCTACCTTACAAATCTGGCTAGAACAGAGGATGTACACTGGTACAGATAGGAACTGGGAACACAGGGAATCCAGGACAGATGATCCCTTCAGAACCAGTGCTGAGAGTGGCAATACTGGGAGGGTAGAGGGAAGGTAGGGTGGAAAGGAGGAACTGATTACAAGGATCTACATATAACCTCCTCCCTGAGGGACAGACAACAGAAAAGTAGGTGAAGGGAGACATCAGATAATGTAAGATATAACAAAATAATAATTTATAAATTAGCAAAATTCATGAGGGAGGGAGGAGCCAGGAGGGAGGGGAAAAAATGAGGAGCTGATACCAAGGGCTCAAACAGAAAGCAAATGTTTTGAGAATGATGATGGTAACAAATGCACTTGACACATGGATGGATGGATGGATGGATTGTGATAAGAGTTCTATGAGTCCCCAATAAAATGATTTTTTTAAAGGTGTTTGTAATGAAGTCATTAGTCTTTCAAAATTCTACCATGAGCTCACCAGCTTTGTTTCTATCACCAAGGCCATATTTTACCATTACTGTTCTTTCCTCCTTGTTACCAGCTTTCATGTTCCAATGACCAATAATTATCAATAATAATTTGTCTTAGTTGCATACTTGATCAGTTTCAGACTGAAGAAGTTTATAGATTTCTTCAAATTCATCATCAGTAGCTTTAAAGGTTTTTGTATAAATTTGAATAATTGTATTAGCTGGTTTTCCTCATAGGTCTAGTAGATAAACCTTCCTCATATAGATAGTATCCTATCTCACAGCATTGTCCTTTAAGACAGATCTAAAGATGTTCTTTCAGACCATGAATGTCACACCATCCTCTTGAATCTGTCATTCCCGGCAGAGTAACCCCTTCAAATGTCAGACTCAAAAGAGCCAATACCAGTCCGTTTCAGCTCACTAGCGCTTTGTATTCGTTTTCATTATTTCTGACTTGATTTTTCTAGATTTATACTTTGTGCATTCCATGTTCTCAGTATTGCTATTGGAAGCGGTCTCTTCTCATTTTGAGTCATTCTCCATCAGCCAGTGTAGGTCCTGAATGCTCTGAGCCACTCACATTACAAAGATCTTCTCTACTTTGAAGAGACAGCTCTTTCCTTGTTATATTGTGGGTCCCTACCAACCTGAGAGGCTCATCTCCTGCACTCGATCTGACGATGTTCCAGTGATGCTCTTAAGGTTAACCTTTCAGAGGTAGACAGCCTTTTCCTTCTTGTAGTGTGCTTCTAGTCTGGAAGCTCCGCTGAAACCTGTCCCCCATGGGTGACCCTGCTGGTATTTGAAGTAGCAGTGGCCATAACTTCCAGGATCACAGCAACAGGCAAGCCACCACAGTACCGTCAGCTGACAGCTGAGTGGCAACAATTTAAATTAGTTATATTAAAATAAAACAATTAGATCATTAAGGGGTCAATAGCCACACCTGACTCATGGCTAGCAGACTGAACAGAGATAGGAGAAGCGCCCCATCAAGAGTTCTACTAGGCAACACTGCCATATAACTTTCCTGTCTAACATTTTACTATTTTCTGTGCCTCTCACTTTAGTGTACGTTTCATGAGGGCAGAGAATTCGTCTGTCTGAATCATCCAGGACTAAAATGAACCCTGACACCCTAAAGTGGCTGCTCAATAAATGTGCGTTGAATATGTGAATGAGCCCTATGGTACTAGCAAAGTGGACAGGTGGGGCCTGTGGACATGACCGTGCACACACCCCCCCATATACCAGAAAATGGATTTACAGAACAAAGGAACAATGAGTGGTTTAAAATCAGGAAAGGTGTCAGGGTTACGTCCTCTCACCAGACGTATTCAATCCATATCCTGAGCAAATAATCAGAAAGACCGACCCTATGAAGAACTTAGCATCAGGATTAGAGGGAGACTTATTAACAGTCTACCCATGCAGATAGATACAACCTTGCTTGCTGAAAGCAAGGAGCCCTTGAAGCACTTGCTGATGAAGGTCAAGGACTGCAGCCTTCAGTGTGGATTATAACTCAATGTAAAGAAAACCCAAATCCTCACAACGGGGTCAACAGACAGCATCATAATGAATGGAGAAATGATTGATGTTCTCAAAGATCTCAGCTTGCTTAGATCCACACCCAAGGCTCGTGGAAGAAGCAGTCATGAAATCCAATGGTGCCTGACGTTGGCCAACTCTGCTGCACGAGACCGCTTTAAAAAGTGGAACAGCTAGGCTGTCACTTGGAGGATCGCGGTGCCCTCAACCCAAGTCATGGTATTTTGAATAGCCTAACCTGCAGGTGAATGCTAGGCACTGACGAGGAGGGAAGAAGCAATCCATTTGAATTGTGCTGGTGAAAGAATGTGAAAGTGCCACGGACGGCCAGAAAAACAAATCAATTTGTCTTGGAAGAAGTACAGCCAGAATGCTCCTTAGAAACCAGGCAGGTGAAGCTTCCTCTCACCTACTTTGGACACGTTATCAGAAGACCCATCCTGGAAAAGAGCATCACGCTTGGTGAAGTGGAGGGTTATGGAAACAGAGGAAACCCCTCGACAAGAAGGATGGACACGGTGGCTGCAACAAGGGACTCCAACATGAGCACAGTGGTGGCGAGGACAGTGGTGAGTCCGGGGCAGTAGGACGGGGCAGGGTCTCCCCCTGATGTCCTTAAGGTCACGGTGAATCAGACTGACTTGACACCTAGTAACGACCATCGCAGAGAAATGAGAGCAGAGACTTCCTCATCAAATTTATTTCTCTCAAGAGTGCTGATGGAGAGGGTCTTCCTCCAGCACAGGCAGTTTTCCGATATTATATCCAAGTCCAAACAGCCTCCAAGAGGACCCAAGAGCTGCGGTCCCTGAGACCGGCCCCTAGCATGATCTCGCATTTCCTGTCATAAGAGTCTGAGTATCATCAAGTACGTGAGCAAAACGAAGAGCACAACGAAGCCCACCAGGATGCCGGAGACGCTGAAGCCAAAGGTCAGTCTGGAATAGAACTGTGCTTTTGCCTGATCCCGGAGGAAATTGGCTTCCCGAGTCTGTTGGGGATGAAGGCAGGTTGGTGGGAATGCGTTCCCGGGGAATTCAGGATGGGGCGCGATCAGGAATGGGAGATAAGCGCTGGCTTCGGTTCCCAATGGGGAGGGGAGGAGGTCATGGAGGAGACTAGGGAGCAGGATGAGGGAGTCCATCTGGGCAGAACAAAGGGGAAGGATGAACAAAAACAGGACTTCTGAAGAAAGGCGGTGGGTGGAGGTAGACACCTAGGGGGAAGCAGAGGTCTCAGGGAAGCGGCAGGGAGATGGGCCAGGAAAGAGGATGGGGGAATGCTCACCTTAAAGCAGAAGATGATGGCTGGGATGCCCAGCGGGAAGAAGAAGAAGAGGGAGATGAAGGAGAGAAGCAAATAGTCCCTCTGTGGGATAGGCAAAGCCATCCAAATGATCGACCGCTGCATCTGATTGACTGTCCGCACTGGGCTCAGCGTGAAATCCCGGGCACAAAAGTCAGCCATGGTCCTGGTCTGAGGAGGTGAAGCAAGGCGGGCGGAATCTGCAGGCGGGGGCAATCGGAGTAGGGGACGTCTCACTTCCTGGGTTCTTAGGACATGGGAGAAGGGTTGCCCAAACCAACCCATTTGGTGAAAAAACAGAACCAAGCTCACAACCGAAGGGTTGATGCCAACTCATATAGCGACCCTATAGGACAGGGCAAGATTGTCCCTGTGGGTTTCCAAGACTGTAACACTTTACAGGGGACCCCGCAAGATGCAGTGGTTCCCCGTTGGGCTGCGATCCGCATGGTCGGCAGTTTGAAACCACCAGCAGCTCCACCACGGGACACTGGGAAACTCACAGGGAGGGCCCCTGCTAGAAGTCAGCTAAGGCAGCGTGTGTTTCACTCTTTCGGGGATGGTTTCGAAGTGCGGACCGCGAGTTTAGCATCCCAACGCAGACCCCGTCACCAGGGCACCAAAAACTGGGGGAACAGGGCACCCACCACACCCCCGTGTTCCCCAAAGAATACCTTTGCTGGTCCTCTACCACACTCGGCCCTCCTCTCTCGTCTTCTGGCATCTCTCGCCCCCCCCCTCTACTAGTTCTTCATTCTCACCCTCCAAATTCTTCCCCCCACTCTGAAATCCACCCCCCCTCACTCTGAAATCCGCCCCCACTCTGAAATCCTCCCACTCTGAGCCGCCGAGGGACTCCTCCCGGAACTAGGGAAGTCCCAAAGGGCTGCCTGCGCTCTTCAAGCCATGGTTGCCTTGGCGATGGGATCCAGGGGCGGGGCAGGGCCTCTCATTGGCCCGGGCTCCATTGTGATGGGCTAGTGTTTAGAGCTGATTGGTAATTGGTTCTGTGTCTGCTGGGGGCATGGCCTGCCCCGCTCCTTTCTGCCCACCTGTCGATTGGCAAGTAGAGAGGTCACGGCGAATTCCAGAGGCCCTGCCCTCGGTCAGAGAAGGACAGAGTCGAGCTGCCCTGTGGGTTGGTGAAACTGCATAGCTTTTATCTTTTTTAACAAATCATGTTACTAGAGGCTCTTACAGTTCTTAGAATCATCCATCCATCCGTTGTGGCAAGCACATTTGCACATATGTTGCCATCATCATCGCAGAGACAGTAAATCTCTACTGGAGTAGAAAGCCTTGTCTTTCTGCCGGAATCAGGGACCAAAAAAAGCCAAATTCACTGCCACGGAGTCCACGCCGGCTCACAGAGGCAGGTCTCCCCTGGCCTACAGGGCCACACCGTCAGAATGAGGGACCATGGTTCAACTTCGCCCGCCGCTCTCCCGGTCTATCTTCCTGGATTGGATTCCTGATGGGTTACAGGTGTGCGTCTTATTTACTGACAGGTCTGTTTCAGATTGAATCGGAATGCAACGGCAGGTTTAGTCCTAAATCCTGGCGGCTCCATTCTACTCCAGCGCATTGGGTCATCGCGACTTGGCATGATTGATGACAAAAGGTTTGGGTTGTTTATTGTCTCCGGGATGCTAGTCAAGAAAATCGAACAAGGAATTACATTGGGCAAATCTGCTCAACGTTCCTCTTTATTATTTTTAATAAATCATTTTATTGGGGGGGCTCACAGCTCTTTTCATAATCCTAACTCTAACCCGAACCCTAACCCATCCATATATCCATTGTATCAAGTACATTTGTACATATGTTGCCATCATCATTTTCAAAATATGTTCTTTCTACTTGAACCTTTGGTATCAGCTCCTCTTTTTTTCCTCCCTCCCCCACCGTCCCACCCTCTTGAACCTTTGATAAATTATAAATTATTATTTTCATATCCTACACCATCAGCTGTCCCCCTTCACCCATGTTTCTGTTGTTTGTCATGGGGGGGGATGGGGAGAAGGTTATACATCAATTGTTACAATCAGTTTACCCTTTCTCCCCCCACCTTCCCCTACCCTCATGGTATCGCTACTCCCATTATTGTTCCTGAGGGGTTTATCTGTCCAGGATCCCATGTGCTGAGAGCTCTTATCTGCACCAGTGTACATGCTCTTGTCCAGCCAGATTTGTAATATAGAACAGGGGTCATGATGGTGGGGTGGGGGGTAGGCAGACCTCGTTAAAGTGTTAAAGAGCAAATATAACACGTTGAGGACCAAGGTGCACCTGACCCAAGCCCAGGTCTTTGCAATCACCTCATATGCGTGTGAAAGCTGGTCAATGAGCAGGGAAGAGCAGACAAGCATTGATGCATTTGAATGGTGGCAAAGAGCCTGCGTGGGAGGTATCCTGGACTGCCATAAGGAGGAGCAAATTTGCCTCGAAGAAGTCAGGCTCCTTCAAAGTGAGGATGGCAAGACTTTATTTCATCTGCTTTGGACATGTTATCGGGAAAGACCAGTCCCTGGGCAAGGACAGCATGCTCGGTCAAGTAAAAGGTCGTGGGGAGAAACAGACCCTCAACAAGACGAGTTGTCATAGTGGCTCAAACATAACAATCGTGTAGAATGCACAGACCCAGCAGTGTTTCCTTCTGTCGTACATATCGTCGCTGTGAGTCGGGACTGACTGGTGACACCTAACAATAACATCAACTGTACAACAGGCTCTGTGCTGGCACCTCAGACCACATGGTGACTAAGGAAAACAAGAGCTGAAGTTCAAGACCCGTGGGAGAGAGAAAGGATGACTATGCCATTAAACAGTATTTAAGGACCAGAGGTGACAAGGCAAAGAACTCACATATGGAAGGAGAGACTCACGTACTTTGAGCAGGTTGTCAGGAGAGACTATTCTTTGAGAAGGACATTATGCCTGGTAAAATGGAGGAACAGCAAAGAAGAGAAGTCCCTTAAAACAATGGATTGACACAGTGGCTGCAACATTGGGATCAAACATACGAGCAATTGTAAGGCTGGCACAGGGCCAGCCAGTGTTTCATTTTGTGGTACAAGGAAGTACCCCCCCCAAAAAAAATTGCACTGGCTGGAACAGACCTTTCTTAGCATGCATTTTTCCTGCTAGGCGAGCATTGAGCAACTCACTCAGAGTTAGTGCACCCAGTGGCATCACCTGGGAAGACTCTTTCTGCTCAGAGTGAATTTTTTCATAAAAACAGTTTCACTCAAACCTCATTTTTTTGTGGTGGCCAAGTTAAGAGAACAACATGTAGCTGTGACATTTTGTTTCCTGCGCCAGAAAAAAATTGACACAGAAATGGTTGTGATGTTGAACACAGCTTACAAGGACAGCACTAGGTACAAAACTCAAGTGCACGGGTGGTTTTCTTGTTTCGAAAAAAGGCAAAATGTCGGTTGGTGACAAACCTCATTCTGGACATCCGTCAACTTCCCAGCGGAATGAAAATGTCCACTCATAGTGCATTTGGAGTTCAGTCCACCAGGTCAGACTGCTAATCAAGTTTTCTATTTAGAGGTTCTGAAAAGATTGCACAACAATGTGTGACCCCAAAAAAGGCCTGATTTGTGGCAGACGGGGGACTGGTTTTGCCACCACAACAATGCACCTGCTCACACACTCAACTCAGTGCTCCAGTTTTGGGCAAAATAAACCCCGAATGCCTCTTTGCCCATGCACCTTCTTCCCCTGACCTTACTCTGAGCAACTTCTTTTTGTTTCTATGAAGGAAGAGGGACATGAAAGGACACCAATTTGATGAAGTAGAAGAGGTGAAAAGAAAATGAGGGAGGTGCTGTCAGCCATCCAAACAGATGAGTTTGCAAAATGTTTCCAAGTATGGAATCAGAGGTTTGACAAATTTATTAAGTGTAATGGAGAGTGCTTTGAAGGTGATAAGGTTGTTTTGTAAAAATATTTAAATACATATTTATGAAAAAGATCCCAGTGTTTTCTTTTGACACCCCCTCATACCTAGAGTTGTGACAAGTCTGACCCAACTCAATGACACTGACAGTGAGAGCAACACTGTGTCAGGTGCTACCCCAAGCACTTACATGAGTCAGAAATAGTGATAAAGTCATTAACGTCTTTATTAATAAAAATATCAAAATAGGAAGATATAGTTTCTTAACAGCTTCCAGTAAGATCAACACACTACTGAAGACAGTATTCCTATCTTGCTAACCTTTCCTTAAAGAAGTCCGTGCTACTTGATTTACACCAGGGGAGAACAACAGTTTGGCATCTACAAGGGACTCAGCCCACATTCCTTAGGAATGTTCTTTGTGGGGGGAGGGAGACAAAAACAAGTCTGGAGGCATAAGGCCAGGGCCGGCAGTTGGATTAGGTAAGATTTCCCAACAAAATTCTCCTAGGACAGTCCCTGCTGACGTCAAAGAATGAGCAGGTGTGTTGCTGTGATGGGGGAAAGAATTCTTCACAAAACTTTTCAGGTCTTTTTCTCAACAACATAGTTTATAATTTTCTTTAAACTTCTTCATACTCTTTAGGATCATCTCTGTCGATTATCCCTGTGGACTTCCAAAAAAATAACAGTCACCATAAACTTCTGAGCTAACCCCTTGGGCTTGAATTTAACTAGTCTAGAAAATTCCTTTGTAAGCCACTGTTTGGATAGGCTTTTTTATATATATAAGGTATGCTGGTGAGACAACTGTGTTACTGAGAGAGCTTGTTTGCAACCATTTCTGACCCCAGAGAAATGCTGAAACATGTTTTATTTTGAGTGAACTTGTGAATGTGTAAACTGGAACCCTGGTAGAAATACCTTTTTTTACCTGTATATTAGCTTTCATACTCAGCATAACTAAATGAAAGAGGAACTATTATTATTTCTATTTAAAATGAGGCAACTGAAGATACACAGAGAGGGGAATCGACACCTCTAGCTAGTGTTATGGTAGGGATTAAAACGTAGGGAGTCTCATTCCCAAGATCCAATTTGTTGATTTGGCTCATATTATTGAGCACCATTTTTTAAAATCATTTTATTAGGGGCTCATACAACTCTTCTCACAATCCATACATACATCAATTTTGTAAAGCACATTTGTACATTCATTGCCCTCATCATTCTCCAAACATTTGCTCTTCACCTAAGACCCTGGCATCAGCTCCTCATTTTCACCTCCCTCCCCGCTGCCCCCCCCCATGACCCTTGATAATTTGCAAATTATTATTTTGCCATATCTTGCACTGTCCAATGTCCCTTCACCCGCTTTTCTGTTGTATGTCCCCCAGGGAGGAGATTATATGTAGATTCTTGAAATCAGTTCCCCCTTTCCAAGCCACCCTCCCTCTATCCTTCCAGTATCACCATTCACACCACTGGTCCTGAAGGTATCATCCATCCTGGATTCCCTGTGTTTCCAGTTCCTATCTGTACCAGTGTACATCCTCTGGTCTAGCCAGATTTGTAAGGAAGAATTGGGATCATGATAGTGGGGGGAAGGAAGCATTTAGGAACTACAGGAAAGTTGTATGTTTCATCACTCTCACCCTGACTGGCTCGTCTCCTCCCCGAGACACATCTGTAAGGGGATCTCCAGTGGCCTACAAATGGGCTTTGGGTCTCCACTCTGCACCTCCCCCCCATTCACAATGATATGATTTTTTTTGTTCTGATGATGCCTGATACCTAATCACTTTGACACCTCATGATCACACAGGCTGGTGTGCTTCTTCCATGTGGGCTTTGTTGCTTCTGAGCTAGATGGCTGCGTGTTTACCTTCAAGCCTTTAAGACCCCAGACACTATATCATTTAATAGGCAGGCACCATCAGCTTTCTTCACCACATTTGCTTATTTATCCATTTTGTCTTCAGTGATTGTGTCGGGAAGGTGAGCATCATAGAATGCCAGTTTAATAGAACAAAGTATTCTTGCATTGAGGGAGTACTTGAATGGAGGCTCAATGTCCATCTGCTACCTTAAAACTACACTATAAATATATATATATATACATAGATGTATTTCCCATCATCATATGTAAATATATTTACATATGTATATCCCTGTATTTAGACCTCTATAAATGCCCTTTGCCTCCTAGCTCTTTGCTCTATTTCCCCAATCCTTGCCCGTAGAGCTGCAAGGGTTTAGTCCCTGCCCTGTGGCAGCGGGAAGCTGTTGCTGTGTTGAGATTAATCCCCCGTGATGGCTCCATAGTCCTAGCTCCAGTCGAGATACTGGCAGGGCTAAAGTCAAACCCTAGCCAGCCTCCACTGTGGTAAGCCAAGCCCCCAGCACTCAAAACCTGTGTATCTGTGCCTACTTATCTTTATAATGTTCCTCCTGTGATCCAGCAGTGTTGAATTTCCCTCTAAGCAACTCTCCTAGGCTGATTTCTGTATAGTCCCTCTGGTATGTGTTACTCAGTCGCCATCGATCTGAAAGCCCTTTTTTTTTTTTTTTTTTAAGATGGGAAAGACTAGCATATTCAACCGGAAGTAGAAATACTGGGAAGAGGTTGCATATGCCCTCATCTGCCTCGTGTTCTTTTTGTCTTTGTAATATAAAAACAGATGAACATGGGAAATATGTGAGGCTGACAATGTACCAATGAGAAAAGGAGAGTGAGAGAGACATTTCCTTATACTCTCTGTAATCTCAAACCTTAGATCAAAACCCACTGCTATCGAGTCAATTCCAACACATAAGGAATCTGTATAGTTTCTGAGGCTGCACATCTTTATGGGAAAAGATAGCTTCATGTTTCTTCCAAGGAGCAGCTGTGGGTTTGAGCTACTGAACTTGCAGTTAGCTTACCCAACCCAATACACAAAAGGTGCTCGGACTTTGGGGAATAAGGCCTAAGTCAGCTCAGCCAACACTCGTCAACGTTCCAAGCTGCTGCAGGAACCTCTGGCCAACCTCTGCAACACCAAAGCAGGCAACCCACCCCCTTCTGGGACACTCCCATGAGATGGAAGCCACAGGAGGATAAAGTGGTAGGTTAATTCCACAGTGAAATTAGCTGTAGGCAGTTCGAAGAAGCATGCCTATGAGTCACCCAGAGAGAGCCAGTGCTCTTTGACTCCCTGGAAGTTGGCACCTGGCTCCTCTAAAACAACGCAATGCAAACAGCCATCAGCCCAATGACCTCAACGAAAAAACAGGAGAAACAAAAGGCAATGGCAGAAGATGTCCTGAACATAACGACATGCATGGAAGAAGCAGACATTGAGCTGCCACAGAAAGAAATTTTCAGAATGCTGCTTGGAGTAATACAGGATATGTGGGAAACAATACAGAAAAAAAGGATGAAATGATAGTGGAGGTAAAATTCCATACACCAAAGGGAAATAGAAGAACTTAGGGAGGAGATAACAAAAACCAGTAGTAGACACGTGGATCTTGAGAATCAACTGAAGGAAGGAGAGAACCGCAAAATGACTTGGAGTCCAACCAAGCAGACTTTAACAAAGGCGAACAAAAATCTAATAAGATCAGAGAAGCTGGGGGGAAAAGTAAAAGCTATGTCTGATGTTATGAAGAGGAACATTAGAATTATTGGCTTACTGGAGGAAGACACAACAAAGAAGTCATCTGCAACAATACTAAGAGAATTCTTGGAGGAAAACTTCCCCAGCTTAATGAATGAAAACCAGGAAACCATTCAGGAGGCTGAAAGAACACCAGCTAGACTGAATACCAAGAAGTCACCAAGGCACATAATATTTAACTACCCAACTTTAAGGAACAGGAGAAAATCATGAGAGCAGCTAGAGAAAAACAAGCAATCACATATAAAGGTTCCCAAATAAAAATATGCTCAGACCTATAAGCAGAAACTATGAATAAGAGGAGAGAGTGGAGTAACATTCCAAAAATTGAACGCAAATCCAAGAATAATCTACCCAGCCAAATTATCTATCAAGATAGATGGAGAAGTAAGAGTCTTCCCAGACAGGGAAAAACTCAAAGAATACATTAGAAGAAACCCAATCTTACAAAAAATTCTTGCCGACCAGTTTGGGCAGAAGAACCTCACTCACCAAACATAAATAAGAGACCGCCACATAGAACAACCTCACCCAGAGGGCAACAAAGAGAAAACAGACCCCAAGATCGCATTGGCTTAAGGATGCAAATAAGTGGAGAATGATATACACGTGCACAACATACCAATAAGAAAGGAAGTTAAGAAAACACCCAACACAAAATGTATAAGATGACATCACAGAGTCTGCAGATGGAGATAATAACCCTGAAAATCAATGGCTTGAGCAATGGCATTAAAAGACTGAGGCTAGCAGACTGGCTTAGAAAACACAACCCAGAAATCTGCTGCCTACGGGAGACACTTCTTAAGGCTACAGACAATAATAGGCTGAGAATCAAAGGCTGGAGAAACGCATACCAAGAAAACAGCAATTCAAAAAAAGCAGGGTTGCAATCCTAATCTCAGATAAATTTGACCTCAAAGTATAAACCATAAAAAGAGATAAGGAGGGACACTATATAATGCTCAAGAGAATGGTAGACACATAACCACTAACCATTGTAAACATATATTCCCCGAATGAGAGACCCACTGAATATGTCAACCAAACACTCCAAAAGATGGGGGGGTGCGGGGGAATCACAGCCTCAAGAATTATAGTGGGTGACTTCAATACACTGCTCTCTGAGAAAGATAAATTACAGGGAAAGAAACTCAACAAGGGGGCTAGAGATCTAAACACTACAATTAGACAATGTGATAAACATTTACAGAGCTTTTCATCCAAATACCAAAAAAAAAAAATCACATTCTTTTCAAGCCCGCATGGCACATATTCTAAGATAGACCCCCTGCTGGGGCATAAGGTGAATCTACATAAATTTAAGCATATTGATATCATACAGACCTCTCTCTCTGACCACTGTGCCATAAGTCTGGAAATCAACAAAAGGAAGACAAAGAAAACAAGAGCAGACAATTGGAGGATGAATAACTCTCTACTGCAGAAGGAGTGCGTACTGGCACAGATCACAGAAGAGATTAGGAAATGCCTAGAAACCAATGAGAATGAGAACACGATGCACCAAAACTTATGGGACACAGCAAAGGCAGTCATCAGAGGAAGGTTCACAGCAGTACATGCACACCTGAGAAAGGAAGAGAGGCTCGTGATTGACATGCTGGCACAAAATCTACAACAACTAGGGCAGAGTCAGCAGGACAATCCTACTAATAGCACAATAATAGAAATAATAAAAATCAGGGCTGAGACTCGGGAGAGGGAAAATAAGAAAACTATGGGGGAAACGTAATGCTGCTAAAAGTTGGTTCTTTGAAAGGATAAACTGAATCAACAGACTGTGGGCAAACCTAACCAAAGAAAGGAGGGAACAAATTTCAATAGCAAGAATGAGGGATGAAAGAGGGGACATTACAACAGACCCTAATGAAATCAAAAGTATAATTACACAGTACTGCAAAGGAATGTACTCAATGAATTCAACAACTTGGAAGACATGGACAAATTCTTGGGAAAACAATCCCTTCCTGGACTGTACCCAAAGGATGTCAAGAATCTCAACAGACCCATAGCAATACAAGAAATAAGGTTATCAAGGGATAACCAACAAAAAATCCCCTGGACCAGATGGCTTCACTGGAGAATTCTACCAAGCATTTAGGGGAGAACTAGCATCAATCCTAGACCAAATCTTCCAGAACATAGAAAAAGATGGCAAACCCTCAAATTCCTTCTATGAAGCTAGTATAACTCTGATACCAAAACCGGGCAAGGATCCCACAAGAATTGAGAACTACAGACCAATATTCCTAATGAACATAGATGCAAAAATCCTTAACAAAATATTGGCCAATAGAATTTAAAAATATATAAAACAAATAATTCACCATGACCAAGTGGGATTCATAACAGGGATGCAGGGATGGTTCAACATATGAAAGACCAATAGTATCATTCGCCACATTGACATGAAAAACTATAAGAATCACATGATAATATTGATAGATGCAAAAAAAAAAAGCATTCAACAACATCCAACACCATTTCCTGTTTAAGACACTTTAGAAGATGGAAATGGAAGGAAAATTCCTCAAGGCAATACAAGCTATATATGAAAAACCAACAGCCAACATGGTAGTCAATGGAGAAAAGATTAACACAATCCCACTGAAAAAGGGGACCAGACAAGGATACCCCTTGTCCCCACTCTTATTTAACATCATACTGGAGGTTTTAGCTAACAGCATAAGACAAAGAAAAGACATCAAAGGTATTCTTCTGGGGAAGGGAGAGGTGAATCTACCGTTATTTTCAGATGATATGATTTTATATATGGAAAATCCCAAAAGTTTCACAAGGGGAGTAATGGAAGCAATAGAGGAGTTTGGCAGAATGGCAGGATACAAGACCAACAAACAGAAGTCCATCAGACTACTATAAACATCGGATAAGACCACAGAAGAGATGAAAAAGGTGGTACCCTTCACAATAGCCAAGCACAAATTGAAATATCTAGGGATACACCTGACTAAAGGAACAGAGGATCTATATGGGGAAAACTACAGAAAACTATTACAAGAAACCAAGAGTGACCTCAACAAATGGAAGAA
The DNA here is from genome assembly GCF_050624435.1 of Tenrec ecaudatus. NCBI lineage: Eukaryota > Metazoa > Chordata > Mammalia > Afrosoricida > Tenrecidae > Tenrec > Tenrec ecaudatus. Next base: position 21,574,018 of record NC_134547.1, read on the forward strand.
TATCCCATGCTCGTGGATTGGAAGACTCAATATAGTCAAGATGTGAGTTCTGCCTAAGGCACTATATAAGTTTAATGCAATCCCAATACAATTACCTTCATCTTTCTTCAAAGAAATGGAAAAACTCATTACCAACTTCATATGGAGAGCAAAGAAGCCCTGAATTAGCAAGAACTCCTCAAGAAGAAGGACACCGTGGGAGGGCTTGCTTTACCTGACTTTAGCACATACTATACAGTCACAGTTGTCAAAACCACATGTACAATGACAGATACTCAGACCAATGGAAAAGAACTGAAAACCCAGAAATAAAATCGGCATACAGACAACTGATCTTTGATAAGGGCCCCAAAAATATCAAATGGGAAGCAGATGCCCTCTTTTACAAGTGGTGCTGGGAAAAATGGATGTTTACCTGAAGAAAAATGAAGCAAGACCCTTATCTCACTCCATGCACACGAATAAACTCCAGGTGGATCACAGACTTTGAAGTTAAACCAAACTATTAGCACCATCAGTGAAGGAATTGGGACCAACTTGAGAACTTTGGCACAGGGAATACATAGGCTATCAGAAATAGGGAAGAACGCAAACACAGAGGAGGCACAAATTGACAAATGGTATATACTGAAGATAAAGCACCTGTGTACATCAAAAGAATTCACCAAGAGAATAATAAGAGAGTCCACAGACTGGGAAAACATCTGTAGCAATGACCCATCAGACAAAGGCCTTATTACTAAAATCTACAATACTCTACTAGCTTCCAAAAAGAAAAAAAATCGAATTGCCCACTGAGGAGGTGGGCAAAGGACCTGAACAGAAGTTTCACAGGGGCAGACATCCGAATGGACAACAGTCATATGATAAAATGTTCCCCATCATTAGCCTTAAGAGATATGAAAATTAAAACAGTGAGGCACCACCTAACACCCTCAAAGATAGCCCAGTTCGAAAAAGTCAGAAATCAACAAGTGTTGGAGGGGCTGTGGGGAGACATGATCTCTCATCCACTGCTGGTAGACCTGTCAATATGCACAGCCACTATGGAAATCGATCTGGCAATATCTAAAACAGATGGAAATCAAGTTACCATACAACCCAGCAATCCCCCTACTGGGCATATACCCAGAAGAGACAAGAAACAAACCAAGGCCAGACATCTGTGCTCCAATGTTCATTGTGGCACAGCTCACAATGGCAAGGATTTGGAAACAACCCAAATTTCCATCAAATGACGAGTGGATTAAAAAGCTGTGGTATATACATACAATGGAATACTACACATCGCTAAAAAGCAGTGATGAACGTATGAAACACATCGCTGCATGGGAAGAACTGGAGGAAACCATGCTAAGCGAAGTAAGCCAAGCACAAAAGGACAAGTACAACATGAGTCTGCTGAGGTAAGCTTTAAAAAATGCAAAATGGGCATAGGGCATAGGCAAACATTCCTGGGGTGAGGACCAGGTAATATGGCAGGGACCAGACCAAATACAGGGATTCATATGGTAGACAATTAAAAAGGAAGTGGGGAAATGAAATAAATAAATAATAAAGAAATGGGTGGTGGGGGCACAGGGCACTAACCCACCCAAGGGGAGGGTATTGTTTATATCTCCACAGGGAAAGAAGGACCAGACTTCAACCCAGTGCTCCAAGATGCTGCATGCCAGCGCGGAGTAGGGAACCAATGGAGAGACCTGAGGGGCCAATCCCAATTAAGTAGACACCTGCCCCTCCACTCAGAATGATTTATTTCAAAGGACAGCACTGAATCTACAGATCTGGGAGAGGTACATAGCTGATTAGAGCACACAGGAGCAGGTGAAGGGGGAGGAGGAGAGCGTGGAGCACATCCTGGCCCACCAGGCCTTGAGGATTATGTTCCCGCTCAGAGCAGCCAGTCCACAGATAGGACCACATGGTCGGCCCCACTATGAGACATGGCGCCGCTCACTGACACATAGCCCTACAGGGGACAACACTGGAAACACAGTGTGGGAATTGCGCCCGATCTGATCCCGCCACACCGAGGCAAAACACTAAGGGGGTGCAACAGAACAGCAAGGGAATGGAGGGGCGAGGTCCGCAGGGAAAGCTGAAGGTAGACTTTGGGACCAGGGCGTGGTGCCCCAACAGACTGGACTGGAAAACACTCCTAAAGGCCAACAAACAATCCTTGGACTAACTACAAGTTTTTCTTTCTTATTGTGTTATGCTTTGTTTTTGGCATTGGTTTGTTGTTGTTGTTTTGTTGTATTTTGTTGCTTGGTTTTGCTCTGTCTTGTTTTTGTGCATGTTATTATCTCTACAGGTCTGTTTAATTAATATAGGCTGGATGAAAATTCTGGAGGAGAAAACAGGACCGACAGTTCTGGTGGGACTTGGGATAGGGAGAGGTTGGGGAAAAGGTAGTGGTGTTAACAAACCCAGGGACAAGGGAACAACAAGTGATTCAAATCAGTGATGAGGAGGGTGTGGGAGGCCTGGTAGGGTGTGATCAAGGGTAATGTAACCAAGAGGGATTACTGAAACCCAAATGAAGACTGAGCATGATAGTGGGACAAGAGGAAAGTGAAAGGAAATAGAGGAAAGAGCTAGGAGGCAAAGGGCATTTATAGAGGTCTAAATAAGGGCATGTATATATGTAAATATATTTATATATAAGTATGGGGAAATAGATCTATGTGCGTATATTTATATGTTTAGTATTAAGGTAGCAGATGGATATTGGACCTCCACTCAAGTACCTCCTAAATGCAAGAATATTTTGTTCTATTAAATTGACATTCTATGACACTCACCTTCCTGACACAATCGCTGAAGACAAAGTGGGTGAATAAGCAAATGTGGTGCAGAAAGCTGATGGTGCCCGGCTATCAAAAGATATAGCATCTGGGGTCTTAAAGGCTTGAAGGTAAACAAGCTGCCATCTAGGTCAGAAGCAACAAAGCCTGCATGGAAGAAGCACACCAGCCTGTGTGATCACGAGGTGTCGAAGGAATTAGGTATCAGGCATCATCAGAACAAAAAATCATATCATAGTGAATGAGCGGGGGAGTGTGAAGTGGAGACCCAAAGTCCATTTGTAGGTCACTGGACATCCCCTTACAGAAGAGTCTTGGGGAGGAGACGAGCCAGTCAGGGTGCAGTGTGGCAACGATGAAACATACAACTTTCCTCTAGTTCCTAAATGCTTCCTCCCCCCTCCCCCAACTGCCATGATCCCAATTCTACCTTACAAATCTGGCTAAACCAGAGGATGAACACTGGTACTGATAGGAACTGGAACACAGGGAATCCAGGGCAGATGATCCTTTCAGAACCAGAGGCATGAGTGGCGATACTGGGAAGGTGGAGAGAGGATGAGTTGAAAAGGGGGAACTGATTAGAAGGATCTACATATAACCTCCTCTCCTGGGGATGGACAACATAGAAGAGGGTTAAGGGATACGTCGGACAGTGCAAGATATGACAAAATAATAATTTGTAAATTATCAAGGGTTTATGAGGGAGGGGGAGTGGGGAGGAAAGGGGAAAAATAAGGAGCTGATGCCAGGGGCTTGAGTGGAGAGCAAATGTTCTGAGAATGATGAGGGCAATGAATGTACAAATGTGCTTTACAAAATTGATGTATGGACGGATTGTGATAAGAGTTGTATGAGCCCCTAATAAAAGGATTTTAAAAAATCATACTCGATCCCCTGCCCTTGCCTTTCATGGTCTTTCACAGACAAAATTCTTGAAGCAAGTGTCTCCACTGTTTCTACTTCCATGCTTCATGCTACATCTATCCGTCTCTAAAAGTAGCCATTGGCCTCATAGTGACCCAGAATCTGGAACCCATGCTCTCCTCCGCATTACACTGAGCTGCTTCTCCTTCATCACCAACTCTTTGGTGTTTCCCACACTTCATCCTCACTCCCTACTCCTTGTTCATGTCTTGAGTCCCTGTAATCTGGTGCCTGCCTCCCTGATCCCCTGAGATTGCCCTCATCAAGGGTACTAACATGTCCCTCCCCTTACATCCAGCAGAGACTTCTCAGATCTTGACTCTCATACATGCCCTCCTTCCTGACATGTTTCTGACTGCGCAGCATGTCTGTCTAATGAAGCAATCAGGAGGTGGAAGATATGGGAAGGTCAGGGCTTGACTATCTCAGTCATGGGAAAGAGCGTGCCTTTGGTCTTGAAGTCTGGTAGCAGCTGCAGCTTGTGGAAGAACGCATCAGCCAGGGTAAGGTTCGCTGCACTGATCCAGTTAAGAGTTCTCACCATGTTGTGTTTCACACTCCTATCTCTAGCCCCAAAGAATAAGCCTCTAGCATGGATACACCTGGGCAATAAAGGTGCCCATGTTTATTTGTTCCTATTGAGAACAACTAGCAAAGTTGATTGCCAAAGGCCGGCACCGCTGTCAGCAACTGCATGGGTGTGATCCATCGATCATAATTCTGCCTTGAACCCCAGCTCAGATAATAACTCTTTTGGAACTCTCTGCAGATTTTCAGATCACATCCGCTGAGTCTTACAGAAAGTTAGATGGTCATTACCCCCCAGGGAAGCTCCGGAGGTTGCTAAAGCAGACTCATCAGATAATTAACAAGGTCTCCTCCCACAAGCCGCTTGAGGGACCCCATTTACTTTATAGACGCCTCCAGCAACACCACAGCAGCCAACTGGGGTCCCTCCTTGCAATCCTTGCAAACTTATTATACCTCTGCTCAGAAGACCGAAATATTCACTCTCGTTCTATTGTTCAAAGATGTGAATCAGTCAATTAGTATAATTCCTGATGCAGCATATACCGTACACGTCTGTTCTTTCATTGAGAGAGCAAAATTAAAATCAGATCTACACTGGCATTGGTAAGCTATTCCTCACCTTAGAGACTACAATAAGGTTCCTCCTTCATCTGTTTTTCACTGGGTGCACACGGACACACACACACACACACACACACACACACACACAGAGTTGCCCGGGCCAATTGCTATGGGAAATGCTAATACTGACGAATTAACTCAAAAGGCATTCACAACTCTTACGCTCCCAAAGGCTGAGCATCTAAACTTACACAATGCTGATAGCCTAAGACAAAGGTATCATCTAACATGGGCGCAAGTCCGGCAAATCATCAGAGAATGCACTCGCGGTCTAGGGCGGAACAAGGTAGAGCTAATCCGTGTGGAGATCAGTCAAAAGCACTCCGTCAAATGGATGTCCCTCACACCCCCTCGTGTGGATGCCTAGATGCTGTACACGTTACTAGAGATACTGTCTCAGATTTTTATGGGCGTCAGTCATGACTGGCGAATCCACAAAGCACGTCAACTGCCATTTACTGACCTGTTTCGCTGTGCTGGGCACTCCAACACATCTGCAAACGGACAATTGCCCCACTTACACCAGCAAACGCTTTCACAACTCTTGCCAGGATTGGCATGTTCATCCCGTAACAGGCATCTCTTACAACCTTCAGGGACAGGCCCTGGTTGAAGGGGCACACGGCACCCTAAAATCCCAATGATGAAAACAGAAGGAGCGAACAAAGGTGATTCCGTACATGACAGACTTCACTTCGCTCTCTTAACTCTAGCTGTTTTCTCCCTTCCGAAAAGTTGTAAATTAACTAGGACGGAGAAACATTCATTGTTCTACCCGCACAGAGAAAACCAGTCTGGCGAAGATCTGGCGGGAAGATGACAACGGAATATGGGAGCAGGGTGATTCATCTCCAGGAGATGAGGGTATGCTTATATTCTTTGAGGGGGCCAAAAAAGCAGATGGATCCCCCTGGGAGGGCGCAACCACGTGTGGAGAAAGATGAAGGACGATGAAAGGATGAAGAAACCACCCGGTCTTAACAATGATTCTGTTTCCAGGTTGCTAACAGCCCAAAGGGAGGGGCTATTTGTGTTTTCACAGGCAAAGGAGATCAGTGGATTTCTCTTCAGCCAGCACGGCCCAGAAGGGAAAGGACAGCTGACGGTGTGGCGTGAGAGTTGAGAAAACCGCCTGTCCTGTTGCCGACGGACGCTGTCCAAAACATCGCGAGGACATCAGAATCATAAGGATAGCCATTGCTGTCCTCTGAGGCTTATAATTGTTTCTACCATTGCTGATGCTGCCTAAGAGACACTCTCAGACTCAATCACAACTGAACATTTTATGCACAAGTGACTGGAATATTACAACAGACTTCATTTGCTAGAAGACCAAGATTATAGAGTTTTAACATCAATTGATGTTAAAATGAACCAGAGCAGTGATTCCCAACCTTCCTAATGCCACAGCCCTTTAATACAGTTCCTCCTATTGTGGTGACCGCCCCCCCCCACCATAACATTATTTTCATTGCTACTTCATAACTGTAATTTTGCTACTGTTATGAATTGGGCTACCCCTGTGAAAGGGTCATTCGACCCCCCCCAAAGGGGTCACGACCCACAGGTTGAGAACTGCTGGACTACTTACTGTATTATAAATTTTGGTGTAACACCTTACCCATATAATGTAACCTTACTTCCTGGGGCTCTGACTAGAAACACTCACAGGGGCTTTAAGGGATACTTTGTTTAGATGTGAATCAGCTGGAAAAGGAAATGTTTCAATACATGTCAGGACAGGTTACAGTCATCGCCTACCTCTGATGTAGTTAAGCAACTGGTAGATGGTTTAGAGAAGCTTGACCCAAGTGTCTGGGCTCAAAGCATTCCGTATAGCTTAAATTCCAGCCTGTGTTTCTTATGGTCACAATTTGTGCCCTTGCGATTACATGCAGCTTCTATAGAAAGAGCTACAGAGGAGGAATATGGAAAAGAAATTTAAAAAGCCATGTAGCTTCAATGGCTCTTTTAAATTTTACACATAAAAGGGGGAAATGTGGGAACCAGAGGACTGGGAAGAGAGTGTATGCATACAAATTCTTTATTCTCATAATTAAGAAACCTGAGAGACCAGGTTCTGGGTGGAGGGCGGCCTTCACACTTGTGAATTAGAGATGAGGCCCAATCACATTCTTACAACCAAAATTAATTCCCGCCATGTCCTCCCATAATAGTGCTGTCTTAAAGTCCCCTTTACAAGCACATGGCTGATTGCTATCTGGCCGGCAGCTTGATCTCTAGGAGCAGATGTGTTGCTATTGCTCAGGGGCCAGTCACTTCACTCCCTCTTACCTGCCCCAGCACTGGTGTCAGGTTACTCCTCCAATGAGCTCAGGGACCTGTAGAGTTACGGTACCACCCGCTTTGTTACCTATGTGGTTGCCTATAAAGAAGGGGGCTTGCATGCCCCGAGACTATATAAGTTGGTGAAAGAATTCATTTTTTCTCTCTCCTGCTCAGACCTGGTTCCTGATACCATGCAGGTAAGCACCCAAAAACTTTTGTCTACCTCCTAATTTCTTCACTTCAATTACACAACTGTCCCTTAGGATGGATCTGGATGTGGGCTGGATTGGACAGTCAGGAGCAGGTGCCCGTATTCCTTTCTACCTAGGGACTGTGGTCATGTGCTTTACCTTCTGAAATCTGAGACACGGTGGCCAAGAAAGTAACTGTATTGCATTGGGTAAATTTGTGGCACAAGACCTCTTTAGAGTACTGAAAAGCAAGGATGCTACTTTAAAGAATAAAGTGTGCTCAACTCAAACCCAAACCATGATGTTTTCTTTTTCTTTTCTTTCTTTTTTTTTTCTGGTGCCGAAACCCAGGGTAATTTCAATGGCCTCAGAGACCTGTGAAAGGGGACATTGAATACAGAAGACAAAAGAAGAACCGATGTCTTTGAATTTTGGTGCCAGTGACGAATAGTGGAAGTGCCATAAATACAATAAATCTGTCCTGGAAGAGGTACAGTCAGATGGCGAGATCTCGTTTTACATACTTTGGACGTGTTGTCAGGAGAGACCAGTCCCTACAGAAGATCATAGTCAGTGAAGAAGAGGAGCAGGCAAAGAGAGGAAGGTCCTCAAGCGTGGGATATAAACGACTTTCTCCAGCTTTGTCTCCCCCAAAGATATGCCAAACATTAGAGACTTTTGCCAGCACATGGTGGGAGATCAGATGCTTAGAGACATCCTCCCTGAGGGCATTCAGCCATCAGTCTGGTCCACTGTAGGTGGGGCTCACTCCCTACTGATAAGGATAGTGATTGTTTCCATGGAGAGCCAGAGAAGGGGTCAAACCTGCTCAGTGATATCCAGAGTTAGGCTGCCATCCTGAATCTAGGATCTGCCCATCTTGTCACATGCATACCCCCAATCCCTCCTCTTCCTATTGCGTGTAGACCCCTAGATTGTCCCTTTCCCATTGCTGTAATACCTATAGTTTCCTGTGACGTGTGTCTTTGCCTGTAACTAGGGGGCATGTGCACCCCCAAAGGTATATAAGCCTTGGTTAGAAATCAAGAGCTTTCTCTCCTCTGGTTCTCTCTCCCCCAGTGCTCTCTCACCTGTCCCCTCTTCCCCTGTCCTCCTTCCCCACCCTCGTTCACTCCTGCAATTCCCACCTTCCACATCCCCACTTGGACCATCAAGAGGAGCTGAGATGAGCATGCTACCATGAAATGTGTCTGACTCCTTTATTTCACTCTCTCCTCTATCTCTCTTATTGTCTATGACTTTACTATAATCTTTACTTATTTTTTGCTGTACAATTGTGCTGCCAGGCCTGTGCTGATTTGTAGGGCTGGTTCCCCTGAGACTCAAGGAGACGGATCGACACAGTGGTTGAAACAGTGGGCTCAAGCATTGTTTGTGAGGATGTGCAGGATGGCAGTGTTTTATTCTGTTGTGCATAAGGTCACGATGGATCGGAACTGACTCAATGGCACCCAACAGCAACAACATGGAAAGGGGAAGGGAAAATGAACAGTGTGGAAAGAGAATATAACAGAAGAGTAAATGTAGAATAGAACTTCAAATTCCTAACACAGCTAAAGAAAGACTTACCGTACTCTACTGGTTGAGACTGGAGGACGATTGCGACCAGGATTATTGCCCTGACAGATTCTTTAAGCCTTGAACCGAAACTAGTCCCCTGAGTCACCTTTTAGCTAAATAGCAAACTGACTAACAAAAATAAATCCTGTAACTCCTGATTGCTGTGCTCCTTTAAAGATCATGTCGAATGGGAATCTAAACTGTTGTGTAAACTCTCACCAAAAGCATAATAAAAAAAATTTTAAGGAAACATTGCTGCATCAACGAAGTCCATGCAGAAGAATCATGCCAACCTGTGTGATCCAAGGATTATAAGTAATAAAATCGAAATCCAGAGGAGGGAACGGTATCAGAACGTAAATTCTGAACACCCAATTTGCAGAAGGTTGTGGATGACGGTGGAAGCCCAGAATCCACTTTCAGGGTCCCCACTAGGGTTAAGCCTATGACCTTAGTCCAGAGAGGTGAAGACCCTTGCTTTCAGACCGAGAACATTATAACGCCGATTAAGCCACACACTGGTTACAATGTAACCCCTTACCATTTGATCATTCTTCTGACCCATTTTAAATTTGCTCCACTTTTTACTATTTTATGCTTTCTTTCAGATTGAGATTTTTCTCCGTTTTATTTTGTCATCATTGTTAAGGTTTTTTGTATGTTTCTTCTGTGTATGAAATACAGGATAGGTAAAAATCTCTAGAGCCAGCAACTGGATTAATAATTACCTAGGGATAAAGCGGGGGACATTGTGGGGAAATGCAAGGCTAACAACAAGGAGTATGAAAAGGAAGAAAGTGCTCCAAGTTTGGTTGTGGTGATGAGTGCACAACTCTTCTTAATATGACTGAGCTGCTGAATTGTATGATATGTGAATTATATGCCAATAAAATTAATTAATGATAAAAGAAACATTACTGATTCAGGTAAAAATATTTGACAGTTCCATAAGAAACTCTTAGTGGCTACCTGTTTGGGAGTGTGGGGAGAGAAGGAGTAGGCATTTATTTTTCATTTTATATGTTTTTTATTATTTACATTTTCAACTACATACATGCTTATTTATTCTTAAAAGAATTTCTGTGGAAGTTGTCTGGCCAAAGTTTGTGTCACTTGTTTTCTTATAAAAACACTTTTCTATGTAAAAGTCATAGCGTTCACTCTGTAATGATTTTTAAGCTGTATGTATGATTATTTATACTTTTTGGCTGTATGTTACCTTTTATTGTAAAATTTTATTTTACAATAAATTTTTTCACAAAAAACTATTTTACAATAAATTTTGTTTTGCAAAGTTAAATTTGTATTGTAAAATGTAACTAAAACATAAACGCACAGGACATGAGAGATACGGAGTAAGGAGGATGCATTTATCCAGCCAGTCTGCCTCTTTCTCAAGAAAGTCAAGTGGGAGCCCAATTGTTACACAGCAAAGAAATATTCATGCCCAATGGGTGCATAAGCAAATGTGGCAAAGAAAGCTGATGGTGCCCGGCTATCAAAAGAGATAGTGTCTGGGGTCTTAAAGGCTTGAAGGTGAACAAGCGACATTTTAGCTCAGAAGCAACAAAGCTGACATGGAAGACGCACACCAGCCAGTACGATCACGATATGTCGAAGGGATCAGGTATAAGGTACCATCAGAAGAACAAATCTTGCCATAGTAAATGACGGGGGAAGTGCATACTGGAGACCCAAAACCCATTTGTCGGCCACTAGAGATCCCCTTGCAGAGGGGTCTAGGGGAGAAGATGAGTCAGTCAGGGTGCGATGTAGCACCAGTGAAGAATACAGCTTTCCTCTAGTTCCTAAATGCTTCCTTCCCCTCCTCCCGCCACTATCATGATCCGAATTCTACCTTGCAAGTCTGGCTAGACCAGAGGATGTACACTGGTACAGATAGGAGCTGGAGGCACAGGGAATCCAGGGCGGATGATACCTTCAGGACCAGGGGTGTGAGAGGTGATACTGGGAGGGTAGAGGGAGAGTAGGTTGGAAAGAACTGATAACAAGGATCTACATGGGACCTCCTCTCTGGGGGACGGACAACAGAAAAGTGGGTGAAGGGAGACATCGGACAGGGAAAGATATGACAAAATAATAATTTTAAATTATCAAGGGCTCATGAGGGAGGGGAGAGCGGAAGGGTGGGGGCGGGAAAGAGGACCTGATGCCAAGAACTTAAGTGGAGAGCAAATGCTTTGAAAATGATGAAGGCAGTGAATGTACAGATGTGCTTTACACATCTATGTATGTGTATGGATGGATGGATGGATTGTGATAAGAGTTGTATGAGCCCCTAATAAAACATTTTAAAAAAAGAAATATTCATGTCCAAGCCTTTGTCTGCTATAATGCTGCACGTAAATGTAGTCTTCTGTGTGTGTCCCTTGTTGATCAGGCGGCACTTCAGTAAGGGACACACCAAGGATCATTCCAGTAAACATCTCACTTAACAGGAGATACCATGAACCCAGAAACACAGCGCCTAGGTAAATGATCCTTCCAATGCCACCGCAAACAGGGAGCCCACTCATCAAGATACCCTCCTCATCCAGGCTTCCCATATCCCAGGGATCTACTAGTCAGTCATCAGCCAGTGTTCTTTTTCCCACCTGACCTTGAACAGTGACCTCCCTCCCCTCAAACAGAACAAAGATCCAGTCGCCATCAAGCCGGTTCTCCCTCCTGTGACCCTTATGTTTCGAAGTGGAACTGTGCGCGGAGCGGTTTTCCAGGTGTGCATCACCGCCCTTCCATCCAAGGCATCTCTGGGTGAACCTGAACCACCAGTCTTACCGTTCACAGCTGAGCCTGTTAACCTTTGCGCCATTCAAGGTGACTCCACTCTAGGCCCTCTTTTTTTGTTTGTTTGTTTTTTTTAATCTGGAACATTCACTTCGATCCTCCAAATGCTCTGAGCCATTTCATTCCATGAAGAATGTCCTGAGTCTCTCCGTGGAACGCTGCCATTCTTGCTGTTGCTTGAAGATCCTTGCCTGTGCTTAGAAAAGGTTGTGTCTTTAGCAGTCAACACTGAAGTCTATATGTGTGGGTTTCACTGTATCATTTGCTACCTGCTTCCCAAATCCCTGTAACTTGCCTCCCCACACCCTCAACTCCTTTAAAACCACCAGCTAAGGGAGCCACCAGCTAAAACCTAGTGGTACTGACATCCATTTGTTGGTTCTCCCTGGATCGGTCGTTGCTGTGGGGCTTGGGAAGGGTTGTAAGTTTTCTAATGATGCATAACAAATGTCTACAAGTCTAGATGTGTAAAGCATACCTATTGAGGCAAGGCAAGAGGGTGAAAGAGAAGTTACTCCCACTGACTCAGCAAGCAGCTAATCAAAAACGCATAGACTGAGACCCCAGGACTCTGGGCAGTAGCTGTGGTATTGGACAGTCAGGGTGAGTTCAGAGTGTGGGAGAATAGGAATGGGGTTGGCTCAAAGCCAGGAGATACTCACTAACATCAGTGGCACTTGCTCAAGGTGTCTATTTTGGGGTGGGGTGGAGTCACATCCCAAACAGTGGACACTGAAAAGAAGCTCATCTAAGGAAGGAAAGGGGGTGCGGGGAGGGAGGGGTAAAAATGAGGAGCTGATACCAAGACCTTAAGTAGAAGGCAAGTGTTTTGAGAATGATGATGGCAACAAATGCACAAATGTGCTTGACACAATGGATGGATGGATGGCTTGTGATGGGTTGGACGAGCCCCCAGTAAAATGATGTTTTTAAAAAGAAGCTCATCTAAGGGAGCTCTAGCCTAATTATTTAAAAATAATAATAACATTAACTCACCTCCATCAAGTCAATGTCAACTCACAGTAACCTTACAGCACAGAGTAGACCTGCCCTTGTGAGTTTCTGAGACTATAACCCTTTAATGGGAGTAGAAAGCCCTATCTTTTTTCCTCAGAGTGGCTGGTTTCGAACTGCTGACTGTGCAATGAGCAACCCAATGTGTCAACAATTGGCTATGGGAGTTAAGATTGGGATTGGGAAGGGATGAAGAGGGGTCAGGGTGGTGCCTGAGAGTGCTGCTGAATCTACTGAGAGCCCTGGCAGGAACTGAAAGGAAGAGCAAGCACAGCAAGGTGCTGGGGAACACTTCTCTCTGAGAGATTAAGGCTTTGTCTGCACAGGCTTGCCCCAGGGAAGCCAAGCTCCCTCTCTTTGAGCAAGGGGCCTTTCCAAACAACCAAGTTCCCTGGGCCCCTTGATAGCCTGCAAGAAGTCCCAAACCAGCATGGAGCTGGGTGCCCTCAGGTAGGAGTGCCACCTAGAGGTTCTCAGGAGAAGACGCCAAAACTGCTGCTAGGACCTTTCCACCTCCGTGGAAGAGTGGAACTGCAGGGAGTCTCCCGTGGGATTCCCAGGCCTGTGACTCACCACCACATCTTTCGCTTGTGTGTGGCTGGTGGGTGTGCTCGCTGGTATTTTGGCTGGAAGTGTGGCGCCGAGGCACTGAAACACCAGGGTGCCCAGTCCAAAAAGGCTCCTAAAATACAGAGAATACAAAGCTAGGGACAATTTTTTACATGGTCATAGTTCAACACAAGTTATTAAAACATGCGAAATCTGGGGCTGGGGATGAGAGAGCGGGAGAGAAAGAGGGAAGCCATCACAAGGCTGGAAAATATAACCCCCACCCCACCCCCGAGGGGATCAAATAACCGAAATGTGGGTGAAGGGTCGGGGGAGAGGGAGGAAGAGGAGCTGATACCAAGGCCTCAGGTAGAAAGAAAATGTTTTGGAAATGTTGATAGCAACATATGTATAAGGGTAGTTAATATACTTAAATGATGGATTGTTATAAGATTTGTAAGAGCCCCCAAATAAAATGATTAATTAAAAAAAACATGAAATCACAAAAGAAGAAATAAGCAAAATATGACTAAAAGGAATTTTCTCCTATAACAGCCAGGATAATGCAAGGAATTGATAATTTTTAGAACATGAACATGAAGACAACCATAGAAGACAATGCAGAAAAGAAATAACAAAAAGGAAATAATAGAGCAATATTTCTTCTGCCCATAGATGCAACATTTCAACAAAATTCTAGCCAACAAGTTTCAGCCTGTTTATTGTCTGACCTGAATCACCAGCTTCTATGGCAGCGGTTCTCAACCTGTGGGTCACAACCCCTCTGGGGGTCGAATGACCTTTTCATAAGGGTCGCCTGATTCATAACAGCAGCAAACGTACAGTGATGAAGTAGCAATGAAAATGACATTCTGGTTGGGGGTCCCCACCACATGAGGAGCTGTATGAAAGGGTCGCGGCTTGAGGCAGGTGGAGAACCACTGTTTTAGAGCCTTGTGAGTCAACAATCCATTTCCCCGATGGTTCATGTGCTCCATGAGACATTGCAGCAAATTTCTGAACCCTGAGACAAGGGATAAAACTGGGGGAGCTGCTTCATATTCGTTCTCATGAAGAGATCACTGGAGACATAGGTGCTATATTAAAGAGTAGTGAAGAACCTAGATAGTGCCCAGCTATCCGAGCAAATCGTGTCTGGTGTCTGAAGGCTTGTCTTCAAACTGTAGCCGTCTAAATAAGGCGTCAACTAAGTCCACATGGAAGAAACGCACCAGCCTGTGTCATCCAAGGATTACAAATAACATAGTCCAAATCTGAAGGAGGGAATGGCGTCCAAGCTTAAGTTGTGAACAGCTGGTTTACAGGATACAGAGACGATGAAGTCCAAAATCCATCCTCAGGGTCCACGTGTGGATTAGGCCTCCGGTGAATCCCCTCTGACCTTAGTCAAGGGGTGTGAATAGCCATGTTATCACAGAGAGAGAGAGAGCGCATTTTAGAAATTATCATTATATATAGTTATGTTAAAACGTAATCTCTTATTTGATCTACCTTTTGACTCGTTGAAAAGTTGTTTCAGAAAAAAATTAAAATAAAAAAAAAGAAAGAAAGAAAAAATTTTTAAAGTTTCAGTTGAATACTAAGAATAAAAAAAGTGAAGGGGAAATGCAGGCGGATTAAATCTCTAGTGAACTCAATCTGACCATAGACCAAAAACGTGAATAACGCTGATATCATGCAGCGTGCATTGGGAAGTGTCTTATTGCAGATGTAGCTAAAACTTAACACTTTATCATTTGATGTCATTTTTGATCATTTTAAAGTTGTTCTAGTGTTTAGTATTTTCGGCTTTCTTTCCGATTTGAGTTTTTTCTCTATTTCGTTTTGTTGTTGTTGGCTTTTTTTGTTTTGTATGATTTCCTCTATATGAAATCCAGGATAGGTGAATCTATAGAGACAGTAACCAGATTAATGGGTTCTTGGGGATAGAGCAGGAGAGGTTGGGGGGGATGGGGAGCTAATAACGAGTACAAGAAAGGATAAAACGTCCTGCAATTGGTTGTGGTAATAATTGCTGACTCTTCTTGATATGATTGAGCTGTTGGATTATATGATAGGTGAGAGGTCAACACTGAGACACTGAACGGAGATAGGACTGAGACCAAGAACGTGAGGTTAAGAGGGGCTTTGTTAGGGCAGGGAAAGAGCTCTCGGGAGGGAAGGGAGAGCAGAGAAAGGGACAGGAGCATCTTGAGCTCCTGGGAGGTTCCGAGACCCAATCAGTTAGGTCAGGGAAATTGCAGCTTGTCGGTGAGGCGGTGGGAGATATCTAGGGCTCGTGCTAGGGAGGTACATGCTGACAACAAGAAGGGAGATTGTTTCCTTGCAGCTGCACGACCTGGAGTCAGGATGCGATGATCCGTGGGAAGCGCCTTTGTTGTTTGCCAACCTTCTCCCTGGAGTGCTGGGACAAGGACTGCACAACCTTGGTCTGGAGAGATAAGCTCCTTGGAATGTTGGGGCAGAAGATGCAGACTTCACTAGGTCATTCATCTTCCGGCTGGTAATGGGGGCCTTGAAGTTCTATCCTCCTGAGGAGCTGGAGAGGAGATGGGGCTGCCTAGTCCAGACCTGGCCCAAACAATATGTAAATTACATGCCCATAAAACTTCTTAAAAATTGAGAGTGGAGAGGTGGTTGATATCAGGGATAATACAGTGCTCTAGCATTTTGGAAATGTACATTTGTACCATCTTTAACTTTCTTTCACCTAAATGGAACCAGCCTTGTACTAATCCACCTAAAAGAAATCACTTTTTGCAAGTGAAAATTATAAAACTATTATGAGACTCACTGAGACCTACAAAGATGAAAAGGCACATGGTGCTCATGAACTGGAAGACCATACAGTGAAAATATCAATCCTACCAAAAGCGATTTACAGAGTCAATGGAATCCCAATACAAATCACAACATTCTTTAAGGAAATGGTAAAAACTATTCACAAATAGTCATGGAAAGACAAGAAACCACAGATGGCCAAAGCAATATTGAAGAAAAAAAGGGCAGAGAGCTCACCATGCCTGATATCAAAACATACTACACTGCTCCTGTTTTCAAAGCAGCTGATGGTGATTCCGTGATAGATTTGGCAAGGGTCAGGGGGAGAGAATTGAGAACCCAGAACTACAGCCAGCCGCTCTGACTTCTGGCTTCGAACCCGCAGCCACGGCCACACTGTTTCCAGACCGGTGACAGAGCAGCCGGCCATTGAATGCCCCATCACTGTCAGCCCAGCGATGCATGTCCTCTCCGGGTCAGTCCACCTGATCTGCGAGTGGGTTGTCTTTTTTAAAAATCTGTTGGCTTTTGATTTTGAGCAGAGATCTTGCCCCCCGGAGTTTCCTCCAGTGACGTGTTCTGCGTCGGGAGTGGGGGTGTCCGGGAACATTTGAGGTGATCAAAGAGAATATTTAGACAAAATCTGAAGTCACCATTGATTGACTACACTGTGTGGCAAAACTGAATAAAAGAGTTCACGAGGCAAATCTTTCAAAAGGCACATTTCCGTAGAGTCCAACAGAGGAGACCATGGGGCGGGGTCGGTGGGGGACACGCTCTAGCACGCAGGGGGTTGGGAGATTCCAGGGCGTCCAGGTGTCTCCATTCTTTCCTCAAGGTGCATCAAGCGCTTCCTTTAGGTCCCTGGCAACTAGGCAGAACGACAGGTATGGCTGCCTGGTTGTCCCTAACATACCCCGGGCTCCCTCCATCCATCGGCACCTTCGCCAGCCTCACTGTCTTGCCAGATTACCAGCACTAACCTGTCGAACCGGACCTCACCTCTGGACACGCCGCTCGCCACGGCTGCTCTCCTCGGGCTCGGAGAGGTTCGGTGAGCATCCAGTGCCTTACAACCGCCGTCTGTACACCCACCTGCCCGCAAGAACTCCATGTTGGGTTTTTCTAGTTGTAGAATAAACGCTTTTTAAATCGACCGTTGCAGAATGGTGGAGTATTTTTGCATTGACCTTTGCGAATGCAATTAGTCCTGTTTTGCATCCCGAGCATGGCTCAGGGTAAATGTTAACTGTGTTAAAGTGTATCATATCTGAAATGTCTACTAGAGAGATTAAAATGAGTAATTGCTTAAGAATTGCAGGCCTACAATATAAAAAAAACAAATTTTATGCAAAACTATGTACCGCTTTGGGTACAAAATTACTGACATAATTAGACCACCAGGGAGGGTAATCTTTGAATCATAAAACAAAACACATTGATTCTGATTTATAGCAACCCTATAGGGGTGCATGGTAGACCTGTTCAGAAACCCAGACTGTAACTCTTTTTTTTTATTATCATTTTATTAGGGGCACGTACAACTCTTATCACAATCCATATATATATCAATTGTGGAAAGCACATTTGTATATTCATTGTCCTCACCATTCTCAAAACGTTTGCTCTCCACTCAAGCCCCTGGCATCAGCTCCTCATTTTTCCCCCTTCCTCCCCACTCCCCCTCCCTCATGAACCCTTGATAATTTATAAATTATTATTTTGTCATATCTTACACTGTCCGACATAATGCCTTACAGGAAGACAAAAACCTCTTCTTTCTCCCAAGGTCGTTTCAAACTGCTGATCTTTCGGTTAGTAGCCCAAGGCATAAGCCCCTGTGCCACCAGGAATCCTGCTTTATTTACAATAGCAAATACATTGAAATGCCCAAGTGCCTATCAATAGGATCGATGACTGGAAAGGCAAACTGTGGAACAATGAAATATTGTGAAATCATAAAGAATGATGATCAGTCTGCAAAACAACATGAACTTGGTGAAATAAGTCAAGCATGCACAGGGGCTTCAAAAGTTTTGTGAGAAAACTCATTCTTTCAATTTCAGTTTTCCACAAGCTTCTAGAAACTGCCCTTGGAGAAGGACAAATACTGCACAATTCCTCTAGTTCTTTAATGCTTCCTTCCCCCCTCCCCCTATCATGATCCCAGTTCTACCAGGAGAGATAAACCTCTCAGGACAAATAATGAGAGTAGTGATACCAGGAGGGTAAGGTGAAGGTTGGGGTGGGGGGGGGGAAGAAAGGGGGAACCAATTACAATGATCTACATGTGACCCCCTCCCTTGGGGAAGGACAACAGAAAAGTGGGTGAAGGGAGACATCAGTCAGTGTAAGACATGAAAAAATAATTATATATTATCAAAGGTTCATGAGGGAGGGAGGATGGAGGGAGTGAAAATGAGGAGCTGATACCAAGGACTCAAGTAAAAAGAAAATGTTTTGAGAATGATGATGGCAACAAATGCACAAATGTGCTTGACACACTGGATGGATGGATGGATGGATTGTGATAAGAACTGTATGAGCCCCAATAAAAGGATTTAAATTTTTTTAATTAAAAAAAGTAATAAGATTGAGAATGATGAGGGCAATGAATGTACAAATGTGCTTGACACAATGGATGGATGTATGGATTGTGATAAGAGTTGTATGAGCCCCTAATAAAACGATTTTTTTAAAGTAATAAGGCCTTTGCCTGATGTGTCATCGCTCAAGACGTTTTCCCAGTCGTGGACTCTCTTATTACTCTCTTGGCAGTCTTTTGATGTAGACAGGTGTTTTATTTTCCGTATATCCACTTGTCAATTTGTGCTTCCTCTGTGTTTGTGCCCTTCCCTATTTCCAATAGCCGATGTATTCCCTGCATTGAAGCTCTTAGGTTTTTCCCAATTCCATCATCAAAGACCCTAATAGTTTTGGATTTTACCTTGAGATCTGTGATCCACCTTGAATTTATGCTTGTGCAGGTAGATATCAATTTTTTCCCAGACCACTTGTTGAAGAGGGCATCCATTTCCCATTTGATATTTTATCAAAGATCAGTTGTCTGTATGATAATAATTTCATTTCTGGGTTTTCAACTAGTTACCATTGGTCTGAATATCTGTCACTATACCAGTACCACGTTGTTTTGACCACTGTGGCTGTGTAGCAAGTACCATGTCAGGTAAAACAAGCCTTCCAACTTTGTCCTTCTTGAGAAGTTCTCTGCTAGTTCTGGGCCTTTTCCTTGTCCATATGAAGTTGGTAGTCAATTTTTCCAATTCTTTGAAGAAAGATGATGGTATTTGAATTGGGATAATGTTAAACTTGTATATTTACAATATTGAGTTTTCCAGTCCATGAGCATGAAATATTCTTCCATTTGTGGTGGTCCCTCTTGGTTTCTTGTAATAGTGTTCTGTAGTTTTCCTCATACAAATTGTTTGCTTTTTTTGGTTAGGTATATCCCTAGATATTTCCATTTGTGCTTGGCTATTGTGTCTGATGTATATAGCAGTCCAATAGACTTCTGTTTGTTGATCTTGTATCCTGCCACTCTGCTATATTCCTCTATCACTTTTGGGGTTTGCCATAATTTAAATCATACCATCTGCGAATAGGTATAGTTACACCTCTTCTTTCTCAAGATGATTACCTTTGATGTCTTTCCTTTGCCTTATGTTGTTAGCTGGGACCTCCAGTACAATGTTAAATAAAAGTGGGGACAAGGGGCAGCCTTATCTGGTCCCCTTTTACAGTGGGATTGTTTTTGTCTTTTCTCCACTGAGTACCACACTGACTGTTGGTTTTTCATATATAGCTTGTATTATATTGAGGAATTTTCCTTCCATTCCTACCTACTTGAGTGTCTTAAACAGTGCTGGATGTTGTCAAATGCTTTTCTGTGTCTATCAATATTTTCATATGGTTTTTACCCTTTGTCTTGTCAATGTGATGAATAATGCTGATGGATTTGTTTGTTTGTTTTGTTGTTGCTGATGAAGTTTGGGGTGTTGAACCATCCTTGCATTCCTGGAACAAATCCCACTTAGTGAATTATTCATTTGATAAACGTTTGTATTCTATTGACCAGTATTTTGTGAAGGATTTTTGGATCAATGTTCATTACAGATATTGGTCTATATTTCTCAATTCTTATGGGATCCTTGCCTGCTATAGCACCCCCTCATTAACACACAGTGATACAGGGGACAGCATTGAAGACACGGTGTGGGAATTGTGCCCAGTCTGACACCCCCACTCCTCACACACACACACCAGAGTGAAACATGAAAGACAACAGAGCAGCAGGGGGAGCAAAGCAACAAAATCCCTGAGGAATCCCGAAAATAGACTTCAGGTGGGCAGGGCTTTGCACCTCACCAGACCCGATTAGAAAACATTCGTAAGGGTCAGCAGACAGATCTGGAACTATTTATAGGCTTTTTATTTTCTTTTTCTTCTCATGTCTGTCTGTGTAAGATAGGCAGGTTAAACACTCCTGAGAGAAAACAATGTTCTGGGAAACAGAGTAGAGGAGGTGGGGGTAAGGGAGGGGGAAGCCAACAACCCCAGGGACAAGGGAACAACAAGAGATCTAAAATTGATTACAAGGAGGGCATAGAATGCCTGGTATGGTTCATTCAAGTGCAAAGTAGCCTAGAGAAAATACAGAGAGCTGAATGAAGATCAAGCTTGATAGTGGGACAGGAGGGAAATAAAAGGAAATAGAGGAAAAAAACTAAGAGGCAAAAGACATATACAGAGGCACAAACATTGGCATGTACATATATACATATATTAATATATAATGATATGGATATAGGTCGCTGAAGAAAAAAAATGGGTGGTTAAGCAAATGTGGTGAAGAGAGCTGATGGTGCCTGGCTATTAAAATATATAGCATCTGGGGTTTTCAGGCTTGAAGTTAAACAAGTGACTATCTAGAAGGGGAGCAACAAAGCCCACACAGAAGAAGCGCACCAGCCTGTGTGAACTCAAGGTGTCAACGGGATCAGGTATCAGGCATCAGAAGACCCAAAACAAACAATTATATTGATGTGAAGGAGGGAACTCAACTCAAAGTCCATCTGTAGACAATTGGACATGCCCTCACAGAAGAGTCACAAGGAAGGGACGAGCCAGCCAGGGTGCAGTGTAGCACCAACGAAACACACAACATTCTTCTAGTTCTTTAATGCTTTCTCCCTCTCCCCACGCCCCACTATCATGACCCCAGTTCTACCTTACAAATCTGGCTAGACCAGAGCATGTACACTGGAAAGGATAAGAGCTCTCAGCACACAAAATCCAGGACAGATAAATGCCTCAGGAACTGTAATGGGAGTAGTGATACCATGAGGTTAGGGGGAAGGTAGGGGTGTGGGTGGAAGGGGGAACTGATCATAATAATTGGCCTATAACACACACATGACAGGGGAGAAGAACAGAAACGTGGGTGAAGTGAGACAGCGAATGGTGTAAGATATGAAAATAATAAAAATATAATTTATCAAGGGTTCACAAGGGTGGAAGGTTGAGGGAGGGGGAAAGTGGATCTGATACTAAGGGCTCAACTAGAAAGAAAATGTTTTGAAAGTGATGATATTAACATATGTACAAATGCACTTGATACAATTGATGTATGCATTGTTATAAGAGCTGTAAGAGCCCCCAGTAAAATGATTATTAAAAAAAAGAAAGAACTTTGTTTCAAAGAGTAATTGTATATTATGAAACATCCCAGCCCAGTCTAGATCAAGTCCATAACTCTGATATTAGCCCACAAGTCCAATACTAGTCCATAACTCCCTCTTCAGACACATGCATCCACATGTAATGACGCAGAATGCAGGAAGATCACAGGCCAGTGGGTACAAAGTCTTGTGGATCCAGTGGTGTTAAAAGCATCTCAGTGTTGGTGCGGCTCTCCACGTGGCTCCTCCAGCTCTCCAAGTGTGGCTCTTCAACAGGAAGGTGAAACAGAGAAAGAGAGAGAGGAAGTTTCCAGAATCCTCATGAGAAGGCCACGCTCACAAGAGGCATCATCAGGCTGTGACCTGACTGACAGGCTAGACTCCACCTCTTCACTCTTTTTTTTTTTTTAATATGGAACCCTTCACAAATTTGCGTGTCATCCTTGCGCAGGGGGCATGCTAATCTTCTCTGCATCGTTCCAATTTTAGTATATGTGCCGCTGAAGCAAGCACCCCCTTCACTCTTAATACCCTCAGGTGGACATGAGAATGTAACTACCACACCCTGATAGAGCAATTTACAGATAGTTATAAATGTGTGTATGTATATGTGCACATATGTGTTTGTTTATTTATTTATGTAAGCAGAACCATTTTATTAGGAGTTGATCCAGACATCATACCATTCCATAGTTCAATCAGTGTTGTACAATTGCTACCAAAATCAGTTGCAAAACATTTTCTTCCTTCTTGAACACTTTGATGTCAGCTCCCCACCCCCACCCCAGTTCCCCCACTCCCACCGCCCCACCTCTGTACGCTCCAGGAACCCTTATTGTTGTCTCTTATCGTGGGTTTCATATACCAAAAATTATAGAAAGATGGAGAACAAAGAGTCACAAAGGCTACCAACGATGACAAAATACAACAGCGATAAACCCCAATATGGAAGGGGAAAAAACAGGAAATAATTAAAAATCAGATCAAGCCCAAAGTGTTCCAGAAGGGAGATCAAGTAACAAGGTTTTAAGTCAGATTGATCATTTTAATCCACTTTAGTCATCTCTCCAAGACTCTCTGATAGCCAGGCTATTTCCATCCCTCAATTATGGATAGAGGGAAACCACTGGAGCCGTATGTCCTGTGTAGATCATATAAATGTATTTTGGGTTTCCACCATCGTCCATAGCCTTTAGCACACTGGAATGTCACAATTTGAGCTCTGAGACTGTTCCCTGCTTTGGATTTGGATTATATAATTCACAATCTTTGGATCAGAGTAAATTGATCTTTGGCATCAGATTTGCACAATGGCCATATATTGTTTGATTTCCTGTTATTTTCATGGACATTGATGATGGAGCCAGGTAAAATCAAATCCTTGACAACTTCAACATCTTCCTCATATATCATGATGGGAATCGGTCCAGTGGTGTGGATTTTTGTTTTCTTTGTGTTGAACTATAATCCGTATGAAAACTTTAATCTTTGATCTTCATCAATAAGCACTTCAGGTCTTCTTTGCTTTCAGCAAGTAAGTTTATGCCCTCTGCGTATGACAAGCTAATAATAAATCTTTCTCCAAACCTCAGTAATTCCTCAGATAGTCCAAGGTATGGGGTAATTTGCTTAGCATGATGACTGAATATGACACAGCTCACCTTTACTGATTTTAAAGCATGCCGTATGCTGTTATTGATGTCTGGTGACATGGAGTTGAGTCCAACCCATAAGAACCCTGGGCACACAGAATGAAACCCTGCCCGGTCCTGCCCCATCTTCACAACTGTTCCTGTGCTTGAGCCCATTGCTGCAGCCTCTGCGTCAATCCATCTCACTGAGAACCTTGCCCTTCTTAGCTGCCCCTTTACTTCACCAACCATGATGTCCTTTTCCAAGGATTGGCCTTTCCTGACAACATGTCCAAAGTATGTAAGATGACGTCTTGCCATTCTTGCCTCTAAGGCTCATTCTGGCTATCCTTCTTCCAAGACAAAATTGTTTGTGCTTTTTGCGGTCCATGGTACTTAAATATTCTTCACCAGTATGGTAATTTAAAGGCATTGATTCTTCTTCAGTCTTCCTTATTCAGTTCCAACTTGCACATGCATCTGAAGCAATGGAAAATATCATAGTGTGGGTCAGTTGTACCTTAGTCCTCAAAGTAACATCTTTGCTTTGCAACACTCTAAAGAGGATACATTTGCAGCAGATGTATCCAATGCAACACATCTTTTGATCTCTTGACTGCTGCTTCCATGAGCATGGATTGTGGACCCAAGTAAGATGGAATCCTTGGTGAGGTAGTTAACGTTTATTGTGCCAACGTGGCCAATGAACACATGTGGAATTAATTGAGGGGCGGAGAGATAAATAGCTCGGCGAGCCTCGTCTCTCTTGTCTCTTGCTCTTTGATCATCGGACCAGTGTGCGGCTGCCTTGCTTGTTCTGTGTCTCAATCTGCAAGCCACACTACCTATGGGACACCTAACCTGTGGACTGTGTCACTGTAATTTGAGATTCCTTCAAGACATGCTTTGGCACACCTTTGGAACTTACCTCTCTTGAGCTGGGGACTGTCGGACCCTGTCATCTGGCTGTTGGTGACCTGCCTTGCTGTTTGCTGCCTGTGCCTGGATATCCTGAATTGCTCTACAGGGAACTACCCGGTGTCCCTCAAGACTTGAAGGACTGCCAGTGTCTCACAACTGTCGCTCGGGAGTGAGCTGCACTGAGACATTTGTACCGCTTTATAATTTAATTAACTTTGTTTTGTATGTTATCTATCTATCTATCTATCTATCTATCTATCTATATATATATATATATATAATTGTTAGCATTCTGGTTTTGTTTCTCTAGAGAACCCTGTCTAACAGACTTGACAATCTCAATTTTTTCCCTCTATTTATCACTGGTCTAATTTTGAGGGTTTTCGTCTGCTTTACATTGAATCATAATCCATACTGACGGCTGTGATCCGTGATCTCCTTCAGCAAGTGCTCCCAGCAGCAAGGCCGTGTCCTCTGCGTGTGGCAGGTTGTTCAGAGGCTTCCTCCCATCCTGGTGCTGCAGTCTTCTTTGTATAATGCAGCCTCTCCGATGATTTGCTCAGCATACAGAGTGAATAAGTGTGGTAAGAGGATGCAACTCTGCCACACACCTGCTCTCATTTTAAACCATGCAGTATTCTTATTCAGTTATTTAAAAACAAAAAGCAACTTCCTCCTTAGCCATGTACAAGTTCCACAGGAACACAGTGAAATGCTTGGGGAGTCCTATTCTTCTCAGGACTTTCCGTAGTTATGACGCACACAGTGCAATGCCTTGGTACAGTCAGTAAAGCACCAGTGCGCCTCTTTCCTGTTTACTTGTCTGCCCGTGTGTTGTACTGTGGTGACTTCTGCATGGCTGTGATGCTGGACTCTATATCGCTGGCATTCCAAATGCCAGCAGGGGCACCCAAAGGGGACCGTTTCAGTGGAACTTCCAGGCAAAGAGCAGACTACAAAGGAAGACCAGGCTGCCCGCTTGGGAGGAAGTAGCCGCTGAAAATCGGATGCTGTATTCCCTAGTTCTGTTTAAATGACTGCTTCTTGGTCGATGTACGGGTTCAACACAAGCCCAAGGAACTGCACTGGAATTACCATTCTTTGAAATGCTATCATAATTTGTTATGATTCACACAGACTAATGCCTTTGTGAAGTCAATAAAGCACAGGCAAACATCTTTCTGGTCCTCTCTGTTTGCAGCACCAAGATTCATCTGAGATCAACAATGATATCCCTTGTACCCCCACATACTCTTTTGAATCCAACTTAAGTTTCTGGTAATTCTCATCAATGCAATGCTGCAACCAGTTTCCAATTCTCTTCAGCAAAAACATATTTGCATATGATATTAATGAGGGTGTCCAAGGACTCCCTGCGTTCTGCTGGACCACTTTGCTTCGGAATGGGCACAAGTATGGGGCTCTTCTTATCCGCTGGCCAGGTCGCCGTCTTCCAAAGTTTTTTGTCCTAGACAAAGGAAACCCTCCAATGCGGAATCCAATTGTACAGCATTCCCATTGACAACTGTCGGTTGCTGGGGCTTTGATGTTTGCAAAGGCCTTTGGTGCAGCTTGGCTTTCTTCCTTCAATACCATCTGTTATTGACCTCCTGCACACTGAGCGAGTCTTTCTGGTATCCTGACATTGTGTGTTTCCTCCCACTCTTCTTTTTTTGCTTCCTGTGTCATTAAACTACTTTGTCCCACAGTACCCTTCAATGCTACAACTCAGTTTTTGTGGGAAACTGAGGAACGGGAAGACAATGTGTGGGCAGGCCAAGAGGCCTTCATACTTGTGAGTTGTAAGTGAGTCCCAATCGTATTCTAATAAGCAAGGTTAATTCCCACAATATCCTCCCATCATGGCGCTGCCTTAAAGTGACCTCTTCCAAGCACATGGTGATTGCTATCTGACCGGCAGCTTGATCTCTAGGAGCAGACATGTTGCTAATGCTCTCCCTGCTCTGGGGACAGTCACTCCCCCTACCTGCCCCCAGCACTGGCATCAGGTTACTCCTCCAATGAACACAGGGACCTCCAGAGTTAGGGTACAGCCCACTTTATTACATAAGTAGTTAAGTGTAATTAGAGGGACTTGCATGCTGGAGAGTAAATAAGATAATGTTGACAATACAGTCACTCTGCACAGACCTGGCTTCTGAAGTCATGCGGAGGTGAGGACCCAAAACCTTTGTCTGTCTAATGGCTTCCCTTCAATTACACAACCTCCCCTTAGGACCCCTCAGGATGTGAGGCTGGACCTCACAAGCTTTGAACATGTTCTTTGGTTCTTTCAACTTGTGAAATGCTGAGTATGCTCTGCTCATTCAGTTCTCTAACTCCATGTCTTTGCCCATTCTTTATAATACTTTGTGTTGCTTTTAATACTTTGTGTTCTTGAGCCACTCCTTAAAATCTTTTGTTGAACTCTTTTCCTTCATCGTTTCTCCATTTGTTGTAGCTACGCTACACTCAAGAGCACGTTTGGTGCTTTGTTTCTTTGTCTTTTTAATGACTGTGTGGTTTCTTTGCGTGTGTTGTCTTTGATCTTACCTTGCAACCCATGTGGCCTTCTGTCATTATTGTTCAATACGTCAAGTTAATTCTTGAGAGGGTCTCTAAATTCAGGTGGGACATCCTCAAGATCATCGCTTAGCTCTTGTGGACTTGTTTTCAATTTCTTCAGTTTCAACTTGAACTTGCATATGTGTAATTCGTGGTCTGTTCCGCAGTCATCTCCCAGCCTTATTCTGATTGATGATATTGAGCATCTCTGTCATCTCTTTCTGCAGATGTAGCCAATCTGATTACTGTCCATTCCATCCAGTGAGATCCATATGTCTAGGTGTAACCAAAACCAAACTCACTGCCATAGAGCCAATGCTTACCTCAGAGTGTTTCTGAGACCGTAACACTTTACAGGAGTAGAATGCCTCGTCTTTCTCCCATGTATAGGGGAAGTCACTGTTTTATGTTATTAAAAGTAGCACGATGAATAAGGTGATGGTCTACTTTCTGCCTATGGATCCTGCAGAGGGAACATCATTCACCACCACGCCACCCAACCCCATCCCCCACCCACCACCCCCATACACAGTGCCCTCATGTCTAAGTCAGAGTCTCCTAAAGAACCTAAATAGCTGTGGAAACCCTTCATTGGTGGTGTGTTCGTCTGGGTACTTTAGAGAAACAAATCCACAGAAACTCATGTATAAGAGAGAGTTTTATATAAAGGTTACGTACACATCAAGAAAACATCCCAACTCAGTGCTGCCCAAGCCCACAAGTCCAACATTAACACATTTACCCATATGTCCAACACCAATCCACAAAGTCCTCCTCCATCTCACAAAACACACACTATGATGCTGACTGCAGGAGGAAAGCCGAATCAGTGAGTGTTTAAGCTTCTCAGCCTGTCAAGGGTCTCCACACGGGTGCTCCAGCACCCAGGGCAGCATCAGGGTAGGTCCATGCGGCTTCTGCTCAGGGGTGTCTTGCAGGGAGTGAACCTTGCCAGCTGAAGCAGGGAACTGCTAAGGCAGCTGCACCCTGGTCCAGCCATCACAAAGCAAGAGACCTGAAAACTAGAAAGGTGAGGCTCACCTAGCCACTTGTCTCTCCGACCTTCAATGAACCCCACCTGTGTGTATCAGCCAGGTTGGCACAATCAACTAAGCACCTCAGGTGGGTTGAGTTATGAACCAGCAGATGAGCATCTACAGAGCAATGGGGGAGGTGCTCGAGGAGAGTATGAGGAGGAGAGACCCAAGCACCAAGCGCTCCAGAGACTTTAGGTCTGTCCCTGAACTCTGCCGTGCAGGAGGCAGACGCGGCCATGAACGCAAGGCCACACAAAGCACAGGGGAAAGTGGTGGACCCCAAGACGGCTCTCTCACGAGAACACTCTGGAAGCCCACTTGACTGTGGAAAAGCTCCCTGACAGTAAGAAGGCACTGCAAAGGACCACTTGCCAGATTGTCTTGAGCAATACAGGAACACTGAAGTAACTGAAATCATGACTGATCGAGGCAGTGGCAAGAAGAGCGGCTTTGCTTTTGTGATTTTTGATGACCGTGACGCCGTAAATACGGTTGCCATTCAGAAATACCAGCTTGGGAATGGCTATAACTGTGAAGTAAGTAAGGCTCTAACTTGCCGGAGCAAGAAATGGCCAGTGCCTCTTCCAGCCAAAGAGACCGAAGCGGTTCTGGACACTTTGGTGGTGGCCGAGGTGGTGGTTTTGGAGGGAATGGCAACTTTGGTCGGGACAGAAACTTCCATGGATGTGGTGGCTTTGGTGGCAGCTGTGGTGGTGGTGGATATGGTGGTAGAGGGAATTGTGTACGATGGATTTGGTAATGATGGTAGCAATTTGGGAGGTGGGAGAAGCTACAATGATTTGGGCAGTCTACAACAATTAATCTTGCAATTGTAGACTGATGAAGGGAGGAAACTTTGGAGGCAGAAGCTCTGGCCCGTATTGTGGTGGAGGTCAATACTTTGCCAAACTACGAAACCAAGGGGACTGTGGTGGTTCAAGCAGCTGCAGGAGCTGTGGCAATGGCAGAAGATGTTAATGACTATGAGCAAACAAAGCTTAGCAGGAGAGGAGAGCCAGAGCAGCGGCAAGGAAACTACAGACTTGTGAACTCCGTGGAGCACAGTGGTGGCAGAGCCTAGCTGCTACAAAGAACACATGTTTAAGACAATATTTATGTGTGTCAGGGTAAAACAGCCTCTAACAACCGAGGGATCCGTAGGCACAACTGTACAGCTATAATATATAAAGATTACAGAAAAGTCATGGAAGATAGGAGAGAGAATAAAATAAAGGAGTCAGGCACATTTCATAGTAGCATGCTCACTTCCAGGACAGCCATGATCTCAGGAGCCTGGTCCAGGCAGAGAGAGAAAGTCTTTACTCTCTTGGGATATTTATAGGTAACCATAAGACATGCATATTCATCAGTTACATACGTCACAAGGCGGGTGGTAACTGCAGTAAGGTCCCTGACTCACAGGTGAGGAAACCCAATACCTGCATTGGGGGGAGGCATGAGGGGGGATGGGAGCTGCAGGAGAAGATAATCAAAGAATGTCTGCTTCTATAAGGAGACAGAATCAACCATGTGCTCACTTTAAGGCAGCATAACTGTTTGGGGAGAATCTGTGGGAATGACAATTAAAGCAGGATCATGCACTTGGATGTTATCTCTAACTTATCAAAATGGTGGCTTTTCTATCATGGAATACCAGCTTTCCAGATTCCTCTGTTGTGAGTTAGTGAATATGATCCTCATCATATTTCCCTCCGCGTTACTTTCCCACACGTGTGTGGGCAAAAGAATTCGAGTACTGTATTATGAATTCTTGTATAACTAACTGAAAGAATTTTACTGTAGTGTCCCCCACCTTCTTTTTTACCCAGGATGTATTGGGGGGGGGGGTTGTTTGTTTGTTTAACGCATGCAGTTGGTTGCTTTATGTAGTTGCCTGATCATGATCCTGAATAAATGTCCCTTTTAAAAAAAAGTGGTCATATAAAAGTCCACCAGGCAAAGGCTTGAAGGTAAACAAGCAGCCATCTAGCTGAGAAGCAACAAAGTCCACATGGAAGAAGCACACCAACCTGTGTGATCACGCGAGCTGTCGAAGGGATCAGCTATTAGGCATCAAAGAACAAAAAGTCATATCATTGTAAATGAGGGGGTAGTGCGGAGTGGAGACCCAAAGCCCATCTGTAGGCAAATGGATATCCCCTTATGGAAGGGTCACGGGGAGGAGATGAGCCAGTCAGGGTGCAGGGTAGCAACGATGAAGCATACAACTTTCTTCTAGTTCCTAAGTGCTTCCTTCCCACCCCACTATCATGATCCCAATTCTACCTTACAAATCTGGCTAGACACTGGCACAGATAGGAACTGGAAATACAGGGAATCCAGGGCAGATGTACCCTTCAGGACCAGTGGTGAGAGTACTGATACTGGGAGGATGGAGCAAAGGTCGGGTGG
This sequence comes from Tenrec ecaudatus, assembly GCF_050624435.1. NCBI lineage: Eukaryota > Metazoa > Chordata > Mammalia > Afrosoricida > Tenrecidae > Tenrec > Tenrec ecaudatus. The sequence continues at coordinate 21,604,406 of NC_134547.1, forward strand.
AAAGGGGGGACCAATTACAAAGATCTACATATAACCTCCTCCCTGGGGGACAGACAACAGAAAAGTGGGTAAGGGGAGACGTCAGATGGTGCAAGATATGACTTAATAATCATTTATAAATTATCTAGGGTTCATGAGGGAGTGGGGAGCGGGGAGGGAGGAGAGAAAATGAGGAGCTGATGCCAGGGATTTAAGTGGAGAGCAAATGTTTTGAGAATGATGAGGGCAATGAATGTACAAATGTGCTTGACACAATTGATATAGGTATGGATTGTGATAAGAGTTATATGAGCCCCTAATAAAATGACTTTTTTTAGGTCTGTCAGGCATACTCTGGTGTCATTTCTGTCACCAAGATCCTATTTCCAACTGCTTATCCTTCTTTGTTTCCAGCTCTCCCATTGTAATAACTAGTGTTTGTCAATGCATCTTGATTGTGTGTTTAAATTCAGACTGCAGCAATTGTGGAAATCTCCAATCTGTTTTATCTTGAGTATTAGTGGCACACATTTGAATAATAGTCATACTATCTTCCTATGGGCTTATAGATACTATCCTATCACTGAGAGCTGTACTTTTGATGATCTCGAACACTCTTTTCATAAGAATGGGACCATTCAGCTTCAATTCCCGGAAGAGTGCATCACACAATGGTCTTTCTCAAATGTCCAATACCCATCCATATCATACCAAGATATCAATCTCTGTGTGTTCCATTTCAACAACTTCCAGTTTTCCTCGAGTCATGCTTCGTGCATGCCATGTTCCAATTACTAGCTGATGTTTGCAGCTGTCTTTCTCAGTCCAGTTCAGCACATGGAGGTTCTTGAAGCTTTGCTCCATCCAGGTCATTCAGGCTGACTCTGCTTCGAGGACGTGGCATTTCTGTCCTATTTTGAGTGCCTTCCGGTCGAAGGGGTTTACCCTCTGGCACCGTGTCAGACAATCTTCTGGTGCCATTCAGAAGGGGTTCCGGGGCTAATTTATCAGAAATTGGCCACCCCTTCCTGATTCTGTCTTTTTCTACTCAAAAGCTCAGCTAAAATTTGTCTGCCATGAGAGACAAATGGCATCGCTTCCAGTATCATAGCAACGTACAAGCCATCATGGTAGGGCAAACGGACAGACGAGCGGTGGGGGAATAGTTATAAACCAACACCAAGCCCTCTGCCTTTGAGTCCATTCTGACTCGGGGTGACCCAATAGAGGGTTTCCGAGACTGTAGATCTTCATCAGAGCAGGCAGCCTCATCTTTCTCCCGAAGGGAAGCTGGGGGCTTTGAACCACCAACATTGCTGTGAGCAGTTCAGTGCGCACCCAGCAGAGCCACCGGCATCCTTCTCTCAAAAACTCACTGCTGTCAACTCAATGCTGATTCATTGTGATCTGACAGGACAGGGTAGAACTGCCTTAATTACATCTTTGAAATCCCTCCCCAGCAGCAGCTAGATGGGTGCTCAATTGAACAGGTATGTGCACAGAGGTGAAGGGAGGACAGATGGCTTGGGATCTTCTTAGAGGTTCTTTGTACCACAGTGATGATTTCCTATTTCTATCATCCCCTTTATTAAACTCCTCTTTAAGAAAGACCTATTCTGGGGGGAGAAGGAGGGGGAAAATGAGGAGCTGATACCAAGGGCTCAAGTAGAAAGCAAATGTTTTGAGAATGATGAGGGAAACAAATGTACAAAAGTGCTTGATATAACGGATGTATGTATGGATTGTGAAAAAAGTTGTACAAGCCCCCAGTAAAATGATTTAATTATTTTTTTAATGTCTACAAGAATGAAAAAAAGACCTACTTTCTTTTCCTCCCTCCGTCCTCTCCATGTGGACTACATAATTCTATTTTTTTTTACATTTTATTAGGGGCTCATACAACTCTTATCATAATCCACACATATACATACATCAATTGTACAAAGCACATCCGTACATTCTTTGCCCTAATCATTTTCAAAGCATTTGCTCTCCACTTAAGCCCTTTGCATCAGATCCTCTTTTGTTTCATAATTCTATTTTAATGCAATATTTTATAACCCGTTCATGACCATCACTCCTTAAACATGAAGTGTGCTAGGCCGGGTTGCCTTGAGAAACAAATCTAGAGACACTCCTATACGTGTAAGAGAGAACTTTATATTAAGAAGTACTTATAAATCAAGCAAACATCCCAGCCCAGTCCAACTCAAGTCCCTAAGTCCAATACTAGTCCATTAGTCCTTCTTCAGACTCACGAAGTCACATGCAATGATGCAGAATGCAGGTTTATCACCAGCCTTGGTGGGTGCCAAGTCCCATGGGTCCAATGGCGGTGAACGCATCTCCAGGGCTCTGGCAGCACCCAGGTCCACCAGCAGGAAGGTGAAGGCAGAAGGGGGTCGGTGGCTTCCCAGGACCCTCTTTATGAGAATATGTCCACATGGAGTCACCATCGGGTTGCGACCTGATTGACAGGCTAACCTCCACCCCTACACTTTTATAGATCTTCAAGTTGACATGAAATGATGTGACTACACACAAAGATGACGAGATTCCTCTACAGAGACCTGACCCTGGAAAAGGACACCACTCTTGGTAGAAGGTCAGGGAGGGAGAAAGAATCCCTTTCCTGAGACAGATTGCCCCAGTGGCTGCCCCCAGTGCACTCAGGTGGTGCCAGCGCAGGTCGTCTTGTCGTACTGAGTCAGACTCACTTGGCAGCACCTGACAGCTGCTGATAAATTATCTCGTTTGTCCACAGCCTCTCTCCTGCGGCTCTAAGGACACCCTATTTGCAGGTGCGGGCTCCAGAAGAAAGAGGCCGGGTCGGACACTGAGCTTCCGATCCGCCAGGTAGGGCAGAGTTAAAGGTCTGGGAAACCCAAAACCCTCAAGCCTTCGATTCTGACTCAGGCTGACTTCATAGGCCAGAGTAGAACTGCCCTGTGGGTTTCCGAGACGGTGGCTCTTTGTGGCAGTAGCAAGCCCCGTCTTTCTCCCGCAGAGTGGCTGGTGGTTTCGAACTGCTGACCTGATGGTCAGCAGCCCAACAAGTCACCGCTGCACACACACCCCCGAGGGTGGGGGCGTGCTCCCAAAGACCTGGCAGAGGGCAGGATCAAATTTGGGCAGAGTCCAGGGCTTGCTCAACAGAGGAGCCACGCCCCTCGAGGAGGCAGCCAATCAGGACGTGCTGTGCGGCCCTCTCCTTTGTGAAGGACTGGCCAGTGAGGTCTGGGCCTTGGAGTTGCAGTTAAACCCGAGGAGGCTCCAGGAGTCCACCTTCAGCGGAGTGCAAAGGTCATGAAAAAAACAGCTGCCCCAGCACCTGCCCCCGCGGCACCTGCCCCAGCTGACCCCGCTGCCCCTTCCGCCAAACCGGGCGCCCCCGCCGAACCAGGAGCCACCGAAGCATTCCCTAAGAAGGTTAGGCCAGAAGATCTACAGACAGCAGAAGAACGGGATTTCTATGCCCCGAATTACTTATATTTGACCATCCTGAGCGTAATTCTTTTCTTTCCCCTGGGAATTCCTGCTGCCTTCTTCTGTTATCAGGTACAAGGAAGCCCCGTCCGTGGCCCACCCTCCTCCCTCACTGCCCTCTCCCCGTATGCTCTGGCCCGGGTAAGGGTTTCCTCTATAGCTCCTTCCCAGTGTCACAGGGCTGAACTTAGAAACCCACGTCTACTCTCCCATCCCTACAGACCTTCAAGGCTAACCAGGAGAGTCGCTGGGAAGATGCTTACGTTAATTCGGGCCGAACTTGTTGGTTGGATGTGTTTGCTATACTCATCGGCTTAGGCATCATTTACTACTATGTTCTATTTATGTGAAGGCCAGCCCAGAAGCCCAAGGGACCCATGCGCGAAGACACGGACCAACTAAGTCCCAGTCAACCACCTTGCAGGAAACCCAAGAACTGAAACCCGCCCTCAGCCAGCAAGCCCAGAGGCGAGGCACTCAGCCAGGAAAGAAGCTCAGTGGCCTCACACTACCTGTTTGCATCACTTTGGTTCACTTCACCAGAGCAGACTGTCCACCTCGGGATCCTCATTTCCCTTCCCTCCATCCCATTAGCCCCCGACACTGGGCTGCTTACACGAAGAAATATCTATTTAACGCAATAAAACTGAAGGGGATCTTCTGGCTTCCTGGGTATGTGTGTACTGGGGAGCCAGTTTCTGGCTCTGTGTTCGTGTTTCACTGAACCTTGTGTTGTTGCTCAAGCTAGGTGAAGATCAGAAATGTCCCCGTGATGAAGCCGAGGGATATGGAAATCAGGTAGATGTGGGTCTGTAGCTTTAATACCTAAAAGTTGCCTATCCTTGGCCAAGATGCACTCCTTGGGCTTGTAAAACAGACATCAGAACTGCCAATGGGCTGCTATCTTGACATTCACAGCCAAGTTCATTCTCTGGATGTTTACCCATCCAAGCAAGTATGTTAGCCTTCCACTGTCTCGGGGTAAGGAGGGGAACACAGGAACCTCTTCCACCTTTTTCCATTTCAAAATCCAGCCTTCAGGGGAGGGCCAGAAAGGCCTCAAGAAGGACCAATAGATTTGGCATAATAGCTAGTCAATACCACCTCTCCTGGGCCCCCCAAAGGTAAATTCAATAAAGGACAAGGAGAGAGAGATCTGTTGCTGTTACTCGTTATGAAGTACCATCCAGTCCGTCCAACTCCTGGCAACCCTGCGTAAAATGCACAAGCTACCGCCCAGCCCGAGCCATCCCCACCAGTGCAATGTTTGAGCCCTCTGTGGAAACCACGGGGCACGCCGTCAGGGGAAGCGCTTTCCTTTTTTGATGACTGTGCGAAACAGAAGACTGGGAAAGAGTGTGGATGGGTTCTTTATTCTCCTATTTTAAGAAGCCTGGCAGGCTGGAACTCTGGGTGGAGGGAGGCCTTCACTGTGGATTAGAGATGGGTCCCAATCACATCCTCATAACCAAGCTTGACCCCCCACAACAACCTCCCATAATAGTGCTGCCTTCATTCTGGCCCACCAAGCCTTGAGAACGATATCCCTGCTCAGAGCAGCTGATGCACAGAGAGGACCACATGGCCGGCCCCACTGTGAGACACCACCATCCCTCGCTGACCCATAGCCCTACAGTGGACAACACGAGACACAATATAGGAATTGCGCCCAATCTGACCCCACCACACGAGGCCAAACACTAAGGGTGTGCAACAGAACAGCAAGGGGAGCAGATAAAGAAAGTCCCCAGGGAATACCAAAATTAGACTTTGGGGTCAGGGCATGGCACCCCATTACACACAACCAGAAAACACTCCTAAAGGTCGACAAACAGACATCAAACTATTTACAGGCTTTTCTTTTTGGTCATTGTTTTGTTGTTTTCTTTTGTTGCTTTGTTTTCCTGTCTTGTTCCTGTGCATATTAGTATCTCTGCAGGTCTACCTAGATAAGATAGGCTGGATAAACAATCTGGAGGAGAAAACAATGGGACCAATGGTTCCAGGGGGACATGGGAGCAAGCGGGGGAGGAGGATATAAGAGGCCTGGTAGGGCTTGATCAAGGACAATGTAACCAAGAAGAATTACTGAAACCCAAATGAAGGCTGAGCATGATAGTGGGACAAGAGGAAAGTAAAAGGAACTAGGGGAAAGAACTAGGGACAAAGGGCATTTAGAGGTCTAAATATAGGCATATACATATGTAAACATACTTATATATGATGATGGGGAAATAGATCTACGTGCATATATTTATAGGTTTAGTATTAATGTAGCAGGACATTGGGCCTCCACTCAAGTATTCCCTCAATGCAAAAACACTTTGTTCTATTAAACTGGCATTGCATGAAGTTCACCTTCCCAACAGGATAACTGAAGACAAATGGGTGCATAAACAAATGTGAAGAAAGTTGAGGGTGCCTGGCTATCAAAAAATATAGCATGTGGGTTCTCAAAGGCTTGAAGATAAACAAGCGCCATCTAGCTGAAAAGCAACAAAGCCCACATGGAAGAAACACACCAGCCTGTGTGATCATGAGGTGTCAATGGGATCACGTATCGGGCATCAAAGAACAACAAATCATATCATTATGAATAAGAGGGGAGTGTGGAGTGGGGACCCAAAGCCCATCTGTAAGCAACTGGACATCCCCTTACAAAAGGGTCCCTGGGAGGAGACGAGCCAGTCAGGGTGCAGTGTAGCAACGATGAAACATACAACTTTCCTCTAGTTCTTAAATGCTTCCTCCCCACCACTATCATGATCTCAATTCTACCTTACAAATCCAGCTAGACCAGAGGATGTACGCTGGTACAGATAGGAACTGGAAGCACACAGAATCCAGGACAGATGATCCCTTCAGGACCAGTGGTGAGAGTGGCTATACTGGGAGGGTGAGGGGAAGGTGGGGTAGAAAGGAGGGACCAATCACAAGAATCTACATATAAGCCCCACCATGGAAGACAGACAAAAGAAAAGTAGGCGAAAGGAGACATCACAAAATAATAATTTATAAATTATCAAGGGTTCATGAGGGAGGGGGAAAGGGAGGGAGGGGGGAAATGAGCTGATACCAAAGGCTCAAGTAGAGAGCAAATGTTTTGAGGATGGCAACAAATGTACAAATATGCTTGACGTACAATGGATTTATGAATAGATTGTGATAAGAGTTATATGAGCCCCCAATAAAATGATATAAAAAATGGTGCTGCCTTGAAATGGTGCTTCCAAGCACATGGCTGATTGCTGCTTTCTGGCCAGCAGCTTGATCTCTAGGAGCAGACACGTGGCTATTGCTCTCTAAGCTCAGGGGACAGTCACTCCCCCTACCTGCCCCCAGCACTCACTGGTGTTAGGTTACTCCTCCAATGGACCCAGGGACCGTTAAGGTAGAGCCAACTTTGTGGTTAGCTGTAATTGGACAGAATACCTTCTCACTCCTTCTGCCCAGACCTGGGTCTCACATGTGATGCCAGGGAACAGGGACTATGATGGCCCTCCAACAATCCCCGTATCAAGTGGTTTGAGCAACCTCAACAGATGGGGTGAATGGAGGAAATGCTTTTGAAGCGAGAGTCCAGTTGAGGGATTGTTAAATATTTAGATAGAAAAACAGGACGAGAGGAAATTTAAAACATACTGTTACCCTGACCCACCTACTGAAGAAGCGGAATGTAGTGGTAACAAGCAAAAAGATGCAAGGCTTTTTACAAGTAGTGAACAGGTATAATCCATGGTTTCCTGCAGAAGGACCCTTTGACCTAGAGATGTGGGAAAAGGTAGCTGTAAACTTAAAGAAAGCACACAGAGACGGGCAGAGACCTGGTCTCTGTGAGTGCAAGTTAGATGATTTTGGACACGGCAGGACAGGACAGGAAAGAGGAGCATCAGGGGAAGGAAAAGTCCTAAGTGAGCTATCCAACCTTCCAGAAGCCGGCAAAAGTCATCCAGAATGAGTGTGAAATAGTTTAAAAGGTTTTAGGGGGAAAATGAAGAAATGAAGTCCAATTTAAAGAAAGCCTCGTGGCAAATGCCTCTGCCTTACCTAAGGAATGCACCACGCAACAGGGGAAGTGGATAAGGGCAAGGAGCATACTAAGCACGGCAAAGCATCTTCACTTTCAAAGGTAGAGAGAGGAGTTGCCAAAGAAGGAGATTTGGAGACTAGATTAGCCTCCCCCCCCCCCTCCCGGTTATTGAGTGGGAACTTAATGCAGACAATCCACAGGGAGGTCAGGAACACCATTAGAGTGTTTGTTCCCTTTCCCGGTGTTAAAAGACTTCCAACAGGTTGCCTCAAATTACTCCCTTCATAATTAGCATGATTAGGTATGTAGCAGCTGACCTTTGGATACCTGCAGACTGGCAAGACTTGACAAAAGCCTGCCTTTCCCCATCAGATTACAGAATCTAGTCTGGTGGTCTGACTGTGCTGAAACACAAGCTAGCAGGAACGTCAAAGAGGTTAGAGCAAGAATAGATGGGTTCCGAGGGAAAGAACTCAGACATTTCCATGCTGCAAGAAGGGAAAGCACTGGGCACATAAGTGCCACTGGAAATCAGCAGTAAAGGAGTTCTGTTAGCAAACACTACCCAGCAGGGAGACGGCGAATGGAGTTTGCTCCAAACTCCCAGCAGAGCATGGGAGGGAGGCACAGCTCAAAGCTACGTCAGCACACACCCCCTTAAGTCCTCAGTCACACCTATCCCCCAGCCTCCCAGCAAGGGACCAGACCTAACCAAGCTGGCCAAAGCCCTGGTCTTTGTCTCCCGCCAAGAAAAGTTTCAAGAGCTCCCAGGGCAGTCTGTTGAAACCAAAAAACAGGAACCTCTGCATGAAAGAGCAAGGCAGCTTTTATCAGGGAAGTTTAACCTAAGTACTCAAGGCATTCAAATCCATACTGAAATTGTTCATCAAGGTTATGAAGAATAGCGAAAGGCTGTAATTAAATCAGAAATTATGAAAACTGGTATTTGGGGTCCACTGCCACAGAACTAAGGGGTATTTACAAGGAAGGTGCACCCTAGCTTCTCAAGGTGTTCAGACGAGTTATTTGCTCCGGATTATGAAGTAGAAATTAAAGCAGTGATTAAATCTGAAGTATGTGGCTTATAAAGAAGGAAGATAATGTAAGTCAATTATTGCTTCCTTACATTCATAGAGTTAAAACTTACACTGCTTAGGAAGCCCCTGAGAAATTTGACCTGCCTGTGAATCAAGGGGTCTTTTGGAAGGCTGTTGTGGAGAAGCAACAGTGCCCCCACATGGACTTAGAAAGTTAAGGGAAACATTTCTAAATTCTAGATCCGGGGTTATTCCCCCGTTAAGACATCCACAGGGGCCTAAGGACAGCCCACTGACTTCCCCTGAATCCAACACGGTGAAACTAAGAAAAATTAACCCAGACAGAATATGGTAAGATCCTACAATATAAAAAGTCTGAAGAGCAGTATGACTTAAGCCTCTAGGCACACCTGTAAAACTTACGGGGGAAAGATGTTTTATAAGTTAGCTAAAAAACAGCTGAACAAAAAAGGTTTTTTAATTAAATTTTTTTTTAAAAACAGCTGACCAAACTTATTAACAATTTTTTTCAGTCTTTCAAATTATCCTGAGTGTGGTAAGAAAATTCAGCAGTTACATCTGATGTTAATCTTTTGTAAGCTCCCTACAGCAGTGGTTCTCAACCTTACTAACACACGACCCTCATGTTGTGGTGACCCCCAACCATAAAATTGTTTTCATTGCCACTTCATAACTGTAATTTTGCTACTGTGATGAATCAGGCGACCCTGTGAAAGGTTCCTTCGACTCCCCAAAGGGGACATGACCCACAGGCTGAGAATGCTGCTCTACAGCTCTTTTGCTTTTCTGAGAGCAACGAGCAGAAATTTACATTACAATGAAGTCCATCCAACTAGTTTAACAGGTTTAAAATCAAGCAAATTGCCTGAGATTGCTCACAGTGCCTTAAAATCTCTATTGTTTTAATCTCTTATTAAAACAGAAGGGGGAGATGAAGAGAAATTTTATAACAAACTTCATTTAGACTTTTTAACTCAAAATTTTTTCTCCTCACTGAAAGCTTCTAACAAAATTTAGGCAGATAAATATTTTCCCCTCCACAGAAAAAACAGATCCTGAGAAGACAGGGAAGGATGACAATAGCCTCTCGGATCCTGCTCCTCCAATCCCCAGACTATTTGCTTATGTTTTTGCAGGAGAAAGCAGATGGATTCCCCTTGGGAGGGCGCAACCACGTGAGGAGAAAGATGAAGAAACCACCCAGTCTTTTTTTTAAAACATTTTATTAGAGGCTCATATAACTCGTATCACAATCCATACACACATCAATTGTATAAAGCACATCTGTACATTCTTTGCACTCATCATTTTCAAAGCATTTGCTCTCCACTTAAGCCCTTTGCATCAAGTCCTCTTTTATTCCCCTCCCTCCCCCCCCCCCGCCGGTCATAAGCCCTTGATAATTTATAAATTACTATTTTGACATATCTTTCCCTGTCCGACGTCTCCCTTCACCCACTAGTCTGTTGTCCGTCCTCCAGGGAGGAGGTCACATGTAGATCCTTGTAATCGGTTCCCTCTTTCCAACCCACTCTCCCTCTACCCTCCCAGTTTCGCCATTCACACCCTTGGTCCTGAAGGTATCACCCGCCCTGGATTCCCTGTGCCTCCAGCTCCTATCTGCACCAGTGTACATCCTCTGCTCTATCCAGACTTGCAAGGTAGAATTGGGATCATGATAGTCGGGGGAGGGGAGGAAGGGAACTACCCAGTCTTAATAACTCTGTTTCCCGGTTGCTAATAGCCCAAAGGGAAGGGCTATTTGTTTATATTTTCACAGGCAAATCTCAGTTCAGTCAGCACCGCCCAGAAGGGAAAGGACAGCTGATGGTGTGACTTGATAGTTGTGAAAACTGCCCAGAGACCCCTGTCCTACTCCTGAAGTTACCCGAAGCATCACAAGGACCTCTCAGATTCATGAGAATGGCCGCTGCTGCCTGCTGAGACTATAATCATTTCTACCACTGCTGGTGCAGTAAGAGATGCTCCAGGACTCTGATCATAACTGAATATTGTGTGCAGAAGTGACTGGACTATTACAACAGACTGTTCACTTGCTGAAGATAAAAATATGGACTTAGAACATTAATTGAGCACAATGAAGTCCTCTGGAATTTCTATTCTTCTGAAAATTATCCATAGTTTGTTATGATTCATACAGTCTAATGCCTCTGTAAGGTCAATAAAACACAAATAAACTTCTTTCTGGAATTCTCTGCTTTCAGCCAAGACCCATCTGACATAAGCAATGCTATCCCTCATTCCGCATTCTCTCCTGAATCCAGCTTGAATTATCTTTGGCAGAATTTTGTTTGCATGTGCTATTAATAGTGTTTGATAATTCCTGTTAGGTCACCTTTCTTTGTAATGGGCACAAATATGTAACTCTTCCAGTCATTTCGCTCAGAAGCAACAAAGCCCACATGGAAGAAGCACACCAGCCTGTGTGATCATGAGGTGTCCAAGGGATCAGGTATAAGGCATCATCAGAACAAAAAACATCTTACCATAGTGAATGAGGCGGGGAATGCAGAGTGGAGACCCAAAGCCCATTTGTCAGCCACTGGAGATCCCATTGCAGAGGGGTCCAGGGGAGGAGACGAGCCAGACAGGGTACGGCATAGCAACCATGAAAAATACAACTTTCCTCTAGTTCCTAAATGCTTCCTCCCCCATCATGATCCAAATTCTACCTTGTAAGTCTGGCTAGACCAGAGGATGTGCACTGGTACAGGGACTCCAGGACGGATGATCCCTTCAGGACCAGTGGTGTGAGTGGGGATACTGGGAAGGTAGAGGGAGAGTGGGTTGGAAAGAGGAAACCGATTACAAGGATCTGTATGTGACCTCCTCCCTGGAGGACGGACAACAGACTAGTGGGTGAAGGGAGACGTCGGACAGGGAAAGATATGTCAAAATAGTAATTTATAAATTATCAAGGGCTCATGAGGGAGGGGGAGAAGGACGGGAGAGGAAAATTTGAGGACCTGATGCCAAGGGCTTAAGTGGAGAGCAAATGTTTTGAGAATGATGAGGGCAATGAATGTACAGATGTGCTTTACACAATTGATGTCTGTATGACTTGTGATTAAGAATTGTATGAGCCCCTAATAAAACGATTAAAACAAAAAAAAATGATCATCATTACTTATGTCATATGGATCTTGACTGAGAGACTACCATAAAGATGTTTACTTGTATTTTGTTGACTATACAAAGGCATTCGACTGTGTGGGTCACAATAAACTATTGATAACCTTGAGAAGAATGAGAATTCCAAAACACGTCATTGTGCTCATGTGGAACTTGTACACAGATAAAGAGGCAACTGCAGGAACAGAAGAAGGGATTATGCCTGGTTTAAAATCAGGATAGGTGCGCATCGGGGTTGTATCCTTTCACCATCCTTGTTCCATCACTATGCTCAATAAATCATCAGAGAAGCTGGATTATAAGATGTGGCATCAGGATTGCGGGAAGGTTTATTAACAACCTGTGAAATGCACATGACACTACACTGCTTGTTGAAAGTGAGGACTTGAAGCACTTGCTGGTGACTATCAAGGATTGTAGCCTTCAGTATGGATAACAACTCAATGTAAAAATACCAGAATCCTCACAACTGGGCCAACAGGTAACATCATGATAAATGGAGAAAAGGTTGAAGTTATCGCGGATTTAGGTCTTGTTTGGATCCACAATCAATGTTCACAGAAGTAGCAACTGAGAGAGCAAGACAGGTTGCATTAGGTACATCTGCTGCCCAAGACTTCTTTAGAGTTGAAAAGCAAGGACGCTACTTTGAGGGCGAAGATGTGCCTGACCCAAACCATGGCAATATTTTTCCATTGCCTCATATGCATGTGAAAATTTGACATGGGAAGAGCAAGACAGAAATATCAATACCTTTGAATTGTGGTGCTAGCGAAGAATGTTGAACATACCGTGGATTCCTGAAAGAACAAACCGATCTGTCTTGGAAGATGTATGGGAAGAGTGCTCCTTAAGGGCAAGGATGGCCAGATTTCATCTTACATATTTTGGAGATATTGTCAGGAGAGACCAGTCCCTGAAAGACATGTTTGGTAAACTGAAGGAACAGCAAAAAAGGCGGCGGCCCTCAAGGAGACGGATGGACACCGTGGCGGCAACAGTGGGCTCGGGCACGGGAACCATTGTAAGGATGGCGCAGGGCCAGGCAGTGTTTCATTCGGTTGTGCAAAGGGTCCCTGTGCGTCGCAACCAAGTCTAGGGCACTTAACTAAAAAAATGAGAAGCGGGGGCGAAGCGAAGGGGCCAGTCCCAGGCTTTACCTCAGAGACGCGAGCCACGGAACCCTTTCAGAAGGGACGGGCAATGGGAAGCGACGGGTCGGGAAGCAGCTAGGTGCTGACCCCAGCGAGGGGTCGGGAAGAAAGGCGCGAACCGACGAGAAAGCGGCGGGGCTGGGGACGGCGGCGGAAAGCACAGAGCCGAGGCAGGGAGAAAGCGGCCCGAACCAGAAAGCAGCAGGAGCCAGAGTTAGCGAGCAGGGGCGAAAGAGAACGAAAATCCATCCCGGCGCCTCTATTCCTTTTCGGGGAGCCATTCATCAGGAAGTCTCTAACAGTACCGCCCCTTCTCCTGATGGAGGGAAAACAAACCCGGAAGCCTCTGGCGGGCGGGACGGAGGGCAGGGAACTGACGTAAACCCTCTGGCGGGCGGGACTGACGTAAACCTGCTGGGGGCGGAACTGACGTAAACCCTCTGGCGGGCGGGACTGACGTAAACCCGCTGGCGGGCGGAACTGACGTAAACGCTCGGGCGCGCCGCACGGCAGGAGGGGGCGGAGACTTGCGGGTGGTGCTGCCGCCTCTAGGACTCCAACCACCGCGGCAGAAGCTTGCCGCCCTTCCTCAAAAGCGTGTCCTTTTTCTTCCCGGGAGCTTTGCTCAGCAACATTTCCCAGGTTCCTCCGTGTGGCCACCTGACCGTGCCGGCCCTCTGCAGTGAGCGGCAGGGATGTCTGTCACAAACAAGATGCGCCCTCAACACTCCTGCGGATTCTTCCTCCGCTGGCTGGCCGGCGAAGCCGGGTCACTTCGAAGGCCACATGGTGTACAGAGCTGAGTCCGTACTCTCCAGGGACCCTTCGCCAAGCTGCTACGCACAGTTATGTGAGCCGAAAATAACTCTCTTGTGTTGCACCCTGGCTCACAGAGGGGCCCCTTCCCTCATTCCCCAACCTGCGAAAGAACTGTGTAGCATCTCGCGACAGACTTCGCCACAGGGTTCAAGAGGCTAGGCGATTTTTTCCGTTCTCTTTTCCCCTTTGGATACGTAAGCCTGATTCGTCTTCATAATTTTATAATGTTTTATTTGCACATGTTTTACATGGCCTCAAAGACGATGCAACACAAAGAGGACAGAGAAGAGAGGACCCTCTGACGGCATGTTCTGGGACCTCTTTTCTCGCCTCCGTAGATGTTATTGTCAATTTCTTTGGGCCGCCTCCTGGTTACCTTTCTATGCCTGCACCTCCGTGGCTATAACGTTGAAAACAAATAGAAGGAATCATGTCCTATGTTTGGCTCTGTGACTCACCCCCTCACACTTCCCGCCACCACTTAGAAATAGGTCTCGGTGATCTTTCTCTGCCAGCTGTGGGGAGCTTTAAGGAGCCCCGGTGGCACAGTGGGTGAGCACCCACCCCGGGACTAACCCAAAAACTCAGCAGCTCCACCCCAAGGGAGGAAAACGGCATTCTCCTTCGTCAAAATCAGTCGTGGAAACCCTGTGTGGTACTTCTACTATGTCCCACAAGGTGGTGGAGAGTCTGAATCAACTTGACAAGAATGGGTGGATCTTTTCTCAGTCCACAACGTAGGTTGCTTCTCAGGTCTGCCTTTCCCCCTTGGTCTTAATTCCTAGAATAACCGCACACAGCCATGAACCTGTTGGTCCTACTTCCTGCAGGTTTAAGGAATTTCAACAGAATAAGAGACAGTGTCATCTTTCCTTGCAGCTGAGGGTCATTGAAAAAGAACCGCCTTAAGAGATGGATGGCGGGAGGGTGGAAGGAAGGTGAGGGAGGAGGGGGGAACAGATTACAAGGATCTACATATAATCTCCCTGGGGGACGGACTGTAAAGAGGTGGGTGAAGGGAGATTTTGAATGTGTAAGATATGACAAAATAATTTATAAATTATCAAGGGTTCATGGGGGAACAGAAAGGGAGGGATAAAATGATGAGCGAATATCAGGGGCTCAAGTAGAAAGCAAATGTTTTGAGAATGATGAGGGAAACAAATGTACAAAAGTGCTGACAGAATGGATGTATGTGTGGATTGTGGTAAAAGTTGTATGAGCCCCCGATAAAGTGATTTAATTTTAAAAAAGAGAGAGAGATGGATGGATTGACACTGCCTGCATTAATGGGTTCAAACGACAATCATTATAAAGATGTCACAGGACCGGTACCAGGCAGTGTTTTCTTCTGTTGCCTATTGAGTCGCTATGAGAAGAAACTGATTCAGTGACACCTAACAGGAATAAGAGAAGAGCAAATTCTGATCCTTGAATTTACCTTGTAAATTTTACATCTAACCCCAGAAAATTTAACAAACCATACGCTGTTCAAACCATGGCCTGTCCTATGGTTTTCATTCTTAATCTTATACTACTCTTTAATTTAACCACCATGGTAATAATCCTTGGAAATAAAATTATATATTCCAGAAGATAAGAAGTGGCACCTTGTTTTCTGGAATGAAGAAATATTTTTGAATTTTGAAGACAGTAAGTGGCTTTTTTGTTTCCTTTTCTCTTATACTTATATGGATTGAAAAAGATAAGAGCCTCCACCGCCCCCCATAAAATAAATTTATGTTCCCCAGGAACCCATGATATTGAATTTCCTATCTAAAGAGTTCAAAAATGTGCATCTCATTTAAATCTACAGTGCACTGGTTCTCCCTGGTTAAGTCATATTAAGGTAAAACACATGTCCCGGTTGACTAGAGAAACAAATGCAGAGGTACTTATATGTGTATAAGAAAAAGCTTTATATTAAAAAGCAACTGTATTTTGAAGAAACATCCCAACCCAGTCCGGATCAAGTGCGATATTAGCCCATATGCCTGATACCAGTCTATAAATTCCTCTTTAGACTCACACAGCACTTGCAATCAGGCCAAATGCAGGAAGATCACAGGCCAGTAGGTAGAAGGTCTTGTGGATCCAGTGGCAGTGGAAGCATCTCAACATTGACACGGGTCTCCACATGCCTCCGCCAGCTCTGAGTGTCTCAACAGCAGGAAAGGGAGAGCAGAGTGCCCCACCGCCAGGGAAGAAGACAGGAGTTCCCAGAAACCTCAGGAGGCCAGGCCCTCACAGTGGCCTCATTGGCTATCACCTGATTGACAGGCTAGACTCTACCCCTTCATAAATTGACAAATTATGTAACTGTCACAACCCATGCACCAATCATGCACGGTCACCTGCCTTTGTGACAAGACCATGCACCTATCACAAACAACACACTTTTCCAACAGAGTCGAGCTGTCTCATAGACTGTAATCTTTACAAAAGCAGACTCACTTCTTCTGTCATGTGTTTGGTGGGTCCAAACCACTGACCTTTCAGTTAGCAGCTGAGCTCTTAAACACTGTGCCACCAGGTCTGTTTATGTGATGACCACATAGTCACTGCAACCCAGTGGCTTCCAACTCAGTGACCCCATAGGACAGGGTGGAACTGTCCCTTTGAATTTCTGAGACTGTAAATTGTTTTTAATCGTTTTATGGGACTCTTACAACTCTTACATCAATTGCATATTTGTACATTCATTGCCCTCATCTCAAAACATTTGTTCTCCACTTAAGCCCCTGGCATCAGCTCATTTTTCCCCTCCCTGCTACCCCTCCCTCATGAACCCTTGATAATTGATACATTATTATTTTGTCATATCTTACACCGTCCGACTTCTCCCGTCACCCACTTTTCTGTTGTCCGTCCCCCAGGGAGGAGGTTATATGTAGATT
The DNA here is from genome assembly GCF_050624435.1 of Tenrec ecaudatus. NCBI lineage: Eukaryota > Metazoa > Chordata > Mammalia > Afrosoricida > Tenrecidae > Tenrec > Tenrec ecaudatus. Next base: position 21,620,982 of record NC_134547.1, read on the forward strand.
CTTGTAATCAGTTCCCACCTTCCACCCCACCCTCCCAATATTGCCACTCTCACCACTGGTCCTGAAGGGATCATCTGTCCTAGATTCCCTGTTTCCAGTTCCCATCTATACCAGTGTATATCCTCTGGGCTAGCCAGATTTGTAAGGTAGAATTGGGATCATGATAGTGGGGCAGGGGTGGGGAAGGGGAAGAAGCATTTAGGAACTAGAGGAAAGTTGTGTTTCATGATTGCTACACTGCACCCTGACTGCCTCATCTCCTCCCTGTGACCCTTCCTTCCATAAGGGGATGTCCAGTTGCCTACAGATCGGCTTTGGGTCCACACTCCATACTCCCCCTCAGTCACAATATGATTTTTTGTTCTTTGATGCCTGATACCTGATCCCGTCGACACCTCGTGATCACACAGGTTGGTGTGCTTCTTCCATGTGGGCTTAGGTGCTTGTCAGCTAGATGGTCACTTGTTTACCTTCAAGCCTTTACGACCCCAGATGCTATATCTTTTGATAGCACCATCAGCTTTCTTTACCACATTTGCTTATGCACCCATTTGAGACTTTAAATCTTTACAAAAGCAGAACGCCTCATCTTTCTCCCTCAGTGTGACTGGTAGATTCAAACCTCTGACCCTGAAGTTAGTAGCTCAAGGTATGATCCACTACGTTACTAAGGCTCTGAGGACCAAGAAAAGGAGTTATTACTTCAGAGGTGCTTTTCTTTCTGTCAGTGGGGCGAAAATAAGGAAACATGTGCACTATGGTGAACATATTTAATGTTGCCTGCTTTATACCTAGAAATGAGATGTCAAACGTTTTGTTAGAGATATGTATCTCACAATTTAAAAATATATTCATTAGCCTTAGACTGTAGATTTACTTCTGGATCCACCATACTATTTCATTGATTTATTTGTCCACAGTCTTTTGTTTTGTTTTGCTTTCAAGTTGAATAAGTTTGGTTTTTCATTTCATTTTGCCGACAGTTTTATTGGCACATAATTCACATGTCATACAGTTCAGTAGTTCAATCACAAGATAGTTGTACTATCATCACTACAATCAATTTTAGAACACTGTCTTCATTGTCGTACTCATCCTTATTAGCTCCCCATTTCCCCCAAACCTCTCTTGCCACACCCCCAAAGGGCCATTAATCCAGTTACTACTGTATATAGATTTACATATCATAGATTTCCTATACAGAAAAGTCTTTTAAAAAACAGCCAAACAAGAAAAACAAAGTAAAACAGATAAAACCTCAATCAAAAAGAAAGTAAATACTAAAAACTAGGACAAATTTAAATAGAGCATTAGGGAGATCAAATGATAGGGTGCTAACTTTTCACCAAACTGCATCTGCAATGCTGCACTTTCCAGTGCGTTCTGCCTGTCAGCAAGGTTAGTCACAGCCCTGGTCCATGGTCAGAGGGGTTCACCAGGGTCTTAAACCAGGCGTACGTCCCCTTAACATTTTTTTTAATTGACACAGCTTTAAAATGGGTCAAAAGGAAGAAATTGTTTTCTTAATTCCTTCTTCCAATTATCCATATTGATTTCAAGAAACAAAAATTTTATGTCAACCATTATGGTAGTTAGATAATTTTTAAGACAAAAATATTTATTTTTATTATATATAGAGAGAATTCAAATAGAATATTTTAGTTACAAAATCCAAATGTATATTTTTCTAACCCTTTACAGTCACGTTGTCCATAGCTCACTCATTCTTCCTTACATTCATTGGATGCCTTTGTCTTTCTCCCCCAGCAGAGCGAGCAGCTCATGATTTCAAAGTGCCACCTTTGTGGTTCACAGCCACCAAATCAAGGAAGGAGTCACTTCTGACTCACCCTTACTGCCTTAGAGCAGATGCCACCTCACAGCAACCCTATTGGGCAGAGGAGAAGTGTCCTGTGAGTTCTACGACTAACTCTTTACAGGAGCAAAAAGTCTGTCTTTTCCTGTGGAGCAGCTGGTGGTTTCCAACTGTTGACCTTTGTTAGCAGCTCAACTTGTAACCACGATGCCACCTTGGCTCCTGGCATAGCGACCCTATCCGTCTCACTGCTATGGGGTCGATGCAGATGTATAATGACCCTCTACACAGGGTGGCACTGCCCTTCTGAGTTTACAGTGCCTGTTTACGAGAGCAGACAACCCCATGTTTATCACAAGAACAGGCTGTGGTTTGGACTCACAGCCCAACTCGTAACCACTTCGCCAGCTGGGCTTCCCAGATCAAAACAAGCAGTATTAAAAACACAAAATAAAACAAGGCACCATCGCCAAAACACAAAACTGGTTTGAGATTAGAAAATCAATAAATACAATCCAACCTATTAACTAAAGAAGGAAACCACGTGTCAGCTGCAGCTGCAAAAAAAAAAACAAGTGTTGAGAAAATTTAGCATCCATTCATAAAAAAAGGAAAAATAATTCTCAGCAAACTAGAAATGAGAGACAGCCTGATCAAGGGCATTTTCAGGACACCTAGAGCTAATACTTAATGTGATGGTGACCAACTGATTTGCAAACGACATGTTTGTCTTTCTCCCCAAGATTTACGACAAGACAAGTACAGGCTCACCACTACTAGGCAACAGTAGATAACAAGCCGTGATTAGCTCACTAAATCAGAAACAAGAAATGTAAGGCACACATAAAGGAAACAAATATGAAATTGACTGTGATGGTTGCGCAACTCACAATAGGACTGAACGATTAAATAGCGTGCTATGTGAAGTATATGGCGATTAAGCTTTCTTCTATGGCAACTACAAACTTCGGTTACTTATTTGCACGGAACATGGTTGTCTTACGTAGAAAATCACCAAAGGGGACATGCAGATGGCAAATCAAAGTATGAAATGGCGTTCATCTTCCCCAAGGTCACTCTCCGTGGTCGAAGCACTTGACCGCACTCCTGGAGCCCTGGGGACACAGTAGTTGTGCGTTGGGCTGCTAGCCTCAAGGGGAGCAGTTCAAAACCACCAGCCGCTCGGGCGAGGACGACCGGGCTTCCAGTCTCGGACCGCGCAGGTGCGATTCCCCCCTGCCCTCCAGGGTCGCTGTGAGTCGGATCAACTCCGTGGCGGCGAGTTTTCCGGGGAGAAGGCGACCCGAGCGCCACTGCCCCCGGTTTTCCCGGGTTCTCCCGCCGGGCGGTCCAGGGCCGAGTGTCCGGGCGGGGAGGAGCTGGGTACCGGCCGGCTCGGGGGTGGGACCCGGCATTCTCCAGCTGGCCAATCACGGGCGAGGGGAATCGTCCCCTCACGCAGGAGTTAAAGCGGATTGGTTCTCCGCCTCGTGCTACGCGCCTTCCAATCAGCCAATAGGAGTGGGGGCGGGGCCTGCCTGGTCTCCGTGGCAACCCGGAAGGGTTGTGCGCTAGGGAGGCGGTTCCGGGCGAGCCCCGGTTGCGAGAGCCCGGCGCCCGGATGGGAGTGACTCAGGTGGGAAGGGAGAGGATTTATGAGCGTGCAGGATGAGAGAGCGAGGGTAAGAGGGATCAGCGACAGAGATGGAGCACGGTGGGAGCGGGGAGGGTAGCCTCGCCGCCTCGGTGGCCAGAGAAGGATTTAGAGGGGGTCCCAGCGCTGTGGAAGAGGGAAGCTTCCAAGAGGATGGAGTTTAAGCTATTAGGAGGTTGATTTCAGGGAGCAAAACGGAGACAAAGTATTGAAAGGGAGTCGGAGCAAAGGTTTTTAAGGGGACAGAGAAGGTGGACGAGGAATGGTATTCTAGATGGACAGAGAGGCTCTCAGAAGAGCCAAGCGAGGGATTATGGAGGCAACGGAGTTGATGGGGACAGTAAGGGCTTATAGAGCCAGACCGTGGAGGTCCTAGGAATATGGGAACGATATTTATGTCGTTCCTATGAATGTAGGAAAAACGTGAGGGGTGTTGGAAAGGGGCCGTGAGAAGGCTATTGTGGATCCTAGAAGTATTATGGGCAAGGGTTTTATTATGGAATCGTGAAGATGTTACAGTTGGAAAGAGAATGTAAGTGTTCGGTAAAGGTCTTGTTGGTGGCCTTTTGAGTCTGTTCCTACTCGTAGCACGTTTAGGACCGAGCAGAACGGCCCGATCGGGTTCCCAACGCTGCCCTCGTCAGGAGCACATTGTCGGGTCTTTGCTAGAGTGACTTGTGGGTTCCTCCCAGGTATCAGCCCAGCACTTAATCATGAGCCACCAAGAGTTGTCTGGATACGTGTTTTACAGGAGCAAAGAGAAGACCGCTTGGGGGAACCAAACACAAACAAACAAACAAAAAACCCAAGCCCATTGCAGTTGAGTTGATTCTGAAGTTCATAGTGATTCTGTGTGTATCACAGTAGAACTGCTCCGTAGTGCTTTCAATGGCTGGTTTTTTGTTGTTTTCTGTTTGGCCATACTTCGTCAAGACTTTCTTTCTGTCAAGTGCAGGCTGATGGCCTTAACCCTCGGGAACTCTTTTTTTTTTTTTTCCCCATCAGGAACTCTTGTAGTGATGGGAGTGATTAAAGGGGACAAAGAGGGGCTACAGGGACGAGATAAAAGTTGGAGAGAATTGATGAGTGCTCCAAAGAGGATGGGTGGAGATTTTACAGGAGGCGAGGAGAGATGTGTGAGATTGAACAGGGGCGATGGTAGAGGGAATCTAGTCCAGTTCAGAAGTCGCACTGAGCCACAGTCCACTCCCTACCCCCAGGCGTTTGAGCTTCTGCCTGGAAAGCCCCCCAACGACCACTTATGCCTGGCGATGATGGCCTTCTTTCTGTGTTTCCCCATAGGCATCATTGCCTTGATCTTCTCTATCCAGGTGGGAATCTCATCACCCCGTCCTCACCCTTCCTCTCCTTCCTGCCGCTGACCCTGATTCAATTGCTTCCTCCTCCTCCCTCCTGTGCTAGAAGCCTCTCCTGCCAAACTAACAAGATCACCCCCTTCACCCTGAGTTCGTATAGCCCCTCACAGTCAACGTAACCCTTTTGAACCCATGTTACCCCGTTCCCCTTCTCCCTTCAAACATAGACGAAGCACTGCAACAGGTGGAATAACCGGGCCCTGGCAGAGGAGACCTCCTACCAAACCTTCTACATCGCTCTCATAGGCATCGGGTTGGGCAGCAGCCTTGTGACCGTCATACTCATTCTCATTCTCACAGATGTGCTCTCCCGATAACCCCTCTCCAGCCCATGAACGTGCCACCAAATATATACAACATTGTCGCTCTTGCTGGTTCTAAATAGTCCTCTAACCTGGATGGGATTCCTACCCCTCGATGCCTGCAGTGCCAAGTGCTGCCCGCCGGGGTCGGCAACTTGAGGTGCTTGATGGGGGGGAGTGGTGGCTCACGCAGCTCCTTGGACCAGAATTCCAGACTCTGGAATGCAGCCAAGGGCTGGGGGTCAGGAATGAGAGGTTGGGGCACTTTGTGTCCAAGGCATGCCCCCTCCCACCCACATTCATGCATCCTCACACAACTCTAAACTCACTGCCAGCGAGTCCATTCCGATGGATATCGACCTGAGAGGACAGGACAGAACTGCCCCTACGGGGGTTCTGAGACTCTTTCTGAGAGTAGAAAGCCACCTCTTTTTCATGCATACCCTTCACAAACTTAGATATGCCTTCGGGGGCTATGACTGTGCTCCGTACCTCTATCGCCGGGACATACAGGAGCCTTGTCAGAAACAGAACTTAAAGCATGCTAGTGGTATATCAAATAAAACCCACCATGCCAATTGGTCACAAAACAGGAGTGCTTTTTGCACACATGTAACCTGTCCACGCGGAAATTTGTGGCCCACGTGGTGGTGATTTCACCATCCCCTAAGGCAGCAGTTCTCAACCTGTGGGTCGTGACCCCTTTGGGGGTGGGGGGGGGTTGAACGACCCTTTCCCAAGGGTCACCCGATTCATAACAGTAGCAAAATGACAGCTATGACATAGCAATAAAAATTTTATGGGGTGGGGGTGGGGTCAGGGAAAAATAATAAGTTTATGGTTGGGGGTCATCACAACATGAGGAACTGTGTGAAAGGGCTGCGGCTTGAGGAAGGTTGAGAACCACTGCCCTCGGGTAGGGGTGCTTGGGATGAAGGCAGTCCAGGTAGAGAAAGCACACACACCACTTCTGCTCTCAGTCCCTTCGATGGACCCAGTCTCAGGGCCTGATGGGTGGTAGGGCCTCTGGGAAATGTAGTCTCTGACTGGCCGGCTGCCGCTCCAGAGCTCTCTGAGATGTTCCTTGAGCCGAGGACTGGAAGTTAAAGTGGAGGAACTACTCAAAGGAGACTGTGTCCACAGAGTTCTCATGCGGCGGGCACAGCAAGTTAAGGAATGCCTGAAGCTAGGATGAGTTTGACGAGTCAGGGAACAAAAAGGCCATCAGGGTAGCCGTGAGTAATGTCACACGTCCACCACCATCCAAAATGGGTTATTGTTGCAGTGTTCTCCTCTGTCTTTAAAGGTACTGCTGAAGGTCCCCAAGATGACCCCCACTCCTTCTCTCCTCCAGGGGAGATACTACAATACGTCTTCACCTTTGACCTGACAAAAGTCTCCCCACAGGAATACTACACCCAGCTTCCTCCTCTAGGCACCCAATGCCCCCCACACATGGTTCTGGGCGAGGTGATGCTGGACACCCAGCGATGACCCAGAAAAACCTATGTTAGGGTCCCAAAGAGACCTGGAATCTCAGATACCATTTGAGCACATTTAATGAGTCGTAAGCAGGAAAAGACAAGACAAGGACGCACCATCCAGATGAGGGGAGACCACTGGCCCGAGGTCATTATGGCGTCCAAGGATTTACAGAGACTCGGCGACGTTACTAGGATCTGGGAGGGCGAAGCAAACTGTCACCGAAGCATGATTTGGCAGTAGATCAATAAATGGCAGTCGCAGGTCGGCCCACAGGAGCAGAAATGGGACAGCGAGCGAGAGGTACATTATGCTAGAGCTAACGAGAGTTCTGGTTCCGGTCCTCTGATCAAAGCATTCAGGGTATGACTCATGACTGCGTGACCCTAGCTAGCACCTCAGTTTCCATCAAGGGCACAGCCAGATTAGTCCCTAAGGACTATGCCCCTTCTCCCCGGACTAGCTAGGAGAGTGACAGCAATCCAATCTTTAATGCCCTCTGCCTAAGGGCAAAGTGATTCAAACTGTTGGTTAATGGGCAGAAGGAAGTCAATGGAGGCTGAATTTATGTGGAGCGTTATAAATGGATTTAGGGCTCTCACTGTAAACTTGTTTGTGTTGGGTGCCATCGAGTTGGTTCCGACCCATCAGGACCCTATACACACAAGAATGAAACACTGCCCAGTCCTGCACCATCCTCAAAATCCCCCTGTTTGTGTTAGGCTGGGTTGACTAGAGAAACAAATCCACCGACACTCATGTATGTGTAAGGAAGAGCTTCATAGCAGTAAGTAATTGTACATCGAGCAAACAGCCCAGCCCAGTCCAACTCAAGTCCCTAAGTCCCTCTTCAGGCTCACACAGCCGCGTGCAATGATGCAGAATGCAGGAAGATGCCCGGTTGGTAGGTGCAAGTGGTGTGGATCCAATGGCGGTGGCTCTGGCAGCAATCGGTCAGCCAGCAGGAAGGTGAAGGCACTGAGAAGGGACATTGCCAGGGCCCTCCTTATGAGGACATGACCACACGGAGGTACCATCAGACCGTGACCTGATTGACAGATTGAATACCACCCCTCCACTTTTATGTATCGTCAAGTTGACATGAAATTATTTCACTACTATACTCCGCTTGAGACCCTGGTTTCAGCCACTGTGTCATTCGGTTAGATTTCTCGGTTCTTTGCTTCACACCGAAGCCTGTTTTGTGATCCAAATGAGTTTTTATGAAGGAACAGAAAAGTTTCAGGTTTTACAGTCTCAAAAGGGGACATGCTATTTCTGGAAAGCATGCCAAGCTGCAGGGAAGCTGGAAGCCACAGGGGGTTCACAACTAGGCATGGAAAATCATGTGGAAAAGAACAGGCGGAACTGGGGACTCTCCGGGGACCAAGAGGTCAAGACTCTAAGCAAGAGACTACGAGAGCAATTGAGCAAGAACCCAAGAGCCAAGCACATGTGGACCCCAAGTCGGCCAAGAGCAGGCCCTGAGGGGGCAAGACCAGAGCAGAGAGAGCTCGGGCCTTCCCACAGCTGGGGTGTTTAAGACCTCTGGCTGGAGAGGCATGGGTGACGGCATTGGTTGACCTTCTTGATGAACCTAAGGTGTCTGAGGCATTGGTTTTACCTGGACCTACAGGGTCCTAGTCTGCGCATGCTCAGTTTGTCACGGATTTTCATCGTCAATTTAGATGTAGCCATTTTAACAACGTAACCATACTGTACTAATTAGCCTGAGCATAGCCTTTTTGTACGGACCCAAGGGTGGCCAATTTGCAGATAATTCCTCTTGTAACTGCTGAGCCATTGCCATTTATTTCTGAAAATGCTGATAACCTGTCTAAACCCCCTGCTCCAAGTTTCCCTTGTCTCCATCCCTTGAGCTGCCACCTGCCCCTTGTGCCTTTGTGTCCAAATTCTCCATACAGAGAACTTGTGCCCCTTTCTCCATACAGTGGAAAGCCACCCTGCCCCCATGCCTTGTTTATAAACAAGTATACAAACCTCCCACTGTAAGCACATGGGGTCTTAGGAGAATGAGCCTCTAGCCACCCCATGACCTCGGGTTATTAAAGGCTTAAGAGCTTTAATTAAGGTTGCGAGTGGGTTAATCGATCACGTCCTGGCACAACACACGCTATTAGGTCGCTCGATTAGGGACAAAGGGGGGGTGTCTCCCCAATACCTGCATGGGGCCCCAATACAGGGGTAAGAAACCGATCACTAATTAGACACCTATGGGAGAGATTCAAACTGAGCATGTTCAGACACAAGCCCCCTTCGCCCAGGTGGGAGGTTCCAACTCGGATCACAGACTAGGCCCAGCCACATGACATCGCACAGGTGGGCTTAGACTCAGCCAATAGGATCAGCCATTGCCCCTAACCACGCCTCCTCCCGCCCCCCAGGATGCGTCGGGAGAGAATGAGAGCCAGGGACGCAGTCTGGCATGCCCGCTTGGCCTGTGGCCGCCAGTTTCTCTTTTACTCTGCCCTTGCTCAGGTGCCTGAGGGGAGTCCCTCGCATGTGTGGCGGGTAAATGCCTGGGACCGTCTGTGGCCCGAACCCCTCTTGGTCCTCGGGGATTCCCCAGTTCCTCCTGTGGAGGTTTCACACTCCTCTTGGCTCTATTCTCTCCAGGTGAGTTTTCTTACCCGGTTGCAAAAGCCGTCTGGCGGGCTTTCCAGAGATCATGTGGACCCTTTGGAGATTCTAACACCTGACATCTTCCCTTTCCTTCATAAAAACCCACTGGGCTTAGAAAACGTGCTTCCGCGTGAATTCCTTCAGCGTGCAAAGATAACGCAATGCAGAATCCAGGAGCTAACAAATTCACCACAGGATGACAAACGGACAAGTAAGTGGTGGGCTGTACACCATAGCCTTTCACAAACTTCGTGCTCAAGAGTTTAAGCTCTAACGCAGACCTCATTTCTGCCCTCAGAAAAGTCACAGTCCGGGGGAGAGCTGAGACGTGGCACTAGACAGAGATGCGCCTTAGGCTGTCATGTACCCATTTGCGCACTTGTCCCCCTTGTATGTCTCTTGCGGTACCATCGCCAGAGCAAGCTTCCACTGCAGGCTCTTTCCCCGCCAGTGAAAGCAAAGCAGGAAGCCAAGCTCAACGCTCCAGCAAAGAGATCTATTAGCGAAGCGCCTTGAGAAGGGAGACATGAAAAAGGCTTACTGGATGTAGACGCATCTTGCAAAGGGAGCTAGCAAGAGACCTGAAAACACAAGTCACGTCTTCCGAAGGAGCTCATGTTTATTCGTGAAAGGTGGTGGAGAGTTCCGGGAATGGAGTCCATGTGGATAAATAGGGTCCAGGTAATTGGTTGTGAGTGCAAGAAGTATTCAAAATGGAGTCCGTTGTGGACATCCCCTTACAGAAGGGTCTCGGGCAGAAGGCGAGCCAGTCAGGGTGCAGTGTAGCAACGATGAAACATACAACTTTTCTCTAGTTCTTTAATGCTTCCTCTGCCCCCCCACCCCACTATCATGATCCCAATTCTACCTTAAAAATCTGGCCAGACCAGAAGATGTGCACTGGTACAGATAAGAGCTGGAAACACAGGGAATCCAGGACAGGTAAACCCCTCAGGACCAATTATGAGATTAGCAATACCAGGAGGGGAAGAGGAAGGTGAGGGAGAAAGAGGGAACCGATCACAAGGATCTACATATAACCCCCTTCCTGGGGGATGGACAACAGAAAACTGGGTGAAGGGATACATCGGACAATGTAAGACATGAAAAATAATAATAATTTATAAATTATCAAGGATTTTTGAAGGAGGGTAGGGGAAGCAGAGGGAAAAAATAAGGAACTCATACCAAGGACCCAAGTAGAAAGCAAATTTTTGAGAATGATGATGGCAACAAATGCACAAATGTGCTTGACACAGTGGATGGATGGATGGATGGATGGATGGATGGATTGTGGTAAGAGTTGTACGAGCCCCAAATAAAATGATTTTTTTAATGGAGTCGGTTGCAAAGGCTTCTGAGTGGGATATCATCACTTCTTATGGGATGGCGTGCCTGCACCTGGTGGCTGGTTCCTCAGGTTCAAATCCTCTGGCTAGTCTCTGCTCCTGGTTGGGCTATCCTTGGTCCAGGGCTCAGTAAGCGCTGACCAAATGCTGAATGTTTCAGGCCTGGGAGTGGAACTAAACACATTCTTCTTTTTTTAATTCTATGTTCCACTTTCCTCCTCCAAAAACCATTTTATTAGGAGCTAATAAAGACATCCTATCATCCCACAGTACAATCACATCAAGCAGTATTGTACAGTTGCCACCAAATCCATTTCAAAACATTTTCTCCCTCTTGAATTCTTTGAGATCAACTCCCCCTTGCCCGCCCACCACCGCCACCGTACCCCCTGTGGGATACTAAGAAGCTGGATGAAAATATTCTCTCTTCTCATAGCCACAGAATTAGGAAGGCCAGCCTTCATGGGGAGACTCTCACAGTTGAGAAAGAAAAAAATAATAACCAATACGCATTCTCCAGCCATTCCACAACTCCCCCCCCCCTTAAGATGCTAATGTAGAAAACGTATGGTGCCTGGCTACCAAAAGATATAGCATCTGGGGTCTTAAAGGCTTGAAGGTAAACAAGCATTCATCCAGCTAAGAAACCGCAAAGCCGACATGGAAGAAGCACACCAGCCTGTGAGATCACAAGGAGTCGAAGGGATCAGGTTTCAGGCATCAAAGAACAAAAAATCATATCTTTGTGAATGAGGGGGAGTGCGGAATGGGGCCCCAAAAGTCCATCTGTAGGCAACTGCACATCCCTTACAGAAGGGTGCCAGGGAGGAGGCGAGCCAGTCAGGGTGCAGTGTAGCAACGATGAAACATACAACTTTTCTCTAGTACCTAAATGCTTCCTCACTCCCCGCCACCCCACTATCATGATCCCAAGTCTACCTTACAAATCTGGCTAGACCAGAGCATGTACACTGGTACAGATAGGTACTGGAAACACAGGGAATTCAGGGCAGATGATCCCTTCAGGACCAGTGGTGAAAGTGGCTATACTGGGAGGGTGAAGGGAGGGTGGGGTGGAAAGGGGGAACCTATTACAAGGATCTGCATGTGACCTCCTCCCTGGGGACAGACAACAGAAAAATGGGTGAAGAGAGACGTCTGACAGGGCAAGATATGACAAAATAATAATTTATAAATTATCAAGGATTCATGAGGGAGGAGGAGCGGGGAGGGAGGAGGGAAATGAGGAGCTGATGCCAGGGGCTTACGTGGAGAGCAAGTATTTTGAGAATGATGAGGGCAACGAATGTACAAATGTGCTTGACACAATTGATGTCTGTATGGACAGTGCTAAGAGTTGTATGGGCCCCCCAATAAAATGATTAAAACAAAACATGCGAATGTTAAGCTGTTCTCTTAAGGAACCTCTTCGCGCCAGGCTGTACACGCCTCTCTCTAAAGCAGACAAGGCTGATTTTATTCTTACCACTCTAGGAGCCAGCCTTTTCCTTTGTGTCTTAGCTGCCAGGCACTTCAATGGAGCACCTACCATTTTCCTGGAAGAGAAAAAAGGGCCACATGCATATAATTCTCCAGGAACAAACTCTTCACACATCCCGGCTATAACCGTGGTTCGCAACTATGGGTCGTGACCCCTTTGGGGGTCAAACACCCCTTTCACAGGGTCCCTTAAGACCTTCAGAATACACATATTTCCAGTGATCTTAACAACAGAGAGACACCACTCCTGGATCTGTCTCCAGGTGGGCCCGCCCATATGCAGACACGCCCACTTATGAGTCCCCCGCGTGAAGACTGTTACCCATGCTACACCATGCTTCAAGACAAAATTCCCTTTGTCATTAGAAATAACTATTTCACAATATATGACTACATATTGTTTTGTGATTGATCACACTGCTTTAATTATGTTCAGTTTGTAACAATAAAATACATCCTGCATATCAGATATTTATAACAGTAGTAAAATGAGTGATGAAGTAGCAATGAAAATAATTTTATGGTTAGATGCCACCACAACATGAGGAACTTTATTAAAGGGATGAGGCATGAGGAAGGTTGAGAACCACTGTCCTATAATACGTTAAGTTTAAGTTACCTCCTACAGACACCTAGATTGTCATACATACGGACTGTCAAGAAAATGCTTTCCTGCTAGCTGCTATTTGAAGTTCTCCTAGAGTAATTGTCACCATTTTTCTGCCTTGCTAGATACTTTTGTTGAAATGGTCCCCCAAAAGAAGTCAGGATGTCTGAGAGGCACGCTTTGCCTAATCTATTGTGTAGCTGCCTGATACACATATATACTGTTTAATAAACTAGCTCTCTCTTAATTCCAGGATCTGGAGAGGTTCCTGATGCTCCGCTGTCTTTTTCTTCCACAATCGCACACAAGCTCCTCAGGACCCATTCAGTTGTGGGGCTGGACCCCATACCCCGCCCCCAACCCTACCCCTAGGAGCCCTTACTCTAGTCCGTATTCAGGGGTCCTCAAACTTTTTAAACAGGGGGCCAGTTCACTGTCCCTCAGACCCGTTAGAGGGCCGGACTGTAGTTTAAAAAAAAAAAACTATGAACACATTCCTATGCACATGAAGTAAAAAAACAAACGGGGCAAAAACACCCAGGGGGCCGGATAAATGTCCTCGGCGGGGCGGGGCGGGGCGGGCCGTAGTTTGAAGGGCTCTGCTAGGTTCATCTATCCTGCGTTTCATAACACTTTATCCTTACAGGGAGGAAACATCTTATTTTTGCAAGGTGTAAAGCAATCGAGAATGATGTCGCTATTTAATATGCCACAAGTTTAAGCATCAACTGGATTTGGGGTGTGGTAAGGTCCTTATGTGTGGGCCTGGAGAAACCCCTTAAAGTCATCCGAAGTTGAAATACGGGGGTATCGAAGAATGCATGCTGGAGAAAGATTGAGGTCATACGTGTCCTCTGGTCCCTCACCCAGACAGAAGTCACTTGGATTCTGAAATCCGAGTACTATGACCGCATCCCTTCACCCGATTCTCACTCTCCCCTGGAAAAGAGTGCACATCTCCAGGGGACTGAGCAACAGAATCCTAGATGAATGCATACACTGGATGGTGTAAGATATGGCAATATAATACACAGGAAGGGTCCACGGGGCTGGTAGGGTGGGAGAGGGAGGAGATCAAGGGGAGCTGACCTCAAGGAGTTCAAGAAGAAAGAGGACGTATTGAAAATGATAGCAGCCATGTGCAATTAGGCCTGATCGCATGCAGGAATGGATTGCAACGCTACCTGCAAGCGCTCCGAATAAAATGTGCTTTTTTAAGGAGTGGGGGGGCGGGGCATAGTTCATGTCCCAGGGGGTCAAAATAGCACGGAGGAGTGGGATGCCCCCCGCCGCGTGGTTTCCGCAAACCGGAAGCGCGCGGGGCCGCGGGAGGAGCGTGGGGAGCGGGTGCGGACGTGCTGCGCCGGCGCGTGCGTCGTGACGTCAGAGGCAGGCGACACGCTCCGGCGGCGGGAAGGTGGGCGTGGCGTGGCGGGGCGGGGCGGCGGGCCGACATGGAGCCCCTGCCCGGCGCGCGGGAGCTGAGCTCCTGGACCGCGGAGGAGATGGGGGCGCCCCCCGCGGCGCGGGCCTCGGAGGCGACGCTGCGCAGGTTCGATCCGGCCCTGGAAGGAGGGGATGCACCCGCCACTGGGGATCGGGACGCCGCGAGGGAAGACCCCACGCCGCCCGACCCCCCCAAGGGAGAGTGACCCCGAATTATCGAGGAGGGCGCCCCACCCTGGGAGCAGTACCTCCGGGGAGCAGATTCTGGATTTGAATAAAGAGGTTCTGGCGGTGACCCCCCCTCCTCCTGAGAGACCCTGGCCCCAGTGCAGATCCTCCGTGAGTTGTTGAAGGCCCCCCCGCGCCCCGTGTGGAAAGAGGATCTCCCTAGTAAGGACGTCTTTACAACCGTTCATTTCTCCCACGCTCGGGCCACTGCGGACTAGTGGGACTTAGCAACGCCCACACGCGCCTGGGGCTTGAATCAAAAGCAGAGATGACCCAGGCCTGCCAGTGAGAGGGGACGTCTGAGCAATACGTCATTCATTCCCCACCCCACCCCCAACTCTGGAAGTAAGTGGAGATAGCCATCTCCCGCCAGAGAGTGGACATGCCCAGTGAGAAGCCCATCCTTTCAGTGACCAAAGTCTCCTGAGAAGGGAGGATCCGGCCTCCAATGGGACAGGCACAGCCCTCACCCACCCTAGGAGGGGTACCTTCCCGTGAAGGCCTTCTCCCAACAACGGCCTCCCCGTGGGACCCCCCTGACATATGTTACACACTGTCCCTGCAGGTTGTGTCTGGGCCAGGGAGCCGACATCTGGGCCTACATCTTTCGCCATGTGCACAGTCAGAGGTGAGCCTAGCTGGGTGGGGTGGACTGGGCAGGGGGGCCAAGTGAGGCCCATTGCAACACCTCTTTCTCCTATCCTTTCCCCGCAGGAGTGTCAAGAAGGTCCGGGGGAACCTGCTCTGGTAACTGTAGCCCTCCATTATCACCCTCCCCACTCCCACCCATCCCATCAAGCTCATCCCGACCCATAGCCTCCCCGACCCCCACCCCCCCGTGCTGGAAGCTCCTGTCATCCCCTGACTCTGGCCTCATTTTCCCAGGTACGGCCATCAGGACAGTGCAGAGGTAAGCCTCACACATTACAAGAGTCTCCTTCATGCCAATAGGAATTGTGGGTTGCCTGCTGTGAGCCCACCCTGTGCTGGGTTTTGCTGGGGACACTGAATCTCAACACAGCCGGATGCATTTCAGGGAGGGACACATACGAGCTGGAGGCAGGGGTGGGGCAAAGTGGATCGGGTACTGAGATGTGGGGCCTAAGTAAACATGGAAACCAGGCTGAAGACAGAGTCCAGAAAGAGGGGCAGGTGCAAGGGAGGTACTGAGGCCAGCAGGGGACTCACTGCGTGAGGGCCCTGGCAGCATCTATGGGAGGCTTGAGGGGGCTTCAGGACCCCCGGATGTGAGGTTCAGGGAAGGAGAGTTAAGGGCCAGGTCAGAGATGTGCGAGTTATCAGGGCAAAGCCAGGAGGCAGACTTGGGAGGCAGAGAGTCCTGGGACAGCACCCAAGTGCTCTTCTATGCTACGTGCTGCCTTCCGGGACCCTCCGCCCCTGCACAGTCAGGCTCGATTGAACCCAGACCAGACTGCACACCACACTGTACCTGACCCCACCAGGCTCATCGGAAGTCGGAGCTCGAAGCCACCGTGGCCCGCCTCCGGGCAGAGATCCAGGAGTTAGACCAGAGCTTGGAGCAGATGGAGCAGGACACTGAGGCTCAGGGTGACCCATGGGGTTGGGCCTAGGGGGAGGTATATTTGGCCACCCGTGCCATGATGGCGCAGTAGTTAAAGCACTCAGCTGCGAACCCCAAACCCACCAGCCACTCCGTTAAGGAAAGCTGTGGCAGTCTGCTCTGTGAAGGCCACGGCCTCAGACACCCCGCAGGGCAGTCCATCCACTCGGTGGCCTCAGCTCTGATGGTTTGTCTGTGCTCCTCCCACAGACAGAGCCATGGAGCAGACCCTGCAGAGCACACAGACTGCCCAGCGGCGAGCCCTCCTCCTTCGGGCCCATGCGGGGGCCCTACAGAGACAACAGCGAGGGCTCCAGGCATCCGGACAGCGGCTGCAGAATCAGCTCCGGCGCCTGCAGGACCTCCAGAGGTGAGCCTTGGGTGTCCAAAGACGTGGGCACCCATGCCTTCGCCTTAGATACGAGTGCCCATCCCCAAGCCCTGAGCCATCGCTCTCAAAAACAAAGGTGAGGAGACATGAAATGGCTTGCCCCAACTCGGAGGGGCGGGAGAACCCAGAGCCTTAGAGGAGCATCCAAGGTCCCCTCCTGGGCACTCTCCCACTTCTAGCCTCCGTCCATATTCTCTCTCCCCCCTCTCCTTTCCCCTCCCCCCCTCCCCCTCCTCAGGAGCAGGAGGACTGGTCTCCTGGCTCTTCTCCCCCACCTGCCCATCCCTTTGGGTTTATACTCTGTGAAGCTGGGACTCACAGATCATTGCTAGAGCCCCGGGGCCTAGAAGGGCACTGATGCTACGTTGCACACATCAGTGTGTGTGTGGGGGAGGGGAATAGCAATAAGCCATCGCGGAGCTCATAGTGTGATGGGATGGGGGTGAAGCAGGGCACAAATGATGTTGTCTGGCCTTAGATTGTAACAGGATCCTTGGGTTATAGCCACTGGGGCCACCCCTCTTGTGAAGGGATGGTGGCTCCTGGGATTCAGGCTGGGTGGGCCGTCAACAGCCTTGCTGGCGTGTGGGAGGAGAGGCAGTGGGACACAGGCATGTGTTAGCCCAGCTCCCAACACCAGGGTCTCTAACCTCACCACCACGCCACTCTGCAGGAAGGCCAAAGTAGATGTGACCTTTGGTCCCCTGACACCAATGACCCTGGGCCTGGAACCTGCAGTCCTGGTAAGGGTCCTGGGCCGGTGGGGAGAAGGGGTGGGGCATCTGGACCCCCCCTCACACCCTGTCATCTGCTCTCCAGCATGATGTCCGAGCGGCCTGCACCCTCCGGACCCAGTTCTTACAGAACCTCCTGCGTCCCCAGGCCAAGGGAGGCAGCACCCC
Organism: Tenrec ecaudatus; assembly: GCF_050624435.1. Lineage (NCBI taxonomy): Eukaryota > Metazoa > Chordata > Mammalia > Afrosoricida > Tenrecidae > Tenrec > Tenrec ecaudatus. The sequence continues at coordinate 21,638,260 of NC_134547.1, forward strand.
GTGAGTACTCCTGGGGCCCTGAAGAGCCTGGGCTGTGAGGTCCCGTGTTGGCTGTGGGCATAAGGAAACCTACCCCAGACAGCGACAACCCAGGTGACAAGGGCTGGCGCGCTGGATGCTGTCCCAGCTTGGTAAGGCAGAGAGGGGGATTCTCTTTGAGGGGAGAAGCTTACCTGGGGCCCAAGGTCAATGGGGTGTCCCCGGGAGGCTGCCCAGGCCCCGACCCCAGGCAGGCAGGGTGTCACTGGGCAGTTGCCCTCGGGCAGCTCAAGTCGAGCCAGTGAAGGTGGACTTGCTTTCTTCATCCGTAAGATGGGGACATGGCGGTCCCTGCCCCATCGGTGATCCTCGAGGGGCGATCCAAACGCCCCTCTGCAGAGTTGCTCTCGGCCTCCCAACAGGACCCCTCGGGAGGAGCAGTTTGGAACGTCCTACCATCAGTGGCTGAGCTCAGTGGAGGTGAGGCAGGGCGGGGGGCCTCTCGGGAAAGAAGAGACCACACCCTCCAGCCCCATGAGCAACCCTGAGTTTGCTCTCGCCCCGGGGGCCCCCCTCCTGTCTCTGACTTGGCCCTTGTGTCACCTCCAGGCCCTGCTGACAGAGCACCCCCCGGGCCACGTCCTGGCTGCTCTGCAGCACCTGGCTGCCGAGCGGGAGGCGGCGATCCGGACCCTGGATGGTGAGGACCAACTCCCAGCTGCAGAGACATCCAGGTAGGCAGTGGAGGGCTCCGCCAGTAAGAGCAGGGCAGAGGGAGGGGCGGGCATGGTGACCCGCAGGTGGAAGTGGAGCAGAAACTGAGTATGGAGGCACTCCGCCTGCCCCCTCCCCAGGTCCCAGCCCCCGGACCAGTCCGACTCCAGCCAGGCCCTGCCGTCTACAGTCCACCTCATCCAGGTGACCGAGCAATGCCCTTCCCCGACTCCCAACACCGCTCACCCCCTCCCCTTTCCCCCCCCCCCCCCGACTGTGACTATGCTGACACTGACACGGAGCCTGCCTCCCCAGGAGGGCTGGCGGACTGTGAGCATGCTGATCACCCAGCGGGGCCCCCTGCTGAAGGAGCAGCAGGTCCTGAGCCAGCGTCTCCAGAGCCTGCTGGTGGAGACCAAGAGAAGCACCCTCGGAGACAAAGAGAGGTGAGGGGTCTCTGCTCAGGGGCCTCCTCTCCCCAACGGTCCTGGGAGATTGGCCTTCTATTGCTCCATCCCTGCCTCCCGGCCCTCTGTGGGGGTCGTCCTCCCGTCTCAGCCCCCTTCCCTCCAGGGTGGTTAGCCAGAGACCTTCCACCCACTCCAGGCTTGTCGCCCAGGCAGGCCCTGGTGCTGGGACTCCGCGGCTGTGGGCTGTGGGCAGAGCTCAAGGCCCTGCGTGCCCAGAGCCAGGAGCTGGAGGCGGCTGCCGGGCAGCGGCAGCTTCTGCTAAGGGAGCTCCAGGCCAAGCAGCAGCGGATCCTGCACTGGCGCCAGCTCATGGTGAGGGCCAGGAGGAGGCTGGGAGCCTCCTGGGCATCGACCCAAGGGCAAGGCTCCGAGGGTTTACAAAGGAGGAGGCCTGGAACCAGGAACGCAGGGCGCGTTTTCCCAGGGCAGCAGTGGGGTGGGGGCAGCACAGGGAGGGGAACGCCATGGAAGAGTGGAAACAAACGCCTCTGGATTGTTAGCTGTCAAACCAGTGACCCGCTCGGGGAACCTCCACCCAGCCCACAAGTAAACATTCCCCCAAAGCCATGTTGGACTGCTATCCACAAGGGCAGCAGTTCAAAACCACCAGCCGCTCCGAGGGAGAAAGAGGAGGCTTTCGTCTCCCATAAAGAAACCCACAGGGGCAGTTCCACTCCATCCTGTCGGATCCCCTGTGAGGCAGCTTCCACTCGATAGCAGGGAGTTGAGTTTGGTTTGGGGATATAGTCGGGCTGGGTTGTGGTAGAGGTGGGGGCAGAGCCGACAGCTGAGAGGTGGGAAGGAAAACCCGGTCTCCAAGGCCACCTGCTTCTCTAGGAGGAGACACAGGAGCAGGTCCGCCTCCTTATCAAGGGAAACTCGGCCAGCAAGACCCGCCTCCGCCGGAGCCCTGGAGAGGTGAGCTGGGGCTCGGGCTGGACGGGGGGCCCAGGTATGGCGTGTCTGGGCGGAGGGCCGAGCATGGGCTGGGTGGGCTCAGCTTCCCTTGCTCTCACCACTCAGGTACTGGCTCTCGTTCAGCGTAAGGTGGCCCCTACCTCGGAGCTGGTGGCGCCCCAGAGCCAGGAGCTGCTGCGCTGTCTGGAGGAGGAGGCCCAGCATCTGCCCGGCCTTGTGCTGGGCACCCTGCTCCGGCACGCCCCTGGAGGGTGAGCGGCCGCCCTGGGTCACCAGAGCTCGCCTGTAGCCATTGGTCAGATGCTCTAGCACCCGAGCCCCTGACTCACCTCCAACTTCCCGGGATTCCAGACCCTCACTCTCAGCCCCCAGATCCCACCCAACCTCTAGTTTCCCTGCAGGTCAGCGCCCCTGCCCACGGTGCTGCCGTCCATCCACCAGCTGCACCCCGCCTCCCCAAGGGGCTCCAGCTGTGCAGCACTAAGCCACATACTCGGGCTGCCTGCAGGCAAGGTGAGTGCCTGTCCCCTGCGGCCTGCCCTTGCCCTGCTCCCGCCTGCCCTACCCTGCCCAAGGTGGCTGTCCCTCTTCCTTCCTCCAGGCCCCAGAGCTGCTCCTCCCAAAGGTGGCCTCTCTGCACCAAGACCTCATGTTCCTCCAAGGGCAGCGGAGCTTGCGGTGTAGGGATCTGCTGCACCTGAAGACAGGCCTGACCCCCGGCCCCTCCGCCCCCGGTAGGCCCACCCTGCTGTCAGGATCCCTTGGCTTCCCACGTAGTGACCTTCGAAAGTAATGATATCCTGAACTGGCTCTGAGCTTTTCCTGGGTCAAGGCTTGAACTAAATCCCCGCCATTTGGTCGCACAGCCAGCCCATGAAGTGGGGTTCCTGGGCTCCCGTCTTCCTGAATTACCGAGGCCCAGGAGCCTTACCTGGCAGACCTAAATACCAGAGCCAGGAGCTGAACCCAGGCAGTCTGACATGGGGCTGAGCTCTTAATTTCTATGCCACACTCCTGTCAACTTGCCAAGTACCTACCCATTCAGGATCACCAAACGGCTAACAAAAAAAAACAAAAATCAAACCTCACTGTCATTGAGTTAATTCTGACTCACGGTGACCCTGTTAGGGCAGGACTACCCCCGTGGGCTTCCGAGACCAACTCTTTACTGGAGTAGAAAGCTCCCCTTCACCTCCACGCCCAAGTCAGCCCCCAGCAGTCACCCTCGTCCCTCCCATGCCCGCACCTCGGAGCAGATGGTTGGTGTCAGATTTCCCCAGTCGCCCGCTGGCCTAAGACCTGACATAGCCAAGGTGCAGACAGGTCAGGTCTCTGACCCAGGTCACAGGACAAGGGGGAGGTGGGGGCAGGACCAGGCTGCCTCAGTCTGCATGGCTGTGAAGCTCGAGAGGGACTGGGCTGGGTGACCGTCTCCTGGAAAGGGCTGGAGTATCCAAGGGAGATACGGAGAAGGAGGGAAAAATGGGCCCTGGCGTGCGGGAGTAAGGTTTTCCCAGGAGTGGTAAGCAGGCGACACAAGCCCCCAAACGCCAGGGCGAGAGCTTGGGTTCTGAGTCAGGGAAGGCTCTACCTAGAAGAAAGCGGGTTTAAGCTGTAGGAAGATTGCTCGGTGCTGGGTGGGAGGTGGGCTGGAAGCTCAGGAAGGAGACTGAGAGGAAGCAGGGGGTGGAGGGCAGCAGAGTGACAGGGTAGGAGATTGCAGACACAGTTATTGGGAAGCTGAGTGCATCGGGCGGGGAGACTTCTTGGAAGGAGAAGCTTGAGTCTGGTGGATGGTGGGAGGGCCCTTGAGACAAGGGCCTGGGGGCAAAGACAGACGCTGAAGCCCAGCCTGGCTGGTGAGAGACTTGGTGGCCTGCGGCTGTGAGGCATGAGGTACCTGAGGACTCAAGGTGACTGCTGGGTCTCTATCTCCAGAGCTGCTGCAGATGCAGGCGTCACAGGAGAAGGAGCAGGAGAGTGTGGACCAGGCGCTGGGGCGGTTGGAGAACCTGCTGAAACAGGCCTTGGAGCGGATCCCTGATCTTCAGGGAGCTGTGAGAGACTGGTGAGAGGGGAAGCCCGCAGGCCAGGGCTGAGCTGAGGGGAAGAGTCAGGAGTCAGGCAGGGGGTAGAAGCAATCTGGTGGGGTTGGGGGGGTGGGCGATGAATAGGAGGCAGTAAGAGTCTGGAGGACCAGGTCTTTTCTCTGACACCATCTCCTTTCCACAGGTGGGAGCAGCCAGGCCAGGATGCCCTCACTGGGGAGCTCTGCCAAGGTCTGACCTTGTCCCAGTGGCGGCTGCGCTGGGTCCAAGCTCAGGAGGCCCTGCATCAGCTGGGCAGGTGAAGAAGAGTCTCAGACAGGCGCCAAGAGCATCACATTCATTCACCTCAACACCCACCTCCCCTAATAAAACATTCAGAAGAAGGCACTGTCTGGATTTGTCAGCCCATTGTCCCCTGATAGCCATAGTCCTCCCTCCATGCTTGTCTGCTGTACTTCCCTGTGGTCCTTTCATCCGGCAAAAGGTGGGAAATGGGACTCTCCTGCCCCTGCCCCTGAAATGCCATCACTTTCATCAGCAAAACATTGGAATCTCTAAGAACATGGAGGCTGCGATACTGAAGGAAACCGACTAAATAAAGCCCCCGTGCCTTCAAGCTCAGAGAGACAATTGACAAGATTAATGTGCAAACTACACAGTATGTAGAAGCTAAAGCAGGGCAGGTCAAAGGTGCAAATCTAACCTATGGCCTCTGAGGCTCACCTACCACCGGCCAAGCAAACTACTCAGTGGATGGACCCGATCGGAAGGGAGGACCGTGTAGAATGGGACCCCAAGTGCCTTAAAACCAACAGGCCTGCTGGGCCGGCCGAGACCCGAGGCATTCCGAGATTACTGTCCAGAGGCACTCTCCCCTTTTTGACACTCAAATCTCAGAGGCATCGAACACTTGAAACCTCAGCCTGCGGGAGGGAAACAAGCTTGACCACTCCCTCTCTTGGCAAGGTTATTGGAAACAGGCCTTCTGCGACCTCCTGCAGGGTAAACAGCAAAACTACCTAGGAATTTCTCTGACCCAAACAATCACATTTTTAGAACTGTCTCATGTCAAACAGTGAAAGGCAGAATCACGCATGCAGTACTTGCCTTCCGTTCTATTGCAGGTGGTAGGGTTTTGTACAAAACACCTGGATCACATTGAGAGTAAAAAGGGCTAAAGAACAATGAGATGCAATGTGGCACTAAATCCAGGCTTTAGATATCCTACCCCTACCCCCTGCCAAATAGAAAACAGTTTAAAAGTACACTTTGGGGGACAATTAGGAAAAGTGTAGAGAGAGATATCTAATCTGCTCAATATCTGGTGGATAATTGTACTGTGGTTCGGTAGAAGAATGCTGTTAGAGGACATGTCTTAAAATATTAGGGGGACACCTGCGATTTATTTTCAGATACACTCAAAAAGAGCCTCTCACAGTCCATTTTGATTCATAGCCACCCTATATAGGGCTTGTCCATCTTTATGGCAACAGACATGCATCTTCCAGAGAGTGGCTAGTGGTTTTGAACACTGAGCCTTGTGGTTAGCAGTCCAATGTTTTTCTGATATTAAACAACTAGACAATTCTGATAATTTATGCATCTGCTGATCTATTTTTTTTCAACCTTGCTGCCCGTTGTAAATAATAATGGGAAGTCCAGATAAAATAGTGGAGCCCTGGTGTCACAGTGGAGTGCACACAGAACTAACTGCTAACCACAAGGTCAGTGGTTCAAACCCATCAGCCACTCTAGAGGAGAAAGGCAAGGTCGTCCACTCACGGAAAGATTTAAACCCTCAAAACCCCAAGGAGTTCCACCCTGTTGATCGGGTAGCTAAACGTCCGGATGGAATCGATGGCAGCAAGTTTGGGGCTTTGTTTTGTTGTTTCATTAACTTTTTTTTTAACTTGAAATCTTTTTCTAAGTTCAGAATATAAAATTTGACACTAGAAGTAGCTATAACTTCGTTAGTATAGCTAAAACAAAGAATATTGATCATTGTTGAGTTGAACTTCGAGAGTTCGTTTTAGTCTTCTCTCCACTCGTGTGTGGTTGAAAATATTCATACAAATCGTTTGGGAAACAAGGTCAATTGTATCCCAAGAAAGGACACCGAGACCAACCCCACACACGCGTCCTTTGACTGTGGACTGGCCCCGCGAACCGCAGCTTAAGCGTTTCGGTCCAGCAAGCGGCTTCCGAGACTTCGGTTGCCACCGCCTCCAGGAAACCGGAACGGGCGCTTCTTTGGGGCTTCCTCCAACGCGCCCCTTTCTGGGAGTCGCTATGTGGCACCCATTCAGTCCGCGACCCTAGAGAGGGCGCACAGGTGCTCCCCGAACCCCGAGCAGGCGGACTCAGCTCACTGTCCGCAACTTCCGTTTGCGGGGCCGCCGAGCTTTCCGGAAATGAGAGTCGGATTTCGTATCCTGTGTGGGGCCCACTGACTCGGCTCCACTTTCATAGGCCCAGCTTTTTCCGTTACGGCACTTCCATTGGTCTAAACTCCCTCTGGAGGCGGGCCTTGAGGGTAGATTCGTATTCTCATTGGTCCTGGCTCCAGTTGGCATGGCGGGCACCGGTGCGCCCATTGGTAGCTTACCAGCGCGCGTCGCCTTGGCTCTGACGTCACCCGCGGGCGCCCACCGTGACGTAGCGAGATCGACTACCTAAACCGGCGGCTGTGGCGGCTTCCGACGGCGGCGGCGACGACTCGGCGGAGGCTGAGCTGAGGCTATCGTGGCAGGGATAGCGACGGCAGCAGCTATGGCTGGGGCAGGGCCCGCCCCGGGGCTCCCGGGTGCAGGAGGGCCCGTGGTCCCGAGCCCTGGCGCTGGGATCCCGGGAAAGAGCGGCGAGGAACGCTTGAAGGAAATGGAAGCCGAGATGGCTCTGTAAGGCCCGCGACACAGCGCGCTAAAAGCCTTCCTTTAGGCAGAGCCCCCAACTCCTCGAGGCTCCGGGCCACTATGGCTCCGAAGTGGGGAAGTGGGAGGCGGGCATGGGAAGAGGCTGGGCAGGGGTGAAGGCGGTGTCAAGATAGCCCGAGCGTTCCTGAGTGAATGTGAGGCGCTGATCTCTGGTACCTGCCCCGCGCCCATAGGTTTGAGCAGGAAGTTTTAGGAGCTCCGATAACCGGAATCCCGACGGCTGTGCCCGCCGTGCCTACTGTCCCCACCGTCGAAGCGATGCAGGTCCCGACAGCGCCAGTGATCCGCCCCATTATCGCGACCAACACATACCAGCAGGTACAGTAGAGCTAGGGGTACGAATCAAACACAGCCCACCGCAAGCCGACCCGCCGCCGTGTTGATTAACTAGCCTGGAACACTGTATGGACCATACCCTGTGCTAGGTGCGGAGGGCTCAGTAATGAATCAGATGGTTTCTCTGCCCCTGGTAGCCTATGGTCCCAACCAAAAACTTTCAGCAAGAATAAAAATGTCCTGATTGCTTTAAAATGTATATTTGTGTTAAAATCGTTCAATTGCAATAGTCATTTCGAGTGCTTAGTGGCCAACTATGTGTGACCACAGGAGAGAATTTTTAAATTTTTATGATAAGTGAAACTCAGTTGACAAACGATTTTTGGGTGCCTCCTATGCACCAAAGGAACTCTGACACAGAGGGATAGGTATTGGGCTGCTAACCTCAAGGTCAGCAGTTCAAAACCACCAGCTGCTCCAAGGGAAAAAGATGAGGTGTTGTGCTCCTTTAAAGATTTACAGCCTCAGAAACCTTGGGTCACGATAGGTCAAAATAGACTCCACAACAATGGGTTCTCTATGTACCAGGCACTATTCTAGTTAGATATGCTTAATACCTAGAATCATGCCTGGTACATAGAGAACCCATTGTAACCTCCACTGCCATTGAGTTGATTCTGACTCATAACAACCCAAGAGGACAGGGTAGAGCTGCTCCCTGTGGGTCTCCGAGACTAACTCTTTAAGGGAGTACATAGGCAAGAACCAAACAGAGAAGGGACAACAAGACCTGTTGGGAGTTTACATTTTACGATGGGGAGAAAGGAGGAACACCCTCCCACCCCCCACCCCCCGTGGCATAGTGGCATAGTCCACATGCTGGACTGCTAACTGCAGGGTCAGCAGTTAGAAACCACCAGCTGCTCTGCAGAAGGTTAAGACTTTATACTTAGCGAGTTACAATTTCAGAAATCTACAGGGCGGTTCTACCTGTCCTATAGGGTCACGATGAGTCAGAATCAACTGGCTGGCAGTGACTCATCTGTGTCAAGAATTTGGAAGGACAGCTACCTGGCCAACCCACTGGAAGAAATCTGTATTTATGCCCATTCCAAAGAAAGATGAAAGGACAGTTACCTGGCCAACCCACTGGAAGAGATCTATATTTAGGCCCATTCCAAAGAAAGATGACCCAGCACTGTGTGCATTGAACAATGTGACTAATATATGCAAGTGAAATTTTGCTGAAGATAATTCAAAATCAGTTCCAACAGTACATAACAGGGAGCTACCAGAAATTCAAGCCAGATTCGGAAGTGGGTGTCACCTGAGGACTGTCATTACTGATGTCAGATGGACCTTGGTTGAAAGCAGGAAATAGGAGGAAGGTGTTTACTTGTGTTTTCATTGATTGTACTGTAGTATTTGACTGGATCATCACAAACTACAGAGAACGTTGGGAAGAATGAGAATTCCAGCCCCTTAATTGTGCTCACTTGGACCAGTTGTTTGAACAGAACAAAGGAGTGCTGTGTGCTTTAAAATCAGGAAAGGTGTGTGTCAGCATTGTGTCCTTTCATCATTGAGTGCGTATGCGGAGCAAACAGCCCCGAGACCCTTTGGACTATACGACGGAGAGCACAGCATCAGACTGGAAAACGCTCTGCAGCAACCTGCGATAGGCACACAGATAGGCAGGCAGATGACACGACCTTGCTCACTGGAAGTGAGGAGGACTTGAAGCACTTGCTGATGATCTGATCGCCGACTGTAGCCTTCAGTGTGGATTATAACTCCCTGTAAAGAGGCCCCAGGTCCTCACAACCCGACCAGTAAACAATGTAATAAGCAGAAGACATTGGTATTACCAAGGATTACATTTTCTTGGATCCACAATCAATGTTCGTGAAGTCAAGAAATCAAATAACGTGGTATTGAGCAAGTTTGCAACAACAAAAAAAAATCTCTCTTAAAATGTTGAAGAGCAAGTTTGTCACTTTGATTAAGGTGTGCCTGACCTATGTTTGAGAAACAGATTGTAGGAGCCAAGGGCAAGGGATGATGGTGGCTTGGACCGGAGAGGTGGAGAGGACAAGGTGGACATAATATTAGCCCTGGTAGCTTAGTGGCTACCCACTGGGCTGCTAACTGCAAGTCAGCAGTTTGAAACCAACAGCACCCCACGGGAGAAAGATGGAACTTCCTACTCCCATAAAGAGTTCATCTTCAGAAACTGACACGGGCAGTTCTGCCCTATCCTGTAGGGTCACTGTGAGTGTGACTACTCAATGACCATCGACTCAATGGTGGTGAGTTTTGATTAAGATGAGAGAAGGTGACAAGAGAAATGGCTACTGGACAGGAATGAGGACTGAAATCTCACCCTGGCTGGTGTGATCCAAAGGTCTCCTGAGAAGTAGCGTTTGTACCAAGAGCCAAAGGTTGACATATAACCAGCCCTACACGAAGCAAAGAGAATAAGGACCTGGGTCTGAGTCTCTCTGTTGCCCTTCTCCCCAACAGGTCCAGCAGAGTCTGGAGGCTCGGGCAGCCGCTGCAGCCACAGTGATTAGCCCCATGGTGGGGCCCCCCTTTGTAGGCCCAGGTGAGGAGGATGGGGTGGGAGTGAATTTGAGGCTGATTGATGGTAGAGGGGGTTGCTTCCCACCTTTCATGTCTCTCCCCTCTCAACAGTTGGCTTCGGCCCTGGTGATCGGAGTCACCTGGACAGTCCAGAGGCACGCGAAGCCATGTTCCTGCGACGGGCAGGTGGGTGAGCGGCCAGGGACCCACATTTCCCTAGAAATCACCACAGTGTCTCCTGTTTCTCAGGCACTCTTGTTTAGACTCCTTGGCCTCTTGTCTACCCCCTTGGTCTCCGTCTCCCTACTCTAAAACTCACGCTTCTCCCTCTACTTCATTCCCGCCCTGGGCTTGTCACCTTCCTCAGACAATCCTGGTCCATCACTTCAGGATTATTCAGATGCGTTTGGTTTTTATGAGACTGAACTTGGTCATGACCAATGGCCTACTCCCTCACTTTCTTAATTCCAACCCTGTCTTCTCCCCAGGACTAAGCACACTCTAACAGGCGCTACAGTTCTTGATTGGTCTTGCTCATCTTAGTCCTCCTTTAAAATAAAAGCTATTGGAAAGTAAATAAATAAAAGCTCTAGAAAGGGTAGGGAACTTGGTCCCTATCCCATAGTTTTGCATACAATTCACCAAGCTCCTCACCTGGCAATAGGAGTTCTGGTGGCAGGCTGGGTTATGCATTGGGCTGCTAGCCGCAAGGTCAGCAGTTCTAACCCACCAGCTGCTCCAAGGGAGAAAGGTAATGATTTCTACTCCCAGAAAGATTTAGAGCTTCAGAAAACCACGGGAGCAGTTCTCCCCTGTCCTCTGGGGTCGCTGTGACTATGAGTCAGAATCTACTCTGGCAGTGAGTGGCTTAGGTGTCCACCGAGCAGGCCTTTTACAGAGAGAGACAGCCCACGTCCTCTCTAGGAGCTGGAAACACTGCTGGCACATGCCTCCTCTCCCTCCTAGCTGTCACCTCGTTATAGGCTCCTGACCTGTCCTTGGCCCATGCTATTCTTCCCGCTTGTTACCCAACCTCACAGCGACCCTGTAGGACAGGGCAGAACTGCCCCTGTGCTTTTCCAGGGCTGTAACTCGTTACAGGAGAAGACACCCTCATCTTCCTCCAGAGGAGCAGCTAGTGAGCAGCCCCACCAGAGTCCCTACGTGCCTGTATGAAACACAGTGCTCCCAGTTGGGTCTGAATCTCTGCAGGTGGACTTTTTGTCTTGTTCATCTGGTGGCCTTGCGGTGGGGCTGCTCACATCTCTCACTCTCCACCCTGCTTTTGATCCAAATGCCCGTTGGAGCCAGTTGCCCTGCCTAGCTCCCAACCTTGCCGTCAAGCCTCAGGGCCCTCAGGATACCCTTGGCTCCGGCAACAAGGCCAGGCTGGGGGTAGGGGACTGCTCACCCACCTCTTGACCTTTAGCTTGTAATGTTCCCTCACCCTGGCATGCTAAGCTGAAAGTGTGGGGGGCTCGGGGCTCATTCACTTTGCCTGGCCTACTCCTCAGAGGACTCCCTGAGGCTCCCCCTGAGTGCCTCTGGTGGCTTGGTGTGTGTCCCCCCCACCCCACCCCCAACAGGACTGTGGGCAGGGAAAGACCACAGTGGAGCTCTGCTCACTGGACACGTGGAAGGCTTCCCAGGCTGCCTGGAAAGGGTCCCCAGACCTCAGGGTCTCTGAACGCTCTGCCCATGACACACAGCCCCATCTCTCTCTCCCACAGCCGTGGCCCCCCAGAGGGCCCCTATCCTGCGGCCGGCCTTCGTCCCCCATGTGCTGCAAAGAGCAGGTGAGGGGCCATGGTCCTCATTGCCACCACATCCCCACCCCCACACTTACGACTCACCTACTAACACCCTGACAGATTCTGCTCTCTCTTCTGCAGCAGGCGGCCCCCGCCCGATGACCCTCCGGCCACCTCACCAGGCCCTCGTGGGCCCCCCTCTGCCGGGGCCCCCTGGACCACCCATGATGCTTCCACCAATGGCTCGGGCCCCAGGGCCACCCCTGGGCTCCATGGCAGCTCTCAGGCCTCCCCTGGTGAGTGTGGGCTGGTGCGGGAGGCCCTGAGTCTGGACCCATTGAACTGTGTCGAAGTCGCCTGCCCCGGGTTCTCACGTCTCTCCTTCTCTGTCATGTCTCCGTGCCTCCCGACGCTTTGTGGCTGCTCAGTGTTTCTGACATCTCTCTCGGTGCCCTGGTTCCTCTCTCTCCACTGGCATTTTTGTTTGTCCTTGTGTGTGTCTTTGTCAGACAGACGGCTTTGTCTCTGAGGCTCTGTTCTCCTCTCTGTGACTCCGTCCCTCATTTCCTGCTGTCCGGCCGCAGGTCCTGGCTCTGCTGTTTGGGCCAGGAGTCAGAGTCAGGTCTGCGCTGTGACCTGACCCTCGCGCGTCCTTGTTTGCCCTCAGGAAGAGCCAGCAGCCTCCCGAGAGCTGGGCCTGGGCCTGGGCCTGGGCCTCAAAGAGAAGGAAGAGGCGGTGGTTGCAGCGGCCGGGCTGGAGGAGGCCGGTGCTGCTGTGGCTGTGGGGGCAGGGGGCACCCCATCCGGCCCTGTAGTCATTGGACCCAGCCTGCCACTGGCCCTGGCCATGCCATTGCCTGAGCCCGAGCCCCTGCCCCTGCCGCTAGAGGTAGTCCGTGGCCTGTTGCCCCCACTACGCATTCCCGAGCTCCTGTCCCTGCGTCCAAGGCCCCGGCCCCCTCGCCCTGAACCGCCCCCTGGCCTCATGGCTCTTGAGGTAAGCTGAATGTTCCTTGGTGGAGAGTGGGGGATTGTGGGGGTGGGCAAGAGTTTCCACACAGACCAGAAGCACATGTAGCCTTCTGCCCATGGAGGGAACAATGACCTGAGGGGCTGGAGGGACCTGGACGGGGGCAGACACCTCCGCTGCGAACCATACACTACAGCAGCAGGAGGAGCGGGAAGGAGGGGGCCGAAAGACTTCCACCCCCAGCCCTCTGCGCCCCCAAATAGGTCCCCGAGCCCCTGGGTGAGGACAAGAAGAAAGGGAAGCCAGAGAAGCTGAAGCGCTGCATCCGCACAGCGGCCGGGAGCAGCTGGGAGGACCCCAGCCTGCTGGAGTGGGATGCCGGTAAGGGGCACACGCCGGCTAGGCCCGGTCAGATTGCAGCTCTAACGCAGGGGCCCCTCACCTTCCCTGTGGCAGGGCCTTGCTGGAACTGATGGGCACCCAGGTCTTTACTCCCAAAGGGACTGACTTGCTGAAATGCCCGAGCATTCCTCGTGCCTCCTCCTCCTCCTCCTCATGAGGGGTCTCGTAATAAAGTCCTGGGAAATCAGCATTTTATAGATAAACAGAGCCGTCGGGTGAACCCCATATATTCACCCTGAACCTGCTGCCTGGTGCGCTGCTTCCGCCCTTTATGTGGGGTTTGCTTGTTGCTCAACCGTTTGAAGCAAATCGGAAGCCTGATTGTACTTCACATCGCGCTACCTCGTTATTCGTCTCCTAAAAATAGTTTCTCCCATAGCACTATCCCGTGACCATTGCCAAGAAAATTAGTCATATTTACATGGAACCTCCTATTTAATTCATGTTCAAATGCCCGCAGTTGTCCTCAGATGCCTGCCTGTTCCATCTCCTGACGGTCATTTAGCGTAGTCTGCGCCTCTGCCACCTTGGTGTCTTGGTTGTGTGTACGTCTGTCTCTGTGGCAGGCCCCACCCTCTCAGAGCATCCGACTGCTTCCTCCTCCTCCAGGAGCACTTGTTTGCAGTTTCCTGGGTCTCCAGAGACACCATGAGGCGATAAATCCAAGCTGACTCAGAGGCGTCCTTGACCTCTTGGGTGCCTAGCTGCTCCCACTCAGACTCTGGCAGCCTCAGTCCCAACACAGCCAGTGCACGTCCTAGACCCTCCTCCGGTGACCCGGGGCAAAGCGCCCGTGTGCTCATCTCCAGTGCAGGGACAGCAGAGTAGGTGTCCGCTGAGGCGCCTGTTGGAGAAGGGTCAGACGGTTTATTCCTTGCAGGGGCTCCAGCGGGAATCAGAAGGAGCCCGAGTGGTAGTGTGGGTTACGCATTGGGCCGCTAACCACAAAGTCAGTAGTTCAAAACCACCAGCCACTCCGTGGGAGAAAGATGAGCCTTTGTGTTCCCTTAAAGACTAAGACTGCCTCGGAAATGCACAGGGACAGTTCTGCTCTGTCCTACTGGGTCGCTGTGAGGCGGCCGCCTAGATGGCAGTGAGTTTTGGCTGAGGGGCATCGGAACAGGCTTTGCTGAAGAAGCAGAGCTGAGCAGAGAAAGCCTGGGGTGCCTCGCCTGGAGGAGGCAACAGGAGCCCACGGAAAGACGGGAGGCTGCAGTCAGGGGTCCAGTGGGAATGAGTGGGACGCCTGTGGGTGGAAAGAGCAATGCTGCCAGGGCTGAAAGTGAGGACTCCGCCAAGAGCCTGGAACCTGAGCCTGCCACTCACTGGTCGTGTGACTTTGGGGGAGGCAATTTGACCCCTGTGCCTCAGTGTAAACCGTCCCAAAAAGGGGTGGGGAACAGGGCAGTGCAGGGGGAGGGCAGGAATAGGGAGCTGATGGCTACAAGAAAGAAAAGGTTCCCAAATTGGTTGTGGTGATGATCACACAGCTCTCAATCTGATTAAAACCTGTTGTTGGCTGCTAACCTCAGAGTCAGCAGTTCAGACCCTCGTCATCCTCAGGAGAAAGATGAGCCTTTCTGTTCCGGTGAAGAGTTAGTCCGGGAAACCCACAAGGGGAGTCTACCCTGTCCTGTAGGGGCCCTGTGAGTCGGCATCAACTCGGTGGCAATGAGTTTGGTTCGGGTTTTGAGTTGTATATGAATGACATGCCACTGAAACTTCAAAACGAAACCAAGTCCGTTGCTATGGACTCATTCTGACAGTGGCGCTATAGAGGGTTTCTGAGGCTCTGAGTCTTGATGGGAGCCAACAGCTATGTCGCTCAGGCGGATTTGAACCTCGGGCTTCTCCGGTTAGCTGTCCAACACTTAGCCAACAGCACCCCTGCGCTCCTGGTGGAAGGGCTGAAGATGTCAAAGGTCAGGAGTGCTTAGCAGAGAGCCTGTCGGAGGGCAAGTAAGAACAGCCCTGGAAGAGACCGCTGGGCGCACGGAGGGATGGAGGAAGGGTGGGGCCAGTCAGTAAGGTGGCCTGGGCCTGGCAGCACTAGGTGTCCATGGGCCCTGACTTCTCTTTCCCAACTCCAGATGACTTCCGGATCTTCTGTGGGGACCTGGGCAACGAGGTGAATGACGACATCTTGGCACGTGCCTTTAGCCGCTTCCCGTCCTTCCTTAAGGCCAAGGTCATCCGGGACAAGCGCACAGGCAAGACTAAAGGTTACGGCTTCGTCAGCTTCAAGGACCCCAGTGACTACGTGCGCGCCATGCGCGAGATGAATGGTGGGCAAAGTCTCCCCCGGGAGCCTGGGCGTGGGGGGGTACGTGGCAGGGACCTCCATACGCTTCACCTTGAGCCCTCCCTCCCCACAGGGAAGTATGTGGGCTCCCGCCCCATCAAGTTGCGGAAGAGCATGTGGAAGGACCGGAACCTGGACGTGGTGCGGAAGAAGCAGAAAGAGAAGAAGAAGTTGGGCCTGAGATAGGGTCCGTGACTCGGCCCCCCACCTGGCCGGACGCTGGCTCTTCCCCACACCTCTCTTTGAGAACCACCCCCCACCCAAGTGTATCCCCTCACCTGCTCCCACCCAGTTTCAATAAATGTCTGCTCATTTCCATCCTTGGCTGGGCCCCAATGTGGAAGCACTGGAGAGAGCCGTGGAGTGGTGGGGCGGGGTACCCAGGTAAACATCCACAGAGGAGGCAGAGTGCTCTCCCCTCCTCAGACCCCGGCGCTAGCGCCGCCCGACTTCTCATCACCAAGGTGCGGTGCGGGCTCTCCTGGGCCCTGCCCTTCTGGGCCCACAGCCTTCTCTGCACGCCTCCACCCGGCAGGCTGACCGAGGCCACGGCCGGTGCTGGGGTTACACAAGTCACCAGTCCTCGAGTCCTGCCCTTTTCCATCTCATGGTCCGTTGGCAGGGGAAGTATGAGGTCAGCCGTGACCACACTGAGTGCTAGGGGCTAAAGTGAGCAGCCCAGGGGCCACCGGGCTCCCAGGAGGCATCTGAGCCCACCTGGGGGTCAGGCGGCTTCCTAGAGGCTCCATGCCGCAGCCATGACATTCTGTGGTCCCCATCTCTGCCTCTGCCAGTCTCACCCACCACGTCTCTGAGGCTGCTCTGCCAACGTGCTGCCCCTGCAAGGGCCTTGCTTCTGTCTCGCACCGAGCATGGTCCTGTACTTCCTGTCTCTGAATCTGTTCTCCCTGTATGTCATTGTCTGGACTTGGGGTGAGGAAGAAATTGGTGATGCCTAGAGAGGGCCTTCAAAGTCAGAGTGGGAGGGAATGCCGTTAGCTTGTCATCTCACTTTTCCATGAACTTTTGGAAGGCAGCCCCGCCCCCCTGTGAGCCCACCCTGGGTTTCCCAGCTGTGAGTTTGTCTGCTTGCCCACCTACCTGCATGGTAAAGGCTCAGACTCTCCCCTCTACCAAACCAACAGCAAGCCGGGGGTGCAGGGTGAGTAGCCTCCCAGCTAGGTGCCTCAGGGTTTGCACTGGACAGGGATGGCCATGGTTCTGGGACAGGAAGAGGGCAAGGCTTTGGGAGAGGGGCTTCCAGGATGCGAATCCCCAAGGGACATGGCCATCTGGCGTCCTCGCTGGGGAAAGCTAGTTGAGTGCTGTGTAGAAGTGGCAGGGATGTGGCAGGGCCTGCGGGACATCTCCGACTTCCTGCGTTCCCCCTTTACAGCCCTACTCTGACGTCACATTTTCCACTCTGGCCTGTGGGTCAGGAGGGTGAGGGCCTCCCTCTCCAGCAGGAAGTGCCCTTCAGCCCCCCTCCCACCTGGGCTAGACCACCCAGCCCCAGGACCCTCATCCTCGCTGGCCCCACCCCCACCCATCACTAGCCTCCTGTCCCCAACCCCCTTCAATCACTGCTACTGGCAGGCAGGAAAGGAGACAGAAAGAATGGAACCAGAAAAGAGTTCTGAGAATGGGAGGAATTGAGAAGAGAGTAGAGGGCTCAGACAGACGACAGACGGGGCCACTAAGCAAGGGTGGCATGGAGAGATGCAGATGAGAACCAGTCAGAAATAAGTGCACCAAGAAGGGAGATGGGGAAAGGTGGGAACACTGGGGAGCTTCCATAGCCAGAGACCAGGGCTTAGCAGGAAAAACAGGTGGCAAGTCCCCACTGGAGTCAGTGGGCTACAGACTCCGTTGGGAGACCCATGGGTGGGGAGATAGGAGGAGAGAGAGACAGATAAAGATAAGCAGACAGGAAGGAGCCCTCTGATTCTCAGGCCAGACTGGAAAATGTGACGTCACAGGGGGGCAGTCACGGGGAAAGACTGAAGAGGAAACTTGAAACCACCTCTGGAGGCCCAGGACCTAGTGGCCTGGGAAGGTCAGGCTCAGGTTGGTTGGAGTGGGGGGGAAGAGGGGGCGGTGATGCCTGAGGGTTCTGTGGACCACCCAACTCTGGATCCAGTCCTAGCAGCCCCCACCCACTGTGTCACCCTGACCAGGGACTCTCCTCTTGAAGCCCAGTTTCCCTTCTGTCAGAATGGACCATCCCTGTCTGCAAGCAGAAGCTAGACAATGCATAGGGAAGGGGTCTAGCTGATGCCTTTGAAATGTAGGCTTGGTATACAATATTGAACATACCTTGGACATGCCAGGAGAGTGAACAAATCTGTTTTGGAAGAAGATCGGCCAGAAAGCTCCTTAGAAGCGAGGATGGTGAGACTTCATCTCCCATACTTTGGACATGTTGTCAGGAGGGACCGGTCCCTGGAGAAAGACATCATGCTTGGTAAAGTGGAAAGTCAACAACAAAAAAGAAACCTTCAACAGTAGACTCAAACACAGATTTTCAGGAGTTGTGGGACCGGGCAGCATGTTTGCTCCGCTGTACTGGGGTCCAACCAACCAACTCGAAGGCATTTAGCAACAAACAACATGCACTGCACGATGCTCATTCCCCTCCCCCTTCTGACCTTCCACCCACTCACTCCCTTGCCCAGTGACTTGCAAGGGATTCTGGGAGAGGTTCTTAGCCAAGAAGCTATCATTTGGGTGACAGTTAATAAGATGAAATGAGAATGGCAAGTGGATAATGACTGAAAAAAACCATTGCCGTAGAATCCATTCTGACTCAGGACGGGGTAGAACTGTCGGTGTCCATGGGTCTCTGAGCCTCATCTTTCTCTCTCAGAGCAGTTGGTGGTTTCAAACTGCTGACCTCGGTGTTAGCAGCCCAGCATAGAACCACTCCACCGCTAGGGCTCCTTTCCTTAATGACTGAAGCTGGGTGAAGAGTGAGGAAGGTCCACATAACTAATTAGGTTATTTTTGATGAGATGATAAATATCATGTGCCTGCTAATCTCAAGGTTGGTGGTTCAAATCCACCAGCTACTCCACATAAAAAAGATGAGGCTATCTGTCTCTGTAACCCTGTATTGGGTTCACTAGGAGTCAGAATTGACTCAGTGGCAGTGAGTTTGGTTTAAAAGGAGCCCTGGTGGTATAGTGAGTTATGGGTTTGGCTGCTAAGCAAAGTCAGCCGTTCAAATCTACCAGCTGCCCTGCAAGAGAAAGATGAGATTCTCTGCCGCCATAAAAATCTACAAACCAAAAATTTTAAAAATTCTACAAGCCAAGAAACCCATTGCTACTCTATTCTAGAGAGTGGCTAAGAGTGAGAGCTGACTGGATGGTGGGGAGCTTGGATTGGGGGGGGGCTTGGTGTTTTTAATGTAGCATGACAGATATATGCACAGACTCTGCAGCTAGATGGTGAGATTGAGAAAATAAAAGAACAGGATAAGATAGTTATATTTGAATTTTGGATCGGGGATAATTACTCAGTATAAGCCTGCCCTGAATATTACATATTCCATAGGCACCTCTCTTGTTTGTTTCAGAGAATGTTAAAATCATCCCAGCAATTGTCTCCTGAGGACCCAGTGTTCCGCGCCCAGTGAAACCCTCGTTCATATTATAGCACCATCCACAGCCCTGGAAAGCATGCGATTGCATATTCGGTGAATGCTCATGTTTCTCCGATTGCCCCAACCTGTCGATTATAGCATGGAAGGACACAGGCTGCACAGTCAAAAAGATGTAGGACCATGCTCCCATTGTGGAAAACTACCTAAAACAACTGGGACCAGAGATCCCATATGATCCAGCTCTACCTCTGCTGGGTCTCACCCCTAAAGAACTAAGAGACATGACATGAACCGGCCTAGGCACTTCCCTGTTCATCAGGGCACTGTTCACAGCAGCACGAACCTGGACACAGCCCCAAAGCCCTCAGCAGAATTTGGTACTTACACACAATGGGTTACTGTACATCCGTGCTGAAAACCCTCCTGAGAGCAGAAAGCATCTGACATCTCACCACACGGAGGGACCTGGGGGACAGTTTGCTGAGTGAAGTGTGTCAATCCCTGAAGGGATAGATTGTGACTTTCTCACTCCCTCCCTCTCCCCCCTCCCCCTTCCCCCTCTCTCCTTTGCCCACTGTCTCACCCTCTCTCTCTCACCACCTGCCCTCACTCACTCACTCCCACACACACACACTCATTCTCACTCCCACACACTCATTCTCACTCACTCTCCCTTGCAATCCACTCATGCTCATTCACTCACTCTCACATGCACTCACACTAAAAAAAAAAAAGACAAATATTCTATGAGACCACTACAATCAGGATTAAAACCAAGGTGAAGACTGCATACCGGAGGGGACACATTTTGGGAGTTCCCAAGAAAGGGGGCGGGAATGAAGCAATGGACGAGAGGACTGACAGGTATAGACGTGGGTGTAAAGGGGAGTGAAGGTCCATAGGGGAAGAAGAGAGACTGGGGGGGTGGGTAGAATGGGGAGGGGTTTGATGAGTGATTTGAATTGCTGAATGCCGAGTTGCTAGTCTGAAATGTAAATACCTCACCTAATTCACAACAATTAACACAGCCATGTCGGAGGAAGCCTGCCTTAATTCCTAGCTCCATGAAAAACTGATAAGAGATAAGAATAGTCATGACCTCCTGCAAGCCCGAAATGAAAGCATGGAATTCAAAGGAAGGAGCCCCCCAATAAAATGATCGCTATTACAACTGCTGCTACCCCTGCTTATATTGTCCATGCCATTATGATCCGGGGGGGGGCAGCTACAGAGCACCCCCCCTAACGCCCTTGGAAGGGGGGAGCTCCATTTGGGACTTCCTAGGTGGGCATCCCTCCACCCCACGCTATCCATATCACCCCTGCAGCTGTGACGTCATAGACAGGCCCTGTGGAAGGGTGAATGGCCGGAAATCCCACTTCCTGCTGTAGATAAGCTTTAGCAAAGCCCAGGCTATCCCAGACCCTCGCCCCCCCACCCCACCGTGGTGCACAATCAAATCCCCCAAATCTGTACACTAAGCTCTCCTTCCCCACCCCCACCCCCACCCCCATGGATCTCCATCACCTCATACAGTCCTGTCTCCTACCCCCCACCCCACCCCACCCCCAATCTGCTATTCTCTAAATGGACAGAGTTCTGACCCAAGCTACCCCAACTGCAGCCACAATCCCTGAGGCTGGGGTGGGGGTGGGGGGGCGTGTGGCTCAGCCCTGCCCCCGCCTCTGCAACTCGACCCCACAACTCCCAGCTCTGACGTCTTGGAAAATTGCCCCCTGCAGAGCCCTGGGGGGTGGGGGTGGGTATGGTATGAAATGGGGTTGAGACCCCTGGCTGGGGGCAGAGAGACCTGGCAGAGGTAAGAACAGAGCTGGCTCTGTGGGTAAAGAAGTGTCTGAGGCCCTGACTCCTGGGTCTGCGGGAGAGAAGGACTGAGGGGCAAGATTCCGGGATCCTAGAGAAGTGGGGAGCAGGGGTCTGAACGGCAGGGCCCCAAAGGTCCCCCTGCTCACCCATTGCCCTTTCAGATTTTCCAGGTCCACAGCATTCAGAACGGACATCCATGGATTTGTGGAATTGGGATGAAGCATTGCCGCAGGAGGTGCCTATGGAGAACAGGTTCTGCTCCCAGCAGGGTAAGGATGGTGGGGCTGGAAGGGTGGGGAGGGTGCCCAGGTAGGTGCCTCTGCTGACCCCTGAACGAAGGGACTCTAACCACCTCGTTGCTGGCAGGCGGAGCCGAGCTGGGTTTCTATTTCCCTGAAGCGGCACCCCAAGGGGACATGCTGACAGCGGACACGTGCTGGAAAGGTGACAGCAGGCTGCCGCCCCTGGGGAAGGGAGGGCTGGGCTCCTGAGTCTCCGCAGGGAGGAGAGAGGGTCCTAGAGCCCTAGGCCAGGTCTGCGTGAGGAGGGGCTGACAGACAGGGCCCGAGGAATAGACTACTGAATGGGTGGGTCTTTGACGGGGGTGGGGCGAGGGGGGGGCTTCAATCATTATCCATTCGCTTCCCTAAACTCACAGGGCACCCGCCGTTGGACTGGGGCTCCACCTTGCAGCACCCAGAGGCTTCCTGGGGAACCGGTGAGTGTGTGCGGGGGAACTGGGAGCCCTGCAGCACCCCGGATGGATCGCTGAAGGGAAACCAGCTAGGGCTGGTGACAGCCGTGTCCCCAACGTGGCCTGACCTGGATCCAGTGACGGGAGGCTCCCGGGGGCTGAGGGCTTCGACCTGAGAGCATCCAGGAGTGCTGAGCGCAGGGACACCTGAACTCCGCGCACCGGCACTCAGGGTCCCTTCCTCTTCACAGAACCCGCCCCTCAGGCCCTGCTGTGGTCCCCGGGAGACTGGACAGACTTCGCCTCGGACCCGTGGAGTGCCCCATCCCAAGCCCCAGGCCCAGTCGACCAGGGCCTGGGCCCCACTGCCTTCGACGGCCCTGAAGGGGTGGCGGGTGTGCACTGCACCCCCAGTACAGCAGCGGCCCCAACGTGGCCGCAGGCTCCAGCCGCTGGGAGGGTCGCCAGCTGGGACTGCTGCTCGTGGGGCGCCTCCCGCGGAGGACCGGACCCCTGGGCAGCGCCGGGCGTGGACAGCATCATTGCTCCGGGCGGGCCGGTGGGCTCGGCTTGTTGCACCTCCGTGGCTGGGGGGCTGCTCGTCCAGGCCGCCTCCCCTGCCAAGCACGACCAGACTTCAGACCGCACCAGGCCCTCGGAACTCAGCCAGCTGGCCGACCGGCCCACTTTGGCTTGCCACCCCAAAAGTAACCCCCGAGGTGAGGGTCCCCTAGGACGGAGTCAGAGGAGGGGCCGAGCGGGAGCGCCTGGGACCTTAGGGTGGGGGGGACTCAGGCGGTGTCCGGGGTTGAGGCTGAGAAACCTTCCTGCAGCAGCTGACTAGGGGACAAGCAGGTGAGGGCCTCAGACAACCTGGACGCCCTGCTCTCCGACATAAACCGAATCCACTGCCATCTGATCCACCCTGAGTCACAGCGACCCTGCAAGACAGGGTTTCCGAGACCATCAGTCTCTAACAGAGCTACCTCCTTTCCTTTCTCCCGGGGAGAGCGGCTGGTGCCTTTGGACCGCTCACCGTGTAGTACTGGACATTCACCATGTGGTAGCAAGCCAATGTTAACACTGCGCCACTCCAAAAAAATAATGTAACCTCCCCCCCCCTCACTGCCATCGAGTGGATTCCGGCTCATCAGGACGCTATAGGTTAGGGCAAAACTGCCCCTGTGGGTTACTGAGACGCTAACTCTTTATGGGGGTAGAAAGCCTCGTTTGCCTCCCACAGAGGGGCTGGTGTTTCAAACTGCTGGCCTTAGGGTTAGCAACAGCCACGTGTAACCCACTATGCCACCAGGGCTCTTCCCAGCGCCACTGGGGCTCCTGGTCTTGATCTCCAGGTGCGGAGGGTAAACTCCTCCATCCCCAAGATGGGAATGTGGGGCAGGGTCTGGATACCTGGGTTTCTAAGGCAGGGTCTCGAATCTCCCATTGTTACACACACACACACACACACACACAATGTATATATAGTATATACAATATCTTATATAATGCATACATTATATACATTGTATATACAATATATATACATTATATATGACTCTTGCTAGATCAAGAGACTCTAGCTGACCGCATAGATGTGCGTTGAGAGAACACCTGGCCACGTTCTGGGGCGTCCGAGCGGTGTCGCCTGGGGCCGGGAGGCCCGAGTGTCCACTCACTTGCCTCCGTGTCGCAGGTCCCATTCAGCTGTGGCAGTTCCTGCTGGAGCTGCTCCGGGACGGCGCGCGGACTAGCTGCATCCGTTGGACGGGCAACAACCGCGAGTTCCAGTTGTGCGACCCCAAAGAGGTGGGGCCGCTCCCCAGCCCCGCTGGGCCATAACCCCGCCCTAGTTTCCTCCGGCTTTCTCCTGCCCACCGGGCCGCCCCCCGCTGAGCCGGGCTGAGGCTCTCTGCTCCACCCCGAGTCTGCGTCCTCCTCACCCCACTGGGAGGACCCTCCGTGAGCGGTACCTGTGGGTCCAGCCCTCTCCTGCTGTGTCCGCTGCAGGTGGCGCGGCTGTGGGGGGAGCGCAAGAGGAAGCCGGGGATGAACTACGAGAAGCTGAGCCGGGGTCTGCGCTACTACTACCGCCGCGACATCGTCCTCAAGAGCGGAGGGCGCAAGTACACGTACCGCTTCGGAGGCCGCGTGCCCGGCCTGGCCTAGCCCAGCCGCCCCGCGCCCGTGGAGACCGGGAGCCGTAACCCAATAAACATGTCCCAGTCACTGCGTGTGTTGCTCTGCGTCCTTTCCACTGGTGCTGGGGAGCCCGCGTGGCCATCGCACGCACCGTCCCCTTGGGTGCTAAGTCATCCTGAGCCACCACCGACCCAAACAGACCCTCTCCTGGACAGATGAACCCCTTCAGGACCAGTGGTGAGAGTGGCGATGCCTGGAGGGTGGAGGGAATGTGCGGTGGAAAGGGGGAACCGATGACAAGAATCTACGTATAACCTCCTCCCTGGGGGATGGACAACAGAGAAGGGGGGGGGCAAGGGGAGATGTCAGAGAGTGTAAGATAAAACGAAATAATAATTTATGAATTACAAAGGGCTCCTGAGGGAGGGGGAAGGGGAGGGAGAGGGGAAAATGAGCTGATGTCAAGGGCTCAAGTAGAAGGCAAATGTTTTGAGAATGATGATGGCAACAAATGTACCAATGTGCTTGACACGATGGATGGATGGATGGATTGTGATAAGAATTGTACAAGCCCCCAATAAAATGATTTTTTTAAAAAGATGAACAATAAAACAGCAACAACAACAACAACAACAAAAAACAGACTCTGATGCTTTGTGGACCCACTGTGGGCCCACGGTATGCGGTGTGCAAAGGAATCAGATTCTTCAGTCCCCAAGGCCTCCTGGGCCTTTCCTGTGTTGGTGCACTAGTTTGTGAGTTTACCTGCCCTGTCGCCCTTGAAGATGACCCAGCGGACTTAATTGAGACCAGAAACCAGGGGGAGGATTCTAGACTGGGGAGGGCTCTGATCTGTTTCAGGTGTGTTAACGGATCTTCTCTCTGGCTGAATGGGCAGGAGAAGTAAAAAAAACCACAACCATGGAGTCAATTCTGATTCCTAGTGAGTCATCGCAGATGGGGCTGTATAGAACTGCCCCTAGGGTTTGCGAGCTGTAATCTTGACAGGAGGAGAAAGCCTCTTCTCTGACCCAAGTGGCTGGTGGGTTTCAACCGCCAACTGTACAGTCAGCAGCCCAGCGCTTAAACCACTATGCCATCCGGGCTCCTTGCAATTCTCTCATAAAAACAAAACAAACTCACTGTCATTGAGTCAATTCCAACTTATAGCAAGCCTATAGGACAGAGTAGAATTGTCCCTGTAGGTTTCTGACATTGTAAATATTTATGGAAGTAGAAAGCCTCATTTTTCTCCCATGGAGCACGTGGTTTCAAACTGCTGACCTTGGTGTTAGCAGTCCACCCACTAATTCCTTTACCCCTAGGGGGTGCCAAATTAGTTTAGTGCCTGGTGTCCCGTTTCTAGGACTCGCCAAGAACTGGCTACTATAACCTTGCAGATTGAAGGTGATAGTGACTTAAACCAGATATGGTGGGAGATTCTGAATGGAGTTTTTCAAGGCCGAGATAATATTTTGCAGACCCAAACCTTAGTTTTAATCTCTTTTCACTGCGATTTTGTTTTCTCAGTCCCCCAAGGCTTTATTCATTTGTGCCTTCTGAAGTTTGGAAACTTCAGGATGCTGAGCAGGGAGGTGGAGTCGGGGTCAAAACGTGATGAGTGACCCCGGGAGAGAATTTGTTTTTGTTTCCAATCCTCTAACAAGTGGACCTGCACGAATCATAACGAAGGTAGATATTTTTGTGCTCTGCTGATTCCCAACCCTTACAGAGGCCTGGCATTCTGGTAAAAGTCAAACTCACTGCTATCGAGTTGATTACGACTCAAGGCGGCTCTATACAGAGAGCAGGGTAAAAGTGCCACTTTGTCAGACAGTCACTCTTAAAAAAAATTATATTACTGGAATTTATTATAATTAACATTATCATTAACATAAATGGATTATCGCATGGTTGACCCTATCCATCCAGTTACTTTATTTATTTATTTTAAAACAATTTATTAGGAGCTCATACAACTCTTATCACAGTCCATACATATACATACATCAATTGTATAAAGCACATCTGTACATTCTTTGCCCTAATCATTTTCTTTTATTTTCTCCTCTTTTCTTTTTTTACATTTTATTAGGGACTCATACAACTCTTATCATAATCCACACATATACATACATCAATTGTATAAAGCACATCCATACATTCCCTGCCCCAATCACTCTCAAAGCATTTGCTCTCCACTTAAGCCCTTTGCATCAGGTCCTCTTTTTTTTTCCCCCTCCCTCCCCGCCCCCCCCTCCCTCATGTGCCCTTGGTAATTTATACATCGTTATTTTGTCATATCTTGCCCTATCCGGAGTCTCCCTTCCCCCCTTCTCTGCTGTCCCTCTCCCAGGGAAGAGGTCACATGTGGATCCTTGTAATCAGTTCCCCCTTTCCAACCCACTCACCCTCCACTCTCCCAGCATCGCCCCTCACACTCTTGGTCCTGAAGGTATCATCCACCCTGGATCAGTTACTTTATTTTTTAAAATCATTTTTATTAGGGCCTCATACAATATCGCAATCCAGAGACTGTCACTCTTTACAGGCGAAGAAACCCTCATCTTTCTCCCGCAGAGCGACGGTTGGTTTCGAACTGAAGACCGCGGCCTAACGCGGAACCCTTACGCCACCCGGGCTCCAATAGGAGGCCTGCGTTCGGCGAGTGGGCGGGGACAAAGTGATTTCCGGACACGGCCTCCCGCGAGCCGCTCTAGCCGCCTGGAGGACTCCTCGGTACTTTTCCCCGCTCGGCTTCCGGCCGCTCCGAATTCCGCTTCCGGTCCGTGGCGGGCGTCTCGTCTGAGGGTCACATTGAGCTGCCTGCGATTTGAGGGCGCGCTTTAGGTGAGTCTGGCGGGCGCGGGAACCTCGGACCCCAGTCCACAGGGCAGGGACTCGGACCCCAGCTTCCCCCAGGACCGACTGGGGCTTCCGGCCGGTGACATCGAGCCCCCCTGGGAGGCTGGGGCCGTGGGCCGTAAATCCTGTGGCTAACGCTTAGGCTAGTGCTTTTTAACATGCCGGGCAACGTTGGAAGCCACTTGCTCAGACGAATGCATTTCGTCCTTCTTCCAACCTTGTGAGGGCGGCGCCGCTCGTTGACAGCGAGCAGACAGGGCAGAGGTGATCAGCGACACGGCCGGTTCACACAGCCATCAGGACGTGAACCGCGTAGGTTGGATCGCAAGGTTCTGAGTCACCCGGCCGAGGCTTGACCTCCCAGGACTCGGCTGGGCTGGTGTCGCCCCCCTCGGCCCCCTTGGGCATTGGAAGAGCCGCCGCGTCACCATGAGGCGTGCTCACATCCAAAACCCGCTTTGAGGTCTCGCCCAAAAGAAGCTACTTGGAGCCCTCCGGTCTGTGCCGATTGCCTGGGGTTTTAATCCCGCCCCTGTCTTCCCACCACCTCCCAGAAGGACAGCTGGGGGCTTCCGGACCCCCGCCCCCACCCGTCTTTTGTTCCCCTTGAATTGACCA
This sequence comes from Tenrec ecaudatus, assembly GCF_050624435.1. Taxonomy (NCBI): domain Eukaryota; kingdom Metazoa; phylum Chordata; class Mammalia; order Afrosoricida; family Tenrecidae; genus Tenrec; species Tenrec ecaudatus. The sequence continues at coordinate 21,665,356 of NC_134547.1, forward strand.
CTGGCCTGTGCACCTCTTGATCACCCCTGCGTCCCTGCTCTCTCTATTTCAGAGGCAGTTTCTCACAGAGTCGCCAATGCGAAAACGGCTTTGAATCTTGCTTTTTTGGGGGGGGACAGGGGGGGGGGGAGAGAGTGCCCGCACAGCTCTTACCACATTCCATACATCTATTGTATCGAGCATATTTGCACATGTGTTGCCATGATCATTTCCAAGACATTTTCGACTTGAGCCCTTGGTATCAACTCCTTTTCCTCCCCCCGCCTGTATCCTTGATCAATTATATTGTTACTGTTATTTCTTATTACTTTTTTAAAAAACAATTTATTAGGGGCTCATACAACTCTTTTTTTTTGCCCTAATCATTTTTTTCTCCTCTTTTCTTTTTTTACATTTTATTAGGGAGCTCATACAACTATTATCACAGTCCATATATACACATACATCAATTGTATAAAGCACATCTGTACATTCTTTGCCCTAATCATTTTCTTTTTTTTCTCTCATCTTTTCTTTTTTTACATTTTATTAGGGACTCATGCAACTCTCATCACAATCCATATATATACATACATCAATTGTATAAAGCACATCCGTACATTCCCTGCCCCAATCATTCTCAAAGCATTTTGCTCTCTACTTAAGCCCTTTGCATCAGGTCCTCCTTTTTTTTTTCCCCTCCCTCCCCGCTCCCCCCTCCCTCATGTCCCCTTGGTAATTTATACATCATTATTTTGTCATTTCTTGCCCTATCCGGGGTCTCCCTTCCCCCCACCATTCTCTGCCGTCCATCTCCCAGGGCGGAGGTCACATGTGGATCCTTGTAATCAGTTCCCCCTTTCCAACCCACTCCCCCTCCACTCTCCCAGCATAGCCCCTCACACCCTTGGTCCTGAAGGTATCATCCACCCTGGATTCCCTGTACCTCCAGCCCTCATATGTACCAGTGTACAACCTCTGCCCTATCCAGCCCTGCAAGGTAGAATTCGGATCATGGTAGTTGGGGGGAGGAAGCATCCAGGATCTGGGGGAAAGCTGTGTTCTTCATCGGTACTACCTCGCACCCTAATTAACCCATCTCCTCTCCTAAACCCCTCTATGAGGGGATCTCCAGTGGCCGACACTTGGGCCTTGGGTCTCCACTCTGCACTTCCCCCTTCATTGAGTTATTTCTTATTCTACACTCTCCTGTCTCCCTTTACCCACATTAGGGTTATTCTGTCTGGGGGTGGGGGAGGGGCTATACAGCCAGTCTTGAGATGGGTTCCCCCTTTCTCCCCCTTCCCCCTCCCTGATCATCCCCCTACCCTCATGATAACGCTACTCCCACCACTGTCCCTGAGGGGCTTATCGTTCCTGAATTCCATGTGGCTTTGGATCTTTTGAGACATATATTTCAGAAGACATTATAGCCCAGGATGCACACAGTCTAGAATTCAAGGGATTTGAAGTAGTTGAGTGGGGGAGGGGGAAGGATTATACCTTTTTTTTTTTTAAAGGAACGTCTGGCTGAAATACAGCATTTCCTTGCATCGGAATGGAGGTAGCACCCTCCCTGGTTCTGGCAGCCGGTGTAATGTGAGCACCAGTCAGCCTCACAGATGTTCTGTCTTCCCTGCAGGTGCCGGTGTGGTGTCACAGCTTACCTCTCCCCCATGATTACCGTATATCCTCGGGTATAAGCCGAGTTTCCCAGCACATTTTCCATGCCGTTTTTGTGATCACATTAGATGTCTCGGCAGATAGTCAGGTCGGCTTATACTCGAGTGTATCTAATGCATCAAAACTGGTAGTGAATCCCCAGCAAGGTTAGAGCTGGTGTCCTTGGTGATTGGACAGTGCATTCTCAAATCCATCTACGTGGACTCTGAGCAAGAGATGGTGTGGGATTCATCAGACCCCTGAGGGTTTTTGACACCGTAAAAATGAAGAACCGTGGCAGTCCAGGTAGCACAGTAGGAGAGCAGTCGGCTGCTAAGTTCAAGGTTGGCTTCTTGAAGCTTTGGAAACTCTAGGGCAGGTCTGCTCCCTCCTGTGGGGTCCGTGAGTCAGGAAGGACGGCACTGGGTTTGGTTTGAGGCAACCTGTGTTATGCTGGCCGTGGTGGAGTGCAGCATCCCAGCACTGTGTGCTCTGGCCCTAGGAAGTTGCTAACGTACTGTACCCTCTTCCCTTCTCTCTGAAATGGGAACCGTTTCCACCTTAGAGAGTAGCTCTCAGGAGGAAAGCGTAGAAGGGCACCAGCCATGTGGTGAGCCGTGTGTGATTTTTGGCACCAGGCTCGGTTTGGCTAAGGAGTCGCCCCGACCCTGCCATGCTTTCACGCCCTGTTGTGTGGATTTGCCCTGTCTCCTGCCCACTCTTGGAGCTCCGGCGGGTTTGCGCGCTGAGCTGCCTGCCACCAGGGCAGCCATGGAAAGCAATAGCTGCTCCCCAGGAGAAAGATTGGGCCATGTGCTCCTGCAACGACACGAACTCTCAACCCCCCAGGGGCAGTTCTGCTCTGTCCCACAGGCTTGCTGTGACTTGGTCATGGTGAAGTTGGTTTGGATTTTTCTGCCTAGTCTGTGTCTGGGTCCGTGTGGGCTGACAGCCCCGTGCTTAGGCACAGCCCGAACCCTTACCAGTACCCACCCTCATTCCTCCAGGAGTCACCACCATGGCAGAAGACATCAAGACCAAAATCAAGAACTACCGAACTGCACCTTTTGACAGCCGCTTCCCCAACCAGAACCAAACCAGGAACTGCTGGCAGAACTACTTGGGTAAGCCGGGCAGACCGTGGGAGGGTGCAGTTCTTTCCCTGCCTTGGGCTTCAAGTAATTCATCCCCTTCCCACCCCACTCCATGGGTCCCCTCGTGTCACTGCATCCCAACGCTGGTCCTAGCTCAGCTCCTCTTAACATCCTGCAGATCGACTGCCCCTCCCCGGCTGTAGCTCAGGCCAGCCAGGATCGCGAACTTGGATTGTTTTTATGCTTGAGGGGCCTGGGAGTGGGCATCTCCCTAGTGTTGATTGTTCACCATCTAGGCCTACATGTCAGTTGGCTGAAAGCTGAGCCACGAGGGTGAGTTCACTTCTAGGCATGAAGGGTGATGAAGGGCTCTGCTCGTGTCTGTCAGCCTGACCGTTTTTATAATTCTGAGTTTCATTCCACATTTAGCTCCCACTTGGTCCACGGCCTTCTGTTGCGATCCCTTTCGGAACAGCCAGCTGTGTGTGCGTGGTAGCCGGGCACCACCCAGTTCTGGGCTCGGGTGCTGGGTGCCGGATTTTGTGTGGTCCCTGAGTCCCTTGAACTGTGTGTTTCTTGGGTCTTCAGCATCTACTGAAGGGCATCTAGTGTGGGTTTTGAGGTCTGTGTGCGTAGTGTAACACGCAGAGACTTCAAAAAAGTTGATGGAGAAATTTTTTGTACCCCCAGAGACCCTGCCACTACCCACCCCCTTTGTTCATTACTTCCCATTCCATTTTCCCTGAAGTTTTTTAACTCTCTCCTGTGTACAGGCTGCGCAAGAAATGTGGAATGTCCCATGCATCCCGTGCAGCAAAAATGCTGCCTTCTAGAGGGCGCCCGTGCAGCCATGACTGAAGTGAGGGAATGCACTGTTGCCTGCCCTCCCACACCACAGCCACCGCCCCTGCCACCCGCTGCGTGCCCTGTCTTGCCCACAGCCCCTTGCGCTCCCCTCTAGAAGTAGAACCCGAATGCGACTCGGGGTTTGGGTTTATCATGAGCTTTTTGACAACTGCCCGTAGTCTTTATGTTGAGGTTTCTGTGTTCACTGTTGAAGCTCCAGCCGTGCTGTGGCCGGTCAGTCGCTGGCCCTTGTGCCGTCTTATTTATCCCACCGGCTGGCTGTCCTGTCCTGGGCTGGTCGCCGAGTGACAGCCCCGTACATGTAATCTGAAGGGGACTTCCATAATCCCCATACACGCCCCTCCTACTTCCCTGTCATCCCCGACCCTGAATTCTCCATCTGGCCTGCAGGTCTCAGACCAAAAGCAACCCCTGCCGTGGAGATGGTGCCAACTCACGGCAGCCCATCCGTTTCACAGCAGGACTGCCGGTTCGGTGGCCTCTGGATAGATTCAAATCACCAACCTTTTAGTTTGCAGCCACTTGCTGAGCAGTGGGTGCCAACCGGAGACGTGAAATCCTCCGGAATCCACTGCCACCGAGTCAGTGCGTACTCAGCACTCCTGTGGAAGAGAGTAGAACTCCTTTGCGTTTCTGAAGTGCTAGTTCTCGACGGGAGCAGCCAGCTTCCTTTCTCTCCCGCAGAGCAGCTGCTGGGTTTGAACTGCTGACCTGGCAGTGAACAGCGCATCACTTTATACCCTGTACTATCAAGCAATTCTCCAGCGAGTGGCCAAATCAGTGTAATGAGTGCTGACCCATCTCTGAGTGCACTTGTAAGGCTATGCTTTCTTTATTTAAAAAACCTTCTAGGCAGAGGCTTCCCAAGAGTTCATAGGAAAGTGGAGTTAAAAGGTGACGGCATTTTCTCAGGAACTTCCTGCGCCTGGGTGCAGCCCTACAGCCAGATGGGAAGAAGAGAAGACTGTCTCACGGGGGTGTTGGTCTGGGCTGACCGGTCCTTTTCTTCACAGACTTCCACCGCTGTGAGAAGGCGATGAATGCCAAAGGGGGCGACGTCTCCGTGTGTCAGTGGTATCAGCGTGTGTACAAGTCCCTCTGCCCCATTTCCTGGGTATGTATGTCCTGCTGGCATCTGCGCGGTGGCTCATCCTGGGGACTGAAGGAAAGGAGGCCAGGCTGTCTCAGGCCTAGACTTACTTCCCTCCCGTCCTTTCTTTGCTCTGGCACTCTTGGCCGGTCTACTTCTGTGCCACGAACACCAGGGGCACCTGGGCCTAGGAACTTGCCCGGTGGGACTCGTCAGCTTGTGCCATCCTACCCTTTCTCGCTGTGAGCATTTCCAGTGCCCACCTCTACCTGTCCCTTCTCCCTCATCTTTCTATCGCTGCAGCATGCCCCACATAGTGTCCTCTCACCCCACCTCTATAACACAGGTACGCTGTCAGGTGGGCTCTTCGTGTTTGGAAATGAAGACTCTCCCTTGGCTTTTTTTTAATAGAGTTTTTGCTTAACAGGACCAGATTTTATGAAATCAAAGGCCCCCGTTGACTGCCAGACTTACCGAGAGCACGAACATCTTTGTTCTTGAGTTTTGTGTGGAGCAGGCATGCTGACTTCAGAGATGTGAACGTTCACACTCGAGGTCTTAGACTCAACTCTGGTCCCGTTACAAAAGGAATCCGCAGTACAAATGGGAGCCGCACAGTAGAATCCGCGCTTCCCGCCTCCCTCTCGGGTCAACAGAACCACTTCTGGGTGTAGTTCATCGTACATCAGCCTGTCGGTTCATACCATCTACTTTGTGTTTCAGCTTGCCTCTTTGCCGTGTCACCCTGCCCTTTTTAATGACTGTGCATATTTAAAACAAAAAACCCAAACCCTTCCCCTTGGAGTCGATTTCAGCTTAGGGCAACCCTGAGAGGGTCTCTAAGGCTGTAACTCTTTCTCTCAGAGCAGCTACAGGTTTGGAGCCACTAGCCTTGCAGTTGGCAGCGCAATGCCTAAGCCGCAGTGCCGCCAGGGCGCCTTTAATGGCTTGTAGGTGTCTTATTTAACTGGCCCCCGTTGGGGGGTTATTGTGTTCTCGCTCCCCTCTGTCAGCACTTTCAATAGATGCATTGGCTTGTTTCTTGGCACAAAGAGGCGCGCTCCTCTAGACTCTGGGTTTTCGTAGCGCGTCTCGGGCCATGCTCTCTCCGATGTCTCTGAGAGCCCGCTGCTGTCCAGAACGGCCCCTTGTCCCTGAGTGCTTGCGGGTCACCTCAGCTGACCCCCCCAGCTTCTGTCCTCCAGCTGTAGGCTTGAGTGCAAGCCCTGGCGCTGGCTGTGGGCTGGGCAGAGTGCCAGGCCGCGTGCTCCTGCTCCCAGTCCGTAGGCCCGGGCCTGCCTTTTTTGAAGGGAGCGTCAGCTTGGGTGGCTCTCTGGCCCACGTGCCTGCTCTGCCTGCTAGCACTGGAGTTACGGTGCAGCCTGGTCCCTTCCACCCAGCCGCCCGTCTTCTTTCTCCCAGACACCTGGTGTAAGTAAAAGCATGGGTTTCTGTTGTTTGTTTTATATAAGCAATGTGAGGGTAAGTCAGTACATTGCCACAAACTCATAGAAGCCTTCATTTAAAAGTGTCAACCCGGGAAGCCCTCCACCTAGGGCTGTCCTAGTGTACGCCGGACCGAATCACGCTGGTTTCAGACGCACAGTGAGGCTGCACTGTGAGTAAGGAAGCTTGGGGAAGAATTGATGCCTTTGAAGTCCGGTGGTGTGGGTGAAGGGTGGACGGGCTGTGGGTTAAGCACTGCCCGCCAACCACCAGGCCAGGGCTCCAGCCTCTGCTCTGCGGGAGAAGATGAGACTCCTGTGCCCATCGTGGTGCAGACTCCAGAGTCGCTGCAAGTTGTCGTCAACTCGATGGCAGGGGTTTGCTTTAGTAGATCTGCCAAACGGACAAACCGATTCATCTTGAAGGGTCAACAGGATGCTCCTTAGAGGCCCAGGTGCCACCCCTTCTTCTCGCGTGCTTTGGACATGTTGCCAGGAGGGTCAGCCCCTGGGGAAGGCAAGGTGGAGCGTCAGTCAGCATAGATCCGCAGCGGCAGGGATTGCTGTGGTGGCTGCAACCAGGGGTGCCCGCGTGGCTGCGGCGATGGTATGTCGGTGCTGACTCAGGACTGGGACAAGCAACAGCCTAGCAGATCGCCACTCCTCACGGACGTATGTCTCTCGCCAACCCTGCCCCGAAGAAGTCTGTGCACTCTAGTTGACACCATGGCCCAGTAGCATGGCGTCACGAGTGCTGTGGAGATGGTTGGGACCGATGACGGCTGTCAGTAAAACGGCCGAAAGCTGCCCAGTCCCGTGCTGTCCTCACAGCCCTCGCCACGAGGACCATCTCTCCCACCAACCCTGTCTCCAGGGACTGCGCCCTCCTGAGAACACGCCTTTTAAAGCGAGCCCTGCCCTGTGGGAAGGGCCACAGGGTCAAAGTGCTCTTTCAGGGGAGGAGTAGCCTTTTGCTGTGTGCCTGTCTCTTTTTTTATATATTCGTTTATCTGTGGTACACTTTAAAATGACAGTCCGCACCTTTCTGCACTGACTGTCGTGGAGAGAGAGCCCCTCGTGTCTTCCCAGCTGCAGGCCACAGCCACACTGTGCCCTGAGCAGTCACAGACCTCCCGGCAACAGCCTGCCATGAGCCAGGGAGTTTTCCACTTGAGGGTGTCAGCTGATTGAGATCCCCCCGCTCCTGGAACAGGGGCTGGCATGTCATAGGTGCCTGTGGTTGCTTGTTGACTGACTGCCTGGGGCGAATAAGGCAATGAATTCCACCCATCTGGCTTCCCTGCAGCTGAAGGGAGTGACACTGTCTGTCTGTCCACAGGTGACTGCTTGGGATGACCGCCGGGCAGAAGGCACATTTCCTGGGAAGATCTGAACTGGCCTCACTTCTCTCCTGGGATCCTGACTCCTGACTTCCCTACTAATAAAAACTCATTGAACACGTGTGAGAATGTGTGTGTGTGTGTGTGTGTGTGTTTTAGACATGGGCACAAGACACCGCAATGGAAGGGAAATGCCCAGATTTCCGGACCAGAGGGAGCCTTGCAGCAATGGTCCTTTCTATTGGTTCATTTTGAATTGCTTTTCTGATTGACCACCTCCCATTTGCCAAGCAATCGATCGATCGATGGAATGGGTGGTGGACAGGATGGCCTCCGGTCTCTGTAGGTGCTAAACCTTCCCTATGTCTTCCCTTTGTTTCTACATGCATTTTATTTATTTACTTAGTTTCCCCTCCCGTTTGAGTAGCAATTAGTACATTGTTCAGTGACATGGCTACTTTTTCATATGTGAGCATTCTCATTGATTCCCTTCTGGATATTCAATTAGTTTTTGGCTCTTGGGTCTCAAGATAGTCATACCTCACTCAACACCCACAAAACCCTATAATACAGATACAGTAGTCCCGGTGGGTGAGGAATGCATTCCACTCCTAGCTCTGTCCTTACATAGAATTTGTATGTAAATCAGGACACTTAGGTACAGTATCTAACTACCTAACTGGTGGGGTAAGCATTGAGCTGCTAAATACAAGGTTAGCGGTTTGATTCCACTAGCTGCTCCACAATTTACTGGGTAAAGATTTAGTCTTAGAAACCCAGGGGCCCACTCTTACTCTCCTAAAGGGTCACTGAGTCAGGAATCAAATTGAAGACACTGAGTTGGGTTTTTCCCTATGCATCAAAGCATTAAATAAGCACCATGAGGCACGCCAACGTCGGCATCAGCATCATTTAACAGGACGAGCACAGCAAAGTAGCTCTCGGTTGTCACTGCAAACTTGTCCACCTCAGGTATTTAATGTGTGCGTTGTAGGCTTTGCCAAGGTTGGGACCATGGATGTATAGATATGGGCCGAATGTGTGGTGCATGACTAGACAATGTTTTAAAAGGATGCAGTACTCACAGGTGATAGGCGGGAAGACCAGTACACTTGCTGAGAGGTGGCCGAGATCGGTTCAGTTCAAGGTCCGAAGAGTATCTGTGGGCAGTAGTCAGTCACAGGGCGTTCTCTAGTGAGTCTGGTGATGAGAATGGTCGTTAGTGGCAGTTGGGCACCATCTAGTACTTTCAGTTCCAGGGTAGATGATAAGGCTGTGGTCCCTGTAGGTGATCGATTCCCAAAGTTTAGGCCCCTTTTCAGGGGAAAAAACAACCTATTTTGTGCCTGCCCTGGCCGTTAAAGAGCTTGTATTCTAACCTATAACCCGGTTAAAGTATAGTCGGTACCTGCTTTTGCAGTGCCCTCATCTCCCCCACCCCCCACCCCAATTGCTCCACTGCCCCCCCTAGGGGGTGGTATTACCCACTTTGGGGAACACTGGTGTAGAACATCCAGTAGACATTTTTCTCCTGAGTCTTTCATTTCCTTCGCTCTTTGAGCTCTATTTTTAAAACTTCTGATCCCTGATGATCCTAAGCGTGTTGCTCCATGAATATTTGAGTGCTTAGGTGTACTACATGTAACTACATCTAAGCAGTAAATTCTTCATGCCGGCTAATAAGCATCCTCTGCACATCGTACAGTTTTTCACTGCCCAGACCTCCTTCAGCCGGGTGATTGGAAGTCCTTTTAACTTCTCAGTGGTGTTACATGTTGGGCTGCGATCCACATGGTTAGCAGTTCAAAACCACCAGCAGCTCCGAGGAAGAGCGACTGGGCTTGCTACACCTGTAAACAGTTACAGTGTCGAAACGCAAAAGGGTCGCCAGGAATCGGCATTGACTCAATGGCAGTGAGTTTGTTTTGTTTCTAACTACTCAGAGCTAAATTGAGAGAGATTCTTTGAAAAGTGATTCTTAAAATTTAAGTCCAAAAAAATGTACTGAACGTCAACAAAGACCCCTGAGACAGACCAGCTGGAATACCATCCAGTGCAGAATCGATGTGTTCTCAGACTGCTCAAGAAGTTGCGTGACAAACGTCTGAAGCATGTTCTGCTAAAGCAGCAGTTCTCAACCTGTGGGTCGTGACCCTTTCACAGGGGTCACCTGATTCATCACAGTAGCAAAATGACAGTTGAGAGGCACCAATGAAAATAGTTTTGTGGTGGTGGGCGGGGGTTACTACCATCCGAGGAACTGTATGAAAGGGCCGCGGCATCAGGAAGGCTGAGAACCCCTGCGCTAAAGAGCAACTCATGAATTGGAGTCCAGCCCCAAGGAAGGATTGGGAGTGGCTGCTGGAGAGGCGCTGTACACGGGACCCGTGTGCGTGCACAGGAGCGCTGAGAGACCACAGAGTGGCGGCGTGCTTCAGGAAATGGCAAAGAACTTGAAACACAATTTCCAATGATAACAGGGATGTCCAGAGGAAAATCAAGGTTCAGATTGATCTGGTTGGCTCAGTTCTTAGTCCCCTGTGTATCCCACTGGAAAGAGCCCATACATCTAGAAGTGTCCGTGCACCAGCGTGGCGTGTGTCTTTTAATTGATAAATGTTTGATGGAGCATCTGGCTTCCTCTCCAATCTGGTTTTTATTTGCTTGCACACTTGCTTCTCGGTCGGGCACGAGGCGTGTGAGCCAACGAGAACTTTGTAGAACATACCAGGCTGCCTCTCAGCTTGCTGTCTGACCCCATGTGTTCTGCATCGTGTCCTATAGGGTTTGCAGTGGCCGGGATTTGTTTGTTTATTTTTAGTTAGATCCCCTAGCCTGCCTCCTGGCCCCTCTACGGCGGTGAGGTTGCTGGTCTTCTGGTTGCCCCATAGCTAGGTGGTGTGTGGTACCCAGTAGGACGGGGCGACTGATGATGCTCACATCCCTCTGTTGAGTCCATTCCCCCCTACCCCTCTCCACAGCCTTAGAACAGGGGCCACTGTGCCTCCAAGTCCCTTGCCTCGGCTGCCTGAGCTAGCAATGTTCACATAACTCAAAACCGGATAACCAAACTGTCAACGAAACTAGATTTGAGTGAGGACACAGGAAGTAGGCAGGCAGTTGTGGGAAGCTGAGGTAAATAGCCATGGCCATTTGGGGTCAGCTAGGAAAGACTGAACTGAGCAGCGGGAGCCAGTGGGAAAGTCCAGGAGAGACCGAAGCGGCATGCTGAGCTCAGCAGAAGGTGGGAGGGAGAGAAGGCGTTGGCGGTTCAGGTGTAGAATTCTCCCTACCTTGCAGCAAACCTGGATTCAATTCCTAGACAACGTGCCTCATGTGCAGAGACTTCAAATTTGCCGTGTCGCTGAACATATTTCAGTAGCGTTTCCAAACTCAGATGGACTAGGAATAAATGCCTGACAAGCTACTTCCCAAAATCAGCCATCGAAAATAAAGCGGATACAGTGGTCCAACCTCTAACTATTTATGGGGATGCATACAACTGAGGAGCGTTTGGTTGTGGGTGGGGCAGCCATGCGTTTGGGGCCTACCTGAAGGCCGCCGCCAACAGGGTCAGAGAAGTGGAAAGGGAGGGAAACACCGCTGGTGATCACCTTGCATTTATTTTACTCTGGTGAAATTTGACTCCATCATTCTTCTCCACTGGAGGTTGGGTCTCTGGTCTCGTAGTAGGCTACACATTGATCTGTGAATCACAAGGTCAGTGGTTCAAACCCACCAGTCGCTCTTCTGGAGAAACACGAGGCTGTCTGCTCCTGGAATTATTTAATAGGCTGAACCCCCCGGGGCCAGTTCTACTCTGTCCTATAGGGTGAGTGCAGGCAGTCGTGCTTCTGAGAGAGAAGGGTGAGGGCCCAAAGAGAATACTTTGGGGCCTGGGTCAGAACAGAACACTGAAATTGGTGCCGAGGCAAGGGGACAAAGAGGCACCAAGACAGCATTTTTCTTTTTAAAGATTTTATTAGCTGTCCAAACAGGTCCTGGCATTTGAGAATCTTCATTTGCTCATGAATACCCAGGAGCAGGTCATGAATGCCCAATCCCTCTATGAAACAAAAGATTCCATGGACCCGCAGGTCATGGCAACATTTTAAAATAAAGTCTCCAGTTTGTACCTAACAAGGTATTGTTTCAAAAATAGTAAACTCTAACCCCATGTCTCCCATTCACAGGATTTTCTGGTAGGCCTAAATTGTGTAAGTAAGTAGCCTGGTGCTTAGAAGTTTCATAAAAAGGCTCACCGATTCAGTAGCTCATTTTCCATATTGTTGATGAAGTAAAAGTCACCCCTTGCATATTCTACCTGCAGGTTGTACATCATGGACTATCTTTCCCATACGCGGGTCATCAGCTTCGTCACTGCCGTACACAGCTGGTTTTTAGTTGTGTCTAAAGATCTCTACAGTATAAGATGGCGCCAGCGACTTAGAACGTCACCTTGCGTCACATAGGTAACGACAAACATTCTGTAGAAGGCACTGTGACTTCTCTCGCATGCTCTCACAGGGGCACATGGATGATCATTCCCTTCCCACTCCCTGGTGTGAGGACTGTCTTTCTCCAAACGTCGTCTCCACAGTAGCCACGTTGGCTGGTTTCGATGTTCACCGTGCTTTTTGACTTCACCGCTTCTCATCCTACCCATTCATCCAGATTAATTTACAGTCAGTGGTCTTTTGGTTCATGAAAATTCCCTGAAATTAAGAGTACAGCTCTGGTATATGACAAAATACGACCCACCACAGCCGAAAAATCATCACAGTGTGCAATGTAATTCCCACTTGCTAAGATTCCAAACATCTGCTCCGGCTTGTCAGGAATATCTGTCATCCAGGACAATCTCTGCAAGGCTAATTTAAATAGACTTTACATGCATGTGGAGAGAGCTTTTTCTCTCATGTTGAAGTGGTACCCTTCAGTGAGAGGTCTGATGTGGATAAAGTGCAAGCAAATTGGACCGACCAATAACTACCATATGACGTACTGTAACTTACCCACACTGGACAGGGATGTACGCCTCACCACACTCCGCTCCTCCGGTCAGGAAAAGGCCTCCAGTTAGTAACATGATGGAATCATCACAGAGTTCTGGAGAGATGCCATTATCGCAAGTTCCGTGCTGGCTCTGCAGTCCTGAGCCCAGATCACCGGTGCTGCCTTCTGCTGTCTTCCCCGTCTTCCTCACTCCGAGGCCTGGAGGAGCTTAGTGAACCAGACACCCCGCTCAGGCAGCAGCAGCAGCAGGAGGAAGCCCACCCAGGCTGATAGTGATGCGCACACCGCTGAAGACTAACTTTGAGGTGATCAGCCGCTGCCTGGGACAGAGTTCTGGTTAGGGAAGAGGGGTGTCCCTTACAGGGCAGGCTGGGCCTGAAGCACCCTTTACTGTCTGGAGGGGTCTCCTCTGACTAAAGACTCTGCTATGATTTTACACCAGAACTCCTGGGGCGCCTCCAGTAAGTCACCATCTCTGGTAGTACTTGCCTTAGCGGTTCACGTCCCCAAACTGCCCTGACCTGCTGGCACAGGCATTCCTTTGTGCGATAAATGAAGGCCAGTTTGGGTTATCCATCGATTTGGAAGAAAATGAAAAATGTTATTTTTTTCTGTGTATTTTCGCCCCCGTGTGCAGAAGGACTCACAGTTATTGGTTCAAATACAGCACCTTCCTTAACGTTCATGAAACATGCATTTCACACGAATTGGTCACATTTCACAGAATAGGATCCACCTCTTGCCAGCTGACAGAATGGCAGGTAGCAGAGGGCCTGGGTAGCCTGCAGAGGCCTCCAGCTATCTTTGAGTCATGCAGGGATGATGGAGCTAGACTGGCAGGCAGCCCTTGGCTGGCCTTTTGGGGCCAAGACCTCAGATACATCCCGTATGCTCAATTCCTTCTTTCTGTGTATTTTTGTACACTACAATGCCATACTTTATTTTTATATGTTGGAACATGTACATATATATGTATATGTATATGTATATATATATTTCTTTCTTTAAAGACAAACACACTTTTCTTTAGCATAATAAATATAAATTCCCGTTCCACCCCAAGGCATTGATGAATGTAAGGCACGAATGCCAAGATATTAAAGCACACTAATGACTCAGGGTGCTGCTGTGGGACAAGCCCTGGCTGCTAAACACAAGGTCCTTGGTTCAAGCCCATGAGCTGCTCTGCAGGAGAATGATGAGGTTGTTTGCTTTCATAAAGATTTATAGCATTAACCCAAATAGAAGGCGAATTTTGAGAATGACGAGGGCAATGAATGTATAAGGGTGCTTTGCTCAATTGAAGTATGTATGGATTTTGATAAGAGTTGTAGGAGCCCCAATAAAAAGATTTATTAATTAAAAAAAGATTTATAGCATTAGAAATCCCACACAGGATCACTATGTGCTGGGTTCAGCTTGCTGGTGGTGGGTTTGCCTTCTGCTTCGGTTAAAGATTTGTGGGTGACATGGCCCTTCATGACTCACATCACATAGGGAACAAAATGAGGAACGGAATTCATGTCAGTTATTAAACCAAGGGACCATTCACTCTCTTAATTGCTAAACGGTCACAGCATGATGACGACAAGATTTCCTGTTTTCTCTTTTGAAAGCCAAACCAGACAAAATCAAACACATTTGGAAACTGCTTTCTACATGAAAGAGAAATTAGATTCCTCTTATTTTATTTGTCATTGCATTAAAGAGTTGTATGAGTCCCTAATAAAATGTAAAAAAAGAAAAGAGGAGAAAAAAAAAAAGAAAATGATGAGGGCAAAGAATGTACAGATATGCTTTATACAATTGATGTATGTATATGTATGGACTGTGATAAGAGTTGTATGAGCCCCTAAAAAATTGTTAAAAAAAAAAGATGTGCAAATTTTAAAACCTTTTTTGAAAACTAACTTGTGACACAAGTGCCCTCCAATCTTCCAACTGGGTGGTTTTGTTGTTTGGTTCTCTACCTGAGCAGCGCTTGGCCTCATCTTCCTCCATCTTCCCTTCCCTCCCTCTCTCCTCCCTCTCACCTACTGAATCGGACTCTCTTCATCTCATTTAGAGCACGGACCAAGTCCAGGTGCCAAGCAGCTGAACAGGTTTGAATCACTAACCTTTTGTTCAGCAGCTGAACACATAACGGTGGCTGGCTCTTTTACTGCAGTTAGGGTACGCCTTTCATCAGACACACTTTATTTATTTATTTTTAAACATTTTATTAGGGGCTCATACAACTCATCACAATCCATACATATACATACATCAATTGTATAAAGCACATCCGCACATTCCCTGCCCCAATCATTCTCATAGCATTTGCTCTCCACTTAAGCCCTTTGCATCAGGTCCTCTTTTTTGTTTCCCTTCCCTCCACGCTCCCCGCTCCCTCATGTGCCCTTGGTTATTTTGTCATATCTTGCCCTATCCAGAGTCTCCCTTCCCCCCCTTCTCTGCCGTCCATCTCCCAGGCAGGAGGTAACATGTGGATCCTTGTAATCAGTTCCCCCTTTCCAACCCACTCACCCTCCACTCTCCCAGCATCGCCCCTCACACCCCTGGTCCTGAAGGTACCATCCACCCTGGATTCCCTGTGCCTCCATCCCCAATATGCACCAGTGTACAACCTCTGCCCTATCCAGTCCTGCAAGGTAGAATTTGGATCATGGTAGTTGGGGGGAGGAAGCATCCAGGATCTGGGGGAAAGCTGTGTTCTTCATCGGTACTACCTCACACCCTAATTAACCCAATTAACCCATCTCCTCTCCTAAACCTCTCTATGAGGGGATCTCCAGTGGCCGACACTTGGGCCTTGGGACTCCACTCTGCACTTCCTCCTTCATTCAATATGGTATATATATACACACACACACACACACATACATACATACATACATACACATACATACACACATATACATAGTTTTGGGTTTTTTTGCATGTTGCCTTATACCTGGTCCCTTTGGCACCTCGTGATCTCACTGGCTGGTGTGCTTCTTCCATGTGGGCTTTTTTGCTTCTGAGCTAGATGGCCACTTGTTCACCGTCAAGCCTTTAAGACCCCAGACACTATCTCTTTTGATAGCCAGGCACCATCAGCTTTCTTTGCCACATTTGCTTATGCACCCATTTGTCTTCAGCGATTCTATCATGGAAGTGTGGAGCCAATGATATGATTTTTTGTTCTTTGATGCCTGATAACTGATTCCTTCAGGACCACTCGATCACACAGGCTGGTGTGTTCTTCCATGTGGGTTTTGTTGCTTCTGAGCTAGATGGCCGCTTGTTTATCTTCAAGCCTTTAAGACCCCAGTCACTATCTCTTTTGATAGCCGGGCACCATCAGCTTTCTTCACCACATTTACTTGTTCACCCCATCAGACACACTTAAATCATTGACAATGGCATCAAATTCTCTTGATTTGATGGATAGGGATCATCATCACATGATCTGCACTGGAGAGATCAGAAAGAACCTAAATGGCCCTGCTCAGATAAGGCAGATGATTAGTAGAGTCCTTTGTTTCTCTCTTCCAGTCAAGAATGAAATATAATTCCCTTCTTTGCCATGATAGTAACACTCTTATGTCACAGAGAAATAATAAGAAGTTATTCTTGTTATTCTCTCAAACCACCTGGTAGTGTGATTATTCAAACAAAGTTCTATTAGGACGACCCCCCCCCCCCCCCCGCTCCCTGGTTAAATCACCTTTAAAGTGGATTGTGTAATCACAATCAGTTCCAGGGCTCCCTCTCCCCTCCCACTTTCATTGTTTACTCCAGAAAACCCCTTACCCTTCCTATCACTTTCCCCCATTCCTACATCCCCTACAAACCCTTGCATCAGTTATTATCACTATGCATCCTCTCCTGTGCTTCACAAACTGGGAAATCCAACAAAAACAATAACAAACTCAGTAAAAAGCTGGTTCTTTGAAAGGGTGACTTAACCAAAGAAAAGGAAGAAGTAAACATCTATTGTCAGGATGAGGGGTGAAATGGGAAATTACCACAGACCCTAATGAAATTAAAAGGCTAATTACTCCGTACTATGAAGGTCTGTACTCCAAGGAATTCGAAACTTTGAAGACATGGACAAATACTTGGAAAAACAATCCCTCCCTAGATTATCCCAGATAGATGTCAAGAAACTCAAGAGACCCGTTGAAAAAGAAGAAATGGATCAAGCTTATCAAGGAATTACCAATTTAAGAAACTCCCCATCCAGAGAATTCTACCAAGCACTCAGGAAAGAGTCGACACCAATCTCTGTGCATCAGCTTCTCCGAGCAGGAACATCACCCTCACGGCTTGGTGCACCAGGATGAGGTCTACTATCTCTCTCTTTCCCTCTTTGTTTGCGCCCATGTGGAGAGAACAGACCAGCCACTCCCCCCAGTCTGCATTTTCAGTGCTGTCCTCAGCAGCACATTTGTCTAGGAAGGGGGTCGACATAACTCGCATTGGGTCGGGCCCCCCCAGTCCTCTCTGTTAATGAGCTGCTCCAAGCAGATATGTTGCTCGCAAGACTTGGCACACAGCACTGGAATGAGGACAGTACTTTGTGCCTCACCTGATCTGGATATTCAAAAAGGTCAGCAGATAGACCTGGACCTATTTATAGGTTGGTTCTTTTTAAAAAATCATGTACTTATCTATTTATTTGATGTCTATCTATATAAGATAGGTAGGATAAGCAATCTAAAGGAGAAAGCACTGGGACCAATGGCTTGGGGGCATGGGGAAGAAAGTGGTGAGCCAATGACGGGAGGGACAGGGGAACAACAAGGGATCTAAAAGTGTCGGTGAGGAGGGTGCAGAGTTCCTGGTGGTGTCTGATCAGCTATAATGTAGTTGAGAGGAATTACTGAGAGGGGAGCATGATACATGATAATGGGTCAGGAGGAAAGTAAAAGGAAATAGAGGAAAGAACTAGGAAGTAAAAAAAAGAAAAGGAAAAATATGTGTATATTAATACATTAAGGTAGCAGATGGCCTTTGGGCCTCTACTCAAGTCTTCATTCAACAGAAGAACACTTTCTTCTAATAATGTGGCACTGTAGTGGGCGGAGGCAGGGAAGAGGAGCTGATACCAAGGGCTCAATAGAAAGTAAATGTCTAGAAGAGAATAATGGCAACATATGCACAAATATGCTTGATACAAAAGAGCCCTCAATAAAATGATCTTTTAATTATAAAAATAATAAAATAATGTTTCACTGTGTGATACTCCCCTTTCCAACACGATCATTGAAGACAAAATGAGTGCATAAGCAAATGTGGTGAAGAACATGGATGGTGCCCGGCTATCAAAGACATAGCATGTGGGGTCTTAAAAGCTTGAAGTCAAACAAGCAGCCATCTAGCAGGGGAACAACGAAGCCCACATGAAGAAATACCCAGCCTGTTCTAGGTGTTGATGAGAACAGATAGCAAAGTTCAAAAACAAGCAATCATATTGATGTGAAGGAGAGAGGTCAGAGTGGAGACCCAAAGCCCATCTGTTGATAATTGGACATTCCTTCACAAAAGGGCCACATGGAAGGGAAGATACATCCAGGGTGCAGTATAGCACTGACAAAACACACAACATTCCTCTAGTTCTTTAATACATCCTCAGCCTTCCTATTAGGGCCTCAGTTCTACCTCACAACTCCTGCTAGACCGGTGTGTGCATTGGTACAGATAAAAACTTTGGATAGGTGGAATCCAGGATAGATAAACCTCTCCGAAACAGTAATGGGAGTAACAGTTCCAGGAGGGTATGAGAAGGGAGGGCGGGGGGAAGGGGAGAAAGGGAAATTTTAAAAATTTATTTTTCAAAGTATACACGTCACATGAGGGGGACAAGCTAGGGGTGTACACACAATAGGCAGGGGAGGCCCTGGAGGCACACATGTGACAGGATAGGCATGTGTGTCACAAGATGGAAGCCTAGCCTGGGTCATCTCTGAGTTCTTCTCTAGGGGAGCAATCTGTGACCCATATCAGAGGGGAGTGGGCCCTCTTAGGGTGGGGCAGACAACCGGGTCTGATTGCTCTTGACGGCAGACAACGTCCAGGCAGACCGCTTTCAAGCAGTTGACCTTCGAGAGTAGAGTGAGGGACCGTGTGTTTGCCAACAGCACCTTACTTTTGGCATTCTTGTGGGGGGACCTTGGAGGGAATGACATGGACTTAGGAGAATGTGAGTGGGACGCATCTCCAACCCCCAGCGTGAAGGTTCCCTCTACAGCCCTGGCCTCTTAGAATCCCTAACTTAAGAAGGTTGAGAGTTTGTCTGTATACACTCTCTTCCGGTTCTGTTGCCCACACTACACAGTGAGCACCTGGCAGATTTCTGAATGACACAATGATTGCCTAGCTGAGTCAGCTGGAGGACCAAACATGGGGGTTTGGGCAGGTTGGCCACCTGGGCTGGGAACCAACCAGCTACATCTGGAGGCTTTAGGGCAGGCGTCCTCAAACTACAGCCCGCGGGCCACATGTGGCCCACCGAGGACATTTATCCGGCCCGCTGGGTGTTTTTGCCCCATTTTGTTTTTTACTTCAAAATAAGATATGTGCAGTGTGCATAGGAATTTGTCCATAGTTTTTTTAAAAAACTATAGTCCGGTCCTCCAATGGGTCTGAGGGACAGTGAACTGGCCCCTGTTTAAAAAGTTTGAGGAGCCCTGCTTTAGGGTAAGATCATGGCCCCACAGCTCCCATTTCTGTGGAGAAGTGAGGCCCATCTCCAGCTCTCCTCCCCACCTCAAGCACAGCAGTCAGAGAAAGTCGAGTGGTTTATTAGCGAATATGAAAGGCACAGATACACCAGGTGACATGGCGGGGGGGGGGGGGGGAATAAACAACTCTGAAAATGTCCCTCTAAGCCGAGTGGGGGGCCCGGCCTTGCTGTCCCCAAAGGGACAAAGGCTGAGTGGGTTACAGCAACAGTCTCTGGCAGCCACCAAGCCGGGGCACGAGTGTCTCGGGCAGGACTGGTCCCCACTCCCTACCAAAGGGGTGCACGAGACAGCCCGCCTGAAGAACCAGCGCAAAGGCATGGTGAGCTTTAAGGAACGGCTGAGAGGGAGTGAGGTGGGGGGGACCTTACAGAGAGTCCCAGGCTGTTGGCTCAGAGTGCCTCACAGGTATTGAAAAATGGTTCTACAAAAGGTCACTGCAAAGATCAAGCATCTAATGTCTCCGAGAGTCCCCGTGGACTTCTCCCCAAACGCCATGTCATAGCCCCAGTGGTCCATGGCAGAGGCCAACGACCACACTTTTGATAAGAGGAATATCAGACAAAGCCCTGCTGCTCTGTAAGCCGAGAAGACGCTGAAGGCGGCCGGGCCTTCCCACGTGGGCCTGGGTCTGCCAAGCAACTCTCCGGGAGCCTCGGGCACAGCTCTAGGTGAGAGACTCGCCTTTTGTCACCTGAGCTTCACTGTACTCCGTTCTCCGTTCCAGGGCGGTCCATTTGTCATCTGGCAACGCGAGCCTTGCACGACGAGGCTTCAGGGTTCCTGTCGCTCCGAACACAGACACACAAACCCACGAAGCGAGCGAGCTGAGAAAGGTCTTGATTGTCTTGATGCTGCTGGGGACAACCCGGGTGGCCTCCACTCGCCCAGTCCTGGTGAAGCCCCACCGCTGCGGATCCTCCTGTCCTGCCACAGCCCTGCCTGAGGAAGAGTGGCTGCCCAAATGAGGGTTTTTTAATAAATCATTTTATCGGGGGCACGTACAACTCTTATCACAATCCATCCATCCATCCATTGTGTCAGGCACCAAATGAGTTTCTTGAGGTAGCCTTTGGCCTTGGTTCTGCGAGGTTTCTAGAGTCATCAATGAAAGAATTCATACCAAAGCCCATTTTGTCATCCAAGAGGGCTTTGATGAAGGACAGGACACGTTCCAGGTTTGACCGTCTCAAAGGGGTTCACAACTGGGCCTGACCAACCACGTGGAAAAGAGCGCCCACGTGTGTGTGGATCGTGGGGGGATCCTGGGAGGCCAGAGAACTCTAGAGGCTGAGAGCATGTGGGCCCAGAGGGAGACACCCCCCACCCCTGCCTCTGACCAGGAGCAGGGTAAGAGTGTCCCAGAGCATGCGCCCTGCCTTTAATCTAACCCACCTGCTGACTGGGGGAAGGTGTGGTTGATGGTATTGGTTGATCCCATTGGCTGAGTCAGGCCCACCTGGGTGATGTCATGAGCCTGGGCCTAGCTTGGCCCACCCAGGTGGACCTCCCACCTGGCTCACGGGCTTGAGTACGAGCATGCTCAGTTTGGGGACTTCATAGGTACCTAATGGCTGCCTGATTTCTTTCCAACCTCCTCTATGGGGGCCTTTGCAGTCATGCCCCCCCCCCCTGTCCCTAAGCTAGCTACCTAACAGTTCTATTAAAAAAAGAAAAAGAAAGAAAGAGAGAAACCTACTTGGGAGATTTTTTTCCTTCCTGGGACCAGAAGAGTTGTTACAGTTGCCCTAGTTTCTAGGGCCCCCAGTTTCTGGCAGTCGAAAATGTCAGTTATTATGCAACTAGACGGAGCCACTTGAGAGGGGATTGGTCGGTTTAGGCCAGAGAAGGGACGACTCAGCCATTTTTCAAATCCAACCAATAGGATGGAGCCACTTGCGTATAGACGCAATCACCGCACAGAAGTTGAGGCGAACCCACCATTACCCAGAAGGAAATGCTGGGGCAGAGGCCATCTTTAGGAGCCAGGGCTGCTGTGCCAAGGACGTGCGGGCCCAGGAGACAGAGAGCTCCAGCACTGCAGCAGCAGCCGCAGAACCAAGCGACGCACAAGCGGATCTGGTGGGCTTCCTGGGGACAGAGTGAAAGGCCCGAGTGTCTTCAATCAGGAGGCAGGCGGTCTGCTGGCAGACGGAGGTGCCTTTAGCCACGTGTCAGAGGAGGTAGAGGGGCTTGGCACCCATGGACTGAGCCGGTTGGGGGGAGTCTCTGATCTGGAGGTTTGATGGCTGAATGAAGTGCCTTGGGTGAAACTCGGGTGGGACAAAGTCCAGGCCTGAAGCCCGGCCAAGAGGAGACTTGCTTCTCAGGGTAGGGCTTGTGGGTAGGTGGGGGTCACAGGGTGGGGCGGCGGGGAGAGCTCACCTACACTAACAAAGAGCAGAATGTGCTTTTCACTCTGGGGGTGCCTTTCAGACCTTGCCCACGTGCTTCCTGACAGCGATTCAGCTGTGGTTTCTTCCAAGTTACTCCTGATTCCTTGTTGTTCTTGTTGCTGTTGGAACCAGTTCGTAGCAATAGGACGAGATGGCGCCCCGTCCCGGGCCGTTCTCACAATCGTTGCGTTGGGGCTCGTTGTTGCAGCCCTGGGTCCGTCCATCTCATGGAGGGCTCCCCTTTTTCCCTGCCCTTCTACTTTTCCAAGCAGGTTTCCCTTTCCCAGAGACCGGTCTCTCCTAATAACACATCCAAAGTATGTGAGACAGAGAGAGTCTCAGCCTCCTACTTGTAAGGAGCAGATTCGGTTAGCTGTTCTTCTGGCGGCCCATGGTATCCGGCATGTTCTCACCAACGTCAGGATTCAACCCCATCGTGCTTCTCTGGCCTTCCTGGTTCTCTGTGGAACTGCTACCTGCATGCCAGGCAGCTGAAAATACTACTGCTTGGTCAGTTGTTTTTAGTCTTCAAAGCGACATCTTTACTGTTTAATACTTTAAAGAGGGCTTATGCAGCAGATTTGTCCAACTCAATGAGTCATTTGATTTCTTTTTACTTTTAGTCATTTTACTAGGGGCTCATGCATTCTTATCGCAATCCATCCATCCATCCATTGTGTCAAGCACATTTGTACATTTGTTGCCATCCTCATTCTCAACACATTTTCTTCCTACTTGAGCCCGCTTTCTCTTTTTTTTAACCCTCTTTTTTGTCTGTTTGAGATGAACTTATTTGTCACTAAAGACTCAAGTCCATTTCAGTTGGACTTTTCCTCCATTTTTTTGGTAAGCCCCTCAAGACCACTACTTAGGTTTGAAGGATAGGAAACTGAAGGGCTTAAAAAAAAAAATATATATATATATATATATATATATATATATATATATATATATATATATATATATATATATAGAGAGAGAGAGAGAGAGAGAGAGAGAGAGAGAGAGAGAGAGAGAGAGCCTGTCACATTAAATATATATATATATACACAGCCCATCTCAATAAATGAAATCAACAACAATATCCTTTTTTTTTTTAACAGTTCCTGGTTTTTAATCAGGATTCAGAGGGATCGATGCTTGCCCAGGAGTACTGTCTCCCCTGCTGCCTGTGATGGGCAGGGAGTGAAGGGCGGCTGTCAGGCTGCAGGCAGGAGTGGCTCCCTGGGTACTGCACTGGCTCCTGAGCATTGCTACCCCAGCCTCAACAATATCCTTTTAAACTATCTATAGATTTTGTTCTTTTCCATCCCACCCCAGCCCTTCTCCCTCCCCCTCAATAGTCTAAAAAATTGTGCTGCTTCCATGAGCACTGATTGTGGATCCAAGTAAAATGGAATCCGTGACAATGTCAATCTTTCTCAATTTATTATCACGCTGGCTATTGGTCCATTTATGAGGGTTTTTATTTTTCTTATATTGAGTTGTAGTTCATAGTGAAGACTTCAGTCTTTGATCTTTATCAGTAAGTGCTTCCAGTGCTTTGGGCTTTCAACAAGCAAGATTGTTGTGCTAGTCTGGGTACTTTAAAGAAAGAAATCCACAGAAATGCATGTATAAGAGAGAGTTTTAAGTGGAGAGCAAATGCCTTGAGAATGATTGGGGCAGGGAATGTATGGGTGTGCTTTATACAATTGATGTATGTATATGTATGGATTGTGGTAAGAGTTGTATGAGTCCCTAATAAAATGTAAAAGAAGAAAAGAGAAAAAAATGATTAGGGCAAAGACTGTACAGATGTGCTTTATACAATTGATGTATGTATATGTATGAACTGTGAAAAGAATTGTATCAGCCCCAATAAATTGTTAAAAAAAAAAAAGAGAGAGTTTTATATAAAGGTTAAGTACGCATCAAGAAAACATCCCGACTCAGTGCTGCCCAAGCCCACAAGTCCCACATTAACCCATACGTCCAACACCAATCCACAAAGTCCTCCTCCATCTCACAAAACAGACACAATGATGCTGACTGCAGGAGGAAAGCCGATCAGTGAACGTGTAACCATCTCAGCACTGGCGGGGTCTCCACATGGCTGCTCCAGCACCCAGGGCTGCATCAGGATACGTCCATGAGGCAAGGAAGTGAACCTTGCCAGCTAAAGCAGGGAACTGGCTAAGGCAGCTACACCCTGGTCTGACCGTCAGAGAGCAAGAGACCTGAGAAGAAAGGCGAGGCTCACCGAGCCATTTAGCCTCCTGACCGTCAATGAATCCCACATGTATTTATTGGCTAGGTTGGCACAGTAAACCAACTCCCTCAATTGTGTCCTCCAATTATGATATCAACTTCTTCATAGGGTCCACCGTCTTGAGTTACTTGCTCAGCACGCAGATTGAATAAGTATGGTGAATGGAGCTGAGTCTGACATAGACCTTTCCTGATCCCAAGCCATTCAGTATCCCCTAGTTTTAGTTGAACCAGTACTTCCTGTTCTCTGTACATATTCCATATGAGCATAAGTAACCATTCTGGAATTTTCCCAGTCTTTGCAATGTCATTCAGATTTTTTTATGTTCCATACAGTTGAATACCTTTGTAGAGTAAGTAAAACCCAAGTAAACTTCTTTCAGTATACTCAACTTTCAGCCAAGATCCATCGATATCAGCAATGGTACCTCTCATTCCTTGCTGAACCCAGCTTGGATTTCTGTCACTTCATTGCTAATCTACTGCTCTAACCTGTTTTAAATAATCTTCAGCAAAATTGTACTTTCATCGATATCAATGATATTGCCCCACAATTTCCGAATTGTATTGCACCATCAGAGCCCTGGGAGCATAGTGATTACAGTTGGCTGCTAGCTGCAAGGTCAGCAGTTTGAAACCACCATGTTCCTCGGGAGAAAGATGGGCTTTCTACTCCTGTAAACAGTTCCAGTCTTGGAAACGCACTGGGGCAGTCGTACCCTGCTGTACAAGGCTCCAGGGAGTTAGCATATGCTGGATGGAAACAAGTCTGGCTTTCGGCTTTATTATCTTGCTTTAGAATTGGCACAAATCCGGATCTCTTCCAGTCTGTTGGCGAGGTAGCTGCCTTCCACACTTCTTGGTGTAGACTAAGGACTGTGTGGTCATTGCTATGAGTTGTATCAAACCCAGCAGGGAAGTGCAGAGTGCCATCAGGGGCCGCTGGCTTTAGAACTGGAGAAAAGGTTAAAGAGTGGAGTTAAGGCTTCTCACCACCTCTTAGGAATCGGTTAGAGTGATGCTTATTCTCGTTTCCTCTAAAGTCCGGTAGGGGTGACACTACCTCTACGATACCTAATATGCTATTTCCAAGCATTTTTTAGAAAACGGTAGGTTGTCTCTTCAAACTACCCACTTAGAAAACTGTGGGTTCTTTCTCCATGAAGTCCTTTGATGAGCAAAATGATTTAGTTGTGAGGAAGTTCTATTCATCTACTTTTTTCCCCTCTCGCCGCTTAGGCTTTCAGTGTCATATTTGAAAATCTATTGTTAAAAATGAGACTCCAAAGCTTTCCTTGTTTTTTCTTTTTATTAATACATCATTTTATTGGGGCCTCTAACAGCTCTTATAACAATCCAACCATCGGTTGTATCAAACACATTCATACATATCTTGCCATCATCATTTTCTTTCTTTTTTGGAGGGTGAGTGTGTGAGTTAGGGAGTTAGTGAGAGAGTGAGTGAGTCGCCATCATCATTTTCAAAACATTTTTCTTTGTGCTTTGTCAGAGTAACCAGCCTCTGACAATATCACGGGTCCATAGGAGCAATTGTACGGCTACAATATATAAAGATCATAGTAAAGTCATAGAGAATAAGAGATAGGAGACAAGATAAAATAAAGGAGTCAGACACATTTCATGGTAGCACGCTCACCTCAGCCCCTCTTTGTGGTCCACATGGAGGTGAGAGGAGAGAGAGCTATATTTTTAACCAAGGCTTATATATATTTAGGGGCATGTAAGCCCCCCTGATTACAGGCAACCACATACGTAACAGGAAGGGGTTGTACCATAGGCAATACCACAATGGGAGGGGGACAATTTAGGGGTGCACATGCAATAGGAAGAGGAGGGATTAGGGGTACACATGTGACAAGATGGGCAGATCCTAGATTCCAGATGGTAGCCTAGCCTTAGTTGACCCTGAGTGGGCTTGACCTTTACTCTGGGTCACCTTCAGGAAACAGTCACTATCCTTATCAGTAGGGTGTGAGCCCCACCTACAGTGGACCAGCCAGTAGTCTGATTGCTCTGGATGGCTGATGCGGTCAGGGAGATAACTTGTAAGCAGCTTGCTTGTAAGCTGTAAGCTTGTAAGCAGTGTGCTACAATCATTTACTATGTGTTGCAAGCAGTATCCCAAGTCTGATGTATATTTGGGGGACACAAACTGGGAAACAGCCTTTTTGTATCCCACAGTGCTTGAGCCCTTGGTATCAGCTCCTCTTTTTTCCCTCCCTCCCCCCACTGTGTTAGTCCAGGTAGACTTGAGAAACAAATCTGGAGACACTCATATGTGTATAAGAGAGCTTTATATCAAAGTTATTGTATATTACAAAAACACCCCAGCTCAGTCCAGAGCAAGTCCATAAGTCTGCTATTAGCCCATATAACCGATTATCCTCTTCAGGCTCAGAGTCATGCAATGACTCTGGATGCAGGAAGATCACAGGCCAGTGGGTGGAAAGTCTTGTGGATCCAGTGGTAGTAGAAGCATCTCAGCACTGGTGTGGGTCTCCACGGGGCTCCTCCAGCTCCAGGGCTCTGGCTCCATCAGTGTAGCTCCATGTGACTTGTCAGCAGGAATGTCTCGCAGGGAGTGAGTGTAACACCTCCCAATGAGCTCATCAAGCTGTGACCTGATTGACAGGCTATCCTCCACCCCTTCACTCTTAATAGTGTCAAGTTGACACCAGAGTATGTAACTTCCACACTCACCTTCTGTTTTCTTCTAAGAGGTTTACGCTGCTAGTTCTTATTTCCCTTTTGAGACCATATTCTTGGAGTTGGTTTAATATGGCCGCATCATATTCTCTCATTCCGTTTGCTAGATATGATCCACCTTGTTCACTTGAATGAGCTATTGTGTACATGCTCCTTGCATGTCTTGTGTTTGTGCTGTTGTTGAAACCAGGCCGTTAGCAGTGTGTGCTTTCTCGATTCTCCCCAGTCTTTGGTATTTTGATAACCCTCTTTCCTGTAAGGCAGATGGAGCCTGCAGACTGCTTGTTACACACCCTCTGTGTGTGTGATAACACACTGTGTGGGTGACGGCTCCCTCTCCTCTGCTGTAACTCAGGTTGGAACCCCCCACACTCTGGCGTCCATGTTCCAGCAGGGGGCGCATGTCTCTTGGCAGCCTTCCTTCCCACCTGTCCACCAGGGGGCGCAGTCTTCCTTCCTTGGCGGCCACCTCACCGCGCTGCGGGGTCCCCTCTAAGGGGCTGGGTGCTGCCCGCCATCCTTCTCGGGCCCCCTTCCCCTTTCTGAGGGCTCCCTATCTCAGAGCCTCAGCCGGGGTGAGTACAGGAAGACTCTGGTGCCAAGAGGAGGAGGGCCAACCGGGGGCCCATAGGTTGGTGGGGGTGGGGGTGGGTGGGGGTGGGGAGAGCCCCCCTGTCAGCAGCTGACGATCCTGGGCAGAGAGGAGGGGGAGGGCCGGGGCCAGTATGAGACACAGTGTCCCTACCACCTGAGACTCGCTCATTCATTCACTTGGCTTCCTTCAAGTGAATTTGAAGCCCTTTAGGCTGCGAATTTGGAGCCCTTTAGGGTTGAGCGCAGGTTTCTTGCTGTACCCCCCCCCCCCCAGCATGCGTGGGGAGGGGAGGGTCAGGACCTCAACGGGCTCGCGCTGACATCTTCCCATTCCGTACAGGGCTGGTGAGTTGATGACCCGATAGTATATGTCGACTATGTGAAGATATGCGTGGGAGCAGAAACCCCCAAAGTTAACTAGCACCTGAAAATTAAGCTCAAGCGGCATGAAAAATAAGGGAAATGAGAACGTATACCATGGCGAGAATTACACCATGGCAAGGGTTTACTGTAGAGTGACCTTGACTGTCAAAGGGGAGGCGCTGGGTCATACCAAGTGGGGGTGAGGGTTAGAGGGAGCCCTGCTGCGGGTGTGGAAGGAAAGCGCCACTCTGCACGGCGGTCTGACATGTGCGCGCCCCCCCACCCAGAAGTTCTGCTCTGAAGGGAAGAAGGACAAGTGTCTTGGAGACCCTGTGTGAGGAGGTCCACTGCTGTGCTCTGGAGAGTGGCGGGTGGGCGGGAAGTAGCTGCATGTGGAGGATGCCCATCAGGGGAAGCAAGGACCAGAAGCCATGGATAAGTCACAAGTGCCTGATGGCCCAGCCCTCCCTTACCTGGGTGTAGACCCTAAAGAAACTGAGGACAGAACACCACATCTAACTTTATTGCAGAAATTTCTGTTACAGCAAAAAACAACCAGAATCCCCAACTATCGAGGAATGGGTAAACAAGCTCTGGTACAGTCATACGATGGAATTTTTATACATCAATTAAAAAATTAAAATGAAAAATAGCGATGTCTCAAACACCGCCAGACATGGACAAAACTAGAGAACATGATGTTTAGCAAACTCAGTCTTACAACGATGCACATTTAATCTCACCACTGGAATAAGGAAAAACAAAGAAGACAGCAACATGGTTTATACACCAATAGACAAGACGGGTGATTGAGGAGGCCAGGGACCGGCGTGGGAACAGGGAAAGTGGAAAGATGGGGGAGGGAGATTTTAAAAATAGAGGGGGAAAAAAGAAGCCATGAATTCCATCTGTCCTGAGCAACATAGATAGATGGATAAAAACATCGTGCTTGGCGGGAAAAGTAAGGCCAGGACGCACTCCTTCCTTCACCCGTGGACTCGCGAGCTAGAAAAGACCTCACCTGCACAGGAACAACCAAGCCCACGTGACAAGAAGGCACAGTGACCCCTAGTGGCAAGCAATATATAGATACACTATCTAGTGCTTGCCACTAGGGGTCACTGAAAGGGAATGGAGTAGAGGAACACAAGAGAGGGCCTTTTAAACAAGGGTGTGGGGAGAGTTTTGAAGCCTAAAGTGAGTGCTTTTGTCATTAGCCGTCATGGAGTCACCCCTAACTCGTGGTGATCCATCTGCCACAGAATGAAACAGTCCTGCACTATCATCCCTACCACCCCATAATTGACTGTGTGGTCCGTACAGTGTTCCCTGGATAATGTTCTGAAGTAACCCTCCAGGCCGCCTGGGGTCCTGACATAATCTGGTGTCAACTTGGAAGGTTTACGAGTGAAGGGGTGGAATCTAGTCTGTTAATCGGGTCAAAGCCAAGGAGGCCTCTGTGTGGGCATGGCCTTCTCCTGAGGATTCTGGGAACTCCTGTCTTCCTCCTTGGAGGTGGGAGACTCTCAGTTCACTCCCTTGGAGACTCTTACCTGACTAGCCTCACTCCCTGAGAGACATTTCTGAGGAGAAGCTACATGGCACTACCTTGAGGCAGAGTTTCAGAGCTGAAGGAGCCACGTGGAGACCCCTGCCAGTGCTGAGATGCTTACAATGCCACTGGATCCACAAGACTTCCCACCCACTGGCCTGTGATCTTTCTGCATTTGGCATCATTGCACGTGTTTCGTGAGTCTGAAGAGGACTTTATAGATTGGTATTGGACATATGGGCTAATATTGGACTTATGGACTTGATCTTGACTGGACTGGGATGTTTTCTCAATATTCAATTGCTCTTGTATGTAAATCTCTTTCTTATACACATGAGTGTTTACAAATTTATTTCTCTAGTCAACCTGAACTAGCATACCATCCTTCCTAGTCCATATCAGACTGTAAGCTCCACTGAGACCTGCTCAGACCACTGGGAGCTGCGGTGGGGGTGGGGTGGGGGGCCTGCATGCGAAGGACCTTGACCAGGCATCCCATCTGAATCTCTTGTGTGGGAGGTCAGAGTTCTATCACTGAATCACCAAAAAAACCATACTCACTGCCATCGAGTCGATGCCCACGCATAGCGACCCTACAAGACAGGGTGGAAATGCCCTGTGAGTTTCCGAGACTGGAACTGTGGCTGGGAGTCAAAAGCCCCATCTTTGTGGGTTTGGGGGGTTTCGAATAGCTAACCTCGTAGTTAGCAGCCCAACGAGTAAACACTATGCCATCAGGGCTCCTTACAGACTCACGAGTGCCCCCTATAAGCTATTTGGGATGAACTCGACCCATGACAACTAGAGGGTGGGATACTGGGATGAAGAATTCCAACTTCAATAGTGAGGTCATTTCTGGAGTGGGATCAGGTAGCTTCAAATGGATTCACAATACGTTGCTTTTAAAAATCTACAGTAAATATAGGGGGGGGATCCTCAAGTTGGACAACGTTGTGGATTTTGTTACATTCTCTAAGTTGTTGTAGATTTTAAATATTTTGTAATAAAAATGCTAACAGAAACTTTTATGACACTACTCAATTTCAAAAACAAGGGGGATGTTGGGCAGTGTAAGACATGACAAAATAATAATTTATAAATTATCAAGGATTCATGAGGAAGAGGGAGAGGGGGGAAATGAGGAGCTGATGCCAAGGGCTTAAGTGGAGAGCAAATGTTTTGAGAATGATGAGGGCAATGAATGTACAAATGTGCTTGACACAACTGATGTGGGTATGGGTTGTGACAAGGGTTGTATGTGCCCCTAATAAAATTATTTTAAAAAACAATAAATTAAAAAAATGAAACTAGTTCTCTGCTCCTCCTCACTCAGCAGACAGCGACATCTTTCTGTGCAGTCTCAGTCACACCCACACACACTCTCACACACATACACACCACCACCACCACAGCCTGGGAACCAGGGCCCACAGACAGGGCAGGTGTATACACACACACACTCGCACACACTTGTGCACACACTTGTGCACACACACACACCACCACCACAGCCTGGGAACCAGGGCCCACAGGCAGGGCAGTTGTACACACATACACACACTCGCACGCACACACACTCGCACACCACCACCACCACCTGCCCAAAAGGCCAGAGACTAGCACAGTCTGGAATTTCAGGTTCATAAATCATTTTGCAGGGTGCTCAGAAAGGCCGCTCCCTTGTCTTGGTTTGCCTGCCTGCTGTTTGCCCCTTCCTCTAAATACCACCTCTCCTTCCCTGTAACTGGGCCTCGGAAACAGGGGGTGGGGGGGATGGGACGGGCAGGAGGGGTGAGGGCAAGGAGGTGCTGGGCAGAAGTTGGGGGGGGAAGCGGGGTATATAAGGCTCACTGTGGCCAGAGAGGCCAGTGAGCCTGTGAGACTTCAGGCTGAGAAGGTGAGAAGGGGTCTGAAGGGTGGGTGTAGCAGGGGGATGGGGTGGGGGATGGGAGCACCTGGGGCTCTGGCGAGTAGCTGCCCTTGTTGTGTAAATGGATCTCAGATCACTGCTGGGTTGTGGGGTGCAGGGCTTGCTCAGTACCAGCCTGGCCCCTGCAGAGAGTTGGAAGCAGAACCTGGCAGCTGGGGGGGGTGAGGTGAGCCAGGTCCCCCTCCCACCCTGGCCTCTGCCCATCCCTCACCCTTATCCATGTGCTCCCACCCCTACCCCCCCAAGCAGGACGATGGCTTCCGCCGCCGAGGAGGCAGAGAAAGGATCCCCCGTGGTGGTGGGGCTGCTGGTTGTGGGGAACATCATTATTCTGGTGAGACACCCTGAGTTGGACCACTCGGTGGGTGGGTATTGGGAACCCCTGGGTTCAAGTGGGGCAAGGTCCCGGTACTCCCCAGGAAGCCCGTGCTGCAGATTCAGCCACAGCAGCTTGGGTGAGAATCCAGCTCCCCTGCTCGCTCCACAGTGCTCATCTCAGAGCTGAGAAGTTCCTTCCCGGACCTCTGCATCCTGACTGCCAGCCGGGTCCTCTAGGCCCCCTGTGTGGCCTCCACTAAGGAACAGCACCTGGCAAATGCTAGCTGGCACCTACGACGTCGGCACGGCTGTCCCGTCACTGCCGATCACGCAGCAGGCCCAGAATAGGTGTTCTAATGAACGTGGGCTTCTGCTTTCGTAAAGACTGCCAGCCTCTGAGACCCACAGGGCACTGCCAGGCTGTCCCACAGGGTCGCTGTGCACCAATCCACTCGAGGGCAGTGGGGTTGCTTTGTATTGTGTTTCAGTGCATGGCCTTACACCTGGCTCTGGGACCGGCCAGCCTGAGTTCACATCCTGGCTCGGCCGCTTTCTAATGATGGGGTGCAACTCCCTGGGCCTCAGTTTCCTCATCTGTAAGGTGCTGCAAGGAGGAAATGGCTTCTTGGGCTAATGAGCTTAGACCAGTGTTTGGCCCCTCGTTATGACTTGTATTGGCCCAAGCGGCTAGAGGAAGAGCCCTGGGGTTATAGTGGTTCTGCGTTGGGCTGCTAACAGCAAGGTCAGCAGTTCGAAACCGCCAACTGCTCCACAGGAGAAAAATGAGGCTTTGTACTCCCATAAAGAGGGTCAGTCTCGGAACCCCGAGGGCAGTTCTAGCCCGTCCTGTAGGCTCGCTGTGAGTCAGCATGGGGACGCCGTGGCAGGGAGCCTGGTCTTAAAGAGAACAGTGATTCATGACTGATCATTGCTCACACTTAGGGCCGCTCCTCGGACGTGTCTGGCTCTCAGCAAGTGCACCATTAAGTGTTCACTTTCATCGTCAAAGGGCGTCCACTGAGAAGGCCTCCACCCTCCTTGCTTGCCATCCCTCAGCCCGATACTCAACTCCCCACCATCAAATTGATTCCCACTCATGGCTACGCTGGAGGGTCTAGTGGAATACCCCTGAGGGGCTCCCAGCCTGTCCATCTGTCCAGAAGCAGCACTGAAGCAGAACGCCTCCCCCTCGGAGAGGCTGGTGGGTTTGAACCGCCAACCTTGCTCAACACATCCCTCACTGCGCCCCCAGGGCTCTGGTAGGTAGCAAGATTTTCAGTTTCTCAAAAATGACATTAAGAAAATAAAGGCCCATCTGCAAATAGCCCCCCCGATGTAGCTCCTTGCGCGTCCTGTTACACAGACACACACACACACACACAGACACACACACACACACACACATGTGCACGCATGCTCTGTCTCCTGGTGGCACAGCCTGCGTTTCTCCACCACAGTCCAGTCCTGAAAGCCCCCTGCCCTGCCCCCCCTTCTCCACATCACCTCACACAGCGTCCTCTGGACGGTGCCCTGGTCCCTCTGCCCACAGCCCGCCAGGGGGATCCCTGTGGGTTTAGGACTTCCCCAAGAGGGCAGGCCGAAGTGCTCCTTAGAGGAAAGGAAGGCAAGACTTCATCTTATGTACTTTTTGTTTTGTTTTAATCACTTTATTGGGGGCTCTCACCGCTCTTATAACATTCCACACCCCAGTTGTCTCCAGCATAGGTGTACATGGGCTGCCTTCCTTGGTTTCTAAACATTGACTTTCTACTTGAGCCCTTGGGATCGTCTTACATACTTTGGACGTGTTGTCACGAGAGACCAGTCCCTGGAGTAGGACATGCCACTTGGCCAAGTGGAGGGGCAGCGGACAAGAGGAGGGCCCTCAAGAGGATGGACGGGCCCAGTGGCTGCAACCGTGGGCTCAGGCATACGAACCGTCGTGAGGACGGATCGGGACCCATTGCCGTCTGTTGTGCACGGGGTCGAGATGGGTTGGAACGGACTTGATAGCATCTAACAATGAGAGGGCAGGTGTATCTATAGGACTGATTCCAGGATGCAGAATTGCTGGGCCAAAGGGTGCGGTTCGCTGTAAGTTGAATTGCTTCACTCTGTAAAGCAGGCGTCCTCAAACTAGGGCCCGCGGGCCACAGGCGGCCCGCCGAGGACATTTATCCAGCCCACAGGTTTTTTGCCCTGTTTTGTGTTTTTTTTTTTTACTTCAAAATAAGATATGTGCAGTGTGCATAGGAATTTGTTCATGTTTTTTTTAAAACTATATTCCAGCCCTCCAATGGGTCTGAGGGAAAGTGAACTGGCCCCCTGTTTAAAAAGTTTGAGGGCCTCCTGCTGTAAGGAATGGCAGTGCTATTCAGGGAGGTGGGGTATCTGAGCATCTCCTCTGGACTGGGCTAGGCACTGCCATTCAGCCTCCTGGTCTCCCTGGGCAGGCCATGCCTTCGCTCCTGTTAGCTGGTGTCTGTCCCAGCCAGAGGGCAGAGGAAGCGGGGAAGGGACTTCCTAACCAGCTGCACTGTCCAGCTGTCAGGCCTGGCCCTGTTTGCCGAGACCGTGTGGGTGACAGCGGACCAGTATCGCGTGTACCCGCTGATGGGCGTCTCGGGCAAGGACGATGTCTTCGCCGGGGCCTGGATCGCCATCTTCTGCGGCTTCTCCTTTTTCGTGGTGGCCAGCTTCGGCGTGGGCGCTGCACTCTGCCGCCGCAGGTCCATGATCCTCACGGTGAGGTCCCCACGTCAAGCCAGGTGGGATTAGGGATCGGTTGGCTAAAGGTACTCGTAACAACCCCTGAAGCGCAGAAAGGACTCACCACTGTGGCATGGAAGCCACCTCCCAGAGAGCTGATCTGAAAGACAGTGGGGAGCGGCCCCTGTGAGTTTCCAAGGTTGTAACTTTTTTTTTAACAGTTTTATTGGCCCTTCATCCACATAAGCGTACAATTCAATGGCTCCATCATATCAAGAATTGTACAATCTCTATCACAATCAATTTTAGAACATTTTCTTCTTCCTGCTACTCCTTGTTATCCGTGCAATTGTTATTTTGTTCTTTAACTTGGGCAAAAATAGACACAACAAAATCCCTCTCCAATTCAACCACTTCTACATGTCCGACTCAGTGTCGTTGATGATGCTCTTGGGGTTGTCCATCCCTTATTGATATTCCTCTCCAAATTGTTCCATGGCCGTGAACATCATCTGAGCGCCCCCTAAGCACATCACTCTGACAGGAGCAGAGAGCCTCGTCTTGGTCCTCAGAGTGGCTGGTGTATTCAAACCGTTGCCGCTGTGCCCCCAGCCTCCCCTGCTGCAGTTACTAGTGTGCATTCATTGCTAGCAAAGCTCGGGCCCAGTCAGAACCTGTTGCTTGATTAAGGATCTGCTGTAGGAGGTCTCAGAGGCCGTGTCTTGTAGATGAATCCCTTCTCATCCAGCCACCCCGGCTGTTGGCCTCTTTCAGCCTCAGTTTCCCCATCTGGTAAGCAGGTAGAGAAGAGAGCCTCTGAAACAATTGAGGGGGTTTATATCCTACTGAGTAGGAGGAATGAGGGCAGGGAGGCTGGGAGGGGCAGGACTGGGTACAGAGTGGGGAAAGGGAAGGTGGGCCAACCTGGTGGGCCTTGTGGGCCTTGGTGAGAACTTTGGCTTTACCCTGAGGAAGAGGGAACTCTGGGAAGGCTCTTCCTCCCTCCCTTCCTCTTCACTCCTCCCTTCTCTTCCTTTCGGCCTTTGAACACCACAGCTCCTGCTAGTTTGCCATTTGTTCAGATCGCAAAACCGTTTTGACTGTGGGAACTTTCAGGCAGACTGGAGGGATGGTGTGCTATCCCGTGCTGTCCCCTATGAGCCCCTTTCCTGGTTCCAAGGACATCCACCCCCAAGGGCTCAGCTGCCAGGCCTCCTCTACCCACCCTTGAGCCACAGTGCCCGCCCGCTGGAGTATTTGGAAGCACATTCCAGACGAACAGTGTTTGACTTGCAAATACCTGCCGTGCCCATTTCCCTGGGAGATAAGGACATTGAAAGCAGGCTGGCTTGTTTTACAGTAGCATCTGCTCTCACGGGGCCAGAGTTGGCGCCCCCACACCCACCCCACCCCAGAGGGAGGGAAGGAGGGGTGAGGAGAGGGAAGGATTTGGGTGAGGGATGAGAGCAGGAACTTAAAGTTCATTAAGCACCAACCAGAGAGCGCTCTCTTGTTTTGCTCAGGGCACATTCTGGTGCACCTTGTGAAATGCGCCCTAATTTCTTTCTGTCTTCCAATCCCTCATAGGAGCTCAAATCACATCTTTTGGAGAATCAATCTCTCTCTCTCTCGCTCTCGCTCTCGCTCTCTCTCGCTCTCACTCTCGCTCTCTCTCGCTCTCGCTCTCGCTGTCTCTCTCTCTGGCTTTTTAAAGTAGACCTGCGTTTTACTGATCCCATGCCAATGGCTAGCTATTGGGGAGGGTTTTGCATATATAAGCTATTTTGAATGACTTTATTTTAACCAACATTCAGTATGAGAAGAGCTCAGCACACTGAAAAGTTAGCGCAACGCAACGGTGTAGAACCCAGCTGTAGACGCACCAGGTAGATGCTGGTGTAGTGGGTTAGCCCTTGGGCTGCTACGGTCAGCAGTTCGAAGCCACCACGGGACAGAGATGAGGCTCCCTGCTCCCATAGAGAGTGACAGCCTCACTAGCCCACAGGAGCTCTTCCACAGAGATGACATTTCAGCCACGGGGCGTCCTTTCAGGAGCCCGGGGGACATCATGGCTGCAGTTCTAAAGCAGCAGACCCTCTGCGGGAGAGCCCCCGGAATTCCTTACAGAATTACCATCTCGGAAATTCACAGGGGTGGTTCGATCCTGTTCGACAGCCTTGCTGGGAGTCAGAATTGACTCCATGGCAGTGAGCTTGAGAGATGGGTCCTTGGGGGGGCGGGGCGGGGGGCGTGGCTCCGCAGCCTGGTCCCTGATTGGCCGCCCCTCCTGTCTCCCTAGTACCTGGTCCTCATGCTCATGGTGTACATCTTCGAGTGCGCCTCCTGCATCACGTCCTACACCCACCGGGACTACGTGAGCCAGCCGGGGACCGGGAGCGTTTGGAGAGGGTGGGGGTGAGGGCTCCGGAGCTTGGGGGGCTCCCTGATGGACCGACTTCTTCCGCAGATGGTGTCCAACCCGTCGCTGATCACCAAGCAGATGCTGACCTTCTACAGCGCCGACACGGACCAGGGCCGGGAGCTGACTCGCCTCTGGGATCGCATCATGATGGAGGTACCTGCGCGCGGGCCGGGAGGCCGGGGTGGCTGGTTCCTTGGTAGACTATTCGTCGTCCTTGGTGCCAGCAATGCCCCTCATAGGCAGCCACCCCCACCCCTCTCTCTCAGTGGAAGTCTGCCTGCCGGGAGCACTCGGACCAAGAAGCCCTGGCGGCATCGTGGTTACACTTTGGTCAGCACTTCGAAACCACCAACTGCTGGGGGGGGGGGAGGTGAAAAACAGGGCTTTCTACTCCTTTAAAGAGTGGGCATTTCTGAAACCCACCAGGGGCTGTTAACTCGCCAGCCTGCACAGCCGCTGTGAGCCGGCAGCGACTCGATGGCAGTGGGAAGACGCGGGACAGGCCCCACAAGAGCTTTGGGAAGAAGGCATGGCACTCTATTTCTGAAACCCAGCACGGTGCTGGCCCATGCGGAGCCTTGTTCTGGTGTGCCTGGGCTCGTGAGTCCCTGACAGGTAGCAAGGGCAGGGCACAGGGGCTCGCCGGAGAGCCTGGGCCTTAGCCAGCGAGAGGTAGATGAGGGAGCATTTACAGCCTCCCACTCTGGGAGCGGGGCTCCACTCCTGGCCCTCTGTCCGGTGAGGAACAGGTTCCCAAAGGGAAGTCATTTTCCCAGGGGCACACGGGTGACAAGTGGCAGAGCTGAGACTGGAACCTGACAGCGTGGGTGCAGAGCCCTGCTCTCAACCACTACACCACACCGCCTCAGGGGCAATATTAATGAGGGGCAATAATAGCTCCCGTAATGATGCCGACAAACGTTTGCATTTGACACTGAGCCCGGGGAGCATAGGAAGTGGCACCTTGTACTGATAACTGGAAGGTCAAAAATAAAACCCAAACAAAAAGCCACCCAAACTCACTGGCATCGAGCCAATGCCATCTCATAGCAACCGATAGGACAGCATAGACCTGCACCTGTGAGTTTCCGAGACTGTAACTCTTTACGGGCTCAGGAAGCCTCTTTCTCCCTGTGAGAGGCTAGTGGCTTTGAACTGCTGACCTTGAGGGCTGCAGCCCAATCCGTAACCACTGAGCCCCCAGCAATTCAAAACCACCCGCCACTGCAGAAGAGGAAGTTGGGGCTTTCTACTCCTGTAAAGAGTCCATCTTGGAACCCCACCAGGGCAATTCCACCTCGTTCTATGGGGCTGCTATGACTCGGAATCCGCTCCATGGCAGTGAGCTTGGGTTGAATTCACAGCTTATTCGTCTCTGACCCCCTCCCTCCGTCCCCCCTCCATGCCGCCAGCTCTTTAATGACCAGGAAACCAAGGAAGGCGCTACATGGCTTTCCCCATGGTACAGAGGTGGGCTGCAAGTTCCAGAAGCCAACACTTCATTAAACTCAACCTGAGCAAGAGGAAGCGGATGTCCCAAGGGAGATTGAGGTCCTTCTTGGTCCAACGCACACAGCTGGTCAGCGTGTGAACCCGAGCTTGAAGGAGCCTCTCTCCCCAGCAAGAGCGCCTCCACCTGGGTCTGCATCATTCCCAGGCCACTGATGCAAACCAAACTCACTGCCATGCAGTCGCTTCTGACCCCCCACGACCCCCTAGGACAGGATAGTACTGCTCCCGTGGGCTCCCAAGACGGAAACTCTTCACAGGAGTAGAAAGCCCCGGCTTGTGGTTTAGAACTGCTGACCTTGTGGTTAGCGGTTTCAGTGCATAGCCCACCATCCACCAGAGCTCTTGTCAAACGCCCAGAGGACAGGAAACACCAGACACATGCCTTTTCATAACATTTACTACAGGTCGTGTCAGCAACTAATTAAAAAAATATATATATTTTTATTTTACAAAACTCAAGTGTAGGTTTCACCTCAAGTCCATCTCTCTCTCTCTCTCTCTCTCTTTCACACACACACACACACACACACACACACACACACACACACACTCACCCCTCCACTTTGAGGGAGGCCCGGGGCCTGGGGGAGCTATGATAATACAGGTCTGGTTTGTGTGGCCTCAGGTGAGCGGCCACCCTCTCTGAGCCCTGGCCTGCCTGACCCCTGCCTCTCTCTGCAGCAACAGTGCTGCGGCACCTCTGGGCCCATGGACTGGGTGAACTTCACTTCAACCTTCCGGAAGGCCACTCCCGAGGTGGTGTTTCCCTGGCCGCCCCTGTGCTGCCGCCGGACTGGCAACTTCATCCCCCTCAATGAGGAAGGCTGCCGCATCGGCCATCAGGACTTTGTCTTCACCAAGGTATGCTGGCCCCCCTCCCTTTCTCTCCCTGTCCTGCTGTCCATCCTTCTCCTGCCCTTGCTACCCTATGCTCCCCTTCCCTCTTTCCCTCTTCTCAGAAGGAGCCCTGGTGGCCTCGTGGTTAGGCATTTGGCTGTGGTTCACAAGGCCAGCAGTTCAAAACCACCAGCCACGCCGCAGGAGAAAGACAGGGCTTTCCATTCCTCTCGTGGAGAGGGAAGAATGGCTGTCTTGGCAGTCCTGAGTCAGAGTGGACTCTGTGGCAGTCAGTCTGGTTTTGGTTTTTCTTCCCTCCTCTCCCCTCCCCTCCTCTCTCCTCTGGGCTTTCTCTTTGCCCAGCTTGACTCTCCACTCTCCCAACCCTCTCTCCACCTGGCCCGCCCTGCTTTGGACGGGCCACCTGTCTCTGTCTGGTCTGGGCCTGTCCTTGGTGGCTCGGAGTTCCTCTGTTGCTTGTTCTTTCTAGTTTCTCCACTGCCCTCCTTCCTCAACCTTCTTTCCCTCCCATCTCTCTTCCTCCCTGCTCCCCAGTCTGCTGTCTCCTCCCCCCTGCCCATCTCTGTCTCTACCTCCTCTGTGCCCCTCTCTCTCATACGCACTCCCTCTGTCCCTGTCCCTGTGCGTCCCTCTCCCATGAGGTGACAGTCTCTCCCCTTACTTCTCCAAGTTTGCTCAGGTGCCCAGACCCTCTGGGGCGCTGCTCTCCCCAATTCTTCCCACAAGTCCTACTCAGAAGCCCTGTGCTACGCAGCCCACAGTAGGGTGACTGTTGCCGTATCAACGGAAGGTCCTCAGACTCTCCCGGACATCGCAGCCACCCAGGGAACGAACGTGGTACCGCTCCTCCAGTTTCTGAGTCAGAAGGTTTGAGGCGGGGTCAAGGCCCTGCGTGGTGCCAGTCCCAGATGGTGCCAGCCCTGCTACTGGTCCTGGGAGCACCACTGCCTTTAGGGGAGGTCACAGACTCACCACCGCCAGGGCCATTGGCCTGGTTCTCCATCCCGGACCGGCCCCCCCTCCCCCCGTCGTCTC
Source organism: Tenrec ecaudatus (assembly GCF_050624435.1). NCBI lineage: Eukaryota > Metazoa > Chordata > Mammalia > Afrosoricida > Tenrecidae > Tenrec > Tenrec ecaudatus. Next base: position 21,705,243 of record NC_134547.1, read on the forward strand.
ATGACATCCCCGCATCTGGTCTTCCAGAGCAATGCTATGAAGGGGTGCTGGGGCGCAGAGACGTATGGAGGCGGAGACAGACTCTGAGACTTGCACTCTGAACTCCTGTCGGGGCTGCTCCCGAGCTGGCAGGAGGCTGCGTGCCGTTGACTCTGACCTCAGCCAGCTTCATTCTCCCTCTTGTTAAACAGTTATTGGCACTTTGTCCACACATCGTACACCTCAATAGTTCAACCTGATCCAGAATCCTCCCCACCATCCACTCTAGGACATTGTTATTCAATGTCATTCCCCCCCCCAATTTTGGCAAAAACATACAGAGCCAAACATGGGCCCATTCCACCACTTTGCTGAGTGTCACTCAGTGCTGGCGACCAGACTCTGCGCATGTGCACCCAGCACTGGTCTCCCTCTCCAGATGGTTCCACCGCCGTTAAAATGTACTCAGTGCCCCCCTCCTTCCCCTGTGGTAACCACTGGCCAAGTTGGGTTTCTTTTTCTAAAGACGTTCTCTTGATAGACTGTTCATGTATCATGTACAGTTGAACCGCTTCCATAGTTGAACCGCTTCCAAAAAGTGTTGTCTATCCGTCGCCACCACCCGCTCTCCTGCGCACGGCTCAGGGGAGGGACGTATGGCAGAGCTCAGCTGCTCTCAGAGGCCTGCCTCATCCTCCTGCATTTTGTGGGCTCCGAGGCGAACCCAGTCTGGAAACGACCTCCCTCAGACTGCCACAGCCACAGGCTCCCTCAGGCTGGCACCTACTCTTGCAGGGCCACAGGGCCTGAATTTGGTGTCACCTCTTGGTCCCTTGAAGCCACCCCCAGAGGCAGACATTTTTATAATCCCCATTGAACAGTTGAGGGAACTAGGGCTGGGGGGTGGGAGGGAAAAAGCCACTTTCTCAAGGGGGGTGCAGACCCTTGCCCTCAGCTGCCAGTCTCCTGGGACGCCGTCTCAGACCTTCATTTGCCCCCAACCAGGGCTGCTTTGAGCACATTGGCCATGCCATCGACAGCTACACGTGGGGCATCTCATGGTTCGGGTTTGCCATCCTGATGTGGACGGTGAGCGGCAGGGAGCCCGTGGGCTGGGTGGGATGCGGCACCAGGCTGGCGTGGCCCTCACCTGACTGCTTCCTCGCCCAGCTCCCTGTGATGCTGATAGCAATGTACTTCTACACCACGATCTGAGGGACCAGGTCCAGCGCATCCCCCGCGGCCTCCTCCTCCTGCTTCAACTTGACTGATCCCTGCTCATCTCTCCGATCTCAGCTTACAAGTCCACCCTGAAGAGAACCCTACTCCCAGCACCCTCCCATCCCACTGCTCCATTCATAGATGCCTATCTCAGTAGCTCTCCAAGCTCCCCTGCCATGTCTCCGGCGCCAGCACCCACACAGACTCGTTTGCATGTGCTCGTTCAAGCTCTGGTTGACTGGAGCTGTCACGATCACGCAGTTGACCCTGGCAGGACTCAGCATGAACTAGATAGTCAATAAATACTGGTCGAATGAATGACGTTTTCTTTGGGGGAAAGGGGGAACGAACAAGAACCCTTTCCATGGAGAAGCAGAAACCACATCAACTGGCTCTGGCTGACACAGAAGGTGGAGTTCACTGGCTCGGTGAAGCTGATCCAGTAAGGCTGGTTTCAGGCACAGCTGGGGCCAGGTGTTCTGTCTAGGTTTCCAGAAAACCTGCTTCATTCCCAAACAGGACTTCTTTTTTTAAAACAATTTATTAGGGGCTCATACAACTCTTATCACAGTCCATACATATACATACATCAATTGTATAAAGCACATCTGTACATTCTTTGCCCTCATCATTTTCTTTTTTTCCCTCCTCTTTTCTTTTTTTACATTTTATTAGGGGACTTCTTTTTTAAACATCAGACTGGCTTCTTTGTCATCAAGCAGTGAAATAGGGTCTCGCTCCCAATGGCTGTAGCCAGCATCCAGAAACTGAACTCTACTGTCTTGGCTTGCGTGGTCCCTGCTGGCAGAGTGGTAATGTGCTGGGTTGCTAACCACAAGGTTAACCGTTCGAAACCACCAGCTGCTCCACAGGAGACAGATGATACTGTCTGCGCCTGTAAAGATTTACTGTCTTGGGAACGCAAAGAAGCAGTTCTACCCTGCCCTATACTAGGGTCTCAGTCAGGAATTTACTAAATTAGCATACGCTGTGTTCACATGCTTAGAATACCATGCAGTGATAAAGTAATAACAATAACAATGAACTGGAGCCAATAGAGAAAACACTCCAGGATACATAACAACACTTTTATTCCTGTACAGACACACACATCAAACTAAGGGGCTTCAAAAACATCATGGAAAAACAGAGTTAAAAGACATATAATTCTTCCACACAGACTTTGACGTCCCACTCTTATTAGTGAGTCCACCTGAAGGGGGCAGCATTGGCCAAAGGAATTTTAGCTTCTCGGCAAACGGGCTCAGGTGTTTAAAAATGTTTCAGAGAGTGCCAAACAATACTTTTTAAAACAGCAAAAATCATCTGTAATCTTTCCATTTAGAAGCGTAAAAAAAGCGTAATCTATGACTTGTTACAAAGTTCTATTGCTCCATTTCTCTATACTTATAAGCGACCCTGGTGGCAGAGTGGGTCTGTGTTGGGCTGGTAACCACAAGGTTATCTGTTCAAAACCACCAGCCACCCTGAGAGAAAAGGGTGAGATTTTCTGGTCCCACAGAGAGTTTCAGCCTCAGAGACAGTTCTGCTCTGTCCCTAGAGTCCCAAAGAGTCAAGATTGGCTGCACAGCAGTGAGGGAGTGATATATACTTAATACAGGCAGGTGATGGTCCCTGCTTTAAATACTGTGCGGTTCAAATAATAATAAATAAATAGATGCAGCTTAGCAACTTTCTTCATGAACATAGTGCTCTATTGCAATCATCTTTTCACGTCACTAAATCTAAATCCACCTCCTTTTTTTAAAAACTCTTATGATATAGTCTGGAGTATAGATACATCATACACCATCATGGCCCATTGCTAAGAGGGAAAAACAACAAAAAGACAAAACAGAACAACAAAAAGACAAAACAGAACAACAAGAGCAGAATGTTACACACAAATTCCTTGTTCTTATGAACATCACCTCTAGATATTTCCCATGAAGGACTGCTCTGAGGAGGAAGAGTGACTTTGATAAAGATCCTACATGACCTAAAGAATCATAATTTAAAAATAAATAAAATAAAACAAAAAGACTAATAACAGTCTGCGTGCTCAACAACGGATGGCGGCGGCGTTGCTCTTCAAACCACGTGGTACACGTGGTGTTCGAACTCACGGCCCTTCTCCAAGTGAACCAGACGGACTGGCTCGCCTGCAGGCCGATGACGAAACCTCTGCCCATCCCTCAGCAGACATCTGACCTGCTGGAAACGGCCCAAGAAAAGGTGGAGCTCCATCGTGCCTTCCTTTTCAATCCAGGCACTTCCTTACGGAGCATGTTTGCGCTGACTTTATCTGTGATTCCGAGTCTCCAAGAGCCGGCGTTAGGTGCTTACCCGTTCCATCCCACCTGGGCCTCCGCCCTGAGCTTGAAGATGTGGATTAGAGATACATTCTGAGCACCCTGTGTGCAGAAGGCTGTGTGGATACAGTGAAAACCCAAAATCCTTTTGCAGAGATCCCCTGTGGATTAAGGCGCCACTGAATTCCTTGTGACCTGGAAGGAAGGATGGGGACATTCTTGCCCTCCGGCAGAGTACATTGGAAAGTGGATGACCTCCACCCCTCCCCAGCCAGCCCAGGGAGGAGCAGTTTCCTAGATGGGAGTGACGTGGTCATGAGTCATGCCCTATCAATCGTGCCCCAACTGCCCTGGTTGGGAGGGCTCCTGTAAGCCCTTCTATCTAGCACTATGTACATGTCCCAGTCATGGGCCTGGGCCTGTCCCCGCTTCTGTAGTCCCACCTGGAGCTGTGATGGACTGATCTGCCACCAATCACGAGTCTGTGATAGTCTTCTTGGTCTCATGCCTTATTTAGCTGGCTTCCTGACTGTCCGTCTTGGGACGCCATTTTGACCTTGTGTTAATGGTCTCCTGTATCCAGATGATGTGTCTCTTTGTCCCATTTCCAAACTCACACACACACACACACACACTCACACCTTCACTGCTATTGAGTTGATTCTGACTCATAGAAACAGGATAGAATTGTCCTTAGGAGTTTCTGAGATGGTAACTCTGTGAAGGAGTAATAGTCCCATCTTTGTCTCTTGGACCAGCTGGGTCACGAACTACTGACCTTGGAAGTAACAGCCCAACCAGGGCATTCTCCTTGCACCCTATTTGAGATTGGGGTCTCTTTTATACCGTAAAACATGCACCCCTTTGTCAGATGGGAGTGATAACAGTCCTTACTTCGTGGTATACATTCTCAGAGCTCAGGAAAAGGGAGATCATTTTGTTATCAATAGAAGATTTCCCCCCAACATCGTGCAGTCAGCACAAATACTGCCTGCTGAGGCTGCCACCGCGTCTCCCTGTAAGCTCTGATTTCAGTCGTCCGGGGCTCCAGCCTTCCTTCCTGGACCCACAGCTGCTGCTTCACTCCTCCGGCTCACATATTTGCTCTGATTAAAGTGCTGCTTGAAAATGCTCGCTACTTTCACCAAGAGATGCTTAACCTCAGGGCTCGGGGCTCCGGTAGTAGAGTTAATACTTGTTGTTTGCAGCGAGTCAGGTTGGTGGGGGTAGGGGGGGTTCTTTAAAGCTTAGATTGAATGCAGATTGAGATGTACCCAAATCAGATTTTTCCCTTAAAAATGACACCGTCAAAGAATAGTTAATGGTCTGAGGGGAGAGGATCAGGAAATTGTTAAGTAGATTACAGCCTAGCAGGCCAGGTATGATCCCTTTTCAGATAAAAATACGAATCGGTGTGTGATTCCATTAAAAAAAAAAAAAACAGCAATCAGGACAAATCTCTCAAATGTCACCATCGGTTATTGAGGAGGAGGCTCTTCCGGGGGATTTTCATTTCGCTCCTGGGTCAGTTTCTTGGGGCTGTTAGGAGCTGCCCAGCGGGTTCCAACTCAGAGAGCCCGTGGGACGGAAAAAGGGCAGGTCCTGCGCCTTCCTCACGCCCAGGGTCACAGCCACCGTGCGGATCCACTCCTCCTCGAGGGTCCTCCTCCTGCTCCTTTACCAAGCATGTGTCTTGGGAATTTGGGTGGGTAGGATCTCACTTTTCGCTGATGGCTCTTGTTTTTGTTTGTCAGACGAATCAAGAAGTCATTGGTAATCTAAACTGTCACTCATGGACACGAGCTACTCATTGTGAGAAAAAAAATTATTCTGCGAAACATTTTTGACCTTTTTCCCTGAGTATTTGAGACTGACCAGGCCTTGTGCTGTCAAAGGTGACCCCAGGGCCATTAAGCAAACAGGGCTCCACTCTGTCCCACACCCTCCCCTCTCCGCCTCTCCGGCTCTTGCCTGGCCACACACCTGCAGAATCCAGCTCAACTTGCTTGGCAACAGGGAGGCCTGGCCAAGGCAGGCGTCAGCCAGCAGGGCAGGCCTTGACCCTCAACTCAGAGGCCTGCTGCTCAGCCAAGTGCAAGGCCAGGTCAATCTCCCTGAGGTGGAGGGAGCCACTTGGTGGTTGCTCCTGCCACAGCCCCACTACATGCCTCCCCGGCCTCTCACCCTCGGTGCTCTCCCAGTAACCTCAGCACAAAGACCAGCTCCCCAGCCAGGCCCTGAGAAGCTGCTGTAACCTGGCCCTCTGCCACCTCCCTCAGCTTCTCCCGCTCCTGCCCCACTGAGCCAGCTGTCCATCACCATCTGACACGGAAGGAAAAAAACCAATAACGTTGACTAGCACAGGAGCCCGAGTGGCGTGGTAGGTTCCAAGCCGGGCAGATAACTGTGAGGTCAGCAGTCTGAGCCCACCGGCCGCTCCTTGAGAGGAAAAGGAGGCTTTCTATTCCCATAAAGATTGATCGTCTGAAAAAACTCATACCAAAGGCTCCACTAGGAAGCAAAGGTTTTGAGAATGATGATGGCAACATATGCACACATGTGCTTGACACAATGGATGGATAGATTGTGATAAGAGCTGTATGAATCCCAATAAAATTATTTTTAAATAAATAACGATGTGTAGTCTGAAACCCACAGTGGCCGTTGTACCCTCTCCCACAGGGTGGCTGGGAGTATCTTCTTTCCTAAAGATTTCTCACTGCCCCACTTGATTTTTAGTCATAGGGACAGAACAGAACTGCCTCTGTGATTCTCAACCTTCCCAATGCCGGGACCCTTTCACACAGTTCCTCATGTGGTGCCTCCCCCCACCAACCATAACATTATTTTCGTTGCTACTTCATCACTGTCATTTTCCTACTGTTATGAATCGGGCGACCCCTGTGAAAGGGGTCTCGACCCACAGGTTGAGAACCTCTGCTCTATGGGTTTCTGAGATTAAATCTTGATGGTGGTTTCGAACTGCTGGCCTTCTGGTTACCAGCCCAATGCACAGTCCACTAGGCCACCAGGATTCCGAAGGAGATTTGCAGAACCCCCCCAGGGGGGCAGTTCCACCCTGTCCTTCAGGATCACCATGACTTGGAATCGCTTGATGGTGGGGAGTTTGGGTTGGGTTGGGTTATATAGCAGTCCAGTGGGCCACACCTCTGGGACTTCCCATCCATTGATGCTGGTACCATTTCCTGGAAGGCAAGTTGGCTTAGCCACAAAAATGTAAAACTCACACCCAACGGATTCTCCTGCTAAGGATTTGCCCTGTACACGTACTCACACATGTGTGCAAAGACGTGTGCCCAAGAGTAATTGCACAAACCACAACTGGGAAACAGCCTCCATCACATTAGAGAGAAACTAGTCTCTTAGGACCTGGGTGGGGTGGGTACATCTCTCTCTAAGAAGGTGATTTCTGTCCCCTTTGTGGGTAAACTGAGGAAGGGCAACCTTTCCTTGGGGGGGTGGGGTGTAACATTACCAGTCTAGAGCCCTAATTTTAAAAGAACCACTTTGTATGCTGCTAATTATGCATTTTTGACAAAAATTCCTTTTCTATCTTGGGAGATCCTGACTTGTCTGGTTGCTTTTCAAAGTGTACCACGTGTTTCATTGATCCTATCAGAAAGACCATGAAGTGTACTGGGCTCTACCTACCTAAACACGGGTTGCAGATTAAAGAAACTGAAATGCTCCATTGGACTTGAACCTGGCCCATTCCTCAGAGGAAGGAAGCAGGAGACTGCTGTCTCAAGGCTGTGGGCCCTGAAGCCATTGGTCAGATGTTTGCTGCATCCGTGCTTTGTCTTTTTTGTGACGTCTCTTAGGTCTATGGACCTGTTGGCATGTGTCTAGTCCTTATTGGTTTCCTATTGTTCTGTCACTTAAATTTTAATCTGCATAATACCCCTGTATTTTTGTCTACACGGATATATATATATATATATATATATATATATATATATATACCCATACATATATATGCATCTTTTTTCACTAGTATTTATACTTCTATACCATTGGTTACATTAATGATATTAATCGTAGGGTGATCAAATGTCCCATGGAGCTTAGTTATATTCTTTCTCAGGAGGCTGATAACGCTGCCTCTACAGTAGACCACAGAGAGATATAAATCTTAACTATGAATGGATTTTGAGCTCTTGCTTAATCATAGCCCGAATCTTAGAACAATGTGTTCTTGTGATGTGACCCTGCTCAATACTAACCCGCACAAAGAGATGCTACATCTCTTTGTGCTACAGATGCGTAGCAAAATGTGGGGAAGAAACCACATGGCGGCCAGTTTATCAGAAAGGATAGGCTGGGGCCTTAAAGGCTTGTCTTTGTAGCAAGCAGCCACCTTAGGGATGTGTTGGCTAAGCCAATAGGGAGGAAGGATACTAGCCTAGGAGTGGGGATTGTACTAGAAGTGAAATTCTGAGCACCCTGGTTTGCAGAAGGGTATGCATGGCCGTGGCAGGCCCAAATCCATTTGCAGAGTCCCCACAGAGATGAAGCCTCCGTGGAATGTGTCCTGATCTTTAACCCAGGGTACAGATAATCTTGCCCCCAGGCAGGATGCCTTGGGAAATAGCCCCACCCTCCTCAGGCCAGCCCTGGGAGAAGCAATCTCTCTCTGGGGATTGCCTAGGTGTGTCCTTGATGGAGGTCCCCATACTGGGGACAATGCAAGGAGTCACATAGTCACAAACCATGGCTTATCAGTCTCACCCTGACTGCCTTGGTCAGAAGCCCAGGACCAGTCTTTTAAGTCCTGTCTCACAATATACGAATCCCATTCCTGCTTTTGTGGTCCCACCTGTACCTGCGATGTTTTGATCTACCACCAACCATGCTTTGGTGACAGTTTCCTTTGCCCACAGTTAGGTTTATTGTGCCAACTAGGCCTCCACAGGAACATGTGGGTGGACTTTTATCAGGCCACAGCTTGATTGGAGGCTGACTGAGACAGATACTTTGCATGGCCTGCATCCCATGTCTCTCTTCCTCCCTGGTGATTGGACCAGTGTGCTGCTGCTTGAGCTTGTCTCTGCCTCAACCTTGTGCTGCACTACCTGTAGTCCAAGCCAATCCGTGGAGCTTGTCCATAGCGGTTGGGCCTCCTTTTGCCTGGCTGCTGGTGTGCACATTGCTTGAACTTGAGATCCCATGGGGCCTAATTCCCTGAGCTTCTGGTGCTCCTGACTGTTGCTGCCCCACCCTGCTGCCTGCTGCCTGTGGTGGACTCTGCCTGTCTTGCCTGGGGGCAGACTCCACTTTCTGTTTCCTTGACTTTCAGCTTGAGCTGAAGAACCTTCAGTATATTAACTGTTCCAAGAAAGTGAGTTGAACTGAGCCCTCTGTGGCGCCGTGTGAATGAATTAGCCATAATAATCCTTCTTGCTGTATAAACCTGTCCCATATAAATAAATCTATGATCGCGTGTCCTGGTTTTGTTTCTCCAGAGAACGCTGCCTAACACACCCACCCATGTCCGTTATAAACTTTGGTATCTCCGCGAACCGAGCCCTCGAACACCATCTCAACCTCGTGTTGGTGGCCTCCCTCATCCAGACAATGTGTCTGTCTCTGTGCTGTACTTGTCTTTTTAAAGACTATGTGTTTTTCAAAATTATATTTGAAAGGGGGTCCCTTTGATATCCTAAAACACCAGTTAACGTATTCATTTTTTCCCATGTCACACAATGTCGTGCAATGTCGTTTAAAGAGGCCAACAAGACGAACTGGTATCTTTGGTCAGGTCCTGGGAGAGAGAGATGAGTGAAACAATGACTGCAATCTGAATAAAGTCTGGGGTTTGGGTAACAGTGCTGTACTGGTGTTACTTTCTGAGTTCCAATAAGCATTCCATCATCATGTTTCCATTAGAAGAAGCAGGTGAAGGGTAAGGTATCAGTCTTCTGTCATCATCTCTAAATGTCTTCCTGTGAGGCTTCTGGTTCGGTAAAACCTCGGTTCTTGGCTTCGCACTATGAAAGAATTCATGCCAAAGCCCGTTGGTAACCCAGGTGGGTTTTTCTAAAGGACAGGACAAGTTTCAGGTGTCCGGGGAGCCGGGCCCGAACAAATCATCACAGGTCCAGTAGGTGCCGTTGTACAGCGATAGGTAAAGACACAGAGAATAAGAGCGATAGAAGAGAAAGGAAAACGAAGGAGTCAGACACATCTCATGGTGGCATGCTGACCTCAGCTCCTCTTGGGGGTACAGGGCAGGAGGGAGAGCAGGAGCGAGCCAGAGAGGTTTATTACTAACCAAGACATATATCTTTTGGGGGTGTGCAAGCCCCTTAATTACAGGTAAGGGCCTATGTCACAGGAAGGGGTTTTTGCTATAGGTAATACAGTGATGAGAGGGGGACGATCTAGGGGTATCCAGCAATAGGACGGGGAGGAATTGGGGGCACACATGTGACAAGATGAGCAGATCCTAGATTCAGGATGGCAGCCTAACCTTGGATGTCACTGAGCAGGTTTGACCTGTTCTCTGGCTCTCCATTGAAACCATTATCAGTAGGGTGAGCCCCACCTACAGTGGACCAGCTGATGGCTGCAAGCCTTCCTGGAGAAGTAATCCATTGTCCTTAACAGCAGGGAGTGGCCTCCACCTGTGGTGGGACCAGACTGTAGTCTGCAGGCTGAACACCTCTGACCTCCCACCATGTGTTGGCAAATAGCCGCTAATGTTTGGCATCTCTTTGGGGCGACAACAACGCTGGGGAAAAGTCTTTACATCCCACATTTCAGGTCTTACAGTCTCAAAGGGGTTCACAACTGGGCCGAGCCACCACATGGTAAAAAGCACCCACGTGTGGCTCTTGGTGGGATCCTGGGAGACCAGAAACCCAAGAACCCTAGAGGCTGAGCGCATGTGGGCCCAGAGGCTGTGGGCCCCGAGTAGGCCCAGAACGGGAGGGGCAGGAGACCCTCCCCCTCTCCCAACCGAGGACCAGGAGCAAGGTAAGAAAGCTTCTCAGAGCAGACTCCCAGCCTTTATTGTAGCCCACCCCCTGGCTGGGGGAAGGTGTGCTTGATTGTATTGGTTGACCTCATTGGCTGAGTCAGGCCCACCTGGGTGATGTCATGAGCCTGGGCCTAGCTTGGCCCGCCCAGGTGTACCTCACACCTGGCTCATGGACTTGAGTAGGAGCATGCTCAGTTTGGGGCCTTCATAGGTGTCTAATGGTTGCCTGATTTCTTTCCAACCTCCTCTGTGGGGACCTTTGCAGGCATGAGAGGGACCACCCCTTGCCCCTAACATTTTCTGACAGATGCCAGTCTGTTAACCATCCTGGGCTAGACCAGATCTTCTATTGAGACGGCAAGGTCTGCTCGAGATTTCAGATGCCAGCGACAACTTCCCAGGAGCCCAATGACCAGCTGGCTTCAAATCTAAAGATTTCCCCTCCTCCCTCCGGACTCCAGGCCCAGCTCGAGAGTCTCCACGACTTGGAGCGTCTAACCAACCGGCTACACACTCAGGTTTGATCATTCAGTAGAATAACGCGGAGAACTCAGCATAGCACTAGATTTGTGATTTTTGTTTTATTATATTAAAAAAAGATTCATCGGGACCAGTATGCAGAAGCGATGCATAAGGCAAGGTTTGGGAGGTCCCCAAAGGATGCACTTGCCCATTTATACAGCAATATCTATCATCAACCCAAGGAGCCTCGCCCAAGACTCGGTGTCCAGAGATTTTATTGAGACTTCATTAGACTGGCAGGACTGATTGAGTCACCGGTCCCGTGGCGGACTTCATCTCCATCCCTGCTCCTCTTCGGCTGGTCTCACCTGGTGGACCTTTCTGGCCTGAGCAGCCACCACCGAAAAGTTGCTTCAGTAGTATCACCTGTCAGGTGGACAGGGGTCCCTCAGGAGTAACAAAGGCACTCTCGTCTCGCTCTGGAAAGTCTAAGGTGGAATATAGGTTATTTCCCAGGAACCAAGAATCAAGACCAAATGCTTTGGGCAAAGAATTTTTTTCTCCACAAGAGTATATGGGAACTCTATATAATCATTGCAACTTTTCTATAAATCTAAAGTTCTTCCCAAATAAAGTTGTTTAAACTGAGGGTATGTTTTCATTTTTTTATCCCAGAAAGGAGGAAAACACATGGAAGTTTATGTGCGCATGTACATCCTGTCTCATAAAATGGCCTCGCTTTTCATCACAATGATGAAATTATTAGCCGCTCTCAGATCAGCTCCTGATCCCCGAGGACCCCGGGCGCCAAAGGATTCAGCGATTGTAATACATCGGCTTTTCTTTTTTTCTATTCCTAAAATTTTCTGATTGGCTTATTTTTCACATCGGTTTTGCATTGGCTGATTTTCAGAAGTAAATCACCAGGCCTTTCTTCCTACACTGTCTTTGGCTGGAAACTTGCTCAGCATTGTAAGATCGACTGGGGTTGAGTCCATTTGGACTGATGGTGACCCCAGCCCCATTCGTTTCTTTCCCATCTCACAGTGGCGTCAAGCCGGTTTCCACGCGTAGTGACTGTGGAGGCTGGAGCTGCCCTGGTGGGGTCTCAAGTCAGTAACTCTTACAGGAGGAGAAACCTCAGCTTGCCCTGCTAAAGAAAATGCTCTTCTCTGCCCCTTTATTTAAATTTAACTCTGAAGACTCACAGCAGCTAACAATGCTTGATGAAGACCGTTCTTGGGAAAGCCTAAGTAATTAGAGAAGCCATAGCTAGTCCATAGAATGCAGACACACAAACGTAAAAAAACCATCGCAGTCAACTTCTGCCATGTAAGTGAATGACAACGAATCTTTTAAAATTTCCCTTTGGGGAAATTTCTCTGCTCTTGTATATTGCTGTATCAAAATCGTTGTGTGACAAACTCATCTCTTTCCTGCCCTGTATAACTTTTTCTGTTTTAACTTTTACTGATTGGTTGGTCACAATTGTGTCTTTCAGCAATTGGTGTTAAAACCCTCCCCGCAGGTAGTCCCGTGGTGGGTGAGGTAATAGTACACACAATGTTGCTGCTCTATGTCTACTGCTTCCCTCACCAATCGCCCAGTGTGAGGGATCCGTCTCTCCTGGATTTAAGCTCCACACTTTTTGAGTTTTGAGCTCCAAGTTGTTGGCTTTTCAATTGTTTTATTAGGGGCTCATGCAACTCTTATCACAATCCATACATACACCCGTTGTGTAAATCACATCTGTACATTCATTGCCCTCATCAGGCTCAAAACATTTGCTCTCGACGTAACCCCCTGGCATCAGCTCCTTATTTTTTCCCCTCCTTCCCCTGCTCCAAGTTTTCCTGGGTGATTTGGATAAAGCCTACATCGGGTTTGAGATCTAGACAGCATCTTTTCCAGTCACTCTGTAGCTCTCTCTGGTATGAGACACATGAATCCCTGTATCTTCCGACAGACGCTTGGACGGGGATGTCAGTTTAAATGCAGTCATTTTAGGAAGTTAGAAATTGTCTGAGACACTCCTTCGGTCCTCACTCTAGAATCCCTCGTTTCCTGGAAGCGTTTCCGACAATACGAAGCTGACCTGAATTTTGCGCAAAGACTCTGGGGTACTTCACGAGCCGTCTCTTTGAAAAGAATCCTCACAAAGCTGGCTCTGATGAGCCGGAGGTTCCAAATGTCTAGCTTTTCCACGCTGCTGTACAATTTCATCCTCTCTCGCATCAGCTTCTGCGATTCTTAGTCCTCTCCAGCCCCTTCTTGGGCCTGTACCTCACTGAAACGCATAAACCATCAAGGAGATGGTGCAGCCATGTGTGGAGGCGGCAGCTTGCAGGCCGGAGGCGTCTCCTGCCTCACCTGCATGCAGGGGCCAGGGCACGAAGCAGTAAGTCAGAGGACAGGCTTTGTGCTCACGGACTGTGGAAGACGGCAAGTCGGTTGAGATGACAGGTTGCTGGCTCAAGTTCTAAGAAACAAGAAGCAGGGAGTAAACATGAGCTGGATGCAGGGTTCACGGCAAACGATCGACCTTGACCAGCACATTGGATCCAGACTATACGCTCAAAGAAACTCCCCTTGCTTGAGCATTTCAGGGTGGGTGTGTGTGTGGGGGGGGCACCAGCCTCCACACCCGAATGGGTCCTAGGGGCGGTGGTGTAACTGAAGGGTAAATTACAGGAATGACGGACAAGACATGCAAGTAGTGCTCACCTCTCCCACGGCCCAGGGTCAGGGCCAAAGGTATTCGTTCTCTCACAAGCATATATCATCTCAGGCATGCAAGCCGCGTCACACACAAGCCGCGTCACGCACATGTAACAGGAAGGGGCTGTATTAGAGACATACACATAACAGGAGGGGGATGAGCTAGGGGTGAATTAAGAAGGAGAGGCACTAGAGGCACACATGTGACAGGAAGGTATATATGATGGGGGGTGGGGTTCTAGAGCGAAAATGGCAGCCTGAGCTGGCTGGACCTTAGTGGCCCTGAGCACTTCTCCAGGGGAACAATCTATGGTCCTTATTAGAAGGGAGCGGGCTCGACTTCGGGTCAGCTGGTCTGACTGCGTTTGATGGCAGACAACCTTCAGGCAGATAGCCTTGACGCAGTTGACCTTCAAGAGTATTTAGTAAGCAACCAGGTGCCTGCAAGCGCACCTTAAGATTGGCATGATTTTGGAGGGATATTGTGAGGAATCCCTTTGACTTAGGAGACTGTGACCGGGATGCATCTCCAACCCACGAACGGGAAGGCCTCCCTCCATGAGGGTCTCAGCCGCCCAGACTCCTGAAAATACGAGCGTAGAGAATTTGTCTGCATATCCTCCCTTCCCAGTTCTCAGTTCCCCACACTCGATTCCCAGTTCTCAGTTTCCCACAACGGTGCATGTCTGTGGAGACACCCTCTAATAAGTCAATGACAAGGTACCAATCTGTTAGGTAGCCAAACAGGACCCACCGGTTGTCCCCCAGGCCAAGGCTTCCTTCCCCACTGACAGGCAGTTGGAAGCCGATCAAGGCCAGAGGTAAGGCACCAATTCAGGCCTCTGACACAGGAAGCCAGTACACCTGGGAGGGCCCTGATCGAGGCCAGGTGAGCTTAATTCAACCCATGGGTTCAACCAGCCGGCATGAATTCAGCATGAATTCCACCAAGGCGTTTCCCACCTTAGGCATCTACCACATCCATCCTCCTCCTGCCTCCTTCACATAACAGACAACTCACTCCTGAAAGGACCGTCAACACAGACAGGGAAGCACATCTCAAAATTCCATCAGATCATAAAATGAAGGCTCATGGTGTAACTGCCAAATGAAATAACTGCCAAACTGAAACTCTCGGTTTGTCATCTAACCCTACCAAGCTGACATGTAACCATCACCATCACCGGTTCCGTACACCTGATTTGCATTATTAGTACGCTGTCCAATTGTTTGGGTGAACTGCACGCACCTCGCTGCATCCTCCCGCCAAATCATTTTGTGGGAGCCAAAAAGACCCTGTCCAGAAGAGCCATAGTAAGTCCTTTACTGCACCACATGGCTGCCGTCTCCATTCGCTTTTGTGCCATCTTATAACTAATTGTCACAAAAAGTAAAAGCAGAAGGTCACTCAATGAACAGGTCCAGAAACCATAAAAGTCTATTGTTTGAATTCACCCCCAGAGACTGGTGAGTTGGTGGCTCCTCTGTCTCCGTTTTGATCTAGAGAGAGTTGGTTTGGATCGACAGCGAGCCTTCTGCCCGTGACTTTCCACCTGCTGTCAGCAGCATGCCCAAGGCGGACGTCGCCAATCTTCATAAGGATATTTATCTTCCACTTTTATTATGAATTAGGAGGTGATTTACAGAGCAGACCATCAGATTTACATTCAACAATTTATACACATTTGTTTCAACTCGTCCATTGCCAGCCCCTCAATGTGCCCTCACCTGTCCCACTTCCTCCCTGGCTCCTGCATCCCTTCCTCCCCCTTTCCTCACCCTCCGGGCTCTGTCCTTGGGAAAAGGCTGCCCTTTGGGGTTGTTTTTATTGGCCCATAAAAGAATAAATTAATTAAAAATTAAAATTAATTAATTAAAAAAGAATAAATTAATCAAGAATACATTTTTTAATTTTAAAGAAAGAAAAACCTGTAAATAAATCAAGGTCTGATTTTTTTACCTCTGGGCGTGTCCTCCAGTCAAACCTGATGGGGTGCCACACTCTGGCCCCCGAATCTATCCTTTGCACTCCCTCCTCTGCTCCCCGCCATTGCTCTGCTGCACGCCTTTAGTGTTTTGCCTCCGTGTCTCCGGGTCAATCTGGGACAATCCCAACACTGAGTCTCCAGTGTTGTCCCCCATAGGGCCATGGGCCAGCGAGGGACATCGAGTCTCATAGTGAAATCAGCCATATGGTCCACTCTGTGCATTAGGTGTTCGGAGCGGGGATATCGTCCATCAGGCCTGGTGGGCCAGGATGTGCTCCACTCTCTCTTCCTCCCCACGGCCCTATTCATCTTAAATTGTGGATTCTTCTGCCACGAGAGGGAGTTCAGGTGCAGCCCTGGAAGTTAACTAAGATCCACTAGTCTCCATTTGATCAGTCATCTATTCTCGCTGAAGATTTTGCTTTCTGGCCCATGTTTTTCTCCCTCTGTTCCCAGGGCTTTTGAGTGAGATCCTTTTCAGAGCAGTTGGTAATGGTCGGTGGGCACTACCGAGTTCTAGTCTCCCAGTTGGGCAGACTGATGGTGGCATGGTCCGTTAGACTGTGTCTATTGGTTGTCATCATTCTTATCTCCAGATGGGGAAAGATGGATACCTTCACTTTAGATGGCTGTTCACAAAGACTGTGTACTTAAAAAGCGGCTGCTTTAAGACCCCAGTCAGTACTCACCAAAGTAGGATGTAAAACACTGTCGTTGAGAACTGTGTTATGCCAACTGATCTTGGTGCCCGGGAGACTGTGGTCCTGAGCCCCCAGGCCCAGAAACTGACTCCTCAAGATGTTTGGTTATAGCTAAGAAGTTTTCCGATCCCCCCACCCTGTATGCTTCACCACATTTATGGGTATATTTACCACAAAGATAAATATATACATCCTCTGTCGAATTTATATATATATATAGGCAAGTGTACTTCCATTCTGCCTCCCACACCGCTTCAGCCTGCATATCTGTCCCAGCATCTCCTCGTAGATCATCACTCTGGCAGAATTGGACATATAACAATATTTGCCTCTGTTGCCTTTCACTCTTGTAAACCTCCCAATGCTTTCTCTTGTCTCCTCTTGGTTTGCCTCCTTTCACTGTGCATTGCCTTCCCCTCCCCCCCACGTTAAAACTTACTTACCCTCTAGTCCATGACCCTTCCTCCCTTCTCCTCGCACCCTGGTGACCATCAAATAATCTTTGTCTTATCATGAAAGTATTTTCTCGACTATTTACAATACTATTTATAATACTGTACTTTTAAAAATTCATTTTATTGGAGGCTCATACAACTCTTCTCACAATCCATACATCTATCCATTGTGTCGAGCACATTTGTACATTTGTTGCCATCATCGTTCTCAAAACAGTTGCTCTCCACTTAAGTCCTTGGTATCAGCTCCTCATTTTTCCCCTCCCTTCCCATTCCCCCTCCATCATGAACCCTTGATAATGTATAAATGATTATTATTTGGCCATGTCTTACACTGTCCGACGACACTGTACTTTTTACAACACTATTTGTCCTTTTGTGATTGAGTAATCTCACTCATCATGTTCTCCAGGTTCATCCGTGTCATACGGTGTTTTGCAAATTCTCTGTTAGTCTTTATTTCCTCTGTTATTCTTAAATGCTGCATGGTATTCTATTGTTTGCATATACCGAATTTAACTTATGTTCATGGGACATTTAAAAATGTTTCTTTTTCCTCTGCCAAGAAAAATACTGCCTCTTATGCTTGTCTTATGATTTGGGTCTTCAATAGCTACTTTAAAAAGTCTCTGATATAAATTGATTCCAATGAAAAGTGCATTACAAAATGGCAAGTTGCCTATTTTTTTGTTGGCTTAATGCAGCCTCGAAAAGACCAAATGATTCTAAATTGATCCTCTAAAAGGTTCTTTAGAGTATGCAGAAGACAAGGTTTTGAAAACGGAATTTCTGTGGATGGTATTATCAAATCAGATGATAATATTTCTTCCAAGAGCTCTATTCTGATTCATTTAGGGACAATATAAAAATGACTTATATATAAATTACACATAAACATATATTGAATAATCATAGTGCTTATAATACATTGAATAAAATCTTTATAGTCCCAGGAATTAATGAAAGAGAACTTGTTCTGACAAAAGGTTTTGTGTTTTCTAGTTGTGATGGATTAAGTCCTTTTTTGGGGGGCGGGGGATTAGGTCTTATGTCAGCTTGGCCACACTCATAAGTAGAAATAAGAGACATCGGACAGTGTAAGACATGAAAAATATTAATAATTTATAAATAATCAAGAGTTCGTAGGGAGGGAGGGAAAAATGAGGAGCTGATTCCAAGGGCTCAAGGAAAAGGAAAATGAGACTGATGATGGCAACAAATGTACAAATATGCTTGACACAATGGATGGATGGTTGGATTGTGATAAGAGTTGTACGAGCCCCCAATAACATGATTTAAAATTTTTTTATTAAAAAAAAAAAAAAAAGAAACCAGTAGCTCAGCCTCTCAATCAGGCCTCAGCCTAATGATGCCCTTTGAAGGGTGTGGCCTTCGTATAAGAGACACTGTGCAGAAGTGGCCTCGTTTTTGCCTCTCTTCCTCTTTCTGCTGGCCTGCATCCACGCCTGGCTTCCTGGAACGTGGGCTGACAGCCACCATGGAACCTGCCAACCCTTGAGAGCTGCCAGTGCCCTGCCAGTTCCCCTGCGCTGGACACATTCACCTGTGCCTTCGCAGGCCTGTCGCCTTTCCACCCCCTGCTGCTTTTCCCTGGTCCACCGCCCAGAATCTGTCTGAGTTGGGAAGAGCCTCTGGCTAGACTCTGACTCAGGAGCTGGAGTCGGAAGGGTCTTGCTCACTCTGTGGCTACGTAGGGTGCTTTCTTAATATACATTTCTGAAACCTACATGAGTGGCCTGGTTTTGTTTCTCTAGAAAACCCAGCCCAGTAAGTCTGCTTAAAGACAGTTTCCAAAATCTGTTTAGGTAACTCAGGCTGGATGCAAGATGCGGGGTGCTTTTTGTCAAGGGCAGGAGGGTGATTTTGTGCTAAGGTAAAGAAAGTGTTGCCAAATGAGAAGCAGGGAGGTGGAAGACAAAGCCTAACCCAACACGCCAAACTCATGGCCGGCCAGCCAACTTTGACCCAGAGGGATCGGATCGGACAGAGGAGCACTGCTCCCTCGTGTCTCTGAGCCTGGAATCTCTATGGGAGCAGACAGCCTCATCCTTCGCCTGTGGGAAGCTCAGCTGATGGCCTTGTGCCCCTGCTTGGGGCTAGTAGCCCCATTTCTATGCCATAGTACCACCAGGCATCCTAGACGAAGCGTAGATGGGGGTGGTGGGTGAATCACAAGGTTGAGAAGGTTAGCTAGCTAAGAGTGGATGGGTTTATCTATAAGATTGTTAAAGAAAAGGTCATGTTAAAGAAGATCAGCTAAACTGGTTAACAAGGAAACAGTAAAAAAATTAAAGTGAAAAAAAGAGTCAAAGGATCGTGCCCAATGGGAGAGCCAATGATGCCCACGGCACCTTTCATCATATCACTGGACCAAATTGATATTTCTAGAACTTTTGGTGTCGTAACCAGACACATTTAAGGAATTAATATTAAATTTAGGAAGCGAACGTTTACCAAGCCCCCCCAGGGAAACTAGCTAGGTACCTGATTTATAGGGTTCCCACCCTTACAGGTAAGTAAGGAAGGTCACTTCCGGGCAGGTGGAAAAAACGTATTAATTCGTGACCTCCAAAAGAGAGGGACTCACCCCAATCTGTGAGCACTGAAGGCGAAGTTTGGAGCCTCTCACCAGTTCCATCTCTGAGTCCTTACGAAAAGTGCCCGCAAAGCAGCATTGAAAGGCTATGTGATAAATCACCATCCTGGCCGTACTTGTATAAGTAAACATAAATATCATTATTATTCTCTTACCAGAAAATAAACACAACTTGATTAACGCAATAACAACAGGAAGGTTTCCAATTCCTCAGAAGAAACTTGGCAGGGCACCAGCAGCACTCTTGCCCACCTTTAGTGGCTCTCCACCTTCCTCATGCGGCCACCCTTCATGTGGTGGTGACCCCCCAACCATCACATTATTTTCGTTGCTACTTCCTCCCTGTCATTTTGCTACTGTGATGAAACGGGTGTCCCCTGTGAAAGAGTGGTTCTAATCTCCCCCAAGGGGTCGCGACCCACAGGTTGAGAACCGCTGCTTTAGGCGATCAAAGCCCCCGTAGACTCTTCCACTGTCCCCCGCCGCACCCTGAAGGTGTTTATCAAGGGCGTCAGACCTGTGGCCAAGGAGGTTTCCACTGTGGTCAGGAGGATGGCTATGTAGCAGACCCTCCCAGACAGGAGACCTCCCTGCTATCACGCAGGCTTGAGAAGTGCTTGGTGCAGCTAGAAGCCGTCCACGTGGGGAACAGAGCCTGCATCAGACATTCAAGAAGAACTAGGGATGAAGCTGGAATGGCCAGGGCGCCACGCAGCCCTTTCCTGTTCCTACCACGCATGCGTCTGGGGGAAGGGAGCGGGAGCAGGTGGAAAGGTGCCAGGATAGCACCGGCCCGTCTGGTGGTGTTCTGGGCCCCACTTCTTTTTTGGTGGTGTTCTTTCTGCTGGCGGGTGTCTTGTCTGTCAGCTGCACATCTTTATGAGTGGGATGGGGGTTGGGGGGCAGGAAAAGACCACGGGCCAATCATCTCTTTGAAGCCATTTTTTTGCCCTGTGTGTTAGGCAGGATTCTCTAGAGAAATAAAACCAGGACACTTATGATTGTAGATAGATAGATAGATAGATAGATAGATAGATAGATAGATAGATAGATAGATAGATAGATAGATAATAGGTTTATACAGCCCGAAGGAATATAGCAGCTAATTAGTCCGCACAGCAGTACAGAGGGCTCAGTCCAATGAGGCTGCTTGGGTCCAAGGTCAAGGAAGCAGACAGCTGAGTCTTCCCTCGGGCAATGCTGGCAGAGTCCGCCCACAGGCGACAGACAGAAAGACGTGTCACCCTCAGTCAGCAGCTCTGGAGCTTCGTGAAGCAGGCCCCGATCGGATGTTGAACTCAAGCAATGCAAGACGACAGGATCCACCAGCCTCCAGCTCAAGCGATGTACATACCAGCAGCATGGTGAAGCAGGTCTCGAAGGAACCTCATGCTCTAGCAGGATCCACGGGTTGGCTGTCCCACAGGTAGCGTAGCTCACAAGTTGAGGCAGAGAACTACCTAAAATAGCCACACACTAGTCTAATCACCAAAGAGCAAGAACGAAGGGCGGGCCTTGCCAAGCCATTTAATCTCTTTATCCGCCAATCAAACTGCGACCTGATTAATCCCGCATGTTCCTATAGGCCAGGTTGGCACAATAAACCTACCTATCAGAGCGTTCATAGATGAGATTGGTCTTAAAACCCCCCGAATTCACAGTCTTTGGGCAACCATCTCTATTCTTGTCCTGAAGGCTGTGTTCTTTACAGTAATAGGCATCTGAGACTCCGGGGCCTCCGCGGAGCTCGCTGTTCCATAATCAGACCCATCACAGGTGCGCACCTGGCTGCAGGTGGGAATGCAGGAGTCACCGATCACTCACTTGCCGTTACGCTTTTTCACACAGTCTTCCAATGGCAACACCATCTGGCTGGAGGCAGAGAGCTTATCCGGGAAGTGGTTAGCTATAGTCCCACGCAAACTGGCCACCGGAAGCTTCAAGTTAGCTTTAGTTTTACATCAAGACTACCTTCACTTTGGGGTTGCCTCTTGATTAAGAGAAGGGTGCTTATAAAGAGAAAATGTATGTTTCAATAAAAAATTTGTGGTTGTGGTAGCAACTGTACAATACTGTTTGATGCGATTCAACTGTGGGATGATATGATATAGGTATTAACTCCCAGTTTAACAAACAGGAAAGCAAAACAAAACAAAATATGGGAAGCCCACAAGAGCTAGCAGAAGCTGATCCTGTTTGTCGTCTTTGAGCTATTTCATGTTTGTTTGTTTTTTTCCTACGTGTCTATACATAATCAATAAGCCAAAGAGAAACTAGAAATACAAGAGATGAGTGATGTAAAAACAAGACACCTCTTGACCAGTTCAATGTAATTCCTGTGGCAGTTACATAATTTCATGTCAACCTGAAGCTATAAGAGTGTAGGCAATTGATGTATGTATGGATTGTGATAAGAGTTGTATGAACCCCTAATAAAATGATTTTTTAAAAAACAGTGTAGGGATGGAGGCTAGCCTGTCAATCAGGGCACAGCCTGATGGTGCCTCCTGATGGGCGTTGCCTTCTCACAAGGAGGATCCTGGGAACTTCCTCTCTCTCTCACTCTGCCTTCACCTTCCTGTGAGGAGCCAGCCCTTGAGATGTTTCCATAGCCTTGGAGACACTGCCACCGCCATTGGACCCACACGGCTCTGCACCCACCTCCAGCCCAGCTGTGCTCTCCCTGCTGTGACTGCCTGAGTCTGAGAGGGATTTGTGGTTTAGTACTGGACTTATGGACTTGACTTGGACAGGTGAGGTAGTTAGTTTATTGTGCCAACCTGGTCGATGAACACATGTGGGGTTCATTGAAGGGCAGAGGGATAAATGGCTCGGTGAGCCTCGCCTTTTGAGTTCTCGGGTCTCTTGCTTTGTGATGGTCGGACCAGGGTGCACCTGCCTTAGCCAGTTCCCTGCTTCAGCTGGAAAGGCTCACTTCCTGCAAGACATCCCTGAGGAGAAGCCACATGGACCTACCCTGATACAGCCCTGGGTGCTGGAGCACCCATGTGGAGACCCCTGCCAGTGCTGAGATGCTTACACATTCACTGACTCAGCTTTCCTCCTGCAGTCGGCATCATTGTGTCTGTTTTGTGAGATGGAGGAGGACTTTGTGGACTGGTGTTGGACATATGGGCTAATGTTGGACTTGTGGGCTTGGGCAGCACTGGGTTGGGATGTTTTCTTAATGCTCGCTTAACCTTTATATAAAACTCTCTCTTATACAAAGGTTTTTGTTTCTCTAAAGTACCCAGACTAACACAACTGGGCTGGGATGTTTTCTGACTATTTAACTACTGGATTTGTCTCTTTAGTCAACTTGGCCTAACACAGTTCCCTGTAGCTGAAACTCAGATCCTGCAATATAAAGATTGCAGAACAAGCTTTTCTTCTTTGAAGAGTGTCTATTGAGTTTAGTGATTCGGGGCACACACTTTATAGACTCCTTACCAGGGAACTGTGTAGGTTATGCCAAGTTTCCAATAGCTACACTCTCCTATTATCCAGCCACCTGGCCAAGTAGAGACAACAAGTGGAACTTCCCAAGCTCAAATTAGCCAATCCCCCAGAATCCCTAAATCTCTAAACCCAATCCAGGGCGCCAGCTCCGGGGAAAGACTGTCTCCGTGAGTTCTAGGGGAAGTTCCGTGTTCCAACATCTGCAGTCCTGGTGCCCCTGAGAATTTTTCGGGTGTCTGGGCATCAATGTTTCCTGGGGTCTAGGAAGTTCTTCAGTACAGAGAATATGGGTCCAAAGGACACACGTCACACCCAGCTCTACTTTCTTTCTTTCTTTTTTTAAATAATAGTGAATAATCATGTTTTAATTTTTAATCATTTTATTGGGCCTCTGACAGCTTTTATAACTTTCCATGCATCAATTGTATTGAGCATATTTGTACATATGTTGCCATCATCATTTCTAAACATTTACTTTCTTTCTTTTTGTTTTGAAAATCATTTTATTGGGGGCTCGTACAACTCATCATAATCCATACATCCATCCATTGTGCCAAGCACATTTGTACATTTGTTGACATCATCATTCTCAAACCATTTACTTTCTACTTGAGCCCTTGGTATCAGCTCCTCTTTTTTCCCCTCCCTCCCCTACTCCCACCCTGGTGGCCCCTTGATAAATCATAAATTATTATTATTTTTGTATCTTACACCAACTGCTGTCTCCCTTTGCCCATGTTTCTGTTGTTCATCTCCAGGTGGGCTGGGGGGTGCAGTTATGTATGCATCACTGTGATTGGTTCCCCCTTCCTCCCCTCCCCCACACCTTCCCATGACCCTCCTGGTCTCCTGGTATTGCTACTCCCATTTCTGTTCCTGAGAGGTTTATCTGACTGATTTCCATGTGTCGTGAGCTCTTGTCTGTACCAGTGTACATGGCCCAGTCTAGCCAGAACTGGAAGGCAGGAGTGGGGTCATGATAGTGGGGGGTGAGGAAGCCTCAAAAAGCCAGAGGAATATTGTGTGCTTCATCGGTGCTATGCTGTGCCCTGGTTGACTTATCCCTTTCTTGTGACCCTTCTGTGAGGGGATGTCCTATTGTCTACGCATGGGTTTTGTGTCTCTGCTTGGACCTCCTCATTCTCAAATATATATTTATATTTATTTGTTCGGGATCTTCTGGTGCCTGTTACCTGATTCTATTGACACCTCATGATCGCACAAGCTGGTGTGCTTCTTCCATGTGGGCGTGTTGCTTCTCTGCTAGATGGCTGCTTGACTTGTTTAACTTCAAGCCTTTAAGACCCCAGACGCTGTATCTTTTGATAACCGGGCACCATCAAAACTCTGCTTTCTGGATGGTCGTTGGATTCCCCTTCTCTGCTCGTGTCTTTCTCCTTTTGTTTCCAGTAAGATAAGACGTGATGCAGGCCACTTCCTCTGGAAACTTCTCTCACGTTGAATTAGCCAGGTGACCTGAGGACAGGTGCAGCCGCCCACCCTAAACCCCTGAAACCTGATAGTCTGACCACATCATGGAGATGATTACAGCCTTGCTTAGCTGCCAAGTGACGTCATCACACAATAGCCTAACCACTGAGATTCATGCTCCAGGGACCTTGAAACCTGTTTGAAGGAGACACAATTCAATCCAAGACAGAAGGTACTTCTCAGACTCACTCAAGGTCACTGTACCCCAGAAATACACAATGTCACAAGCAGACAGCTTATGCCTCGGCCTGTTCTGCAAACAGAGATCAAGTCCTTGAACTCTGAGCCTGGATTGTACATAGCACCATCATTATTTTTGAACAGCTTTATTGACCTATAATCCACCCATCGTGCAATCCAGCGGCTTAGGTGTGCTAAAGAGAGTTGAGTGTGCATCCCCACAATCGACTTTAGAGTGTCCTTGTTAGTATTTTTTCACTTCTCTCCTTTTATTCCTTTTGAGAGTAGACAAGTGTGTGATTCATCCTCAGGGTACCGAAATGGTTCTTTTCTTCTTTGCTTAGATTTTTGTCCCCTCCCCAGCCCAGGGAGGTGAGAGAAGATGACCAGAAGGAGGATGCGTTGTCGCTGCCGTCACGTGTCATGTTGTCAGTTTGGAGTCCAAGCACTGCCCGTCCTGTGTGGCCCTCGCTCTCCGCCCCACGCCGGAGCCCGCCTTGCAGCCACCTCAGCAATCCCTCTATCTCCTCAGGGTGCTGTCCTTCTCCAGGGACCAGTCCACGTCCCCAGGGCAGGAGACTAGTCCCCACATCCTTGCTTTCATGGGGCATTCTGACTCTACTTCTTCCAAGACAGATGTATTCAGTTCTTCTGGAAGCCGATTCAATATCCTTCGCCAACACCAACATTCCAAGGCTTCCATTCTTCTTCAATCTTCTTCATCGTCCATCTTTCCCATATCGATAAGATGATTGGGAATACTATGGATCGTCGCGGTGACCGCCCCAACCCCCTCCCCCATCGACCTTCTTCCAAGGATTCTGTGAGAAACAACGCCGTTCCTCACTCCACCGACTCATAGCCCCCCTAGAAGACAGAGTAGAACTGCTCTACGGGGGTTTCTTTCTTTTAAAAAAAATAATTATTAAAAAAAATAAATAAATAATTATATTGGGGGCTCATACAACTCTTATCACAGTCCATACATCCATCCAATGTGTAAAGCACATTTGTACATTCATTGCCCTCATCATTCTCAAAACATCAGCTCTCCACCCAAGCCCCTGACATCAGCTCCTCATTTCCCCTCCCTCCCTGCTCTCCTCTCCCTCATGAACCCTTGATAATATAACTTATTATTTTGTCATATCTTGCACTGATGTCCGATGTCTACCTTCACGACATCTATCTTGTCTGTTGTCCGTCCCCCAGGGAGGACGTTATATGTAGATCCTTGTAATCAGTTTCCCCTTTCTACCCTACCCTCCCTCCACTCACCCACCCCCACCTACCTACCCCTGGTATCGCCACTCGCATCTCTGGTCCTGAAGGGATCATCTGTTCTGGATTCCCTGTGTTTCCAGTTGCTATCTGTACCAGTGTACATCCTCTGGTCTAGCCAGATTTGTAAGATAGAATTGCGATCATGACAGTGGGTGGAGAGGAAGCATTTAGGAACTAGAGGAAAGTTGTATGTTTCATTGTTGCTACATCACACCCTGACTGGCTTGTCTCCTCCCCGTGACCCTTCTGTAAAGGGATGTCCAGTTGCCTACAGATGGGCTTTAGGTCTCCACTTCACACTGCCCCTCATTCACAATGATGTTCTGATGATGCCTGATACCTGGTCCCTTTGACACCTCGTGATTGCACAGGTTGGTGTGTTTCTTCCATGTGGGCTTTGTTGCTTCTCAACTAGATGGCCGCTTGTTTATCTTCAAGTCTTTAAGACCCCAGACGCTATATGTTTGATAGCCGGGCATCTTCAGCTTTCTTCACCACATTTGCTTATGCACCTATTTGTCTTCAGAGATTGTGTCGGGAAGGGCTCTATGGAGTTTTTGAGGCGGTAAACAACCCCCTTTTCCTCCCACCATTACAGAGGTTTATTAGGGAAATAGGTGACAAGTCAGAGTCAGCCAACAGTAAGGATCCGGTTAGTCCACAGGCACACCTCTGCTCAGTCACCAGCCACGTGGTGGTCCTTTAGCCAGGTCACTCCACGGTACAGGCACTGGTCTGTCTCCCCTCCTGCTGCTCCATCCCATGGTCTCTGCGCCTCTGTCTCTGCAGACCGGGGTCTGGGACCTGCTCTTCTGATGGTCGCAGGGCCGCATGTCTTC
Source organism: Tenrec ecaudatus (assembly GCF_050624435.1). Taxonomy (NCBI): domain Eukaryota; kingdom Metazoa; phylum Chordata; class Mammalia; order Afrosoricida; family Tenrecidae; genus Tenrec; species Tenrec ecaudatus. The sequence continues at coordinate 21,731,949 of NC_134547.1, forward strand.
ATGGGAGCAGACAGCCTCCTTGTTCTCTCCCTGCAGAGACTGGTGAGGTTGGAAAGGCCAACTTTGAGGTCAGCAGCCCCGCGCTTAACTACTGCATCCCCCAGGCTCCGAAATGGCGCAGCGCGCTTGTCATGGCATGCTCTCCGTGACCCTCGGGTCCCTGGTATTCACATCAGGGGCCTCATCACTGCACGCTTTGCACGACCCCGCCCCCTCCCGCGCGAGGTGGGACGCAGCCGGCAGAGAGCGCTGCCAGGACGAGGCTGGAGGAGCGCGCCTCCGTCGGGCTGCCCAGCGCTGTGTTCCGCTGTAGGCTGCACCCTCCACCAAACAGGAGATGCACCCACAGCGTGAGACAGAATTGCTATTGCTCCCGAGTTCCGGGCGCGCAGCAAATGGAAATAGTAAGATGCAATCCAGAAAAGTCAAGCCCTTTCCAGGGTTGACGAGGGGGCGCGGTAGGGGGACATGGTCAAATAAAGACACCTGGGATTAAAGTGCTTTTTTTAAAAAAAAAATCATTTTATTGGGGGCTCTCGTACAACTCTTTAAAAAAAACCATTTTATTAGGGGCTCATACGACTCATCATAATCCATACATATACATACATCAATTGTGTAAAGCACATCTGTACATTCTTTGCCCCAATCATTCTCAAAGCATTTGCTCTCCACTTAAGCCCTTTGCATCAGGACCTCTTTTTCTTTTTTCCCCCTCCTCTCTTACAACTCTTATCACAATCCATCCATTGTGTCAAACACATTTGTACATTTGTTGCCATCATCATTCTCAAAACATTTGCCTTCTACTTGAGCCCCTGGTATTGGATGGGATGAAAGTTCTTTTCAGGAAAATTCAGTCCGAAAATTGAGGTCTCCGATCCTGACACTGTAGCGGCCGTGCAATTGTGTGTCGTATGTTTGTTTTTGTTTACGGGTGCTCTACCCCACAAGCAAAAAGAAAAACAAGTCCACAACCATTGTAAAGAGAAGGGCACAGCTTTTACTTACCCTTCCGACCTACGCACTGTCTGCATGGTTATGAAAGAAGGGGAAATGACCTGGGAACTGACTTGAAGGTGTTCACGGCTCATGAGCTAAGAAAAAGGAAAGAAAGAAAAATTGAGGGCCCAGGACGAGAAACTAAAGGAACTTTTCTCCTTCCAACATCCACCCCCAGAAGAAAGACAGACAAATTAAGCCTAGAAACAATGCTGGTTCTGTCTATCGGGGCATTTTTGTAAACCACCTCAAAACAGAGCAACTTAAAATCATGATTAAAAAATTTTTTTGTGTGTGCCTGATTCTGTGGGACCATTTGGACGGAGCCCAGATGGGCATTCTTCTCCGGGCTAATCTGAGCCACCGGTACCACGGCAGTCGCTGGCAGGGGGCTGGGGACTGATTGGATTAGACAGGGGTACCTGTGGCTGTGGTGGTACCTCTGACGGGCCAATGTCTGCATCGGGCCTTCATTAGGTTGTTAGGTGCCCAGGAGTCAGCTCTGATGCATAGCAACCTGTGCCCAACAGAATGAAAGGCTGCGCCATGCTCAGTCACTGTGATGTTTGAGCCCATTGTCGCGGCCACCCTGCCCGTCCAGCTCGCGGAGGCTCTTCCGCTGCCTCGATGGCTTGGCCAACAATAGACGAACCCCAGTTTATTCACCTGTCGCTGCTCGAAGGGGTCCTAAGAACAGTGAGGAAAGACACGGCTCCAACTCATGCCCGGGGCCCAGGCCAGAGTGGGCGTGGAAGGTGGTTACCCCAAGTGTGCAGTGAAGCAAATGCTGGGGGCCAGTTTCACAAACCATCCATGAAGAGCAGGCGGCAGGTCGCTCCCAGCAGGAGCAGTTAAACGCCTGATGTGAAAGTGCCCGATAGATTAGATAGATAGATAGATAGATAGATAGATAGATAGATAGATAGATAGATAGATAAATGAAGTGTCCCACAGCTGGATTGCCTGTAACCTCCTATAGTTTACAAGAAGAAGGCAGGTGAGAAAGAGCCAGCAACAGCTTGGACCCTAAGCCAATCCTCCCATGAGTAAAACTAGCCTGTGAATAGGCCGCTTTCCCCAAATTTCTGGCACAACAGAAGATTAAGGAGACAATGTTCTCAAATTCCTGTTTCAAACCCCAAGTACCGTGTATACTCAAGTATAAGCTGAGGTTTGCAGCACATTTTCAATGCAGTTTTTTGTGGTAAAATTAGGTGCCTCGGTGGATAGTTCAGTCTGCTTATACTCAAATATATACGGTAAGATATCGAACCTGTGAGAGTCTTGATACATGTTACAAGATGGCTGGAGCCTGGAGACATTATGCGGAGTGAAATGAATCTATTACAAAAGGGCAAATATCCGGCGCCTCCACATCTCTAAAAAGATAAGAAGAGGCAAATAGAGTGAGAGCAAAGTGTACAGCCTTGTGGAATTTGTTTCCTTGCTCGGGAGGCTTCGGAGCATGGTTTCAAGGGATACACCAGTTGGTCAGCCTCGCAGTGTGTTCAGAGTCTCTGTTCCGCCCCCTGCTTTGTTGCCTTGTGCCTGGAATATTAGCAGCTTGTAGGTGGCCTTTCAAGGTCTGGGTGGTCTCGGTGGCTCTAATTCTCCGGAGCAGCAGAAAGAACCAGGAGAGTTGGGAATTGTTGTTGTTAGATGCCATCGAGTTGGTGCCAACCCATAGCGCCCCACGTACACGTGAAGCAGAATGAAGCAGTGCCCGGTCCTGCAGCAGCTTCGCCATGATGTTGTGCTTGAGCTCACCGTTGCAGCCACTGTGTCCATCCACCTTATTGAAGGCCCTCCTCTCTTTTTCTGCCCCTCCCCTTTACCAAACAGGAGCCCCGTCTCTCCTGGGAATGTGTCCAGTGTATATGAGATGCAGTCATGCTTCCCGTCTTTGCATCTAAGGAGCATGCTGGCTGGACTTCTTCCAGGATAGATTGGTTTGGTTGTTGGTAGTCCATGGATGGAGTCAGGAATCAGAGGAGGAAATGGAAGGTGCTAACTGCTCTCATGAACCTCTGCATCTTTTGCCCCATACCATGACTCTGCGGAAGAATCCTGATCAAAAGGGGGCGGTTGTAAGAATTTTAAAATCTCATAAAACCCTGAGATAATTTTTAAACTCTAAACCAAAAAATATCCTCTGGAATCTTCTTAAAAGCCAAACAATAATTTAGCCTAACGAGTAAAAGAAAAAAATCCCTGTGCTCTTTTAAGGTCTATTGTTATAGTACAGAACAATAGCAACTTGGAAGATGAGATTTAAAAAAAAGTCAGGGACAGAGCGGTCACATGGATGGGAGAACAGCAACTTCATGAAAGAGGGTGAGCGGGGTCCACACAAATTGAAAATGGAACAGTGTCACTGAGCTGAACATTTTGTAGAATTTAGAAATTCTTGGTGGAGTGTCTGTTTTACTGTGCATATTCTCAACAACAACAATAAATAAATTCTATACCTTGAAAAAGATAATACAAACAATAACAACTAAAAAGCAAAACTTGAAGGATCTCCTGAGGACGCAATGACGTCCTGAAGTGTTTCTCACACTCAGCCCGTGGAGAAGTAAAAGGCTGGGAAAACGGTCTCTGTAGCAGGTCGCCCCTTTTCCCAACAGGAAAAGGATCAGAAACAAGGCAGTGTCCTAGTTCCTCTGGCCATGCAAAGGACCACGGGAGGTCAACTTGCAAGGTCAAGTGTTGCATCTGTTGATACATCACTGCCTGACACCAAGAGGATTCCCACCAAGAGCCGCAAAGGACGCCTCCAAAGATCCTGGTGCCCTCGTGAAGGTCACGCACACCACACTGAGGCTCCGCGGCCGTGTTCCAGAAGGGACGGCCAATCACACCCAAACCAAACACAGGACAGCGTCATGACACAACACCAAACCTTTCCTTCAGCAAAGACACGCTTTTTTAGAAATCAGAAAGTAAGACTGCTTAGTAGCCACAGTGACTCTCGTCATACGATTTTCGATGAAAGTATCAAGGTATTTTCTAGACTCGGGGCTCCCGGCTGCTGTAGCAGAAGTTTGCTTTCTCACACCTTTAACCACAGGAATTCATCTCACACTTTCAAGAAACTCCACGACTGAGCCTCTCCCACCGTGGCCCTAGAGGGGAAAACAAAGTGCTCTGTGGGGTTTCTGGGGCTGTAAGTCTTTTTTTTTCCTTCTTGGAATCAATTTTATTTTATTAAAAAAAATTTTTTAATTAAACATTTTTTACACTTTTATTGGCATATAACCTACATACCATACCATTGAACAGTTCAATCGTTCAGTCATATCAAGGAGAATTGTACAATCATCACCAGATCAATTTTAGAACAGGCACCACCCTCATGGTTAAAATGCCCCCAAAATGAGTTGTGCAGTATAATCAATGAAGCTGTAAGTCTTTTTTAAAATCATTTTATTGGGGCTCATACAGCTCTTATCACAATCCATCCATCCATCCATTGTGTAAAGCACATTTGTACATTTGTCGCCATCATCATTTTCAAAACATTCTCTTTCTACTTGAGCCCTTGGTATCAGCTCTTCATTTTTCCCCTTTCCCTCAGCCACCCTCCCTCCCTCATGAACCCTCGATCATTTATAAATTATTATTTTTTCAAGGCTGTCCCGTCTTTACAGAAGCGATCAACCTCATCTTTCTCCCCCCCTCTCCACAGCACCTAACACCAACCAAGTTAACGACTACCTTACCAAGACTACAGCCCTGTCCCAGGGACTGATCCCTCCTGATAGCACGTCCGAAGTATGGGAGACAGTCTCGCGACCCTCCTTCTAAGGCGCATTCTGGCTATAGTTTCTCGAAGACAGATAGGCTTGTTCTCTGGCGGTCCATGGTACTTTCAGTACTCACCACTGTCAAAAGCATCAATTCTTCTGAGATCTTTCTTGTCCCTTTTCTAGTTTTCATACACATACGAAGCCATGGAACAAACGATGGCTTGGGTCAGGCACACCCTAGTCCTCAAAGCGACTTCTTGGCTCTGAGACCACTATGTTGTGTTCAACTTATTTAATTCTGGGAAAGTAGAGAGTCATGGAAGAACTCTCACAAGGTCACTGATGTGCAATGGGCTTTTCTTCTATATGCCTTTTCTGATCCGGGGTTCCAATTCTGCCCCAAGTGGTTCATCTGTAGTCTGCCCTGTAATTGGTCTGTTTCACATGCTTTTTAGGACTCATCCATTGTGTTAGTACCGGTTGACTAGAGAAACAAATTCATAAACACATATATATGTATAAGAAAGAGGTTTATATACAAGAGCAGTTGAATATTGAGAAAACATTCCAGCCCAGATCAAGTCCATAAGTCTGATATTAGCCCATATGTCAGACACTAGTCTGTAAAGTCCTCTTCAGAATCATGAAACACATGCAATGGTGCCAAGTGCAGGAAGATCGCAGGCCAGTTGGTGGGAAGTCTTGTAGAGCCAGTGGCATTGTGAGCACCTCAGCGCTGGCAGGGGTCTCCATGTAGCTTCTCCAGGTCCGGGGTTCTGGCTGCATCAGGGTAGGTCCATGTGGCTTCTCCTCAGGGATGTCTCACAGGGAGTCAGCCTTGTCAGTAGTGTCCAAGGAAGTGAGCCAAGAGAGTGTGTGTCTTCCACCTCCCAGGAGGAAAAACAGCAGTTCCCACAATTCTCAGGAGAAGGCCATGCCCACACAGCGGTCTCATTGGCTATCTCTGGATTGACAAGCTAGACTCCACCAATTCATTCTTAATTCTAAAATTGACACCAGATTATGTAACTACCACATCCATTTACGATTCAGATAGTGGCTTGAAAATGGACCCTACAGAAACCAGTGATTTGTAATCCCCACGGAGATTGGTCATTTTGTGGTCTTGCTCAGAAGGTCATGCCTGGATGTTGACAAGGAGTTAGCTTCGATAGTCAGCCAACCTCACGAGAGAAGAGAGGTAAGGAGGTGAGACATAAATGAATATTGCCCTTCTCGCTATAATCCTGTTGGAAGAGTGTCTGGGGTCTTAGAGGCTTGTATTTATACGAGCAGCCATCTAAGGGAGGGGTCAAGTACGTCCATTTGGAAGAAGCTCACCAGCCTGTGTGATCCAAAGATGACAATTACAAAATTCTAATTTGGTGAAGAGAAAAGTATTAGAGCTAAAATTATGGATGCAATTTGTAGAAGGCTGTGGGGGACAGGGGGAGCCCCAAACCCATCTGCAGGCTCTCTAGTCAGACTGAGCCACTGGCAGATCCGCTCTAGCCACAGGCAAGAGTCTCAAACAGCATCACTATCAGGCAGAGGTCTTTGTAATCTTGATTCTGAGGATTGAACTTGATACTTGGCCAGTGGACCACCCTATAGACGCGACCTGAATTTGTTCTGGGTGCAACCATCTCTTACTTGTTCCACGACAGATATTTCTTCCCTGGATTTCTGAATATTGATGGGCTCTTTTCCTTTTTACTCAATATTTGTATTTTTGTCCTTTTACTGTTATGATTTTAGTCTTACAGCCGTAGTGTAGTTTTGATTTTTATTGTTTTCTGTTGGTTTTCCCAGCTGTAACGCACAGGAGGAGCGATGCAAGGGGATAGACGGGAAAACGGGAGTGGGGGTGCGGGGGTGATGGGAAGGGAAAGAGGATTTGGGGAGTCGATAGTGGAGGTGGGAGGCGGAGGGGGCTCTAGAACTGACTGTGATTGTCCAACTCACTGTAAAGCTGATTTAACCATGGGTGTTGCTCTAAAATTGATATGATGACGATTGTACAATTCTACTTGATATGATTGAACGATTGAACGATTCAGTTGTATGATATGTAAATTATGTGCCAATAAAGCTGTTGCAGGGGAGAAAAAACCATCCCTCTGTGTATAAGAGCCATCTCAGGAGCCAAGCGAGAAATCCCAGCAGCATCAGATGAAGAGCCACCAGTGGGCCACGTTCAAGATCTCTGTCTGAAGGGGCAGAGGCTGAGACCACAGGCCCCAGAGGCTGTGGCATTGACACCATGGGACACCATGGGACACCATGGACAGAGCCCCTAAGCCAGAGGCCAAGGGCAGGAGCAGCACTGAGGCTACGAGGCAGCAGCACGGGCTGGCTTCCTGGCCCACAGAGCCAGAAGACATGGGACCACGGGGCTGGAGGACTGAGATCTGGAGACAGACTGGCAACTGACTTGTGTCACCTGCTAACTTTCTGTATAAACCCCCTTAATCAAATCATGGTATTATTTGTGATATATATATATAAATAAATCACAGTTATATACATACATAAAACAGTTATATATATTTATATATATCACAGTTTATACACACATATAACTGTGATATATATATAACAGTATATATATTATATTTTGCCAATTAGTATTGAACCCAGCAGAAAAGCAGAGTGCTATGGGAGGACCCGTTGGTGTCACAGCAAGGTAAAGAAGGCTGCTCTTCAGCAGTTGCCTAGAGTCGGATTCTCCTGATTCCTTGGATAGCCAGGGGAGGTTAGATATGATCTCCTTGAAGTTGACTCAGAAGGGAACTTCAAGACTAAGCAAAGCTTGGAGCTGAGAGGTCTGGATCCAGGGTTCCTGCAAGGGAGCCCTCCTAGAAAGAGCTCCAGCACAGGTGAAGGGCGGCACTGTGTACACTCCAGGGCAGCAGCAGAGAGAGCCAGGCAGGAGCCAGAAGCGGGCATGCACGCCCTAGAGGAGTGAGCTGGCACAATGGAGAGGGTGGCTGTGTTAGTCTGGGTACTTTAAAGAAACAAATCCATAGAAACTCATGAATAAAACAGAGTTTTATATAAAGGGTAAGTGCGCATCAAGAAAACATCCTAACCCAGTGCTACCCAAGCCCACAAGTCCCACATTAACCTATATGTCTGACACCAATCCACAAAGGCCTCCTCCATCTCACAAAACAGACGCAATGATGCCGACTGCAGGAGGAAAGCAGAGTCAGTGAATGTGTAAGCATCTCAGCGCTGCCAGGGGTCTCCACACGGCTGCTCCAGCACCCAGGCCTGCATCGGGGTAGGTCCATGTGACTTCTTCCCAGGGATGTCTTGCAGGAAGTGAGCCTTGCCAGCTGAAGCAGGGAACTGGCTAAGGCAGGTGCACCCTGGTCCGACCATCAGAAAGCAAAAGACCGGAGAACTAGAAAGGTGAGGCTCACAGAGTCATTTATCCCACCACCCTTCAATGAAGCTCACCTGTGTTTATCGGCCAGGTTGGCACAATAAACTAACTACCTCAGTGGCTAGCAGCCAAGAATCAGTGAAAGGGCAGTTCTGATTGGAAGCTGCTCTGCTCTGAAGGAGGCAGGAATGTGCTCACCTGGGGGTCTTACACACCTTCCCCGTGCACTGCTCCATCCGGAGCTGTTCTTGTCACTTGCTCCAGAACTGTAGCCTCTTAGTTCCCCAGTAAGCCACACGATTGTGAGTATGGGTTCTGCGTGGCTATTGCAAGGGATTCTGGAACCCAGCAGAGAATCAGAGAGCGTTGGTGTCAGAAACTGTGAAGAAGTTGGAAGGAGGAAGTTGACAGATGGAATCAGCTTTGTGCTGATCCTGACTTCTCCCGAATTCCAGGGATCCCTAACCCTGCACCAAGGTCACACTCCTGGTAAAACTTGCACGCTGTCAGGCCCACGGGCACCCACCCCGCCCCGCCAGGAGCTAATCTATCCCTCCCCCCCACCCCCCATGATGAGTAAGCGCCTTGATAGCAGACCTGTGCCCTCTTCTCCGCTGGACATTGGTTATGGACTGAATTGTGTCGCTGGAAAATGTGCTGGGACCCTAATCCATGGACTGTGGATGTAATCCTGCTTGAAAATAGGATTTTGTCATGTTAATGAGGCCATCCCCGTGGAGGGCAATTGCTTCTGGGTTCTAAAAAGAGGAGCTTAAACAGAGAGAGAGAGAGAGAGAGAGAGAGAGAGAGAGAGAGAGAGATGCACGTGCCATGCCAGGGTCCAAAGGACCAAGGAAACCCCAGGACAAGAAAGGCTTTGAACAATAGGGACCTTTTACACCTAGAGCTGTGAGAAAATAAATTTGTATTCTTTAAAATCTCCCCCTCCCGGTATTTCTTTTACGGCAGCACTGGAAATAAGGACAGCGTTATACCGTTTGCATCAGTGCCACGCCTGGCCCATAGTAGGCACTCTAGAAACAACATACTCAGGTCCTTTCTTATAGATTGAATTGTGTCTCTCCTGAAAACGTGCGTTTTCTCTTCCTCTGGGAAGCCCTCCGTCACTGTCCCCCACCCCACCCCCCACCCCTCTGGACGATGCCCATTCTGGTCAGTCAGTTTCTACTTTTCCTGCTCCAGTCTGGGAGGATCTGCTCTCAGATGTCGTTCTCTAGAAGGTGAGGTTTGGGAAAGCAGGGACTGGGTCGTCTTCAGGACTCAGCATCGGTAGCGCACCCTGAAGACAGTTCATTAATTTTAGAGTGAATACAAGTCTTCTATTCCGTCTACTCAGGCCCTGGATGGGAAACAAAAAGCCGACCCAGGCATGAACTAATCCTTGGGCCGGTCCCTCCAACCTTATGCGGAGCCTCCCAGGGTCGCAGAGATCAAGCGTGGGGGAAGCCCTCATGCTTGGGAAAGCGGGGGAGGGTGGGCGGCCCTGGTCATCACGGTGAGGAGGCTGTGTGCAGTGGAGGTGAACTCTGGAGCTTTAGGCCTCTGCTCCTCTCGGCCACACAGAACTCATTCCTGCCCCAGGGCCTTTGCACTTCCAGCTACCTTGGTGGTAGTGCGCTTCTTCCAGACTTTCCCGTGTGAACTAGCTTGCCTCAACTTCCAGGTGGACACCAGAGTCGAGGCAGGCCATGTCGGTCGTGCTGAAACAACTCCATGTCTAGGTAGCAGGCAAGAAAAGAGAAGCCAATGTTCTAATTTTCCACACGCATCTATTTATGTAACCATTTCAACAGCACCGAGAGCTACTTCCTATTATTATTCCCATTTTTATCGATGAGGATATTGATGAGGCCCAGAGGAGGAGAGACACTTGGCAAAGGACCCACGATGAGGAAGTGGCAGGGCCAGGACATGAATCCAGGCAGCTGAGCTCCAAGGGCAGGTTTCTTAAGCCCTAGTTTCTCGGCATAGCCTAAGCCTTAGTTGGCACGGAGTCTGGAAGGTGGCAGTTTCTCAGTAAGCCGTAAGTATAATTTGTCTACTCTTGTCAGACATTTGATTCTCCCAACCTTAAAATCTAACACCCCCAGACAAACGGACAGTCCTTCCTACTCCTTGCCAACGCCCAAGATCCCTCATTCCATCTTCTCATGACTGTTGATGCGACATGGATGAATCTGTGGCCTCCCTGTCAGTCTCCCTCTGTCACTAGCTTTGTAAACACAGGAATGAGAGACACACACACACACACACGCACGCGCACACACACACACACAGACACGCCTGTTTTCTCACCTGTAAAATGAGGACAATAGTAATCTCTACATCCTAGAACGATTGTAAGCTTCAGTGAAATGATAAATAAAAAATGCTTTCCAGCTTGTCTGGACCCTTACTCATTTAAACCAGCAGACATTGAGTCAAAGCACCCCAATAGGACAGGGAAGAACTGCCCCTGTGGGTTGCTGAGACTGTAAATCTTTACAGGAGTAGAAAGCCTCACCTTTCTCCTGACAAATGCTTGGTGGTTTCAAACTCTTGACCTTGTGGTTAGCAGCCCAATGCGTAACCCACTACACCACCCGAGCTCCTTGTGTTTGGACCATGAAAAGAGTTCAAAAAGTTGTAGCAATGACATTGGAGCGTCTCATCACCCATGACAGCCCCCAAACCTTATGAAGCTATGGAATACACCCAACAGCCAAAACATGAACCAAAGGGAAACAAGTCCGATTGGATGAGAAGATTCTTTTGTCTCTGACCCAACCGGAGCAGACCAGCATGGCCTAGAGGCAATGCAGTATGGAGGGGAATTGAGGGCCACTGACACCGAGGGCAATCGGAGGACTCTATCCTCTATTTCCCATCTCCCAGTTCCACGTGGTCCGTCAAGAGGAGCTAAAGTGAGCATGCTACCATAAAATGTCTCTGACTCCTTTATTTTATTCCCTCTCCTATCTTTCCTATCCTCTGACTTTACTATCATCTTTATATATCATCCCCGTATATTTGTGCCTTCTGGTCCTTCGGTTGTTGGAGGCTGGTTTCCTCCGATCGGCAATCGCTCCAGGCTGTCAGATCTAAGTTAGACTCCCAGCTTGAATTTCTCCTCCAGGGGCTTGGTGACTTCACCTGCCAGATAGGAGGAGGGCAGTGTGAAGTATGGCTAGGAAGGCAGACCTGAATGCAGAAAGTCACGCAGCATTCTGTCAGACCCTGTCATCTGGCTGACTGTTGGTGACCTGCCTTGCTGTTTGCTGCCTGTGCCCGGATAGCCTGAAATGCTCTATAGAGGACTACCCGGTGCCCTCAAGTCTTGAAGGACTGCCAGTGTCTCACGGGAGTGAGTTGCACTGAGCCATTTGTACTGCTTTATAATTTAATTAACTGTTTATTTCTTATGTTATATATCTAACTATCTGTATAAATACATATATAATTATTAGCATTCTGGTTTTGTTTTCTAGAGAACCCTGTCTGACACACAGGTGTTTACTGCAAGCATTCCCATTTCATAGGTAAATCAACCAAGGCGGAGAGAAGCGAGATCGTACCACAAGTAATTGTCAGAGATGATCACTGGACCAGGTCTAGCCAATCTGACTTCAGAACCCTTAACCACTCTGAACCTAAACTCTTTTTTAAATCTTTCCTTTTTTAATCATTTTATTGGGGGCTCATACAACTCTTAGCACAATCCATACAGACATCCATTGTGTCAAGCACATTTGTACATTTGTTGCCCTCACCGTTCTCAAAACATTTGCTCTCCACTTAAGCCCCTGACATCAGCTCCTCGTCTTGCCCTCTCCCTCCCTGCTTCCCCCTCCCTCATAAACCCTTGATAAGTTATAAATTATTATTTTGTCATATCTTACACTGCCTGACGTCTCCCTTCACCCACTTTTCTGTTGTCCATCCCCCAGGGAGGAGGTTATATGTAGATCCTTGTAATCGGTTCCCCCTTTCCACCCTACCCTCCCGGTATCACCACTCTCACCACTGGTCCTGAAGGGATCATCTGTCCTGGATTCCCTGTGTCTCCAGTTCCTATCTGAACCAGTGTACATCCTCTGGTCTAGCCAGATTTGTAAGGTAGAATTGGGATCATGATAGTGGAGGGGGAGGAAGCATGTAGGAACTAGAGGAAAGTTGTATGATTCATTGTTGCTACATGCCCCCTGACTCGCTCGTCTTCTCCCCGCAAACCTTCCGTAAGGGGATGTCCAGTTGCCTACAGATGGGCTTTAGGTCCCCAAGTCACACTGGTCACACTCCCCCAAATCACAATGATAAGATTTTTTTGTTCTGATGATGCCTGATAGCTGATCCTTTCTACAGCTCGTGATCACACAGGTGGGTGTGCTTCCATGTGGGCTTTGTTGCTACTGGGCTATTAACCTAAACTCTTAAACACTGTTTCCCATCCTAAAACAGCTGCAGTGTCCAGAGCACTGACACACATGCTCCTGAGGCCTCTTCATAGCCACCCTAGGAAGAAGCATGACAGTAATGACACACCCATGTGTTAGGGTTCTCTAGAGAGACACAACCAGATTGCTAATGATTATATATATACAGATAGATAGAAAGATAGATAACACAAGAAATAAACAGTTAAATTATAAGGCAATACAAATGGCTCAGTACAACTCACTCCCGTGAGACACTGGCAGTCCTTCAAGACTTGAGGGCACCGGGTAGTCCCTAGCTCAAGAGATGTAAATTCCAATGGTGTGGTGAAGCAGGTCTTGAAGGAACCTCAAATTACAGCAATGCAGTCCATGGGTTAGGTGTCCCACAGGTAGTGTAGCTTGCAAATGGAGGCACAGAACAAGCAAGGCAGCCGCACACCGGTCTGATGATCAAAGAGCGAGAGACAAGAAAGGCGAGACTCACCGAGCCATTTATCTCTCCACCCTTCAATTAATCCCACTTGTGTTTATCAGCCAGGTTGGCACAATAAACTACCTCAACCTGATAGCATTTGCATTCAAACTCAAGCGGGAGATGTGCGTAAACCACTTCAACCCTGGTTGGGTGGCAAAGATGACATGGCATTGAATTGTTATATTTAATTTCATATTTTCATTGTCAATGTCACTTTCATTATCGTGAACTTATGGTTTGCATTCACCATTATGAGCAAACCTTATTCAGAAAAATACATAGGAATCCTAGCAGCAGAAGACAGTGCAAATACTGCATCTCTTAGGATACTCAAAACATCTCCAACATCACATCGGAGAAGCTGATAGAAGCCATTCTCAAAACCTTGGCCAAGCCACAGTCAATCCCCATGAGTAAGTTCTTATGTGAGAGGAGCCTTGTGGTGGAGTGGGTACGTCTTGGTCAGCTCACCGCAAGGTCAGTGATTGAAACCCACCAGCCACTCTCTGCTCCTGTACAAAGTCACAGCCCGGGACCCACAGGAGCAGTCTAACTTCGCCCTCTTGGGTCTCCACGAGTCAGACTTGACGGGTTGATGAGCTGAAGTTCTCATCGATTGCACATCTCCCCCTGCAGTTCACTCTGTATCTGCTGCTTAAAGGCAAGTACAGCGACAGCTCTGTTGTGGAACTCAGTGAGTTCCAAATTCATGTTGCAACACGAACAAGTCTGAGAACGGAGCATATTTCCCCATAAGAAATCATGGAAAACCAAATCATTGATCTGAAGTCCAAAAAATTACACTTATAAATTCACTGTTCCAGGACTGTTGTTGTTGTTCCAGGACTTTAAGTTGTGGAAATACCCCCCTAAAACACTTCAACACAATACAGTACATTAACTATCAAAACACAATACACTAAGTAATAATCATTATTATTTAATTTGTACAGGTACTTTACCTGATCTCAAGGCTTCCAGGAGCTGGAGAGAAATTGGAGGAGAGAAATGTGATTTTTTTTTTTTTTTAAGGAGAGGCTCCTTCGATAATGACTGCTCGGGTGTTTTTCTCCTGTTTTGTTTTTTTTTTTTTCCACCGAAATTTGTCTAATGACACCTGCTTCTGCCTTCTTTTCAAAATGTGCTTTAAAAAAAACTGTTTTCTTAGTACTTCATCCACGTGTCCTGCAATTCAAAAACTGAATCCTATCAAGAAGAGTGGTGTAATTATGCCCACAGTCCATTCTGGAACATTGCCTTCTTGCCCTCATTGTTACTTGTGTAAGTTCTTTCTAAGTGTGGCCAAAACACACACAACAGAACATCCGATTCCACAACTTCTGCGTGTAGAATTCGCTGCCACTGATTATAATCTCCGTGTCGTACTACCATTACTGATGTCCCTCTCCAAATCATCCCACCACCAGTGACATAAACTCAATAGCCCCTAAGCAACAACTCTTTCTCCTTCACCCAAGGTCAAGTTGACAACGTAGTTCCAGTTTTCTTTCTTTCTTTCTTTCTTTCTTTCTTTCTTTCTTTCTTTCTTTCTTCCTTCCTTCCTTCCTTCCTTCCTTCCTTCTTTCAGTAGTTTTCTTGATACTCTATTCACATTTCATACACTTCCATGGTTAAATTGCTTTTACCAGACCCCCCAAACCCTGAAAACATTATTTTGGCTCAGAGCAGCCAATGCACAGAGGACCGTAGGGCCGGCCCCACAAAGACTTGACTTCCTTCATTGCCCCATAGCGCTACCGGAACAGCACTGGAGACATGATTCGGGAGTTGTGCCCGATCTGACCCCACCACAACCGGACAAAACACGAAGGGCGTGCAGCAGAGCAGCACGGGGAGCAAAAGAACCAAGTTTTCAAGAAACACCAAAAATAGACTTTGGAACCAGAGCATGGTACCCCGTCAGACTCGACTGGAATACACTCATAAAAGTCAACAGATAGACCTGCAACTATTTGTAGGCTTTTCTTTTGTTGTTGTTGTTCATTTTCTTTGGTTGCTATGTTTCATTTTGTCTTGTTTCTGTGCTTATTATTGCCTCTGCATGTCTATCTAGATAAGATAGGTGGGATAAACAATCCAAAGGAGAAAACAACTGGACCAACAGTGTCCCCAAGCACCCACCCCCATGGTTCTTGGGGGACACAGGAGAGAGGTAGTGATGGAAAGGAAGAGGGGTGTCAACAAACCCAGGGACAAGGGAAGAACAAGTGATCTACAATCAATGGCGAGGAGGGCAATGCCTGGGGGTGCTTGATCAAGGACAATGTAACTGAGAGGAATTACTCACACCGAATGAAGGCCGAACATGATAGTGGGACAAGTGGAAAGTAAAAGGAAATAGAGGAAAGAAGTGGGAGGCAAAGGACATGTATAGAGGTCTAAATACAGGCATGTATATATGTAAATGGATTTATATATAATGATAGGGGACTAGATCTCTGTATATATATTTATTTGTTAAGTATTAAGGCAGCAGATGGAAGTTGGCCCCTACTCAAGTACTCCCTCAATGCAAGAACGCTTTGCTCTAATAAGCTGGCATTCCGTGATGCTCAGCTTCCTGATGCGATTGCTGAAGCCAAAATAGGTGCATAAGCAAATGTGGTGAAGAAAGCTGATGGTGCCCAGCTATCACAAGATATAGTGTCTGGTGTCTCAAAGGCTTGAAGATAAATATGGGGCCACCTAGCTAAGAAGCAACAAAGCCCACATAGAAGAAGTACACCAGCCTGTGTGATCATGAGGTGTTGATGGGATCAGGTATCAGGCATCAAAGACCAAAGCAAAACAAAAACATCATATCAATGTGAATGAGGGGGAGGGTAGAGTGGAGACCCAAAGCCCATCTGAAGTCAATTGAACATCCCCTTTCAGAAGGTTCACAAGGAAGAGCCAGTTAGGGTGCAGTATAGCACTGACAAAACACACAACTTTCCTCTAGTTCTTGAATGCCCCCCACCCCCACCATCACTATCATGACCCCAATTCTACCTCACAAATCAGCTAGACCAGAACAAGTACACTAGTACAGGTAAGAGCTCACAATACAGGGAATCCAGGACAGACAACCCCCCCAGGACCCATAAGAAGAGTAGCAATACTAGGAGGGTAAGGGAAGGTGGGGGGAGGAAGGGGGAACCGATCATAATGTTTGACATATAATCCCCTCCCAGGTGGACAGACAACAGAAAAGTGGGTGAAGGAAGACAACGGTCGGTGTAAGACATGACAATAATAATTTAAGTTATCAAGGGTTCATGAGGGAAGGAGGGAGGGAGGAAAAAATGAGGAGCTGATCCCAAGGGCTCAAGTAGAAAGAAAATGTTTTGGGAAATAAATAATTTTGAAATTCAAAAAAGAACATGTTTTGAAAACGATGATGGCAACATGGATACAAATGTGCTTGATACCACGGATCTACGTATGGACTATGATAAGAGTGGTAAGAGCCCCCAATATATATTTTTACAATCGCTTTTAGAATGAGTTGTATATACATCAGTTCTCGCGCTCCCTCCCCCATTCATTGTTTGCTCCTCAAATCCCCACCCCCTCCCAACCTCCAACCCGGACAAACCATGACATCAGTTATTGTTTCTATGCATCTACTCCTCTGTGCCTCACAAACTGGGACACCCAACAGAAACGATAAAAACAAAAACAAATCCTCAACTATTAAAAAAATAAAATAAAATATAAAATAAAGCAGAAGAATAATCCTTAAAAACAAAATGGCAGGAAGTCAAGAATCATAATATAAAGATTAAAATACAAATAAAGCATAAGACCACTAGCAATATTTCAAAAGCTCAAGATGTTCTTCATGTGAGAGGCAGCGTTCTCATTTAGCAGGCTCACAGTTGGGGCCGTCCTTGTCTTGTTTGGGTGGTGTCCTGTGTCCTGCCCAGAAAATGGCCCCGTTAATCCATGTAGCTTTCATTTCTTTTATTCATGAACGGGGGACCGCCTTCCTTCCATCCTCCCCGCCGCTCCTTCTGAAGATCCTGAAGTTCTGCAGTGGGGGCTCTGCACTGTCCTCTCCTGGACTCGCTGGAGAACTCAGCCTTCAGCCTCCACATCGTCAGCAAATCCGGCTTTGTCTTTGCCCCTGCCCGGGCCCCGGGCCTCATTGTACCACTGTGTATACCTGCTCTCTTTTTAAATTCTTCAAATCAGCATGGCTGACTGGGAACACTTCCGCTGCTCAACGTTTGCTCCCCAAACATTTTTCACTAAATCACTGTGGTTACTTCTAGTCTTCTCACATATCGCTGACCCGGACCCACTATTGCCATCAAGTTATTTCTGGGAGTCTTGGTGGCACAGTGGTTGTGTGTTGGGGTGCAACCCACAAGATCTGCAGTTCAAAAGCACCCTTCCAGCTGGTGCAGTCTCAGGTCTCAGGGGCAGATCTACTCTGTCCTATCAAGTCCCTATGGGTCAATATTGACTGGAGGGCAGTCATTTCTTTGTTGTGCTTTTGCAACCTGATCGTGGTCTGCGTTTGTTGGTTTGTGGTTAACCGTCTCACGTCTTTTGCTACATGGGCCGCTTAAATCATGTTTGCTTTTTTATTCCCAAAAGATATTGATCATGTCGCCTGAGCCATGCTGCATTCAGCTGCTCAATGAGACAAGGGACGACCAGATTCAAATATGGTCAGGATTTCTTTCTTTAACTCTTCTAGGGCTCTCACAATATTCCTCTCAGCTTTGCTGCTGGTACGGTGAAGGCGTGATTACCACAGCTTGTACACAAATATAGAGCGACACAGAAGAAAAGCACAACGATGAATGTTATATTTCATTTTTTAATAACGAATGTTCTAATGCACTAACGCGAGCACTATGTTGTGGGAAACTGAGGATGGGGAAGAGAGCGTATGTGGACAAATTCTTTATTCTCATATGTAAGAAGTTTCTTTTTTTAATGTAAATTTCTTTTTAAAATTTTTTATCAATGAGCAGTTAATACATATAGTATATCATTCCATAGTTCAATCACCTCAAGCATTATTGTACAATTGCTACCACATCTGTTTCCAAACATTATTTTCTTTAAGGAAGCAGACAGTCTTCACTTTTCTCCCATGGACTGGCTGGTAGGTTTGAACTTCTGACATTCTGGTTAGCATCCCAAAACTTACTAGATTAAAAAAACAACATCATTTTATTCTCTAAAAGTTCTGGGGTTGAGGTTCAATCAGTTTCACTGGAATAAAGTCGAGTGATGACAGGGCTGTATATTGGTGGTGTAGGGGTTGCATGTTGGGCTATGATCCTCAGGTTCATCAACTCAAAACCACCAGCAGCTTCTTGGAGAAAAGACTGGGCTTTCTACTCCCATAAATAGTTATAGTCTCAGAAACCCACAGAGGGTCGTTATGAGTCAGCATTGACTTGATCTTAAGAAGCTTCTGAAGCCAGATTTCTGGGTAGAGGAAGGCTTTCTCACTTGGGGGTTCGAGATGAGTCTCAATCACATTCTCATAATTAAGAGGAATCTCCACCATATCCTCCCATCACACCTCTTCCAAGCACATGGCTGATTGCTAGCTGGCCAGCAGCTTGATCTCTAGGAGCAGACAAGTGGCTATTGCTCTCCCTGCCCAGGGGACAGTCACTCCCCCTACCTGCCCCCAGCACTGGCGTCAGGTTACTCCTCCAATGAACTCAGGGACCTCCAGGATTAGGGTACAGCCCACTGTGTTACTACATATGTGGTTACCTGTAATTGGGGGGCTTGCATGCCCCAAGTTGATGTACGAACACATTTTCTCTGTCTCCCTGACCTGCTTTCAGATACCATGGAGGTGAGCAGCTCAGAACTTTGTCTCTGAATGTCTTCCCTTCAATCCCTTAGGACCCATCCGGATGTGGGGCTGGATCCCACACATGGCTCCATGCATCAGGGGCTATGAAGGTCCCCTGGAGGAAGAATAATCCTCACACAATCCATTGTGAAAACTCATCTGACAGTAACCTGAATCAGGGAAATTATCTTGAAGGGAGAGTCTGGTTGAGGGATTTGTAAATAAATATTTAAATAGAAAATGGGGCTGAAAATTATGAGGGCAACGAATGTACAAGGGTGCTTTACACAATTGATGTATGTATGGATTGTGATAAGAGTTGGATGAGCCCCTAATAAAATGTTGGGTTTTTTTTTAAGAAGAAAGAAAACGGGGCAAGGTGAAAGTAAATCTAAAACTTACTGTATTGCTCTCACCCACCTACTGAAAACACCAGAATGTAATAGTAACAAGCAAAAAGATGCAAGTTGTTACAAGTAGTGAAAATGTATAATCCATGGTTCCCCGAGGAAGGAACTTTTGATCTAGAGTCCGGGGAGAAGGTGCTGTAAACTGACACCACACAGAGAGGGGCAGAGTATCCCCATAGACTCCTGGGCTCTGTGGGTGCAAGTTAAAATGATTTTAGAACCTCTACAGACAGAGCGGGCGAAGAAAAAGGAGTATTAGAGTAAGGAAAAGTCTGAAATAAGCTGTCCAACCTCTCAGAAGCCAGCAAAAGTCATCCAGAATGAATATGAAAGAGTTAAAAAGGTTTTAGAACAATGGTTCTCAACCCGTGGGTCACGACCCCTTTGCAGGGTCAAACCACCCTTTCACAGGAGTACCTTAAGACCATCAGAAACCACATACTTCTGATGGTCTTAGGGAACCGAGGTAGAGCTCCTCTATCCATCCGTCTCTAGGTGGGTCGCCCACATGCCAATATGCCCACCTGAGAGTACCTGGTGTGAAGACTGTTACCCATGCTACACCATGCTTCAAGACAACATGTCATTCATTTGTCATTAGAAATAAATATTTCACAATATATAATTACATATTGTTTTTGTGATTCATCACGATGCTTTAATTATGTTCCATCTGTAACAATGAAAAAATATCCTATATATCAGATATTTACATGATGATTCATACCAGTAGAAAAATGACAGTGATAAAGCAGCAATGAAAATGATTTGAAGGTTGGGGCAGGGAATGTATGGATGTGCTTTATACAATTGATGTATGTATATGTATGGATTGTGGTAAGAGTTGTATGAGTCCCTAATAAAATGTAAAAGAAGAAAAGAGAAAAAAATGATTAGGGCAAAGACTGTACAGATGTGCTTTATACAATTGATGTATGTATATGCATGAACTGTGAAAAGAATTGTATGAGCCCCAATAAATTGTTAAAATTAAAAAAATTTTAAAAAAGAAAATGATTTGAAGGTTGGGGGGCGGAGGTCACCACCACATGAGGAACTGTATGAAAGGGTCCAGGCAAGAGGAAGGTTGGGAACTATGGTTTTACAAGAAGCCAAATCCTATTCAAATCCAAATCCAGGGCAGATGAACCAGTGGTGAGAGTGGTGATATCGGAGGGTGGAGGGAAGGTGAGGGAGAAAGGGGGAACAGATTACAAGGATCTACATATAACCTCCTCCCTGGGGGACGGACAGTGGAAGAATTGGGTGAAGGGAGACGTCGGATGGTGTAAGATATGACAAAATAATAATAATTTATAAATTATCAAGGGTTCATAGGGGACGGGGGAACGGGGAGGGAGGGGGAACATGAGGAGCTGATACCAAGGGCTCAAGTAGAAAGCAAATGTTTTGAGAATGAGGGAAACAAATGTACAAATGTGCTTGACACATGGATGGATGGTTGGATGGATGGATGGATGGGTGGATGGATGGATGGATGGTTGGATGGTGATAAGAGCTGTACGAGCCCCCAATAAAACGATTTAAAAAGAAGAGGAAGAAGGAAGACTCCTGGCAAATGTCTCCGCCCACCCCCCTAAGGAATGGAGTTCGGAGAGCTCCAGAGCCGGGAAAACAAGGGAGGACGGGGCTGGGGCTGGGGCTGGCAGAATCCTCCGCAGAGCTAAGTGCCTTTCAAAGAGAGAGGAACTGCAGAAGGAGGTTTAGAGAGTAGCCTAGCCTTGGGGAACCAAATGCAGAGAACCTGCCGAGAATTCAGGAATGACATTACAAAGCCTCCTTTTAAGGTGTGAAAGGACTTCAAACCGGCAGTCTGCAAGGACACTCCCCCCTGCGTGATTAGCATCTTTATGGGGAGTAGCTGACCAGGGGGCCGCCAGCGGACCGGCCAGCCAGACGGAAAGCCTGCCTCTCTCCATCCGATTGCTGCCCGTGTACAGTCCGGCGGTCAGAGGCGCTCCCACGCGAGATGGAGGGATGTGGAAGAGGGGATCCCGGTGGGACCAGAGCGGTTACCAGGGACGGGGACTCTGATGCTGTGGAAGCGCGGGTGCCACTTGCTGAACACGCATTCATTCTCACCGATTCCTGAGGCTTGTTTGCGGGCAGCTAGGACCAATCACACCCAATCTAGGCACATGAAAGAGCGTGCCGGCAGCGCGGACCAATGAGGCTAGCCCGGGTCAGGTTGGGTGCAGAAGAACCGGGACTTTGCCCCTGCAGGTCGATGCCACTCCACATTCAGCCCACAGAGCATTCAGCAGCCATCAGGTCTAGGTCCCCGCACCAGAATCAACTCGTCAAAAGGACATTGAGCTTATCTTGAATAGCAAACCAGAAATTATTAAAACTGGTATTTGGGGTCCGCTGCCTAAAAGAACTCTAAGGTAAAGTTTACTAGGAAGGTCCGACCTAACTTCTCAAGGTGTTCAGATTGTTACTGGAGTGATCGATCTGGATTATGGAGGAGGAATTAGGGCAGTGGTTAAAACTGAAGTACTGCAGTGGTTTACAAAAAAGGAAGATTGCTCGTCAATTACTTTGCTTTCTTTTTTAATTGTTTTATTGGGGGCTCATACAACTCTTATCACAATCCATATAGACATTTGTACGTTCATTGCCCTCATCATTCTCAAAACATTTGCTCTCCACCTAAGCCCCTGGCATCAGCTCCTCATTTCCCCCCTCCTTCCCCATTCCCCCCTCCCTCATGAACCCTTGATAATTTATAAATTATTATTTTGTCATATCTTCCCCTGTCCGATGTCTCCCTTCACCCACTTTTCAGTTGCCCATCCCCCCAGGGAGGAGGTTATATGTAGATCCTTGCAATTGGTTCCCCCTTTCCAACCCACCCTCCCAGTATTGCCACTCTCACCACTGGTCCTGAAGAGATCATCCGCCCTGGATTCCCTGTGTTTCCAGTCCTCTCTGTACCAGTGTCCATCCGACGAGTGTCTCATAGGCAGCATCAGCAATGGTAGAAATGTCTCAGCAGGCAGCATTTGCCACTCTCAGGAATCTGTAGCTCTTCTTGATGGTTTGGATAATTTCAGCACAGGACAGGGTCTCGGGGCCTCATTCACTTATTTCAATTTGTTGATGGACTTATTTCGATATCTTGGTACTTAAGCGTGCCATGTCCAGGTTCTTGAACATAGCACAGAATACGGAGATTTTTAAGAGCTAAGAGACTCAAGTGTTGACACGTGGCTAGCAGGAAAGCCCCCCCCCCCCACCAACATGAGCAGGAACCTTCTAAAAGTATCAGAAGATGATGACATTGCATTTTCTTATATCGTTGCATTACATTTCCAACACATCAGTGATAAACAAAACCATAATTGGGATCTCCATACTATAAATGAAAAGTTTTGACCTTTTTTCGTTAAAAATGTTAGCAAATATCCCTATTTCCTTAGAAAATCTTTTTTTTTTTTCGCTCATAGATGTATTGATTAAAATAAGTGGGCAGCTGTTCCTTGCGATAGCTGGTTTGATGTCCAGCTGACTTGAGGTCTTTGTTATTGTTGTTTGGTGTCTGAAGTCGGTCTGGCTCATCCTGCAGCAGGATGAAAGGCTGCTGGGTGGCATCACCGATTGTTGTTATGTTTGGGCCCATTGTTGTGGTCTGGGTTAGGCTGTCTCACCAAGGGTCTTCTTCCCCTTTGTTGTTGTTTTTTCTTTTTTCCGTGTTGTTAAAACTCAGGAAAGGGCACGTGGGAAATCTGACGCGCCTTTACATTAAGGCATCTTTTGGAATGCTGTGGAGAAACAACAGCCCCCACTTAGTATTAGAAATGGAAGGAAAAGGTGCTTTTTAAAAAATTCTCGATATGGGGCCACTTCCGTAAGCCATCCACAAGGACCTACGGCCAGCCCACTGACTTCCCTGAATCCAACATGGAAGTAATAAGAAAAATTAACCAAGAGAGAATATTGCAAAATGGTAAAACCTTATAGTATAAAAAGCCTGAAGGGCAATACGCCTTAATTAAACCTGTAACCAAACTTGCAAACTTATGGGGAAAAGATGCGTTTTATGAGTTAGTTCAAAAATGACTGAACAACATTTTTTTTAAACTCTCAAATTTTCAAATTATCCTGAGTGTGTATTAAGAAAGTCCAAGAGTCCCATCTAAAGCCAGTCTTTTGTAAGGTCCTGCTACATACAGCTAATCCTCTCTTGATGCTCTGAAAGCAAAGGGTTGAAATTAACATAATGATTAAGTCTAGCTAGTTAGTTTGACAGGTTTAAAATCAAGCAAATTGCCTGAGATTGTTTACAGCACCTTAAAATCTCCAATGTAAACACAAAAGGGGGAGAAGAAGAGGAATGTCATGTATAACAAACTTCATTTAGTCTCTTAAATATTTTTCCCTACTAAAAGCTTCTAATGAAACTAGGGCAGATAAACATGTTCCATCTCTACAGAAAAAGCTGATCCTGAGAAGACCCGGAAGGATGACAATGGAATTTGGGATCCCTGTCTGCTAATCCCCCATAGGAGAGGCTATTTGCTTATGTTTTACAGGGAACGAAACAGATGGATTCCCTTTAGGAGGGTGCAGCCACTTGTGGAGAAAGATAAAGAACACGGAGGAATTAAAGAAATCTTTACAATGATTCTGTGTTCAGGTTGCTAACGGCCCAAACAGCCAAACTATTAGTTTGTGTTTGCCCAGGCAAGGAAGATAAGTGGATCCCTGACTGGAGAGTTAGGAAAACAGCCCAGACACCCCGTCCTGTTGCTGAAGTTATTCCAAACATCAAGAAGACCTGGAAGAGCCATG
The DNA here is from genome assembly GCF_050624435.1 of Tenrec ecaudatus. Classification (NCBI taxonomy): domain Eukaryota; kingdom Metazoa; phylum Chordata; class Mammalia; order Afrosoricida; family Tenrecidae; genus Tenrec; species Tenrec ecaudatus. Next base: position 21,756,060 of record NC_134547.1, read on the forward strand.
AGAATGGCCATGCTGCCTATTGAGATGTATAATCATTTCTACCTTTGCTGATGCTGTGTAAGGGACACTAAAGGATTCTATCATAAATGACTATTTCATGCAAAAGTGACTGGATTACTACAACAGACTGTTCATTTGCTGAAAGATCAAGATCGATTGATTAGTTTCAACATTAATTGATGCTGGAACATAACAAATTTGTTTTTGATTTTTTTTTTTTACAAATTTGTTATATAATCCCTTACCTGTACAATGTAACCTTACTTAATTGGACTTTAATTAGAAATCATTTTCAGGGGAATAAGGGGAACTTTTCTTTAGATGTTATTCAGCTAAAAAAAGGTAATTTTCAATACATTTAAGGGTGGGCTAAAGTCATCCCCAGCTGTGGTGTAATTAAACAATTGGTAGATGGTTTGGAGGAGCTTGACCAATAGCCTCGGTTCTAGCCTATGTTACTTACAGTCCTAATTGTTGCCCTTGCAATCACATTCTGCTCTACAGAGAGCTAAAGAATATGGAAAAAAGCCATGTGACCTTGGTAGATCTTTTAAATTTTATACATAAAACAAAAGGGGGAAACGTGGGAACCTGAGGACCAGGAAGAGAGTGTATGCGGACAAATTCTTTTTTTTAAATCATTTTATTGGGAGATCGTACAATGCTGATCACATCCATCCATGTGTCAAGCACATTTGTATATTTGTTACCTCATCATTTTCAAAACATTTTCTTTCTACTTGAGCCCTTGGTATCAGCTCATTTTTGCCCCTCCCTCCCCCATGAACCCTTGATAATTTATAAATTATTATTTTTTCGTGTCTTTGACTGATGTCTCTCTTCACCCACTTTTCTGTTGTCTATCCCCCTGGGAGGAGGGGATTATATGTAGATCATTGTGATTGGTTCCCCCTTTCTCCCCCTGGATTTCCTGTGTTTCCAGCTTTTATCTGTACCAGTGTACATGCTCTGGTCTAGCTGGATTTGTAAGGTAGAATTGGGATCATGATAGTGGGGAGAGGAAGCATTAAAGAATTAGAGAAAAGTTGTATGTTTCAATGGTGCTATACTGCACCCTGACTGGCTCCTCTCCTCCCCAAGATCCTTCTGTAAGATGCCCAATTGCCTACAGATGGGCTTTCGGTCTCCACTCCGCACTCCCCCTCATTCGCAATGATATAATTTTTTGCTCTTTGATGCCTGACACCTGATCCCTTCAACACCTCGTGATCACACAGGCTGGTGTGCTTCTTCCATGTGGGCTTTGTTGCTTCTCAGCTAGATGGCTGCTTGTTTATCTTAAAACCTTTAAGACCCCAAATGCTATATCTTTTGATAGCCAGGCACCATCAGCTTTCTTCACCACATTTGCTTATGCTCCCACTTTGTCTTCAGTGATCATGTCGGGAAGATAAGCATCATGGAATACCAGGTTATTAGAATAAAGTATTCTTGTATTGAGGGAGTACTTGAGTAGAGGCCCAATGTCCATCTGCTACCTTAATACAAAAACCTATGAATATATGTACATGTCTATTTCTCTATCATCATATATAAATATATTTACATGAGTACATGCCTGTATTTAGACCTCTATAAATGCCCTTTGCCTCCTAGTTCTTTCCTCTATTTCCTTTAACTTTCATTTTGCTGGACAAATTCTTTATTCTCATATTTAAGAAGCTTCTGAGGCCAGATTTCTGGGTGGAGGGAGGCCTTCAAACTTGGGAGTTAGAGATGAGTCCCAATCACAGGCTGGACAAGGAAGGAAAGCAGGCCTTATTAGCTGGGAGGTTCTCCTGGGGTATTGTTGGTCCGCTGGAAACAAGCCCAAGCAACGACTGGGAGGTGCAAAACCAAACACTAACCTCTCAGGCAGTCTTGTACCTGGGCGTCTTCAATCCTAAAACCAGGGTGCTGAGATGACAAGCACCCCTTCCCACCCAAGGAATAGCTTCACTTATTCTGATTTTTAAATACCCTTTTCCCCAAAGCATGTTCCCAAAGTTTGAAGACTTGAAAGTAGGCCAGTGCTAGATCTTTCAGGATCTCAACGTAAAGAAAACAACAATCTTTACCACTGGCTCTCCAATCCTCGCTTTCCAGATGGCAAAGAAAACAAGAAACAATGGACGTGCCCCCAAAGGCCACAGCCATGGGCAACCTATTCGCTGCACGAACTGCGCCTGCTGCATGTCCAAAGACAAGGTCATTGTTAAGAAGTGTGTCATTTGAAAGAAAGCAGAGACTGCAGCCTTCAGAGCCAGTTCTGAAGCATCTTAGCTGGACGTGAAGGTGTCTGATGATAGTTGTGCCATTCACAGCAAGGTGGTCAGGGACCATCGGATCCCGTGAAGTCCGGAAGGACCCCACATTTCCAGCCCTATTTAGACCTGCACGAGCTGCTTCAAGACCTCTTCCGAAGCCTACACAGGATCAGAAGCAGAAGAAAGACAAACCTGAAAAGGGAAAAAAAAAAAGGATGGATGTCGTTAAGAATTTCCTTTTCTTAGGATCCACCATCAGTGGCCAGTCAAGAGGTCTCTTTAAAGAGTTCTAAAGCTAAGATTCCACTTTGAGAACTAAGGTGTGTCTGACCTTGTTCGGTTCTCTCCAGCCAGTTCTCATTCATAGCAACCCTGTGCTCAACAGGACGAAACTCTGCCCTGCCCCAGCCATCCTCACCATTCTTATATTTGCGCCCATGGTTGCAGCCACTAAGCCAATCTATCCTGTAGAGAACCTTCGGTTTTTGATGCCTCTCCACTTTACTAAGCATGATGTCCTTCTCCAGGGACTGGTCTCTCCTGATAACATGTTCAAATATGTGAGACAAGTCTCACCCTCCTTGCCTCGAAGGCGCAGTCTCGCTAGACTTCTTCCAAGACAAATCTGTGTGTTCTTTCCGCAATCAATGATGGTACTTTCAATATTCGTTGCCAGCACCAGAGTTTACGTGCATCAGTTTTACTTTGGTCTTCTTTATTCAGTGTCCAGTTTTTACATAAACATGGAGAAGTTTAAAATAGTTCTCAAGGTAACATCTTTGCTTTTTGAATACTTACAGAGGGCTTTAACCATAAATTTGCCCAGTGCAATAATGATTTGATTTTTCGACTACTGCTTCCATGAACACCGATTATGGACCCAAATAAAATGAAATCCTTGACAATGTCAGTCATCTCCATTCTTCAGGTTACTTACTGGTTCTCATTTGTAAGAAGTTTTGTTTTCCTTATGTTAAGGCGGAATTCATACTGAAAGCTGTAGTCCTTGATTTTCATCAGTAAAGGCTTTAAATTGTCTTCACTTTCAGCAAGACACGTTGTATCATCTGCATATTACAGGTGATTCATGAGCCTTTTCTCAATCCTGATTCAGAATTCTTCTTTATACAATTGCTCAGATTTTTTGCTCAACAAATAGATTAAGTATGATGAATAGATACAAGGCACACCTTTCCTAATTTTAAGGCATACAGTACCTTCTTGCTCTGTTTGAACAGCTGTCTTTTGATATCTGTACAGGTTTTATTTTTCCAGACCCTCCCTCCCTCTGTACAAAGTTCCCCTCAGCACAATTATGTGTTCTGGAATTTCCACTCTTCACAATATTAGCCAAAATGATCCACACAGTTTAATATCTTTGCATAACCAATGAAACACATTCTCCTGGTATTCTTTGCTTTTAGTCAGCTCCATCTGACATCAGTAATAATACCTTGCATACCACATCTTCTTCTGGATCTGGCTTGAATATTTGGCAGTTCCCCCATTAATGTACTGCTTTGGCCATTTTTAATTACTAAAGGGCTTCAGAGAGTTGTGGAAAGAACGGAATTAAAAGACTTTTCCTTGGGGAGGAGACGAGCCAGTCAGGGTGCAGTACAGCACCGAGGAAAAAGAACTTTCCTTGAGTTCTTTAATGCTTCTTCCCCACCACCATGACCCCAATTCTATCTCACAAATCCAGCTAGACCAGAGGATGTACATTGGTACAGATAAGAGCTGGAAACACAGGGAATCCAGGACAGATTAACCCCTCACACCCAATAATGAGATGATCTATAGGAGGAGGGGAAGGGGAAGGGGAAGGAGGGGGAGGAAAGGGGATCCGATCACAGTGATCTGCATATAATCCCCTCCCTTGGATACGGAACTACAGAAAAGTGAGTGAAGAGAGATATCGGACAGTGTAAGACATGAAAAATAATAATATATAAACTATCAAGGGTTTTTGAGGGAGGGTGGGGGGCAAAATGAGCTGATATCAAGGGTTCAAGTAGAAAGAAAATGTTTTGAAAATGATGGCAAAAAAAAGATGATGGCAACATATGTACAAAGGTGCTTGACACAATGGACGTATGGATTGTGATAAGAGTTGTAAGAGCCCCAATATGATTTTTTTAAAGAAATAAAACGGCCAATTTTCATTTCAGCCAATGCTTAGCTCACTCATCAATTTTCAAGCATTCCATTTATTTTTCTGACCATTGTTTTCCTAGATTTATATTTCATATCTTGCATGTTCCAAATACTAATGGCGTGTTTTTTTTCTCATTTTGAGGCTTACTGTATTATAAAAGCTTTACCCCAGCTATGTCATTAAGATAAACTTTACTTTGAAGAGGCAACTCTCCTCCAGTTGTTTTGAGTTCCTTCCAAGCAGCGGCGCTCATCCGTGAGCACTGGATCAGACTTCTCTTGCTATCCAGTGTTTAACTGACACGTGTTCTTCAGAAGTAGATGGCTTGATCCTTCTTCCGAGTTCGTTGGAGTCTGGAAGCCCACGGAAACCTGTCCAATGTAGGTGATCCTGATGGTACTTGAAACACTGGTGGTACAGCGTCCAGTTTCACAGGTAGAAGGGGTGTGGCCTCAAGGTTAGTTGCCCTGGCTTAACAATGTCTCTGCTTTTCATAGCTATTAGAAAAGATTCAGGAAGATAGTGCCCGAGGCGAGTCGCACAGAAAAGACTCAATAAATGGAAGACGTTGTTACTACTACCGGTACTATAAATACTACCACCACCACTACTACGCCGATCTTTCTGTATTTAAAATTTTTTAAAAATAATTTTATTGGGGACTCCTACAACTCTTATCACAATCCACACATCTATCCATTGTGTCAAGCACATTCGTTGCCCTCCTCATTCTCAAAACATTTGCATTCCACTTAAGGCCCTGGTATCAACTCCTCATTTTCCCCCTCCCTCCCCGCTCCCCATCTTTCTGTATTAAGAGTTGCTCCTACGAGGGCGGGGGATTCGCGTCAATCTCGGTCAGAAGCAAGCGCTTGGGCCGCCGTCCCAGGCTCCTCTGCCTCGTGCCTTCCTCAGATGACACCCTGAGCCCCTTCTCTCGCGCCAGCTCCTCAGCCAGCGGCAGGGAAGAAGGAGCCCGGAACACGCTGCCTGAAACCTGCGCGCTGAGGTGAAGCAGACGGAGCGCCGCCGGAAACCGTGCGGCTGGGCCCGCCCTCGCACCAATCAAAGTAGAAGAAGCAGAACTACAAACCAATCAGGAGTGGCAGCGGCGAGCGACGCTCACGCCCTGAAAATCTTCTCGTTCCTGATTGGATGTTTCGGAGCGCGCCTCCCAGGAGCCGTGGTGCCAGCCAATCAACGCCGCAGCGGCTCCCCGGCGCCTTCTCCCACCCGGCAGCAGCGCGTGCCTCGGTGCGGGTGTGGGGCGAGCTCATAGGCCCTCAGCCCCTTCAGGCCGAAAGCCCACATCTGGTCTCTAGCTCCGAACCAACTAACGGCGGAGTCAAGGAGATGGCTGTCCTGCCCATGGTGCGGTGGGGAGACACCGTCGCCCATACCAAAGGGTCCGTGAGGCTTTTAAGCGCGGGCCAATCACACGTCAAGGCACCGACTCCACTGCACTTTCCCCGCCCCTCTCCGGAGGCCGCAGCCAATCAGCGGCGGTCCAGGGCTAGTGGCGGGAAAAGGAAGCAGTCTGTGGGCACCTGAACGCCTTACTGGCGCTTAGGGGCTCCTAAGCCAATCAAGTGTAGGGCCAGCCTTTTTTCTTGCCAATGGATTCGGAATTTTCCCACAGTTGGAAAGGATAGGAAGGCGGGTGAAAGGGTTTGCCACGCTGGTTACTGGCGGTGACGAGACGGAAGCATCCCAGCGCATTTGCAGAAGTCTCCAGGGCTGATCAGGGGAAGGAGTTTCAGGGCCCAGTCTTTAACTAGAAAGAATGGGAGTGGGCACATTCCCATGCGAGCCCCGCAGTTAATGGGCCCACCAGCTGGAGGCAGAGGAAGGGCAGTGGCCCTGTCCTCAGTGCAGTTTTGTGCATACTCTGGGGGCCGAGTCTGAAAGGTGTGAGTCAGTGCTGAACCCAATCAGCATCCTCTGACTTGGGATTCTAGAGCTGGTTGCCCGCTCAGCCTCAAGAACTTGAACTTGCCAGTGTTCACTTTCTAAAGGCCACTTGGGGGTTGGGCTGAGTCCCAGAAGGTAGTAGGAATAGGGGCTGAGCCGTGAGTATTACGATTTTTCTTATTCTTTGGATTTGGCCCTGGCAGAAATGATGTATGGTCACTTGAGTGGCCACCGAGGGGTCAGGATGTGAAGGCTGTGGGGTTGTGTTAATCTGGGTAGACCAGAAAAACAGATCCAGAGAGACTCATGTGTATAAGAATGAGCTTTATATACAAGAATAATTGAATATCCCAGCCCAGTCCACATCAAGTCCATCAGTCTGATTTTAGCCCATATGTCTGATATCAATCTACAAAGTCCTCTTCAGACTCACATACACATGCAATGATGCCAAATGCACAAGCCAGTAGGTGGAAAGTCTTGTGGATTCAGTGGCAGTAGAAGCATCCCAACACTGGCAAGGGTCTCCACTTGGCTCCTTCAGCTTCAGGCTCTAGTGTAGCTCCATGTGTCTTCTCAACAGGAATGTCTTACAGGGAGTGTATCTGTGACCCGCCTCCAGCAAGCTATTTATTTCCTTAGTGCCTCCAAATGAAGTCATCAAGTTGTGACCCGATTGACAGGCTAAACCTCACCCCCTCACTCACTCTTATGTCTCAAATTGACAACAGATTATGTAACTACCACAGAGCTTTAGGCCCCAAAGCTTCTCTGTCTCAGAGGCACAGGAAATGGGGGCTCTGGGGAGCTAGGGCCCACGCTGTGAAGACCAGACTAACTTGTTCTCTGAGTTGGCTTCTGGTCCTTGGGGCCAGTCTTAATTAGAAGGTAGGATGGGGCATTTGGAGTCCCTTAGAGCTCTGTGCTGGGTCATTGGTCTCTGGACTGTGAGGGGTGTCTGGAGCCTCTGGACAGAGCCTGGATGTGGGTGATGAGGAGGAGGACCGAGCTATGTCTCTCAGGAGGTAGTAGTGAAGACGCTAATGTGCTCTTTGGACCCCTCCGGGGCTGGCAGTTAGGGTCAGTGAGGGCAAGAGCCCAAGCTGTCAAAGGTCACTGCATCTAGGTTGTGCTGAGAACATGTAGCAACAAGATTTGAGGAGTTTCTGGATTCCAGAAAAGATTTTCATATATATATAAATTTCCCTCCCCAACATTGGATCCAGGTCGGATGGCATGACTGTCACTGATTCCACCAGTGGAGCTCCAGAGGTTCTAGGGAGGGATCTCGGGAAGCTGTACTTGTTCCTCCCCACCCCCAGGCTCTTGACCCCCTAGCGGTGAGAACCACTGGAACACAGCAGGGCCCCATATTATTGATGAGACCCGGGCAAGAATACAAGTGGACATACCTTTCTTCCCACACAGAGCACTGCACCGCCCTTTGAGACATCTCCCTTCCTAGCTTATGTTTCTAGACTCAATCTACACCCTCCCTCCCTCTCATACGCAGGCCTTAGTGTGGCACATCTTTGCCTGGTGATATTCTTTCCTGAGTACACACTGTCTCAGGAGTATAGACCGGAGTTGGAGACTTGTGCAGGTCTTGGAAGTGAGGTTCAGAGCCACTTGACTGGCAAGTCCAGGATTATGGGTCCCCAGAGCAGGGTCTAGATGTGGGGAGCACAGGCCACTTCTTAGAGGCCTTTGGACTCCTCAGCCATTGAAAAGGGATAGAGCCAGAGGAGGCCAGAGTGAAGCCCTCTGCTGAGGTTTAACACAATCCTGGTACTCACGGGTTGGTCAGTGGCCTGGACTGTTGAATGCAGAGTTGATGGTCTGAAATATGAAAGCCCCACCTAATTCAGTTTTAAAAGTACATAAAAATTAAAACAAAACACCCTGGTATTCCGTATTCTTCTTGAAATTAGCCCCAGTGAGGAAATGGAGGGTCTTGGAAGAGTTAGCTCCTGACTGGAGCTGGAGAAAGGCCATTCACTATGAAGATGCAATGGAGATGGAGGCTTCTTAGTGGAGCTCATTTTCCACGTGTGCCACCTAAGATGTGCTATCCTGCCTCTCCCTTTGTCTGGCTGGAGATCATGGCGCGCATTGATTTAAGGGTGGGTGTCAGGGGCCTTGGTGGCACAGTGCTTACGAGCTAGGCTGCAATCTGGAAGGTGAACAGTTCAAAACCCCCAGCTGCTCTGAGTGGGTAAGATGGGGCAGGCTACTCCTGTGAATAGCTATAATCTGGGACACTCAAAGGGGCAGCTCTACCCTGTCCTATGGGGAGGGTCACTATGAATCAGCATCTACATGATGGCAGCTAGTTTGGTTTGGGAGTTTTCAGTTCGATGTACTAACTAGGAGGACTGACCATCTTGAAAGGCCACGTAAGAGCTGGGTAACTGGCCTTAATCTATGTATGTGATACATAATCTATAGAAAATGATGTGGAGTGTCTCACCACCTCAGCTCACCTTAATTAGCCTAAGAGATTAGCGTTGGGGGTGAGGAGAGTGGCGAGTGATACAATTTCTCTCAATCTGGTTTGGATTAGCTTGAGGGAGGGGCACAGTGTTTAAGGGAGCTCAAGGGATCGCGTGGTAGCGTTTAAGTTCTGAGCACCAGGGTTTGCAGAAGGGCATGATGGCGGTGGCAGCCCCAAGTCCACTTGAGATGAAGCCTCCCTTGAATGCTCTCTGGTCTTTAACCAAGGGAGAGATCATCTTGCCCTCAGGCAGAAAGCCTTGCACCCTGATTGCCTCCACCCTTCTCTGGCCAGCTTGGGGAGGGGCTAGGAAATAAGAAGTCGTGCCCTGCCAGTTTGGCCCTGCCTGCCAGGCCTGGAACCGATCTGGTAAACCCTTCTGACAATATTGGTGTCCCAGGCATGGTCCCACCTGTTACTGGGATGTATTGATCTGTCACCAATCATGCTTTGGAGACAGTTTCCTCACGCCCCTCCCCCCTAACCTATTGATCTCCTGTCTCAGTTGTGACCCCTCAGAGGACATTTCCACCACGTGACGGTGGTCCCCCATCCAGATGATGTGTCACTGTCTCTGGGCTGTCTTTGTCTAAGACATGATAGATGTTCTTCTTAAATTATCTGCAACATGGGTTTTTTTTGTTTGTACCTGAAAATAGAAGACACCTTTTTTTTTTTTTTTTAAATCACATCTCTAGTTTACTTCTTCATTTACCTTCAATGACGGGGTTTGGAAGCGAGCCAGGCTTGTCCTGGCGTGCCCACGGGTTCCCAGGGTCCTGGGCTGTGCCTCCAGGCTCATGTCTTAGTTTTGTGGTGCTGGCTTAACAGAAATACCACAAGTGGGGTGTGGTGTTCACGAACCGAAATCTATGTTCTCACACTTCTGGTGACTGAGAGCCCCCATCAGGTTCTCTCCCCGGCCCTGTTGGTAACTCTGGGTGTCCCTTGTTTCCTGGGTGATCTTTCTGTGATCTCTGTCTTCCCCAGGGTCTGTGTTTCTGTCTATTCTGCTTTGTGTCCCCCAGAGTGATTGGGTTTCGGACATACTGGCAAAGGGCTCCGTTAACCTAACAAAGAAAGCCCTATTTCCAAAATGGATTCAATTCCAGGGGACGGAAGTTAAGATTCCATCACATGCTTTTGGGTGGCCACAGTTCAAGGCCTAACAGGTCTTATGATGGATGTAAAGATCTCTAGACAGTTCTGGGGTGCACTGAACTCTGACCTTGTCTGGATAAGCTTGGTCATGCCTACCTCTAAGAATTTAAAATGTCAGATTTTACATGCTATTCAGTAGCATTAGAAAGACCACCAGCCCACCCAGTGACTCTGAGGCAGACTCTTTCTTCCACATTATCTTCCTACTGAATCCTTTCTACTCCCCCTACTCTTTCCCAGGATGCAAGCTAGTGTCTGCCTAGCCTGGGATTCTGGCCCCGTCCCAGGGGAGGCAGCTGAAGGTGAATCCCTATTGAGTTCATCTGGGAAAGTCAAAGATGGGCGAGTTTTCTGAGCCGAGAGATTTTTTAAGGATACCAATAGTCAGCAGTGTCCCTGTCCGTCCAAGTCAAGTCATGCTTCTGCCCTCTTTGCTCACTCACTCTGGGATGCTTTGGCTGTTCCATCGGGAGTGTGGTGATCGGGCAGACCAGGGCCTACAGTGTGATTCACTTAAAGGCCGAGGTGCAAAGAGTCTTGGGGATACCACTACAGGGGTTGTTCCTAAGGATATATTCTTAGGTAAGACACCAAGTGGGAGGCAAGATGGGGTTTCCCATTTGGGGGGGTGGAGGGGGCTTTAGTTCACTGAAGGGGAAGTCCCCTGGCCCCTTCTAGGTTTCCCTAAAGCACACTGATACTCCCTGCCATCTACATGTGCGTTACAGAGAAGAGGAGGCTTTCTGAGCAGTCTCTCTCCAAGTCTCCCTATCAGCAGTGGGCAGCCCACACGAGCAGATCAAGAGGACCTGAGTCCTGGCCTCATGATCTCTGATTGGAAGCTGAGGGACTGCTCTCCATTCACTGACGGATGAGCATCTTCTCAACCCCCATCCTTACTTCTGTTGGGATACCTCATTTCCTAGATGTGGGGGCTGCGCTCTCATGGTCTCCTGCACTTATTCTACAGCTTCAAGGCTCAAGTGTATCTTTGTTGGAGGAAGAGCCACAAGGGGAGGGGGGAGGGAGGGGGGCGGCAGGGGAGGATGCGTCGTGTGTCTTCCAGACTAAGTAGCTTTTGTATGGGTGTCTGATGTGCTCCTGGGTGTGGTGCTCTGAGGAGCTAGAAAGCTCAGCAATGGAAACTATGTCCTGTTCAGAGGAGCAGGTGAACACTGCCTGCCCATTTGCATTTTCCCTTTCGCTCTGACTCATCTTCCCCTCTCCCCTCCCCGCTGCCCCTCCACCAGTCCCACCCGCTGGCACACCCTGCCTTATCTAGGAAGGGTTAATACCTGCTCACCCCCAAGCGAGACTGAGAAGTAGCAACCAGCTCCAAGGAGAGGGAAAGAGGCGAAGGCAAGCCTGCACCTTTGTGCTGGAGAACCAAGTAAGATCTTAGAAGACACCGTGTTTGAGTCTAGGAGGTGACCAGGATCTGAAGGAGATGCTTTTTAAAATTTGTTGGGTACCAGAACAGCTGTTGACCTGTGCCTAACATCCTGTTGCTCTTCTAATGATGCACTGGTAGTATAGGGCATGTGCCCTTGCTACCCACATTCATTGAAGGCGCTGCAGGAGCAGGGATAGTTGAGGAAATAAGAAAACAGGGAACAAAACTTGAGTCGCTCAGACCTCGTTCCTCTCCCCCAACCACCACCTTCCCCCACTCACGAAAGAGGGCTGAAATGAAGAGGGGGAAACCTCCTGGGACCTTGACCTTCTGGGCAGGAAGTGAAAGAAACCCAGAGTCCTGCTTTCAGAGAAAAGTCATTTGTCATCAGCCCAAGAAAAGGAGCGTTTTCTCTTCCAAGAGCACTGGGGGTCTTCCTGGGGTTGCCCCTGCGAAGTTCCGTGGTCCAGATGGCAGGGGTGTATCAAGGCACCTCAAGAACAGCGCCCAGGAGCGAGAGGGGAAAGGCCCTTGGCCTTCCTTTCCTGCCTCCTTGGACACAGTCCAGTTGCTCCAATCCTCTGGATTTCTGAGGTTGGAGTCGAAATATCAGGGGGGGAGGGGGCCTTCAAAATGTTCACTGAAAACCAGCCTGAAAAGGCAATGTCATCTTCCCACTCCCCCCACCACCCCCCGCACTTTTGGAAGCCCTTCTTATTGTCTAGCCACGGCAGTTCTCCTGTCACTTGGAGAAACAGAGCCGAACGACTTGGAGGACGCCATGCACTTGCCACCGCGTTCCCTCCAGGTGACCTAAGCAGAAAGAATCCCCAGTGCCCAGGGGAGGTCACGGAGGCTCCGGGCGCTAACCGGTCCCGGATGACTCAGCCAGTCAATGGCAGAGATGATGAGACTCGCGTGTGGGTCTGACTACAGGAAAGTCCTGCCCCTTTGATGCTTGCTCACAAATGAAAGGAGGAGAGCAGGGGATGCGGGATGGGTGGGGGGTGGGGTGCGAAGGCAGAATGCCCCGCACGTGGATGAAGAGCTAGAGGTAGTCAAACCACACCCCCTTGGGGCGGACTGCAGCAGACTGATGCGTGGCACATCCAATGGGGGCCTGGGAGGCCGGGGTGGGGCTAGCTGGGGGGTGGGGTGGGGTACAGGAGCCCTAACAGCATTTCAGAACTTGTGGTCTCCAGCGAGGAAGCTACAACTGGTGAGTGGCTGGCTGTTCCTCTCCCCACACTACACCCCTACCTGTCCACTCCTTACGGACTTGCAGCCCCGTCCTGAGGTGTGCAAGCAATGGCCCTCTCTCCCACATCTCGCCCCTGTTCTGGATGAGCCTGCCCCTACGAATATATATGGCCTTTGGCCCACTTGGGTTGTTTCTTTTGTTTTAGCCCGGTTCCCAGTTCTCTTCTTGAAAGTCAGTGTGCTAGAACCCTGCCTTGCTGGCCTCTGCTTTTCTAGTCACGTTGTGGCTCAGGCAACCTAGGTGAACCCCTCCTGAGAGCGGACAGTCCCTGCCCCCACCCACTTCCTCAAGGGTCAAAGCCTTCTCCCACACCTTTCTTCTGTGGCCCAAGGGTTTTCTCCTCTGGATCAGCTCCCTTTACTTGCTGGGGGCGAGTTGGGGGCTGTCACCTGGTTCCTTCTCTGAGGATGGAGTCTAGAAGCTCCAGCCTCAGGCGGAATGTGGAGTGCCGGCTGCCCTTTGACCTGCCTTCCTGCAATGGTGACCACTTCTCTGGCTGCCCTCTTTGGCATTTCAGGAGCCTCAGCACTTCACGGTTCCGGGGTGGGGGTGCGGGGGTGGGGTGAGGCAGACACACCAGTTTTCTAAACAGTGCCTTGACTCAGCCCTCGGTGCCAGGGTGGACTGGGTTGCGTGGGGATCCCTTTGTCGGAATGGACGAAAGCCTGGCCCACTCGGAGGCCCTGCCCTGCAGAGGGACTTGAAAGAGTGGAACTATCAGTGTCTTGTCTGCCACCCTTGAAGCAAGATGGTCAGTGGGCAGGCCCAACCTACACGAGCACTAGTCCTAAACCAACCACTTGCTATTTTCGGTGAATGTCTTATCCTCGCTCTTCTACGCCCCTGCTCTCGAAGGGTAAAGCTGGGCGAATTTCCCACTCCCCGACTTGGTAGGAGTCTGGCTAAGCTCAGATCCTCTCTGGGGCTGGCTTATTTGTTCCGTTTCAGGACAAAGGGCTCTGACCCAGGATTAGCGACTCATTCTTTCTCCCCTCACCTCCACAGGCTTGAGACTATGCTGGGCCTCCTTTCCTTTCCTACCACGGACCCCACACAGTGGCCTTTCTCTGAGAACCTCTGAGATTGGTACCCAGGCAAGACACAATGCCCCTACCTCTCACAAGACTGCCCAGTCCCTACAGCTCTGACCGGCTGGTACAGCTGGCAGCTAGACTCTGGCCGGCACTATGTGATACCCTGATCACCGTGGGGAGCAAGGACTTTCCTGTGCATAGTCTAGTACTAGCAGGGGCCAGCCAGCAGCTGTGCCACCGGGGCCGGTGGGTGCTGGTGGATGGCATCAGCCCTGCCACCTTTGTCCAGCTCCTGCACTTTGTTTATGGGGCAAGTGTGGAGCTGCAGCCTGGGGAGCTAGGGCCCCTAGAGGAGGCAGCCAGGGTGCTGGGGGTCCAGGCCCTGGAGGCAGCATGCAGAAGCGCCCGAAGGGGCAGGGCTAAAGAGCAGCAGGAGCCAGGGCTGAAGACACAAGGCAAGGAGCCAGGAACCCCCTCGAGGGATTCTGAGGGAGAATTGGGGGGCCTTGGGGAAAAGCAAAGCCTAGGGTGCGGAGAGAGCGAGCCGAAGCCACTGCCCAAGCACAGACTACCAAGAGAGAGCTCTGGGGTGGCCAAGGCAACACAGGAAGGTCGGGGGGTACAGATGAGGTCACAAGAGCTCAGCCAAACCGCTGTCGACCATGGGGGTGTAGATGGAAAGCCAAGGGTGGTCAGGTGGCTGAGGGAGAGTCCAGGGGGCTCTGAGGAAAGCCTGGGGGAGTCCCCTGGCCCCCTCCTTCCAGTAGGTCCCCTCCAAGCCAGTATTATCCCCGGACCCTGTTGGGCTGAGGCCCCTCTGTTAGGGGAGGGCCAGCATGCCCTGCAGAGCATCCTGCTGTTGCCACCCAGAGATGGCCCTCCCTTGTCCCGCAGCATCCCCATCGCTGGACCCTGGCAGGACTGGCCCCGGGACCAGAGGTGAGTGAAGGGCCTCTTGGTCCAGGAAAGGCAGTGGTACTGGGGGGGTGGGGAGGGGGCTTCACATCTCCACCTCCTGTGCCTGTCCCCAGCAGGTGATGAGCTCAGCCCCTAAGAAGGTCCTAGGACACCCTTCCCCCCAAGAAGCTTTGGCCTAGGCTCTTGGGTCTTGCCAGGACTGTAACTCTTCCCCACCCACCTCCCAGGATCCCACTGACCCTGAATCTCCAGAAAGGACTCTGGAGTCCAAGCCTGTTGGTCTCCCACACTCCCAGACCAGGTAAGGCCCTCACAGGTGAATAGGGTAGGGGCAGCTTCTGCCTCAGGCCCAGTCAGGGATGCCCTACCTGGCCCTTTTTTTATTCCTCCCACCCCCCACCCCCCACACAGGTTCCATAGCACCTTGCGTGGGTCATGGTGGCCAACCTCCTCCCCTGCCCCCGCCGGCGCGGGTCCGGCCCTATGCCTGCTGTGTCTGTGGAAAGCGCTTTTCACTCAAGCATCAGATGGAGACACACTACCGAGTACACACAGGTAGGGGGCGGGGCCCCTGCTCCAGGCTCATTGGGCTGCTTCCTGGCGGAGTCCCTCTCAGCATGCCCCTGGCGGGGCCAGCCTTTACCACTCCCTCCATCGGGCTCCCCCTCTGTCGGCCCTAGGCGAGAAGCCCTTCTCCTGTAGCTTGTGTCCTCAGCGCTCCCGGGACTTCTCTGCCATGACCAAGCACCTACGGACGCATGGCGCCGCGCCCTATCGCTGCCCTCTGTGCCCGGCCGGCTGCTCCAGCCTGGCCTCCATGCAGGCTCACATGCGCAGCCACTCGCCCAGCCAGCTGCCGCCAGGATGGTCCATTCGCTCCACCTTCCTCTATTCCTCCTCCTCCTCCGGGTCATCCCGGGGGCCTGTAGTCGTCCCCTTTCCGCCGCCACCTGATGGGGTGTCTGCGGCTTCTACGGCCTCAGCCTAGCGTCCAATGGAAGTCAGGCGGGCCAGCAGGCCACCGGACCAGGCACCTTCAGAAGCGCCCCGGAAGCCCGGCCGCCCGCCCCGCGGGCCGCAGCAGCCTGGGTCAGAGAGGCCAGCGGGAGGAGGGCAATGACGTTCGCACAAATCAAGGTCCATTGTACTGGGGCTGCGGATTACAAGACCGAAATAAAGAGTTCACGGTGCCTTCCCCAGTCTCAGTCGTCTCGTCGCGTGCGCGCTGGGCCCCGGGGAGGAGGCAACCTTGCCCTTGGTCCGTTAGCGGCCCCCGGTGGCCGAGCGTCCGCCCGCGGTCCAGCGAGACGGCGAGCTTCGCCATCGCCCGGCGCTTCCCATCTTCTCCCAGGAGGCAGCGCACGGAAAGGGCTCGATGTCCGATGTGGCTTCGCGGCAGGCCCCGGGGGCGGCGGCGGGGTGGGATCCGAAACCACCCGCACAGCAAACAACGGCGTGCGGGCGCACAGGACAAGCCCGCGGCGCTGTGGGAAGGCGTGCTTCGCCCTGCTTTGGGCCATCGCCTGCTCGGCGTGGGCATAACCCACCCCATCCCGGCTGCTCCGCACTCTCCCAAAACCTTGCCCCCGCGCCGCGTCGCCGGTCTCGACTGCAGCGGAGACGCCTCTTCCCCAGCCCACGCCTCCCGGTGCCGCGAACTTCATTTCCCAGTGTCTTCCGAGTTCCCAGGGCGCGAGGCTCGCTGCACTCTGGGAATGACAGTTCGTGCAGGCCTTTTGCTCCGATTCGTGCAAAAGGAGGAGCCGGGAGGAGGGGACCACACTTTCCGGTGGACTAGGAGCTGCTAGACCCACCTTTCGCGGCCCTTCCCCCGGCCCGAGGAGCAAGGAGCCCGGACTACATTTCCCAGAGGCCCCTGCGCTCGCTCCTCCCCCCACGTCCGGGTCGCGACGCGAGGGCTGTGCCCCGGAGGCGCGGGCTGCGTGACGGCTGGCCGGCTGCGGACTCCCGCTCCCGTGGTGCCCCGCGCGTGGCCGGCCGGCCTCCGACTCCCGCGGCCCCGGGGCGGTGCTGGTTGTTGTAGTGAGCCGCCACCGCCCCGCCTCTCCGCTCCCCGCCCCCCCGCCCCAGTGCTCCCCGCCCCCCCGGCCCTGCGCACGGGCCGCCCCTCCCCCCGCCTCCCCGGCCCCTCTCACGGTGCCAAGATGGCGGCGGCGGCGGGCGGCGGCGGTTGCCCCGGGCCTGGCTCCGCGCGGGGACGCTTCCCAGGCCGGCCGCGGGGCTCCGGCGGGGGCGGGGGCCGCGGCGGACGGGGCGGCGGGGCCGAGAGAGTGCGGGTGGCTCTGCGGCGCGGCGGCGGCACGGCGGGGCCGGGCGGAGCTGAGCCCGGGGAGGACACGGCCCTCCTCCGCTTGCTGGGCTTTCGCCGGGGCCTGCGCCGGCTCCGCCGCCTGTGGGCTGGCCCGCGCCTTCCGCGGGGCCGGGGCCGGGGCCGGGGCCGAGGCTGGGGCCCGAGCCGGGGCTGGGAGCCGGAGGAGGAGAGCAGTGACGGGGAGTCGGACGAGGAGGTGAGGCAGTCGGAGGTGCCCCCAGCGCCGGGCGGGGCAGGGGCCAGGGGTTCCCAGGGATCGGGGTGGCCCCGAGGGGCGTAGTGGGGAAGAAGGGGTGCTCAGGGGCCCTGCAGAGCGACGAGGTCCTGGAAGGCGCCCTGGGAGGAGCAGGTCGGTTGCACCGAGCTCCCGGCGGAAGGGGTCTCTGCAAGTGGCTGGAGCAGCCCTGACCGCAGCCGGTCGCGGGCCGGCGGCGGCAGCTCCAGCTGAAGGGTCCCGGGGCCGAGCCTTCTTGGCGGGCGGCGGTGCAGGCGGCCCAGGAGCGAGGGGTTCTGCACCCCCGACCACTGGTGGTTGACAGCGGCAACGCGGAGGGGACCAGGCTTCTCTGGCCTCTGAGCCTGGAGGCTGCCAGCCGGGCCCCATAACCTGTGACATGTCCCTGCTCTTCCCGGCGCCCCAATGTTCCTTCTCAGCTAGGTGGAGAGAGGTCGGGGTCGGGGGGCGGGACTGGGGTGGAGGGCTTTCCCGCAGGGCATGGGCTTGGGGGAGGGGGGGACACAGCCCGAGGGGACTGGAATGGAGGGTGAGATGACCACTAGGGTTCACCTGAGGACTTAACCCCTCCGCTCTCAGGTAGAGCAGGAAGATGTGGCTTGCATTACTTAGGACCAACTGTTAGGAACCACCTGAGGGCTCAGAGTGGATCCTACGACAAGAAATCATTTGACGCCTTCGCAGCCCCACCCCCACCCCCTTTGGCACACTGTCTCTACCTTCCTTTAGGAAGAAATTGCTGCCCAAGAGCATACACGGACCCTCCATTTCTCAGAGCTAAGAGTCTGAGTGTGGTGTCAACTGCCTGCCCCGCGCAGGCTCCGTCACGGGGAACCCCTGACAGCTCTGTTGGTGTCCTCTGGCACTGGGGCCGGTGGCGCAGAATGCCCAGTGCCTCTACCCCTTGGGCCTGCCCACCGTGCCAGTCCTTTGTAAATAGGCAAGGATTTGTTCCAGGGGAAGCTGGGAACCCTTCCTCGAGCCCGGAGTCCCAGGTGGAATGAGGGCTTGGGCACTGACTGCTGTTTCTCCCCTCCACCCCTGGCCCCCGAAATCAGGAATTTCAGGGTTTTCATTCAGATGAAGATGTGGCCCCCAGTTCCCTGCGCTCTGCGCTCCGATCCCAGCGAGGTGAGTGACGGGGAAACGACCTCTCTAGCTTGACAGGAATGTTCCGCTCGCACTGTATGTCAGCTCGCTCCTGTAACCTAGCACCTCTCTCATCAGTCAGCGAGCAGGCGCTATGTTGGAAGACCGGCTAGGTGGGGCTATGGGGGAAGCAGACCAGGAGGGCGGAGACCCAGCCCTCCTGAAGCACCTGCTGTGGTCGGCAGGGCCCGCTTGACCCATCTCCTCACGCCTATTCTCCTTTTAGGTCGAGCCCCCCGAGGCCGGGGCCGCAAGCATAAGACGACCCCCCTTCTGCCTCCCCGGTCAGCTGATGTGGTTACCAACCTTCCAAAGACCCCCGCCCGGAAACGGGGTGAGGAAGGCACAGAACGGATGGTGCAGGCACTGACAGAACTTCTCCGGCGGGCCCAGGCACCTCCAGCCCCCCGCAGTCGGGCATGTGAGCCCTCCACCCCTCGTCGCTCTCGGGGACGGCCCCCAGGAAGGCCAGCGGGCCCCTGCAGGAAGAAGCCACCAGCAGTAGTGGTAGCAGAAGCAGCTGTGACAATCCCTAAACCTGAGCCCCCACCTCCCGTGGCCCCAGTAAAATACAGAACTGGCAGTTGGAAGTGCAAGGAAGGGCCAGGCCCGGGTCCTGGGACCCCCAAGCGTGGAGGACAGTCTAAGCGAGGAGGCCGTGGAGGCAGGGGCCGCGGCCGCGGTGGGCTCCCGCTTGTAATCAAGTTTGTTTCAAAAGCCAAAAAAGTGACGATGGGACAATTAGCCTCAGTGTCCGAATCAGGTCAGGGCCAAGATGAGCGTGGAGAAAACTGGCAGGAGGCCCCTCCAGGAAGAGTTGAATCTGGACAGGAAGGGGACCCCTGCTGGAAAAAGCAGGAGCAGAAGCTGGAGGTGGAAGAAGAGAAGGAGGAGGAGGAGGAGAAAGGAAAGAACAGCAAGGAGGAGGTGGAAGAGCAGGAAGACACCGACAACGTTGTAGCTGAGGAAGAGGAGGTCCCAGCCGAGGAGAAGGAGGAGGAGGAGGAGGCGAAGCTGCTGTCACCACCCTTGACTCCTCCAGCTCCCCCACCTGCTCCACCCCTCTCGGCATCTCCTCCACCTCCAATCTGCTCTCCACCGTCCCCCTTGTCCCCACTGCCCTCGGGGCTGCTGCTTCCATCTCCTGCTGCAGAGGAGCAGGAGGAATCCCCGCCTCCCGTGGTCCCAGCAACGACCTGCTCCAGGAAGAGGGGCCGCCCCCCCTTGACTCCCAGTCAGCGGGCAGAGCGAGAAGCAGCTCGGGCGGGGCCAGAGGGCACCTCCCTTCCCACTCCAAACCCTAGCACCACCACAGGAGGCCCAGCAGAAGACAGCCCCACTGTGGCCCCCAAAAGTACCACCTTCCTGAAGAACATCCGGCAGTTTATCATGCCTGTGGTGAGTGCCCGCTCCTCCCGGATCATCAAGACGCCCAGGCGATTTATGGATGAAGATCTCCCGAGGCCCTCAAAGGTGGAGGTCTCCCCCGTTGTGCGGCCGTCCATTGCTGCCTCCCCACTGGCCCCTCAGGAACCAGCACCAGCCCCCTCTCCCCCACGTGCCCCTACTCCCCCACCTACGCCAGCCCCACTGCCTGAGAAAAGACGGTCGATCCTAAGGGAACCCACATTTCGCTGGACCTCGCTGACCCGGGAGCTGCCCCCGCCACCACCACCACCACCTCCAGCCCCTCCTCCAGTCCAGCCCCCGGCTCCTCCACCTCCACCTCCTCCTCCACCTCCACCTCCACCTCCACCTCCTCTTCCTTCTCCTTCCCTTCCCCCTCCTCTCCCTGCCCTGACAACCCCATCTCGGAGGCCCCTCCTCCTCCGGGCCCCTCAGTTTACCCCCAGCGAGGCCCACCGCAAGATCTATGAGTCCGTGCTCACCTCGCCACCCCTCGGGACGCCTGAAGCCCCTGAGCCAGAAC
This sequence comes from Tenrec ecaudatus, assembly GCF_050624435.1. Classification (NCBI taxonomy): domain Eukaryota; kingdom Metazoa; phylum Chordata; class Mammalia; order Afrosoricida; family Tenrecidae; genus Tenrec; species Tenrec ecaudatus. The sequence goes on from NC_134547.1 coordinate 21,776,303, forward strand.
CACCGCCTGCTGATGACTCTCCAGCTGAGGCTGAGCCGCGGGCAGTGGGTCGCACCAACCACCTCAGCCTGCCCAGATTTGCCCCGGTGGTCGCCAGCCCTGTGAAGGCTGAGGAGCCCCCGCAGGAGGCTCCATCTCTGAGCAATGAGCTGCAGCCCCTGGCTCACCCACAGCTGCCCCTGCAAGCCCAGCTCCTCCCATCGCAGCAGCAGCCACCAGTACAAGTACAGCCGCCATCACCACTGGAAAAGGCCCAGCTCGCGGGCCTGGGCTCCCTGCCGCTGTCAGGGGTAGAGGAGAGAATGATCAGTCTCCTCAGGAGGGCCAAGGTACAGCTGTTCAAGATTGACCAACAGCAGCAGCAGAAGGTGGCAGCGGCTGTGCCGGTAAGCAGGCTCCTGCGGCCAGTCCAGCCATCTTTGATTCCCCTCAGCCCCTGCCCCGCCATCCTAGGTATCCTCCGCCATGCCGGACCTCTCAGAGCCAGTCCTCCCTCCCTCCCCTCGACCTTCTGCCCAGCCCCGTCTTCCCAGGCCCTGACCTGTGCGTGTCTCACCCCCACCCACCTAGCTGAGTCCTGGCGGGCACACAGAGGAGGCCGTGGAGACTGTCAAGCAGATCCCAGACCGAGGTTCTGTCAGAGCCGAAGATGAGTCAGTGGACGCGAAGAGAGAGCGACCCTCGGTATGGAGAGGGAGGAGGAACCCTGTCTCTGTGCCCACCCCACCCCGGCCTTCCCCCAGACACGGCAAGCGGTGGGAGGATTGGGGCCGAGAGCAGCTCCCACTTGTCTCAAGATCTCTCCTCATGCAGGGCCCCGAGTCCCCTGTGCAAGGTCCCCGCATCAAGCACGTCTGCCGCCATGCTGCTGTGGCCCTCGGGCAGGCCCGGGCCATGGTGCCCGAAGATGTCCCCCGTCTCAGTGCACTCCCTCTCCGGGACCGGCAGGACCTCGCCACCGAGGGTAGGGCAGGGGAGGGAGGTTTGTGAGGAGTCTGGACAAGTGTGTTTTAGGGGGTGAGCCAGTGATGGCCTAGGAAGTGGGAGTTGAGTCAGGTACTTACTTGGGGGGCTAGGTGACAGGTAGGTCAGCATGCCAGGTCTTGGAAATGGGTCGCTGAGCAGAGAGAGACTGTGTGTGTGTGTGTGTGTGTGTGTGTGTGTGTGTGTGTGTGTGTGTGTGTGTGTGTACACACATACGTATGTACCTGGGACCTGAGCTATATGGGAAAGCGGATGTCAGGGCTGGTTGGATGGGACCTGGGCTTTGTGGCTCCATGTTCTCCTTCCTCTCTCTACTGCTACAGAGATGTCATCCGCGTCTGAGACTGAGAGCGTCCCTTCACAGTCCCAGCAGGAAAAGGTGGAGGCAGCCGGGCCAGGTGGGGACTCCGAGCCTTCCGTGTCTGCAGGGACCCTGGCCCATACACCCCGGCGCTCGCTGCCCTCCCACCACGGCAAGAAGATGCGCATGGCCCGGTGCGGGAGCTGCCGGGGCTGCCTGCGGGTGCAGGACTGTGGGTCCTGTGTCAACTGCCTGGACAAGCCCAAGTTTGGGGGCCCCAACACCAAGAAGCAGTGCTGTGTGTGAGTGACTGGGGTGCAGCCTCCACCCAGGCGCCCCTGCCCAGCTCCCCCCCCCCCCCCCCCGTGCCCACCCAGACCAGCGGGGTCGGCATCCTTGTGGAGAGCTTCCTCTCTTCCCCCAGACCACCAGTCCCCTCCCCTGGTGACCTGCTGCTCCCCTCCCCAGATACCGGAAGTGCGACAAGATAGAGGCCCGGAAGATGGAACGGCTAGCTAAAAAAGGTAACGTGCGGTCTGAGGAGCCAGCGTGTCTCCCCAGGAGCCCACTTAGACGCCCGGGCAGAGGGGCCCACAGCTCTGCTTCCCGCTCCCTGGCTCCCCGTGCCATGTGCTGCCATCGCCCCGCGGCCTGCCTCCACTCTGTCGTGCGCTTTTCCCCGCTCGCTGCTCTCACGCGCTACTGCTGCCGCCCTCTGGCTCCTCCGCCTCCCAGCTGTGCCTCTGTCCCTGGCTGAGCTCGAAGCCCACTAAGTCCCCTGTTCCCACAGGCCGGACGATAGTGAAGACGCTGTTGCCCTGGGATTCCGATGAATCTCCTGAGGCCTCCCCTGGTCCTCCAGGCCCACGCCGGGGGGCGGGATCTGGGGGGCCCCGGGAGGAGGTGGTGGCCCCCCCAGGGCCCGAGGAGCAGGACTCCCTCCTACTGCAGCGCAAGTCAGCCCGGCGCTGCGTCAAACAGCGACCCTCCTATGATATCTTCGAGGACTCGGACGATTCAGACCCTGGGGGTCCCCCTGCTCCCCGGCGTCGGACCCCCCGAGAGAATGGTATGAGTCGCTTATTACTTCCTATGCCAACCAAGAATGTGGTCCCGTGTCTGTGGAGGGGACAGGGTGGCCAGGCCAAGGCACTGCCAGTGTGATGGGGAAGGTGGCTGAGGAGTGGGTTGGGCCCCAGTGTGGAGTGTGACGTATTCAGTGGGTGTCTTGGGCAAGGCCTGCCTGGAGTTGTGCTAGTGGGCACTGCCTAGTTAGCCAGTGCACGGGGCAGGAGAAGAAGAGCCACAGTCCGCACTCACTGCGCCTGTGTCCTGCCTAGAGCTGCCAGTCCCAGAACCCGAGGAGCAGAGCCGGCCTCGCAAACCCACCCTGCAGCCTGTGGTGCAGCTCAAGGCCCGCAGGCGTCTGGACAAGGTCAGCCTACTGCACACCCAGCACCCCCTCCCTGCCCGTGGGAAGCGAAATTCCCTCCCTTCCCCTTACTGCCTCCTAGCCAATCAGGCTCTGAGACACTTGAGCCCTGGGGTGTGGCCCCAACTGAGGGCTAAAGCGGTCTCTGCCATCTAGAAGGACCTGAGGACCCTGGGGGCGGCCTTGACCTCCCTGCAATTCCTCTGTAGGACTCTTTGGCCCCTGGTCCCTTTGCTTCTTTCCCCAATGGCTGGACTGGAAAGCAGAAGTCCCCTGACGGAGTGCACCGGGTCCGCGTGGACTTCAAGGTATGGAGGGGCTGGGTCTCAGCAGCCGGAGCTCGGAGGCTGTGCCTGCCTGGTGCTGGTGGCCATGCCCTGATCTGGGTCCTCTCCCCCCTCAGGAGGACTGTGACCTGGAGAACGTGTGGTTGATGGGCGGCCTGAGCGTGCTCACCTCCGTGCCCGGGGGGCCGCCCATGGTGTGCCTGCTCTGTGCCAGCAAAGGCCTGCATGAGGTTAGGGCTTTGCCTTTTTCCCGTGTCCCCAGGAGGCCGTATCCTGTGTCTCCCCTCCCCTCGTCTCCCTGGAGGGTCTCACACTCGGCCTGTCCCTCCCCCTCCCCAGCTGGTGTTCTGTCAAGTCTGCTGTGACCCCTTTCACCCCTTCTGCCTGGAGGAGGCCGAACGGCCCCTGCCCCAGCACCGTGACACCTGGTGTTGCCGCCGCTGCAAGTTCTGCCACGTCTGTGGGCGCAAAGGCCGGGGCACCAAGGTGGGGCCTGGGCCGGTCGGGGGGCGGGGGGGCGGAGTGTTTGTCTGCCAATAGCCCCTGCCATTGTTGCCTTTCTCATCCCCCCCCAGCACCTCCTCGAGTGTGAGCGCTGCCGCCACGCCTACCACCCAGCCTGCCTGGGGCCCAGCTACCCAACCAGGGCCACACGCAAGCGGCGCCACTGGGTGAGCACCAGGGCCCTCGCCCTCTGCACCCCACACCCACCGTCTCCGGGCCAGGGGCCATCTGTCAGGTTGGCAGGGCTGGACACCTAGCACTTCCTTTTCAACACATGGCACCACGACCGAGGGGACAGGGTTGGTCCCTGGCAGTCTCAGGGGCTCTTGGCTTGCCCAGCCCAGCCTGGGCCTCCCGGCATTTGCCCCGCTGCCCTCCTGGAGGCCTCTCCCCATCCCATCCCCCCCCACCCCCCCCACCCCCGCCTCCCTGACCAGTCCCCTCAGGGCTCCTGTGGACCTCCTCCTTGTCTATCCTTCTTGGTTTTCCTCTGCCTGTCGCCCCTCACGTCCCGTGAGCCCAGTGCCTAGCTCTCCCCTAACACCACCCCTGCTCCCCAGATCTGCTCGGCCTGCGTGCGCTGTAAGAGCTGCGGGGCAGCTCCAGGCAAGAACTGGGACGTGGAGTGGTCTGGAGACTACAGCCTCTGCCCCCGGTGCACTCAGCTCTATGAGAAAGGTGGGGATCTGAGTGTGAGTGGTGGTGGGGGTCACGGGCGGGTTCCCGACGGGCCACGAGAGCAGGGACTCCCCGCACGCGTGCACCTTCGTACTGCCACAAAGCATTTTCTTCCTTCTCAAGGGCCTCAGAGCTTCCCCGAGGGCAGTGGGGGCCCAGGGACCTCCTGCTCTTGGGGGTCCCTGAGGGTCTGCAGATCTCCAGTAAACAGTTTAGAAACGCTGCCTTCCCTCGGCTCCCGGGGCAGCGGCGCCATTAGTGGGCCCTGTCTTCCCCGAGGCACTGCAGGCCGCCGAGCTCGAGCGGAGGCTGTGGGGCTCTTGCAGAGCCAGGCTGAGGGCGCCACGGAGGCAGCAGCCCTCACTCCGCGGCGACTCCGAGGGGCGGCTGATGCGGCCGCCTGTGCCTTTTCCTCCAGGAAACTACTGCCCCATCTGCACCCGCTGCTACGAGGACAACGACTACGAGAGCAAGATGATGCAGTGTGCACAGTGTGACCACTGGGTGCATGCCAAGTGTGAGGGTCTCTCAGGTGAGTGCAGGGCTGGTTGGAGCACCAGCTCTACCTGCCTTTGGCCCCTGGAGGACCCACACCCACACCCACTGCCATCCATCCAGTCGGTCCTGACTCACCGATCCTCAGGCTAAGTCTTTCTGGGAGCAGACCATCTCAGCTGACTCCCATGCCACAGCTGGGGGTTGGGGGAGGACGCGAACTGCTGGTCTTGTTAGCCCAGAGCTTAACTTGCTGTGCCACCAGGGCGCCTCCCCAGATGAACTCAGCCCGCGGCCAGCAAGTCAGCTGTGACTCCTAGTCACCGCTTAGCCTAGCAGAGGATTGTCCTTGGACCTTCTGTGGCCTTAGACCTGGGTGGGAGCAGAGAGCCTCACCCTTCTGCTGGCCAGCTGGCCTGCAGCGCTCCCCTGCCTGCTTCCGGGGCGTGCCCTAGGTGGGTGTGGGGCTGCTGGGGTCCTCACCTCCTCCTTCACCAGCTTCTGGGCCCTTCCAGATGAGGACTACGAGATCCTCTCGGGGCTGCCGGACTCTGTGCTGTACACCTGTGGGCCATGTGCCGGGGCCACCTCCCCCCGCTGGCGAGAGGCTCTCCACGGGGCCTTACGGGGGGGCCTACGCCAGGTGCTCCACGGCCTGCTGAACTCCAAGGTGGCAGGCCCACTGCTGCTGTGCACCCAGGTCTGGAGGACTCGTGAGCAGGGGGCGGGTGGGGGTTACTGTCTCTGGCTGCCCCGGCTGTACTGACCACCCTGCCCCCCATCCCGTTCAGTGCGGACAGGATGGGAATCGGCTGCATCCTGGGCCCTGTGGTCTGCAGGCGGTGAGCCAGCGCTTTGAGGAGGGCCACTACACCTCCGTGGTGAGTGGGACATGGGGGTGGAGGCAGGTGGCGAGAGGTGAGTGGGCCGGGGTGGGGGTTCTGGCGCTGACAAAGCCCCCTTACAGCACAGCTTCATGGAGGACATGGTGAGCGTCCTGACAAGGCACTCCGAAGAGGGAGAGACCCCCGAGCGCCGGGCTGGAGGCCAGATGAAGGGGCTCCTGCTGAAAGTGAGCTCTTTGAGGGTGCCCTGGAGTGGTGTGGCATGGCGGGGGGCTGTTCTCATCCTCTTCACCCACTCCCCAGCTGCTGGAGTCGACGTTTGCCTGGTTTGATGCCCATGACCCCAAGTACTGGCGACGGAGTGCCCGGCTGCCCAAGTGAGCAGGGCGGGGGCCCCGGGGACCCACGGCCAGGCTGGCAGGTCCCGGCTTGCTGCATGGGGTGACCCGGCTGCTTAGTGGGGCCTCGGCTGGGCTTCCCCGTGTTGGGGACCCAGCAGTGAGCCAGGTGGATGGGCTCTGTGTGAACTGCCCATGTGGGGGTGACCTGATGATCAGGGTGGTGGTAGGAAAGCACGAGGTGACCTCCAGGCTGTGACATAGGGAAGACCCTCCCAGCCTGGGAAGTAGCATTTCCTGTGTCTGAGGGGTGGTGAGAGGGCCTGGCTTGTTTTGGGGAGCTCACAGGAAGTTGGAGGGCAGCAGGGGTGCCGGGGCAAGTGGGGCAAGTGGCTCCGTGCAGCCTCCTGTGCTGCACGTGACAGAGGCTGGCCCTTGTGTCCGCAGTGGTGTCCTTCCCAATGCAGTGGTGCCCCCATCCCTGGACCATGTCTATGCTCAGTGGAGGCAGCAGGAGCCAGAGACCCCAGAATCGGGGCAGCCTCCCGGGGGCCCCTCGGCAGGTATGGGAAGTGGGAAGTGGAAGCCAGGGCCCCCGTGTCCGCAGGCTGGGCTCCAGGTCCTGATCCTGACGCCTTGCCCTTCCATGTCCTGCCCAGCTTCCCAGGGCAAGGATCCCGCTGCCGCATCCCCCGAGGAGGACCTCCGTCAGTGTGCCCTGTGCCTCAATTTCGGGGACGCCGACTCCAAGGTGAGGGCCACTGTAGGAAGGCCCAGGTGGGCCGCCTCGGTCCTAGAGCCCTGCTCCCCAGTGACACCCCCCTCCCCTCCTGTCCCTAGAAGGCCGGGCGACTCCTGTACATCGGGCAGAATGAGTGGACTCACGTCAACTGTGCCATCTGGTCGGCCGAGGTGTTTGAGGAGAATGACGGCTCCCTCAAGAATGTGCACGCCGCTGTGGCCCGCGGGCGGCAGATGGTGAGGGCAGGCCTGGCGGGCCCTCTGTCTTGATACCCAGCACCCCCTGGGCCTGGCCTCCCACTGCTGTTCTGAGCGGCCCGCTTGGGTGCCCCATTGCTCGGGGCTGGGCACTAGCTGCCTTTTTCGGCAGCGTGGGAGAGTCCATGGAGAGCAGCAGCTTACCAGCTGAACTGGGCCCTGTCCACACTGTGTCCCCGAGGGCAGGTGCCGCCTGGGTGAGAGCCCTGGACTCACAGTGAGGGCCAGTGTTTCCCCACCCCTGTGGATACTGACCCCCTCTCCCCCCTCCCCCGGTGCGGGTGCTGGAGTGATCCCGCAGGTGGACTGTGAAGGCAGGTGTCTACACTCGGTCCTGCAGTAGAAGTTAGAGTGCACAAGTGTCTCATGGCCAGGCTGAGTCGGGTTTTTTCCCCCTGCGAAGAGGCCAGTAGGTCACTTCAGTTTGGGAAGCTTTGGTCTGGGCCCTGGACCTGCTACTGTAGGCACCCCAGCTCTGCACCTGTAACCGGGAGCAGCCGGGAGGACGAAGCACAGTAGTACCAGGGCCACCTTAGAGCAGCGTAGGAAAGCGGCCAGATAGGACCCTCAGCTTTTCCTGCCCCATACCCTGCCTTCCAAAGGCCTGGAGCGGATGGGATGGGCTCTTGGCCTCGGTGGAAGGTGGGGAAGAAGTGGGGTTGGTGACTGCGGTTGCTGGTGGAGGTCCAGGGTTGGATGGGGCCCAGGTGGCAGCTGGAGGGTGGCTGTGATAAGCCGGACCCTGGTGCTGGGTCCCTCCCTTTAGCAACCCTTCCTCCCACTCCCAGCGCTGCGAGTTCTGCCAGAAGCCTGGAGCCACGGTGGGCTGCTGCCTGTCCTCTTGCCTCAGCAACTTCCACTTCATGTGTGCCCGCTCCAGCTACTGCATCTTCCAGGACGACAAGAAAGTGTTCTGCCGGAAGCACACGGACCTGCTAGATGGCAAGGTGGGCCAGAACCGTGGGGAGACTCCCTTCTCCGAGTCCTCTGATCCGACAGGGGTGCATCTCTCTTCTCAGAGGCTACCCCCTGCTGCTGGGGACCTCCTCTGGATGCGTTTGCCCAGAGCCTCTTAGGCCATGTCCCCGGCTCTTGAGTTCCTGCCTGTAGAGCCTTTCCCACACACCCGCTGGGTTCCCGGACAACCCAGCAACCCCACGGTCACCATTAACCTCCCAGGAGATCGTGACCCCCGATGGCTTCGATGTTCTGCGCCGAGTCTATGTGGACTTTGAGGGCATCAACTTCAAGCGAAAATTCTTGACGGGGCTTGAACCTGATGCCATCAACGTGCTCATTGGTAAGCTGCCCACCGTCTGCTTGGCTGTGCCCAACCTGGCCCCGCCCCGCCTCTTCTGACTGGGCCTTTGCTCTCTAGGCTCCATCCGAATCGACTCCCTGGGAACCCTGTCCGACCTCTCAGACTGCGAGGGACGGCTCTTCCCTGTCGGCTACCAGTGAGCAGTCCAGGGGCCGCTAAGTAGGGCGGGGGCTCCCGGGCTGAGGCCCCTCCCAGCTGTAACCCTTAGCTCCACGGTCCGCCCTGCAGGTGCTCCCGCCTGTACTGGAGCACAGTGGATGCTCGGCGGCGCTGCTGGTATCGGTGCCGAATTCTGGAGTATCGGCCTTGGGGGCCGAGGGAAGAGCCGGTCCACCTGGAGGCAGCAGAGGAGAACCAGACCATTGTGCACAGCCCTACCCCGTCCTCAGGTAGGCACCGCCAGCCTCTTCTCTCCCCCTCCCAAAGAGCCATGTTGAACTCCAGGTGTTGTCAGCTGGCAACGACAGCCTGGGGCTTGGTGCCGGGGCCAAGAAGTGAGGGTCTCAAACCTCCCGTCGTGTTCCTGCTGACTCATAGCGACCCTGTAGGACAGTAGAACTAAGCCAGGCTGTCAGTCTAGGGGAGCAGGAAGCCCCATCTGGCACTCAGCATATACCCCTCTACGCTACCAGGGCTCCTTTGAAGTGAGGGTAGGACACCACTTACCCTTAACATGGCAAGCTCCCTGCCATTGGGTCAATCCCGACGTTCAGCGACCCTGTGGGGCTCCCCGAGGCTGTCACTCTTGACGGGAGCAGAAAGCCTCTTTCCCCCCAGAGCAGCTGGGGTGTTTGAACTGTGGACTTTCCAGTTAGCCCCCTGCTCCGGGGCTCCTTTAGGGGACAGCACAGGACCTGCTCGTAGGGGGTGTTGACCTGTGCACAACTGTGTCGCCCTGACTTGGGGCTCCTTGGTCACGTGTTCACGTACTGCTGCTGTGGCCCTTGGCAGAGGTACGAGCTTGGCTTGGCTCTGGGGAAGGGTGCAGGGCCAAGTAGATCTGGTGGCCCCAGGATAGAAACCTGGATCTGCTTGGCTCCCAGTCTGGTGTCCTCTGACCTGAGCGGGGAGTCAGACGGTCCCGGCAGAGAAGGTGAGGTCCCTGTGACCCACAGCTGGGGAAGCTCTGGGGCAGGTGGGCAGCGGGGAGGAGTTGGTTCCAGCATGGATCCTGCTCTGTGTGCTGAGGTTGGGTGGAGCCCGTTAATGGGGAGCCGGACGCCCAGGATGGGCGGCGTGTTTGATGTGGCAGGGTGTGTAGAACAAGTCAGAAAGTGGTGAGACTGGCCGTGCTGGAGAGAGGGAGATGGCCCTTGTGGGGCGTGACCCGCGAGAGAGCCACAGGCAGCCTTAACAAGGACCAGGGAGATGGGCTGCCGTGGACTCTTGCACCAGCTGTGGTGGAGTGGGTCGGCGGAGCCTGGGTGCATAGACAACATCACTGCACCCCACCCCACCCCACTTTTTGTGACGAGTTCATTGGTGGGGAAGCCCCTGCTGCCCTGCTGCCATGCTCTTGCCCCTCTAGAACCCCGAGATCATGAGAACCCCCTGCCAGCCACCGACACCCCTGCCCCTGGAGCGCCTGAGCATCATTCCCTGACCCTGAGCCTGGAACCCCCGCTTCGGTCGGATCCAAGCAACGCCTCTCCACTGGTTCCCCGCTCCTTCTCGGGGGCCCGAATCAAAGTGCCCAACTACTCGCCGTCCCGGCGGCCCTTGGGGGGCATCTCCTTTGGACCCCTGCCCTCCCCCGGTGAGCCCAGGAGCATTCAGGGAGGGACGGGGCAGGACAGGTGGGGGCTCAGGGAGGCAGGAGCCTCCTGGCTGACCCTGACCCTGACCCTTTCTCCTCCAGGAAGCCCTTCTTCTCTGACCCACCACATCCCTACAGTGGGTGAACCAGACTTCCCAGCTACCCCCAGACGTTCCCGTCGGCCCAGCCCTCTGACCCCTAGGCTGCCACCCGCACGGCGTGCCTCCCCTCCCCTCCGAACGTCCCCTCAGCTCAGGGTGCCCCCTCCTACCTCAGTCGTTGCAGCCCTCACACCTACCTCAGGGGAGCTGGCTCTCCCTGGCCTGGCCCCATCTCCTCTGCCGCCCCCCGAAGACCTGGGCCCAGACTTTGAGGACATGGAGGTGGTGTCGGGACTGAGTGCTGCTGACCTGGACTTTGCAGCCAGCCTGCTGGGGACTGAGCCCTTTCAGGAAGAGATTGTGGCCGCAGGGACCGTAGGGAGCAGTCACGGGGCCCTGGGGGACAGCTCCGAGGAGGAGGCCAGCCCCAGCACCCACTACATCCACTTCCCTGTGACTGTGGTGCCTGGCCCTGCCGTGACCCCCGGCACCCTCCCGGGAATGCCCCGCATCGAGCAGCTGGACGGCGTGGACGACGGCACGGACAGTGAGGCCGAGGTGGTCCAGCAGCCTCGGGGCCAGGGGGCTCCACCTTCAGGGCCAGGGGTAGGCCGGGCTGGGATCATCGGGGCTGCAGGGGACAGGGCCCGACCGCCTGAGGATCTGCCATCCGAAATCGTGGATTTTGTATTGAAGAATCTAGGGGGGCCTGGGGAAGGGGGTGCGGGCCCCAGAGAGGAGCCGCTTCCCCCACCTCCACCCCTTGCCAATGGCAGCCAGCCCCCCCAGGGCTTACCCCCCAGCCCAGCTGACCCCACCCGGACATTTGCCTGGCTCCCTGGGGCCCCTGGGGTCCGAGTACTGAGCCTCAGCCCTGCCCCCGAGCCCCCAAAACCCGCCACATCCAAAATCATCCTTGTCAACAAGCTGGGGCAAGTGTTTGTGAAGATGGCTGGGGAGGGCGAGGCTGTCTCGTCACCAGTCAAACAGCAGCCCCTGCCCCCTCCCATCCCCTCTGCAGCCCCCACCTCGTGGACTCTGCCCTCAGGACCCCTGCTGAGCGTGCTGCCAGTGGTAGGGGTAGTTCGCCCTGCCCCTCCGCCCCCACCCCCACCCCTGACGCTGGTGTTGAGCAGTGGACCCCCCAGCCCCCCCCGCCAGGCCATCCGCATCAAGCGGGTGTCCACCTTCTCTAGCCGTTCCCCACCAGCCACACCCCCAAGCAAGACTCCCCGGCTCGAAGAAGATGGAGAGGCCTTGGAGGCCGCCCCCCAACTTCCTGGGCTCGGCAGTAGCAGTGGTGGCAGCAGGTAAGGGCAGATACTGGTGGGCAGGGGGGGGTGGGGGGGGTTGGGACAGGGGCTCATCTTCCACATGCCTGGCCAGGTTTAGCCGGGTGAGGATGAAGACCCCCACCGTGCAGGGCGTTTGCGACCTGGACGACCTTGGGGAGCCCGTTGGAGAAGACAGCCCTGGGTGAGTGGGCTGTCTTCTTGCCCCCAAGGCCTCAGCCACTGTCTGCCTGTCCCTTCTGACTGACAGTCTCTCTGTAGGCCCTTCCAGGGACCGTCTCCTCTGCTGCCACTTCCAGACAGTGAGCCACCCCGGGTCCCTGACGGTCCCCCCGACTTGCTGCTTGAACCCCAGTGGCACCACTACTCAGGTAGGAGCCAGCCCGCCCTGTCTGGGACTTGTCCGGCCCACTGACAGCTGGAACTCCCCCCCCCCCCAGAGGAGGAGCTAGAATTACAGAGACAACTTACCAAGAGGGCTTACAGGCCAGGCCAGCTCTGCCCCGCCGGAGAGGACCTGTTAGCTCCAGGGGGCTGAGCACTCAGGCCAGGTGCCTGAGAACCCCAGGGAGAGGGGCCCAGATAGGATGGATCCCAGAGGACTTAAAAGGGAGGGGCAGGAGCAGTGGGGCACAGGTCAGGACAGAGTGGTGGCCCAGAGTAAGAGAGTACACAGTAGCCCTGGCTGCCAGAGTGCCTGGTGCCGACTCCAGGATGGAAGGCAGAGCAAGGGACAGAAGAACAAGAGCCTTGCTCCAAGCGGTTTGGTGAGGCCTGAAGAGCCCTGGTGCCATCGAGCTTACATGTTGGGCTGCTGACCCCATGTCAGTAGTTCAAAATCACCAGCCGCTCTGCAGCAGAGAGACAAGGCGTTCTACTCCAGTCAAGAGTTACAGTCTCGGACACCAGCCTGGGTAGTTTAGAACTGTCCTTTCAGGTCACCATGAGTCAGAATCAGTTCGCTGGCAGTGAGTATTTGGTTTTTGAGGCAGCCAAACCGGGATAGTGGTTGTGCATGGTTAGGAGGGGCGGGTGGGGGGGGGGGGCATTGTGGCCAATTCAGAGTGGGAGCCCCTGAGATGCAGGTAAGGTGGCAGGATGAGTGAGGGCAGGATAGACACCTTAGTCCAGAGGGTTCGGCCAGTTGGCATCCTTCTGACTGGGGGGCTCCCCAAAGCTGGCTGTGAAGTTCTCTGCTAATTGTGGGGAGGGAGGCTGGGGGGTTATTTTTGAGTGGTGGTCACTAGGGACTGCAGGCTAGGGAGGTGGCTGCAGCCAAATGAGCCAGGATGGCCCAGACCGGGGTCTTCCTCACTGTGCAGTGTGGGGTTTCGCAAGTGTAGACCTGCATCCTGTGAGTGCTTATGGCGTGAGGTGGATTGAAACTGGGCCGGAGTGCTTACAGGTCAGGCTGCAGGTCAAAACCACCGGCTGCCCTCAGGAGAAAGAGTAGGTCATGGCTTCTGTCAAGGGACACCGTCCCAGAAGCCCACAGGGGCAGTTCTGCTCTGTTCCGCAGGGTCCCCAAACTCCGCGACAGGGAGTTTGAAAAGGCCGCTTGGCAAGAGTGGGTTGCGGTGTGAGGCTGCGTCTCTGACCCTGATGGGCAGGTCCCTATCCTCAAGGGTTAAGGATGCAAGCTCATGCCTGAGCAAGTGCGGAGCGAGTCAGAGGGAGCAGGCCTTGATAAGAGGTGCCTGGGGGCAGAATGGAGGCGAGGCAGAGAGGGTAGGTGCAAGGAGTGGTGTGGGTGAACCCTGTCCCTTTGAGGCCTGGACACTTGTAGCTGCGGCCTGTTTGGGACTGGACGAGGCCAGGGGGCAGGTCGGGATGCCAGGAGAGAAAGGCCCTGTGAGTCCCACTCTCCCGGAGGGTCTTGCTGAGCCACAACTGGTACCCTGAGAAACGGTCCGATGAAACCTCCATTCCTTCCCCTCCACCCAAAAATCTCCAAGTCCTGGTGGTCTCTGTGTGACCAAGTAGAGCGGTCTGCCCCAGCCACCGTTTACTGCAGTCGAGCCCTTCCTCCAAGCAGTTCCTTCCCGTCTCCTAGCGTGCCCCCCCCCCCCATCTCCTCTCTCTGCTTGGGCCTGATTTGACCAAACTGTCACCTCAACTGTGCCCCACCTGGGACCTTGGCCTTGACCGTTCTGCTCTCACTTCCTCCCCAGCCGCTCCTCTGGCTCCAGCCTCTCTGCATAGTCTCCAAGTGCTGGTTTCCAGCCTGAGCTCCAGCTGCCTCCATCCCCGGCCCTCAGCCTGCTGGATGTCAGACAGGGGCGGGGAGATGCAGGGCACAGGGAGGAGGCCCAGAACATGGCCAACGGCACTGTCCTAAACTGACTGGGCTCTCGGCCTGCAGCCTCACTCACCAACTAGTCACTCAGGCTCAGATGTCAGCGTTGTCCTTGACTCCCACGTACCCTCCCCTTTGTACCCAACACCTGCTACATCAGCAAGTCCCCTTCACACTGTCTTAAATCTCCTGTCTGTCCTCCCCAACTGCACCACACTGGGTGGGCCCTCCATCCGTCCCTCCTGTTGTGTTACACGTAAGGCACATGGGGAGCCCGCAGAGCCATGCCAGGCTCCCCCTTCGTTCCCACATCCCACACCACAGCCCCGGGGCCTCACTGTTGGCTTCCCCCTTCTAGTCATTGTTGACTCGGCTCTGCCCACAGTGGCCTTTCTGAGGACCTGGCCCCTCCCTCTGCCACCAGATCCCCTCCCCACAGTGTGCCTAGAAAGTGTGTGGGAAAATGCCAATATCCGCCCATTCCCTGCCAGCTTTTGGAAGCTCCCTCATGCACTGCGTCTCCCCCTTCATCTGACATTGTGTGTGTGTGTGTGGGGGGGGAAGATGGGTGAAAGAAAGATAGTGGCATTTCCCCAGAGACTCTTTGAAGCCCCTCACATATCTTGCTTTCCCCTTTCATCTAATACCGTGTCCTTTGTCCTCTTGTTTACTGTGTCTTCCTCCAGCTAGAGGGTCAACTCCCCAAGGGCAGGGGCTCGGGTCAGACACCATGTGCTGGTCATGCAGATGCATGCACAGAGCAGAATGATAGCCTGGCCAGAAAGGACCCTTGAGAAATAGGCGCTGGGTGTGGCTGTGGATAATGCCGAAGTGAGCGATAGACTTTAAAACATCTGCAAGCTTCATTTCCCAAGGGTTTGCCTCTGGTGTGCCAGTGGGGGCTGGGGGGGTGGTGGTAAAGAGCGTTCAAGGTACCCTGGGAGTGAGCACCAGTGCCGGCTGGGGGCTGGGGGTGGGGGAGTGCTGACAAAAGGTCAGCAGTTGGAGGCCAGCAGCTGCTCGCTGGGAGAAAGGCGAGGCTTTCTACTCTTACAGGGAGTTAAGAAGCCCACGGGGGGGGGGGGTAGGTCTGTGGGGTTGCTTTGAGTGGGCATTGCTTTGTAGGCAGTGAGTTCAGTTGCTTTGGGGTGTGAGAGACGGCGCCCTGGTGATGCAGTGGGTTTGGGTTGTTAGCTGCAGTCAGGAGCGCCCCGGCTGCAGGGCCGCGTGTGGTCAGCAGACCCGAGGGTAGTAGGTGGGCCTTGAGGGGCTGGGCAGCCTGCAGTTCCACTCCTGCAGCCCCAGGGCTGGCTCGTGGGAGCAGCCCTAAGAGGAGGTGCCGAAAAGGTGCCCTGGTCTCCCGGGCAGCTGAGGAGGGTGATGACACTGCAGGCTCTGGGCTCGCGCCGAGGAAGGGCACGCCGGGAGGGGAGTCCAGGAAGGGTGCCCCCACCCCTCTGACCCACTTCCTGGGCCCAGGTGAGGCTTCTAGCTCTGAGGAAGAGCCCCCATCCCCGGAGGACAAAGAAAACCGTGCTCCCCGGCGGGCTGGCCCTCATCTGCGTTTTGAGATCAGCAGCGAGGACGGCTTCAGCGTGGAGGCTGAGAGCTTAGAAGGTTAGTCGGGGGTGGGGGTCGGGGTGGGCAGAGCGGCTGGCGAGCTGGCCAGCAGCACACACAGCCCTGCGTACTCCACGTCCCCAGGAGCGTGGAGAACTCTGATTGAGAAGGTGCAGGAGGCCCGCGGGCATGCCCGCCTCAGACATCTCTCTTTCAGCGGTGAGTGTAGGGGGGTATGAGGGGGCCGCCGGGGGCTGGGCAACCTTTCAAGGGCTCCCATGTGACTGTCCCCATCTTGGGCTCCCCAGGAATGAGTGGGGCAAGGCTCCTGGGCATCCACCACGACGCGGTCATCTTCCTGGCCGAGCAGCTGCCTGGGGCCCAGCACTGCCAACACTACAAGTTCCGCTACCACCAGCAGGGGGAGGGCCAGGAGGAGCCGCCCCTGAACCCCCACGGCGCAGCCCGGGCCGAGGTCTATCTCCGGTGAGAGCTCCGGTGGTGGCGTAGTTTGGAGTGGATGGGCCAGGGGCCTTGAGAGAAGGCACGGACTGCCCCGTGGTTCTCATCAGGAGGGCCGCCCGCCCCTGAGCAGCAGCGTGGGCAGGCGGCATCTCCTGGAAGGAGCGGCTACGAGCCCCCTGCCCTTTCTCCCTCCCCCTCCCCCCGCAGGAAGTGCACGTTTGACATGTTCAACTTCCTGGCCTCCCAGCACCGAGTGCTCCCTGAGGGGGCAGCCTGCGACGAGGAGGAGGATGAGGTGCAGCTCAGGTCCACCAGGTATGGCGGGCAGGCTCGGGTGCTGGCGTGGCGGGGGGCAGTCCATGAGATGGTGGCCAGGAGCAAGGGAGAAGTCGTCCCTGGGTGTCTGCCCCCTCCCTGCAGGCGGGCCACCAGCCTGGAGCTGCCCATGGCCATGCGCTTTCGCCACCTCAAGAAAACATCCAAAGAAGCCGTGGGGGTCTACAGGTACGTGGGGTTGGGGGGAGCGTGCCCCTTGGGTGGATGACCTGGCACCCTGCTGTGGGGCTGCCTCGCTTCCACCCCCTCCCCCTGAGGCCCCCTCACCACCCGCCTGCAGGTCGGCCATCCACGGAAGGGGCCTGTTCTGTAAGCGCAACATCGACGCCGGGGAGATGGTCATCGAGTACTCGGGCATCGTCATTCGCTCCGTGCTGACCGACAAGCGGGAGAAGTTCTACGACGGGAAGGGCATCGGGTGCTACATGTTCCGCATGGACGACTTCGACGTGGTGGACGCCACCATGCACGGCAACGCGGCCCGCTTCATCAACCACTCGTGCGAGCCCAACTGCTTCTCGCGCGTCATCCACGTGGAGGGCCAGAAGCACATCGTCATCTTCGCGCTGCGCCGCATCCTGCGCGGGGAGGAGCTCACCTACGACTACAAGTTCCCCATCGAGGACGCCAGCAACAAGCTGCCCTGCAACTGCGGCGCCAAGCGCTGCCGGCGCTTCCTCAACTGAGCGTGGGGACCCCCTCCCCCCACCCCCCCCAGTAGCTCTCCCGTCCACATGCTCAGGGTGGATGTGGGCCTACAGGTGACGGGACCCTGCCTTCCCCCCCTCCAGCCCACCTAGCAATTGCCCCCTTTCCTGCCCTGGGGGCCCAGGATGTAGATATTGTACAAAAGTTTCTAAATCCCTTCTTTTCTATGCACTTTTTTATTTAAGGGGAGGGGGGTCCCAGGTGGGAACCCCTCACAATAAAGTCTGTCAATGTTTGGAGACGTGGTCTTCTCATTTGTGTGACGATGCCCAGGCGCCCGCGCCTGCATCAGCTGCGAGCCGCAGCAGCTCTGTGGGGGCACGGTGAGCAGAGGCCCCATGTGGATAGAGCAGAGTGCCACTTTGGAAATGAAGACCATTAATTACCCTTTGTCAGTCTGGGTTGACTAGGGAAGTTCATAGACACTCGTGTAAAAGATTTAATTGTATATTGAGAAAACAGCCCAGTCCAGATCAAGTCCTTAAGTGCATTAGCCCATATGGCCGATACCAATCTATAAATTCCTCTTCGGACTCCACCCAGGCAGTGACGCAGCATGCGGTTAGATCCCAGGCTAGTCAGTGGGTGGAAAGTCCTGTGGATGCAGTGGTGGTGGCCGGCGGTCTCCACCCGAATAGCTCCATGTGGCTTGTCAACAGGAATGTCTCACAGGGAGTGTGTATCCCGCCTCCCAGAAGGAAGACAGGAGTTCCCAGAATCCTTAGAAGGCCATGTCCACACACAGGCCTCATTGGCTGTAACCTGATTGTCAGGCTGGACACCTCCCCTTTGCAAGTTGACAGATTATGTGACTGCCACACCCCCTTAGAAAGAGAGCCCCATTTGTACTATAGCCCCACTCCAGTCTGAAGCAGGGCACTTCCTCAGAAGGGCCTGGGGCCAGCTCTCCCACGTGATCTGCCTGATGGGAATGGGTTCTAGGTGTATGGGGGGGCTACCCCGTGCACTTAGGATCCCACCCAGGGGGCGTGTTTCCAGGGAGGATTCATTGAGTGCTAGGCTGGGTATGCCCCAGATGAGATCAGCTTGGGCAATACCTGCGCGCCATCTGCCACCCTAGTTGGGCCTGGTGGGCAGCAAATTGGCCCGGACAGTTGGTGGGCTCCCTGACTACAGCCGCCTCCAGCAGGGCCCACAGGGGCGAGCGACTGGGCCGCAGGGAGTAGGCCTAAGTGGACCACGCGCTGGCAGCCCATTGCTTGCAACCACGTGTAGAGTGGTGCCCTGGGCCGTGCTTCCCCCGGGGCCTGGATCGGGGTCCAGGAGGAGACATGGAGGCTGTAGCACCAGCGGGGGTGGGGGTGGGGCGGGGGGAGTGTCTGCGGGGCAGGGGGAAGCGGGAGGAGGGCAGTGGGAGACCAGCAATTTCCATCTCTGCTACTTTCTGGAATCCTCAGGAAGCCAGGGGCCTGGGGGAGAGGGTGTCCCCTGTGGTCTCACCCCCAACTCAGCAAGGGGAGGGAAACCCTGCCGCAGCACTGTGAGCAGGAGGATCAGCGAGAAGGTCCGGAGCTGGACCAGCACAGAGCAGGGCCAGATCCGGCCACGCCTGCCCAGAACCACCACCTGTGGGAGTGGCCGGGGCTCCGGGTGCACCTTTTCCACTGTGACAGCGGGCAGGGCGTCCTGGGGGGAAACGGGCCTCTAAGATAAAAGTCGAGCTTAGCAGAAGGCACCACCCTACGCCCCCCCGCAGCGCAAATCTCCCATCCTGCATCCCAAAGTCCACCCCGCCCACTCTCCCACCTCTGGGCCCATGCCCCACCAGCCGGCTACCTTCACGCCCCAGCTCCGCCCCCTCTCGCAAGTCGCGCCCCAGCTCCGCCCACACCTTTCTACAGAGGCTCTGCGTTTCAGGGAGGCTCTGGGTGGGCGGGGTGGGGGTGTGTGTGGAGCCCGGGTCTCTGCAGCTCTGCGCCCTAAGGGTTACAGCGTCCCGGAGCGCATTCCCTTAATGTTAGGTGGTTGCCAGTCATCGAGCCCAGAGCTTTTCTCCAACTGGTAATCTAGAGAAAGAAGGGGTGGGGTGGGGTCAGGTTGGGGTCCCTCATTTCTGGCTGATGGACTACCTCCTCTGTGCTGGGGACACCCTTGCCCTGTGGCTCTATCCATCCATCATCCACCCACCGATCCATCATCCACCCACCGATCGATCCACCATCCATCCTCCCTGCCCAAGCACTGCCTTTCCATGCAGGCCCCACCTGTACTGGCCAAGCAAGCTCTGCCCACAGCTGGATTTCTCTGCTTAGAAGCCACCTCTCACAGGCGCCACACCTTTGTGGCCAGTGCCTGCTTTCATTCACAGGATCCCCTTTCAGCTCAGGCTCAGCCCCCTTACCCATGTCTTGTCTGCTGAAAGTCTACTGTCCCTGCCCCTCAATAGATGCCATGGGCAGGACCCCAGTCTGCGCCCTACCACTGGCTTGCTCGCCTTCGCCTAGAGGTCTGCTTCTCACTTGGGCAGGGGTCGTGGCCCAAGAGCTGCAGGCAGCTGCTGCAGCACTGGGTGTCAGGGTTCCAGTACTCCAGGTCACTACAGAACTGGGAGGCCTGCTTCGGCGCTGCCTGGGCCAGCAGAAGCAGAGCCAAGAGGAGGCAGGGAGGGCCGATGGGGTGAGGCCCTGTAGCCTGGGGGCTGTGACCACAGGACTTCCGGCCAACACACACAGCCACTTTCCAAGAATCCGGATTGAAGGAAGGAAGTGATGTATGTGGGGGCCCTGGGACCCCCAGACTCATTTCGAAGTGGGGAATCTGCCCCCCCAACCCCACCCACACTCAGCTCAGTGATAGTTCTCCGAGACCCATAGTACCTGAGGGCGGGCGGCTCTGAGCTGTCAGTTCCTCACCTGCCCACCCATCAAAGGGTAGCAACTTACTTCGCTGGGCTACGGAGCATTACAACTGTCACCACAAGCACAGGCCCACCTAGTTAGGTATTCCTTCCCCTCGGCCCACCCCAAGCCTCTTCCCTGCTCCTCAACCACCTCACCTATCGGCCTCCATCTCCTGGGGGCTGACAGTCCTTCAGGCAGCCTCCACAGCAGGGCTGTGATTTCCAGTACAAAGGTGTCCCCACCCCACCAGGCCTACACTCAGGGGGCTTCTAGGGCCCGGGTACTTCCCCACCTGATGTGCAGAGTTCCGCTGGTGAGGTTCCGGCCGGAACCCAGCCCCACTTCCCCTTCTGCAGGAGATGAGGGGGTGGAGAAGAAACTCCAGCCCACAGGCTACCAAAGGCAGACTTTTATTACGCCCCCAGCAGATTCCATCCCGGTGTGCTGGAGCCTGGGGCAGTGGGGTTAGGGAGGGAAGGGTTCTTGGGGGGTCGGGGCCCAGTCCAACCAGGAACTCTGCCTGCGCAGGGGGGAGAGCAAGCTGGGCAGGTTTCAAAAGCGGCCATGCCGGTGGTCTGGGGAACGTCGCCGGTTTCTTTCTCGGGGCCGGTGGCCGGTGTGGGACCTTGGAGGTGACCTGGGAGTAGGAGGAGAGAGAAGGGTAGAGTGGGCCTGCCTCCCTGCTCGGGGACGCAGGGGCTAATCTCACTGGAAACTCAGACTGGTGGTGGGGAAGGGCTGGAAGTGGCTGAGGGTAGTCTAGGGTTCATAGGGCTTGGGACACGCTTCGCAGGCTAGCTTCTCAACAGGCTGGCTTTGGAGTATGAGGTGTCTTGGTTCTGGTGTGGAGGTACCTGCGCCGAGGTCCCCGCCCATAGAGCTGTCGCCGGAGGTTGCGGGAGATGGGTCGCAGGTGCATAAAGTTGCAGAAGCCGCCGCGGGTGCACTCCCTGCGCAGAAGGACGCTTTCTCACAGCTCCTGTCCTAGCACACACTTGGGAACCGGAATCCCCAGAGCCCATCTCACCCCTTGACCACCGTACCCCATCTCGTACTGTCGACAGCATGACTCCCGGAAGTCGGTGACCGGCGATAACTCCGCATGAACAGCCTGCCCATTGAACCAGCGGTTATTAAGCTCGGTCACTGCCCGCTCAGCGTCCTCCTCCCGCCGGAACTGAGGGGAAAAGAGGCCAGGGTTTGCAATTCAACTCAGAAATCTTTAGGGGACTAGTTAGCCGCGCTGGATTTAGCGATGCAGCTCAAGCAATGAGGTTTTGATGGCGGCCATTGAAAGGCCTTAACTTCTGGGCTCTGGTTTTCATGTGCAAGTTTAAGAAAATGAAAACAAGGTCACAAAAGCCAAAGTTTATTCCACTTGAGTTTAGAAAGCCATCTCAAGATGAGGTTTCCTACATTGACCAGACAACTGTGGGACATTAGATCAAAAGCATATATAAACGAAAGCCAACGGTGCTTTAAAAAGACAGGAAGGAACATACCAACACGGACCTCAGAAGAGGCTTGGAAACTCCCTCGTGAGCACAGAATAGCGAGAGGGAACAGAAGAGATGATAAAGTGAAAGAGCTGAACAGAGGATTTCACAAGGCGGATCAAATGGACAAAGGAAAATGTAATAAAATGTAGGAAGCTTGGCATCAGATCAAAAGGGGAAAAGATGCTTGGCATCTCATGCTGACAACTGAAGAAATAGTCAAGCCTCGAGTTTCCGTACCGAAGGATTCTATGGCCAACACGTTGAACAAGGCAGGAAGCGTCAAAAGGAAGTGGACGGGGCACAGTCCCGACACCAAAAAGAACTGATCAACATTCAGCCATTTCACAGGGTAGCATGCGGTGTGGGAATCAATGGTGCCGGGGTGGGGGGCTGACAGCAAGGGCTCAATAGAAAGTCAACGTCTAGAAAAGGCTGATGGAAACATACGTACAAATGTGCGCGATACAGTTGATGTATGGATTGTTATAAGAGCTGTAAGAGCTCCCCCCCAAAAATGATCTTTTAATAAAAAGAACCAATGGTCCCCCCAAAAGCAGTCTACCCTGCTCTGAGCACATGGCTGCAGAGAGGTCCCTGGCAGAACACAAGACCCTGTGGGAATACCAACTGAACTGAAATATTTTAATATATGGATGTGACACTGGAAACGCTCAATCAGCTAAGCCAAGAACTTAGGAAGATAGCTACCTGGCCAGTGAACAGGAAGGGAGACATACGAGCAGACATGCCCATTTCAAAAGAAAGGTGATCCAACAGCACGCAGAAAACCGCCTGGCGATATTCTCAAAACCACGTGCGAGAAAACTGCTGCTGGAGAGCATTCAGAGGGGTTGCAGCAGTACACGGAGAGGGGGCTGCCGGAAATTTAAACAGGGTTCCCTGGAGAACGTCATGAGAGACGCCTAGCTAGGCTGTGTTGATGACATAGAGGCACTCAGCGGTGTGGATCCTGACAGGTTACGGGTTACATGGCAGAGACTGGGGGTTCTAGAACACCGAATCGGGCTCCGGCAGAACTTATACACAGACCAACAGGACAATGAGTGGTTTAAAATCAGGAAAGGTGTGCCTGGGGCCTGTAACCTTTCACCCTATCTGTATGCGGAGCAACTCGGCTGAGAAGCTGGTCGCCACCAGGACCGGAGGAAGGTTCCTGGGCTACCTGTCATGTAGCTGACCCAACCTTACTGAAAGAGAAAAGGCACCCCGGAGGAGTCAGGGATGGAGATCCAAGACCACAGCCCTCAGGCTGGATGACACCTCACCATACAGAAATCGAGAAAACACAAGAGCCACCTCTGCATCAGGACGGAGTGGAAAGGGGGCTGTCAAGGATGTCACTTCCCTTGGCCCCACAATCGAGGCTCACTCTGCAGCCACCAAGAAATCAAGTGACATGGCCTGGGGCAAATCGGCTGCCACAGACCTGACCTCTTTGCGTTCGAACGCAGAGATGTCACTTTGAGCACTCGGGTGTGTGTTTTTTTCCAATCCCCTCACATGCATGCAGAAGCCGAGTGTGCCTAAGAAAGACTGAAGAACTGACTGAGAACTAGTGCTGGTGACCAGTATGAAATATACCTTGGAGTATCAGAAGAAGGAACGCATCTGTCTCGGAAGCCAAAAAGACTCCGTCACCAGTACTTTGCACATGTTACCAGGACCCATCCCCGGAGAAGGACGGCGTGCTTGGTAAAGCAGAGGGGCAGCGAGAAAGAGGAAGACCCCGGGGATGGGACCGATTGACACAGTGGCTGCAAGAATGGGCTCAAACGTGGCAAGGCGGGGCACAGGGCGTGGGCGGGGTCTCTGCTGAATTGACTCCACAGCACCTTGACATAGACGTTCCCCACAAGGTGGTCCCCCAGGTTGTCGCACACATTCATCTCTTCGATCTCCCCGTACTTCTCCCGCAGTTCTGTGAATACTTCCTGCAAAGGACGGGGGACAGGGGGTGGGGTAGGGGTGGGGACGCTGTTGGAATTCCTGGCCCCGGGACCCACCCCACCCGTCCCTCCCAACCCTCACCTCAAAGAAGCTGTCGTAGTGCTCCTGCACTTCCACGTCGCTGACGTGACCTGGAGGAGGGGGCAGGGAGGGGGTCAGGGGCATGGCCTGCTGGGGGCTGTGTGCCCCGCCCGCAAGCCCAGCCCCTGACTCACAGTGCGACCCATCTGCGGTTTGGGCCGTGTTCTGTGGGTTCCGGTACAGGTTGAGCAGCACTATGGTCTGGGCAGAAGTAAGAGGAGCGGGGAGTGAGTACACGGGCTGAGTTCCATGCAAAGTCTTAGGGCAGAGGCTTGGGAGAAGGCCACGTGTGAGTGGTACCTTCCACCAGAGGCGGAGCCCAAGTACAGTGAGAGCAAGTCACATAGGGCGGGGCCTAGGAAGTCTTAGGGGGAGGAGCTAGCATGACGGACAGCTCGGGGGTGTGGCTTGTACCAGAGGCGGAGCCCAAGCAGTGAGCGAGTCACGCGGGTCCCCAGGAAGTCTTAGGGGGAGGAGCTAGCATGACAGACAGCCCGGGGGTGTGGCTTGTACCAGAGGCGGAGCCCAAGCACAGTGAGAGCAAGTCACAGGCCGGGCCCTAGGAAGCCTTAGTGGGAGGAGCTAGCATGACGGACAGCTCGGGGGTGCGGCTTGTACCAGAGGCGGAGCCCAAGCAGTGGGCGAGTCACGCGGGCCCCTAGGAAGCCTTAGGGGGAGGAGCTAGCATGACAGACAGCCCGGGGTGTGGCTTGTACGTACAGGGCGTGGCGGGCTCCCGGGGGCGGGCCCGAAGGACGCGAGAAGCCGCTAGCAGCGAGGGCCTACCAGACGCCCTCCCCCCGGAAAAGGCGGGCCCTCACGATGATGGACAGCGGAGGAGGACGCGCCGAGCGGCGCTTAACCCCCGGAGCGCCGTGCGGTGCCTCACCTGGCTGAAAGTCGGTTTGTTGTGAAGCCGCGAGCACCGGTCCCCGTGCCGGCAGGCCCCGATCTTAAAGTAAAAAGAGCAGTTAACCCTGGAAGAGGGGCAAAGACAGAGGTGAACCGAGGCTCGGGGAGACCGGGCAGCCCAGAAACACCGGCCCAAGCCGCTCAGCCAGCAGGGACCCAAACGCCCCGTCCCCGGCCGCCCCGAAGGGCCCACTCCCTCCGCCTGTCCTCACTTGTCCTTCTCAGTCCCGAATATCGAAGCTAAGTACTCAGCCATTTTCACCCGAACCCTCCAACCCCGCTAGCTGTGACGTCACTTCCGCTCCTGGGGAGCGCCGGGAAATGTAGTCCGTGGGTGCCTCGGGGCGCTTCTCCGGGGCTCGGAGACGCCTAGGCGCTCGCGTGGTGGAGCGCGTCGCCCTCCGCGCGGGACGGCCGAGCTGCTCCTGCTGCGCAGCCGTACAGCGTCGGCTCACGACCCCCACCCCCCCCCCTTTGTTGGAAAACGAAACGACTACAAGCCCCAGGGCCCCCCGCGACGGCGCCTGCGGAAGTCTGCGGTAGAAACCAGCCAGAGCATCGATTCGGAAGAAGTAGGGTTTCACGCCTCGGGTGAGTTGTGGGCGATTTCGCGCACAGAACACGTCCCAGCCTCGTCAGCTCGCTGGAGGGGGGTGCGGGCGGGGGATGTCCTTTTCCGCAAACCCACCGCTGAGTTTGTCGCCGTTTTGACACGATGGACAAGGGTGTGTCCGTTCGCGACTCTTGCACACCTGTCTTGCAGGGGTCAAGGCGAGGGTCTTATCCCGCAGGCCCTTGGACAACTCGGCTCGGGAGCAACTATGAACTTGGATCGAGTGTCCAACGAGGAGAAGCTGAACCTGTGCCGGAAGTACTACCTGGGTAAGAGCTGGTCGTCTTGGGGTGCAGGAGACGAGAGGGAGGGGGCCGGACCAGCAAACCTGCGGAGGAGGAGGGCCTGGGAACCTGGCCACGCGGGTCTAAGGTGTTTAGTGGCTGGAGACACGGAGTCTTAGGTCTGAGGGCCTGCTTTCTGAGGACTCCTGGGTCTGTTGGGACAGGAGCTTGGTGCACCTGTGTCCCTGGAGGGAGGCGTTACAAGGAGTAGCATCCAGTCCTGGAAGGAGCGGTCCAGGGGATTGGACTTCTGGGGCCTAGGAAGGACAGTGTGGAAGGATGAACTCCGTATCCTGAGGAAGGAGTGATGGAGGAATCTGATTTCTGTATCCCGGGAGGAAACCGGGATTCGTGAGTCCTTGACTGTAGAGAGCCCTCCATGCCAATGTGAGAGAGGACCTCGCCCGCAACTCTCATTGGAGCCTGGAGGACAACGAGGAAGGTGCTAATTGACGCCTGGCGCTTTTCATCCTTTCCTCTCTAGGTGGGTTTGCTTTCCTGCCTTTCCTCTGGTTGGTCAACATCTTCTGGTTCTTCCGGGAGGCCTTCCTCGCCCCGCCCTACACGGAGCAGAGCCAGATCAAGGGCTGTGAGTGTGGGAGACTAGAGGAAGGGGGTGAGCAGATGGAGGGAGGGGGACGCTGGAGTGGGAGGGGATGATGGAGGGTCCAGCAGTTTGGAACTTTGTTGAAGAGAGGAAAAGGCTGCCTTCGGGGAACCCAGAGAACAGCCCGACTCTTTTACCACCTTACAGATGTCTGGCGCTCAGCAGTGGGCTTCCTCTTGTGGGCAATTGTACTCACCACCTGGATCACCATCTTCCAGATCTACCGGCCCCGTTGGGGAGCTCTTGGGGACTACCTCTCCTTCACCATACCTCTGGGCACCCCCTGAGGCTGCCTTCATAGGTCTGGGTGGGGAGGGGTCTGCTTATTCTCCCAGGATGCATTCTTCCACTGAAGGCTCACCCTTGAACCCACTAAGACTTCTTCTCCTCTCCCTTGACCTTGGCTGATCTCCCCCAATAAACAGCTCTGACTCTCAATATCGACTTCCTGATTTGGGAGAGATGTAGAAAGATAAGATGATTGTTAATATTCAGAACCTTTGAGTGCTTGCTTTGTGCTTTGCACACCTGTGCCTGTTTTCTCTGAATGCCACTCGCGATCTTGTGAAATAGGAAACTCTGCTCGTCAGGGGCCCTCTTTCTCCGATGAAGAACCACAGAGAGAATAGGGCTTCCGTATCTAAGGGCCGTTGGCCCTCTACTGAGAGTGGGTGAATTTGAAAACATAGTGTTCTCCCTCTGGGCCTCAGTATTCTCATCAGAAGTCCATATCCTAATACTACCTCCTGGAATTTATCTGGGACACAGCATACAAGATGAAAGTAAGTCAAAAGCCGGCTATTAAGGTTCTAGTTCCTACATGACTGGGTTTCTATCAAACAGGACATGTTTAAACATGTGCCTGTGTGATTAGGGGGTGGCTGCAGATGAGCCCTCCCTAATGCACCTGCCTTAGTCTCATGATCGCGCCTTCAAAAAAGAAGCCAACCAAAACAGTGACTTCCACGGGAATATGGACCTGGTAAATTCAAGGCAGAGAAGTCAGCTCACCATGGGGTTCCCAAAGGGTAATCGTGGTAGATTTTCCCAACAGGCACTGGATGATGAAGCTTATTATGAAGAAAGATGAAGAAAACAGAAAACTGCATTGGGGATAAAAAGGCCAGGAAATTTGTACTAACAACCACCCCCCACCCACTGCCCCGTCACAGTAATGTCCCTGCCGGGCTGCCCTGCAACCTTATCCCGTCCACCCTAAGCCCTGACCGTTTGCTCCCCAAGCACAACATTGAAAAGGAATATGCTTTGTGTCCCCTCCAGGAGCCCCGCTGGCCATGCTGATGTGGTGTAAATCACAGCGCAGAATTCTTTACGGGAAGGGTGGTAGTGGTTAGGTGGTCTCCAGGATGGCCCTGACTCAGGGTGACCCGGTGTGCAACAGAATGAAGCCCTTCCCAGCCGTGCCATCCTCACCGTCCCTGCTGTGCTTGAGTGTATTTGCGTAACCACGGTCTCCCTCCACCTTCTTGAGGATGTCCCTCTTTCTCACCAGCCTCTATTGTCCCAGGCATCACATCCTTCTCCAGGGCCACACGTCCCTCCTGGTAACATGTCCACAGAGGACACGAGATGAAGTCTCCCACCAGCCCCGCTTCTGTGAAGAGATCTGCGTGTGCGTACTCCATGCTTCTTTCTCGATGGCCGTCGGAGTCTCTTCTTGCTTTGGCGAAAGCTCACCGTCTACCCAGTGGACTGGCACCATAGCAGTGAAGAGCCCTAGATGCAGGTTACGTTGAGGAAGCTCCTGGGTGCATCCAGCCGACCTGCAGGCTCCCGCCCCATCACTGGCAGAGTGACACAGATGACAGGTGGAGGAGTCATACCAAGTCATTTCACTTTGCCACACAGGCTTCAGTCTCTTATCCATGTCATGGTGCTATACTTGTTTGCTTTTTGTCTCTGCTGGGCCCCCTGTGCCGTCAAAAGTGTCTGGCACAGTAGACCACATATTTAAGAGGGGGTGCGTCCAAACAGATGAACAGGAAGCTAGCATAGCAAATGCACAGCAAGAAGGATGACCTGTTCAGTAACCTCGCTCCGGGCCTTGTCTTCCGCTTAGGGACAAGGAGGGATTCCTCAGTTAATGACCTAAAAGCCCACTGCCTTCCAGTCAACTTGGATTCGTAGTGACCCTGTAAGATGGCATAGAACTGGCCCATAGGGTTTCTGAGGCTGTACATTTTCACAGAAGCAAACTGCCTTAAAAACTCTTTGCTATCAAGGCAGTTCGGCTGGAAATGCAGGGAATCCAGGACAGATGATCCCTTCAGGCCCCATGGTGAGAGTAGCGATACCTGGAGGGAAGGTGGGGTTGAAAGAGGGAACCGATTACAAGGATTTACATATAACCTTCTTGGGGGACAGACAACAAAAAGTGGGTAAAGGGGGACGTCGGACAGTGTAAGATATGACAATAGATACCAAGGGCTCAAGTAGAAAGAAAACGTTTTGAGAATGATGACGGCAACAAATGTATAAATGTGATTGACACAATGGATATATATATGGATTGTGATAAGAATTGTATAAGCCCCCAATAAATGTTTTCTTTTTAATGCAGTTCTGATCAAAGTGACTCTATAGGACAGAGTAGAACTGCCCTGCCCCTTTGGGGTTCCAAGCCTATAAATCCTTACAGAAGCAGAATGTCTCAACGTTCTTCTGTTTTGCAGCACATTTGCATCATGCAAATCTTGACTTTAATTGCTTTTAAAAAAATCATCTTATTGGGGGCTCGTACACCTTCCCTCCCCCATGACCCCTTGATAATTTATAAATTATTATTTTGTCATATCTTACACCATCTGACGTCTCCCTTCACCCACTTCTCTCTCTCAGGGAGGGGGTTATTTGTAGATCCTTGTGATCGGTTCCCCCTTTCTCCCTCACCTACCCTTTACCCTCCTGGTATCACTACTCACATTATTAGTCCTGAGGGGTTCATCTGTCCTGGATTCCCTGTTTCCAGCTCTTACCTGTACCAGTGTACATCCTCTGATCTAGCCAGATTTGTAAGGTAGAATTCAGATCATGATAGTAGAGGGGAGGAAGAATTCAAGAACTAGAGGAAAGTTGTATGTTTCATCATTGTTACACTGCACCCTGACTGGCTCGTCGCCTCCCCGCAGCCCTTCTGCAAGGGGATGTCCAATTTCCCACAGATGGGCCCTGGGTCCCCACTGTGCACTCACCCTCATTCACAATGCTATAATTTTTTTTGGTCTTTGATGCCTGATACCTGATCCCTTCGGCACCTCATGATCACACAGGCTGCTGTGCTTCTTCCATGTGGGCTTTGTTGTTTCTGAGCTAAATGGCTGCTTGTTTACCTTCAAGCCTATAGGACCCCAGACTATATCTTTTGACAGCCAGGCAACGTCAGCTTTCTTCACCGCATTTGCATGTGCACCCCGCTTTGTCTTCAGTCTTTTTTTTTTAATGTCAACATTTTCTTAGGAGCGGCTGCTGGATTTGAACTGCAACCTACAAAGTAGGCCACTAGGCCACCCTAGTAAATTGGTGTTCCTCAGCTCTTCTAATACTACAAGTCCCAAGAAGTCTCGGGATGCCCAATCCTACATCTCCCATCGTGCCCCGCGCGGCGCAGGCGTTGTAGTGCTTGTGGAGTCACTAGCGCATGAACGACATATCCCAGGATGCTCACGGGCCAGTCGTTGGTTTGCTTCCGGAAACGCCCCCAGAAGGTGGGACTTAGAGCGCGAAATCTACGGTGCTCGCTATTAATTGGTTAGAAAACGAGATGGACGGGTACGTTGACTAATGGCATTTATAACAAACCCCCGAAGGCCCGCCCTCAGCCGGGAAAGCAGAGTGGTAGTGGTCGCTTACCGGGACGCGGCTGGTTGAGGACTGTGACTCTCCACCCGGGCCCCCGGCATAGAATTGTGACCCCCACGAGAGTTGGGACTCGTCCGACCCAGCTAAGCAGATCCCGACCCAAACCATGTTCCCGGTGAAAGTAAAAGTGGAGAAATCAGGTGAGGAGCCGCGGTCGCGGGCCTGTGGAGGTCGCGGGAGGACTCAGCTGGTCAAGGTCTGGTTGTTTTGACAAACGTGCCTGTCATGACCTGGCTGGCGGACGACTCCCTGCTATCGCGATCCGCGCCACCTTCCCCTCCGGTGCGCAAGGTAGCTTTGAAATGGAATGGCGGTGGCTGAGGCAGGGTGCCTCGGCGTGCAACTTTGAGAAGGGCCCTTTACTTGGCTCTGTCTCCGCTTCCCCGTGCGCAGCAGCGGGTCAGGTCTGTGCCAGAGGTACAGCGACGCGTTCAAAGCCCGCACTTGCTATATCCCAATAATCCCCAGAGAGTAACGCGTGAGGCGGGAGAAACGGAACCTCAAAGAGGGGGAGTAGTTTGGGATTGAGCAGAGCTGGTGGGAACCCCGGAATGGTTGGCTAAGGGCAATGGGCGAGGAAGAGGAAGAATGAAAGAAGCGGGTTTCTACCCGCATAAGCAGGCTCGGAGACCCGCAGGAGTGGTTCCACCCTGTGCTGTATATAGGTCCCTACGAGTTGGCATCGATTCCATGGCAGTGGGTTTGGGTTTCGTTTGTTTGTTTTTGAGTGGGGACTTCAGTTTTTGCTCTGGGGGAAATGAACCAACTGAGGTGTTGCTTAATAAAGATAAAGTGGAGACTTGATTATAAATGAGAGTTGGCAGAGCGGTCGTGGGGATTGCACAGGTTTAGGAGCTTGGCAGAGCGGAGGAGGATTCTAATGGGATGATCGGAGCAGGATTGGCTAGCAGTGGTTCTCAACCTTCTTAATGCTGCGACCCTTTCATACAGTTCCCCATGTTATGGTGACCCCTCCCCCAACCATAAAATTATTTTCCTTGCTACTTCATCACTGTAATTTTGCTACTGTTAGGAATCAGGCGACCCCTGTGAAAGGTTGTTTGACCCCCAAAGGGGTCGTGACCCACAGGTTGAGAAACGTTGGGCTACAGAAAGCTTGTCCTGACTGTCTTATGTAAGTGGATCAGAAGGGGAAACCGAGGCTGGGAGCCCTGGGAAAGGATGGGACAGGATCAGGATGCGTGGATTAGGGCCGGGCTGGGCGCAAGAGATACTCAGCTAGACAGGCTGGTGAGCTGAGATGGGGCAGGGAGAGGCATCCGCAGCTCCCTGGGGGATAGTGGAACCACCCTGAGATGGAACCCAAAGAGACCTGTACACAGGGGCCCTCAAACTTTTTAAACAGGGAGCCAGTTCACTGTTACCTGTTGGAGGGCCAGACTATAGCTTTAAAAAAAACTGCGAACAAATTCCTATGTACACTGCATATATCTTATTTTGAAGTAAAAAAGCAAACGGGGCAAAAACACCCGGTGGGCTGGATAAATGTCCTCAGCGGGCCCCATGTCACCGAAGGGCCGGAGTTTGAGGATGCCTGCCTGTACATTTCGAGAGCCACTGATGCCAGTGTGGGACTCAGTGGGTAGGATCAGTCTGGGGAGATATCCAGAGAAAAGTGTCCAGGAAACCATGGGGTCCCCAATTTCTGAAGTTCCATGGGGAGCTGCACTGGAGACCCCTGTGCACCTTCATTCACCCCCTTGGCTCCTGCCTAAGGCGCTTTGCTTAATCTCAGTTCCGCCCTGCCTCTCACTTCCACCCCATCCTCGCTCTTCGGAGCCAAGAGAGGATCCCTCTCTTCTGACCTCCCCAAGAGTCCCAGGACTAGCAAGGCATGGCCCCACTTGGCCCTCCATGCTCTGAGCACTGGGTCTAGAGCTCCTGCTACTTGCAAGTGGAGAGCCAGCACCCCGCCAGATGAGAAGAGTATAATCATCGCATCACTGCCTCCTTCAGTTGTGTACCAAAGGGAGGCAGTCGCCCGGGTCCACAGGGCCAGGCAGGGACCAGAGTGAGGCAAATGAGCCAAGTGAGGTCTACGGCCTGCAGGAAGGTGTGCCCAGATGCTATGTCTCAAAACAAGCCCCAAGTGGGTGTTTTAGGTGAAATCTCCCAAATTTTAAATGTTAATAGCTCATTCAGATTTCAGGTAGCACCACAATCTCAACATCTAGGGACTAGCTTCTGCTCCCCTGGCCCCGGGTTACAGTGTCCACTGGTGGAGTCACAGAGACAGGCATTGAGCACCTCAACAACACCACTTCCTAGCGGAGGCTATGAACCCCATAGAGGCGGGGGAGGCTGGGGCAGGACTAAGGTCAATGGCTTTGAACAAGTGTGGCCTAACCTCTCTGTAGCAGTTTCCTTGATCAGTAAAAACAGATTAAAAATCAGACCTACCCCCTGCCACGCCCAGTTCTATCTTGGAGAATGAAGGGAGGTCCCTGCATGTTCCTTTCGGAGCTTCATTTGCTTTGTTGCAAGATAGTAATACCTCACAGCGTTCAGTCACAAGTGGAGGATCGGAATGAACCATGGGAGTGTTCACTCAGGGTTTGGAGGGCCCACGCCGAGAGACTGGGCCTGGTGGGAGGGCCGTGCCTTCAGCTTGACCAGGAGATCGCAGAGCTGAAGGAGCCCTGGGGGCCGAGAGGGTTCCAAGTTGGGACTCTTAACTACCAGGTCACCAGCTACTCCACGGAGACAGATAAGGCTTCCTCCCTGCTGTTTTCGGCCCTTGAAAATAGTCCCAGTCTCGGAAACCCCCGGGGGCAGGTCTACCCTGACCAAGAGGGTCATGCTGAGTCAGCATCCACTCGATGGCAGTGAGTCTGAGTTCTCTAAAAAACCCGTCAAGATGACCCCCACGAGGTCCCCCAAACCTGTCACGAAACCTTCTGAAATATTACCTCGGTGTTGGATTTCACTGGCCCGGCCGGTCCCCTGGGAAACCTCTATTGTGATTGAGCCTGTTTATCTTTCTGAAGTTTCCCTGCGCAGACTCAGGCGGGGCTTGTCTGCACCATCCACTGTTTGCAGAGACACATCAGGACGTGTCTCCTTTGTGTGTGACGGACGCTCCTTTACTTTGAGCCTGGGGAAATGTTTGCTCTGATCTAACTCGGTAGCCAAATCCAGGTTTTTATTTGGGGGAGACAATTGTTATTTAGCTTTTAAACCAAATTTCACTTACCATCCAGTCGCTTCTCACAGTGACCCTATAGACAGTCTATAGGTCTACAGTGACCCTGTAGAACCGGGTAGAACTACCCTCATGTGTTTCCAAGACTATAGCTCCTTGAGAGTAGAAAGCCTCATCTTTCTCCCGCAGAGCTGTGGGTGGTTTGGAACTGCTGGCCTTACGGTTAGCAGCCCCACGGGTACCTGGACGGTGCCACCACGCCACCTGTGGTATCGATCTTGTTACAAGGTTTCAGAGTTAATGATAACTGCACCCAGCCGTATGAAAGTTGGACATTGAATCAGGGAGAGGGAAGCAGAATCAATGCATTTGAAGGACTGCGGGTGCCAAGTACTGACAGTGCCAGCGACCACCCGAAGCACAAACCAGTCACCTTGGACAAGCACGGCCAGAGTGCACCTGCCATGCAAGGATGGCACCACTTTGTCTCACGTCGTCCGCACAGGTTATCAGGAGAGACCAGTCCCGGGCGGAGGAGTGTGTGCGTGGTCAATTGGCAGGGCAGTGACACAGGAAGACGTTGGCCGAGA
The DNA here is from genome assembly GCF_050624435.1 of Tenrec ecaudatus. Lineage (NCBI taxonomy): Eukaryota > Metazoa > Chordata > Mammalia > Afrosoricida > Tenrecidae > Tenrec > Tenrec ecaudatus. The sequence continues at coordinate 21,809,458 of NC_134547.1, forward strand.
GCTTGACTCAGTGGCTGCAAGAATGGGCTCAGGACCAACAGATGGGCTGGCCACAGGTGGGGTTTCCAGGACTCGGAACCAACCCCAGAGTCCCTAGCAACAGCACACGGCACCTGGTGTCTACGACGTTTCATGGGCATTTCTTTTAATATTTATTTCCCGAGGTCGGTGCAGGGCCCGGGTGGTGTATCCGAGTCCCTTGGAAAGACCTTGTACATGAGCGCTAGCAGGAGTGCCCGGAATGGAAACCCAGGGAAGGCCAGCCCCAGACCACGAGCCCTGTGTGGGAGGCGTCGGATGGGCATCCTCTCGCCCACTTATAGCCCTCCCAGCACACGCTCTCCTTCTCTGGGGCATTATGCCCTTGCAGGGGTCAAACAGCGAACTCACTGATAAAGCAAAACCCAAGTCACTGCTGCCCAATACGAGGAGACTCCCTGCAGGCCTACAGGACAGGGTAGAACCGCCCCTCTGCGTCCTGCACTGTTGGGACGGTCACTTGTTCATTCCTGGAGTGAAAAGCCCCTTCTGTCTGCCGGGGAGCAGAGGCTCCCAAGAGCCCACCTTGTGGGGAGCAGCCCATGGCAGGACACAGGACAGCCACAGGTCTGCTCAGGCCATGCACGGCGCACACTGAAGGGTTAAGTGACTTTTTAAGGAGCAGGATACAGCTCAGGAATCTGGCCCCGGCAGGGCCTCCTGTGGGCCTCCCGGGGACAGGCTCCCCTGCCCCGGCCTGAGGACAAGCTGTTTTTCCCTCTGCCCCTGGGCCCCTTCTGGGCTGCTGCCACTGGCCCTGCCGCCGCCCGCCCCCACCGGGCCTCGCTCTGTTTGTGTTTCAGCCCTGGACCAGCGTACAGTTCTTTCAGGAGGCTCCTTGCTCCATCCGCCCCCCACCCCCACCCCCACCCCCTCTTCTTTCAGCTGCTTCCTGCTGCTACTCCTGGCTGCTTAGGTCTCCCAAAGCCTCACTCCCTGCCACTCACTGCCCCACCGGACAGGGTTGAAGTGCCCCTGTGGGCGTCCCACACTGTCACTGTACAGGAGTAGACAGCCCATCTTCTGTGAAGTGCCTAGGAGTAGACAGCCCATCTTCTGTGGAGTGCCTAGGAGTAGACAGCCCCATCTTCTGTGGAGTGCTTAGGAGTAGACAGCCCCATCTTCTGTGGAGTGCTTAGGAGTAGACAGCCCATATTATGTGGCGTGCCTAGGAGTAGACAGCCCCATCTTCTGTGGAGTGGCTAGGAGTAGACAGCCCATCTTCTGTGGAGTGCCTAGGAGTAGACAGCCCCATCTTCTGTGGAGTGCCTAGGAGTAGACAGCCCCATCTTCTGTGGAGTGCTTAGGAGTAGACAGCCCCATCTTCTGTGGAGTGCTTAGGAGTAGACAGCCCATCTTCTGTGGCGTGCCTAGTAGTTTCAAACTGCTGAAACTGCCCTGCCATCAGCGCCCCATCTTGTAACCCACGATGCCACCAGGGCTCCCCGAGGGCTACAGATGCCTTGTCAATTTCAAGACGTGACTTGCCACCCAGCCCAGTCCCCCCAACCCCGGGGAGGCCACCCCTGGTTCATTTGCCTAGTAGGTGTTACTTGGCTACCACTGCCTTCATGTGCAGGCCCGCAGAGGCGCAGCTCACTGATAGGGCAGGCTGCAGCCAGGCTGAACGTCACAATGTGGATCAGCCTCCACACCCCTCTGAAATTTAGGGCAAAGGTAACGCTCTTGGGCTTGGGGGGACGAGTCCGAGGCAAAGGCCACACACAGAAGCTCATCTTAGGAGAGTATTAGGCAGGTGTGTCCTGGGCCCGCGTGGCTTACTGACAAGCTTCTCAGCGTAGGACGCCATACTGTAAAGCGCTCTGTGATGTGGTAGATTTGGTCCAAGGACCCAGTGATGGATAGCAGGAAACCCTGCATGTCCAGAATGTGTGTCCATAAAAGTAGTGACGGAGATCCTTTTCTAGCTATCCTATTTTGCTTGGTCATGGCTGTGTGCTGCCTCCCACTGATTAGTTGATTAGCAGTCTAACACGTAACCCCCTCCGCACCAAAGCCTCCTGCCTGATTCTTAGTATTGTTCCGGTGACGTCACTGACCTTCCTTAGCTTATGTAACGTAGGGTCCTATTGTGTGTGTTTGCTGTTGTGTAATTGGTGTGCAGAAATGTGTGTGTTGGTAATGTCCTTTTCTCCAAAACTCTTGGTTGCCAATTTCCTAGGCTTAATTTTTTTTTTTTTTGGTCAAGTGCTGGATCATATGGGGGGAGGGGGAACCACTAGCAACTGCCCACATGTCTTTATGTCAGGGTTCATCCAGTCACTGTTTGTGTAGGTTGGGCTAATTTACCTAACACGTTTCTAGGTGCTAGCTAACCGTCCCTGACAATGGATTGTGTAGAGAAGAACATTAAGAAAAGAAAATATAGTGAGGATTTTTTACACCATGGTTTTACCTCCATAAACGACAGCAGGAATTAAGAAACTGCAGTGTTATTTGCTGTGACGTTCTAGCAGCCAAATCTATGAAGCCAAACAAACTAAAATGCCATCTGGATAGCAAGCATCCGAGCTTTGCCGACAAGGACGCCATCTCTTTAGAAGCAAAGCTGGTGGGCTCAAGAAAGCCAGACTTGACACTGGTGACAAGTACCACAAACAAAACGTAGCAGCCCTTGAATCTTCATATTTGGTGACACTCAGAATCGCCAAAGCTATGAAACCTCACACCATTGCTGAGGATTTACTGTTGCCAGCGGCCAAAGGCATTGTTCAAGTTATGATCGGAGACGAATTTGTTATGAAATTGAGCGCAATTTCCTTATCTAATGACACTGTCCACAGAAGAACAGATGACATGTCTGCTGATAGTCTTGATCAGGTAACCCAGGAAATTAAATCTCCACTTCCAATATTTAGCATCCAGCTCGATGAATCTACAGATGTTGCAAACTGTTCAGTGACTGGTTTACGTGAGGTATATGAATGGTGGGGACTTTAAAGATGTTTCATTTTTGCAAACCTCTTGAAAGGACAACTACTGCACGTGATGTATTTGACGCCATTGGTTCATTTCTGAAAGAGCATCAGCTCTCTTGGGGAAAGGTGTGTGGTGTTTGCACAGATGGTGCTCCAGCTCTGCTAGGATGTCAGTCTGGATTTCAACATTTGGTCCTGAATGAGTCACCGAAAGTCATCTCACTGGATGATTCATCGGCAAATATTAGCAACAAAGACACTGCCACAAGAGTTATAAGAAGTAATTAAAAGGGTCATAAGTTCTGTGAATTTTGTAAAGGCGAGCACTTTAAACAGTCGACTATTATCGCAACTGTGCAAGGAGTTGGATGCGCTGAATAACGCTCTGCTATTGCACACTGAAGTGAGATGGTTGTGGAGAGGAAAAGTTTTAAAACGTGTTTTTGAGCTTCATGATGAACTCAAAACGGTTTTTTATGCTTTTATTTTATTTTAAATTTCATTAGGGACTCATACAACTGTTATCACAATCTATACATATACATACATCAATTGTATAAAGCACATCCGTACATTCTTTGCCCTAATCATTTTCAAAGCATTTGCTCTCCACTTAAGCCCTCTGCATCAGGTCCTCTTTTTTTCCCCCTCCCCCCCCGCTCCCCCTCCCTCATAAGCCCTTGATAATTTATAGATTGTTATTTTGTCATATCTTGCCCTATCCGGAGTCTCCCTTCCCCCCTTCTCTGCCGTCCGTCTACCAGGGAGGAGGTCACATGTGGATCCTTGTAATCAGTTCCCCCTTTCCAACCCACTCACCCTCCACTCTCCCAGCATCGCCCCTCACACCCTTGGTCCTGAAGGTATTGTCCACCCTGGATTCCCTGTGCCTCCAGCTCCCATATGCACCAGTGTACAATCTCTGCCCTATCCAGTCCTGCAAGGTAGAATTCGGATCATGGTAGTTGGGGGAGGAAGCATCCAGGATCTGGGGGAAAGCTGTGTTCTTCATTCAAAATGTTTTTAATCAGAGAGCAAGACCACAGTTCGAAGCACTTTTCAGCAATAAAAGTGAACTGCAGAAAACAGCTTACTTGGTTGACATCTTTGCCATCTTGAATGAGTTAAATGTATCACTGCAGGGACCAAGTGCAACATGCCTCGATTTGTCTGAAGAGATCCGATCGTTCCAAATGAAACTTCATCTTTGGCCAAAAAATATGGATGAAAATAAAATTTGCATGTTGCCTACTTTATCTGCTTTCTTTGAGGAACATGACCTTGAACCAGAAAAAAAGATTACGATGATCGTTTCTGTGAAAGAACACTTGCACATGCTTGCAGATGAAATTTCCAAATATACCTGACACCCCATTTGCACTTGCCAGAATCCCATTCACAGTCCTAGTTGAAGATGTTCCTGAGACAGCACAAGAGGAGTTCATTGAACTTATTAACAGCGATGCAGCGAGAACTGATTTCTCTATAGTGCCAGTTACAAAGTTCTGGATCAAGTGTTTGCAGTCGCATCCTGTTCTGAGCCCGTGTTACATCTTCCTCCATTTCCAACAACTTATCTTTGTGAAACAGGGTTTTCCAGCTTGTTGGTTATCAAGTCTAAATGCAGAAGTAGACTTGTGGAAAATGATCTTTGTTGTGCTCTTGCAAACACTGCCCCGAGAATTTCTGATCTGGTGAGAAAGAAGCTCTCAACCTTCTCAGTGATGTTGGCTTTTTATGCATACTGTTGCAAAATGTAGCCAATGCAGTTTACTGTTGTTATATTAAGACTGTTAACCATGCTATACATGTTTCAAGGCAAACTTTTGTTTATTTGTAATTAGAAATAAGTATTTCACAATATGTAATTGCATATTGTTTTTGTGATTCATCACCATGCTTTTATTATGTTCAGTTTGGAACAATGAAAATATATCCTGCATATCAGATATTGACAGTACGATTCACAACAGCAAAATTACAGTTATGAAGTAGCAATGAAAATAATTTGATGGAAGAAAAAAAAGACAAGAGTTTTCTGGTTGGGGGTCACCACAACCTGAGGAACTGTATGAAAGGGTCGCGGCATGAGGCAGGTTGAGAACCACTGCCTTACTCAGCCAGTGACCATTTTCAACTGAGCACTCTGGTCCGATGTTAACACCTCTTTGTTTGCCAGGCATTTCTTGGTGGTCCGAAGCAGGATGGTTGAGGTCCATAGAACAAAATCGCTTTGTTTTAAGCATTGGCTCTCTTGTGTTGTAGCCGGTCATAGAAAGCCCTCAGTGGTTTTTCATGGGCAAGATTTTGTGTTCTGTCCAAGAGGATTTATAGAACAAAAGCCAGTTGGGTTACATTTACAGCCTGTAGGATTTCTCCCCCCCCCCACCCCCCAGTCTGTAGCATTTTTAAGTCGCAAGGATCCTGAGTTTTGATTCCAAGAGCATCGGTGTAAGAGTGAAAAAAATGTTCTCTTTTAGAAAACGCTCCTCCCTTGGACCCCAAGTGGGTGGCGTATTGTTCGTAGTTTCATCAAATTAGTCTTAAGTGTGGTAGATACTAAAGGAGCCTGGGAGACCCGGCGGGTCGATTGTTGGGTTGCTAATCGTAGGGTCCGCAGTGGAAAGCCAACAGCCCCTCCCTGCATAGGAGAGAGGGGAGATAGGCTGTTACCATGGAGCTTGCCAGCCTTGGAAACCTGACCGGGCAGGTCTAATACATCCCTCCAAGGTCGCTGTAAGTCAGAATCGACTTGTATTAATCTGGGTACTTCAGAGCAACAAATCCACAGAAACTCATGTATAAGAGAGGGTTTTATATAAAAGGTAAGTGCACATCAAGAAAACATCCCACCCCAGTGCTGCCCAAGGCTGCCAGTCCAACATTAACCCATATGTCCAACACCAATCTACGAAGTCCCCTCCATCTCACAACACACACACAATGACACTGACTGCAGGGGGAAAGCCGAGTCAGTGAACATGTGAGCATCTCAGCGCTGGCAGGGGTCTCCACACGGCTGCTCCAGCACCCAGGGCTGCATCGGGGTAGGTCCATGTGCCTTCTCTCCTGCAGGAAGTGAACTTGCCAGCTGAAATAGGGAACTGGCTAAGGTAGCTACACCCTGGCCCAAACATCACAAAGCAAGAGACCCGAGAACTAGAAAGGAGAGGTTCACGGAGCCATTTATCCCTCTGCTCTTCAATGAATCTCATGTGTTTATCAGCCAGGTTAGCACAATCAACTACCTACCTCATGACTCAATCGCAGGGAGTTTGGAGTTTGGGACCCATTGCTTTCAAGTCAACTGTGACTCCATAGCAACCCAAGAAGAACCGCCCCCAAAGAGGGGCAAAGCTGGAGTCTTCCAGAACAGACTGCAGACTCACATGCTATCCCGCCATTCCTGCCCACAGCCACCCGTGTAGGGTTCCCAAGGCGGTGAATCAGCATGGGCTCAGAAACCGTCCTCTCCCTCCCACCAGCGGGTGTGTTCACACTGCTGACTATGTAGTTAGCAGCCCAAGAGCAGCCTGCCGTGCACTAGGGCTCCTTCCCCACTTACCAGCCTTTAGTCTGGTTGTCCGTAAGCTGCCAGTGTCCCCGGGCAGGTTGAGGTATGTCATGATCCCAATTGTCAGGGCGCCTATGCTTCGCAGAAGCATCGTTCCACAGAGGAAGCCTGCGACTCCTTGGGAGGACCATGCTGGTCAGTGATGGCCAGTCTTCTCACAGCAACTGGAGGAATAAGAGGAGTCTTAGCCCGCAGCCAACCGTCACTTTGATAATAGAAACAGCAGTATCTAGTTGTCAGGTAAGAAGGAGACAGTACCCATAAGAACAGCAAAAACCACCTTCCCGAACAATCTCAGCTTGTTTAGGCGAGTCCTCGTTGTAAACCAACCAGCAAAAGCTATCTTGAGCCTGTGGGTGAGCTCTTCTTTCCCGTGCCTGTAGAGGGCTCTAATACGGAGCCACGCCTGTCTGAACCACATTTCTAGTAGGGAGCGCCAGTAAGATGAAGAAAGCCTAAACACCAAACCAAACCAAACGCACCAACATCGAGTCGATTCTGACTATTGTCCGTCCCACAATCGTGTGGCCACGGGACCAGGCAGTAGCATCGTACACCTAGGAAGTGTTGGTCCTTGGTCCATCTTTGTGATTTCTGGCAGTTACATAATCTGTCAACTTGAGCGGTGGGGTGGAGTGGACCTTGTCAATCAGGTCATAGCCAATGGTGCTTCTGTGTGGGCATGGCCTCCTGAGGATTCTGGGAACTCTTGTCTTCCTCCCCGGAGGTGGGACACACACACATACTCTCTGCTTCACCTTCCTGTTGACAAGACACAGGGAGCCACACTGATGGCAGCCAGAGCCCTGTGGATGCTTCCACCGCCACCGGATCCACAAGACTTTCCACCTACAAGCCTGTGATCTTCCTGCATTCAGCATCCTGCATTCCTGCATGTGTTTCATGAGTCTGAAGAGTAATTTATACAGTGGTATCCGAAATGTGGGTTCATATTGGACTTATGGACTTGATCTGGACTGGGCTGGGATGTTTTCTTAATATACAATTACTCTTTGATATAAAACTCTTATCCACATATGAGCGTCTCTGGATTTGTTTCTCTAGTCAACCCGGACTAACACACTATTTTTAACTTTAAAATTCTATTTACTCTTTCATTTTACCAGGAGATTGAGGGTAGTGGTAGAGTGCCCTTTAACTAATTATTTTTTTAACTAGTTATTTAAATTACTTATTTAATAAAGTACCTCAGCCATGCAGAGGAATTCACCCACCCGAGAGAATTCTTTTCAGTCATCCTTTTTACTACGATGGCGTTAGCCTTTCATCAAAGAGGCCGGAGAATAATACAGAAAGGAAAATCGGGGAGCAGAGAAACTCACCAACTTTTATGGTTGTACAGCTAATTCAGACCCACAGGTAGAGCCACCCTATGGCTTTGTTCCCAGGCTGTAGCTCTTTACAGGAATAGGAAGAATAGAGCTCCAGGCTCTTTACGGAGCAGCTGGTGGTTTTGAACTGCTGGCCTTGTAGTTAGCAGCCCAGCTAGATAGCCACTCAACCACCAGGGTTCAGCAAACGAATCATATCTCTCCAAAGACGCTCCAGTGGACCCACGTGGGGGGTGGCTGGTGACTCTTAAAAGGAATGCCGTTTTACACATTTTATTTGATAAGCAGCACTGATAGCTAAATGCTGATGTAAAACTGCCCTTGTTTATTTTAGCAACAGTTTGGGAAAACAGTTCGTTTACATAGGATATATTTTGAACAGTTGTACCAAAATTAAAGGTTCTTTTTTTTCTTTTCATGCCCTTCCAAAATTGTAGCTACAGACTGGCTAAGTATCAGCGCTTTCCCCAGAAGCCATTTGATTACCCGTAGTCAAAACATGCCTCAGTTAAGGCAGGAGGCTGTAAAAAACTCTGAAGGAGTTTAAACCATCTTCTCATAACAAAGAAAGCAGCAAGGCGAACTCTTGTGAGGTTAAATGACTAGTAGAAACCAGTTTTGTCTTTGGACCCAACATTGTCAACAATTCTGAAAGATTTTACACGAGCTGATCATTATTATAAGCTGGTTTATGACATAAGCTTTTTTTATTCCTCTCATTTTCCTTGAGAAGCTATGATCTCATTGCTATTTTAATCGAAAACTTATCAGCCCTATAACATCCTACAGTAGAAGATTCACCTTTTTCGGGTCTTTTTCTAGCTTATAAATTCATCAAAACAGAGCTAATCCATTATGAAAAGTTTTGGGGTTCCTGCCCCCCTCCCCCAAATTCATCACCCGGAGGGAACCAAGGCAATTGAGGTTTCTTTCTTTTAAAAAGGTTTATTATAGTTTGGAAGCCCCAAGTAGAATACTTGTAGAAATGAGGGGGGGTAGTAATTTTTTTTAAGGGTTAATTTTATTTTCAAGCTTTATGGCCCATCAGGCTTTATTGGAATAATACCGTATATACTTGTGTATAAGCCGAGATTTCCAGCACATTTTTAATGCAGTTTTTGTGGTAAAATTAGGCGTCTCGGCTGATATTCGGGTTGGCTTATACTCGAGTATATACGGTAAATCCGTAATTTGCTTAATCCTGTCCTGCTCACAAGAAACTGAGCAAAACATTGAACTAAAATGAACCGGACAAGACCTTGCAAAGTCAGCTCCACCAGGCAAACTTGTTAAACCCCAGGCCCTCCCTGCAGATCAACCCCATCCTAAAGAAAAAACACCGATTCGGATGAAAGAACCCTGCAATATTGTAAGGCATTATGAGTTGGTTCATCATTTCTTTTGGGCACTTCAGAACCACGCACAGATCCTGATTTGCAAGCTGCTGGGTGAAGAGCGGCTGTTGCAGTGATCCAGGATGTTGTTTGGTGGTGGCGTGGTGAGCACCCACTGAGCTGCTCACAGCAAAGTCAGTGGTTCAAACCTCCCAGCCGTCCAGCTCTTGGGAGAAAGCTGCGATTTAAAGTCACAGAAGCCCCAAGTCCGGTTCTGCCTTGAATTGGAATGAACTTGATGGTAGTGGGTTTGGGTCTTTTTTGTTTGGTTTTATCGTATAGGTAAGTTTTGGTTGACAAAAACATACACCTCTGACAAAATAAATATTTCCATAAAAACTGTTGGGTGGTCAATTCCGTGCGTGCGTTCCTCTTCAGTGGAGAATGTAGCTCCAACGGAGTCTTTAGCCAGTATTTCTGATAGGGTTGCTGTGAGTCCTCTATCCTCCCTCCCTTAAATTCTTTTTTGACCTTGACTATAGATTGGGGGAAACTACACACAGTCTAACTGGAACCAGCAAAAAGTGTTTTTTTTTTTTCAGCAAAAAGTCTTAAAACTTGAAGAACTGCTATTTACTTTTTACTTACCAAGTAATTCAACCACCTTAAAACCATGCCAACATGTTCACTGTGAGTGCCTTCATTCCCGTCAGGTGCAAGTCCAGCTTCCTTCCTCAGAACTTATTAGTGAGACCATCTTGTCTCCAGCATCAGAGTTGTTGGTGGGCGTTGACTTTGTAGAGTGAATTGGGTGAAAGCCCACGGAACACATCACAGTCTGCCGTTCTACAGTCGTGAGCCTTCTGTTCCCAAACCCCTGGATAGACCATAGCTTATTTCACTTCCTGTGCCTCCTGTCTCCAGTTCTCCTTGTCTAACCTCCGGAACTCTCGATGAACGCTCCCCTTCGGCTCGTCATGGGTTGGCTATCTTAACATGGGAGAGTCCGGTACAGACCTGCAGTTGACTGAGTAGTCTTAGAGGTTCGACCAGCCTCTCTCTGGTTTTGAGTTGTGCTCCCCATTTCTCCCCTTCACTCTACCCAGGACCTGTTACTGTGCTCGTTTTCCGAGCGCTTGGAACTCTCAAGTCCTGGACTCCAGGCTGCGGAAACTGACGTGTGGGTGGTCCCTGAGCTTCACTGTTTCTGCATCTCTCTGGATTGGCATGGGGAGAGACCACTTTAGGTAGCTACTCTGATTTGCCCCTTAAATAAATAATCTTGTCTGAAGAGGATGGATTTTAATAGTCACTGGAGTTCTAACTTTCCCAGAGATTTTAAAATGACAAATCGGAGACCAAAAGGTTGGTGAGCCATTGAAGTGTCTCACGGGCCAAACTGGGTTGGAAAACCATTGGAGAATTTACTCGTTTATCTAAAAGGTCTTAAATTCTATCCATGATCCCAAAGTTAACTTAGAATTTATGCTGTAGAGGCCTAAAACACCAATCAGTGCCTTTTACCTCTCGCTATGTAAATTTTTATCATAGTAATAACCTAAGAATAATCATGACATTAGTTGACTAGATTTGGCATTTCCAATTAGACCTGGTCACGAGGTTTGGTTTTGATTTAATACCATAGGCGGGTGTAAAACTTCTTCCCCTGTATCCAGTTATCTTCTAATGTAATTGCCACTGGATATACGATTGCAGAGGGAGGGTCTCTCTATCTTGCTTATATTTATAATTAGTTTTTAATCACCGCTCTTTGTATTGTGTCACAAGGGGGCTGTCCCAGGATCCTGGGACGGGGCATTCGTGGCTGGCACATGGCCACCGCCATGGCGAGGAGAGTGAGGCTGAAGGGGGTTCATTTTCTGTCCACCTTATTAGGGGGGGACCACGACAGCTTTTAACTTTGTTGTTCGTTTGTTTGTCTTCAGCTGCCATTGTGGTGGTGACTGCATTTGGCTTTTTAATCCCCGCTTTTTCTGGCTGTATAGCTCATTGAGTGCCCGAGCCTAATTTCATTAAGGGTCCACCTGCATTTGTCTACTCTCCCAGGCTTTATTGGACTTAACCTTGAGGCTGGCCAGTTCGTTGTCCATGCTGGGTCAAACAATGATCTTGCTATTTTAGCTTGCGTCTCCCCTCCCTGCCCTGGACCTTAGTTGTTGGGTTAATTTTAGCCATTGGGATACTGATTCGACCAGATCCGGTATCCCCCGGAGGGCGGAGGATGATGTTCCTTGTGATGTGTCTTTGCTTGGCCTGTGGCATGGTGCTCTCACAGGGTTCCGCTTTTGAGCTGGCAGGCACCCTTGTGACATCTTTGCTTGACCTCACTCGCTCGAGAAGGCTTGTTTACACTGGCGGACACCCTACCAGCTTTGTCTGACTCTTACCCACTGTGAGACTCAGTTTGTAAATGTAATCAAGCAACAGCGCGTTTCTCTATCAGATGGACCCAGTATTGTTCACATTTACTTAGTCTGAATATTACTGTGCACATGAGCCTCTATGTCATTAGTTTTTATTATTTTACATCAACAATTGATTTAAATCATCCATAATTAATTCCTAATCAACAGCAAGTTGATTATTATATCTATTATAGAACAACTGCTCCAGACTCGTAAAATAATGCAAAGGGGTTTTTTTGGCAAAAGAATGCAATTCTCGAATTGGGCAGCATGGGGTCAGAATACAAAGTGCTCTGGAGCAAGGAGCATGTGTAGACCTTTATATATGTAGACGTGTGTGAGCCCTGGTGGCATAGCGGGTTACACGTTTGGCTACTAACCACAAGGTCAGCACATCAAAACTATCAGTGACTCCACTGGAGAAAGATGAGGCTTTCTGAGACAGTCTCACAGCGACTGAGCCTCAGAAACCAACAGGGTTAGTTCTACTCTGTCCTCAAGGGTCGCTCCGCATCAGAATTGGCTCGGTGGCAATAAACGATGTATAATATAAAGTCTACAATGTAAGGGGACTCCAAATGTTCGTGGAAAACATCCGTTCATTATCTTTCAATTCCATGATTCAGTGAACTTTTAAAAGACCCCCTCCTACACTCTGTGAGATAGGCTGTTTTGTGATTTGGATGTTATACGAATGCCATATCATATACAGGAGAGGGTTGTGTGACAAGCCTGGGACCAGCGCTATGGCAGCCACACCGAGAGACATGCGATGCGGACACCCGTCTCTGAGAGCCACAGGCTGCTCTCCCCCCTTCCTCCCTGTCTGCTTTCCCTGCTCCACCTCCACCTCCTCTTCTTCCCCTCGCTGTCTGTCCAGTGCCTCATCCCATCACTGTCAACAACAGGAAGCTGGACAAGGCACCTAGGATCAAGGCCAAGTGGGTAATGGAAGGCCTCACCCCCTCGGTGACTGTGGCTTGGGTGGGCATGGTGGGCGGGCGCAGGGGGTGAGTGCTCCGATCTCCCATTGCTGCCTGGAGAGCTGGTGAGCCACAGACAGCTCAGATGCCGGTTCTTACAAATGATTTCCCCCTGCGACCAGATCTCTCATCAGGATTGTTGCGCTCTCTCATAAACTACGGGGCCATGAACCAATATGTGGTCAGACACTGTCCTTGTGGATGGTAAGCAGTGCCTGTGTCTAATAAGATGGGGCATTCTTGTCTTGGACCGTGAGCCCAAAGATATAGAGGGCTGGGACAGGATCAGACTCCCATTCACAAGGCCATGTAGTGCAGGTGAAGCTTCTGAAGGACGCCTCGCACGATGACCTTTCAAGGTAGAAGGAAATCAGTGTACTCGTCAGAAGTGGCTCCCACCACAAACGCACTGTCAGCTCCTTCTCGCTATTGGAAAGGGGCTCTGCGGCACCCAAACATGGAAATCGCACCTGCGATTACATGGGCACGGGCTGCCTGCGTGATCACTCCCTCCTAACATCAGGCACCTTATTTGGGGTACAGTCCCTGAGGAATCTCTTTGCAAGCTTTCCCGCCAACCTTTCGAGCTCTCATATGTATTTGTTCAGGGAAGTTTATCTAGCTACGGTCAAAGCCAAAGTAAGGTTGAGATGAAAATGGAGTCGAATTCTGGACCCAGATCAAGCCGTTTAGTTAAGCCAAATGCCTCCGTTTTGTTTGGGGGCTGCCTTACACATTGCCCCCTTTTGATCATGCCTCCCCTAGGGCCCGCTGATCACTCACAGTGGAAGGACCTCTCTTTTGCAAGGACTTTTAGTCCTGTCATGAGCTACTAGTAGCCTTGGATCTTTTTGATCATTAATCCATTTTTCTCCATCTTTCTGTGTTAATAGGCCTCATCTTCAGGGTGAGCGGATTTCCAGTGGGCTTAGTGTTACAAACAGGGCCACACGAGAGGGACCGTTTAACATTCTAAACGTGCTAAGAACTCAAGGCATAAAGTCAGTCTCTTCTGAAAATTTGGTTTCTTCCAAATACATCATCAGCAAAGGGAGTGGCAGTGGAGGGACATATATTAAATAAACACTTTGTGGCACATTTGATTATACAGTGATTCTTACAATGGTCGAGACAACCATTCTCCGTAGGCACTAACACCCTCTGCTAATCAGCTAAAAATATTAAAAGAAAGAACCGGTCCTAGGGAGTATTGAATGCAGCCAAGTAGCCTCCTGGCAGGTCTTTGTAATGTCATGCTCTGCTACCTGAAGTTCATTAACCAAGAGCGGCAAGTGGTCTCAGCAAGATCACATTTTAGTCCTTTTTTCAAACTAAGCAGAAATCGAGAGCCATTCTATTGTCTAAAATAACATGGGATTCTAAAGATTGGTGGTGGTGTCCATTCCATCTGCAGTCTTGCACTTGGAGCCCTGGTGCTGTCGGGCGTCACAGACGGCGTCCGTCTCGACCCACAGTGAACCTAGAAACAGCAGAATGAAGCGCTGCTGAGGCCCCTGCCATCCTCACAGTGGGTAACGTTTGAGCCCACTGAAGTTGTTAAGTTGCAGCCACTGCGTCTATCCATTTCATTGAGGGCCCTTTTCAGTGACCCTCTGTTTTGCCAAATCTGATGTCCTTTTACATGGACTGGTCTTTCTTGATAACATGCCCGCCGCCCTCTACGGACCATTCTAACTACTTCTTCCAAGACAGGTTTGTGTGTTCTTCCGGAAGTCCAGGGCACTCTGTGCCATTACCGTCATTCCAGTGTCTTGATTCTTCTCCGGTCCTCCTTATTCATCGTCTAGCCTTCACATGCATATGGAGCAATTAAAAATGCCATGGCTTAGGTCAGGCACACCCTCGTATTAGTGTAGACCTGGAGAGAAGATATGCTGAGAAACAAGAGCTTCGCGTTTTGATATTTTTGTTTAATAAAGGTTTCCGAGTGTGTACAAATCCGCCTGTCACTATCCTCTTACAAGGAGCACTCTGGGCAGCATTGAGCTGCTAGCTGTAAGGTCAGCTATTCGGAACCACAAGCCCTCCCTGCGGGCAAAAGGGGAGGCTCCCTCGTCCTATAAAGAGTTACCGGCTCGGAAACCCACAGGGCCGGTTCTACCCTGGCCTCTAGGCTTGCTGGGAATCAGAATCAACTTGACGCCAGTGAGGTCCTCCTCCCTTGCACAGGTAATGTTAGGGCACCTCGACCAAGGTCGCTTTCTTTCCGTTTGTAAGTTCATGTTATGAATGATTCTCAGTTCACTGCTAGGGAACCAATCCTGCCACATGGTGTTTGGAAGTGTAATCCTGGCAGTGACTTACACATTATGGGATTCGAGATCGTCACAGAAAGCGTACTATGGGGTTTCAGTGAGGGTAATGTGCTTGGACAGAACCTGGTCCTCAATAAACACTCTGTATATATTCTTTTATTTTCATTATTGAATCGTACTAAGGGACTCAGGTAAACATCTCAACCATCTTAGCAGGTAGGTATCATGGAGAGACCCATTTTCAAAATGAGGAAATAGTTCAGTAAGATGAGGAACCTCCTCCGTCACACAGTGAGCCTGAACCACGGCCTGAAGCCCGGCGCTCCTATTAATCACATCAGGAATCTCTGTAGCTTTCTCTCCACGCGTCTGGCTGTAGAATCCTATAGGCACATAGACATATATGGTCTACTAGCCTGGGGGTCTTGGAACTGACTCCCCCTTTTTCCCTAGAGTTGGAGATGGCCAAGGCCCGGAACCAACTGGATGCTGTTCTGCAGTGTCTGCTGGAGAAGAGCCACATGGACAGGTGAGGACCCAGACCAAGGGGGTGGGTGTGGGGGTATCACAGGGGGCTAGGGAACCAGTAGGTGGAACCTTCTTGTCCTGGGTGGATCTGGGTGGGACCCTAGAAGCTGGCTTGGGGAAGAAGGTGTCCAAAGGGCGATCACTTGGTGCCTTTCCACTCTGGGCCCTTGGAACCCCGAGCAAACGGTTCTCTTCTGCTACCAGGGAGCGACTAGATGAGGAAGCTGGGAAGACACCCTCAGACACCCACAATAAGTAAGCTTCTGAGATGGGACCTGGAGCTGATGGTTGGTGCCACATCACTTCTTCCTCCATCACAGCCCTGACCCCTCCACGTGTCCAGAGACCCCGTGGCAAGAGAAAGCTTAGATCCCCTGTGGTGGGCACCTGGATCCCCAGGGACGTGGGTTGGTCACAAGTTCCAAAGGGTTGGGGTGATTCATGTGATTGTCCAAGGCTTGATCCCAGTATCCCCAGGGTGCCCCTCGAGAGGCACTGAGCAGTCTTTGTTCAAGGTGGGGTCAGCCTGCTGACACCCTGTCTCTCCCCACAGGGACTGCTCCATCGCAGCCACCGGCAAACGGTAAGGTGGTGGGGACCTCAGTCAACTGACAAGGGGTTCCCAGCCCCCACCCAGATGCTAACATTCCCCCACCCCTCCCCTACAGGCCATCCACCCGCTTCCCTCACCAGCGGCGCAAGAAGAGGAGAGAGATGGATGATGGGCTGGCCGAGGGAGGACCTCTGCGATCCAGTGAGTGGACAGTGCCCTGAAGAGGGCCGATGGGGGCCAGGGGACTCCGTGAGGTATCCACTCACTTCATGCCCCCACCCCTCCCCAGACACGTATGTGATCAAGCTGTTTGACCGGAGTGTGGACTTGGCCCAGTTCAGTGAGAACACCCCGCTGTACCCCATCTGCCGTGCCTGGATGCGCAACAGCCCCACCTCTCGAGAGCGAGACCGGTCACCCACCTCACCGCTACCCCCACCACCTGAGGAAGAGGAGGTGGGCAGCCACGGGTTTGACCTCCACCCCCACCACCCCCTCTGCCAAGCTAGCGAGGCAGTCAGGAGTTGGCCCCCATGTCCCTCAGCGAGGGCCCACGAATCCGATGAGTGTCAAGTTGAACCCTTGAGACTGGGAGGATTAGATAGACGCCCAGGCGGGGTGGGAACAGGGCTCCTCTGGGCAGCTGGACACACCCTTCAAATTTGGGGTCCCCAGGAGCTAGGCTAGCCAAGACGGTCATCTGGTTGAAGGAGGTAGAAAAATAGGGTTTCCCTTGACAAATAACCTCCTTATAGAGGTGGCCTAGGCAGGACAAACATGGCCACTTGAACTGGCCAGGGTAGAGAAGACTTGCCCATGGCAGGCAGGCATGGCCATCTGGCTTAGAGAACGGTGAGAGGAGGTCGGGCCCCCAGGTGACCGGGGTGTCCCTTGGATAAGGTTCGCTAGGGCAGCCCAACCTGATACCCCGCGTGGGTAGTGGCCCTGCCCTTTACACATGACTCATGTCTTGTCACTGGACAAGGCTAGAGACACAGTATGCATTCACAGCCCTCTGGCTCCCTTGAGCTGTCTGTGGGGCCCTTGTGTTCCCAGGGGTCAGAGGTTACCAACAGCAAGAGTCGCGATGTGTACAAGCTGCCTCCACCCATGGCCCCTGGAGATTCCTGCCGAACTCGGATTCCTTCCCCATTGCAGCCTGAGACCCAGGGTACCCCGGATGATGAGGTGGGTGTACCAGATTGGACCGGGACTGGGGCTGACACACGTTATGGGGCTTAGGGCACGGCCACCCAGCCTGGTCTCTGTGTCCACACAGCCCACCGAGCCCGAGCCGGCACCCTCCACACTCATCTACGGCAACATGCAGCGCTGGAAACGCATTCGCCAGAGGTGAGCCCTCCCCAACCCGCCAGCCCCCTGTGGCCTCCGCCCCAACTGCTGAGCCCTTCCCGTGTCCCCTTCCCACCTCACCCACCCCAGGTGGAAGGAGGCATCCCATCGGAACCAGCTCCGTTACTCAGAGAGCATGAAGATCCTACGGGAGATGTACGACCGGCAGTGATGTTTTCTCAGCTCCCCGCCCCCAATAAAAATCCTCCGCCTCCGTTCTGGCCTCCGCTTATTGCCCATCCCCCACCCCGCCCCGCCGTGGCCCAGACAGACACGAGGCAGCTGGCAGAATTCCAGCACGTTTATTGGAGTGGGCTTAGGTGGGGTGGGGGTGGGGAAGCAGCAGGGAGGTTGCTAGGTTGATCTTGAAAAATATAGGGGAGATTGCCGGGAGTAGCTGGCCAGAGGCTTGGGGCCCAGGGAAAAGATGGGGGGAGAGGTTCTGGTTGGAGCTGGCGTGGGGTGTGGGCGGTCTATGCCATCAGGGAGGTAGGGGAAATGGGGCACAATTTGAGGGTGGCGGGTCTGGCTGGCCTGGGACAAGGTGGTTCCGTCCCGGTCTGGGCTCCTTGGGCTGTGGGCGTGGCTGTGCGTGACTGGTCTGCGGGCAGGGCTTCGGAACAGAATCTGGACTTCGAGCGCGAAGGCGGGGAGGGGAGGGGGGCTGTCTTGAGAAAAGTAATATCTGCCAAGAAGGTGGGGTCAAGTATGGGGGGGGGATAGGGTGGGGA
Organism: Tenrec ecaudatus; assembly: GCF_050624435.1. Classification (NCBI taxonomy): domain Eukaryota; kingdom Metazoa; phylum Chordata; class Mammalia; order Afrosoricida; family Tenrecidae; genus Tenrec; species Tenrec ecaudatus. Next base: position 21,827,546 of record NC_134547.1, read on the forward strand.
AGGGTCTACAAGGGCTATCAGGCTAAATGTTAGGTGGCAGGGTCAGGGCGTGATCCCTGGTGGACCAGGAGAGGGGTCTTGGCAAGCTGTGGACATCTGGCTGGGCGGAGTCAGGTAGGCTTTAAATGAGGGGGCCTCGGGCGGCTCCCTGCGTTCCAGCTGCGCTCCCAGGCCCCTACTTGGCGGCAGCCGGCGGCGGTGGCGGCAGCGAGGACTGGGCCGGCGCCGGCGCGGCCTGGATGGACAGAACGCCCTCGGGAGACAGCGCGGATGTCACGGCTGTCGGATCCACGCCCGCGGGCAAGCGGTAGCGGCGATGGAACTCCCGCGCGACGAAGCCGTGCTCGTCCTGGAGGAGGAGGGGACAGCGGGCGGGGCGGGCTCGAGTGAAGGGGCCCCGGGATCTGGTGGGCCTTGCCCACCCCAGGATCCGCGCCCCGGCCCCGCCCCCCGCCTGCTCCCGCTCTGGCCCCGCCCCTCAGCTCGCTCACCGGGCGCTCCTCGTGGTGCGCATGCACCTCCACGTGGTCCCCCACCACCTTGACCGCAATTTCCTCTGGCGAGAAGTGCTTCACGTCGAGCAGCACCGAGAAGTGACCGGGGGCCGTCGGCACCTGGCTCCGCAGTGCAGGGGTGGGGTGGGGGCGGTCATTGGGTGGGTCGAGGCTCTGGGAACCCAGCCAGGCGCCCGCCCCGCCGATGGGGCCTCGGGAACGGCAGGGGCCCTGTCCCCACCCCTTCTACTAGGATAACTGTATTCGCTAGGGACCCCCGCCTAGCCACGAGGCCCCCTTCCCCTGCAAGGTCAAGCCTCAGCATCGTCCCCCTAGGCTGGCTCCCCCTGTTACTAATCCCTAATTCACCATAGCTCCGCCCATTCCCCCTCTCCCCTCCACCCCCGCAATCTTCCCATCCTCCCTTCTAGGCTACTGGGGCCCCAATCCAAAAATCACCAAGACACCTCGACCCCCAATATCCGGAGTCCTACCCGCCCACTGGAGTCAAGGGGCCTCAGACCCCAGCAGTCCTGGCACTCCGCCCCCACTTCTCGGAGCAGCCAGGCTCTGCGCCCATAAATCACTGGGCCCCTTCTCCAGGAAACCTCGCCTCACCACAGCGTCCAATCTCCGCTCGGCAGAGCCGAACATTCCTGCCACTTGGGAATCACTCAGGGGGCCCCACGGCCCTCGGCCCTCGAACTGGCTGGGCCCCTCCCTCTTTCCAGATTCCCTGGGTTACTAGCCCTTTTCAGAGTCCCCCAAGGTTGCCATTGCGCTTGGAGTGAGTTAACCACCAGCACCCACAGGGCCGAGTTTTCAACCACCAGCCATCACCCGTCTCATGAGACCCCCTCCCCGAACTCCAAGGGACTTCTCACCCCTTTCAGTCACCCAGCGTGCCCATTCCTTTCCCACAGCCCCCACCCCACCCCCACCCAAACCACCCTCACTCAAAATCACCAGATCCCCAGGGCTCACCCAGACCTCTCTCCCTAGGAAAGACCCGCTACCACTACCTGAGCTGGCACTTGGGCGGTGGGCAGTGCCACGCTGGGGGCACGCAGGTAGTAGGGAGCGAGCGCGGCAGGGCACAGCGATGCCAGCTCAGCCTCCAGCAGCCCCTCGCCGAAGCGCTGGTCGAAGAGGCGGCCGGGCGTCGAAATCCCGGGCACCGGGGCTGAGGCGCGACGCAGCCAAGAGGGCTGTACGGGCACTGGGATCTCCATCCTGCTGGCGGCTGCGGTGTGCCTCCGAGTGAGGGGCCTCTCTTTATAACTCGCGCTTGAGCCCGCCCCTCGAGGGCCGCCCAGGGACACTGGGACCGCGGCCAGATCTGGCCATTAGCCTTATTTAGAAAGTCCAACAATTAGATGCCCATTCCATTTATTGAGCGCCTGCTGGATGCATGGTAAAGGTCGCCAGGAAGGTGTCATTAAGATCCCCCAAGTTTCAGAAGGGGAAACTAAGGCCGGGGAGGCGGAGCTTTAACCGAAGTCCCATAGCTGGGAGGCCCTCAGCCCCCGTAATCCACCCTGGCCTCTTTGGGAGATGACGTAGATGGCAGAGGGGAGGGGGTGGGGAGCAGATTCCAGAGTAGAGAGAATGTAGTGGCCGGGCCAGCCTGTCAGGAGGACACAGAACAGAGCGTACCCCCACCCTAAGGCCAGCCCGTCGACAGGCCGGGGGTCTAACTCGGTGCCTCTGACTCAGCCTCGGGTGCTCAGGACAATGGGGTCTGCCAAGGGAGCGGCGAGCCAGGGGCATGGGCTCCAACCATTCAGGTTGGCCCTCCGGGGCCATGCGCCCAGGTCCAGAAATAGTTCCTTTTGATCCTGCCACCTAGCCCCTTGGCCAAGAGCCCAGACCTGGCGCCGGGGGCGGCCAGCTGCTTCTGCAGCAAGAGAGAAATGGTTAGATGACTGGCAGTACTGGCGGGCTGGCCGAACTAACGGACGGGATGGCGGATAGAGACGGGAAGGCCCCCTGATTGTCCCTTCAAGGCGATGAACGGTGGCTCGACTGGAGTTGGAACGGGATTGTCCAGCTAGAGCCGGACTGCGGAAGAGCTAACGTACTTCAGGCGCCCATCTAACCGCTAGCCCAGCCTCGGACCCTTTTCATTGGTGCACGCGCCTGCCAATTACCTAGTGCACGCTACAGCTCGGCCAATCACACGTGCCCTCTCAAGCAAACGAGCGTTAGAGCCAATCACGAGACAGCTCCTTTTGGCCATTTACCTGTTATCTCTATTTTCCTCTTGATCATTGGTTGTTTTAGGGGCCGCTCTTTCCGCGCGGGTATTCCCACGAAGAGGAGGGATTGCTAAACGAATGCTGAGCGATTGCTAAGGGATTGCTAAGCGACGCAAGATGCGCGCGGGGTCTGCGGGATCACGGTGCCGGACCGACAGCAGCGCCATGGTGGCCGCAGGTGAGCCGGTGCTTTTCCAAAACTAAAGGACGCCCAGAGAGTGAAGGCGACACAGCCCAGGCTCATGTTCGATGGGGGTCCCGAGTCTCTCCGGCTCAGCCGGAGTAGAACCACAATTCCCAAGATGCTTCACGTCCCAGGCCGCGTCAGCCTTGGACTTCACCGCCCCAGCGATCCCGGGCGCGTTGTTTGTTCCGTTCTCTCTGAAGACGTCCGAGAACATCTAGAAAATTAGCTTGCTTTCGATTGCAGTGGCCCCAGACACCCACGGTAGACGGTGCCCTTGAACTTTCTCTTGAGCCCGGGCTCAGTGACTCTCAGGATTGCCCCAAACCCGTTGCCCGGGTCCCTGCAGCTTGTAGGACAGAGTAGAACGGCCCCACACGGTTTCCAAGGAAACAGGACTTCAGGGAAACAAGACTGTCACATTTTTCTTCCAGGGAACTGTTGATAGATTCTAACCGCAGACCTTCCTGTTAGCAGGTGGGCACATAGCCTCTGCTCCGCCAGGACCCCTTTGGGAGTCTTATTCCAACCCACTGTGATTCGGATTCCTGGCGACTTTGTAGGAGAGTTCAGAGCTGCCCCTGTGGGCTTCTGAAACTGTAACTCTGTGGGATTAGAGAGCCTCGTCTTTCTCCCATAGAGAGGCTGGTGGTTTCAAACTGCTGACCTTGGGGCTGGTGGCCGATGTGTAACCCACTAGATCTCCAGTGCTCCTTAAGGGAGATTAGAATCAGTTAAAAGGTCTCTTCTACACTGGTGCCCCAGGACCTTACGGGAAATGTCAGAGCCAGGGACTAGCGCGGTTGTCAACACCTGGGATGCTCCCAGAAAGAGCTGGGTGCTTAGGCCCTACTTTCAGACATTCTGCTTCTGTTGTTCTGGGATGGAGGATTCACATCGGTGCTTTTAAAAGGTCTCTCCTAGACTGGATCTGGAAGGCGTCCTGGTGGCCCTGTCATTAAATGTTTGGCTCCTATGACCTGCTGATCTCCTGCCCCAAAGATTCCCCAAAGCAAACCCATTGCCACCTAATGGATCCCAGCTCAAAGTGAGCGCCCCCATAAGGCAGAGTCGAGCTGCCCCGTGCAGCCACTGAGGCTGTAAGCCTCAACTGAAGCAGGCCGCCACACCTTTCTCCTGCAGAGTATCTGGTGGGTTTGAACAGTCCAACTTTGGCTTAGCACCCCGCCGCACCACCCGGGCTCTTTGCCCTAGAAAACCCCGGGGCAGTTCCACTTGGCAACATAGCTTCACCATGAATCAGAATCTACTCCTCGGAGTAACATACGACAGCAAGCTAGATCCAGGGCTGAGAACCAAGGGCTAGCAATGAGAGCTCGGCTGGATTGTGCCTTCAGCGTCTGTGTCTTGCATGTGCCTAATGGGAATTAGCCTATCCCTTCTAGGGATCCATAGGACCTGTAGTCTGAGCCTATGATCCTCCTCTGATGGCTGCAGCCATGAAACTTCCCACTCTAGGCAGGCCAGCACCCCCCTCAACAGTCTGCTCTCCCCTCGCAGCCTGCCAGTTCTCTCCATTCAGGGAAGTCCCTCTGTGGAGAGCCTCCTGGGTCAGCTACAACTGGCATCCCAAAGTCAAACCCCAGGACCCAAGGTGAGGACACCCACAGAATGTGCTGTGGAGCCAACCCAAGAGCCAGGTCAGATGGAAGGAAGACGTGGGGTGAGCGATGGAGGTGAAAGGTTAAGAGATGACCCATCCCTCTTCCCCCCCACGGGCCCTGCCTTTGTTCCGCTCCCTCCTACTGCCCTCCGACCCAGTCACTCTAGATGTCACCACCGTGATGTGAGGGCACCCTCTGTCCTCTATGGACTGAGACAGCGTGTCTGTCTTCATCCCTGTCTCGGAGTGACCCCGCAGTCCTCTCTTACTCCACTGCTCCCCTCTCTCAGGCTTTGCGTCCATCCTGGGCCCAGAAACCCAGACTTCCAGCGGCTCCACGGCTTCCAACTCCCCTGAGCTGTTTGAAGAGTCCTGGCTCTCCGGCTCAGGGACCGCTTCCTCCCTGAGCACCTCTGAGGGACAGATGGGGCTGTCCCCCCCACTTACCCCAGTCGACAGCGGAGACTCAGTGGTGGCCAAGTAAGTACTAGTGGCCCTGTGGGATAAGGAAGGTTTGGGCTAGAAGCTGGCAAGCCAGCCCAGGTACATGGTCGGCTTGATCAAGTGTTTGCGTTCTGGAGCGAGATTGCCTGGGTTCACAGCCTAATCTCTCTCTCTCCCTCTCTTGAGTTCTATGTAACATTCATTCATTCATTGTTTATTTTAGTCATTTTATTGAGGGCTCTTATAACAACCCATACATCAGTTGTATCAAGTGCATTTGTACATATGTTGCCATCATCATCTCCAAATACATCCTAACTCTTGACCCTTCATATCTTCATCTGAAAATGGGAGGGGAAGAGTAATAATAGCATCTAAGAGGAACCCTGATGGTGTGGTGGTTCCATGTTGGGCTGCTAATCACAAGATCAGCAGCTTGAAACCACAGATGCTCCAAGGGCAAAAGAGAGGCTTTCTATTCCTGTAAAGAGTTACGGTCTCAGAAACTCACAGGGGCAGTTCCACCCTGCCCCATAGGGTCAACATTGACTCAATGGCAGTGAGTTTAGAGTTTTTTTGTTTTGTTTTAAATAGCATCTAACTCCTGGGGGAGGTTTGCATTTATTTCCACTGAATAACTACATAGAGTCTCACCAGCAGTGCCTGTCACATAACGGACACTTGGGTTTGTAGGGTGCAGGGCCAGCTGCTGTATCCAAGAGTCTCAGTGGAACTGTGGCTTAAACAATATAGAAGTTCTTCCTTGTTTAATAGTTCATCCAGAAACAATCGGGACTGCTGTGGCCGTCCCTGGGTGAGGAGTCCAGAACCCAGACTCCTTCTGTCTTATTGCTCTTCCATCCCTATTGTCTCCTTACTGCCGTGGACCAAATAGGCTCCTAACCCCGGCCAAGCTCCACTGTCACACCCTGTTCGTCATGACCTGACCACAAGGGCCCCTGGGGGATATAATTTACAGCAGAAGGGCTCTGTTCCCCAAGTCCACGATCAGGCTCTGCTCCTGTGCTTTGGTGCTTGAGAAACATTGGTTGTTAGGATGATGATGGTGTAGATGTAGCTTTCCTCCCCCGACTCACCCCCCACCTCCTGATGCTCACAGGTACATAAACCGCTTCCGTCAGGCTCAGCCCACAAGGCGAGAAGAACGCCAACCTGCAGGCCTAACCCCAACTGAATTTTGGTGGCTGGAGTCTCACCATCCCAGTACTCAACCCACAGCAGGTACCTGCCTGGGTGACACCCACCTGCTGGCCTCAAATCTGGCCTGATCAGTGTCCCCTAGTAGCCACTCCTCCGGGACCTCCCTCCTTCAACGTGAGTTTCTCAGCAGGGGCCTCCAGCCAAGAAAGAAGCGCCAGTACCACAGTCCGGACTCCTGCCACGGGGGCCGGCGTGCTCCAGGCGATGGACGGCCTGCAGGAAAGAAAACAGGTGACATCTCCTTCCACTCCCTCTGTCCAGGCTGATCCGGGTGTTAGAACAGGAACCTCACAGCAGCCCTGGCCTCTCAAGTACAAATTTAGTCACCCCAGTGGAAAGAGGAGGGACTCTTCCTGTAGCTCCATCCAAAGCCCCCGGGCTTGCTCTCCGGGGCTCATTCTCCACATTAGAGGATACCAGAGACTGACGGCTGGCCAAGCCCGTCAGCAAGCTAGGCTTGATTCTTCTCAAACAGCAGTGACTGCGCAGGAGGTGTGTAGACCTACAGACAAAAACATAGTCAGTCTTCCCTAAGGAGGGGAAGCGGGCACCAGGCTGGCAGATCCAGGGATCCCAGACGGGCGGGTGCGGGTGGTGCAGAACTCTGCTCCAGGCCCTGGAGTGAGGGCTGGCTCTGCCTCCTCTTGTCCCCACAGAGCTCCAATCCCTGGAGTGCGGCCCTGCTGGACCTGGAGACGCTGAGCCTGCAGAGCAGAGCTGCACGTCTGCTCGAGCACAGGTCACTCACCCCCCCAGCCTCGGCCACCTTCTCGGCTCTGCTCCTTGGCTCCAAGTCTGCAGTCTCTGAAGTCTCTGCTGCCTCACTCTGCCTCCTCCCTGCAGCCAGGCCTCCCTCCGCCCCAGCCATGTCAGCAGCTCCTCGCTCCCCACCGCCTCGGATGGCCTCCCGCCCCCTTCTGTGACCGTTGCCCCAGACCTGAGCAAGGACTCGGGCGTCAGGGCCCCCGGTGAGTACTGGGAGGCAAGGGATGAGGGGAGCTAGGATGCCACTGCCAACTCTGCCGTTTACCAGCTGGGTAGCCATGGGCCTCTGGGAGTCCCGTTTCCCTGGCGGTACTGTGGGGGTGCGCTCCAGACTCCCCTCCTCCGGCTGTAATGAGGATGACTTGCACTAGCAAGTACAAGGGGGTGGTTCTAGGAGTTGGTGGGAAAATAGAATGAAAGATCGTGGAATTTTCCCACGAATTTTGTGAAGCCCTCAGGACAGGGAGACCATCCGGTACAGCCATGTTCACAATGCCTGTGAGTCCCATGGGGCTCCCCGCCCCGATCTGCTCCACGGCGGAACGCTCTTTTTGCAAATGGGGCCCCACGCCCGAGTGGACAGCCCACGCTGACTCAAGGAAGAGGGGAGTCTCTGTGATCTCCACTTAGGGGGGATCATCAGATGGAGATCATTGCACTGGACCATCTGAAGCTTTCAGTTCTGTAAGTCAAAAATGGTTTTGTGTGTGAGAAAGAGAGAGCGATTTGGGCGAAAGTTTACAAAGCAGATTGGTTTTCCTTTAAAAAATCTGTTCCTGCGCATTGAGGGAAGGTTTGCGGAGCCGATGGTTGGTTTTGCATTCAGCAAATCATACCCGTTCCCTGTCAGCTCATTCCCTGCAGTCTCCTCAAGGCAGTGCCCCCCCATCTCTCCTCTTCTCTGAGTTTCCTGTTTCTATTTCTCCTCCTGAACTTCATCTTTGGGGAACTGCTGCCCCTTGACCCCTTCTGATCCAAACACTTGCTACCATCAAGTTGATTTCCAACTCAGATGGGCTCTGTGGGTCAGCGGAGAACGACGGCCTTGTGGGGTTTCAGAGAGCAAATCTTTACAGGAGCAGACGGCCTCGTCTTCCCCCTGAGCGAGTGCTGGGTTCAAACCACTGACTGTGTGGTGAGCAGCTCAGTGTGCAGCCCGCTGCGCCACAGAGGCTCCCCGGGGATCCCGAATAGGTATTGTTCCGCAGGAGTCCACGATCCTAAGGTGTTCACACATGAATAGTGTTATTCCTCCCCGGGTAGCCTCGCCTATTGTCCGGCTGAAAACTGAACCACCAGAGTGAATTCCGTTCCAGACCTGAAGGGTGACCAAGAACCATAGTCTTGGGGATCCCACCAGTTTCTAGCCAACCAGCAAGCCTAGCTTCCTCCTTGGCTTTGAGTTTTGTTCCACTCTGTCCAGGCCCTCCTAACGCGATTCCTTTCAGAGCAGTTGGTGGTGGCACCTGGCACCTTTTAGGTCTTCTCTTGTGGAGACTGATGTCCACGTGACCCCAGTAGTCCATCGACCTAATTGTCTCCGTGCGTCTTCAATTTTTACTCCTCTTCTTTCCTCTGGAGAGAGCAAGGTTAATAGGTATCGCTTAGCGCTATTAAGATCCCAGCCCCTACTCATCAAAGTAGGAGATCGACTGTGCACCGTGTTTGATTGGCGATTTCTAATGGTTCTCTCAGTGGCCGTGTGGTCCACCTCCGGCCCGGGTGTGCACCGTGCATACTGCATCACTGTTGAGCTCTCACATGTCCGCCGCTAAGATTTTAGAGACGAGGCCAAGGGCTTGGGTTACTGTTCCTGCTCCGTGGTCAGGTCCTGTAGCCGTGCTCAGGACGGTGCCAGCCACGTCCCATGAGCCTCCCTGTTAGGAAAGGCCAGCAGGGCCAGCAGAAGTAAACCGAGAGGGGCCTGTGCATGCTGTCAGATACCGTCCACTCACCCATGATTCTTGACTCCTTCCGGCCTCTACCATTGACTCCCCTCTCCCTGCTGAGCCTCAGCTCGCTCCTCTGTAAAATGGGCATACAACCTGTGCATACCGCTCAGCTTGCTTTGCAGATTCAGTCCATTCAGGTAGGTAATCATTCACTTAACAAGCACTGAGCACCTACTATGCCTAAGGCCCTGCAAGGGGCATTAGCAGTTCAAGAGCAAACCAACCAATTGTATGTGCTCCCACCTTTTGGGGTCCCACAGAACCATAGGTACTGCCACAGAAAAGAGCCAACTTACACTCACACATAGTACCCCACCCCACCCTACACACACATGTGAAACAGAAACAAGGACCATGCAGGAGACGCTCATGGAACTGAGAAGTCAGGGAGGGCTTCCTGGAGGAGGTATTGGTAAAGGTGAGGCAAGAGCCCTCCAGCATATACAGAGGATCTAAGGGTGCATGGTGCAGACAATGGACCAAAAAAGTCAAGAGCCGGGCATCTGGCTGTTGGCCTCACTGGGCTGCGGGCAAGGCCTGGCCAAGGCTGTCTCAGGCATCGCCCATGTCCCCAGCACAGGGCTGGACACTGGAATAGCACATGGGAAACTTCATGTGGGGCAGTGAGGACAGGCCAGCGCAAGTAAACAGAGAGGTGCCCTTGCATGCTTTGCGACATCGTCCCCTACACTCACCCGTCATGCTTGTTGACGTCCATATTATTGACACTGGGGATATGGTAACGAGGACATAACCCCAAACCCAGTGCTACCAAGTTGATTGCGACTCCAGAGCGACCCTAGAGAAGACCAAGGACCTGTGGGCTTCCGAGACTGGAATGACCCAGACAGAGCAGAAGCCCTGCTCCTGTGCAGCTGGTGTTGCGGAGGGAGAAGCAGCAGTGGATAAAGAAGTAGGCTGTTTCTTACATTAGAAAGGGGAGCCAGGGAGGAAGAAAAGGGGGAAAGGATGGGATGTGGCAGGGTTGACCCGAGTAACCAGAAGCGCTTGATGTTTGGGCAAACATCGGATGTGAGGAAGCTAGTTCTGTGGGTACAGTTGGCAAGAAGTTTGCAGAGGAGACCACCAAGACCAAGGCCTTCCCCTGGAGTGAGGGACAACCAGGGGCGGGGCCTGAGTGGGACAGGAGGACTCCAGTGTTATCAGGTTCCCCTGGCGCCTGTGGGAGCAGACCGGAGGGACAGGGAGAATACAGGGTGGGGACAAGAGCCTGCTGTGGCAGACCAGGGTGGTGGAGAGAAGTGGCAGGTTCTGGGGAGTCTACTTTGTCCCTCCTGTAACCCCAGAGGACACACAGTGCCCAACACTCAGTAGGCACTCCATCAATAATTGCTGAAGCAGCCAGTGATTGACAGGCCGAGAGGCTCTTGGATGCCCTCACCAACTTGGCCCCTCCACATCCTTGTGCATGGAGTCTGTTGGGTTCCTGGTCACCCCAGCTCTGGCCCTGTCTCACCCTTTCTCTTCTGTTCCCCCTACAGCCGCCCCAGTCCCCACCCCCACCCCAGCGGTCCAAGCCTCTACTCCAGCCACCTCGACTCGGCTTCCAATTTCCTCAAGGGCACCCCTGCGACCAGAAGATGATATTTTGTACCAGTGGCGACAGCGACGGAAACTTGAGCAGGCTCGAGGGGCCCAGGGTGACGGACCCTGGGTGCCGCCCCGGACCCCTGCCGTCAGCACTCAGGTGAGATGGAGAGCGGAAGAACCCTAGGGGCTTTGGGGAGGAGCCTGAAGCGACGTGGGGAAGGATCCTGAGAATGGACAGTTGGAGTGGCACTGAGAACCCTTTATGCTGCGCTCTCTCTTAGGTCCCCGTTCCTACCAATCTACCGACCACTCCTGCCCCTGCGGAGACTCTGGGTCCCCTGGCCACCCAGTCGACCTATGTCCCCCTGTGGGACAGTGTGACCCAGCCCAGGCCCCCAGAGGCGTTCGCTGTAGCTAGACCTACTCCCCCGGGGTCCTCTTCACACATCCTCTGGGGCCCCAGTCCCCACGGGTTCTTCTGGGCCCCGCAGCCTTGTCCTTGGGTACCTCTAGCGCCAGTTCCACCTGCGCCACTGCCCTCTACCTCCATCCCCACTACAGCCCCTCCGGGCCAGCCTCCCTCTGCTGCCCGCAGCCCTTCCCAGCCCGAAAGGCAGCCCCCCAAGTCCCGGAGAGGCAGAACCCCATGCCAGGAACCTGCTGAGCAAGTGGCGCCGCCACCCAGCCCAGGCCCTGGCCCGCAGCTCCGAGGTGCGCTGGGACAGGTAGTGATGGCTAGGCTGTTCCCGGACAGCGTGGAGGACACGCCCCCGCACCTGGAGGGCCCGCCCACCCCCGAGGCGGACTATCTGCAGGGCCAGGCCAGCCCGCCTCCAGCCGAGGTTCCATCCCCTCGTTCAGAGGCGCCTCTGGCCGAGACCCGGCCTCTTAGGTCCAAGACCAAGACTAGGAAAACGGGGGGCCTGTCCAGCCCAGCAGAGGCGGAGCCCCGGCGGGGTAAAGCCCCGCCCCCGGCGGCTGTCCAGGGCCCGCCTCCCAAGGCCCCGCCCCCCGTCGTGGGGGTGGAGTCTCTCCCGGCCAGGCCCGGGGCCCCGCCCACCTCAGGCCCCGCCCCCTCGGAGGACCTGCTCTCGCAGGCGGCGCGGCTCCTGGAAGCGGCTGAAGACTCGGACGGCAGCGAGTTCTCGGAGGACCCAGTGCTGCGAGTGCTGAGAGCCCAGAGGGCGGAGCTGCGGCGACAGAAAAGGTGACCCACCCACCGCCAGGGTCCACAACCCGGGGCGCCTGCGTCCTCTGGACCTCCGGCTGGGGGCCCCCTTCCTGGGCCAGGACACCCCATTCACAGCCCCAGACCCCAATCCTGACTGAGCCTAGGCTCGAACCTCGCCTCTCCCGGGTTTTCCAGGAAAGTGGACGCCAGTTTGTCCTGCTTACTGAGCCAGGAGGAGGAGGAGTTGGAGTCTGGTCCCCTTCAACCCGCCAGGTTGACCCCCAGGTTCCCAAGGAGGGAGCCACCATGGGAAGGAGCCTCCGGTGAGGCCAGGTGACTTTGAACTGTACCAGTTCTATATTTCCCAATAAAACATTTTTCAAGTTACTGGCTGAGCAGTTGGTGGTTTGTCGGAAAGCAAAAAACTCCATTCACGGTGTCTATTCCAACTCATAGCGACCCTGCGTTTCGGAGTAGAACTGCCCCTGTGAATCTGAGACTGTAACGCCCTCCAGGAGTTGAAAGCCTGTCTTTCTCCTGAGAAGTGGCTGGCTTCAAACTGCTGGCCTTGCGATTACCAGCCCCATGTGTAATCCCTATGCGATCAGGGCACCACTGGGTGGTTCTAGGAAAGGAAAAATCCAAACCCAGTGCTTTCAAAATGATTATCACCCATAGGGACCCCGTAGTGCAGAATAGACCTGTTCCCTAGAGTTTCTGAGGCTTAAATCTGCGCCCAAGCTGACAGCCCCATCTTTCTGCCAAGGAGCAGTTGGTGGGCTCGAACTGCCGACCTTGTGGCGGGCAGGCAGTCTAATTCACTACACCAGGGCTCTTCAAGAGGTACAAGGTTTATGCTGCTGTAGAGAGAGCTCTTCCTATGACTGCCTGTTCCCCAGCCTTCTTTCTCGACCATGGAAATAAAATCTTGGCAGGGGCAGGGGCTCCAGCCCAGTCCTCTAGACTCGGAGCCCCTTTATATGACTTCTCAAGAGGACCTTCCTGTCTCTGAAGGGTCCACGGGCTGTCCTTTGGGCTTGAAGCTATTAAAGTGATGGGCAGAGGTCTACTTACGCCAGTCAGCCCCTGCCTGAGCCTTTCCTTCCTGCCTCCCAGGACCCCCTACTCCCCCCTCTCTCTGCTTGGGCCTCTTCATTGTCCCAAATGTCACCTCAGTTGTGCCCCACCTTGGCCTTGATCTTTCTGCCCTTACTCCCCAGCTGCTTATCAATCAGGTTTGAGGACTTGAAGCCCAGCCTCTATTTCCTGAGCTCCAAGTGCCTCCATCCCCATCCCCCCTGCTCCCCCCCCCCCATCCCCGCCCACCTGCTGGACCTCAGGTAGCAGGTATTGGGCGGGGTGTGGAGTTTGGGGAGTTTTCAAAAACATCTCCAACTTCATTCTAAGCCTGGTCCTTAACCAGGCTTCCAGCCTCTTCCCTAAAGCCGGCTGCCCCGCACTCTCCCCGGTCTGTCCAGGGCCCTCCCTCCTTCCAGCAGCTCCCACCCAGAGTCTTGTCTTCTCACACTGCAACTAGCAAATCCAGTCATTTCTGAAAGGCCTTTGGTGTGGATCCAGAATTCAACCCCTCCACTGCCCTCTACTGCCTGCTTCCCAGTCTAGGTTACTGCCCTCTCCTGTCGGGATCATTCATCAAAGAGCCTATTTTTGTTGCAATAAAAGCATTTCTGAAATCCTTGGACAGGTAGGAGAGTCGGCGCCCCTTCTTGACACGGGGCGGGCTTTCATGACGGCCGCAGGAAAGGGGACACAGTTCAGAAGCAACACTGCTCAACCTCCGAAGCTGGGGTAGAAACAGCCATCATTTCCACCGGGTCCATTTTGTTACCTGAGCGTGCCATGTCCCCCGGTGCTGTGCTGAGGGGGGCTGGGTTCAAAGGAAAACTCAAGCTCGCTGCCATGGAGTCAGTGCTGACGCACAGGGAAGCCCTCGTGGATTTCTGAGACGGTAACCGTTTGCTAGAGTAGAGCGCCCAGGCTTTCTCCTGTGGAGCTGCTGGTGGTTTCGAACGGCTGACCATGCAGAATGCAGCCCGACACTTAACCCCTCCCTGTGTATTTACTTGTCAGACTTGGTGATGTTTGTGAATTTTTTAAAACATGGAATCCTACTTAAACTCAAAACAAAACTCACTGCTGTGATTTGACTCCAATGTACCAGTGACTCCAGGGCAGGGTGGAGCTGCCGCTCTGAATTTATGAGACGGTAACTCTTTCATTTATTTACTTATTTGAACATTTTCTTCATTCTTTGTATTTATTTGTGCTCTTGGGAGCTCTTAGAGAGACCCTAACATTCCATCGTTCCATCACATCAATCACATTCGTGTAGTTGCTACCACAGTCAGTTTCCAAGCATCTTCTGTCTTCTTGAACTCCTTGGTAACAGCTTCCCTTTATCCCCTCCCTCCCCCACCCCACCCCAACCCTGATTGATTTATTTTTCCATATCTTACCCCCTCCAGTATATCCATTCACATACAGGTCTGCTGTCCACTCCCCTGGAGCGGGGTTATACAGAGATTGGAACTCTTTATGGACATACAGACAGCCTCATTTTTCTCCCACTGGGCGCCTGGTGGTTTCAAACAGCTGACCTTGCTGTTAGCAGCCCAACACATAACCACTAGGCCCCCAGGAACCATAGTTTGAGATTCGGTGGTAGCATCTTCATCTTCCAGGTTGAAGACCCACCAGAGAGATTCCCAGCCACGCACAACCCACCGCTGCCAGTCAGGGCGTGAGTCCTACTGTGATGCTGAGCTGCTTTCAGCAGGGCTTCCAGACGAAGCTCGATGAGGAAGAAAGGCCGGCCCTTTACTTCCCAACAGCCCATGAAACTTCCGGGGGTCACACCGTATGATCCAACTTGCGCATGGCTTCCCAAGGGGGAGCGAGGCAGGCTCCGTGGCAACTAACAGCAACATACCAACGTCTGGGCGAGACAAGTCAGCTTGACCTTTGTCCTGGGCTCTTGAGAGAACCCGGGGAATGTCCTGAGTAAGCCAAGTGCCATTCTCTGAACCCTGCAGACCAGACTTAGGGGGTGTGCGAATGAGTGGCCTGACGCCAAAGCCCACCTGGTCCGTGCACCTTAGGAAGGAAAGGGGTCTGGATGAATCGATCGTGCTTATGCCATGAGGCCAGGAAGAGCTCTGAGCATCGAAGTTCCTATAACTCGGGCTGGGGAAAGATGTTGATAGACACGGGAGGGCGCATGCCCCTTTGAGACACAGCAGCTCCGGGTTGGCATGAGGGCAAGACTCCTTTACAGCGGATCCCAAGCTGGATCCTTCCCTGTAACCTGTAATCACAGGGCCTGTGGGTCATTTCCATGAATTCTCCAACCCAAAGGGAGCCAGAGGGAAGGAACAGTTGTGTGGACCCCCTGGTATTGTGAGCGGGTGCAGGAACCCCCCAGCTCTACACCCAGCAGGTAGACCTGCGTGTCGCGAGGACTCCCGTGGCAGCCGCTGTTTTTCTTGTGGTCAGCTGCCTTCGAGTTGGTTCCAACAGTGACCCCTGTCCTACAGAAGGACACAGTGTGTGTGAGCCGCTGCTGCAGCCACCGAGCACCTTCCAAGGTGTAATGATTAGCAGATGTTTGCAGGTGTCGCTTCTCATTTTGAGTCACGCCCCATCAGGAAATGAAGGGGTCCAGGGCTTTGCTCCACCCAGGTCATGGCGGACGACTCCACTCTGAGTTCAGAGGCAGCTCGGCCTCCAGCAGAGTCTGGGTGCCCTTCACCCTGAGGGGTTAATTTTCTGACACTGTCTCTGACAACGTGCTGCTGCCTCCATCCAGTTGCATGAGCCTTCTTTCCCAAGAACGAGGTCCTTTCCTTGGTGAAGGGGCCGCCTCTCCTGCCACTCCATCTGTGTTAGGCTGGGTTCCCCAGAGAAAGAAAACACTGGCACCTCTATGCGCTGCGTATATAGAAAGAGACTGGTGACAAGAACTGGCTGACACCGTTGTAGAAACAGGTAAGTCCAGTCTGGTTCAAGTCAGGCTTCTGACACACGGAAGCTGATGAACAGGAAGGCGGATGATGAAGCAGAGACAGCAGGGCCACAGGCCAGTGGAGGCCGAAGGACTCTACTGTCCGTAGTCCGATGACAGCTCCTGGAATCAGGCGGCGCCATGAGTGGAGATGGAGGAACGAGACCCAAGATCCAGCTCTGGCTGTAAGTGAAGGGCCAACGAGAATTTGACCTTGCAGTCTCTGTCTCTCATACCCAAAGGCTTACGACACCAAGGAGGTGCCATCCGGCTACTGCGCAATTGATAGGTTAAACGCCACCCCGACCTTTACCCAGGAGTGTCAACTTGACACGATGTCCAAAGTCCAGGAGACAAAGCCTTGCCATCCGCGCTTCCAAGAAGCAGCGGTCGGCTGTACTTCTTTCAAGATGGACGTGTTTGTTGTTCCCACAGTCCATTGTGCTTTCAATATTCTTGGGCAGCATCGTAACATAGTGGCAAAAAAATATATATCATTTTTTTGTGTGTGATTGTGGACCCTATGACTCATCCATGGACAGGGCATGATGGGGACAGTCTGCTTCTACTCCACGATCTCTTGAG
This sequence comes from Tenrec ecaudatus, assembly GCF_050624435.1. Classification (NCBI taxonomy): domain Eukaryota; kingdom Metazoa; phylum Chordata; class Mammalia; order Afrosoricida; family Tenrecidae; genus Tenrec; species Tenrec ecaudatus. The sequence continues at coordinate 21,843,816 of NC_134547.1, forward strand.
CTTCCTCTGGGAAGACCCAAAGACTAGAGGCAACTTGACCCTGGTTACTGGACTCCTTCGAAGACTTCAGTCACAGGCTTGGCACCATGTCTGAGATGACTTCACTGCTGGATTCAACTGGAACTGCTGGTTGTAGTGCAGCGGTTCTCAACCTGTGGGTCTCGACCTCTGTGGGGGTCGAACGACCCTTTCCTGAGACCATTGGAAAACACATATTTCCGATGGTCTTAGGAACCAAGACACTGCTCTATCCGACTCCAGGCGGGTCCGTCCACCTACCAGGTGTGAAGACTGTTACCCGTGCTACACCATGCTTCAAGACAACATTTCATTGATATGTCATTAGGAATCCATATCTCACAATAGATAATGACATATTGTTTTGTGATTCACCATGATGCTTGAACGATGTTCAGTTTGTAACCATGAAAATAGATCCTGCCTCTCAGATATTTACACGACGATTCATCACAGAAGCAACATGACAGCGATGAAGTAGCAACGAACATGATTTGATGGTTGGGGGTCACCACCACATGAGGCACTGTGAAAGGGTCCCGGCAGTCGGGCGGTTGAGAACCACTGCCATAGTGCCTGCATCTGACCGGTCTTTCCGTGTAGCTTGGGGTTCCATGAAGCCTGGCAGCCTCAGTGTCGCTACGTGCTCACATGGAGCCTCAAGGCTCCAGAGCCAGTCATTCCCAGGGACGAGGAAGAAAGCGGCATTGTCTCATAACCTCAATTTGGAAGTCACGTACTATTTCACCACACTCTGCTGCTTGGAGCAAGTCGCCCCTTGCCAGGTTCAAGGGGAGGAGACATAGACAGACCTGGCCTCTGCATGAGAGGCGGGTCAGAAACGTGTGGCCATGGCTGAAAACGGCCACAGGATTTGATGGGAAAGTGCGCCGTAGAGCGGGACACTCAGGTGGGACAAGCTCTGGGTCAGCAAATTTTAGAAGTTGAAAGTAGCCCAGGGAGGGAGGGGGAAAAAAAAGAGGACCTGATGCAAGGGGCTTAAGTGGAGAGCAAATGCCTTGAGAATGATTGGGGCAGGGAATGTATGGATGTGCTTTATACAATTGATGTATGTATATGTATGGAGTGTGGTAAGAGTTGTTTGAGTCCCTAATAAAATGTAAAAGAAGAAAAGAGAAAAAAATGATTAGGGCAAAGACTGTACAGATGTGCTTTATACAATTGATGTATGTATATGTATGAAATGTGAAAAGAATTGTATCAGCCCCAATAAATTGTTAAAATAAAAAAATTTTTAAAAAAATTAAAAATAAATAAATAAATAAAGTAAGTAAAACGAAAAAAAAAAATATGTTAGAACCTCAACAAAAAATGAGGAAAATCATAAAATTCTGTTAAACAGTAAGAACAAAGAAAGTATGGATAAGAAAATCCATAAATAAAAGAGAAACAACACAGAAAAAAAAAAAAAAAGAAAGTAGCCCAGGCTCCCTCCTGGACCCAGCATGTCCTCGCCGCCTCCGAGCAGGACCCCTCCTTTGTGGGGGGGGGGGACCAACATGGATCTCTGCCCATCATTTAGCGGTGCTTTCCTTTCTGCCTGAAAGCGCTCCCAAATGAGGGGCACTTCTGAAACGGTGAGAGGGACTCTGAGAAGCCCCTCATTGCTCTCCCCGCAAGCAACTGATAGCAGGTGAATCCAAGGACAGTCTACTTTTATTCGGAAGGTTGGCACTGGAGGGACACACCGGCCTAGAGTCAGCAAGACCTTGCACAACAAAAACAGCTCAATAGGACTGTTCGAACATTACATGCCGCCCCCCACTTCACCCTGGGCCAAAGACAAGCACAGTTTTCCTTGGAAAGAGGCTTTAGTACACCTGGCTACAAATTAGGTTAGCCCTACCTTCAAAAGAAACAGAGACTAGGCGAACCTTCACAGTAGCTCGACTGTCCCCACACCACCACCGCCTCCCGCCAGGACTGCTTCAACAGCTTCCTCCCTGGCGGGGGTCTCTGCTAGTGGCCCCGGGCCGCCTGCTGCTTCTAGTCTGTCCCCCAGAGCTGCTTCTAGTCTGTCAGATCCTGTCTCTCTTCTGCTCAGGCCGTCCCCAGGGCTCCTGTCTCGAGCCCACTGCCACCGAGTCGAGTTCTACTCCCAGAGACCCTAGCTAGAGTTTCGGAACGAGTACATTTTGATGGGCGTCAACAGTTTCATCTTTCTCCCCAAGAGCAGCTGGGGCGGGGGTGTGTGAGTCTGAGGCGCTGATCTTGTGGTTAACAGTCGAATGCGGACAAAACCCCAAACCCAACTCACTGAGTTCATGCCCACTTCTAGTGACCATATAGGACAGGGTAGACCTGCCCCCATTGAGTTTGATTTTTAAATAATTTTATTGGGGGCTCTTACAGCTCTTATAACATTCCATGCATCAATTGTATCAAGCTTATTTGTTCGTATATTGCCATCATCACTTCCAAAACATTTTCTACTTGAGCCCTTACTATAAGCTCCTCTTTTTTCCCCTCCCTCTCCCACCCATCCACCCTCATGAATCCTTGATCAATTATATGTTGCTATTATTTCGTGTCTTACACTGTCTGTTGTCTCCCTTCACCCACCTTTCTGTTATTTGTCCCCTTTTGCGTGAGGGGGCTATATATCCAACCTTATGATGGATTCTGCCTTTCTACCCCTTTCCTCTCCCTGACCATTCCTCTACCCTCATGATATCACTACTCCCACTACTGTTCCTGAATTCCATGTGTCAAGAGCTCTTATCTGTACCAATGTGTGTTCTCCAGTCTAACCAGATTTGTAAGGTAGAACTGGGTCATGGTGGGGGTGGGGAGGAGGAAGCATTCAGGAACTAGAGGAATGATGTGTGATTCATTGGTGCTGTACTGCACCTTGGTTGAATCATCCCTTCCTAATAATCCTTCTGTGCGGGGATCTCCAATTGTCCACAGATGAGTTTTAGGTCTCCATTCCAACCCCCCTTATTTGCATCAATATAGTTGTTTGTTTTGGATCTTTTGATACCTGATAACTGATCCCTTTGGCACCTCATGGTCACAGGCTGGTGTGTTTCTTCCATGTGGGCTTTGTTGCTTCTCTGCTAGATGGCTGCTTGTTTCACTTCAAGCCTTTAAGACCCTAGACCACTATATCTTTTGATAGCCGGGCACCATCCGCTCTCTTCACCACATTTGCTTATGCACCTACTTTGTCTTCAGTGATCGTGTCCGAAAGGTGAGTATCAAACAGTATCAGGTTACCAGAACAAAGTGTTCTGTGTTAAGGGAGGCCTTGAGTAGAGGCCCAGAGTCCGTCTGCTATCGTAATACTTAATATATAAATATATGTACATTGGCCTCTATCCCTTTTACTATAAATTAATATATTTGCATATGTACATGCCTCTGTGAATAGCTTTGGCCTCCTGTTTCTTTGCTCTATTTCCCTCCACTTTCCTCCTTTCCCTCTATCATGCTCGCTCTCCATTCAGCTCTCACTATTTCCTCTTGGATACATTGCGGTTGATCAAACCCCATTGGCATTATACGCCCTCCTCACAATCAATTTTAGAGCTCTTGTTGTTGCCTTATCTCTCAGTTTGTTGGCTCTCCACCCCATGTCCTCCAGCTGTTGTTTCCTCCTCGGGATTGTTCATCCTGCCTATCTTATATAGGTAGATGTAGGGCAAGAGAAAAAGAAAAAAATAAACAAAAAACAAACATAATAAAAGAACACAAAACAAACAATAAAAAGCAAAACAAGGGGGAAAAAATAGTTCCAGGTCAGGCTGCTGACCCTTATGGATGTTTTCCGATACAGTTTGATGAGGGGCCAAGCCCTGTCCCCCAAGTCAGGAGCCTACTTTTAGGATTCCTTGGGGTCTTGGTCACTTTGCTCCCCTTGCTGCTCAGTTGCACTCCCTTCGCATGTCACCTCACTGTGCCTGGGGTGGACCAGGTACACTTTCCGCACAGTGTCTCCAGTGCTGTCTCCTGTAGCATTGTGGGTCAGAGAGGGAATGCCGTGTCTCCGGGTGGGGCCGGGCCTATGCATTGGCTGCTTCGAGCAGGGATGTCCCCGGGAGTTGGTGGCCCATGATAAGGTCCTCTCTCTCGCTCCCTCTTAGTTCACCAGACGGTGTTTTCTGACATTATGTTCCAAGGTCAGCACAATACTCTCTGAGCAGCTCCGTGCAGGGACATCATCCTCCGGGCTTGGCGTGCCAATCCCCCATTGAGTTTTTGAGATTTTGCGGGGGTAGAAAGCTTCGTCTTTCTCCTGTGGAGTGGCTGGTGGTTACGAATTGCCGACCTTGCAGATTACAGCGTAACACGTCGCCACTGCACCACCTGGCCCTTGCTAGCTTTCTGTCTGCATTTCCCCCTGCTCTTGCCTGCTTCTGTCAGTCTCCTGACTCTTCTTCAAACCCGCCGGGGACATTCCTGCACATGCAGGTGTCTCTGCAGGTCCTGATATCCTGCTAGCTATTCCAATGGGTTCTTTCCTCACTTCCGTAAAGTCTTTGTTTCAAATGGCACTTTGCCGCGAGACCTTTCCTGAGCACTTGACTTACAGCCGTAAACTGGACCCTCCCTCTCCATCCCTTTCCCCAAACCCCGCTTAACATTTTCTCTGGAGCGTTTATCAACCCCGAGCCCCGGTGGCAGGAGAAAGACAGCTTTCTACTCCTGTAAAGAGTTTTTATCTCCGAAACTCACAAGGGAAGCTCTACCCTGTCCTAAAAGGTCCCTCCGACTAGGCATCTGCTAGATAGCAGTGAGTTTGAGTTTCTGGAACCGTAGTGGCATAGTGGGATAGGCATTGAGCTGCTAGCCACAGGCCAGCAGTTCAAACCCACCGACTGCCCTGAGAGAAAAAGATGAGGCCATCGCTCCTGTAAACATGTAAAGTCTCATAAACCCCAAAAGTGGCAGTCTACTCTGTACTGGAGGGCCACTAGGAGTTAGTTAGAATCAACTCCATGGCAGTGAGTTCTTAATAGCCCTGGTGTCAGGAATCCATTGGGCTGCTAACTGCAAAGTCAGCAGTTCAAAACCACCAGCCACTCCTTAAGAGAAAGGAAACGTTTAACTCCCCTAAAGATTTACCGCCCCAGAAACCTGAGAGAGGAAATTCGGCCCTGTCCTAGGACTTTCTCTGGAAGTCAGAATGGACTCAGTGGCAGTGAGCTTGATTTTGGAGTTTTAACAGTCTCTTTTTAATCTTTTTAACAGTCTTTAACAGTCTTTAACAGTCTCTTTTTAACAGTCTTTTTTAAGCTTTAGTTTTTTTCTTCTTTCACTAGCTTTTGAGCTCCAAGTAGGCAAAGCATCATTTCCCTTCCCAGCCACTTTTCATTTAGTGATGACCACGAACGTTAAGTGATTGGAGTTAGCCTTGACATTGATAAGAAACTTGCTAGATAGCCAGCTTCCCAGACAGAAGTTTTAGAAAGAGATGCGAGACCGGGACAGGGACAGGGCTAGAGATCCAAAAATCAAACTCACCGCTCTTGAGTTGATGCTGACGCATAGCAACCCTGTAGGACAGGGTAGAAGTGCCCTTTTGAGTGTCTGAGACGGTACTATTTATAGGAGTAGAGAGACCTGTCTTTCTCCTGAGGAGCTGCTGGTAGTTTCAAATGCTGAACCTTTTGGATCGCACCAGGGCTCTGAAATAGAGATCGTCCTAACCTGGAAGACAGACTGCATGGGCCAACAGCAAGAGGGATAGTGGCAGGAGATGACCGGGATCAGAAGACAGGCTGGCCGACTTCACTCGTGGAGCTGAGTTGTAACACCTGCCTGGGTTGGGCTCAGAGAAGGGCTCAGCGGACTAGGTCTGCCTGCCCAGAGGAAAACGTCCTGACTGAAGAGTTGTATCCCAAATATCCCTGTTACTTCCAAATGTATCCTCTTGTTGGCCATTGCAACAAATTATGGAACCCAGCAGAGTGCAGTGAGAGGAACGGTTGTGTAAAGATTGGAGAGTGGAGGTCTGTTTTTCCACCTCATAGGAATCAGCCTGGGTCTTGGGCTGATCTTAATTATGCTCCCTTCTCTGACTACCCCCAGCCTCCACCAAATCAGAGGAGGTTCCCCCATCATTTTATAATGATCAGTGGGAGAACCCAATTGGAAAGACCTATATCACAGACAAGGTAAGTAAGGGTTTTGGTTTTTTTATTTGTCTCATTTAGCCTCAAGGAAGGATTAGAATTGACTTCATGGCAGGTATGTGGACAAGTTCTGGGTATTGGGGTTAAACCTGTTTTTAAAAGAAAGGATCCAAGACTGGAGTTTGGCCTATAATTAGTAATTGGACCATAGCCAAGGACAGTGCCTAGTAGGTAGAGTGAAGTCAAGTTCAGAAAGTCTAGGGTTTTGATGGTGGAGCGCTTCTGGCATGGCGGGCTTCCTACTGGGCTCCTAACCACAAGGTTGGTGGCTCAAAGTCACCAGCCACTCTGTAGAAGAAAGATGAGGCATCTGCTTCCTTACAGATTACAGCCTTGGAAACCCACAGAAGGAATTCTACTCTGCCCTAAGCTTCGGGTGGGAATCCACTGAGCAGTAGTGAGTTTGGGGGAAGGTGTTGTCCTGGGCAGGTGGTCTCGGGGGACAGTGAGCTGACAGGGACCACCAATCCCAAGCCGTTCCCAGCAGCAGGTTGTGATTCACAAGGACCCTATAGGACAGAGTAGAACTGCCCCTGTGGGTTTCCTAAGTTCTCCTGAGGGAAGCTGACTGCCTCATTTTTGCTTCCGTAGAGAAACTGGTGGGTTTTATATGCTGACTTTTCGATTAGCAGAGGAACCGCTGCGCCGACAGGGCACGCAGGAGTGCGGCAAAGCCCTGAGGCCCGGGCTGAACCCAGGGGTGGGTGTCAGAGGGAAAGGTGGGAAAGGGCTATTGCTCAGACTTGCAAGTGTTGGAAGGGATGCATAAAGAGCCCGGGGGTGTGTCTCAAGAGGGAGGACGAGAGCCAATGAAAAGCCGCCATGGGCGTGGCGCTGTCAAACTTCAGGGGGCGGGACCGAAAGGACCGGGCCAGCGACGGGGCCCAGGCCCCAGCCAGTGAGACGGCGGCAGGTGGGCGGGGCGTCGTCCGAAGGCCAGGAGCGGAGCCAATCAGGGGCGCCACATCCCCTGCGCTCCCGCCCTCGTGTGGGCGCGCGCCGGAGCCACGGGCAGCCGTTAGGGGCGGGGCCTGCAGCCGCCAGCGCGCGGCTCGCGACCTCCCCTTTGTGTCGCCATGGCGGCGGCGGCGGCGGCGACGAGAACGACGATCGGAGGGTGGAGCGCGGCCGGGGCCTGAGGCGGCTAAGCGACCATGGTGGTGAGGCGCCCACGCGGCCGTCATCCGTCCCTCCGCATGGCAGTCTGTCTGTCCGCGCGCGGCCCCGCCCCGCGCGCCCCGCCCCCGGCCCCGCCCGAGCCCGCGGCCTGCACCGCCCCTAACCCCTGATCGCGGGACCTCTGGTCCCCGGCCCGGTGCAACCAGGACCAAGCCTTCCCCCACCCCGCCCCGCAGCCAGCATCCTCAGCCCACCCCCGGGCGCGGGTGACAGTGGCCGAGGACCAGGGCGCGCGGGGAGGCGGAGGGTCCGGTCCTGGGAAAGACCCGCGACCCGCCAAGCGGTCCCCTTCGGGGTGTGCAGCACCCTTCGAGACCTGTCACCGGCTCCCGTCCCAGCGCCATCCTCCGATCCTCACCCTAACCCCCGCCCCTCCCCGGCCCAGCCCCCTCTGGAAACCTCTTTCTACCCCCAACCCCGCTCGCGCCCGAGCCCCACCCCCACCCGCTGCATCCCCAGCCTGACCCTTTTCTTCTCCGCATCGGTCCATTCCCTTCGGAGCGAACCCCCACCCCCGCCTGCCCAGCCACGGCCTTCCTCCTTCCCCTATCCCCACCCAAGCCCGCGCGCGCCCCTGCACCCCCGCCCGGTGCTCGGCGCGGCCCCTTCTTGTCCTCCTCCCCGCCCTCCGTGCTGCTCCCGCTCTTTCATCCATTCATTGGCTCGCTGAAACCTCTGCGCAGGCCCCTGCTACCTACGGGCCACGACGACAGGGGGGAATCCCATCCTACCCTGGGCTAGAGGAGGACACCCTGAGGGCCAGACCCCGGGATGAACTTGGGTTGCCGCCGGAGCTTGGAGGGCGGGAGAAGCTCCGGCCAAATCTGGGGAGCCCTCATCTGGCAGCTGGTTAATTTATTCACCAGGTTGTACCCCGCCCCTGCCCCCCGTGGACTCAGGCAGGAATCAAGTACTGCCGTGCCTGTGAGGGGCACTAGCCCCCTGTCTAGTCTAGCTGTGTGGGGCCTTGGGGCTCGGCCCAGGGGCAGTCACAGCCCCCTGGGGGAGATGAGTCAGTGCGCAGTGACATCTCAGATGGTCGGGCAGTGGCAGGGGAGCACATGCCGTCATGGAGGCCAACACGGGGCTCCTCAAGGGATGGCGAGAGGCCTGCCCCAGCCTGAAGGAGGAGGGGGAACTTTCTCTAGAGGCAGAGCTACATGTGGAGACCTGAGCAGTAAGGAGTGAGCCTCGTAATAGGATGAAGGGAAACTTCCGAGCAGAAGAAACAGTCTTTAGAAAGGCCTAGAAGGGTCCTTTTGTTGGGCTCTCAAAAGTTCCCAGAGAGGAAACCAGAGGATGGAGGTCGTGGGCAATGGGGCGAGATAGAGCTGCAGAGGTGGACAATGGCTAGCCCAGGGAAGCCTTGAGTGGCAGGCTGGGCTGGGGGTCCGGATTTGATGCCGGGGACAGCATGGAGCCATTGAAGGCCCAGGAACTGGGGCCAGACAGGGCCTGATCTGTTTTATGAAGACGATTCCCTCACTTGTGAAGGAGAAGCTGTGTGTGTGTGTGTGTGTGTGTGTGTGTGTGTGTGTGTGTGTGTGTAGGGGGGGTGGGGCGGTGCCTAGCAGCAAAAGCCTGATTGCCGGGGTGGGGGGCGGACTGTGACTGTCCAACAGCCGGTGGGGGGGATGGTACAGAGAGGCACACATAAGAGGTGACTGCTGCTCTGTGAGCCTGACGCGGGGACAGAAGCCAGGGGGGCTGGCACCAGTGCTGCCCGCTTTCTACTCCCCAGGCTAACCCTTGCTCATCTGCCTGTAGCGCAGACCACACAGGAGAGGCAAACTCATCCTCCGACCTGCCCTCGCCTACCCCTGCCTGGGCCCAGCCGGCCGGATGACAATGCTCCCATTGTCAGCTCCAGCTCTGACTCCTCTCTGCTCTGCAGGCGCGGAGCACTGACAACCTGGACGGCCCAGGCGAGGGCTCAGTGCAGCCTCTGCCACCCCCAGGGGCGCCGAGCGTGAAGGGAAAGCCTGGGAAGAGGTGAGGGGTGAGGGAAGGCTTGGCTGAGGAGGGGGGCCATGTGCAGGACCCATGGGTGATGTGTCCCCTGCCCTCCAGGCTCTCGGCGCCTCGAGGTCCCTTCCCGCGACTGGCAGACTGTGCCCATTTCCACTATGAGAATGTAGACTTTGGCCACATTCAGGTAGGGAGAAGAGGCACCCCGTTGGGTCGGTGGGGAGTCAAGTGTAAGCCCTGTCTGCCCCTAAGCACCTCTCAGAGCAGTCAGGGAAGGGGAGGGAGGGCACTCATTCATTCAACACTCAGCAACTTTACATGGGGGTCTGCTGCGTGGCAGCACCCTGCTCTCTGCTGGAGACAACCCGGCCGGCCAGGTTGGGCGGTGCACACACCCAGATAGTGGCGGCCGGCCTGGCGTGCTCAGAGCTGGGACACAGGTGTGGCCAGCCATTGTTTCCCTCCGCAGCTGCTGCTGTCGCCGGAGCGCGAAGGGCCCGGCCTCTCTGGCGAGAGCGAGCTGGTGTTTGGGGTGCAGGTAACCTGTCAGGTGAGGCCGTCTCACATGATCCCAGTCCTCAGCGCGGTGTCTGGGGGCCACTGCATCACTCTGTCCCTCCGGCTTCCACAGGGCCGGTCCTGGCCGGTGCTGCGCAGCTACGATGACTTCCGCTCTCTGGACGCCCACCTCCACCGTTGCATATTCGACCGGAGGTTTTCCTGCCTCCCTGAGCTTCCCCCACCTCCTGAGGGGGCCAGGGCTGCCCAGGTAGCCCGCTGCCCAGGTCTCCCAGTCCTGGCCTTAGCCCCCTGGTGTGTCCTCCGCACTGTGGGGGAGGGCAGAGAGATAGTTCATCTCTGGTATGCCCCACAAGGGGAGACCTGGTGGTGACTGAGCTGCTAAACCCACCAGATGGGAAAAGATGAGGCTGTTTGCCCCCAATAAAAGCCTTAGGGTCTTAAAAAAAAATCAGCCCCGGAAACCCACAGGGACAGTTCTACTCTGAGCTCTGGAGTCAGAATCGGCGTGCTGTGTGGGCAGGGCAGTGGTTGGTTTTGAGATGCCCCACCAGAGCCCGGCGGTGCTGTGGATTGGGCCGCGCACATTAGGGGCCCATCTACTCAGTCCCCCATCTACTCAGTCCCCAGGCTAGGAGCCCCTGTTGGGCCGGTTCTGTTCTGTCCTGTAGGGTGTCCAGGAGATGTCACCCCCCACATTCCAACCAGTCAGAATAAGCACGTCTCTGGCCATTTAACTTTAGTGCCACAGTGCAGTTGCGACTGCAAGGGGGGACAGGAGGGTCTGGAGTTTGGACCAGTCCCCCCTCCTCCAACTGACCGGATTTCACAGAATTAAACAGCAGGGGCAGCATCCCCTCCCTGCCCAGAAGCGCAGGGAGGCTGCGTGGGAGGGGAGTGGGTGCTCTTGGCTCCAGCGGCAGGGGTGGGGGCGGGGCTCATCCTGACGCTGCCCCCCCAGATGCTGGTGCCGCTGCTGCTGCAGTACCTCGAGACTCTGTCGGGGCTGGTGGACAGTAACCTCAACTGTGGGCCTGTGCTCACCTGGATGGAGGTAACCCTGACAGGGCCTTGCTGTGGGGGAGTGGGCGAGGAGGGTCTGAGGGGCACATGTAGGTAGGTGCAGGAAGGAGAGGAGCCCATGTGGAGGAGGCACACTGGTATTTTCGTGTCTGTGTGGGCACATGCCTGAGAGAGGGAGAGAGAGAGTGTGTGCATGTGTGTCTAGTCTAGGTGGGGAAGATTTAAAGGTCTATCAGTTAGAAACGCAGGCTGTAACTCAGAAAGCTGGCTCTTCCGGGCCCAGGCTAGGGGGGTGGCCAACGTGCAGTGTCTGCCCATGCAGGGCCAGGGCGCAGGGGCGCATGGGGAGGGCTTGGGGGCAGGGAAGCCCCAGGCCATGTGCAGGCAAAGAAGAGAGGGTGTTTTAGAGAGGGCAGAGACTTCTGGGTGATGGGGGCTCCTGGGGGGGGCGGTGTTCCTCCGTCCACATGCCTCCTCCATGTCAGCTGGACAACCATGGCCGGCGCCTGCTGCTCAGTGAGGAAGCCTCGCTCAACATCCCGGCAGTGGCCGCCGCCCACGTGGTGAAGCGCTACACAGCCCAGGCACCCGATGAGCTGTCCTTCGAGGTGAGGCTGTGGAGGGCCGTCTCTGGCAGGGCCCCCTGCCACCCCTTTCTCTGACGCCCCTGTCCATCACTTCCCTCCCAGGTGGGAGACATCGTCTCCGTGATCGACATGCCGCCCACCGAGGATCGCAGCTGGTGGCGAGGCAAGCGTGGCTTCCAGGTGAGGCGGGCCGGGGGCAGGCTGGGGCAGCGGGCAGCGGAGTCAGGGCCCTGGCAGCCTCCCACTCACCCTTAGCCTTCCTCAGGTCGGTTTCTTCCCCAGCGAGTGTGTGGAACTATTCACCGAGCGACTCGGCCCAGGGCTCAAAGCAGGTGAGTGGCAGAACCGGGGTGGGGGGCAGGGGGCGCACTGCCTTACAGTCCATGTGCCCACCCACTGCTCACCCCACAGATGCTGACGGCCCTGCAGGTGGCGTCCCCATTCCCCAGGGGGTCTCCTCTCTGACCTCAGGTATGGGAACCTGGGGCCCTGTCCCTTCCCCCTGTGCCCCTCTCCCCCTCCCTGGGCCTAGGATGACCCTGCCTCTGTGCCACCTGCCTCTGCCCCGACAGCGGTGCCCCGGCCCCGTGGGAAGCTGGCGGGCCTCCTCCGGACCTTCATGCGCTCCCGCCCATCGAGACAGAGGCTGCGGCAGCGAGGGATCCTGCGGCAGAGGGTGTTTGGCTGTGACCTCGGGGAGCACCTCAGCAACTCTGGCCAGGACGGTGAGACTGGAGCCCCCTGACACCCCCCACCCCTGGGCCCACCCCCCACCCCCCTGGCCCAGCCGGCCTGACCCCGCTGCTCCCTCCCAGTGCCCCAGGTGCTGCGCTGCTGCTCCGAGTTCATCGAGGCGCACGGTGTGGTAGACGGGATCTACCGGCTCTCGGGCGTGTCCTCCAACATCCAGCGGCTCAGGTGAGGCCCTCAGGCCACCCCCTACTCAGCCTCCTCCGCCCCCTGCGCAGGACACTGTTCTCAGGAGCTGGGAAGGCCCAGAGGGAGGGGAGCCTGAGACAGGTCAGGGAGGGCTTCCTGGAGGAGGTGCCACGCCTGCCCACTGAGACCACAGGATGCACAGTGCTGTTCTGGAGCACTGGCCACATGTCAAGCACTGTCCTGGTGGTGGGGCCACAGTGGGGAAGGTGCCCACCTGAAGCCCTGCCCCCAGGGGCCCCCCTGCTCCAGGGAGAGCAAGGCAGACAAGAGAGCAGTCCTGGGAGGGTGCCAGGAGACAAGGTCTGGGGTAAGAGAGGGTACGGATGGTCCCTGAGGATGGCACATGTGTGGCTGCTTGAAACAGGGCAGGCCCAGAGGGCTAGGAGCCCTTGGACAGTCCAGGAAAAGTGGGCCCGGTGGAAGGGGAAGCAATCAGGGTGCTGGGGCCGAGCGCGCAAGGCCTTGGTAGTGACTGTTAGGATTTGGCTCTGAAGGGAGGGCGCTCCTCTGAGGTCAAGGGGAAACAGCTCACCAGCAGCCTGGAGGACTGAGGCCCGAGCTCAAAGTCTGTGGGAGCTGGGGAGAGGCAAGGTCAAGAGGTCATGGAGGGTGTGAGCCCGAACACAGGGCCGCTCTTGGACTTGACCTCTGGAAACCAGGAGAGTGGCCTACGTGGCTGGAGCTTGGCTCCTCCTGCAAGATGGTGCAGCCTGGTCTTTGTGACCCACGGGCTCACATTGCCACTGGCTCTGACCTGACTGTCCCCCCCTTGGCCCCGTGGCCTCAGGCACGAGTTTGACAGCGAGAGGATCCCTGAGCTGTCGGGCCCGGCCTTCCTGCAGGACATCCACAGCGTGTCCTCCCTCTGCAAGCTCTACTTCCGGGAGCTGCCCAACCCCTTGCTCACCTACCAGCTCTATGGAAAGTTCAGCGTGAGTAGGGGCTCCAGGCCGAGCTGGAGGGGGGCGGGGTGGGGGAGGGGGCTGGCCCTCCCCTCACGAACTGTCCACATCCCAGGAGGCCATGTCAGTGCCCCGGGAAGAGGAGCGCATGGTGCGGGTGCATGACGTCATCCAGCAGCTGCCCCCACCACACTACAGGTAGCCAGGAGACCTGGGGGAGGGGGGAGAGGGCAGGGGATCTGGAAGGGAGTTGAGGCTCAGGGGTCCTCACTGTTCCTACTCCCAGGACCCTGGAGTACCTGCTGAGACACCTGGCCCGCATGGCGAGACACAGTGCCAGCACCAGTATGCATGCCCGCAACCTGGCCATCGTCTGGGCCCCCAACCTCCTGCGGTAAGCGCCGAAAAGCTTCGGCCCAGCGGTTCTCACCCTGCGGGGCCGCGACCCTTTGGGGGTGGAACGACCCTTTCCCAGGGGTCGCCCGATTCCTAACAGTAGCAAAATGACAGTGATGAGGTAGCAATGAAAATGGTTTTAGGATCGGGGGGCACCACAGTATAAGGAGCTGTCTGAGGGTTGCGGCATGAGGGAGGTGAGACACACTGCTCTAGCCTTTCTCCTGGCCATCAGTGGACTCCTAGCAGAGTGGTGGCTACATGTCGGACTGCATTCTGCAAGGTGGGCAGTTCAAAGCCACCAGTAGCTCCACCGGAAAAAAGACTGGTCTACAGTGACCGTGTCGGAAACCCACGGGGGTGGCTGAGCCAGCACTGACTGGATATCAGTGAGCCCGTGTCTCCCATGTTCCAGACCCTACTGTGAGCCCCTGAGCCTCACGTGACCAACGAGCCTTCCCCTGTGGTGTAGTGGGTCACACACTGGGCCGCCAACCACAAGGTCAGCAGTTTGAAGCCAGCAGCGCTGCAACGGAGAAAGAGCAGGCTTCTCTGCTTCTGTAGAGTGGCAGTCTCCTACAGGTCTCTGAGTTGAGATCACTCGGCGGCCTATCTGAATGCACTGAGTGCCCAAGAGCACCAGGGTCTGCACCGGGAAGGGCAGCCCTCCGGGTGGGGTCACGTCACGCCAGCTTGGAACGGTTACATGAAGGGGACGGAGGGGAGGCTCCAGCAGGCAGTCCGGGTGACCAGGAGCAGAGCGAGAGCCTGCTGCTCTGGATTTGACGTGCCCAAGACAGGCAAGCGCTCTGTCCCGCGCTTTGGGGGGCAACTCCCTAAGGACCTAGGGCAGTAGAATGGATGGCCTGGCTGACAGAGGAAAATGAGCACAGGCGAGAGAGCGCGAGTCCAGAGACAGAGGTGGATGATTTTAAATGAGGCGGGCGACTTGAGACCCCTCTCAGAAGCTCACCTTCGGGTCACGAGCAAAGGCGACGAGGTCTCCAGGAGGGCGGGCCTCGGGCACAGGGTGGCAGGAGCTGAGTAGGAAGTTGAGGTGGGAGGAGATGCTGAGGTGAGAGAGGTGATGGGTGAGCAGCTGGAGGGGTGGGGGGTGGCTCCTGGGTCAAGGTGGGGACTTGGGAGGTGCAGGCGCCCCCTGGCTGGAGAGGCAGGAGTGTGGGCAGAGACTCTCACGAGGAGGCTGCTGGGCGGGGTCCGATGGGAGAAGGTGGAAGCTGGCTGCAGTGCAGGCCATGAAGGGGGAGGAGAGGTGCTGTTCTGGAAAGATCTTGAAGATGGAGTCACCAGAGTTTGCTAACATGTTGGATGAGGGTGCAAGGGAAGGAGGGGTTAAGGAAGACCCTGAGGTGTTTGGCCCAAGCTGCTCAGACAGCACAGATGAAAGGGGCTCTGAGTCTCAGTGACCGACAGGACAGAGCAGCACTGCCCCAGGGGGCTTCCAAGGCGGCGACTCTTTGGATCGCAACTCAGACTCACGACCACGAAGTCCGTTTCTACTCAGAATGACCCTCTAGAACAGGTGGCACTGCCCCTGGGGGCTTCCGAGACTGTGTCACCCAAGGGGGGGGGGGCGTCGAAAGCCTTGTCTTTCTCCAGAGGAGCAGCTGGCTGATTTGAACTGCTGACCTAGCAGTTAGCAGCCCATCCCCTAACCAGTTAGGCCATCAGGGCGCCCGCGCGGATGGGGCAAGTAGAGAGCCAAGCTCTAGATGTGCTCCACGGGGGAAGGTCAGTGTTGCGTGGGCAGTCACCGCGTCCACTGGCTCTCCACCTTGCCGAGCTTAAGGCGCTGGCCCGCTGCACCCTGTCGCCCCGCGCAGGTCCATGGAGCTGGAGTCGGTGGGACTGGGTGGAGCGGCCGCCTTCCGGGAGGTGCGGGTGCAGTCGGTGGTGGTGGAGTTCCTCCTCACCCACGTGGATGTCCTCTTCAGTGACACGTTCGCCTCTGCCGGCCTCGACCCTGCGGGTACGCCCCAGCCCCAGCCTCACATCCTGACCATGCCCCCTCTTGTCAGGACCTCCGTGGGAGGGCCGTGGCCCCCGCCCTCTCCCCACCCCGAGGAAGCTGGCTGGCTTCCTGCCCAGCCTCCTTCTCATTTCAGCTCAAGAACCCCAATTCTGGGCCCTGACGCTGCTCTTCCTTCACCCCTTGTAGCTCCTGGGGAGCACTCAGGCCATGGGTCCACCTGGGAGGAGGTGGGAGGTCCCCAGACTTGGCCCCGCCCCGGCCCCTCCCAGACTCCCTGCCCTGCCCTGGACCCCCGCCCAGTCAGGAGTCAGCACGTCCATCGGAGGGCCCTCTGGCCTGAGGTAACTGAAGCCAGAGCCTCTGCCTCGCTGGCTGCTGGGAGCCGCCTCCTCATCAGCTCGTCTGCCTCACTCCTCCTCCTCCCGCCTGCTGCCCACCCACTCCCGCCTGACCGGCCCTGGTCCCTTGCCTTGCCAGCCCGGGTGGGCACGCTGAGGGGCCGGGGCTTGGGCTGTAGCGCTTGGCTTGGCCTGAGTTCTTGGGTGGCCCCAAGGCTGACCGCCACTCTCTGTCCACACTCTCCAGGCCGCTGCCTCCTCCCCAGACCCAAGTCTCTCGCAGGCAGTGGCCCCTCGACTCGCCTGCTGACACTGGAGGAGGCCCAGGCGCGGACACAGGGCCGGCTGCGGACACCCACCGACCCCACGACCGCCAAGACCCCGACCTCCCCTGCGGACAGGTGAGTGGACGCCGGGACAGGCAGGGACCGGCAGGGGGACAGGCCTCCAGACCCACTCTGCTCACACTGCCGTCCACGTCTCCCCCTCTCACCCCACCCCCACCCCCCAGGAGGAAAAGGGAGAGAAGGGAGAAGCCGAGGAAGCCCGGGGGCCCCAGCTGGAAGACCTTCTTTGCCCTGGGCCGGGGCCCAGGCATCCCCCGGATGAAGCCTCTGCCCTGGCTGGGGAGTGTTCGAACCCCGGCACAGCCTTCAGGTCAGAGACCGGACTGACCGTGCGGGGGAGGGGGGGAAGCGGCAAGTCCTCACCTTCAGCCCCCACCCCATGACCCTGATCTCTCCTCGCAGGCAGCCGAACTGACACAGTCACCCTGAGGTCAGCCAAGAGCGAGGAGTCCCTGTCGTCCCAGGCCAGCGGGGCTGGTGAGCACGGGGTGGCCCCCCAGTGGCCATGCGGGGGAGCTGGGGGAGGCAGGGCGCCCAGGATTGGTCCCCACATGTCGCAGTCAGAGCTGGGGTCTTGGGGTAGTGAGTCGGAGGAAGCATCTCTCGGTTCACAGCTCTGGTCCTTCCAAACAGTCTTTTGTGGGCTCATTCTTTTTATTAAAAATAAAGAAAAGCAGCAATATAATGGCCACCTGCAGGCCTACTGACCATGACTAGAGGCGCCCGAGCCTGTGCTTGTGAGCTCCTGCTCTCTCGCGCCCAGGCGGCCTCTACCTGACAGGCCTCGGCCTCATGCTTTGCAGGTTCCAGCACGTGTGTGCACATACGTGCGTGCGCATACATGCCTAAGTCACGTCTTGTTCTGTGGTCATTTTCAAAGCATGGAAGAGGACGTGTCCCCTTCTATGGGACTTCCTCCCCACTGCTGCGTGGGGCTGTGATCCTCCACCACGAGCAGCTGGACCACTGCCTCCTCCTGCCGCTGCCCTGGGGCCTCTTCTGAGCAGTCCCTGCTGCAGCCGCACTCCGGGGAGGCTGCTCGCCCACAGGCCCAGGGGCGGCAGAGGGGGGTCTATAGGCTCTGCCCCTTCAACTGCCCAAGACAAGGCCCACTTAGTCTCCTAGGCTAGTTGTCACCCTATGGGCTCCCAGCAGTGGGTGGTCAGATCCTGGTTGGTCTTCTTGCCCCCCCCCGCCCCCCGCAGGGCTGGCAGGCCTGGTTCTTGCCTTTGGGTCTGGTTTGCCCCTGGTTTGGTTTGTTGAAGAGTTTTCTGGGCAGAGAGTTCACAGGTCCTACAGTGAGCACACTGGCTCCTTCCTTTCTCCCCCGGGGGGAGCCTGCCCAGCTATGCCTCCTCATCTTCGTCTTCCTTGAGCCTGGGCTGTGGGCATTGTTCTCCCTCATGGAGGGGGGGCTGTGGAACCCTCACACCCCACCCTCCCTCCCAGGCCTCCAGAGGCTGCACCGACTACGAAGACCCCACTCCAGCAGTGATACCTTCCCCGTGGGCCCAGCCCCTGCCGGCTCCTGCGAGAGCCTGTCCACCTCCTCCTCGTCCTCGTCCTCCTCCTCGGACTCCTCCTCCTCTTCCTCCTCCTCCCAGTCCTCAGCACCCGGGCTCGGGGCACCCTCCCAGTCGCCCTCACACCGCACCTCAGCCTGGCTGGACGACGGTGACGAGCTAGACTTCAGCCCACCCCGCTGCCTGGAGGGGCTCCGGGGGCTCGACTTCGACCCCCTGACCTTCCGCTGCAGCAGCCCCACCCCAGGAGACCCTGCACCTCCAGCTAGCCCTGCACCCCCGGCCTCTGCCTCCTCCTTCCCTCCCAGGGCAGTCCCCCAGGCTCTCTCACCCCGCAGGCCTGCTAGCCCTGCCTCATCTACCGCCCTGGACATCTCCGAACCCCTGGCTGTCTCGGTGCCCCCTGCTGTGCTGGAGCTCTTAGGGGCCGGGGGGACGCCTGCCTCAGTCACCCCGTCACCCCCCCTGCCGCCAGCCCTCAGCCCCAGCCTGAGCCTGCGCCCCCATCTCATCCCCATGCTGCTGCGCGGAGCTGAGGCCCAGCTGAGTGGCCCGTGCCACCAGGAGATCTGCAGCAAGCTGCCACTGCCCGGGGCCCGGGGCCCCCAGGACCAGCACGGTGAGGAAGTCTTGCTGGGCCCCACACCGGACCTCCTTACAGTCGAGGAGGCTGTGCCTGGACCTGACTCACCCCACTTCCCGTTTCTCTCTGCAGGCCCTGGTACAACTTCTCCGCTGCTGCCCCCACCCCTGACCCTCCTGCGCCCTGGGGGGGCTCCGCCTCCACCCCCCAAGAACCCAGCACGCCTCATGGCCCTGGCCCTGGCTGAGCGGGCTCAGCAGGTGGCCCAGACACAAAGCCAGCAGGAGCATGGGGGCACCCCCCCTGCTCCTCGCTCCCCTTTCCGGCGTTCACTGTCCCTGGAGGTGGGTGGGGAGACCCCCAGGATGCCAGGAAGTGGGCTGCCCCTGAGCCCCCTAGCTCACTTGGGTGCCTGGGCCCCAGGACCCCCACCCTACCTGCCCAGGCAGCAGAGCGAGGGGAGCCTGGGGCGGAGCCAGAATCCCACTGGGGCTGCCAGAAGGGGTCCCCGAGGCCCTGCCCAGGCCAGTGCCCAGCTCAGAACAGGTACAGCGTGCAGGGACGCGCCAGCACCAGTAGCCCAAGCACCATGCCCTGGCCCCTCGCAGGTCCCTGCCCCGGGCTTCTTCTCAGCCCCCCGGGAGTGCCTGCCGCCCTTCCTTAGGGTCCCCAAGCCAGGCCTGTACCCCCTGGGCCCTCCCTCCTTCCCACCCAGCTCCCCAGCCCCTGTCTGGAGAAGCCCCTTGGGTGCCCCTGCGCCACTCGACAGGGGAGAGAACCTGTACTATGAGATCGGGGCTGGGGAGGGGCCCCCCTACTCTGGCTCCACCCGGCCCTGGAGTCCGTTCCGCTCGATGCCCCCCGACAGGTTCGGTGCCTCCTATGGCGTGCTTGGCCAGTCGCCGCCACTCCATAGGTCCCCAGACTTCATGCTCAGCTACCCGCCCCCGCCCCCGCCCTCCTGCTTCCCCTCCAGCCACCTTGGCTATTCAGTCCCCCAGCACCCTGCCCGCCGCCCTATCAGGCCAGAGCCCCTCTATGTCAACTTGGCGCTTGGGCCTAGGGGACCCTCACCTGCCTCCTCCTGCTCCTCCTCCCCTCCTGCCCACCCCCGAAGCCGCTCAGATCCTGGGCCCCCAGTGCCCCGCCTCCCACAGAAGCAGCGGGCACCCTGGTGCCCCCGCACTCCTCACAGGGTACCTGGACCCTGGGCACCCCCAGAGCCTCTCCTGCTCTACAGAGCAGCCCCACCAGCCTACGGGAGAGGGGGCGTGCCCCACCGAGGGTCTTTGTATAGGAATGGGGGCCAAGGAGGTGAGGGGGCTGGCCCCCCACCCCCTTACCCCGCTCCCAGCTGGTCCCTCCACTCAGAGGGCCAGACCAGGAGCTACTGCTGAGCCAGAGCTGGGGGGTGAGGGGGCGTCCTTCCCATCCTCCCCCTTTACAGGGTCTTGGTCCCACCCCAACCTGTATTTTGTATTTTCTTGAGCTCCTGCCCCCACCCCCAGGTTTCTCACTTTGTAACCTGCTTCTGATGTGAACCCTTCTCCAACTGTAACCCTGGCTTCCCCGCCTTTCCACCCTGGGGGCTGGCTCACAAATCCGGCCCCACCCACCCCCACCCTCCAGGAGCTCTCAGTGTGTCCCTTTCCGTGCACAAGGAGCTAGGGACAACACTCCTGCCCACCCACCCCACCACATCCCCCACCACACACACACACACACACACACACACACACACAGACACACACTGGACTAAACCACCCAAGAAAATGAATAAAATGTTGAAAAGGTGGGCCGGGCTCAGTCAACAGAGGACAAGGTGGCTGCTTCCTCCTTCCCTGTCCTTCGGGGAGCGAAGGGGTGTGAGGGGTGGGATCTGCAGAGACAGGGCCATAAGGGCCCAACGGAGGGTCTGTGTCAGAAGTGGGATTCTGGCTGCACCTGCTTGGGGTTGGAATCCATTTTGCAGCCCTGCTGTGATCTCCAGTAGGAAAGGAAGAGGGGGTGGGGGGTGGTCCGGGATCCCCTGCCCTGGACCCCATGGCTTACTTGCACAGCCTGAGGGGAGCCCCTCTGCTCAGCTCAGTGCTGGGTGCCTGCAGTGGGAAAAAACTGCCCCCTGCCCGCCGTGGCCACAGGACCTGGGAAGGCGGGGATGGGCATGGGCGCCAAGTCCCCTGGCTCAGATGCCCTCACTCCTTTTCCTACCAGCAGCCGCTCAGGGTAAAGGATGCCCGCTTTGGTCACCAGGTGGGTGGGGCTCACAGGGCTGTGGTCTATTGGGGGTGCACCCTGCGTGCTCTGGCTGCTCCTTCGGGGGCTGAATCTTGGTGGAGAACTTTCCCCTCCGGCGCCTCCACAAATCCCCCAGAGACTGAATCTTGACTCCTGGGGTACACAGGGGACACAGGCCAGTGAGGGGGGTGGGGGTGGGGGGGTGTCACTGATCCAAAAAGCAGCAGCCAGGGCACTTGGTGATGGTAGGGGTTGGGCTGGAACAGTTAGGAAGAGGCAGTCCCACGGGGCTCAGACGTGCGCACCATTGAGCTGCACCTCGGGGGCGGCAGGTGAGCCTTGGTCTGGTCTCAGCAGCAGGGCGGAGGGCTGCTGTCTGGACCCCAGTTGCTTTCTGAGTCCCTCGCTTGCCCCTCTGCCTCCTATGGGGACCTGCTTCAGGACTCACTGGGCCTGTGTGGGCAGAGGGTTGTCCAGGTGCCCCACCGCTTCTCTGTCCTCATCCCCACCGTGGCTCCAGGAGTGGTCAGCTCACCTCAGGAGCCAGGTCCTATGGCTGAGCTGGGGGCCATAAGCCCTGCTATAGCTACCATTCAGCCCCTGCCTACTGGTCCCACCCCTGAGCCCTGGCCTCTGCCTGGTCACACAGGCTGCACAGCCCGGGAGCGAGACCGCCGTGACGTGCCAGCCGGACCACAGGCACCACAGAGCCCCCCCCCCCCCCACAGCAACAGCAGGCAGCCAGGAGGGAGCGCTGGCCTGGCCCCAGCCCTCCTCATTCGGTCCTGGTGGGGTGCACAGCACATGCAGGCAGGCCTGACAGGTGCCAAAGATGGCAACCGGCTGAGAGAGCAGGCTGCTGCCATGGAGGCCCCAACTCACTCGGGGTGGGCACTGCTTGTGCTCAGGGGCTGAAGGGCAGTACAGCCACATTGTCACACAGCCCGCAGTGCCCTTTCCCATACCCACCTCCTCCCTGGCACCCATGGCACACAGCAGGCGCCCCTCATAGGTGGGCCACAGGGTCACTCCAGCAGAAGGACTCTGCATGTGCAGGCCCGGCGTGAAGATTCTGTGTCTGAAGGCTGAGTTGGTGGGCTAGGCAGGAGGCTAGTGGGCTTGGGAAAGGGGGTTGGGAGTACCTGCAGGGTCAGGGCAGCCCTGGGGACGGGGCAAGGGTGTGGGCCAGAGACTTGGATTGAGCGTGCCTTGTGAGGAGAACTGGGCTTTCTGCAGACACCTGCTGGCCAGCCAGGCAACGGCTCTGGAATGCCTAGGAGGAAGCCATCTCTGCATTTTGCGGGTGAGACAGCTTTGAGAGGTGTGGTCCGACGTGTCCTGGGACAGCAGCAGCTCCCAGTGACCACAGGCTGCTCGGTGGGGGTGGGAAGTGTGGGCACGAGGTACAGAGAGCAGGGTCAGTCTCCACACGCTCAAACTCTCCCACTTACCTGCTCAAACTCCAAGGCTGGCCTTTGGGGGGCTCTCCCCATTTTCTCTGGCCTCAGTGCTCTGAGGCAAATGGCAGGCTAAGGGTGGTCTGAGGTCACTGGAAGCCGTGACTAGGTGGGCTACGGAGTGCAGAGTGCCCGATGGGGCTGTCCTAGCCGCATGGTGGACAGAGGACCACAGAGAACCACAGTGCCCGGGAGCTGTTTGCCCTGGAATCCAGGGAGGACAAACTCAGCTCATGGCCAAGCACAAGTGCATCAGAGAGAGCTGTAACAGAAGGCTGGGGAAGGGGTGGTGCTGGTGGCTCTGATGCCCCCGCTCCCACCCAGGGCACTGGCTCAGCTCCCAGCTCTGCTTGGCAACACAGTGGGTCATTTGACTGCTGCTTCCGGGAGAAAGGGAAGGGACAAAGGCTGGCAGCACAGGGGTCGCTGAGCATTGGGAGGCACCAAGAGAATGGGGAGAGTCACATGGGGATGAGAAGTTACCTGAAAGGACAAAAGGGACCAGGGGAAAGAATAGTCACTGGGAAGGGGATGGGGGACTGGGAGGGACAGAGAGCTCTGGGAAAGAGAACCCCAGGGGTCAGGGGAACCAGCCCCGAACAGACCATCATGGGTCCGGCAGGCCCAATTGCACGGCTATAATATATAAAGGTTACAGTAAAGTCATAGAGAATAAGAGAGAGAGGAGAGAGTAAAATAAAGGAGTCAGACACAGTTCATAGTAGCACGCTCACCTCAGCCTCTCTGGATGGTCCACGTGGAGGTGCTGAAGGAGGAGAGCGAGGGAGAGGCAGTGGGAAAGGAGGGAAGGAGGATCGGAGGAGAGGTGTCTTTATTGCTTTGGCGCTTTTATAGGAAGCCATAAGTCATGCATATTCAGGAGTTACATACGTCACAAGGTGGGCAGTAATCACAGTAAAGTCCCTGAGCTCACAGGTGAGGAAACCCAACACCTGCATTGCGGGAAGGCATGAGGGGGGCTGGGTGCCTTGGTGGGAGGAGATCCGCAGGGAGACAGAATCAACCATGTGCTCACTTTAAGGCCGCACAGCTGTTAGGGGACAATCTGCAGGAATGGCATTTGTTAATTTCCCACATTTCCCCCTTTTGTTTTATGTATTGAATTCAAAAGAACTGCAGGGGCGACATGTCTACTTTCTACACATTGAAATTGTCAAGGAAAACTTAATGGCCAAATGAATGCAGCCAAGCCAAAAACTCAGGCGTATGGCAGACATTTTGGATCCAGGCACGGGGGATAAAGTCCCCCTATGCCAATCCGCTATTGGGGTAAGGTATGAAAGGGGCTGGATGCCGCGGCGGGAAGGGATACAGCAAATAGGAACGTATGCTTCTGTAGGGAGACACTCAACCATGCTCGCTTGGCACGCGGGACTCTGGCTCCACAGCACTGAGAGCCAGAGCCCAGGCCTCCCCATCTACATGGCCAACTGAGGGGCGGCAGGACTCCACACCATCTGCTCCCCATCTTCTCAGGGGCAGAGGTGCTGGAGGCCACAGAGCAATAGCTTGAGAGATTCCCTGACAAGACACCGCCGTGTGGCCTGCATCCAACCCTTCAGTTGGCAGTTCCTGGCTTCAACAGTCCCTCCTGGACTGGGTGGCCCTGTACCCCTGGAACCCTCAGCCTCCGGTTTCTGAAACTATGCCTCTGCAGCTGTCTTCGCACAGTGCTCTGGGAATCACCAAGTCCACAGAATTGGGGCAGGGATGACATCTTCTTGCCACGCCAACCTCATCCCTCAGCCCAGAGTTGTTAAAAACCGTACAAACATCTCCAAAGGCCGAGATGATGTGGACTTCAGCTAACTTCAGCCTGAGGCGAACTCAATGGGGGAACTTCAGCCTCGACTCCAGGCCAGTCTCCAATTCTTCTGGAAAAACCAACTCAGGATTCGATCATGGAGCTCCCACACTCACTTTTGCACCTTGGATCTAAGGACAGGATCCAGGGTGCGATCTCCGTTGCAGCCCGCCCCCCCACTCCCCCCCCCCCTCCGTTCCATCCACCTCCCTGCTATCATCCACCTCAGATCCTTGACGCCGTAGCATGACTCTTCTGGGCCTACGTCATTGTGTCCGTCCAAGTGTGACGTCTGTTCTCGAAGTGGTCTCAAAGTTCACGTGGGACGTACTCATGTTCATCCTCAGACCCTCCGCTGCTCAAGTGCAAGTTGAAGTTGAAGCTGGAGGAAATTGAACCAGGTCTGTGAGTCGATTTTACAGTTGGCCTTTGACCTTTTTCAGCCTGGTGGTGTTGAGCTTCTCCGTAATCTCTGTGCAGGGAGATTTGTGTCGTCTATCCAGGGAGGTCCCTGGGTGCAACGATCACTTATAAAGTCCTTCACAGGCCACTGAGCCTTGCAGATGAAAGGTACACAGTTGCTGAAAGGCCCACCAAAGCCATGTCCTTCAGATTGTCCCATGATCCCCCCTGGCGGCGATGATCCCGGCTACCAGACCCTCAATCTCTCCACACGAGTCTGGGAGAACCTAGCCCGGCCGCCAGCCCTGGCCAGCTGATGCAGCCGGCCCACCAGGGTTTCTGGATCCCAAAGGGAGTCCAGCTCCACAGGGAGGCAAACCAGTAGCCAGGGCATCTGCGGGCTGGGGCCTCACCTTCCAGGCAGGGGCCAGCTAAAGGTCTCATGAGGGCAGAAGGAAATGGAAGATGGGACCTCTGGAGGCTAGACGAGAAGCAACAGAGAGCAAGCCTAGTCTGAGACGAGAAGTGGGCTTCTGGGCCAGATGTGGGGGAGCTGGCAGATTGAGGAAAGGGCGGGGAAGCCTACATAGCAGAAGGTCAGGGATCGAAGGGAATCTCCTTCTGAGATAGGGAATGTACTGGGCCCTCAGAGGTGGGCCTGGGAGCTTACGGAGAAGGTCTGAAGACTCCTGAGGTCAACGAACTGGGAGAGGTCCCAGAAAAAAAGATGGCTGAGGGTGGGGCTTGCTGGGAGGAGAGCGCTGAGATACTGAGTAGGGTCTGAGGGAGGCGGGAGGACTCAAGGTGGGGGTCTGCTGGCGGCAGGTGTGATCGATCACAGGATGCACCTGTCCATTGGAAGCAGCCCCGGCTGGGGAAGGGGATTTTCGAATTGTGTCTGTGGACTAGCTGGGCAATCTGCACAAGGAGCAGAGACTTTGATAAAGGGGTGGGGCCTGCAAGCTGCGGAGAGCCTTGCAGGTAGGAGTGGAAGTGCTGGAGAGAGGAGAGGGGAATCTCTGGACTGTGGGAGGAGTCTGGCAGGTTCCGAACAGCCGTCACCTTGTGACTTACCTGTGGGTTCCCAACAGGGGATCCCCATGTGACTGGCTCGGACTTGGCGGGCGATCAGGTGGGAATTCTGCACACGTGTCTTAAATCCTCCCTGACTCCTCAGTACCCCGGGGGCAGAGTCTGAAGCCTGCAGCCTGGCGTCTGAGATGACATCACTGCCCCCACCCAGCCTCATCTTTCCGCTACCCAATATGTCTCATGCGTCTGTTATTACACGTGCCCAGGCCTTTAGGCCTTCTCAGTCCTCACCTGGCTACTCATACAAACTCTAGGTCAAGGTAGCCCTCTGGGTCCATCTAACCCCAGGCTGGGTCAGGCACCTCCTCCGGCCACCTGACACCCATCACCCCTGAGCCTTCCCCTGATATTTCTGCTGGCGAGTCCCACGTCACAGCCCTGCATACTTGGGGGGGGGGGTGTCACTGCCTGAAGGTGGTTTGTCAGCCTCCAGGGAGCACCCCCCCAGGGACAGTGCTTGGCCATTATGTCCTTCACTGATATGTTTCCTCCCTTGGTGTCCCGGAGGCACCTCAGAACAAAATGCCTTGTAAGTGGGGGGGGGGGGTGTCTTCCCTTTATCCCCCACTGCGTGTGTGTGGCCTGGCTCCAGCCTCAGTGTCTGCTCGTCATCTATGAAATGGGTGCCCAGTGAAGTGAAGAATTTAGCTACAAATTGGATGGGGAGAGCAGATTCCAGCCCCTCCCGGTACGTGGTGCTTCAGAGGGAGGCAAAGGCTCCATTAGTCTTTGCTGGGTGCCCCCTCTGCATTGTCTGAGGAGCCCTCTTGCAGCAGAGCCCCTCACTCTGGGTGCAGGGGAGCCCTTCCCTGAGGAAATGGCTTCAGGAGTGGGCAGCAGCCTGGCTGGGAGTTCCAGATCTTTATTGACCACATGACCCCCACGGGTGCTGGTGGGGGTGCTCAGGCCCTGCGCAGCAGCCTGCGCCAGAGCTCTTGGCTGAGCAGCTTCTGTTCCCTCCGGGCACCCTCCAGCACGCTCCGGTTCTCCTGCGCCCTCCGGATCAGGTAGGGGATCACCTCCTCCAGGGAGCCATAGGGGATGGACTTATACACAGCATAGCCGGCCTGCCCTGCGGGGAGAGGGCGGACAGTGTGTGAAGAGGCTCCTTTAGGCCCCATCTGGGACAGATGTCCATTTCTGAGAACATGACCGACTAGGGGAGGTGGACACATTTCCCCACTTAAAAAAAAAAGAAGAAGAAGGACTGCACACACCCAAAGCCACATAACCCTAGATTAAACTTAAAAAAGAAATCTTCAAAATATGCCGGCGATGCCAAAGGAAAGGCTGTAGCCTTTGAGAAAGGGTTCCGAAGACGTACATTGTTCTCCGTCCCCTGACTCTGGGGATGGATGGCCTTGGCCTTGGACACAGAGAAAAGGCAAACCCCTGCCTCCCCCCCCCCCCAGACGCTGCAGACCTGGGCTAACCCCATCACAGATGGGCAACACGCATGCGCACCCCTGGGAGACCTCAAGAAGGCTCGGGTTGTGGATTTAAGGTGAGATGGTTGTGCGGTCCCGGCAGACCAGGAGAGCAGCAATGGGGCTACCTAAGCACACCGGAAGCCAGACACGGCGGCTGCGAACCAGCAGACAGCAGATGCCGAGACGCAGACAGCTCTGCAGACACCGGAGGAACAGACCTGCATGGCCGCATGTGGAGGCTGGCCAGCTGCAGGCTGTGCGGGAGCCTGGCCGGGCTCTGGTTGGGAATGGGAGGAGAGGTCTGTCTGGGAGCAGAGTGGGCCGTTTACATACCAAGTGCCAGGGAGACGTGGTCACACATGCCCAGAAGTTGTCCAAAACAGACAGGCCCGTCCAAAGGAATGTCCAGCTCCCACATGCTGCAACGCAAGGGAGAGCTCCTTTATCCAGCTGGGGGCTGGACGCAGGGCTGAAGGTCCGTCAGTAGCCTAGCCAATACGACTCCAGTTATCAAAACAACTACATACGTAGACACTCAGTGATGATAACCAATGCCCTGACCCCCCTCCACCCCCCCCCACCCCCGAGAGCTGTCTGGGAGACCCTGGCCCTTCCCTGGGACCATGGACAGCCTCAAAGTCAAAAATGCAAACTCCCTGCCATCGGGCCGATTCCGACTCACAGACAGAGCAGGCTCGCCCTGGGGGTTTCCGAAATGTCCGTTTGGTTGGGAGTAGAAAACCTCATCTTTCTCCCACAGAGCAGCTGTGGGTTTTGAACTGCTGACCTCGTGGCTAGCGGCCCAACAGCCAGGCTCTCTTCAACCAGAGGCCTACAGGATGCCGCTGCAATGCTCCCACCTCCATTACGCTTGGGTGTGGCAGGAGTTGTCTCCACAATCCCTCCTAACCCTAGTGGTTCCCACCGTCCCTTCCCTGTTCCAGGTCCACTCTCTGGCGTGGAAGAAAGGGAGGAGGGGGAGGCTTCCTATAGACCCTGCCTCTGCTTCCCCTGCCGCATACCGCTTGGTTGCCTGGCGAATGGATTCCTCATTGTGAGAAGCCACCATGAGATGGCACATGGGGCCACGGCGGGACACGTGGGTCAGCATCAGCTCCAGACAGCGGCTGTAGCTGCGGGGACACATGGGCATCAGCTGGGTACCTGGGCGGGGGGGCAGGACCCCAGGGAATCAGGGTCTGGTTCTTGGGAAGGTGGGTGTTTTAAGGGCAAGGTCTCCGCAGTTAGAAAGCATTTCCACGCCTCCTTCGCCTGCTGAGCAAGTGGCCTCTCCTCCTGGAGCCATTTTTCTCCTCTGTCACAAGGTGGCTTGACCTCTGACAGCACTGCTGCGAGGTCCACTGAAGCTGAACAGAGGGTCTCTCTTGTAGGCGAGGGTCTCTTTCTCTCTCTCGCTCTCTCTGACACACACACATGCACACACAATGACCCATGTCCAAGGCCATCCACTTGATCGCCCTGTTCACACAAAACATCATGACGGAGGAGCTGGCTATGGGAATATTTTGCACACAGAAAATGGTGAGATATTACGCAGCCATGAAAAAGGAACGGGGGCGCTCCGGACTGGATAGGGAAGAGGGAACAGACTGGAACATGCTTGCTTGAGGTCAGGTGCCACCCTGTGTACTTCCCGTCCCAGGCTGGCTCTTCTCCTTTGCCTCCCCCATCTGTTCTGTGCCCTGCTCTGCCCGCAGGACTTTCATCCTGCACCATCCAGATGGGCGAGCAGCACGCAGGAAGAGAGACTGCTTGTTCTCAGCCCGCTCTGCTCACCCTGCCCGTGTGCTGTGTGGAGCCAGGCCTTCTGTGTGCTGGCCCCTCTTCTTTCGCCACAGCACCGAAAACAACCCCTGCTATCGAGTCAGTCCCACCTCATAAGCAGCCCTCTAGCACAGAACAGAGCTGCCCCCTTTGGATTTCTGAGGCTGGGAGTCTGCACAAACAGGCCGCCTCATCCTTCTCCCGAGAGGCCGCTGGGGGGTTTGAACTGCTCACCTTGAGGTTAGCAGCCCAAGGCATAACCCACAATACCACCAGGGCTCTGTTCAGCTTCAGTGCAGGCGTCTCAACTGCTTCCTGCTCCTGCGTGCCTCTCCACCCTTGGCAGTTCCCTTAGCCTTGCCCACACTTCTTCAAGCATGGACAGTGGCACAATTCTGAAGTTACCAATAATTCATCGTTGTCTGTCGTGAAACTCCCTTCAGCTTAACCCCTGAGCATGGGATTCTGCTTCCTCTGGGACCCTGAATGGCAATGCATACACCGACGCATGCAATCCTCCTGTCGACTCCGCGAAGCAGGCGTTCTTGTTGTGCCCATTTCACAGCGGGAAGACTGGCACTGAGAGATGGGAAGTCTGGTGTCCCAAGGTCACACCGCTAGGAGCGCCTGGCTGGCATTTGAACCTAGCCCGTCTGGTGTCCCAGAGCGGATCATTGTCACAACAAGACTGCTCATTTTGGTGGCAGAGCAAGGGGCCATGTGAAGGCACGATGCCTTTTGTGCCAAATGAAAGGAAACAAAAGCCCATCATCTTTCTATTTGCTGGTCCGTTCAGATAAAGCCACTCTGGAAACACATGGAGGGGGGAGGGGAGGGGGTGGGCAAGGAGGCTGCATGATGAGACGGAGACATGGAAACAAGTAGTATGTGTCAGCACACGTATTTCCTGAGCAGTAACAGAGATGCTGGAACGCAGCGTCAGGATTGGAGGACGGCTTATAAAACATCTGCGGTATGCAGACGGCACAGCCTTGCTTGATGCCCGTGGAGAGCAATTGAAGCCCTTGCTGAGGAAGATCCAGGTGTGCAGCCTTCGGTGTGGGTTACAACTCAATGTAAAGAAGACCCCAGTCCTCACAACCGGGCCAATAACGGCATGATAAATGGAGCAAAGGTTGAAGTTGTCCTTGACTGTGTCTTCTTTGGCTCCATAGTCAATGCTCATGGAAGCAACAGTCAAGGGCCCCAAAGACACAGTGCGTTAGATAAATCTGCTGCCCGGGACCTCTTTAGCGTGCTGAGAAGTAAGGATGTTACTTTGAGAACTAAGGGTGTGCGTGACCCGAGCTATGGTATTTCCAATCGCTTCATATGCATGTGAAAGTTGGACACCGAATAAGAGAGACTGAAAAATGAATGCGTTTGAATTGATGCTGAAGAATATCGAAAGTGCCGTGGACTGCTGAAACGACAAACCGAACTGTCTTGGAAGAAGTCTGACCAAAGAGCTCTTTAGCGGCAAGGATGGCAAGACTTGATCTTACATAGTTTGGCATGTTGTCAGGAGAGACCAGTCCCTGGAGAAGGATGTCACGCTCAGTAAGAGGAGGGGCAGTGGACACGAGGAAGGCCCTGGAGGCGACGGATGGACACAGTGGCTGTGACATTGAGCTCATGCATGGGGACAATGGTGAGGATGGTGTCGGACCGGGCAGTGTTCTGTTTGGTGGTGCAGGAGGTTGGAACTGATCCTGGATCCACATTCTAGTGCGGGAGAAAGACAATGGGCAACGGACTACAGACAGCTTACAGAACAGCAGCTACTGAGACGTGCTAAGAAGAATGAATTCAGGAAGAGGACAGAGAGTGGAGGTGGGGGTGGTCTAGGTTTGGAGAGGGAGGGCAGAGAAAGCCCTCCTGCCCCACAGAAGGTGCCAGTAAGTGAAAACCTGAGGAGGTGAGACGCTGAGCACAGTCATGTCCTCAAGTTCAGGGAGCACAGGTAGCTGTTGGGGAGAAGCCCTTGACCGTGGGCGTAGGATGAGCCGAGGCCCTGGGGAGCACAGCGAGGCCGGTGTGGCCGACGTGGAGAGAAGCGGAGTGAGCAGGGGGGAGATGTGACAGGACTTGATTGGGGTTTACTGAAAGTGCACTCATCTTGACTCTCTGAGACAGATGAGAACTTCTCCCCAAGGTTTCTGAGGCTGCGTGTTTTTATGGCATGAGAAAGCCCCATCTTTCTTCCTCAGGAGAGTTGGACTGATGACCTTGCAGTTAGCAGCCCCACACATAACCCGCAATGCTCCACCCGGATCCTCCCACGGGGTCGCTACGAGGCATAAGGGACCCCCTTTCAGTTTGGCTGATGTGGTTTGACTTTGGGGGTTGAGACTCTAATGGGGACCAGGGAAGAGTTTTGAGTGTGGGGAAGAAGTGATTTAGTCCCAGTATTAGCAGGCCCCCTCTGGCCGCATGAGGAACAGGGTGGGGACAAAGGAGGGAGCAGGGAACCAAGGGGGAGCCTGCCATGCTGGTCTGGGTGGGAAGGGATGTGTCTTGGGCCACAAGGACGCACACAGGATGCAGAGCAGAGCAATGTCAACTCAGCACACCCTGAATCTTTGTGGGAGTTGGACCCTCATCTTTCTCCCAGATGGGTCTTACTATTGTTATATATGAGCTGTTATGATTATTTTTCCCAGAGCCTGGCCTGGCCCAGTCCTACCTCTGGCTGGTGGCCTCACAGTCAGGCTGCGTGGGGTCTTCAATCCTTTGAAGTTTGGCCTCCTTTCTCTCCTTGTCCAGGTAAGCGCCTCGTACCAGCTTCACTCCAAAGGCCAGGCCAGCCTTGTCTGCAGCCTCAGCGTCCTGCTGCAGTCTCTCATGTGTGTCCTGGGAGGGCCCCCGGCAGGTGTAGGCCAGCGCACTGGTTCCCCAGCCCAGGATCCCCTAGAGTCCACCACATACCTTCAGATAGGCTTGGTAAGTGTTCCAAACCCAGGCCCCCCCCTCCCGGGGGCTGTTCCAGCGCACGGCCAGGCCAGCCACCAGCAGAGAGAGTGCAGGGTTCAGTGAGGTGTACTCAGCGTCCACCAGGAGCCTCACGCGCTGAGTCCGGGCGTACTGAATAGGACAGCATCTGTAGTCAGGGGCCCGGGAGTAGTCAGGATGGGCAGGGGACCGTGCCCAGAAGAAGGTGCTACCTGGGCCACCTGGTGCAGGCGACTCAGAGAGGCCCGAAGGTGATGGTTCTGCTCAGCGTTGAAGCAGGAGACCTGGAGGTCCTAGGGCAGAGAGGGGAGGCAGGAGGAGCTCAGAGCTGGACCTCCAGGATCTAAATTCCCATCCCTACCACCAGGCAGGAGGAAACTATTTAGTAACTGTTAATCTGAAAGATATCTCCAAACCAAACCCACTGCCATCCAGGGGATTCTGACTCCTAGCCAACCTACAGGACAGGGTAGGCCTGCCCTGTGGGTTTCTGAGACTTGAAATCTTTGGAGCAGTAGGAAGCCTCCTCTTTCTCTCATGGAGTAGCTGGTGGTTTCGAACTACTGGCCTTGTGGTGAGCAGCCCCACATGCAACCTCCTATGCCTGGTAAGACATAGACACTATTTACTACAGTTTAACACAGTAGCTAAAAGCCCAGACTCTGGGTTCAAATCCTGGAGCCATCACTTACTGGGTGATCTTGAGTAAGTTATGTAACCTCTCTCAGCCTCAGTTTTCGCCTCTGTAAAATGGAGCCTGTTTCATAGGCAAAGTGAATCGCGGTGTGTGATAGACTTGCACGTGATAAGGCCAGGACAGCGCCAGAGCATAGTAAGCATTCGATACATGAAGTATGAAGTTGTCGTTGGAGCGAATAGATAAATCCGCAGACGATCGCATTTGTCACAACAACGGATGCTGTTTCGAGCCTCGTTTTCTAAGTGAGTAGCTAGAAGCCTGAAGGGGTGATGTAACTTGGAGTGAATATATTGAAAACGTTTAGGACAGCAGCTAGAGCTAGCAAGTGACACGGCTGTTCCCTTGTGTTAGTCATGTAGGGCCCCCATGTCCTCATCAAATGCCTCCCTCATCGTGGCCTACGAGGCTCCACCTGTTCTGGCTCCTCATGATTCCTCTGCCATCACCTCTTCCTCCAACTTCCCACCGCCCTCCCCTTACAGCATCCTTCGACAAACAAAAGGAGTGCATCTCAAAAAAGTTATCATGAGCAATCAAACCAACAGCACCACAAAAAACATATGACAAAGTGATGGCAATAAAACCATACCAAACGGTACAAAATCAAAACCAACGTTGAATGTAAATTGAAATACCGAGTTAATAGACAGAGACTAGCAGAATGGCTAAGAACACACAAGCCTTTACGATTCTGCATACAAGAAACACACCTTAGACATTAAGACAAACATTGACTGAAAATCAAACGATGAAAACATATATCAAGCTAACAGCAGTCAAAAGATAACAGGAGTAGCGATATTAATCTCTGATGAAATAGACATTAAAATAAGTGCCACAATGAGAGACAAAGGCCAGTATGTAATCATGAAATATTGGATTGAACAAGAAATTATAACCATAATTAATATCAATGCACTAAATGAGCGATCTTCAAAACACATTAATCAAGTTCTTATAGAAATTAAGAGATGAGACCACACTAGGATAATACTAGGAGATATCAACACATCATTTGCAAGCAAATATGAACTAGGAAGGAAATCAACAAAAATACAGAAGAAATAAACAACACAATTATTCTACTTGATCTCTTAGACATATACAGACAACTTTACCCAGCAAAAATACATTATATATCATTTTCTCTAGTGCCGATGGAATGTACTCAGAAAAGATAGTATTTTTAGCCCATAAAGCAAGTATCAATAGAAGAAAAAACACCCAGAAAACAAACAAAAAAGCTAATTTTTTTCCAGATCGCAAAGCTTTAAAATTAGAAATCAACTATCGGACAACCAGCCCCCCAAAAGTCAATGACATGGAAATGGAACAATAGCTAAAAGCCACTGGGTAATTGAAGAGATAACACAATAAAACATTTCCTTAAAATAAATGAGAGTGAAAAGACAGCATACTAAAACTTACAAAGATAGTACTCAGAGGGCAGTTTATAGCAATAAGTGCACGTATTAAAGAGGGAGAAAGAATTAAAATAAACAAATCAGCCACAACCATTGGAACAAGACTAGCAAAACAAGCCCTCAGATGCTAGAAGAAAAGAAGTGTCTATATACTCGAGGATCAGCCAGCCCAAATATGAGCCAAGGCACCTAATTTGACCACAAAAAACTGGGAAAACTTACTGACACGAGTATAAGCCTAGGGTGGGAAATGGAGCAGCTACCGGTAAATTTCAAAATAAAGATGGATACCAATAAGATTACATTACTTGAGGCATCAGTAGGCTAAATGTTTTTCATATTTATTTCAAAGAACAACAGTAATATGTTATATGTAAGTGTATATGTAACTGTATGTTATGTGTAATAGTTATGTGTAAGTGTATGTTATATGTAGTAGCTATATGTAAGTGTATGTGTAAGTTATATGTAAACGTATGTTATGTGTAATAGTTATATGTAAGTGGAAAAGCGGGTCAACAAAACAATATGGGATCAACAATAACTGAAAGTACAAAAACCTTATCTCAATCAGCAACCAAGCTAAAACACAAGAGTTAAAATCCTTCAAAGCTGGGTTCCTCCTCATCACCTGTGTGTCCAAGCAGAGCTTCAGCTTCAGCTGGTGTGAGGTTGTCAGCATAGACATTGTCGTCCTCACGGAGTTCTCAGTCTCACCATCACTGCTCTCGTTCTCATACCAAGCGCTGTCCTCACTGCCATCCATAGTGTTACTGGTGCCACCTTCACCGTGTCCCCCGGCATCTCTTCCCAGGTGCCACGAGCCCACTCTGCTATCAATCCTATGTTGGGCTTCCTCAGATTTCCAACTTTTGTCAGTCGGGCTTGACCAGCTGACATCCATTCATGCCACATCTCACATACACGGACATTGAAAGGCTTATTTAAACACACATCTAGGGGCTGCAATACAGGTGTAAGCCCACCTGGAATAACAGCCAGATTAACCTGAGAAGACTTTGCTAATTTTTTTATGTCATCAGATGTGTGTGCTCTGAACGTATCCCAAACTAGCAATGGTGGTTTTTTTCTTTAAGGCTGCACCTGGTCGTCCGTTCCAACTTTCTTCCAGCCATTATTTTGTTCCATTTTCATCCATCCAGTCTTTAATATGAACCCGCACTGTAATTTGTTGTGGGAATTTGACCTTTTTAGGCAAGGTCTTTCTTTTAAAATTAATGATAGGTCACAACTTAGTTCCATTAGCCAAATATGACAGAATGGCTGTGAAATGGGTTTTTTCACTTCCTGTGCTAGTTTTGTCTCCCAAACTTCCCAAAATTCTGTTGCTTGGAAGATCAAAGGTCATAGGTGTTTCATCCATATGCCCAATATCTCCCAGGTCATAGTTATGGATCCTTCTTTGTTTTATGATCAATGGATGGAATGATATCACTTTTTCACCAAGGTCTTTTGGTAACTTCTGTGAAATCTTTGTTCTTTGCGGCAAACACGGGGCAAACCTATTCATGAAGCGGGTACACCGTCCTGCTGATGCAATAAAATTTTCAATGCCTAGTGCTGTTAACTTGTCATCTTTAGCCATTTGAAGGGCACGTAAGTGAATTCCCATGTGTGTTACGCAGTAACCATTTTGACAACACTCCATAACCCATTTATGCAACCAGTCTCTAGAGCCCCACATGAAGTCGTTAAACCACACGGTGCTTTTTTTGCCTTGGGAATCTTTTCCAAGCCAGCTTTCATTTTTCCACCACTCCCTCACTTGTTTTTCCTCAACACAAAATTCTCTACTTGCAATACTGTTATTGCTTCCTTCTGCTCTTGACACAACCTTAAATTGAAACCAGCTTCGTATGACCTGCGTTTTTGTTTTGGTCCAGGACTAGAAGTATTGGGATCCATTTCTAACAGGATAAAAAAAATAACTGAAAAAGAATGCCCTACCATAGCGATTGAATTCTCAAAATATACTGTAAGTCCTACTCCAAAAATAAGCCTTAGTTATAGTTATTAAAAGAGGTCAATTCACCATAAAAACGGTGGTGTCCAGGCAACTATACATATAAACAAGTAAAATCAATGGGCAATAGAATGCAGCAAGACAGATGGACTTCACCACGGAAAACAGATACCCTGAAAAGACACCACCAGACCCCAAACAAGCTGGCTCACCAAGGGATCTGACAGAAATTCGGGTGTGGAGAGTTTGGTATGACAATACTCCAGAATGTGATGACATGACAGTTTGCATAGAGCGGCCTGTCTTAGGGCTCAGACTGTACACGCTGCGTTGTGGACGCACTGTGTTAGTGCATGCACGGCATTACTGCATTTGCAGCGGTACCGTGTATGGATGGCGAGCGCTAACACCACACGCAGCAACACAGCGCGTAGACAGTGCAGCATGTATATCATGAGCCCTAACCCAGGCTGCTCTACGCAAGCATAGTCAACACTGGGTCCAGATAGAGGTTAATAAGAAAATTAAAAATAAAATAGAGCAGACTAAGTACTGTAAATAAACATACTGGATATCCAAGACCAGAGATATACCGGTACTTGTATTCCGCAATGCTTGGGCGGAGCAAAGGGGCGTGACCAAGCACGGGTCAGACAGTAAAGGCTCTGACATTGGTCACAGCCTTGGAGAAGAGCGGCCGTATCCGGCATTCATCTGACGAGGATGCTGTGTGCCCCAGGGACCAGCACACAGAAGCGGGCAGGTTCTTGCCCAGTACGGGGCGGACAACACAGAGGCTGCCCGCGTGCAGGAGAGAATAAGAGCGGTGATATCAGCAGTCATCAGACCACCCACAGAGGCTGTAGGCACCCGCAGATGAGCGGGAGAGACCGGAGAACACCCACACTGCACCGGAGAACAGGTAAGTGGGACCCTCACTCAAGTATAAGCCGAGGGAGCTTTTTTTCAGCTTTAAAAATGTGCTGAAAAAACTTGGATTATACACAAGTATATAGGTAATAAAAATTAGAGCAGAAATAAATCGATTCAAAAATGAAAGAACTGTAAAAAAATAAACAAGGCAAGAAGTTGACTCTTCAAATGGATGAACAATATTGATAAACCACCGGCAAACTTAACAAAGGAAACAAGAAGAAAAATCAAACGTTACGAATAAGAAATGAAATAAGAACCGACTGAGATAAAAGAAAATAATCACCCAGTATTAGAAAAATTATATTCCAACAAATTTGAAAATCTAGAAGAAATGAATGGATAAATTTTCAGAAATGCATCACTTACCTAAATTAATACAGTGTAGAATTCTACTAAGCATTCAGAGAAGAGTTAACACCAATCCTACATGAACTATTTCACATATAGAAAAGGGTAATATACTACCAAACTCATTTTATGTAAAAACTATACCTAAGTCAGGCAAAGACATCACCAGAATTGAAAATAATAGACCAATTTTCCTGGTGAATACAGACGTTAAAATTCCCAGCAAATTTCTAGCATCAAACAAAGCAGCAACAACAAAAAAATCAAGTGGGATTCATACCACGTATGCAAGTACGGTTTGATTCTAGAAAACATCTATATAATCCATCACATAAACCAAAAAAGGAGAGTAATCATGTGATTATATCAAATGATGAAAAAAAAAGTCAACATCCATTCTTTTTTTTTTTTACAACATCCATTCTTGAGTTAAAAAAGCAAACTCAATAAAACAGGAACAGAAGGGAAATTCCGCAGCATCATAAAGGTCA
Source organism: Tenrec ecaudatus (assembly GCF_050624435.1). Taxonomy (NCBI): domain Eukaryota; kingdom Metazoa; phylum Chordata; class Mammalia; order Afrosoricida; family Tenrecidae; genus Tenrec; species Tenrec ecaudatus. The sequence continues at coordinate 21,881,353 of NC_134547.1, forward strand.
CATATATGAGATCAATGGCTAGCATTTCACTTAATGGAGAGAAATTGGAAGCGCTTCCCCATTTGAACGGGAACTAGTTAGCATCGCCTTTTATCACCATTCTTATTTAATATAGTCCTGGAAGTCTTAGCCAGAGCTATAAGGTATCAAGAAGATATTAAAGACATCCACATTGGCACAGAAGAAACAAAACTCTTTAATTGCAGATGATACAATCCTATTTATAGAAAACTTCAAAGAATCAATTTAAAACTTGCTGGAACTCATTGAAAAATTTGGCAATGTAACAGGTTATAAGATCAACATACAGAAATTAGTTGGATTCTTGTATATTAAAGAAGATGACACAGCAAAGGAAATTAAAAGAGCAATACCATTTGCAAAACTACCCAAAAGATAAAATATCTAGGACTAAATGTTATCAGGGAAACAAAAGACATATACAAAGAAAATTACAAGACACTTCTACAAGAAAACAAAAGCGATGTACACAAATGGAATGTCCCATACTCCTAGATAAGAAGACTATGTATAGTGAAAATTTCAATGTTACCAAAAGCTCTTTATAAATTCAGTGTAATTCAGATCCAAATTCCTGCACAATTCTTCAAAGAAATGGAAAAACTAATCACCAACTTTATATGGAAAGGAAAGAAATTCAGGAAAAACAAAAACCATTTAAACACCCCCCAAAAAAACCCCCAAAACACAAAGTAAGAGGCTTTTCACTCCCAGATTTAAAAATCTATTATATAGATGTGGTTATCAAAACATCTAGGTATTTGTATAACAATAGACATGTAGACCAATGGATAAGAACTGAGAACCCAGAAATACAACCCAGCACCTACAGTTTTGATGAAGGACTACAACACATTAAATAACATTGCATAAGGAAGAGAGAGACTTTTCAATAATTAGTGCTGGAAAAATTGGACCTCCACCTACAAAATAATGAAACAAAATAAACTTTTTGATGTGGGAATAACAAATTCTCCCCGACTCACGGTCTTCAAAGGGTCACTGCGAGTTGCTGGTAGCTCAAGCGAGACCAGCTAGGTTTGAATAACTTGGGAAGTTAATGAAGTTAATGAAAGACAAACACTTTGTTGATTATCATTGCACAATAATGAAAAAAAGTGGGAAAGAGAAACCGATAGGCCTTTAATATCTCCCACAGAGTTGAGATGAGTGACACGGCCCTGGGGCAGTTGACCTGGATATGGCAAACCTCCTTGTCTTTGAGGGTAGCGATCTTTAGGTTAGCTGAGAGGCCCCTGTCCAGCCTGCTAACTTTTCTCCCCAAATTACCTCTCCCTCCCCTGACTTGGGGCATAGTCTTGGGACATTCGCAGTTGGTAGCACTCCCTGCATATGAAGTTAAGTCAAAACGGCATTGCTACAAAATCATCGAAACCCTTCTTAAACCAAAAATATCAAACTGTGAAGCTCTTGTTTCAAGTGTGCATCTCGATTTACGCCCACCTGAAGGTGGTGTTTCCATATCGCTAGCCCGTCTTTTAAGACTTGAAAAAAAAAAAGAGTTCTCTTTGATTAACGCCACGTCCAACATCAGCTTGGACATCCTTGGAGGTGCAAGTCATGTTCCTTTGACATGTTCTCTGATAGTTCAGGACAAAAGAAGCCTGAAAGGGCAAGAGCAAGGCTGTCAGGTGGGTCGGGTAAGGATTCCCAAGGAAATTCTGCCCTAGAAGGAAAACAGAAGCATTATCCTGATGGAAAATAGTCCCTCGGGACACCTTTCCTCACCAGTGCAGTGTTCAGTGTTCTTAACGCTTCATCATGAGAAGACCTGTGTGTCTCTGTCGACCAAGATGACTTCTTTGGATCTCCCCAAAGTGGACCCCAGAACCTTCTGAGTGGATCTCTCTGCCTTGAACTTAACTGACCCAACCGAGCCCATTGGCAGACGCTGTTTTGATGGAACCTTTTTGTTAAAAGGCACTCGATCGAGACCCAGTCAAGTGCGTGCCTGAGAGCCTTTGTCTGCAGCCATCCACTGATGGCGGAGACGTATTTTAACCCATTTGGTTTGGAATAGACCCGTGCGGACATGACCCGGAAGCCTGGAAGCCGTACCCTTCATTTGTCCTTGGACAAGGTCCACTCTCGGAGATAGCGTGACTGCTTCAGGCACCAAGTATCAACTCGCTTAATCTGCGCCATCCCCCGAGGTAGGAGCGATATTAGCACGTCCATCGTTCCCATGGGAAAACAGAGACTCAGTGGGATGAAGTCACACAGCCAACCACGGACAGACCTGGGATTTGAACCTCAGCCGGTTGGTTTCAAACTGTGGGTTCGTAAACCTCACTCTCCCCACACCCACTCAAGGGCAGGGAGCAAATCTTTCCCTCTAACATAACTTGGCACAAGACCTAGCAGATGGTATCTAATCAGTCTATCGTCCACTGTTACCTAACTTTTTATAAGACCGCTGGTTTCATTTGTGTATTCATTCACAGGAGCCGAGGTATGATAATGACCAGGGGAGCCATTAATTGTGCTGTGGAATCGGTGGATGTGAGCAGTGGGACTCTGGTCTGAGGTCGGGCCATGGGAGGCTGTCTGACATGGAAGCAAGCAAGACGGGCAGACCTCGGGAGATCCTGAGGCCGGTGAAGCTCCTGGGGGGAGGTGGCCAGGAGGCTTGGGTTCTGAAGCTTAAAGGAAAGACTGAAAGATGGACAGCAGTAGGACAGAGTTGGAAACTGAGGCACAGGGTAGACCAAACGATCCCTGCGAGGGGAATAAGGAGGCAAAGGAAAGGCCAGGCCCAACCCCGGGGAGCCTCCATGTTTACGAGCCAGGCAGGGAAAAACCTAAGAAAGATTAAGGAGGAGCCTACTAGACTCGGGAAGGAAAACTAGATGGGTTGTCGGCGGGGGATGCCATAGGCAACAAGTGACACAAGGAGGGGGGCCCCTTGCACATGCCAGCCTCTGCCAGCAGCGTTCTCCACACATCCGCCTTACCCCTGTGAGCCACCTGCTGCCAAGTGGCGATTACGCTTTCACATGACCGAACAAAAGCTCAATGGGATGTAAAACTCACTAGCACTCCGTGAGCCTCAGCCACCTGCAGGTCCTGACCTGTTTGTTAAAGATAATGAGTGAAGCAACAAAATCAAGATTCAGGTAGAACCATCAGCATATCCCTCTGCAGCCATTGTTTGCGGGGGTGGGGTGGAGACTCAGAGGTCCCCTGGTGTCCATCTCCAGGAAGGTCAAAGCGTGCAGTTAGAAGAGGTGCAGCCACTAGAAGGGATGGACTGGCCATGTCCACCAGGAAGGGCGGGTGGGTCATAACAGCAGGACGCTCCGTGAAAAGTACAAGAATTAAGAAGACCGGAGAAGAGTCCATGCATCTGAATTACTGTGCTGGCCAAGGATGCGGAAGGTGCCAGGGACTGCCAAAGGAACCAGCCGGCTTGGAAGAAGTACAGCCAGCATGCTCCTTAGAGCCAAGGACGGTGAGACTGTCTCGTGGACATTGGACATGTTGTCAGAAAAGACCAGACCCTGGAGAAGGAGAAGGTGAAGTATAAGGGCAGTGAAAATGAAGAAGGCCTTCAACTTGATGGACTGATCCAGCATGGCTGCATCAATGGACCCAACCATAAGAGCAATAGTGAGGATGATGAGGGACCGAGCGGTGTTCCGTTCTGTTGCACAGGGGGTCGCTCCGAGCTGGATCCCCCTCACCAGCACCTCACAACAACAACAGACAGGCGAGAAGAGGCACAGGGAACTTGGTGTGGTCCTGGAAATGTTCGCTTAGGTGTCAAAACAAACTCTCGACAACCATGAGCTCTGATGAATGGTCCCCCAGGTACCGTGATGGATGATGTCGACGTGGGCCTCTTACTCTGAAAGGCTCCAGATAATTAGATGGGCTGATGGATGGACCGAGGACAGATGGAGAGACAGCTAGGATTACAACCAAAGAGCATGAACCCCTGACGTGAGCATCTGGATGACAAGTGTTATACGGGTGGTCCCCTCGATAGGCTTTCCATTTTCCTGTATTTTTTGACTCTTAAAAAATAAAGGTTTGGAATATCGATGCCCCACCAGCAGTATACACTTGCCCCCCCAATTATTATAATAATTAAAAGATACACATTATATAGGATGGAGTGGTTGCCCAAATTTGGGTGGGAGTTAGAAATGGGATAAGGGATGAAGGAACGCTGAGTTAAGGATGAAACAAACCCCATTGTTCTCACCAGACTCACGTGGAGCTGGCGGACACCAGGCTGTCTGCATGGAGAGAGCCAATGGTCCAATCTCCCCTGAGTACTCTCATCACCAACCCCCCCCCCACCCCCTAGAATTCCCAGAGGACCCATATTCCGCTCAGGGACCTCCAGGTCCTTGCCCTGCAACACGGTCACATTAATCCAGATTGTTCTGAGGCTAGGAAGTAGCAATCCTTAGATATTTTTGAACATCTTACCTGCAGGTCCAGGATCTCTGCTCCCCCCACACTCCCCATCAACCACACAATCATAATCTCATCCAGCCTGATGTCCCTACCTGCCCAGAGTCCATGCCTTCTGCCAGCCTCTCGGGGCTCAGCTCCAATGAGGCCCTCGGATCCCTGACCAACGAGGTTAGTGCTTTCTAAAATGGGATAAGAGGTGGATTAGGTGGGGGAGCCTGGTAGGCAGCCACCCCACCCTCCACCATCCTGTCCCTGCCTTACACAGAGCCAGGTGCTGGTCAGCGCCGTTATCTTCAGCTGCATGAGGACATCGTGGCCAGCAGAGCCAGGGGTCTCCAGAAGGCCTCGTGACAGGTCCACACAGCGAAGCATGGCATGGAGGTTCCCATCATACCAGGCCTCACTGGCCACCAGCAGGTGTCAGGGCCTGAGTCTGCTCATCCCCTTCCTGCCATCCCCACAGCTTCCCCGGGTCCTGGCCCCTACTTACCCAGTCTTGGCCGCTGAGTCTGGCTCTTCTTCGGTAGGCACCGCCAGCAGGGGCCGGAGGCACAGGCGCCGCAGCTGCTGGACACAGCCTTCCACCTCTTCTGCAGTCTCGCCGGCCACAAACTGCCCATAGATGGACCCTCTGAGGAAGGCTCTGGAGAGCCAGGAGCCCAGGAGCCTCCGAGACCAGACCTGGAGCTGAGATGGCAGGGAACAAGAGCTCAGAGCAGGGGCTTGGACTCTCCAGCCCATTCCTGGGGCCTCTGCTCACCATCAGCCCGTGGGTGACCAGCGGAGGCCAGGCACAGAGCCGCAGCACCAGCAGGGCCCTCAGCAGCTCCCCAGTGCGTTTGAGGTTGAAAGCCCCACCATCGAAGTTCAAGGGCTGCCAGCCCCCAGCCGAGGGACCAGCCCGGGCACAAAGCCCTCGACAGGTCCGGAACATCCCGAACCCCTTGTCGCTTCCACACCAGGAGAAGGGGCTCTGGGGCAGTGGGGGTGGGTGGGAGGTGTCACTGACTCTTGTTTGGCTCGGGGGCAGTGACTGATTAACTGGACAGTGGACAGGGAAAGGTGAAACTTTAGGGTCACGGTTAATTATCGTTGGGAGAAGGGAGTTAATTATTAGCCGGTGAGGACAGAGTGCAGAGCAGCTGGGACAGAGAAGGAAACCCCAGTGAGAGTTCCCTAACAACCTTCAAGTAGCGGCTTACATGGCTCTGGTGCCCGCTGGGGGCCCGGGATGCTGAGCGAGTATGCAGTCTGGAGCAGGGCTGTCTGGGCGCAGGACAGTCTGCGTTTGCGATCTTGAATTAGCTGCTGAAACTCTCTGTGTTGCAGCTGGTTTATCCATGGTGTCGTTGAATATCTTTGAAAAGATGTTCTATGGAGCCAGTAGCCCGGTGGTTCAGGCGAGAGACCTTACAAGCGGACACCGGGACGCATGTCTGAAAGAATGTCCTCAGCATCACATAGGAGAGCCACCCAAGTCTCCACCAGCAGAGGAATGCTGGCATGGTCAGCCACCTCATGCAACGCCGTGAAAAACATCGAGCCCATTCCATCCGGTGCCTTGAAAAGCCAGGAAAACAGAATTCCAATAGAGCATTAGGGAGACATACCCGGGGAGTCCAATGGAGCCATGAAGTCAGAGGTGGATACCTCCGAGGCGAAGTCTCAACGGAGGGGCATATGAGGCTTCTACGTCTTCCTTAACCCGGATGATGAGTTACAGTTGTTTGTACTATAAGTATTTTTTTGTATTTTTAGTATTTTAAAACCACATGTCTGCGTTTTAGACACTACTGAGTGGACAGTATATTTTACAATAATAGAAATGTGGAAATAAATCATAGTCCCAGCTTCGTAGGGTGTGTGGGGATCCAGCGAGTTAATGGAAAGTCACGGTCTGGCATGCAGGAGGTACTGGTGGTGCTCCTTTAAAGGAACCTTAGTGGATCAGGCCTGGGGCTACTCCCCACAAGGTTGTCGGTTCAAGGCCACCCTGGGAGAAAGAGGAAGCGGTCTACTCCCATAAAGACAGATTGCTTCACAAACACTATCTAGGGTCACTAGACGTCGGGATCAGGTTGACGGCAGTGGGCTGTGAATGTCCATCCTCCTTCATGCCTGCCCTGCTCACGAAGTGGGCCCCACTGATCCCCGCCCCCACCCCCAAACTGACTAATGTTCAAAACAACTTCTAAACTTACACAGCCACTCGAGGGTTAAGTCCCTCAGATCTGAGCCCTCCTCAGACTTGTAAAAACCCTTACGGTGGTGAAATGCATATATTTCTCATTTCCACCATTTTGAGATGTACAAGTTGTGACGTGAAATACGCCCACCATGTGGTGTAACTCTCCTCAGCATCCATTTCCAAATGTTTTCAACATCTTCTCCTTCCAGTCTCCCCACCACCACCTCCCCGGTAACCACTGATAACCTCTGATCTCCGTGCAGGTGCCTGGTCTAGACATTCCGTGTAAGGGGGGTGTGTGAACGGTGCCGATGGCCGCAGCTGACCTCCCCTGGCTTCCCCATTGCCGCCAGGCAGAGCTTGTGTCTACAGCGTTCTTGCTCTTTCTCTCAGTCGGTTGAGCATTTCAGAGTATCGTTCGTTCAAATTCCTTAGGAAACAGTTCCTGATACCTGTAATTTATTCCTCAGAAAGGATTCGCGGTTCTGTATTTGGGGCACCTGTTCACGCCACTCATTCTTGTTTGTTCGTGTGGATGGGAATTGTCTGTTGTCACTGAGACCCTGTGGGGTGGTGTATATGTATTTAATTGCTGATTGTCTGCTGATGCAGGAAGAGCCCTGGTGGCAGAGTGCTAATGAGTCGCGCTGCAAACCACAAGGTCAGCAGTTCGAAACCACCAGCTGCTCCTTGGGAGAGAGATGGGGCTCTCTACTCCTGGAACGAGTTAGTCTGGGAAACTCACAGGGGCTGTTCTACCTTATCCTGTAGGGTCATTACGACGCAGAATCGACTTGATAGCAATGAGTGAGTCTCCATAGATGTTCACTGTCTCCTCCTGGTGGGTGTGACAGAGAACAGGCGTGGATGTGCAATTCTGTTATTCGTGAGCACGCGGAGGGCGAGTTTGTTCTGCTGTCTGTGGTTTGTCAGGTGGTCCAGGAGGGAGCAGTGACTCCGGGCTGCAGGAGGTACATGAGCTGGACCACACGAACACAGATGCTGTCTCCCCGTGAGTGGACCAAGAAAAATAAAAGACAAGAGACAAACCAGAGAACAAAAACCGGAACAATAACAAGACACAAGAAAACAAACAAACAGCAAGAAAAAAGGATTTGATATCCAAAAATAACTTTGAAAATGGGAAAAGCAAAAGGGGGGTTGTGGAAAGAGTAAAAAGAATAGAAATAGTAAAGAAAAACTAAGATTTACAAAAAGCAAAGGGGATGAAAGAGAAAGAGAAGAATGAGAAAGGAAAACTAGCAGGCCGCACGGCAGACAGACTGCAAACCAAGGCCAGGTCGAGACAAAGAGGGAGAGATCTGGGCCAGGGGCAGAACTGTCAGGGCAGGTCACCTGGTTCGGATCAGCGCCTGGGCCAGCCAGAGAGCTCACGGGGTGTGAGTGGGGAAGAGGTGGGATGTCCAGTCTTAGACTTTCTGCTGACCCTCAGTGGGGTCCAGGCATCGCTTCCGGAAGGAGTAATTTGTGCCAGCTCGGAGCATGGCTGAGGTCAGGGAGCTTGTTACCATAGGAACCTGGTTCTGCATGTTCTGCTGGTCTGAGCGGCAGAATTCTTGCACCTCCAGATTCCAGGGTTGGGTGCACCTGGTGCCCGATCCCCCAGGGTGAAACCCCGATGGCAGGTGGAGCATGGGCCCTGCAGGGAGTGGGTGAGGGCGAGAGTCGGGACTGGCCATGCTTCTGGTCACCAGGAGGAGGTGACAGAGGGAGCAAAGACAGGATTGTACCTTTCTAGTCATCTGCCGCTGCTGTGGGCATTTGGGCTGTCAGGTCACTGTTTGGATCAAGCATTTCTTGCAAACGTTCACGATGGCCTCCCCATGTCCGGTCCGCTAACAATCCACTCATCCGTTCCCCCTCCTCTCTCCCTCTTTTGTTCATCTTTTTATGTTAGTCAACATACAAGCCTCTTCTCGGTCCAGTCCTGGTTCCAGGACAGTCCTTCATGTTTGCTTCATTTGGGTCTCCCATATCTTTGTGGTAGAGGGTCTCCAGAGCATGCCTGCCTGGTCTGCCATCTTGCCGGACGTCTTGATAAGGTGGTATTTTCATTTGCATACAGTTCTGGGTATTTTTCATTTCCACTCGGAGCTATTTTTCTCAACCCAACAGGATTGGGCCTGGCTGAAAATGAGAATTTAAGCAGTAAACGTTGGCGTCCGGCAGCTCTGTGATGCTGGGCTCCCAGGTGCCGTGGCTCTGGGGTCTACAATTCTGCCCAAGGAACAGCCACGGACATGGACAGAAGGCAAATCTCCACCAGAGAATGGACGGCTTCTGCTGCAGGCTTCCTGGTAGCTCTCCTCTGATCTTACCCTCAGATCAGCGCACCTCCCTGAGGAACAAGAGCATGTCCAACCTTCCCGATCACTCCTGAGATTCCGTCCAAACCGTGCACTGAAACTCTCCCCTGTGGTCCCCTTTTAGCAAAATACAGGGGACAGACCATGCGTGTGTACGCCGTGAAAAAGCCACCTTTATGAGACCAAAATGCTCAACGTGGACCCCTCAGCAAAGACGAGGGAACGGGGAAGCCAGAGTCCTGGAAGTGGAACCGCCAGACACAATTGACGAGACCGTCTACACAGTGTGCACCACGTAGCGCATGCCACTCAGGAAGGTGTGTGGCAATCATCCCATGAGAGCCCGATGGTCTATGTGCACGTTCACTGACAGCACCGTCAACTGCAAAACAAAAATAAATAAATAAAATCGAGGTCTCCTCTTCCAAAGCCAAAGTGCAACGGAATGAACCTGGTTGCAGCCCCAGGCTGTTTGGTGGAAATTCCGACAACGGTCAATGCCACTACCCCCTTCGACCGGGGCGATACAACCGCATGAATTACATAGCACTCGCCCCCATTAAGGTCCCTCCTCGCCTCTGCCTCCCATTCCTTCTCTATGTTTGCTTATTTCACAGAGCACCAGGGCAGCATATCCGCTCGACACAAAGATGCTCTCCAGAGTCGCCCTCCTAGTGTCACGTAGGAGAACTGCATCCAGTGCACATCCCACATTGCACTCCACCCTCTCACATTTGGTTGCTTCTCCCTTTTGGCTACGGTGGAAAGTGCCTCCAAGAGCATTGGTTTGCAGCTTGCTGCTTGGCTTCTGCCTTCGCTTAGATGCCTGGGGTTAGCACGGCTGGGTCCTATGACAGTTGTCTGCTCAACTTTTTGAGAAACCACCAGGCCGTTTTCCACGGTGGCTGTGCCTTTAGCCTTCCCACAGGCAACGACGGGGGCTCTGGCTTCTCTGTAACCTTGCCAGCACCTGCTGGTGGTCTCTGTTCACCTGTTTTAATCTCCCTGGCGGTCTAATTATGTCAGTAATTTTGTACCCAAAGCGGTATATTGTTTTGCATAAAATTTGTTGTTTTATAATGTAGGCCTGTAATTCTTAAGAAATTACTCATTTTAATCACTCTGGTAGACATTCCAGGTATGATAAAATCTAATACACAATTCTGCGAGTAATTCTAAATCACTGACACTGTCATTTATCTGATCTAAAACTCCTTTTGTGCTAAAGTGACACTTTTTGGATTCCATGGACAAAAAATTTCCAGGCAAATAATTTTCCAAATAACAGTAAAAGGGCAGGCAGGGCACTGGAGACTGATCTAGGGACAAATCTGAGGTGATTTGCTTTGATACAATGTAATCCTCACAGGTTACACTGTATCACTGTTTGTGTGTGTGTGTGTGTGTGTGTGTGTGTGTGTGTGTGTGTGTCTTTCAGACTTGCAGTTTTGAATTTCCCGCCCAGTTCCGCCCCCTTGCGGTGACACTGAGAACGCAACTGAACGAGGAAGGCAGATCCCATCACAGCTGAGGACACCCCTGGACGGGGAGCAGATAAGGGACTTCTCTGCAGTGTAACCCCGAGTGTGTCTCAGGGTTGCCGCTTCTAACAGTTAATGTTTACCTCGAGTCACACTCGCGATTACTGCCAGGGCGGCTAATCGGTCGCTATAGGGTGGCTGTGAGTCGCAATCTACTCAATAGCAGTGATTTTTTGGTTTATACGGGTGAGTGTGAGAGGGCGTTGCATTGACATTTTGATGTGCAGCTCTCTATTGGTTAATGAGCCCTGGTGACATAGTGGCTACTCCGTAGGTTGCTACCCGCAAGGTCAGCAGTTCGAATCCACCAGCTGCTTCATGGGAAGAAGCCAAAGCTTTCTGCTCCTGCAGAGAGGTACCATCTCAGAAAGCCCCGGGGCAGTCGTGTAGGGTCACTGTGAGTCAGAAGGGACTCCATGCCAGAGAGCTTGGTTTTGAGTACCTGGAACAGCTAACAATCGATGGTGCACGCCTCTTCAAGCGCTTGTTGGTCCTTTGTCTCTTAGTGTTTACTAAAATAAATAAAGTGCTGTTACACTTTTTACATCGAGTGTTTGTTGCTTGCAAATCATTGCTTATTCCATCAATTGACTGAAGACCCCGCTCAGACTGATTTCTGGGGGCATGGGGAAATGTACTGCCCCGGAGTAATCTTGACTTCAGACCCAGCTGGCTCCAGAAGAGCTTCCTCTAATCCCAAATCAGATTAGGGGAAATGCAATGCTTGTCAGACAGAAGCAAAAGATGTCTGCTACACTGATTCAGACAAAGACGAAGGGGAGGAAGTAGAAGTGCAGGCGATACAGAAAAGAACCTCACAACGTGGGGTTTCCATGGAGAGGCCTTCCCCAAGTGATTCAAGGGGTGCTGGGTAGCCCCTGGCCACAGCAATGGCTCCAGAAACCAGCACAAGACCTTCCTGGAAGCCGCGTCAACGGAGGCTCTCAGGCTGCTGACCTTGTGGGATGTCAGCCTGGAACTGTACCTCCCAAATGAAGAATCTTCTTAAGCATAAAGTCAACCCAGAAAGCAGAACCAAGAGAGACAGACTTCTGGGGGCTGAGTCACCATACTTGGATCCAGTGATGTTGGACGTTGTCAGTATGACCTCTGGTATTGTCAGCTACAACAGCCAACAAATTCATCTCTCTGGCTGAAAGCCAGGGCAGAAACAAGATGTCGGGGTTTTGAAAGGGAACAATATGCAACCACAAAAGTCTGCCAAGATGGACTTTGGGCCTTTACTTAAATCTTACCTCAGTGCAAGAAGGGTTTGTTCTAATCATATGGAATTTTATGATATCTACCTCCCCGATATGATCGCTGCTGAAGACAAAACGGGTGCATAAGCAAATGTGGTGAAGAAAGCTGATGGTGCCCAGCTAACAAAAGGTATAACATCTGGGGTCTTAAAGGCTTGTAGTTAAACACACAGCCATGTAGCTGGGAAGCAAAAGAGCCCACATGAAAAAAGCATATCAGCCTGTGCGATCATGAGGTGCTGACTGGAAGAGGTATCAGAAGTTCCAAAAAACACATCCACATTGATATAAAGGGAAGTGGATGTAGTAGAGACCCACAGTCTACCGGCAAAGCCATTGGACAGTTCCTCTTAGAAGGTCCTCACAAGAAGGAGGACAAATCCAGGGTGCAGTGTGGCACTGATGACCCACAACACTATCCTATAAAGAACTATAGTTCTTCAAGATTTCCTCCCCTTACTATTGTGGTCCTGTTAGACTGGCCTATGTTCATCTGTACATTTAAGACAGCTGGATCCATGGTAGTCAAGACAGATGAACCATCAGAGGCACTGACAGGAGTAAGGGGTCCCTGAGGGCATGGGAAGTGGCGGGGGGTGAAAGAGGAGAGCTGATCGCATTGATGATTGTACAGTCCTACTGATGGAATTGAACAACAGAACTGTGCACGAAGGGAAGGAATATCTTGGACTGAGTAAGATACGTCAATAAAAATTTTTTTTTGAAAAGTTTGCCAATGGAAATAAAGTTAGCTTTTAAATAAAAGAATGTCATTTTATTTTAAATAAAAGAAAGTCTAACCAACTTGGATAATCAACTCCTGTGGTGGTCAATTGTTTTCATCTGCACCGATTTAAAAAATAATAAATTGACCACATTTTTTAACTAACTGTTTCAGTAATATTATTAGTCAAGTAGAAGTGGCGCTCTAAAGAAAGATGATCCGGGGCCACAGATTCGATTCTGACCCACAGCGACCCTCTAGGTTATCTTTTTCTACTTTTCCATCTAAAAGATAAGGCTCTCTTGCTCGCTGAGGAACCCTGGTGGCATAGCAGTTGTACATTGGGCTGCTAACCTCAAGGCCAGCTGTTCAAAACCACCAGACCCTTGGAGGGAGACAGATAGAGCTTCCTACTCCCATAAAGAGCTATAGTCTCAGAAACCCACAGGGACAGTGGTACCCTGTCCTTTAGGTCCCTGTGAGTTGGAGCTAATTTGGTGGCAGTGAGTTTGTCGGGATTTTTGGTTCTTGTTTAGCTGATTTATAACAGAGTGGATTTCAATTTTATCACCTTAATTGAAACATAACTTGTACACAAAAGAGGACCTGATACCAAGGGCTCAAGCAGAAAGAAAATGTTTTGAAAATTGATGATGGCAACATATGTACACATGTGTTTGATACAATTGATGTATAGATTGTTATAACAGCTATAAGAACCCCAACAAAATGATTTATTAATTAAAATATTATTAAAATGATATAAAGTTGATGTATTATTTTATAAAATAAAAATTCTATCTTTTCTACCTAACAACACATCTAATAACTAATTCATCACAGAGCTTAAAGATTTTCTATTGATCTATATACAGTTTATTAATCTGTACTTATGCACATTTTAGTATCTTTTAATTATACAGGCAAGGTAACTTTATATCTATCTTATGTCTTTTAAAGCTAATGATATTTATGTAGATGGTCCTCAATAATACTGAAATGGGTTAATTCCTCTTCTAAGTCACAATTATTTTGGAGTCAAATATCACTGCAACAATTGTTAATATTTTTACTTGCACATATCTTATGATTTATTATGTATTATGCTAAAATTATTATTTGTACAGATTAAATTACATCAACATTAGTAATAGTGACTGTGGTAGTTACATAATCTGGCGTCACTTTGGGACTTGAGAGGATTAAGAGTGAAAGGGTGGAGTGTAGTCTGTCAATCGGGTCACAGCCAATGAGGCCTCTGTGTGGGCGTCTCCTTCTTCTGAGGATTCTGGGAACTCCTGTACTTTTCCTCTTTGGAGGCGGGAGACTGTCTTTCAGCTCACTCCCTGAGAGATGCTCTACTGCCAAGACACATGGCACGATATGCCCTGGGAGCAGGAGCAGCCACATGGACCTACCCTGATGCAACCAGACCTATGGGACCAGCGAAGCCGCGTAGAGATCCCTGCCAGCGCTGAGATGCTTACAATACCAGTGGATCCACAAGACTTTCAATCCACTGGCCTGTGATGCTCCTGCATTTGGCATCATTCCATGTGTTTTGAGAGTCTGAAGAGGACTTTATAGATTGGTACTGGACATATGGGCTAATCTTGATCTGGACTGGGCTAGGAAGTTATCTCAATATTCAATTGCTCTTGTATATAAACCTCTTCCTTATACACATGAGTCTCCCTGGATTTGTCTCTCTGGTCTACCCATATATATGGTTTATTAATTTGTACTTACATATAGTTTAGTGTCTTTTAATTATACAGGCAAGGTAACTTTATATCTATCTTATGTCTTTTAAAGTTTCATAATGATATTTACATAGATGGTCCTCAATAATACTGAACTGGGTTAATTCTTCTTTTAAATCACAATTATTTTGGAGTCAAATATCACCGCAACAACAATTGTTAATATTTTTACTTGCACCTATGTTATTATTTATTATATATTATGCTAAAATTATGATTTGTACAGATTAAAGGACATCCACATAAGTAATAGTGGCTGTAGGATTAATTGTATCATTAAACAGCGTTTTCTTGTTCTTGTGAAGTGTTAGCTCAGGTATGTACTATCATGTGCTTATTGCACAGCTCAGTAGCTAAGAATTTATAATAGATAAATTTGTCTTCATCGAGTGTGGGGTTATAGTGATATGCTATTGATGTTAGAAGGAGAATAAACGCCATGCTTCTCTTGAAAATAAATATGTCTGACGCAGGCTAGACGGTAGACAGGTGTTACGTGGGGTGAAGAGGGAGATAAGATTCTACAAGAGGAAGAAGAGGAAGAAGAGGAAGAAGAGGAGATAGGACACGCTATTGGGAGGGTTGAGAAGCTGTTTCAATTGTGCAACACAAACATGATGATCTGACATGTAAATATATGTATGACCATTTCTCTCTTTTTAAAACGTTTTATTTGGGGCTTATATGACCATTTCTAAGGCCAACTAGGAGACTTGTACTTCCACACCAGCTTAAGTCGTTTTTCTGTCACTTAGATCCATGGCATCTCCTGAAAATAAGCCAATGCCCTCTCTCGGGTCTTACGGAACCAAGAGAACTGAAGAAGACCGATCGATTTTTCTGTCCTGGGAATGTGCGAGACGGATGTTGAGAAGGGCGCTCACACCAGATGTCCCCTCAGCTCAAAGGGTAGAGAATCAGCTTCCGAATGGTCCAAGTCTCCCGCCACCTGATCGTAGATTCCTCTTGGATCCTCATCCTTGCGCCCCGGCCAGTGGTGGTCATAGAGGCCCTAGCAAGCAAACAGCGGAGTTAGAGCCAGAGAGATGGCCTGAGCCTCGTTATCTCAGTGTTAGCCGACACCTCCCCGACCCCCGCTCAACTTCCCAGGGGAAGCGGGGCAAACGTTGTAACGTTTAATTATGGAACGCTCCCATCACCTTCCTGTAACAGCGATAACCCAGACCAGTCTTCCGTCCTCTCCCATGTTCCCTGCCTTGTGGATTGTCCCACAGGAAGCCCGTTTATAAGCACATCAACCTGCCTCTCAAGAAAGAGGGTAAATGTCAGAGATACGACCAGACCGTCAAAGGCCCATGCGCTTAGCCAGGAACTGCAGGACGCGAGTCATGAGTCAGTCTGATGAATTTCCAAAAAATATTGATCATTAAAATAAAATTTAAAAACAGCCAAAGACACTGCCATCCAGTCAATTTCGACTCGCAGTGATCCTGCAGAACAGAGTAGAACTGCCCTGTGGGTTTCTGAGACTGTAACTCTTCACAGGAGTAGAAAGCCTCCTCTTTCTCCAGCAGAGCGGCTGGTGGTTTCAAACTATTGGCCTTGTAGTTAGCAGCCCAATAGGTGACTACGATGCCACTCAGGCGCCTCATGATTATCGAAATAGTAGAAACAAAAGACCGTGTCAGGTGCCTTTTACTGGAGATGTCCCTGGTCCTTGCGTTTTAGAGTGACAAACATTAGACCAGAATGGCGCCCAGTTCAAGTACGGCCTGCCGCCTCTTTTTCTGTACCGCCAGAGAACAAAGAGCTGTTTCACATTCTCAGATTGTTAGACAAAACCCAAAGAAGAGCTGGTGATTCGTGACCTTACAAAGTGAAAAATTCAGGCTCACAACTTCAGTTCCACTGAAACATAGCCACACTTGCTCCCTCAGCTGCTTTCAAACCAGATGGAGGAATGGTTGTGTGTCGGGCTGCTACCTGCAAGGTCAGCTGTTTGAAGCCACCAGCCACTCCAAGGGAGAAAGAGAAGGCTTTCCACTCCCGTGAAGAGTGACAGTCTCAGAAGTGGGCGTGATAGCAGTGAGTTTGGCTTGGTTCAGAGTTATGACTGTTTTAACGTGACAGTGACAGAACTGCGTCAAAATTGAAATTCTTGGCCCCCAGCTGTCAGAGCAGAAGGTCTGGCATCCTGTGGGGTAGTGGGTGGGGCTTGGGTGGCTGCTTGAACGCCTTTCTGTTGCTGCTGCTTGTGCATTCACCATCTTTATTCCCTCTGGGCTCTCTGCCCCTTCTCCACTCTCAGGCCAGTGGAATTTCAAGTGGCTCTTCCTTAATGCCTTAGCCCCGCGGGGATTTAGGCCTGCCCAATTAGATTATGCCGCCGCCCACTTCACTGCTGGGTTCGACAGGGAGCAGAGACTGGGAGGATGCAACCTTGCTTGCTGAAAGTGAGGGGGATTTGAGGCACTTGTTGATGAAGTTCAAGGGTTGCAGCCTCCAACATGGATTAAGCTCAGTGTCAAGAAGACCAAATCCTCGCAACTGGACCAATAGGTCACATCATGATAAACGGAGAGAAGTTTGACATGGGCCAGGCTTTTGCTGTGCTTGGATCCATACTCAGTGGTCATGGAAGCAGCGCTCCAGTGATCAAAAGACGGGTAGCCTGGAGTAAGCCTGCTGCACAGACCTCTTTAAGAGAATTGAGGAACAAGGAGGTTACTTTGAGGACTGACGTGCAGCTGACCCAAGCCATGGTATTTTCGATCTTCTCACAGGTATATATGAAAGTTAGCCATTGAATAGGGAAGACCGAAGAACTGATGTGTCTGTAGTGTGGTGTTGGAGGAGAACACTGAAAGTTCCATAGACTTCTACAAGGACAAACGAATCGGACTTGGAAGAATGGCCAGAAGGCTCCTTCGAGGCCAAAGATGGTGAGCTTTTTGTCTTATGTATTTTAGACATGTTGTTAGGAGAGGCCAGCCCCTGGAGAAGGACATCCTGTTTGGTAAAGCAGAGGGGCAGGTAAAGAGAAGACGAGCCCCGCAAGGGGATGGATTGACACAGCAGCTGCAACAATGGGCTCAAGCCATTGTGAGCCTGGCGCAGCACCGGGCAGTGCTCTGTTCGGCAGCACTGACTTGATGGCACCTGACAACAAGCCAGTAAGTGTCAGCCTGGCAACTTGGAGCTCCTGGAAAAGAGGAAGCTGTTTTGGTACAGCGCCAGGGGCAGGGTCACTGGGCTGTCCCTAGGATGGGCACCAGGTGGAACAGACTCCCTGGGGCACCTGATGGCTGAGTGAGTGGGGTCCAAAGTGAGCCTCGCTGGGGCCAGGTGGAGGGGAGGAATCCTGGGTCCAAGTGGGCCCGAACACACTTCTATACCTTGGTCTTTCAAATGAATGGGCTCCAAAATGACTCCCCCACTCCCCCTTCCTCTGTTTAACCAGTGGTGTGGAGATGCCTGTCAACACGCGCTTCCCTGGAGTTCGTCGAAGCCGCATTGTAGCCTGGCAGACAGCTTCCCAGTGAAACTACATGGCCCAGTTAGGCGTGGCCCTATTTTCACCAGGGAAATGCGAGCAGGAGTGACTGATGCCATTCATTGGCCCTGGACCGTAAGGAGGACCTCTATTTGACCAGTGGCTAAATCCGTTGGCAGCTGACAGAAAGATTATATGTTCACGTGCAGCAGTCTGCTTCTGTAAAGGTTTACCACCGGTGGAAGCCCACAGGGCAGTTCTAATCCGAGTTGGGATCCACTCGATGTCAGTGGGTTTAGACTGTGGGTTGTTTGGGGGGGAGGGGTGCTGACCATTAGGCAGGGTCATGTCTCCAGCACATTTCTGGTTGCCAGTGACCTGGTTTGTTCTTGTAGAGGAGGACAGTCGGCCAGGGGAGGGTGGAGGAGTGAGGCAGAAAGTACTTGATCCGAAAGAAGCTCCTTCAGCAGGGCCCTTGGCCTCCGGCTGCTGTCAGGAAGAGGCGACCTATTCTCCTTCAGCCAGTGGATGACGGCAGGACCTCTGCTACGGCAGAGCTGTCAGGGTGGGGTCCCAGCGCTGACCAGGAAAGACTTTTGCTAATACAAGTTTTCTTACCATCTGTACTTCATCGTAGAGGGCTCCCCATGTCCCAGAGGGGGCATACAGTTTTTCCACTTCATCATAGAGGGGCCCAGGAAAGGCCATGCCTTCATCCACAGGTCCTGTGAAGCCTAGAATCAAAGGGAAAGCCAGGGCGGGTACAGGCAGGGCACTCAGTCCAGATGTCCAGGGTCTCTATGGGGCAGGGGCGGGGGGAGTGGGGGCGATCCTGATGTCCATGACTCACCTCGGAGATACGGCCTTTCCTCCAGCATGGGGGGCAGCTGGGGACTCCAGTCCCTCATGGAGTGGTAATAGGGCTCTACATCTGCTCTGCTGACCTGGCCCCCCCAAACCCAAACCAAACCAAACCATGATTTCCATCCTCTGACCCCATGGTCCCTGGAAAGGGCAAGATAATGATTGATCTTAACCGGGCAGTGTCCTGTCAGCCCCGTCGGTGTGGCGGGAGGAGGCCATCCACTCACCGTGGAGCTTCGAGTGTCGCGGTCTCCACTCAGTTGACTGTCCTCGTAATCATTTCCGACTCGGTCCTCCTCTGACCTGCCAGGATGGAGGTGTGGCGGACACTTGCTGACCCTCGGTCCCTTGTCACCCCACACCTCCTCCCTCAGACCCTTCTTTACAGTGTGTAATCTTCTTCCTCACCCTGCGTCTGTCTTCTCTGAGATGCCTGTGGGAAATAGGAGAGAAGAGGTCAGAGGCTCCTTTTGGTACACGGACCATGGAGAGACCTTCCACATGCATTGCCCTTTGGGCTCCCCATCACCCTCAGCCCCCCATCCTGGCCAGGGAAGTTGTTCTCCTCACGTTCAGCAAGTTGCCTCCGTCTCCACTTCCAGAGGAAACCCCCGATGCAAGAGGCGTTGGAAAGCAGCAGGAGGCTCCCCACAGCCAGCAGCATGGGCAGCATGGGCAGTCCCGGGGGTCCTGAGGGCAGGAAGGCACTCAACAGTGACCACAGGACAACCGACCCTAGGCCCTGAGAGGGGCATCAGGGGAAGGACTGTTCCTGACCAAGCAAAGACCGTCTGAGGCCAAAGAAGCCAAGAAGCAGGCATCTCCATGTCCACCCTTGCCACCTCAGGGCAGGTAGGTGAAATCAAGCAGAAACAGTAGGTTCGGGCAGAGTAAGCCGAGGTTAAGGCCTCTGTCTGAATGTTGTCTGCAGGCTCGGCATGGAACTTCAGTCCCTCTTCCTTGTGGACCAACTTCCATCCTAGCCAATCTCCAGCCTGACTTCTCGACTGGGTGGCAGAGACCAAGACTGAGCATGCGCAAACATCTGCTCCCCATCAGTGCCTCACGGTCTACCGACGACACTCATTGTCTTTGCCCTCCACTCCCTGCCTGTGTGACTCAACCAGGGTCCCCTGGGGTGGGCAGACTCCAGCCTGGCCCAGAAGCACACCCTCCTCCCACAGCGATCGGCTCAGAGTCAGGCATTTATTTGACCCAAAGCAGAGCTTCATCCAGAAGAGGGCAGTCGTTCCTCTGCTGGCCTCTAAGAAGCGACCTGAAGCCGGAGCTGAGGCAGGGCGTCTGGTCTTTTAGGGCAGACGCTGAGAAGGGGGCTGTCTGTCTGAGATGAAGCCAGGGTGGGAAACAGGTCCCCGTTGGGGTTTTGAGCACCGGCGTCCCCTCACATTTGACTTTTCAATCGCGTGAACCGAGCAATCCTTGTTATTGCTGACCGCAGCTGCGTTTCTGTCACTTACAACCTTCTTCTTGGGCCCTGAGCGGGATTGTCTGCAGGCTGTCGCCCATAATTCCCTGCACACACTCTCTCTCTCCCTCCACACTCTTTTGCAGTTGCCTCCGACATTGACTCTGACCGGTAGCATGGATGGCAGCGGAAAGCCCCAAACCCACACGCAGACCTGCCACGGGGACAAAGACGCCACCGGACTCCCTCGGACCGTGCACCAGATATGTGACTAGCTTTGTCCCCTGACGGAGTGCATGGGACAATGGATCTGTGCGGATGCCGTGGGCTTCAAATCTAACTTCCCGCCATGTGTCTTCCCATTTTTAGCTTGTTCTAGTGTTTATTATTTTTGTTTCCCCTTTCAGTTGGACTGAAGCGGATCTGTCTTTGGAAAACAAGTGGGGCATGAGCAAATGAGACGGAAAAAGGAACCGGGCATGTGCTGATACATCGGACTTGTCCTCTATTGCTGCTCTGGGTGCTCCGTGAAAAAACCAAGGGGTGCTACGGATCGCCTAGAGGCGTGTGGCCCAGTTCCCTCTGTTGTCTGAACCAAGAGCCAGGTGGTTGCCAGGCATGCGAGGAAGATGCCAGCTGAAATGAGTGGAGCCAGCCCAGCCCAGAAACGTTCCACCGGAATCATAGAATCGAATCATGAGAAATTACAAACGCTCGTTGCTCTAAGCTTTTGGGGTTGGAGCGCAGCAAAAGCTGGGAGGGAAAAACTGCCTCACGTTTGGGCAACAGGAAGGGCTAAAGTTCTAGGTGGATGACTGCAGAGGTAGGGCTGGTCTTACAAGAGGAGAGGAGGTGGGGCTAGAAACTAGAAGGTTCTATTTGCCCCCAAGCAGGAGTAGGCTCGGTACTCACTGGCAGGCTGCTCTGTGGGAGGCTGGTGGCCCGGTTCTCCAGAAGGCTGATCCAGACCTAGGAAGAGGATAGATAGAGATTCCTAACAAATCCCCAGAAGCTGGGATATGCCTTAAATCTTTCTCAGCCTTCTTTGAACTGTTTCAGTTCACATAGGGTTAAGACTTATGGAAACTGGTTCAAGGCTTAGAAATATTTCAAAGATAGCTGGGGGTTGCTGATACGAATGGAAATACAGTTAGCAAAGCGAACGCCTGCCCTAAGAATAATGGATGACTGACGAGTGTTTTATGGGGCGCAAGACTCTTTTCATCTTGGGTTTAAAAAAATGTTGGACTTTCAGAAGTTCTTAAAAGAGGAAGAGATGCTAGAAGCGGTTCTCAACCTGTGGGTTGCGACCCCTTTGGGGGGGAACGACCCTTTCACAGAGGTCTCCCGATTCCTAACAGTAGCAAAATGACAGTGATGAAGTAGCAACGAAAACAATGTGATGGTTGATGGTCACCACCCCATGAGGAACGGTGTGAAAGGGCCGCAGAATGAGGAAGGTGGGAACCAGTGCAGAGAGGTGAATGCAGTGTGCTACAGGTGGGTTTGCAAGGAAGACTGGGACGGGAAGGACCTACAAGAAGTGAAGATTGTAGGTAGAAGAAAGGGTTTGCAGAAAGAAGACAGAACAGGAGGGCTTTCGTGGGGCAGAGTAAACAGAGGATGAGTGTGGCCTGCCCCAAGGGTTTGGTCAAGGCCACGTGTTCTTACATAGCATTGATTTATTTTTTGTGACCGGGAGCCCTGGTGGCTGAGTGGGTACGCACTGGGCTGCTAACCTCGGGACAGCAGTTCGAACTCACAGTACTGCTCTAGAGGAAGGTGAGTCTTTCTGCTCCTGAAAGTTTGACAGCCTTGCCACCCCTCCAAAGGCTGCTAAGAGTGGGATCAACTGGAGGCAGGGGTTTGGGTCCTGCTCAGAAGCCCCGGTGGAGAGTCTCAATGTCAAGAAAGCCTTCAGTCTGTGAAGTCACCCAGCGGTGAGCTAGCAGAGCTGGAATGTGAACCCAGGCTTTAGGGAGCCACAGGTTGACCAGGTGACCGTGTGCTCAGGAAATTTGTCCATTTCATCTAAGTTGTTTTAAGGTATAAATTTGCTTTTTATCTTGCCAAATTATTCTCCGATAATGCCGGTGGGACCTGCAGCAATATTTCCGCTTTCATTCTGCTACTGGTGATTTGTGTCTTGTCATCCTGAAGAAAGATTTCCCCATGTCATTGATATCTCTCTCTCTCAGCAAGCGGCTTTTGTTTGCTTTCATTTTTCTCTATTGTGTTTTGGGGTTTTGGTTCTGATTCTTCTCTTGTCTTTACTGTTTCCTTCCCTTGTTTATTTTGGGATTAGTTTGTTCTTCTAGCTCTAGTTTCTTAACGTAGAAATGTAGAGTGTTGATTTGGGAACGTTCTTATCTAGTCTAATAGGAGGGAGCTTCAAAAATGCATGGGAAAATGAAATACAAATATGCAGAATTTTCCCGTGACCTTTTAGAAGACCCTTTCATACACAGAAGCACCGAATGCTAGCACTTTCCCTCTAAGTGCGGTTTTGGCCGCACCCTGCCCTCTTAGAGGCTGTCTTGATTTTCATTCCATTCAAGTCATTTTCTAATTTCACTGTGTCATTAGTTCCATTCAGACGAGATGATGATTAGAAACTGGTCTGTGAGTCCAGCTGCCTGGAATGCCATCTCATGGTTTCTTCTTCCTAGCTGTGTGACCTTAGGCAACTAGCTTAACTTCTCTGGGCCTTGATTTCTTCATAGGTGCAATACGATTAGTGTCTAATTTGCAAGACCATCACATGAAGTCTCTGAAGAATTCTCCAGACCTTCCCAAGACTATCCCTTCTCACCTGGAGTGGAGACCTGAGTCCCCTTGTCAGCCAGCCCACTGTCCCCCAAGGCATTACTGGCCATCAGCCAGATCTTGTAACGTGTCGAAGGCTGTAGCCCGGTCAGTATGAAGGTGGTGGCCTGGGGTGGGAGAACATCCATGTAGAAGTACCCTGGCATCCCCAGGTCCTCGTATCTGCATGAAAAGGAAGACGGCTAGCTCCGGGAGGGATCTCAGCCCTCTTGGTTGCCACCTCTTCCTACTTAGACAGAGACCCACCTGACACGGAACCTCTGTGGTAAGCCTCCATCAAAGCCAGGCTTCCACTCCAGCCCTACAGAGTGTGGGGTCATGCTCACGACCTTGAGTCCTGACGGGGGATCAGGGCGGCCTTTGAGAGAAGGAGGATGGGGCAGGATGGGAGTGGTCAGAGAACAAAAGGATTCTGGAATACGCCACCCAGATTTTTCCCAAGAACCATCCTGACTTTCAGGTGCCCTGGTAGTGGAGAAGGTTACATGTTGGGCTGCTAATCAAAAGGGCATCTGTTCGAAACCACAAACCACCGCACAAGAGAAAGACGAGACTTTCAACTCCCATACACAATGGTGGTCTTGGAAACCCACAGGGGCAGCTCTACTCGGTCCTTTCCGAGTCACTATGAGTCAAACTGAACTCAATGGCAGCTTGAGCGATTTTTTCTTGGAGGAAGAAATACACACATGCCTTTTAGTGGACATCTACACTTCCAAATGTTGTTTGGAGAACCATCTCTCACTTTCTCAGGTCACAAGCTCCCAAGGGAGGAGGCTCGGGAACACTTCCAGCCTGGGGTCAGCTAGGGACTTAGGGGGTCGTTCTAGGGAGCAGCCCCTTAACACTCCCACAACCTTATCCCTCCATACTGATGCTGACGAGTTGAATGTTGATGTGGTCCGAGCCGAGGGGGTTGGTGGCTGTGCACGTGAAGAGGGCATAATCCTGGGCTGCAGACACGTTGGCGATGGTCAGGAGGCTGCTGTGGACGCCACCTTGGTGGTATGTGTGCTCCGTGTACCTGAGAGAAGATCAGGCAGGAACTTAAGAGGTGCGGGGAGAGTGGGGAGCTATGGCTGGGTAACAACCAGGATTGGATCTGCGGTGTTGCCTAGCTGGGCTCACCTGGGATCCTGAAGGTCCAGAGGGACCCCATTTTTGGTCCATGTGAAGATGATGTTGGGGACCCCTCGAGCTCGGCAGTGGAGGGTGGCAGAACTTGTGCTGTCTCCAGCTGCAGCGACCTTACTTAGAGTCGTGGGGTGCTCCACCTGGGGGGCGACTGTGATGAATTGAGGGATCAAAACAAGGCATGTGGAAGGACACCAGAGCCTCCCATTGGGCGACCAGCCATGAAGGCAGGGATTTGAGGGTTACCCACATCTGACGACAAGACGAACCAGCCCTCTGGCTGGAGGGGCCACCCCATTGTCCACGATACACTGGTATGCGCCAGCCTGGGCCAGGTTGGCAGAATGAATCTTCAGATATCCTGTAGATCCCTTTGACATATCCTCCATGTTGTCGTCCAGGCTCTGGTCTTCTTCCTCTTCCCCCTAGAGGCCCAAGGCTCAAGAGTTGGCCTCACAGTCAAGCACCAGTGCCAGCATCCCCAGAACTGGGCCGAGCATGGCTCCTTTTCAGATATACTCACCCTCCTCAAAGCTAGGGAAGGAAAATTTCCCTGTCACCCAACAACCCATCCATCTCTCCAACCATTTGAGCAGGAGTCCATCAATTTATCTATCAATCCTGTCAACCACTCACCCTTCTATCTACCCAACCATTCATTCATGCCTGGAACTATTCATCCAGCCTTCCACGCAACCATCCACTCATCATGAACCCACCATTTGTCTTCTTTCTATCCACGTGTCTAGTCGTCATTCTAGCTCTCCAGCCATGCACACCATCCATTCACTGACACATATACCCATAAGCGCATGCCTGTGTTCATTCATTCATCCTGCTACCCATTTATCCACCTCTCCATTGGCCCATCCACCCACCCACCTATCCATCCACTCCATCCATCCATCCATCCATCCATCCATCCATCCATCCATCCATCTATCCATCCACTGGCACATACACCCACAAGTACCTGCATGTGTTTGTCCATTCATCCTGATACCCATTTATCCACCCCTCCATTGACCTATCTGCTCACCCACTCATCTATCCATCCACCCCATCCATCCATTCATTCACTTTCAGAAGACATCTTTCCTCCGATGGTGCACCCATCAATGGTATTGATCTACCATTTCCCCTAATACACCTACCCAGTTGTCTCTCTCATGGGCTCAATTGTCCGTCCACCCACTCATTGACCCACTCATCTGCTAGGTCATCTACCCATCTATCCATCCATCCAAACTACCTATCCACCTACCCACCTCTCAATCTGCAGTTCTACAAAGTTATTGATCCGAGTGTGCTCTCTACATAATTGTGCAGGCGCTCACACAAGTGGTCCCTACTCCCACAGAAGTTACAGTCAAGCCCTTGACCCTCTCAGCCCCCAGCACCGTTCACCAGAGGCCGGGTTCTCACCAGCTTCTCCCAACTGAACATCCCTGGGAGGATAGGATTGGCATCAACGGAGCAGACTATTTCCACGGAACCCCCAACATCCACCTCGGTGGGATCCCGGAGGGTGCGGATGATGGGGGCATCTGGGGAAGAGGCATGGGCTGAGGGCTGTCACTTGGACCCCAACAAGCTGTGGTGGGAAAGGGCCCCAGGTAGTTGAGAGGTATGGTAAGGGTGCCCAGGCAAGCCGGAGGACAGTCACAGTGTGCCCCTTGACCCGGAGCAGTTGGGGCAGGGTTCCCGGGATGGGTGAAGGTCTCCCCCACCTGGGCCCGTGCCTCCACAGTATTTGCGTCATTCGGGGTGGCTTCCAGAATGCCGCGCTAGGGGGCCGCCCCAGTGGGCTTTGCTTTCTCATGAAGAAGCACCCAGGCCAGCAGGAAAGTGTGGGTGGCCCCATCTGGGCCAGGCTTTCCAGAGTGGGAGGGGTTCTAGAGTGGCTGGGTAGCCCTGGGTGAGGGGAGCTTCCCCCGGTGGAGACTCCACAGTAGGAGAGTTCCCCAGGTGGGAGTGCTTTCCGGGGTAGGCAAGGCTCCCTGCGCGCATGGGCAGACAAGGGGTGCAGAAGGAGCTCACAGTGCACATCCAGGCGCACAAACACCTCAGCAGTGCCCTCCGAGTTTTGGCAGTGCAGTTGATAGAGGCCGTCATCCGCGCGCGTCACATTCCACAGCTGCAGAGCCCCACCGGACAGGATGCGATGCCGGGGGCCACCCGCTGCGGGGGAGGCCGGAGTGAGGTGCCTGCTGGGTCCTCCTTCCCCCGGGCCCGCCTTGCCCCAGGCCCACCTGGCGCACCTGGGCTGAGGCGATAGCCGCGAAATGTCCAGTTGAAGG
Organism: Tenrec ecaudatus; assembly: GCF_050624435.1. Lineage (NCBI taxonomy): Eukaryota > Metazoa > Chordata > Mammalia > Afrosoricida > Tenrecidae > Tenrec > Tenrec ecaudatus. Next base: position 21,907,629 of record NC_134547.1, read on the forward strand.
CCTCGGGGGCGGGGTTGGCAGACATAGACACCGGCAGCAGAGCCTCGCCCTGCTCCACCACGGTCACCACAGGGACCTGCTCCCCCAGAGACTCTGGACGGTCTGCGGGAGGGACAGCCCCGGGAGCAAGGATCGCTTTTAAGATGGGGTTCAGACAGCCATTCGAGGTCAGGTCCAGGCTCAAGGATTAACATTGGGGTCACAATAAGGGACAAAAAAATCCCTCACTGTCATTGAGTCCATCCCTTCAGGACAGAATTCAACTGACCCAGGTGGGCAGAACTATAACTCTTAACGGGAAGTAAAAAGCCTCATCTTTCTTCCGCAGAGCAGGCAGGCGGTTTTGAACTGCTGACCTTGTGTTTAATAGCTCTATGCATAATCTACTTTGCCACCATGGTTCCTAATAAGGGACAAAGGTCATAGTTACATTCCAAGTTGAGCACCGGTATAAGGTTCATGATGGAGATGAGAATCCGGTTTAGGAAAGGGTGAAGGTCAGGTTTAAGGATGGAAAAAGAGGTCGAGGCAAAGCCAAGGGTTGGGATGGGTGGTATGCTCAGAGGGTCGGGACAGCAGCGGGATAGGAATGGATGGCGCAGGGCCAGGAGTCAGGAAAAAGGTCAGGGTCAGGGGTGAAAGTGCGGGCAGGGGGGTTTAGGGTCCGCCCTGGGGGCGCGGCCCCGGGCCTTTCACAGCACGTACACAGCACGTTGAGGTGGTAGACGGCGCTCACGGTTTCGCGGAGCTGGGCGCTGTGCGCGCGGCACGTCAGGCGGTGACTGTGGTCTCGGGATGACACTTGCAGAAGGACGCTCCGGGCCGCGGCAAAGCCTTTGAAGGGGGCGCTCCGGGGCCGCGCGGGCACGCCGTCCAGGCTGGGACGAGGCAGAGGGTGGGGTCCGCGCGTACCGATCCAGATACTGGGCGGATATGGAGGGGGCAGGACCAGGGCGCGAAGGGGTGGGGCCTGGGGCGGGGCCCCTCCCCCTTCCCGGTGCCCTCACCTCTCCCCCTCCTTGTCCCAGGACAGGTTGACAGCCGGGTTGCTGCTGACGCTGACGCACGTCAGGTTGACCACGTCCCCGGGGCGCAGCGCCGAGGAGTTGGCCAGAATCGTCAGGTTCGTTGGGGGGACTTGAGAGGCGATCGGAGGGAGCGGAGCTCAGCGAGTAAGAGGAAGGCAGACCCGGGCCCCCGCCTGGATCCAATCCCAGAGCCCCCCCCCCCACCACGCGCACCCTTAGCACCCCCGCGGTCAGACCTGGGAGCGCCCTTACACTGTACCACGAGCTGCGTGGACGAGCTGAGCTGGCCCGCCTTGCACGTGAACTTGGCCCGATTGTCCGACGGACCGGCGATGAGCACCAGCTCGCGGGAGAAAGTGCTCCCCGATTTCTCCACACTTCCCAGCTGCACCCGCCTCGGCTCCTGCGGCGGCCGCGGTTCGGTCACCGTGCGCGAGTCCTGGATGGGGGCGCCGGGGCTGGCTGGGCGTTGGCCCGCAGAGCTGACTGACCCTCCCCGCTAGCCGTGGGGCGTCCCCTTGGTAAGGCCGCCTCCTGCGCTGTCCAATGCAACCCCCTGAGGCCAATTCAGTTCACTGCCGGTGAGATTAGAACTCTCAGCGAACCTCTGGGACAGAGCAGAACTGCCCCCATGGGGTAACTCTTTAAAGTAGAAAGCCTTGTCTTTCTCCCGCGGAGCGACACTAGAGGCCTGCAATCGTGGGCGCCCCTTGTTCGCACAAGGTCCTACTCATTTGCTCCTTGATTAGACCCCTGGAGAAGGCGCCCCATAGGCGGGCACGCAAGGGGTGAACCACTGGGGACAGTGCCTCCCACGCTGGCTCCATACATCCCTGTTTGGGTTGCCTGATCCGACTCACAACCAAACCCACTACCATGGACCCAAAGCGACCCTCTGGGACAGAGCAGAACTGCGCTCCCTAGGGCAGTAATCTAAGCGGGAGCCCACAGCCTCATCTGTCTCTCTCTGAACAGCTAGTGGATTCCAACTGCTGACCTTGCGTTGAGCGCCCCCACCCCCCAACTGTAGCCCAGCAGGTCCCTAGAGGCCTGCAACTGTTGGTGCCCAGCGTCCTTTCTCAGTCTCAGTTCTCTGCTCCTCAAAACCTGTTCCTGTTACAGACATATGCTGAACATCAGGGCCCAGGAAATTCCCTGGAAATCCCAAGCCAGGGATTTAATTTGGCCCCTATTCTTAGTTTGTTATCATAGAATTATCCAGATGTTTCTTTGGACCTTTCCCTACTCCATTGTCTTCCATAGATTTTAGAACCTTTCTCCCAAATTCTCTTTGAACCCTAGTCTGCTACTAAAATCTAGTACCAATGACGGGCATTGTCTCAGGACTGATCTAATTAGAATGGAATTACATTGTTATTCCTGTAATTCCTTGTCTTTGATTCAGAATTTCTACTAGCTCCTTAAATCCCCAGCTTTCCCCAGAATTTTGTCAGAATGTCCTTTAATTTGGTCACCCCAAATTTGCAAATATTCAAATTCATATGATTAAATGATCAATGTTCTAAGGAGTTACTAGTCTTTTCCCAGAACTTCCAACTTTTACTCAGAAAGCCATTGTCCTTTATCTTTGAATTCTTAGTCATTCCCTAGAATTCCTGCCATTTCATCTGAATTTCAGAATTCCCTTTGATCTTAATGGAATCGATGCCTTTTCCAGAATTCCATGCTTTATCCCAGAAGTCTCACTATTTTCTCAGAACCAGGATTCTGTTTCATTCTCATGTCATTTGTTCTTCCAATTCCCTGCCAAACCTCAGACTGTCCAGTATATTCCCCAGAAATCTGAGCTTTCCCAAGATTCCACAAGAGTTGAGAACAGAGGCCTCTTCCTGTTCTCACAATAGTAATCACCCCACAGGCCTTGCTTGTCACCAACCTTCAACCAGGTGAGAGAGGGTTCTGGGTTGCCCCCAATGGCCAGACACACCAGCCTCACTCGAGTGCCAGCCCGGAGACGCTGCCCTTCCAAAGGCCCCTCAATCCACAGCTTCTGAGCTGGATCTGGGGAAGAGGCAGGAAGCATGGTTTTCCTCTTTGGGCCTAGTCCTGGGAGAGAGGTCTCCAAGGTCTAGGGTCCTCCTGGGGCTGGAGCGGTGGCCTCACACTTCACATTCAGGGTCAGCGACTTCTTGAAGGTCTCCTTTGTAAAGGCCTCGCTGAAAGCCTCACACGTGAGGCTCAGACCGTTGTCCTCCCTCCGCGCCAGAAATGTCAGGTTGGACATGGAGATGTGGCCACCATGCAAGCCCTGGCAGAGAGCAAGCTTCAGACGTGGGCACAGAGTCCCCCAGCCACAGGACCACCCTAGACCCCAACGGGGACATAAATGGCACCCTTTATTCTATAAGACTCTCGGAGGTCGTTTTAGCCCAGAACTGGACTTCTAGGCACTGAGCCCCCTTATCCCTCAGAGTTAGGAGTCTGAAACTCAGTGACTTCTTCCCGCAGGCCCTCACTGCCGTCCTCCCTCAGGATCGGGGTAATGTCCCCATCATACCTCCATGACGGTTTCCTCTGTGGATGTCAGCTGCCGCCAGCCCAGCCACCATCTCAGCAGGACTCGGGGGCGACTGGACTTACTGATGCAGCAGAGAGTGATGTTCTTGTTCTCAGCCTGGGATACAGACCCGAGGATGACGACGGCACTTGGGGGGACTGCAGGGACAGATGGCCAAAGGAGACACCCCCAGGCTGAACTGAGACCCAGTAAACAAGGGCTTTGGGGCAAGGTAGGCATGATTAGAGGGGAACTGACTGACAGATGGGCCGGTACCGGGACTCACAAGTGACCTGCAACTTGACCCTACGTTCCTGGGTCCCTGTGGACACACTGTTGTAGGCCTCGCAGCTGAGCCATGCCCCGTGGTCCTCTGGCCGCACCATCATCACCAGCACACTTCGGGCCACTGCCTGGGTATGCTCTGTGCCCCACGGTGTGGGCATCAGCTGGCCGTTCTGGGGACAGGGAGAGTCATGGGGAGCCTTGAGACTAGCTCCCAACCCTTGCTCTCCCCTACCCCCATGTCTGACCCCTGCCCTCACCTTCAGCCACTGCAGTGTGGCTGGCGGGTTGCCCCCTTGAACTACGCATGGTAGCTCCAAGCTCTGCCCTGCTCGCACATGACCCTCGTCCAGGCCTGGCCACTCAATGACAGGGGGTCCTGGGGGGACTGAGGTGTGATAGTCATTCAGGGAGTCCAAAGAGTCCCCTCATCCTATCTGCACCCCACACCCAGCCTCTGAACCTCCGTATCTCTCCTTTGAGTGCCTGTGCCCCCCAGCACCTCCAATCCTGCACCCCATCCCTAGTGCCCACAGCTGGCTCCGTTTGCCACTCACACAGGACATTCATGGTGATTGAGACTTTGAGGGGGGTGTCCAAAGCCGGACTGGACCCCTGGCAGACCAGTAACTGCCCGTTGTCCGAGCTCTGGGGTACCACCCTAAGTGGGGGAAAGATGGAGGACAGGAGTCAGAGTCATCTGAAATCTGGGGGGAGGGGGTCAGGGTACATAAGTGGATATCTCAGCCTCCTACACTTGGTGTAAATCTCCATCCGGACTTTCTCTGGGATCTGACCCTCCCAGGAGAGAGATCTGGAGCATCAGAGATGAGAGGCCCACAGCTGGCCAAAATCTTTATGTTCAGACATTGGGAAGTGAGGTACCTATCAAGATATGGTGAAGAATTGGGTCCCAGGTCTCCAAATGTGGTCCAAGTGTCTATCTTTGAATCCCTGGGACATGAGGTTTCCCTGGAGGAACTGGGGGCCAGGGGTTGGGGAGGAAGGGGTCCCAGCAGTCGCACCTGACTGTGGCCTCTGTGGTGAACAGTTTCTCCTGGGACCCCGAGATCACATCAGTAGAGATATCGGAAATAGTTTGTCCACCTTGGGGTAACAAGAGAGCTGGAGGGGTGCTGTGTGCCCCACAAGGTAGACTCCCAGTCCAAGTCTTCAAGGTGGGAAGAAGGATCCCCTCCCACCTGCTTCTGGAGGACAAGGATGTGGTGCACCAGGTCCATGCCCACCACACACCCTGAGGGCTGGCGTCCTGGGTCTCCTCCTCCCTCCACCCTTCCTGGGTCACCCTGCCACCCGCCACCTCACTTTCCCATCTCAACATTGACAGTAGAGTCCCAGTTCAGTCTCTCCCGGATGCCTCCACACAGATCCCCCCTAGGCCCCACTCCCACCCATCAGTGTATCCCAAAGCCTGTGTCCTTCCTCCAGGTTCCTGTCTCAAGGATGGCGTATTTTCTGGAGACTCCAGAATGGGAGTGTGGGCAGACCTGTGTCTCCTTCCCATTGGGAGGCTCACCCTGGCCCCATTGCTGACCCCCCACTCACTCTGGAGGAAAGTGACGTCAGGTGCTGGCTTTGCGTCTCCCGTCACACAGGTGACCTCATACTCCTGCCCAGCGACCCAGGTAACGGAGCTCCCCGCCTCGGGGCTCATCTGAAGCACCTTGGGGGGCACTGATGAGAACGGGTCAGTCACCGCAGGGAAGGAAACTAGGGCCGTTTACTTTTGAGTCCACTTGCTCATGAAATGAGCCTGTACCCATGGTCTTGGGTGGGGAAAGGGCTGGGCCTCTGAGATCTTGGTCGGGGGTGGGGGGTAGGGATGTCCCTCATCCATACCCAGGACGGAGAGGATCACTGTGGGGGCCACCAGCTCGGGGCCTGTCTCAGAGCGGCCCACCTGGCACGCATACTCCGCATCATCACTGAGGTCAGATGCTGCAATGTGCAGGTGGAATTCACCTGCGGGAGGGGCCCAAGGTCAAGCTCACAGCCTCGGCTGGTGGCTCAGGGTCGCAGACTCTGCTCCCTTACCTCTAGCAGGGTCCCCCTTCAGGTGGTAGCGCGGAAAGCCGGGGATCCTGGGATCGGGGCCCAGAAGAAGTCCATCTTTGGCCCACTGCACCGTACTGCCAGGAGCATTGACTCCACACTGCAGCACAGCTGGGGCCCCCTCCACCACGGTCACGTTTTCAGGCAGCGCCCAGAAGCCTCGGGGAACCAAAGCCGTCATCTGCGACTGAGCCAGGCCTGGGGACACCGCGTGATCAGTCAGCTAGGGCAGGGGACCTGGTTGGGGGGCGTGGGTGGGAAATCGGGGCCACCTGGTCACAGGCCAGGGTCCCACTCACCTGCGGTCAGCAGCACTGTGAGCAGCAGGGCAGCAGGGTTCAGCATTCGCAGGGCAGTGAGTGCCAACCCAGACACGCTGCCTGTGGCTCCCACGCTGCCCATCGCCTGCCTGCTGGGTCGCCTCTCTTCCTCTGGGCCGACTCTCTGGAGCTGTTTCTTTGGTCTCTTTTGGCCTCTCTTCCTCTTTCTGTGGTATTAGCTTCTTCGTGTGTCTCTTTGTCTCTGCCCGTCTGTCCTTCTGTCTCTCCTTCTCTCGTGCTCTGTCCCTCTCCTGCTCCCTAGCAAAGACTCTCTCTGAGTCTCTGTCTCCCTCTGGGTCACCTCCCTCTGGTTTCCCTGGATGTTTCTTCCTAGCCACACCACTTCCTTCTTTTCTGTCAGCCTCTTGCCTCACACAACCGCTCCAGGATGGGTCCAGTGTGATGGTTCTCCTGTCTTTGCCCAAACTGAACTCCTTCTTACACTCCCACCTCCCCTGGGTGCCTTTGGGGGGGGGTCCATCTCTGGCCCAGCAGGCTCCTCCCAGCCCAGCTGGAACAGGAAATTCCCCCTCAGTCAGCAAATGCCACACACATTCCTGGGTGCCTCCCAAGCCCTGGACAACCCAAGGACCTGGCTTGTGCTTGAGATACAGTAGGGGGGTGGGCAGGCCAGCCTGGGGCTATCCTGCTTTACACAACACGGGGAGTGGAGAGCTAGACCTAATGGGGGGACATCAGACTCCCCAGCTCTTCCCTGCCCCGGTACATGACTTTAACAAGCCCCTTTCTCCCTTAGTGCACACCAGCCCCTTCCGTGACATCAGGGACCTCTGCTGGAGAGTACAGGAGCATGCGGTGTGAGAGGGTGGGAAGTGTGGGAGGGATACATGTGTGTGTGAGAGAGAGAGAGAGAGAGAGCGTGTGTGTGCACACAAGCATGGGAGCACGCTGGGCTGGCCCGTGCACGGGAGGGTGAAGGGAGCTGTTGTCTGTGACAGCACACGGAGAGCGTGCAAGTGTGGCCAAGGGTGAGGGTGCAGGGTGCGTGGCAGAGTGAGCAGCAGGGTCCTGGGCCACCATCAACTAGGTGGGGGTGAATGGCAGGGTCCTTGACCATGGGCACCAAGTAGGGGGGTGTCACAGGAAGCCTCAGATCAAATGACTTCCCAGCTCTATTTCTCACAATCTCAACCCAATGCCTGTCCATCTCTCTCTCCATCTGGCTTCCTCCTTTTCTATCACTGCCTCCCGGTCTTTGTCCTCCCCCCTCTGGAGAGCTCAGCATTTCTTCTTTTGATTACTGTATTATCCCTCTGGATCTCTCTCTCGCTGGCCCCCACCTCCACTGTGTCTTGCGTTGCTTTCTCTGTCCTCCTCTCTAGCCACCCTCACCCCTACACTTTAAATCTTTCCCCCAGTCAACCGTGCGCTGAGTCTGTCTTCTCTGTGTTTCTCTCTGCTCCGAGTCCTCCTGATTACCACATCCTCAACGTCTATAACCATATGCTGCCTGGCTTGCCCTCCCCGCTCCAGAAGGCAAATTACACATACTCATCATGTAAGATAGCCTTCTTTAGCCCACATAGTCCTGAGGGAATTGAAGTCTCTCTCTCTCTCTCTCTCTCTCTCTCTCTCTCTCTCTCTCTCTCTCTCTCTCTCTCTCTCTCTCTCTCTCTCTCTCTCTCTCCTCTCCCTCAACCCCCCTCCTCCCCAGATCTCCCTCCTACCCAATCTGGTCCTCTAGGAATCTCCACTGCTTCAATCTTTCTTTGCCCTTGTCCACTACGGACTTCTTGCCCTCCTTCCCCACCACAGCCTCCTCTTTTACTTCCTGGGCACTAGGCTAAATGCAGAACTGGGGAGTCTGTTTTGGGGGCCCTCACTAGATGGGGCTCCTGGGGGCCAGCGGGGACCTAAGGCTATCAATTTCTGTGGCCTTTAATTAGCGCCTCCTTGCCACCAGCTACCCTGGCTGTTTTCCTTCTCAGAGTGCTCCAGGGACCTCCTGCTCTCCATCTTTCCATGCCTGGGGCCCCAGAGAGCCAGGAAGGGGAAGCAATATCAAGTGTCTGGAAAAACAGCCTCCCTCCCTGACTTCTTGCCCAACCAACTCAGGCTCTCTGCCCTGACCAAGCCCAGCAGACGGCACATGCTGCCCTCTGAATCCCCAACACAGGAGCCTGGAATTTAGAGCCCCCTAGAACTAGGAATATGAGGCCCCGGGCCCCTCCTCCCTAGACTTTACAAATTCAGGTCCCCAGCCCTTTTTCCCCTCCAGACTCAGGAGCTCAGCCACCCCACACCACACCACCCCGTCCAACTTCTGCAGATGTTCACTGCCTGCAGCTTCTCCAATCCTCCAGGGCTGCGTGGGGGTGGGAGGGAGATTGGTGCTTAAATGAACCAACCCCAAAGACTTCAGACCAGCTTTCCTGAACCCCAGAGCCTCCCTCCCAACTGCACCGTGCTGCAGGCAATTGGCAGCCCGGCAGAAACCCAGAGTTCAGGCTGTAGTTTTTCGCCAGCAGGAGGCTGACATTCTCATCCCTTACAACCCTGATGGCTGTAGTGGTTACACGCTGGGTTCCAGTTCTCGAGGTCAGCAGTTCAAAGCCACCAACCACTCCGAGAGAGAAAACGGGACTTTCTACTCCCATTAACAGTTACAATCTCAGAACCTCACAGGGGCAGGACTTCCCTGTCCTATAGGGGCGTCATGAGTCGCCATCGACTCGATGGCAGGGAGTTTGCTTTCAGATGTTTTCTTTAGACGCCTGTAAAGACAGCCTTGAGTCAGGCAGAGAAAGCAAGAATAGCAGTCAAGGAAAAACCTGAATGTGGGTGGACTCCTAGACCCTCCAGCTCCAGGACCTCCTGACCCCCAGCACTTCCCTCTGTTTGCCCCGCGCCCCCTCCACCTGTCCAGCCAGCTGCGCAGCGCACAGGCCCGCGGACAGCGTGGGAACGCCCAGCTGCGCTGCCCGTAGCTGTCAGGACAAGCTGCGCGGTTCCCAGCCCCTCCGCCGGCCGGAGCCCAGGCACCGCCGCCTCCCTGCGGTCGCCCGGCAACCAGGCCACCGCGGCTGCGGGGCCTGGCCGAGGGAGCGGGTCCCAGACTGGGGGGGTCCTGGGGGAAGGATGGGCAGGGATGGGGGTGGGGTCCAGGAGGGGTACTGGATGCCTAGCTCTTGCTCCATGAAGTAGTTTGTTTGCAGCGGGAACAGGGCTGCAGAAGACCCTTCGGGGGGAGGGAGTTTGGAGCAGGGGAAGCTGAGCCCTGCTCAAGGGTCCCCGTTGCCCCTCCAGATCCCCAGTGCCCTCTTTGTGACCCGCGGGCCCAGGGGAGCCCTCGCGCGGCCCCGCCTCCCCAGGGCGCGGAAACCGGCAGGGCCCCGAGGACTCCCATTTATGGATCAGTTTCCACTCGGCGCGGTCCCTCCGGGCGCCGCGCTGAGCGAGTTTCTTCCACTCGCTACCCTGCGTCTCCGCCGCCGCCCGCCCCTGCAGAGCGCAGGTGGCCAGCCCCCTCCCCACCCCGCAAGGGCCCCAAGTGTCCCCGTTCCCAGACCCCAGTTGGGCTGGGGCGACCGCCCGCAGGGGGACCGGGACCGTGCGCCGCCCCAGTCCTTAGTCTTCGGCCGCCACCGTTTCGCGAGGGGCAGGGGCGGGGCCCCTAGGGCGGGGCCCGCAGCGTCCGCCCCGCCCGCCGGTGGCTCCGAGTCGGAGCGCGCGGAACCCATTCACCCACCGAGTGCCGGCTGGTGGATGGGCGCACGGGGCGAAGTCCAGGCCGGAGACCCGGGGCGCGCAGCCTGGGGCAGGGGGTCCCCCGGGAAGGAGCTGCGGGCCAGGGCCGTGAAGGGTGAGCTCCGGAGCAAGGTGTCGGCGGGAAGCCAGTGCCACAGTGAGGGTCGTCTTGTGGATCTTGTGGGATCAGTGGCTCTTGTGGACCACACTCAGGATGCTGACCGCTGCCGTCGTCGTCGTCCTCCTCCTCCTCTGTCTCAGCGGGCGAGCAGGTACCGCCAGGGGGGAGCCGATAGAAAGCGGGCACTGTGTGCTGGCTACTGGCTTTACCACGGAGCCAGACTCCAGGGGTCTGAGGGGGGAGACTAGGCCCAAGGGACGAGAGGTGGGGGGCGTGGGGGACTTGGGATCCAGCCCTGAAGGCAGAGGCTCTGGTCGAATAAGAAGGAGCTTTTGACCGTGCTAAGCGAGGCTTTATACTGTCCCCCATCATCCTAGACTCCTTGCCCCACTTCCTGCAACAGCCTGAGGACCAGGTGGTGGTGTTGGGGAGCGAGGCGCGGCTGCCCTGCGTTCTGGGCGCCTACTGGGGGCTTGTTCAATGGACCAAGGATGGACTGGCGCTGGGGGGCGAAAGAGATCTACCAGGTGAGGCTGTTTGCTCAACTCAAGGAGGGGGTGGGAGGCTCCGCTTAGGGAGCCCTGTGTGGTCAAGTTGGGGAGATTGGTGAACTCAGGGAAATAAATTTGGAGGTCCTGATTTCTTGAAGGGGACTGCTAACTGCAGGGTCGGCAGTTTGAAGCCACCAACTGCTTAGTGGGAAGAAAGCTCAGGCTCTCCACTCTCATGAGTTACAGTCTCAGAAACCTACTGGGGCAGTTCTCTGTCCCCTAGGGTCGCTGTGAATCACTGAGCTTGAATATTTTGAGCTGCTTCTTCAGGGTGGCCCGAGGATTTGGGGGGGGTTCATTTTTTTATTGTAAACTATTACATGCCTTGGTGGTGTTGTGGTTATGCGTTGGGCTACAATCCACATGGTCGGCAGTTCAAAACCAGCAGCAGTTCGGAGAGAGAAAGACTGGGCTTTCTACTCCCGTCTACAGCTGCAGTCTCAGAAACTCACCATAAGGGGTCACGATGAGTCAGCATTGACTCGATGGCAGTGAGAGAGCAGAAAACCTAAACAGAAGGTTTGCCAAATATGTATAAAGTTGATGCCCATGTCACCCAGGCATGGGCCCACTGCCAGCTGCCTCCAAGCTAGCTTTGTACAAGCCCTCCTTACAGGTCTCCCCTCCCTCCTAGAGGCACATCTAACCGACGTTCATAGCAAACAGGTCGTGGCACCTACTTTCTTGTGGCTTTCTCCACCCCAAAGTTTTGATTGAGTATGGCTGGATTGGGAAGGAGGAGGGTTGAGTCTCTCTGGGCCTAACAGCGCCTTCTGTCACATGGTGTCCCTCTGGGGTGGCAGGGTCAGTCTTCTGGTGGTGGGCTGTGGCAGTGGAGGCCGGGGGTCCTGACTGAGCAGAACTGTGGTGGGTTGGCCTTCCTCCAGGCTGGTCTCGGTACTGGATCTCTGGGAAGGCAGCCAGTGGGCAACACAACCTCCACATCCGGCATGTGGAGCTAGAGGATGAAGCCTTGTACGAATGCCAGGCCACACAGGCAGGCCTCCGCTCTCGCCCAGCCCAGCTGCACGTCTTAGGTGAGGCCCTGCCCTGCTCATCCTCAGGGAACCCAGCTTGGCTGGGCATTTCAGGGTGCAGAAAGCCCAAGGAGGTGGTTGGGTAGAAACCAAGGTCCCTGGCTCCAGGATCAATGCTGATCTCCAATTATCCCCTTTCCCCCCTTACTCTTGCAGTGCCCCCAGAAGCTCCCCAGGTGCTGGGCGGCCCTGCTGTGTCTCTGGTTGCTGGTGTTCCCGCGAATCTGACCTGTCGGAGCCAAGGGGATGCCCGCCCCACCCCTGAGTTGCTATGGTTCCGAGATGGGGTCCGGCTAGATGGGGCCACTTTCCATCAGGTCAGGTCCAAATCCTTGGGCTAACCTTTGTTCCCCTCACTCCCACTACCCCGGGGAAACGTGGGGTCCACTCTGACCTGAGGCTCAGTCAGAGGAGAAAAAGGCATGGGAGGGCAGGGTCCCTGGGTTAGGACCTGTGGGATGCAGGGAAAGGTAAAATGACTCTAGAGCTATCCTACCTGCGTTCAGAGCCTGGCTCAGTCTCTCAGGGGCTGATCGATTTTGAGTCAATTACTTAACCTCTGTGCCTTGTCTGCAAGTTGCCTTAGCTGCAAACTGGAGACTGTAGTTGCATGCACCTTGTAGGAGAACTGGGAGGGGCAAGCAAAATCCTATTCATAACAGGAGCCCTGGAGGTACAGGCTCAGCTGTGAACCAAAAGGTCAGTGGTTCGAACCCACCAGTCTTCCCCAGGAAGATGACAGTCATGGAAAGATGTACAAGTGCCTTGAAGGGGTCTGACATATAGTAAGCATGAGGCTGGCTACTCCATGAAGAGTCACAGTCTCGGAGACCCACAGGGGCCATTCGACCCAGTCACATAGGGCCTCTAGTTGGCGTGGACTGGAAGGCAGTGAGTTTGGTTTATTCATATAAGGGGCAAGGGCACTGACTGTTCTCTGTGACCTCCAGACTCTGCTGAAGGAAGGGACCCCTGGGCCAGTGGAGAGCAGGTTGTTCCTGACCCCTTCCAGCCACGATGATGGAGCCACCTTGGTCTGTCGGGCCCGGAGCCAGGCCCTGCCTGCAGGGCGGGACACAGCTGTCACACTGAGCCTACAATGTGAGTGCAGCTGGATGCAGGACCTTGAGCCTGAGGTCCCTGGGGAAAGAGGGGTCTAGGACCTGGGTTCCTGAGATGCAGTGTGTATAGGGGGGAGGGACCCAGGCCCCCCAGCAAGAGCCTCCCAGAGCGCAGAGAGCAGGAGGTGACTGGGGGATCTGCAAACGGGACCCTGGGAGAACAGATCACAGAAAGCCCCAACTTCTACAGAGCCTGAGGGAGGAGGGACTAGACTGGACTCATAGTGCCTGCCATACTGACGGATGCCCCCCACCCACAGACCCCCCAGTGGTGACTCTGTCAGCAGAACGTCAGACTGTGCAGGAAGGAGAAAAAGTCACGTTTCTGTGCCAGGCCACGGCCCATCCTCCTGTCACGGGCTACCGGTAAGGCCCCCTCTCCCCAGCCCAGAGCACAGGCGCCCGCTGGAACCTGGAACCACACTAATGGGCCACCTTCCCTCCAGGAGGGCCAAGGGGGGCACCCCGGTGCTTGGGGCCCGCTGAGGCCAGGAACCACACTAACGGACCACCTTCTCTCCAGGTGGGCCAAGGGGGGCACCCCAGTGCTTGGGGCCCGTGGGCCGAGACTGGAGGTTGTGGCGGACCCCTCATTCCTGACGGAGCCTGTGTCCTGCGAGGTCAGCAATTCTGTGGGGAGCGGCAACCGGAGCACGGCGCTGGACGTGCACTGTGAGCTGGGGCCAGGCCTGGGCTGTGACCCAGGCGGGGTGCACTGCAGCGGGGTCAGGGTTAAAGTGGGGAGTGGCTGCAGGGGCAGAGAGGGTGGGCAGTTAGGAGAAGGTGATGCTAGGATACAGGGCAGGACGGGGCAGGGACTGGGACTGGGGAGGCAGAGTACTGTGGATCAGAGGGTCTGAGCATTGCTTTGGTCAGCAGTTTGAAGCCACCAGTTGCTGGGCTGCCGGAGAAAGACAAAGCTATTTATTCTTCTAAAGAGTTATCGTCTCCGAAATCTGTAAGGACAACCATAGCTTGTCCTATAGGGTCACTATGAGGCGGGATCAACTTGATGGCAGTTTGTTTACTTGTATACTAGGGCCCTAGGGGTGTGGTGTTTCTGGGGCTGGGTCGTCCCTGCCGGTCCATGACCCCCCTGACCCCCGCTTCTCCAGTCGGACCGATTTTACAGGCCAAGCCGGAGCCCGTGGCCGTGGACGTCGGGGAAGACGCCTTCTTCCGCTGTGCCTGGCGTGGGAACCCGCCCCCACGGGTGACCTGGACCCGCCGCGGGGAGGCGCAGGTGAGGCCTGATCTGGGTGTCCTGTGGGAGCAGCCTGCAGTGCCGGGCTGCTTCCCAAGGCCGGGGCCCCTGACTCCTCCTTTCCGCCCCAGGTGCTGGGCTCCGGGGCCACCCTGCGCCTGCGGTCCGTGGGGACTGAGGATGCGGGCGACTACGAGTGCCGAGCTGAGCCAGGGACCTCGGGCCTGGGAGGTGGGGCTGCCGAAGCGAGGTTGACAGTGAACGGTGAGCTACGAGGCTCGCGGAGCATCTGGCCTCCAAAGTGAGGGGCCCGCCCACCAATGGGGCGTGGCCGGGAGTGGGCGTGGCGTTGGGAGGAGGCCCCGCCCTCTTCCCCCAAGGCCGTGCTTTGAGGGGATCCCAGTATGTTGGGGGAGGTATGGCTGGCCCGGCACCGGGTTTTGGGGAGGTCGAACCTCTGCTCTGATTGGCCCCCAATCTCTGCCCCAGCTCCCCCCGTGGTAACCGCTCTGCACTCGGCACCCGCCTTCCTGAGGGGCCCAGCCAGCCTCCAGTGTCTAGTGGTCGCCTCCCCTTCCCCAGAAACAGTGGTAAGTCAATGCCCCAGCCCCCCTCCTACCATGACCTACCCAGCCACCACCTCGCACACCTGACGCTGCTGTGGTCAGCTGCCAGTGCCCTCCATTTCATTCCTCCTTTGTGCCCCAGGTCTGGTCTTGGGACGAGGGCTTCCTGGCCTCGGGTTCCCGGGGCCGGTTCCTGGTGGAGACTTTCCCGGCTCCGCAGGGCCTGGAGGGCCCGGGCCTCATCTCTGTGCTACACATTTCGGCCACTCAGGAGGCCGACTTTCGCAGAGCCTTCAACTGCAGTGCCAGAAACCGGCTGGGTGAGGCCGGCACCCAGGTCACCCTGGACAGAAGAGGTAAGACCCAGGGCGTGGAGACCCCCAATCTGGCCACCCTGAACCCCACAAACAGGATTTCCAAAGTGATGACTGCCCACCTCTCACCAAAAGCCACCCTGGCTGCCATGGGGCTGACCGGGACTCACAGAGGACAGGGGAGAACTGCCCCTGTGGGCTTTGGAGACTGGAAACTGCCGGAGTCGGAGTGGTCTTCCTCCCACAGAGCTACTGACCCAACTCCCTGACAGCCAGCAGTCATTCTGTCCATAGCGAGCTGTCCTCCAGACCAGGGTAGCACAGCCCCCGTGGGTTTCTGAGGCTGTCACTCTTTTTTAATTTTCAGTCACTTTATTGGGGGCTCGTGCAACTCTTATCACAATCTATATATACATCCATGTATCAAGCACATTTGCATGTTTGTTGCCATCATCATTCTCAAAACATTTGCTGTCTACTTGAGCCCTTGGTATCAGCTCGTCATTTTTTAAAAATCATTTTATTAGGGACTCATACACTTCCCATCACAATCCATACATACATCAATTGTGTCAAGCACATTTGTACATTCGTTGCCCTCATCATTCTCAAAACTTTTGCTCTCCACCCAAGCCCCTGGCATCAGGTCCTCATTTCCTCCCCCCTCCCTCTCCACTCCCCACTCCCTCATGAACCCTTGATAATTTATCAATTATTATTTTGTCATATCTTGCTCTGTCCCACGCCTCCCTTCACCCACTTTTCTGTTGTGTCCCCCAGGGAGGAGGTCACATGTAGATCCTTGGAATAGGTTCCCCCTTTCCAAGCCACCCTCCCTATCTCCTCCCAGTATCGCCACTCACACCACTGGTCCTGAGGGCATCATCCGCCCTGGCTTCCCTGTGTTTCCAGTTCCCATCTGCACCACTGTCCGTCCTCTGGTCTAGCCAGACGTGCTCTTCCGGGGGTGGAAGGCTCATTTCCCTCCCATGCACCGTCTGGTAGGTTCAAACCGCTACTCTCTGCCTGTGGGGTCCCTGTGGCTCAAAGTCCACTCGATGGCTGTGAGTTTGGTTTTGCGTTTTAGAGAATCTTAAGTTGAGGCTCTTATTTTGCAGTTCTCCATATTTGAAGGTTTCCTTTGGGGGAGTTCTTAAGTGTGAGGTGATGGAGCCTTGGTGGTGTAGTGGGTCACTCCTTGGGCTGTGAATCTCTATGGGAACAGACAGCCTCATTTTTCTCTGGTACAGCAGCTGGTGGATTTGAACGACAGGCCTTGCTGCCCCAATGTATAGCCCACTACACCATAAAGTCAGTTTAAGCCACTGTACTTTAAAACTTGTGGAGCCCATACTGATAGGCCCTTAGAACCAGGGGTCACAAACTACGGGAATCTCCAAGCTTGGTGACCCGAAGCCTGGGGATTCCAAACCCAAGGCCTGGGGCTCTGCTCAGTCCCCTCAGGACACCCCCTTCTTCTCCCTGCAGACTTGCTACCCCTTGTGCGAATTGTGGCCGGGGTGGCCGCCGTGGGCAGCACTCTCCTGATGGTCATTACTGGGGTGGCCCTCTGCTGCTGGCGCCATAGGAAAGGTTAGTGTCCAAGCCCTGCCCCACGCCCTGGCCGCTGATTCCACCAGGGACTTGGCCCCCATCCTGCCTCTCCAGCCTGACACAGACCTGCGGCCTCCTTCAAATCCCGTCTCCTCAGGGTCACACGCTCCCCACACCTATCCCCCAGACCAGAACTGCCAGTGGTTCTCAGACCCCCTACTTCTCCCCAAGCCCCTCTCTTCTGTCTCATTGGTCTCCACAAACGGTAACCCCGCCCTATCACTTACCAACACTGGTTTTAGCCTCCTTCTCCAAGCAAAAGAACCTGGTTCGAATCCCCGGCAGTGACGGCTCCAGTTCTCGGGGGCCTGAAGAAGAGGAGACGGGCAGCAGCGCGGACCGGGTAGGATGCCAGAGTCCCACACTCAACCATGCTTCCAGACCTAATAATGACCTGGTCCCTCCTGGGCCCCAGTGCACTTCTAGATCAGTATGTCCCTAGATTCCCTGGCTGACCTGCCCTCCAAATTCCAGCTCACAGGTACACTGGGTGCTTTTGCCTGGTCTCTACCCAAGGCTGAGAATCCCTAGGGTCTGAATCCCACGACTGCTCCTCCTTACTAACCTCTCACCCGCAGGGCCCCATTGTGCACACGGACCTACACAGTGACCTGGGTCTGGATGAGGAGGGAGCTCTGGAAACGAAGGTGAGTGTTGAGAAGGAAGGGGGCTGCCTTGACTTTGTCTCTGTCTCCCAGCTTCTGTCCTCCCATGCTCCATTCTGTTGCTCCTGGAGCTGGGACTCAACTCCCCCTCATGCTCCCTAAGCCACCTCACCCACGGTCACAGCCTCGATTTGTGCACCTGACTGTGCCTGTGTATCTGTCCCAGCTCTGACCTCCTCTCTGAGGAGCTCCAGGCCAGGGGTCGCTCTACCTGGATTTTGTATCCCTGCTCCTTAGTTTCCTCCCCCTGGCTGTCCTTCCCTCACCAAAACGTCCCGCCGTTTCCCAGCACCTGCTCTTAATGCCCAATTAGGTCTCAAATCTGCTTCTCTTCTGGGGGCCACTTTGGCAGCCCCACCGACCCCAGTTCCCCAATCCAGAGCCCTTCTCTTTTTCCTGTGTGCTTCAAAGCAACAAGCAACTCACTGCCATTGAGTTGGTGCCAACTCATAGCAACCCTTTAGGACAGTGGTTCTCAGCCTTCCTAGTGCCGGGACCCTTTCATACAGTTAGTTCCTCATGTGGTGGTGACCCCCTACAACCAGAAAATTATTTTCGTTGCTACTTCATCACTGTAATTTTGCTGGAATCGGTTATGAACCCTGTGAAAGGGTCTTTTGACTTCCAAAAGGGTCACGACCCACAGGTTGAGAACCGCTGCTCTAGGACAAGGTCGAACTGCCTCCGTGAGTTTCCAAGACGATAACTCTTTTTTTTTTTCCTGGGGAGATTCAATGGAGAACACTTTTATTATACAGATATGAACACAACAGAATTCTTTGGGGGAGCATTTACAGCACACACACACTTCACTTCAGGGGTTCAGTGCAACAGGAAGGAGACGCAAAGTTATTGCCTTGTGAACAATCACATCAGTTAAATAGAATCCTCCCCAACGCCCCAAGAAGGGAGGCTTGCGCCCTCTTGTCATAGTACCCTCTGTACATAGAAATAAAACCTAAAGGCGTGCTATCGTCACCCCAATATCTTTTTAAAAAGTTAATATTAAAATATAATCCTATTCTAAAAAAACATCCAAAGGAGCCCACCAAATTATTTACAGACCTCATTAAGTTATTCATAAATAAAACCTGCAGTCAACGCCACACTGTAACTCTTTGTTGGAATAGAAAGCCCCCTCTTTCTCCAGAGAAATGACTGGTCGTTTTGAACTGCTGACCTTACGGTTCGCAGCCTAGTGTGTGACCACTGTACCACCTGGGCTCCTAGCGTGTGCTATTTTCTTGGCCCACTTCATCAGAGCTGCTTAAATTCTCCTTCTTCCTTTGCTCTCAGCGCTGACATTTCTTGCTCCCAGAGTCCATGCTTCCCCCAAACCAACCCGCATGTTCTGCTTGTGTCTCTCCATTCACGACCCTGGCCACCCTGACCTGGCTTTCCTAGTTGCCCCCCTGAGCCCTCCTCATCACCGGCTGATCATGTGTGGCCCCTCATCGTCACAATGGCACTGCTGAAGCCTCCTCCAGGACAGCAAGTTATTCTACATATGGTCTCTCCTCCCCCCAGTCCCTGCTTGGTGATTTACCAAGTCTCCCTTGACCCCGGGTCCCCGTGGGGACAGAGCCCTAGTCTATCCTAGTGACAGATGTCTCTAGCAGGACCTTAGGGCATGGCAGAGAATCAACAGTTAGGCGCTATTAACCAGCTGTCAAAGTCGGCTCTGACTCAAAGTGACTACGTGTGCAGAGTAGGAGTGGGCTCCGTAGAATTTTTAATGGCTAATTTTTGTTTGTTTGTTTTCAGAAGTAGAATCTTTTTTCCAAGGTACCTCTGGATGGATTCAAACCTCGTACCTTTTGGTTAGCAGTTGGGTGCCTTTTCCACCCAGGGCTTCCCTATGGCAGTTAGGCAGATTCAATGAAGGATGTCTTGTCCCAATTTTTCTTTTTTAATCATTTTATTGGGGGCTCGTACAACTCTTATCACAATCCATCCATCCATGGTTTCAAGCACATTTGTACATATGTTGCCATCATCATTCTCAAAACATTTGCTTTCTACTTGAGCCCTTGGGATCAGCTCCTCATTTCCCACCCCCTTCCTCACTCCCCCCTTTTCCAAAATTTTCATTCACTCTGCAATCTCCTTCCACACTGTCACAGCTCAGCAGGCGTGTCTAGCTTTGTGTCTCTGTCTTGGTCTGTTTTGGTCTGTCTCTGTCTTGCCCGCCTGTCTTCTGCCCCTTTGTCCCTTGTCACTGTTCTTCTGTCTCTCTGCCTGCTCCTATTTCTGTCCTCCCATCTCCCTTTCGGTCTGGCTCTGGCTCCATGCATCCTTCCATGCTGTACCTGCATATTCCTTACCACGTTCCATCTGTCCTCTTAGGACCCGACCAATGGTTACTACAAGGTCCGAGGGGTCAGCGTCAGCCTGAGCCTTGGTGAAGCCCCTGGAGGAGGCCTCTTTCTGCCACCCACGTCACCCCTTGGACCACCAGCAACTCCAACCTTCTATGACTTCGGCTCACGCCTGGGCATGGTCCCCCCCTGCAGAATGTATAGAGCCCGGGCCGGTTATCTTACCACACCTCACCCTCGAGCTTTCACCAACTACATCAAACCCACATCCTTTGGACCCCCAGACCTGGGTCCTGGGACGCCTCCTTTCCCATATGCTGCCTTCCCGACACCCAGCCACCCCCGTCTCCAGACCCATGTGTGACATCTCCCTGACAGACTATAGTCCTGGAATAATGGACTCCCCCGACCCCTGAGGGACGCACACAAGTGGGCAAGCTTGTGGCTGCATCATGGAATCTTTACCGTGGCGTCAGCCATCGGTAGAGAGTCAGCTTGGCCAAAGGGGATGGTCCAAGTGGAAACAAGATGACCGCCATGCCCACCTCTTCTCCATGTGTCAAAGATATTCAGGATGGCAGAAGGGCCATTGGCCAAGATGGGGACAGTACAGGGTGGGAGTTAGGGACTGGACATGGCACCGGGAAAATAGCTCAGCAACCCCATTGATAATGGGAAGAGAGGTAGCTGAGGGGAGACAAAGAGGGAGAAGATGGGCCTCATAGTGTCTTGGCTCTCCCTGAGGGGCACTTTGCCTGGCCAATAGAAGTGCAGCCCCCGCGATTGTTCTTTGCTCCCTGAAACTCAAAATGGCCACTTTCTTGATTCCTTCTACCTTCCTTAAAGGTCCACAAAGATTTGGGCCTAAGGAGTGGAGTCATGGGAAGGGGGTGGGGAGGGGAGGTAATGGTGATGAAAGGGATTGAGGGGTAAGAATATTTATGTTTAATTAAAAAATATCAAAGGAGTTCATGTGCTTTCGGGATTCTCCCAGCCTCCTTTGCATCAGGGGAGTAGGCCACCAAACCTGCCCCAAGGCTTTGTCTTTGCGCCAGCCTTTGTGCCATAGGAGCAGTGTCAAGAATTACCTCTAGGAACTTTCTACCTTCCTAGTCCTCTCAAGCCACCATGGGGGCGATTCCGACTCACCGCGACCCTAGAGGACAGGGCAGAACTGCCCCCAAGGGCTTCTGAGGCAGTAACTTGTTTCCCCCCCCCCAAGACTGTAACTCTTTATAGGAGTAGAAAGCCGGGTCTTTCTCCTGTGGAGTGACTGGTGGTCCTGAATTCCTGACCTTGCAGTTAGCAGCCCAAAGTGTAGGCTCTCTTAACATGCACCCACATGCACGCAGATGCAAACACAAGACATACATGTGGGCATGGAGTACAGATGCACACATGTAACCGGCTCCTCAGTTAGTCTGGGGAAGCCTTTGAACTCTACATTCTCTTCTGAGGAGACAGAGCAATGAGTCCTAAGTATGGGAGGGGAGCTGGAAAAGAGAAATCCCTTGGTCCTGAAACCAAAGATTGGAGCCCAGATTTTTGCTCTGAGCTACTGGCTCCGGACTGGCTAAGGTGCTGAAAGTCTTTGTCCAAAGATTTTTAAACTAGGGATTCACTCACCAGGATCCTTGGCAAGCAGGTCAGGAGGCAGGGACACCGGGGTCTGAGGAAGGAGGACTCAGGGGCTCAGTCTGTGGCTTGAGATGAGGAAGGTCCAGGGCCCCAAGTCCAGGTCCTTAGATCTGAAGAAGGGTTGAGTATCAACTGTTCTATTCTCGATGGGGGGGGGGGGGGATTTCATTCCTGGAAGGAGCCCTGGTGGGGTAGTGGTTACCCGTTGGGTTGTGAACAGCAAGGTCTGTTGTTGGAAACCACCAGCTGCTCCATGGGGGAAAGACAAGGTTTTCTACTCTTCTTAAGGAGTTACAGTGTCCAGGACCTAGAGGACCCCTGTCCTACCCTATAGAGTCGCTATGAGTTGCCTGGAAGGCAGTCAACTTGGGCATTCCTGGATCCTCAAGAGAGGTATTGTGGAGTCCCAAGCACTGGCTTCCCAGGGAGCAGATGAAGCAGATAGGGGGTGTGGGTCTTAGGGGTGGAGTGGGGGTGGGTGGGTGAGTTCCTGGGTCCAGGGGGAGGACGCAGAATCCACAGCTGCGAAGCCCGTCACCCACACTCCGGCCTGGCTGGCACTACCCTGGGGCGGGACGCCTGGGATCTCGAGGGGCGCCTGCGCCAAGCCCCCACCCGGGGATCGCGCGCTGCTCCACGCAGCGCAGAGCCGCCACGCTATTGTCCTGGCCGGGAAGGCGGGGCGGGCGCGGGGCGGGGCGAGAGGCGCCGGCGCAGCCTGGAGGCGGTGGCCCTGGCGCTGGGAGCTCCTGTCACCGCTGGGGCCGGGCGGGCAGGGCGGGAGTAGGGGCCGGGAGGGCGCGAGGGCTGGGACATGGGGCTAGCCAGCCCCTCCGCTCGCGGTCTGGGCCACTGCTGGGGCCCGACGCCCCTGCCGCTGCTGCTGCCACTATCGCTGCTGCTTCTGCTCGCGCAGCTCGCCGCCGGGAGCCTGGCTGAAGGGAGCCCCGGGGCGGCCGAGGTGAGGCCGGGCCAGGTCCGGGGGTGGGGGAGGGGCGGGGCCGGGCTTCTGGGCCCCGACGGGGACGTGCCCTGGGCGGAGAGTGCAGTCTTTGGAGCCAGGTTGGCGGGCCCCCAAGCGGTCCCCCGCAGCACTGGGCATTCATCAACTGGGCCCAGGCCCCAGCGACCCCTTCGTCTGATGCCCCATCCCCGGCCCTGAGACATCAGAAATGACTGAGGTCTCCCCAGACGTCCTCCACCTTGGAGATTCCGCCTGAAGCCCCCACTCCTCTGAACGCGAGGCCCACCCACCAGAAAGGCACCAGGGCCCAAAATCCAGGCCCCTCATCCTTTGCACCCAGACGCGGACCCCCATAACCTCCCAGGGCACAGGGCAGGAGCCAGGCTATCGCACATCATCCTTCAAGGACTGATTGTCCAGACCGGCCAGGCCTGAGGGTGTTTGCACCCCGCAATGGGAGGTGGAGGCCAGGATGGAGGGAGGAGGGGCCAGAACGCCTGGGTTCAGGCCTCCTCCCCCGCGATCCAGGTTTAACCCCTTCGGGCTCCAGCAGGGCTGTATGGGGTGGGGGCGGAGCCTGTCTCCGCAGCAACTAGGCAGCTAGACTCCCTGGGGACCCAAGTCGCTATAGCAACAGGAGAGCCGGAGCGCCCCCGCCCCACTGGAGCGGTTACCCGGGGAACCGAGCCTTCTCCTAGGCGGTTGTGGCGCTTGGGGGAGGGAGCTGGTGCTGGGGTCGAAACATCTGGGTGCTGGGAGTTCCGCGGATGCCGACACCCCCAGCATCCTCACAGACGCCTTCGTTCTCACCCTCAGGTGCCAGGGTCGGCCCAGGTGGCCGGACTATGCGGGCACATTACCCTTCACCGGGACCTGCGCACGGGTCGCTGGGAGCCAGACCCGCAACGCTCGCGACGCTGTCTCCGGGACCCGCAGCGGGTGCTGGAGTACTGCAGACAGGTGGGCGGGATCTATCCGGGGAGACCAGGTCCTCGGGTTTGCGGACTGGAAACCGGTGGCGCGAAAGGCGTGGCCCGGGGGGCGTGGCTAGCGGAGGCGCTGCTAGGCTCCGGCCAAACCTGAGGTTAGGTTTGGGGAGGGGAAGCTGCGGGCAATCGGTCCCGGGCTTGGAGTAAGGATGAGGTCAGTGAGCGTGACTGAAGGAGGGGCCTGGCGAGGATCTCAATGGGAGGCTGGACAGCCAGGAGGCGTGGCTATCTACAATCGGCCTAAGACAAGGACTTTAGAGAAGGGTGGTGGGCCAGAGGAGAGGAGAGGCTTCCAGTGCGGGAGTCTATGAGCCGACGAAGTGGAGCCAGTGGAGAGGCCGGGCTGAGAATCGGGGGGCGGGGCGCGGGGGGGGATGGTGGGGAGCGCTTCATAAAAAAACTGGACAGGTAACAGGGCGGGGTCTAAAATGGCGGGGTTTTGGGGGGCTGGGAGGCCACTAGGAAGCGGGGCTCATGAGTAGGCGTGGCTTAGACCCCCAGCGTCTCAGGTAGCCAACTCATGAACTCACCCACTGTCATCGAGTAAATTCCAACTCATAGCTGACTCGATAGCAAACCTCAAATGCACGGCCATCGAGTCGATTTGGACTCATGAAGACCCCTATAGGGCAGAGTAGACATGCCCCTGTGGGTAACTCTACAGAGCAGAAAGGCTCCTCATCTTTCTCCCATGATGCAGCCGGTGGTTTCGAACTTCCAGCGTCCAGGTTAGCAGCGCAACATGTAATGCAGTGTGCCATGGCTCCTCTGTAGGACGGAGTAAAACTGCTCTGTAGGGTTTGCGAGGCTGTCACTGGTGATGGAGAGTAGCCCATGGAGGGGCGAGGCTGACAGGGCTGCATCTCTCCCTAGATGTACCCGGAGCTACAGATCGTGCGTGTGGAGCAGGCGGCGCAGGCCATCCCCATGGAGCGCTGGTGTGGAGATGCTCGGGACAGTCACTGTGCGCAACCTCACCATCAGGTTGTGCCCTTCCGCTGTCTGCGTGAGTCACAGCCGCAGGGCGGCGGCGGGGCGGGGGGGCAGGGGAGTGAAGTAGGGGGTCTTGGAGGGGCTAGGTCTCAGGCTCACTTTAGGAGGCTGGGTCCCAAGTGAGTCAGAGAAGCCT
Organism: Tenrec ecaudatus; assembly: GCF_050624435.1. Taxonomy (NCBI): domain Eukaryota; kingdom Metazoa; phylum Chordata; class Mammalia; order Afrosoricida; family Tenrecidae; genus Tenrec; species Tenrec ecaudatus. The sequence goes on from NC_134547.1 coordinate 21,931,792, forward strand.
TCGTGGATAAAATATCAGGATCCTGAGGTGGGTGGGACTGGAGGCTGGGGGAAGGGCTCACCCTGGTCCTCCCACGGCCAGGGGGTGAGTTCGTGAGCGAGGCTCTGCTGGTGCCTGAAGGCTGCCGTTTCCGGCACCAAGAACGCATGGACCAGTGCGAGAGCTCCACCCAGCGGCATCAGGAGGCCCAGGAGGTCAGTACCCTACCCTCCTCCCCACAAGGCTCAGGGATCCAGACTCCTAAACCTGTGTCCATCTGAACTAAGACCCTGAGCCCCCAACCCTCTCCCACCTCGGCGAGCCAAGTACGAATCCGGTTTTCAGCTATGGCTGCACTTTGGATCTAGGAGTCCCAGACCAGCCTTGCCAGACTCTCGCCCCATTTCTGCCCAAATTGGCCTTCAGCCCCCAGCCCCCAAGATCTTCCCAACCAAGGAGTCCGAGCCCCAACGTTTTCTCCTCACGAGGACCTAAGAATTCCATCTCCCAGCCCCCTATCTCCAGTATCAGGAGTTCAAGACCCCTTTGCCCCTGCCTACCCCACAAGCCTGGCATGTGGGCCCACCCTTCCCACAGGCCTGCAGCTCCCAGGGCTTTGTCCTGCATGGCTCTGGCATGCTTTTGCCCTGTGGTGTGGATCAGTTCCGGGGTGTCGAGTATGTGTGCTGCCCGCCTCTGGCGACCCCTGACATGTCTGAGACAACAGTTGGGTGAGTGGACGGGACCCAACCCCCCCACTCCACCCCACCCCCCACCGCCTCCATCCCAAGGCTCCCGGGTGGGGATGGGATCCCGGAGGCTGAAGCCCGGGTCTTACTGCCTCAGACCTTCTGCTCCTTCAGTGACCCTTCCACTCGGTCCTGGCCCCTGGGGGGCAGAGCAGAGGGGGGTGAGGAGGAGGAGGAGGAGGAAGAAGAACCCTTCCCACAGCCGGTAGATGATTACTTTGTGGAGCTCCCACGGGCTCAAGAGGAAGAGGAGGAGGAACGAGCCCCACTCCCAAACTCCTATACCCCTGCAGGGATCAGCAAAGGTGAGGCAATCTCCAGCACCCTCCACCCCTCCACTCTGGCGGGAAGGTAATTTGGGGAGCCTTCCTCTGAGGGCCCCTTTGGGAGGGCTCAACAAGAGAGGGGCCGTTTGGGTGGGATGGAAGGGAGCGCTTGGCAGAAAGAAGCGGGGAAAGGGCTGCCCTGTGAAGAATGCCAAGGAGGAGACTGATTTCGTGGGTAGACAAACGAAAGGGGAAGGACCACTGAGTGGGTCCTAAGAGTCATTTGGGGGAAAGCGTGACGGAGAGATGCCTAGGATTTGCTAGGACAGAGCTGTTGCAGAACTGTTTCTCCCCTCCCCTGGTGCCAGGTGGCAGCAGCTGTAGCGAAACTGGGCCTACAATGGTCTCTAGTGCATGCTGGGAAATAGCGCTCTCTAGGTCGTTTGGAGCTAGGCCACAGGCAGACCTCCCCAACCCCTGCTTTACAGGGACTCCCACTCCGAGACCAACAGACGGTGTGGATGTGTACTTCGGGATGCCTGGGGAAATCACTGAGCACGAGGGGTTTCTGAGGGCTAAAATGGGCCTGGAGGAACGTCGAATGCGCCAGATTAACGAGGTGATGACACAGGGGGGGGTGGAGGGGGGGCTTGGGACTCCACCGAGTTGCTTACAACTCAGGAAGCCCCAGGGCCTCATTGAGACAAACTTCAAGGGCTTCCCAGGCGCCTAGCAACTCCTGGTCCTTCACACGACTCTCTGAGACCACCAGGATCCATTGTCCCACCGAGAGCCCTGTTGGGAGGCTAGGAGACCCCGTGCTAACTGGCTATTCTCCCACCTTAAAGTCCTTCTGGGCCTGCCTTCCTAAAAACCCAAGAGGCCTTGAGACAAGGGGCTAGGACATCCAGGGTCCTGAAGAGGGGGGAGGGACGCTTCATCCTGAAACTCTTCCTTCCACCCAGGTGATGCGTGAGTGGGCCATGGCAGACAACCAGTCCAAGAACCTACCCAAAGCCGACAGACAGGCCCTGAATGAGGTAGGCTGATCCCCAGCGGCATGTCTATCACTTGGGACACACTTCTTGGGCCAGGTCCCACCCCACTCAAGTCCTGCTCTGTCTAGGCCCCTCTTGGTCCTACCTCTGCTGGCTCCCTCTTGGCTTGCATCTGACCTGGCTTTGTTCTCCTCACAATGGCCATGGTTTGCCTGATCTGGACTTGATTCTTGCTTCTGAGGGCTGGCCCTGGGGTCCTCTTACGGCGGGCCCCCTTGCAGACACAGTCGGATCCTTCTCCATCTTGCGTCAATGCTGCCAGGTTCCCCGGCTCCGGCCCACCCCTCTGTCTTGACTGTTCCTCACTCCTTCCTCAGTAGGTCTGGTCTCCTCATGTCCCACCGCTGTAACTTTCACCTTGGGGCTGCCCTCCGTTTGTCCCAGGGCTCAGGTGTGCCCTTGTTCCCTCACCTCACCCTAGGTACCACCCAATCCATTGCCTTTAGGCTCAGCGGGTCTCCAGGTGGGTCCGGCCCATGCCTGGCCCAGGTCTCCCCTTTGTGAAATTTAGCACTGCCCAATTCTATGCCCAGATGGTTCCCACTCAATACAGTTTACATTCTCTGGTGGTTTTTACCGCAGTCGAGCTCCTCCCCCACTCTACCTCTGTAGCCCCTCCCCTCCACCTCGCACTTCCACTCAGTCTCCTTCAGGGGTCCTCAAACTTTTTAAAATGTTTATTTATTTATTTGGTCCTCAAACTTTGTAAACAGGGGCCAGTTCACTGCCCCCTCAGACCCGTTGGAGGGCCAGACTATAGTTAAAAAAACAACTATGGCCAGAACAATATTTTGAAACACACAGCAGTAATTCTTGGTATTGATTGAATTATTCATGTACATTCACACTATGAAGATGGGGAGATAATCATGGCATCAATAAATACAGGAGATGATTCTATTTCAGTAATCCTCTGAAGATTACCCAACAAGTTTGTAACAATTTTCCTATTAATTCTTTCTTGATTTGTATGTTATATCCCTTGTACTAGTAAATGGAAATGTACTGCATGTTATTTTAATGTTCTAACACCACATATGACATTCTTTTCTCATTCTGAGGTCTTTTCATTATTTTTTGTAGTTTCTTAAGATTAATACTCAAAAATGAATATATATATATACATGCACATATGTACATACAGACATGTGCTACTAATAGAATCAAAGTTTCCTAGAACATGGTGATAAAATGGAGGTATGTTTTATAAAAGTCCAAAATTTTAATAAATTTTTTAATGAAAATGAAAAAAAAAAACAACTATGAACAAATTCCTATGCACACTGCACATATCTTATTTTGAAGTAAAAAAACAAACAGGGTAAAAACACCCGGCGGGCCGGATAAATGTTCTCAGGGGGCCACATGTGGCCCGCAGGCCGTAGTTTAAGGACCCCTGCACCCTCTAGTTGGTCATACCCAAGCCTAGATCCATCATACAGCCCTCTCCCCACCGCCCCCCGCCACTTCACCCTGGCAGCCTTGCTCTTTCCAGACCCCTGTGGCGCAGGCTCTCAGCCCTCTTCCCCTCTCCTGACCCTGTACCCCCTGTGCCCCACCAGCACTTCCAGTCCATTCTGCAGACCCTGGAAGAGCAAGTGTCCGGCGAACGGCAGCGCCTGGTGGAGACCCACACCACCCGAGTCATTGCGCTGATCAACGACCAGCGCCGGGCTGCCCTGGAAGGGTTCCTGGCCGCCCTGCAGGGGGACCCGCCTCAGGTGTGGGGGCCGTGAGGGTGGAGGGGGGGGCGAGGGCGAGGAAGGCGAAGGTGGGCCTCCATTGCACCTTTATCCCTTCCACAGGCAGAGCGCGTCCTGGCGGCCCTGCGGCGCTATCTGCGAGCTGAGCAGAAGGAGCAAAGACACACACTGCGCCACTACCAGCACGTGGCCGCCGTGGATCCCGAGAAAGCCCAGCAGCTGCATTTCCAGGTGCCTGGATTCTTCCAGATCCCAAATATGCCGCTCTTCCACTGACCTCAGGCCCTCAGTGGTTTCTCCTGTCCCTTAGTCCTCTTCTTGTCCCCCGGGACCTCCTCCCTAGCCCTCAAACACCAACCCGGACTCACTGCCGTGGCGTCGCCAACCACTAGCAGCGACCCGAAGGGGTAGAACAGAGCAACTCTTTCTGGGAGTAAAAAGCCCGTTTTTCTCCCCTGGAGCAGGCTGGTGGTTTCCAACTGCTTCCTAGACCTAGACCCCCCTCTTCTGTTCCCGAACCCTCTTCAGTGCCTCAGGGCCCTTTCCAGTCCTGCCCTGTACTTGCTTGCCCCTTAGATTCCTACCTTCTGTTCCCAGGATCCCCCTCACGTGCCTGGAACTCTCTTCCTGTCCCTTGCCCCTCCTCCTTTGCCTCTCCTATCCGAATTCTTCTTCTTGTCCCAGAATACTCCCTTGGGTGGTCTTGAACTCCCCAGTCTTGCCCTTGAACTTCATCACTTTTTCATCCACCTCCGATCTCATTTCCTGCCTCTGGAGCTTTCTTTGGTGCCTCTGACCCCTCTTCCACACCCTCTCAGAACCTCCTTCCTGTCCTACCGACCTCCACACCTCCCCCTCCTGTCACCTACATAATAAGGCCTAGATCCTGTTCTTTCTTTGCCTCCGGTGCGGGTGCGCCACTTGTCCTGGGGACCATTTAGTCTCCTCCTAGCTTCCTTCCTGCCCCAGCCTCCCTGCCTGTCTTCTGGATGCTGTTCTTCGCATGGTAGGCGTCTCCTTTCCATGTCTGTCCTTCTACAGCCTAGTCTCCCACCTTGGTACTCCGCTTCCTGTCCCTTATGTGTGCTACTTTTCCTTGGACCCTGTTGACCTTCCTCCTTTGCCCTACCTCGGTTTCCCCACCACCAGCCTGAACCCTTGTCATTTTTCATGCCTAGTCTTCTCTTTTCCTTGATCCCCACAGGTGCAGACACACCTTCAAGTGATCGAGGAAAGGATGAACCAGAGCCTGGGCCTGCTTGACCAGAATCCCCAGCTGGCTCAGGAGCTTCAACCCCAGATTCGTGCGTGTCCCTAACTCTTGATCCCCATTCAAAGTCCTGAAGGGAGACCCTGGCCCCCAACTTTTTGACTGCCCTCGCATTTCAGTTATCGACTCCAATGTAACCAATCACCCCAGCAAGTGAGAAATATATGCCACAACCATTTCCTCTGCTCATAGTTCATAGGTCAGGGCAGGGTTCAGCTGGGCGGTTGTTCTACCAACCTTGCCACTCGTCAAGCAGGAAGCCCCATTCAGCTAGTGGATCATCCAGGGGCTGAGCCCCAGCCACAGATGGGCCTCTCCCTCTCCAAATGGGCCCAGAGTCTTTCTTCCCCATAGTGTTTCTCCTCATACACTATCCAGCAGGGGGCATTTTGGCGTAAGCTCCCGGGGCACAGAAAGAGAAGCCACTAGATGTTGGCCGCCTTGTCCAGGTGAAGGGGTATTGCAAATCCAGGGACAAGGACACGAACGCCAGAAAGGGTGGCAGCCCCCAGGTCCACCGCACCTTCCGGCTGGATTGCTCACACCTCACCCCAATCCACCTGCTCTCTTGGCCGCCCTTCCCTTGAAATTTCACCCTCTTGCCTCCTGCCTCCATCCTGCTCTCTACTTTCCCAGCTACACCCCTGGTTACTCCACCCATGGGGGTGATTGCCTGCCCCCACCCACCTGTTGGCCCTGCCTTTCCCCAGTTTTGTTTGGTGGCATCTCCATACTCACCATCTTAGCCATCTTCCTCCATCTTCCCCTCAGAGGAACTCCTCCACACTGAGCACCTGGGTCCCCACGAATTGGAAGTTCCTCTCCCGGGGAGCAGCAGTGAAGACAAGGATGGGCTGCAAGCTCCGGATTCTAAGGATGGTTAGTGAGTCCAAGTCAGACTTGGGGGTAGATGTCCATTACCTCAGTTCTAATGTCCTAACATCTGGGCATGTTGTAGCACCCACAATCAGTGGGAAAGGATGGAGAGAGATTCTATGATTGGGTGGTGAGGGGCAGGGGTGAGTGGGGGTTCGGTAGGACCATGATCCTCCTTCCTTGGCCCTTGAGAGGGACCCTTTCTCTTATGACACCCTCTTCTCTTCACTGCTCCACCTGTCTCCCCTCCTCTGGCTGCCAGCGGACACCTCCATGACCTTCCCCAAAGGTAAGTGCCCATAGAGTCGAGCCCCACCACTAAAGTCGCACTGAACCCTCCAAACCCCAGGATAGAAAAGGGTCCACAAACAGGGAACCCCCAAACCCCTGGGATGGGATATGGTATCCCTCGATCCTAAAAAGACCTTGGTGGACAGGGTCCACAGAACAAGCTGCTGTGCCGTCTGCAAGAGAGAAGCTGTCTCCCCTGGGGCAGTATGAACAAAAGGTAAGTTAGTCAGACCTGTGTCGTGAGGGGGAAGCAGGGGTGAGAGCCGGATTCTGAGCTCTGGAGGAAGGACAGCAGAGGTGGCCTGGACTCCTGGGGCTGAGGGTGTGGACTTGTGGAGCCTAGAGAAAATGAGGGCTTGGGGGATACACTTTTGAGAAGGACTCCTGGGTCCTGACATTTCCTGCTCTCCCAGGTGAATGTGTCCGTTCCCAGGGGTTTTCCTTTCCACTCATCGGAGATTCAGAGGGATGAGCTGGTAAGAGGACAATTCTGGATACCCAGGGGCAGAGGTTGGAGGTCAATGGCCGGCACATGACACCCAAGGGCACACAGTACCGAAGGATCACTCTGCATCTTCTCCTCTTCGCAGGCACCAGGTGGGACAGGTGTGTCCCGTGAGGCTTTGTCGGGGCTGCTGATCATGGCGGCTGGCGGGGGCTCCCTGATCGTCCTCTCCCTGCTGCTCCTGCGCAGGAAGAAGCCCTACGGGGCCATCAGTCACGGCGTGGTGGAGGTGAGAGACACACAGGCGTGTGGTTGAGGCAGGGAGGGTGGTGGAGGCCTGGGCAGGGCAGGGAGGAGGCCTGCCTCTGGTGCCTGTTGCAGGTGGACCCCGTGTTGACCCTGGAAGAACAGCAGCTCCGGGACCTCCAGCACCATGGCTATGAGAACCCCACCTACCGCTTCCTGGAGGAAAGGCCCTGAGCTGGCCCTTCAGCTGAACCCAGACTTCCCTCTTCCTGGACCCCAGAGCCCCGACTTCCATTTCACACCCTTTGGGGGAGGAGTCCTGGAAATTCTCATTTTCCCTCTGACCCCTAAGAACTCCCCAGGTATCTCCAGCCACCTCCCTGCTTGGGACTTAATTTATTTTGTAAGTTAATTTATGGTTCCTTAAAGTGACCCACCGTCTTGATTCCCAGTGTCTCTTGTTCCCTAGAACTCACCACCTCACATTTCTCCCACTAACGTCCCAATAAAGTTTGTTTTTCTTGCCCCCCACCCCCATCAGGCCATCCTGTGTCTTTGTGGTGAGTCTTTGTGTCAGCTCTGAGCGCCTCCTTCACCTCTTTAAACAGGATGAGGGATCTTTAAATCTGGGCGGGGCCTGGGATGGTGGGCAGGAGGCGGAGTCCAAAGATGGGCTATTCCGCTTGGCTCCAGGCGCTTTCCGCGGTGCTGAATATTTGCCGTCCTTTGGAGTTCCAGCTGTGGTTTCCTGGGCAGGACCTGGGAAAATGAGTCTTCCTTGACCTGCGCCCGGTGCTCACACACAGTGCCCGATGGGGGACAGGAACTCAAGCGTCCCTTCAACTTTTCCCAAATCGCCACCCCTTTCTTGAGAGGAGGTGGGAATCTCAGTCACGTGTCCCGGATGACGGCAGACTCCTGTTGGACAGCGCAGGATTCCGACTCTCAGGGACTCTATCGCACAGAGTAGAACTGCCCCTGTGGGTTTCCAAGACCAACTATTTTGGGGCGTAATAGAAAGCCTCATCGCTGGTTTTGAACTGCTGACCCTGCAGTTTACAGCCCAGCGAGTAACCCTCTACACTACCAGGGCTTCTCAGGGTTCTTCATAGTGCAAGTATTCTCTCTATTCATAGATTCAGAAATGGAGACAGAGAGCAATTAGACCACCTTCCCAAGGCCCCCATCCAGAAGGTTCCAGACCTGGAATATGACCCAGGCGGTCTAGCTTTGGGATCTATGTTTTCAGCGATCACACGACCCTGCTGTCTTCGAGTTCAGGCTTGCCCCATAGGGAGCTATACATGTAAACGTCGAGTGGACACATGCCACAGGGTAAGATCCCTGGGAAACCACAGGGGACCAGCAGAAAACAGTCAAGTGCCGTGCTCATCGGTGTACTGCATGATTTTCCGCCGGGCGACTTGTGGAAAAAGAAGCTATTTCTAACTCTCCCAAAGGAGCGCCTGAGCTCACAGGCGTGTGTATGTATTGTTGCGGTTAGAGCCAGGGAGTCGATTCCAGCTCACAGCATAGCCCACTGCCCAGTCCTGCGCCACCCCCACGACTGTTCTTATGCCAGAGCCCACGGTCGCGGCCACCATGGCAATCCTTTTCCTCTTGGTCACGCTACCAAGCATGCTGCCTCCTCCAGGGATGGCCTAGCCTGATAACAGGTTCAAAGTACGCGAGCTAACATCTCACCTTCTTTGCCTCTAAAGAGCATTCTGGCTGTATCTTTTCCAAGATAGTTATTTGGCAGTCCATGGTACGTGCAATATATTGCTATTTTGGTTGTCGAATGGCTCTCAGCTCGACCTTTCTGTTAGATTTCTCAGCTCTTGGCTTCCCACGAGAGAGAATTCACGCCAAAGCCTGGTTTGTGATCCAAGCAGGTTTTTATAGAGGACAGGAGAAGTTGCGGGTTTTACCGTCTCAGAAGAGTACATGCTATTTCAGGGAAGCATGCCAAACTGCGCTTGAAAGGGGCTGGGACCCACCACCCAACAGGGGCAACCTCCTGAGACTGCAGGGCCACACATGGTGACCTGAGGCTCGAGAGACTGTGACACTCGCGAGAGGGCTCAGGAGCCGGATCCCAGGGGAGAGGGCAGAAAGCAGAAGAAAAAGATGAGGGTGGTGGGGGGCAGTGGTGTGGCAGTTAAGGTAATTGAAGCCTCTGGCTGGGCAGGCGAGGTCAAAGGTATTGGTTGACCCATTGGCTGAAGGAAGTCCGTTTGGGCCACCCAAGTTTACCGCCCACCTGGCTGGGGTGGGGTGGGGGACTGAATTGGAGCATGCCCACGTAGTCTTTCTGGCTGGCTAAGGCTCACCTGAGTCTCTTCCAACCTCTTCTCTGGGGGTCTTCAGGCATGAATTTGGACAAGCCTCTCTCCTTATTCTGCGACCTAACGTTTCCACTACTCAAAGAGCAAGAAAATCTGCTCCATGTTTGTAACTTCGCCTGACAGTCACTTTGAAAAAAAAAATCTGTATGTGCGGTGAGTGAGTCTGGGTCACATCTCGCTGCAGACACCAAGGGGTTGTCTGAGCGTGGCTCTTGCTCAACCTGCTTTGCTTGGGTTAGTGCGGTGAAACGTTTGTCATTGTGCTTTTTTTGCGCTTTATTTGCGTAAACTGCCCTCACTATGGCTCCAAAGAAAGTCAGTGATACCTGCAGTAAAGTCAAGAAGAAAACTGTGAGAACCACAATAATGATGATGATGATGTCATTGTGAAACTTGAACTCGGCCCACACTTGTCTGATTTGGCTGTTGAATACAACATGGCGAGGTCGACCTTAACAATAGTCTTAGAAGAAAGAAAGAAAAAGGCCTGCTTAATATGGCAAAGGCAGCAAAAGTTGTGAAAGCCTTTCCCTCCAAACAGAGAGCCCAACTACGGAAGAGACTGACATGTGACTGCTGATTTGGGTAAATCAACAATTTGATGGCGATAGTGTATCTGAGACAGTGATATAAGAAAAGGCTAAATGACCCCATGATGTAAATTCCTGGGAAAATGAATTTTAAGTGTCATTTTGGGATCTCGGAACCAATTCTTTGATTTCTTATGAGAAAAAAGGCCCAGTTCTCATACTTTTCTGTTGAAACATGAATCTGGAATGAATTGAGTCCGATAACCGAGGTATCCCTGTATATGTAAATGCGGGCTATGTCGATGAAATCTACGCGGGTAGGCATTAGGAGGGCCATGCCTTGGAGACGCAAGTTGGAGGCAGCCCACAGCTTCAGGGGCAAACCCAGTCTGCCCGCCATTCTGAAACTGGTGATCGCTCCGGGAGACTAGGACCACCTGGCTGAAGTCCTTCACCAGCACCCCAGTGGGGTGGTGCACAATCTGCATGTGTGTGTGCTTTCCCAGCCCAGAGTGATTGACGGGCGACAAGGGACTAGGAAATGCAAGCAGGTGAGGCAGACATGACAGGCCATTCTGCTCAGTATTCTCGCTCAGCCGGTGACTCCTTAACAGTGTTCAACAGCAAGACTCAGAAGGCATTCTCTCAAAAACGCTACGATTGAAATGCCAGCAGGAAGGATCTGGGGGACGGACAACAGAAAAGGGGGTGAAGGGAGACGTCGGACAGGGCAAGATATGAAAAAATAATAATTTATACATTATCAAGGGCTCATGAGGGAGGGGGAGTGGGAGGGAGGGGAAAAATGAGGAGCCGATGCCAGGGGCTTAAGTGGAGAGCAGATGTTTTGAGAATGATGAGGGCAATGAATGCACAAATGTGCTTGACACAATTGACGTATGTATGGATTGTGTTAAGAGTTGTATGAGGCCCTGTTAAAACAATGAAAACAGACAAACAAAAAGAATTATCGAACTAAAAAAAAGAACTATTGAACTAAATGTGAACAGGGAGAATCTTCCTATTGGAAGATAGAGTGGCTTTGCCATCGTGCAGAATGCATTGGAAAGTGGGTGACTGGAGATGCAATTAGGTCAGAATCTAATACCTGATCAGTTGAAAAAATTTTTGATCCATTTTAAAGTCTTGCTAGTTTTAATATTTTGGGCTATCTTGTTGATTGAGGTTTTTGTTTTATTTTGTTATGGTTAGTTTAGAAAATTAATTTTCTGCATATTAATCAAAGATAGGTAAATCTATAGAGACCTTAGGTGCATTAAGGGTTCCTTGGAGTCTGGAAGAGGAGATTGTGGGGGAATGAAGAGCTAATAGTGATGAGTCCAACAACTAAGAAAATGCTTCACATCTGATTGTAGTGATGAGCGGACAACTCTTCTTGATGTGATTGAACTATTGAATTGTATGATATGTGAATTATATGCCAATAAAACTATTAAAAAAGGAAAAAATATCAGCAGGAAAAACAACTCTGCCATTGCTCAATGGGCGGTCTTGTGCCCTTGAGCCCACCTCCCACCCCACCCCCCACACACTGAAACAAGATTTTTAAAAAATCATTTTATTAGGGGCTCATACAACTGTTATTACAATCCATACATCCATCCATTGTGTAAAGCACATTTGTACGTTCATTGCCCTCATCATTCTCAAAACATTTGCTCTCCACTTAAGCCCCTGGCATCAGCTCCTCATTTTTCCCCTCCCTCCCACTCCACCCTCCCTCATGAGCCCTTGATAATTTATAAATTATTATTTTGGCATATCTTGCACTGTTCGACATCTCCCTTCACCCACTTTTCTGTTGTCCGTCCCCCAGGGAGGAGGTTACATGTAGATTGTTGTAATCAGTTCCCCCTTTCCACCTCACTCTCCCTCCACCCTCCCTCTATCACTACTCTCACCACTGGTCCTGAAGGGATCATCTGCCCTGGATTCCCTGTGTTTCCAGTTCCTATCTGTACCAGTGTACATGCTCTGGTTTAGCCAGATTTGTAAGGTAGAATTGGGATAATGATAGTGGAGTGCGGGGGAGGGGGAAGGAAGCATTTAGGAACTAGAGGAAACTTGTATGTTTCATCGTTGCTACACTGCACTCTGATTGGCTCATCTCCTCCCCGAAACCCTTTCTTTCTTTCTTCTTCTTTTTTTTTTTTGAGACCCTTTCATAAGGGGATGTCCAGTTGCCCACAGATGTGCTTTGGGTCTCCATTCCACACTCCCCCCTTCATTCACAATGATATGATTTTTTGTTCTGATGATGCCAGATACCTGATCCCTTCAGTACCTCGTGATCTCACAGGCTGGTGTGCTTCTTCCATGTGGGCTTTGTTGCTTCTGAGCTAGATGGCCACTTGTTTACCTTCAAGCCCCTAAGACCCCAGACGCTTTATCGTTTGATAGCTGGGCACCATTAGCTTTCTTCACCACATTTGCTTATGCACCCTTTTGTCTTCAGCCATCGTATCAGGGAGATGAGCACACAATGATATAATTTTTTTGTTCTTTGATGCCTGATAACTGATCCCTTCAGCACCTCGTGAGCACGCAGGCTGGTGTGCTTCTTCCAGTTGGGTTTTGTTGCTTCTCAGCTAGATGGCCGCTTGGTGGGCCTTTGAGACCGCAGGTGCTATATCTTTTGATAGCTGGGCTCCATCAGCTTTCTTCACTACATTTGCTTATGCACCCGCTTTGTCTTCAGTGATTGTGTTGGGAAGGTGAGCATCATGGAATGCCAGTGTAGTAGAACAAAGTATTCTTGTATTGAGGGAGTACTTGAGTGGAGGCCCAATGTCCATCTGCTACCTTAATACTACATCTATAAACATATGCACATAGATCTATTTTCATATCTTCATATATATTTACATATGTATATGCCTGTATTTAGACCTCTATAAGTGCTCTTTACCTGCTGGCTCTTTCCTCTATTTCCTTTTACTTTCCTCTTGTCCCACTATCATGCTCAGCCTTCATTTGGGTTTCAGTAATTCCTCTCAGTTACATTACCCTTGGTCACACCCTACCAGGCCTCCTACACCCTCCTCACCACCGATTTGGATCACTTGTTGTTCCCTTGTCCCTGGGTTTGTTAACACCACTCCCTTTTCCCCCACCTCTCCAACTCCCTTTCCCCCCACCTCTCCCACTCCCAGAACTGTCAGTCCCGTTGTTTTCTCCTCCAGATTGTTCATCCAGCCTATCTTATTTAGACAGACCTGCAGAGATAATAACATGCACAAAAACAAGACAGAGCAAAACCAAGCAACAAAAGAAAACAAAACAACAACAAAAATCCAATGGCAAAACAACAACAACAACAACAACAACAAAAAAGAAAAGCTTGTAGTTAGTTCAAGGACTATTTGTTGGCCTTTAGGAGCATTTTCCAGTCAAGTCTGATGGAGTGCCAAGCCCTGGTCCCAAAGTCTGTTTTTGGTATTCCCTGGGAACTTCGTTGCTGTTCCCCTTGCTGTTCTGTTGCACACCCTTAGTGTTTGCCTCGGTGTGGTGGGATCAGATCAGGCGCAATTCCCACACTTTGTCTCCAGTGTTGTCCTCTGTAGGTCTATGGGTCAGTGAGGGATGTCATGTCTCATAGTGGGGCCAGCCATGTGGTTGTCTCTGTGGATTAGCTGCCCTGAGTGGGAATCTCGTTGTCAAGACTGGTGGGCCAGGATGTGCTCCACTCTCTCTTCCTCCCCCTTCATTTGCTCCCATGTGCTCTGATCAGACATGCCACTCTCTCTGAGCTATAGCTTCAGTGCTGTCCTCTGAAATAAATTCTTCTGGGGGGAGATTTTTTTTAACAATGCTAAAGTTCTTAGGGACATTCCCTTATGTCTAAGATATGTATGGGGTGTGTTGAGATGGATTTCAGCAGAATTCAAGAGGTAAGATTCAGCATTATTTTATATACCATCCAAAGTCACAAACTTACTGCCAAAGAAGTGGATTCCCATGCACAGTGACCCTGAAAGACAGAGAAAAACTGCCCCCTCCGGGTTTCTGATATTTTAAATCTCTATGAAGGAAAAAAATCATTTAAAAAATCTTTATGGGAGTAAAATTGCCTGATCTTTCTCCTTCTGGGTGACTAATGGGCTTGAACCACCGTTCTTGTGGTTAGCAGCCCAATGCATAATCCACTACACTATCAGGGCTCTGGGACATGTACTACCAAGGGAAAGTAAAAAACATGTATTTAAAATATATATATATTAAAAAATTAAAGATACATATACATATATTGCCTGGACAATGTATTACAATTAAGCTCTGCTGAGGATTAATGAAATGCAGCATATTTTCTAAGAATTTGTCACCATGTGAGGATATGATTTCCCTTCAGAGTTCTCAGAGAAACTGAATGAAGCGTTCATGGCATTGTCCTGATTCCCAGCCCAGTCAGACTGAGGGACTACAGGAAGGGCACAGAACTGCGGGGCTGAGCCCAACCTGAAGCTCAGATGCATAGGGACACCCTGTGGGTTCCGGAGATTCTTACCTGTCAACTGGAGTAGAAAGCCCAGTATTTCTTCCATGGAGCTGCTGGTGGTTTTGAACTACCAACCTTGCGGATCGCAATCCAACTCGTAACCACTACACCACCAGGACCAGCCAACGGTGGTCTGACCTCTTCATCGAGATCAAATGCCACATTGCACTGAGTGAATCATGAGCTCTTTAAAGTGTTGACAAGCAGGGATGGTACTTTGAAGATTAAGGTGCGCCCTAGTCTAATCATGGTTATTCCCAACTGCCTCATAAGCATGTAAACGCTGGACACTGAATAAGAAACACGGAAGAACCGATGCCTTTGAATTATGGTGCTGACGTACAGCAGGGACCTCCAACCTCCAGTTCATCCCATCTGAGGCCTGAGGCCACTTTTCCCTACAGTCCCAGTGTGGGAAGCAGGCGCTGGTGGTCTGAGAGTGTCAACCGGCAAACCTTCAGCTGCTGACATGGCCAGTAGGGTCACCATGCACTGAAGGGTTAGGGTCAGGGACTATCAACCTGGCACCAGTGTCTGCGCTACACCCACCCAAACATGACCCTTCCACGGGGCGTCACAGCCATGCCCCAAATCAACAGTCCCACAGAGGAGGCAACGACATCTCTTGTCCACACAGAGTTTAATTGAGAGGTTCAGGGACCCTCAGGTGGGAGGAGGGACTCACTGAGAATACTGAAAATTGAACAACCTTACTGTTATTGAGTCAATTCCAACTCACAGCGACCTTCTGGGACAGGGTAGAATTGCCCCAGTGGGTTTCTTTTTAGGGGGAGTAGAGAGTCCCATCCTCCTGCAGAACAGATGGTGGTTTGCCCTGTGGACCTTGGGGTGGGCAGCCCAACATGCCACCACTGAAATCTGGGGCAAAGACGCAGGTGAGCTCTGAATCACAAAGGTGTCGTAACCCAGGGACCCTCTCTACACAGGGTCCTTCTGTGCCTCGGGGGGCAGGGCCTGAAGCAGGAGGCTCCTGGAGCGAGTGGGGGGACGATCTTCAGAAGCCAACTGGGGTAGTATTGGGAGCTGAGATGGAGCTTGCATTGGGGGTTCTGGGTGTGAAGAGCTGAGCTCGGCAGGCAAGCCTGAAACCTCCCAGCGGGGCAAGGGTCAGGGGTCAGGGTGTTTCACGGAAACAATCAAGGAGCCTCGATTTCACAGAAATCATCAGGGGAGCTCCTTGTGTGGGCATGGGGGGCGGGCATCACATGAACCCAAATATTGGGGTCTGTCCCGCCCCAGCAGCCATTCTGGGGTTTTAATGTAAGACCCCGATGGCAGGACATTCTAGCTACTCTATTACGGCTCTGCAACTTTAGCATACGCTGGCTGTCCCACGGGACGGAGGGGACTGGAAAATCAGTCCAGGTCTAGGTTCGAGCCCTAAGAGGACAGGGCTGGGGGCGCCACACGGCTCCTCTTCAACAGCTGCCGGATCTGTGGACAGAGGAGACGGGGGAGAAGGCAAGGGGTTGGTCACACCGTCTATGGGGGGGGGGGGGAAGAAGGCAAGGGGTTGGCCACACGGTCTATGGGGGGGATGAAGGGAAGGGGTTGGCCACACGGTCTATGGGGGGGGAGAAGGGAAGGGGTAGGCCACATGGTCTATGGGGGTGGATGAAGGGAAGGGATTGGACACATGGTCTATGGGGGGGGGGGAGAAGGGAAAGGGTTGGACACACGGTCTATGGGGGGGGATGAAGGGAAGGGGTTGGACACACAGTCTATGGGGGGGGAGAAGGGAAGGGGTAGGCCACATGGTCTATGGTGGGGGGGTGAAGGCAAGGGGTTGGCCACAAGGTCTATAGGGGGGGAGAAGGGAAGGGGTTGGACACAGGGTCTATGGGGGGGCAGAAGGCAAGGGGTTGGACACACGGTCAATGGGGGGGAGAAGGGAAGGGGTGGGACACACGGTCTATAGGGGGGAGAAGGGAAGGGGTTGGACACACGGTCTATGGGGCCCCGAGGTTAGAGAGAGGTGTGTGGGATGGATGGGGCTTGAAGGCTAGAAGCCCAGGTTAGGTTTGGGGTTAGGCGTGGAAGTCTGTGTTCATCCGCTGATAAAGGGGAGCGGGTGTCAAAAGGTGAGAAGCCAGAATGGAGGATGGAGGGTTCCCACTTTGGGACTAAAATTAAGGAGGAGGGTGTCTTAGTGAAGCCAGGGGTCAAAGGTCACAATGAAGAGATTGAAATCCTACTTTGAGGTAAGGACCAAAGGTTAGGGGCTAAGGGTCAGCGGCCACATGGGAAAAAAATCAAAGGTCACGCTTTGAGGTCCCGATTCAGGGTTGGGAGTAGGGGCAGTCAGGGTTTGGGTAGCGGTCAGGAGTCACCATTGTAAGGTCAGGGGTCACACATTGAAGTCAGGGTGGTGGCGCTGGCTGAGGCTAGAGGCCCCCCTGGAAAGCAGGAATGCGTGCTGTCAGAATGGGGTGGCGCTCACCCCCTCGGGGCCGGGCCCGGGCCTCAGCAAGTGAACAGGCTGCTCATTCTCCAAGTTTCGCAATGTGGGGTCCGCTCCAGCTGCCAGCAAGCGCCGCACAATGGCCTCCTGGGGGGGTCCCGGGGGCAGTGCAGCCGCCATGTGGAGGGCTGTGTTCCCATGGGCCTGGGAGCAGGGAGGGAGACTCCGATGAAGACCCGTGGTCCACAGGCCTTGTCATCCCCACCTCCAGGATGCACACCGCCTCCTACATCCACGCCCCCCCATCTCCACCCGCATGCCATGCACTTCCCCCTTCCACGGCCCACACACCCACTTGACTACCCCCCACCCCCCGCTCGCTGCCCTATCCCACTCCGTGGGCACCCGCACCTTCATGTTGACAAATGCCTGCAGGTCTCCCTGGGGCAGCTCCAGCAGCAGCTGGACCAGGGTGGGGTTGGCGGCCTGCACAGCCAAGTGCAGTACAGTCTTGTTGCTCTTGATTTCCTGCAGGGAGGGAGAGCACCAGTCAGCACCCCCCACCCCCCGCTCCCAGCCAGCTTCCCTTCCAGGGGCCCCAGGGGTCTCCCGGGACCCTGGGCCTCCTCGGTAAGCCCCACCCAGCTGAGACTCTCGTCCATATTATAACAGCAGCCGGTCTAAGGGGGTCATACCACACAGATCATAAAATTGACCCTTACAACCACTTCCCCATCTAAGAGGCTTCCAGAAAAAGATGACCTTGTCAACCCCACTCCCTGTAGGAGAAGTCGCTGGTCTAGCATCTAGGCACCCCAATCCCACATTCTGGAACATTCTGGATCAACAGCAGGAGCTGAGCGCCATGAGATGCTCACTAGGCCTGTGTTCTTGGCCATGGCTTTGCTGCTCTTTTCGGATCTCGGCGCAAATGAAGACACTGTCCACAGGCAACACGAGTAGGTGCGGTCAAGCGTGTGTCTAACGGATCTCACGGGGTCTGCCGAGCAATGACACAAGCTCCTAGCTGAGCACCACATAAATTACAACAAGAAGACAAAGAAATGGGGAGGGGCTTACAACAGACACAGCATGGTAATGTGCAGACTTGACTTGGCTCCTGGTTTTTTTAACAAACAGAAATAAACCTATGACCAATCCTACTACTGCTATTACTAATTAAAAAATCTCAGAGTCTAACAGAAATGTGAACAGACCTGGGATGGCTGAATTTATGAAATGAGGGTTCCTTTTGTGTTTTTCAAGGTAGCATAATGGAACTGAGGTCCAAAGCACACTTATCTTTGAGAAACACGGATGTTGATTCCCTGGGATTCGCTTAGTGTGGTACGGCAGTGGTGGGCGGCGGTGCCGTGTGCTATCCCCTCCACGCTGACCCACAGGGACCCGAGACCACAGCGCAGTGCTGCATCACGGGGTGCCCTGGGTTACCATCCTGGGTTACCATCGTTCCGGGAGCACAGAGCCAGGTCTTCTCACCTGCCCTTGGGGCAGCCTCGGACCACAAAGCCCTTAGGCCACCAAGAGCCCAAGCCAAACCCAATCCACTGCCATAGAGTCTGTTCTAGCTGTAGTGACCCCGCTCGGGGATTCTGAGACTGTCAAGCTTGATAGGAGCACACAGCCTCATCTTTCTCCCAGGGAGCAGCTGGTGGGTTTGAACCACTGACCTTGCGGTTAGCAGCCTAGCTCACAGAGCCAGGAGGGCTCCTTATGAATATAACATCCCCTAGGCCCACTGCCACTGAGTTGATTCCGATTCGTAACAACTCTATACAGGGTTTCTGAGGCAATGCATCTGAACAGAAGCAGAAGCTTCATTGGTCTTGCTTGGAGGGGCTGGACACCTTGCTAGGAGACTGAATGAGGCAGGGCTGTGCCCAGGCTGCTGGTTACTCACATTAGGTCCTCGGGAGCTCACGGCACTATTTTCTGTACTGTGTTCAAAATTATCCGACTCAAATCCTAATAGTACATGTCTTAATTCATTCAAGCAGTCCTCTATGAAGAAACTACTGTCACAAGAAATGAAGATAGGAAGTAGGCCGTCGGAGTAAGGCTGAGGCCTGGGAGTGGATCCTGTGGCCCGCCGCAGCCATGCCGGACAGCTAGGACAAGGACGTGTACCCCGAACCCCCACGCCTCACGCCGGCGCCCTCCCCGTAGACCTCGCTGTCCAACACCATCACCTACGTGACCAAGGCCTTCGAACTCCTCATGGACCGGCCCGTGACCCTCGTGAGAGACTTCATCGAGCAGCAGCAGGCCAAGAACAAGATCTACTACTACCACCGGCAGTTCCGCCGTGTGCCCGACATCACTGAGTGCCAGGAAAAGGATGTCCTGTGCCTGTTTGAAGCTGAGATGCAGTGGCGGAGGGACTACAAAGTCGACCAGGAGATTGCCAACATCGTGCAAGCAAGGATGAAGGCCCGCCAGCAGTGGGAGGGCGAGAGCTATGTGCAGAACTGTACCAAGGAGTTGGAGCAGTTTGCTCAAGTGTCGAAAGCCTACCAAGACCGCTACCAAGACCTGGGAGCTCACTACTCAGCCCGGAAGTGCCTGGCCAAGCAGAAGCAGAGGATGCTGGCTGAGCGGAAGGCAGCCAAGGTAGCCGCCAAGGAGGCAGCTGCTGCCTGAGGAAGCCTTTGCAAACCTACTTTGACTTCTGCCCTGAAATAAAAGTTCGGGCTCCCCCCGACCCCAAAAAAAGAGAAATGAAGATAACAGAATTGCTACGAGCCAGGGAGACTCTAAGGTCACTTCCCTTCTTTGACAGTCACCAGCTCTTAGCTTTTTCCACGTACCTTAGTTGCCCTCATGAGTAAACAAGAGAACGCAATCCTAGCATAGGTCAAAGGGAGGATTCAGTAAGCAACTCTCTGAAACTCTGTGCTCCCTGGCAGCAATTGCTTAATACATACAAGCTAAGATCGACGATGCCAACCGGGGCCGAGAGACGTGATGTGATCTGTTCAAGGTCACACAGCTGGGACGAGACAAAACCAGCATTTCTTTGGAGCTCTGCACAGCCAGGCTCCGCTTCCCCACTTGCGTGCTCTCTCCAGAGCAAGCTGCCCTCCCCGCAGCTCACCTGGCTGGTGTGGTCCGCGCCCATGTGCAGCAGCATCTGGACACAAGTCAGCCTGTCTTGAGCCTGGGTACCCAGTACCCGGGGGCACAGGTCCGATGGGCGCATGGCAATGTTCAGAGACAGGATGGCTGTGTGGAGTGGGGTGAGGCCTGCGGAGTAAAGGCGGTGAGGGTCCCGCCTCTGGAGCGCCCAAGCCACCCAGCTCACCTGCCACATTAATGTCATCTGCTGTCTGACTTACCCTCGAAGTCTCGGGCTTCCAGGTTAACTTGGACTCCTGAGTTAAACACAGCCTGGAGGAGGGGGAAGGGGGGAAAGTGATGGATAAGTGTCTTCTTGGAAACCAGGAGTTGGGCGGCCAGGCCACCCTACACGCACCCCCCAATGGCTGGCCGTACCGAGAGCACTCCTGGGAGGCCATAGGTAGCAGCCACGTGCAAGATGGAGCGTCCCTGATGGTCAGTGGCGTTGGGTTCCGCGCCCAGGTTCAGCAAATCCCCCACAATCAGGGGCTGGTTAGCCGCGGCAGCCACCAGGAGAGGCGTCTGCAGGCCACAGGAAGGGTCAGTCCTAGCCCCCAGCTCAGCCTCAGTCTCCATGACCCACCAGCCCTTGGCTCTCCTCCTCGACACCCAGGAGCGCAGGCCCTTAAGCCCTCACCTTGCCTTTGTGCTCACGGATGTCCAGGTGCCTGCAAGCCTGGAGCACCTCAGCAGCAGCGTAGGCCAGCCAGCGCAGTCCCCGAGCCACAAACAGGTGCAGGAGTCTGAGGATGGGTGGGGGCGCTAGTGAGCAGGGAACCCCCACCTCAGTCCCAAAGCCAAGGCAGTGCCTGCAGGCCCTCGCCCCCCAGACTCACGTGTCTCCCTCCTCATCCTGGGCCAGCAGCTGTTGGGGTCCCAGGGTCAGCATGTGAGCACGGGCTGTGTCCAGGGACGGTCCCTGGGCCACCGGGGAGAATTGAGGGGGGCCTGGAACTCTCCAGGATTCAGCCTGGGGCGGGGAAGGCTCTGCAAAGATCCTAGTGTCCAGGGTGTCCTGTACATGCAGGTGGTAGGGAGAGCCAGTCAGGTAAGGTTGCTCTCTTCCCAAACTGCCTCCCTTCCCCCACAGACATGTATAAAGTCAAGGGCAGGGACAGAGTTCCTGGTGCATTAGCTGGGTGTCTCATCTGTCCCTAGGAACCTTGACCTTCAGGGCTCAGTGTGACTTATCTGAGAAATGGGATCTTAACAAAGCCCTTCTTGCTGCATGAGAGTCGTTATGCATCTTTAGGGGCCCTTATTACCCTGATGGCGTAGGGTTACACACAGGGCTGCTAACTACAAGGTCAGCAGTTCAAAATTACCAGCCACTCCTCGGGAGACAAGAGACTTTCTTTGACAAAGAGAACCCACGGGGGCAGCCCTACCCTGTCCTATAGGGTTGCTGTGAGTGGGCATCGACTCGACGGCAGTGAGGTTTTTGTTTGCTTGATTTAGTGCCTTGTCCCTACTCTGTCTCTTACCTCCATCCCCTGGGGGAATGAGCACAGCTGTCCTGGGTCCAAAGGTGGGTAGAAGCTGGAAGTCAGAAATTCGGCAGCAGAAGAAGGGTAAGTGTAGCTGCTGTCTGTGAAGGCAGCATGCGTGTTGGGGTCCCAATCTGGAAGGCCTGTGGGGGCGCCCAGGCCACCAAGTCCAGAATGCACAGGCTCCTGGTGTCCCAGGAAGTGGCCATGGCCTGCATGTGAGAAGAGGGACCGGGCAGGCCCGGTTAGCAGGGTTGGAAGAAACATGACCTAGAGTTGGGGTACAGAGGTGGGCCTATGGGAAGGCTTGGTGCCCACCATTGTGCTGAGTGCTCATCCTCCAACCCCAATGAGGGCCTGAGTCCAGGACCCCTGGACCATGATGGACAAAGGGTGTCGATGACTGAACCCCCAAGGATCTGAGCCCTTAAACTAGTGGGCCCCAATGGAAATGGGCCCTGCCTCCAACATCCCCAAACATTATCATAGTGGGTGTCTCTGGGCTCCCACGGGGCGATGTGGGAGGTGGGGACTGGGGAGGTGGGTCTGCCGGAAGCAGGTTCATTTATGACTTACCAGCCTCACCCTCACTGGCAGAGGGGGTCAGGGGCTGCCCCAGGGGAGCCAGGAACTGACCCTGTGAGATGCACAAACAGAAAAAGACAGGAGGGTGAGCTCCTTTGGTGGATGCTTCCCATTGGCCCGCAAATCCCTGACGCGCACTAAGTCCCTGTCCCCCACCACATGGTCCCAGGGTTACATGGGCCTCACCGGGGCTCCTCCGGCATCAGGCTGCTGCTGGCGGCGCCTCTGCTCTTCCAGAAGCTTCTTCACCGTCTGTGAGGGGCAGTGGCTGCGCTCTGTTCGACTGACTGTTGGGGGAAGAGAGGGGTCCCTAAAATTTAACTCACGTGCTGGGGGAGTGAATCTGGGGCCCTTTCCGCTCTCCCGAGCAAACAAAAACCAAAAAAAACACCCTGGCACATTTCGGTGGCCTGAGAACACCGGCGCTTGGCAATGGTTACGCGTGCGACAACCGCCTCCGCCGTTTCCTCCCTCACTTTCCCTCTGACCCAACTTTCCACCGTCGTCGTGGAAACGGAGAAGGCGCGGGGGAGAGGCGACCCTCGCCGTGCCCAGTCATTTCCGTAAAAAGTCCCTCCCCAAGTCACCCAGTTCGGAGCCCGGCAGGGGCGCCTGGCATATCCCCCTGAAGATGCGCTCCCAGGGGCCCACCAACTCTCCGGAGAGCCGACGGGACGCAGAGGTCCGGGCCTCCTGCCTGCATCCCGCAGACGCTGGAGCCGGGAGCCCAGCGCCCTCCTCTCGGAGCCGGGCCCGGCTCCCCGGCCTGTCCAGCGCCCGGTGACCCTGCAGGCCCACGGACCCCCGCTCGAGCTTCACCCTCCCGAACGCAGGCTCTGGCGAAGGAAGGGTTAAGCGGCGCCAGGCCCCCTCGGAAACCGCCCAGACGCGGCGCGCTGACGTCACGGCGCTCACGCAAAGGAATCTTCCGTCTCTCGGTTTCCCTTCTGGTCCCCGGAGGTCGGGGTCCGGAGGCGGGGCGCGCGGCCAAGCGTGGCGCTCACGGAATCCCCGCGCGTGGGGAATTCCTGCGCAGCCTGGGGACCCTGGGCGGGGGCTCGCGGGAAGTCCCCCCCGGGGTCAGGGCGCAGCAAGCGCGGACCCCTGCAACTCGGGGTTCTCATCCCCCCCAGCGAGAACGGTGGCTGATTCCAACCCACAACGTCCCCAAGGACCCAGGCCCCTAGTGCCTCCGCCGAAAGGATGCAGTCGGGCCCTCTAGCCCCATCCTGCCCCAGGACCCCAGAGTCGGTCCCCAGCGCTGCACCCCCAGATTCCACCCCCTCACTCTTCTACATCCTCCCAGGATCACCCCCTCCCCCTAAGGGATCTGTCCCCCTCCGGACACCCGGTACCCTGGCTCTCTGGATCTGAGATTTAAGTTCCAGCTCCGACCCCCAGGACACGAGGGTCACAACCCCCGCCTTCACCGCTTTCAGAGACAGAAGTAGGGGGGTGGAGACCGAGAGACAGATGGGGCGCGCCCCTCCACTCCTCTCCCCTCCATTACCTCCATTACCTCGGGGCGTCCGGGGCGCGGATGGCGGGGCCCCAGGGCCCCGGCCTCGGCGCTGCGCCAGCCTCGCTGTTCCCCCGCGGAGCCGCCGCCGGGTCCCCGGGTTTGGGTCCGGTCCCCGCGAGTTTTTAAACTGGGATTCTGGCACCGCCCCGTCCTGGGCAGGGCCGGGGTTCTGCGGCCCGGGAGTCCCCAGCTCAGCGCCCCAGAGGACCCGTCACTGAGTGGGCGGGGCCACCTGGGGCGGGGCTCCCCCACCTGTGCCTCCAGGCTTTGGGGTACCGAATTCTTCAGTCCTGGAGTAGTACAGGCTTGGGGGTCCCTGGACCCTGGGGTGAGGGGCAGTTTTCCTGGGTGCTGGAGGATGAAGGGGCTGAGGACTGACTCACTGGTCTTTAGGGCGGAAAAGTCAGAACAGGGGAATGATACTTAAAAACGTCCACCCTGACACAGGGAGACCTTTCATGTCACTAGATCAGAGCGGGGCTCCACATGAACTGGTTTGTGTAAACCGTTAGGAACACTCAGGAACCTTCCGAGTGCTACATTGTTGTTCTCAACAACCCTACGGATAACGCAAGGAAACACGCCTCTCGTGGCAGCTACCCTGTCAATCCCTCTCTCCTCTCTTTGGAGATCTTCCTCTTTTGGGGCTGACCTTCTATCAAACATGATGTCCTTGTCTAGGCACCGGACTTTCCTGATCTTATGTCTTCCCACCCGTACTTCTAATCATGCTCACTGCGATGGAGTGGATTCTGATTCATGGTGACTCCAGCCTCCAGGGCCCTTCTACTAAATCACCACCAAACTCACAGCCAGCCAGGCCACGCAGACTCAGAGCGACCCTGCAGGGTGGGCTCAGCTCTCTGCTTCTCCCCCACTTCCTCTTCTTCAGGGATCAGGGCTCATTTATTTAATGCATGACAGCATGTGAGGCACTTTGCTGGGTCCTGGGGTTGGAGTGATTCACTAGGATTACGGGGACCCAGCACAGTACCTGATGGTGTCCTCTCCCCAGGAACCTCCTTCGGACGGTGCAGAATCTTCAGTATCATACATTTTAATCATAGAATCATAGATGATCAATGCACTTGTGAACCACTTAAATGTCATGTTTTTGAGATTATACGAATACTAAGTTGCTTGGGAAAGCCTTTCTGCAGTGAATTACAACATTGGTACGTTATTAGTAACTGAGTCGAAGCCCTCTAATTGTTCCTCTTTTCTTTAAGGACTGATTCATTCTACCAAAAAAAAGCTTCATTGATTTGGGTTCATTCATACTAGCTACTTCAACGTTATAGTTAAAAGATGAGAAAATTCGACAAAAATCAGAGTATAAAATCCCCGGTGACGACACAGCTTGCAGATGAAACTTTGTGATCGGAAGCATCAGTATAACGATAGTATTGACACTCCGCGCCGAGCTGATCAGAAGGCTCGGAAAGTAAGTTCGTGTAGTTTTAGCCCGGTAGGTTTCTGGATAACATGTAAGCTGGGCTTGTGGAGGAAAAAAAAGAGTTTTCGTGGTTATAACAAACTACAGGAGTATTTTTACAAAATAATAATAATATCTGTTTGCTGAAACACTGAGCCAAAATTTTATAGACAGAAAGGTTTTACAGACTATGGTTTCAGTGCCACCCCCTCCAACAACGTCGCCCAGCGTGCAGCTCCCAGGGGATACCACTGTGTGGGTGGTGTCTCCGTGATTTGAGTGGCAGAGAGGTTGGCTCTCAGGTCCCTTCTGGGTGGTTACCCAGATGAACACCCTGGTGTTCTCCTTGATGATATCGGGACTCCGCAACCTTTTGCTTCGGCTTCCCTCCCCTTCCTGCTGCTTCGCACTGTCCTCCACCTCCCCTACCTCCTCTTCAATCTTCTCCTGGAGGGAGGGGCCTCTCGTCCAGCTGGATTCACTTCCTTGGTGACCTCATCCCTTCTCTTGGCTTTAAATGCCACCCATAGGCCACCCATCCCCAAATTTACATCTCTAGCCCAGACTGGTCCCCTCAACTCGGAAAGATTCCCTGGAGCACGCAACATGAAGAGTGCCACCAGGCATTTCCAATTCAGTGTGCCCCAACCTCAGAATTTCCCCTGAACCCACTCCCTGCCTCCTGGTCACGGGAGACTTCGTCTTTTCAGTTGCTTAAGTCATTTGGATCGCTCTCATTCATATTTCCAGCTATTTCCATCAGCCAGTTCCACTGGTTTTAACCTCAGAATAGTACCAGAATCACCCCAGAACCCTTATCCCAGCCTCCTGCCACCCTCTGTCGGAACAATCATAACAGTTTCACTGGTCCCTCTGTCCCTCCCTCTTCCCCAGATGGTTCCCCAAAGGCAGTCCCAGAGACTCACTGCCTCCCACCCCCCCAACCTCCACCTCTCACACACAGGAAGCTGGGAACCGGGCTGTCAACAGGGTGACATATCCGCCACCACAGTTTCCTCTCCGCCCCTCGGCTGTTCATCAGACTCCTTTGGCCCACAGCCCTTTGCCAGGCCTCTCCAGCCCTGGCTGGCATGGCCTTCCCAAGCCACATCCTGCTCCTGCTTTTACTACCAGGTGAAACCAATGGCTTTGGGGGGCGGGTGGGGGGTGTTTCAGCGGGGAGGAGTGCTGATCATGGGCCCTTCTTCTCGCTTGTGTCTCTTCTCTTTCTGAAGATGCATTCCACGCAGGGACTGAATTGTGTATGTGCGCGCGTGCGAGCATGTGTGCGCGCGCGCACGTGTGTGTGTGTGTGTGTGTGTCTGTTGAGGGGGTGCAGTACAGTTCTGGGTAGCTGTCATTGCTGAGTCTCTGCCTAGATCTACTTGGAATTTCTGTCTTTCTCTGCCCTCTTTCCTTTCTGGCTCCCCCTCCCCCAGTCCAGAGTGGCCCTTCCTTCTCAGGACAGAGCCCCTCCTTGTGCCCTGTTGTGGCAGCCACCTCTTCCCCCTGACCGACATTCTTTGTCTTTCCACAGTGGCTTCAGCTCAAGCAAGTCCAGGTGAGAGAGAAGTGGGCCCCCCTCCTCGCCCCCCCCTTCTCACCCCCGCCCCCTCTCAGTGTGGCCCAAGGATCCCAGACCCCCCACTGCTCTTCAGGTCACTGTCTGATCCCCACATCACAGCCTCAGAAGATCTGCCATTCTCTCCGGTCCACGCCTTGTCACCCTCATCCCCTCACCTCTGAAGTGTAGAGCTATAGGCTGTGAGCACCAAACGTAGCCCAGGTGTCCCCGGGACACCCTCAAAGTACAGCCCTGGGAAATCTAGGGTGAGGGCCTCCCCCACTCCCTCTAGTTCAAAACCCTGCCCCATGGGACTGGACTCCCCTCAGGGCCTCCTTGCCTTCGACCCCACCCTCCAGGTCTCTGCTCCGGATGTGGGCCCCTCTCCCTGCCACTCCTGGCGGGGCTTGTGGCCGCTGACGCTGTCATGTCCCTGCTCATCGTGGGAGTAGTGTTCGTGTGCACACGCCCACGCCAGCAACCCATGCAGGGTGAGCATAGGCTGGGGGGCGGGGTGAGGGATGCATGGAGGAGGGGGTCCCTGGGGAGGGGGGTCCCAAGGGAGAGGAGCCCCTGGGGAAGCCCTGGAAGAGGGTGCTGGGGAAACCCTGGAGGAGGTACTTAGGGGAACTCCTAAAGAAACCCCTGAGACAGGGAGTCCCCGGGGAGGTAGAGCTGTGAGGGGGTCAGGCTGTGTGGTTTTTCTCCCCCACCCCCAGAAGATGGCAAAATCTACATCAACATGCCTGGCAGGCGCTGACCACGTCGCCTGCCCCTGTAGCTGGGACCTGGGCCAACCAGCAGCCGAGCCTCTGATCCTGAATTGTAGGTGGTGGCTCAGAAACCATCCCCCTCCCCACCCAGCCCCATTTTGAAATAAACCAGTTGAAATACTTGTAGTTTCAATTCTTCCTCAAAGAACCCCAAGGTTCCCAGAGCCTCCCTCCTATTTAGCTGTTTCCGACCCCAAAATTCTCTTGGCAGGTAAGTGAACAAAATAAACCCAATGCTGTCCAGTTGCTTTGTGCTCACAGTGACCCCGTGAGGGCAGAGTCGAACGGCTCCTTAGGATTTCAGAGTTAACTTTATGGGAGCAGACAGCCTCATGTTTCTCCCAAGGAGTGAGTGGCTGGTGGATTTGAACTGCCAGCTTTGCAATGAGCTGGCCAACTCTTAACCCACTGCACTGTCCTGAGGCCCTTCATCCCTCTTTAAAGCAGACAAACAAACTCACTGCCCTCAAGTCAATGTCGACTCATAGCAACATTACGTGGGGTTTCCAAGACTTTGTAAATCTTCATGAGAGCAGACCCCACACACATATCCCCATTCCCTCAGTCCAAGGAATTGACGGAACTCAAGAGTGCTTCTGTGCATTGTTTATTTGGGGAATGGCGGTGGGGAGAAGTCTGAATCTCTTGAGAGATATTCTCTGACTCTATGTCTCAGCGAGAGGACGAGTGGGGTGTGGGCTGGGTACCAGGGAGGAGTGGATACAGACATTAGGTGGCTGGCTGTGTGGCACGCGTTCATTTGTAATATGGCCTCTGTGTTTGAAGATCGCTGTAGACATCTGCCTTCTGTCCCTGAAGCTCCTAAAGAGATGCAGGCAACAGACGGTCAGGCTGGAGACCATCCGTGGCAGCGGAGCATCAAACGAACTTAGCGCAAACTCATCATTAGCGCCTGGCTCGTGGGCTCTGCTCTCTGCCTGGAAGCCCAGTCCCATAGAACTTCCATGGGTGCCTCCGGCAAGTCTCAAGTCTCATGGTACCTCCCAAACCGACCTATTTGCTTTACTTCCAGTCTGCCTGCCCGCTGAAGGGCTAAGCTCTTCTGTGGGGTCTCCAGTGTCTAGCGTAGAGTAAAACGTTCAGCAAACACAACAGAATGGATCCGGAATCAATCAAAGCAAAGCTTTGTGCCCATGTTTCACTCTGATGGGGAAGTCCCCTCAATCTTCTGGACCAGGAGGTCAGCTCAAGATTCCCACTTACTCTTTGTATAAAGAGGTTTAAAAAGCACACGAAAAAACAAACCTAGGGGTAAAGAAGCAACCTCGTAGCAGATACGAAGTAAGATAGAGAACAGGGATCGCAATTGAGAGGCGGGTCTGTGGTCCCATTGGGACAGGCGGCAGACGAGCCTTAGACACAGACAATGGGCGCAGACACGCATTTTTTCATGTGACTTCCATCAGCTTCTGAGACTAATCCATGACGCACCACCAACGGCCAACGAAGGGCTCCGAACAAGAAGGGACAGAGGGCTCTCACGAAGGGTTCCAAGGCTCCTTGAACCCTCCCAAGACGAGATGCTTGCTTTTGTGTTGTCAGCCTGGATTTCAGCCTCTCAGAGGGAGTCCCTAAAAAGCTTGAGAACCCCGATCTTCAGTTACCAAACCAGGCTAAATTAGAGCTTATGGCCCAATGAGAGGTTCTCCCCTAAATCAGCCAGGCCTAGGGCCACCCCACTACCTGGACCGTGACCACTTGGGAGCTGCCCTTTTTCTAGAGTGCTTCAAGTACACTTGAACTTGTCTCGGCAACAGCGAACAGGACAGGGGTGAGCCCAGACATTCCTTTGTCCTCACCTGGTAAGGGGATTCCATCTCGGTCATGCGCTGTTTCCCGGCGCCTGCTGGGAGAAGGGGTGGGGGGAGGATGAGATGGATGGACAGGGTGCTGAATGGAGGTATTTTTCTTCCTGCTCCCAGCTCCTGCCCCCAGCAACCATTTCTTTGATGGGTTGTGACCAGGGACCGTATTGCCTGGCATGTCCTCAGACTGTCCCAGACCATGTCCCACCAGCCCTACTTACTTTCCGCAGCCCCTCGTTTCTGGGAGACCAGTCGGCCCAGAGAGTACACGGCCAGGGCTATGAGGAGGGTCAGCACCAGGTCCCCCAGCACGATCCCAGCCAGCACACCAGGGCCAACCGCAGGACACTTGCAATCTGAGGTTGTGGCACAGGGGTTAGGGCGGGGGGGTGGTCAGTGAATTTGGGAATTCGGGCAAGGCGTGGGGTGGGGCTGAGAGGCAGGTAGAGGTGGGGAGGGGGCCAGCAGCAGAGGGGGATTTGGTGATATTGGGGGAGGAACAGAAATGGGGAGGTCTTTGGGAGTTGGGAGAGGGTCTAGATTCCTACCGCTCTGGGCCTGGGCAGGGCTGACACCTGAGAGGAGAAAAAGATGGTAAACTGAGGCATGAGACTGGGATGGGAAGAGCAGTCACAGAGGAGGGGGAGAGCAGCTTCTAGTGGGGTCTGGTGGGCTCTGAAAGGCCACTGGATTCGGCTATGTGGCAGCCATTGGCCACGACCTCTACCCCGACTTATCCTATTGTCCCCACCACCACCAACACCCCATCCCTGCTTCCACCCTTGGCCAAGTGCTATGGTCTCCGTTTCCGGAAGAGACTTGTCTGCTCCCGTCCCAACCCTCCTCTTTGGCTTCTCCTTTCTTTTCTTCTCCCTGCTCTGCGCTGAGCCGAGCTGAGCCAGAGGCCCAGGAAGCAGGCGCAGAAGATCCCAACTCACCACCCAAGGTCAGAAGGAGAGGCAGCAACAGGAGGTGACCAGAGGGTCTGATGGCCCCCATGATGCAGAGGACGCTGCCGGACACTAGAGTTTTAGGCCAGTGGGGTGTGGCTTCGTATCCAGCCCAGTAAGGAGGAAGTCTGAGGTGGGTGGGGGTAGATGGGAGGAGGGAGTGAGACGGAAGGAGAGTCAGAGAGAAATAGCAACTGTAGGCATCAGGCCCAGACCCTCAGGGGCCAGGCTGTAGCCCCTGAAGGCTAGGCATGGAAGGCAAGAGGCAAGCGTATCCCCAGCTCTGGACTTCCCTCCCTGATCGGGGCAGCGGCACATGAAGGGCAGTGGCTGGCTGGCTAACTGAAGTCAACGCTGCCTCTGCCAGGGTGGCCCGGTCACGCCATCTCCCTGGGCATCTGTTTTCAAGTGGGAGATCAAATAGCATCTGTTTCCGAGGGTGTTGGGGTGCGGGGTACTCCATGAGTTAATGCTTCTAGAACAAGGTCTGACACTGGCCCCAGGGGCTGCCTACGGTCATCGGGATGTGATCACCAGACCTGCTTGATGTCTCAGGATATTAAATGAGAGCTCTGTCATTGTACAAGGGAGTGTAGAGGTTATGGGTTGGGCGGCTAACTGCAAGGTCAGCAGTTTGAAACCACCCATGGCTCCGAGGGAAAGCGTGTAGGCATTCAACTCCCCTGAAGAGCTATAGTCTCAGAAACCCGCCAGGGGCAGTTCTCCCCTGTCCTCTGGGGTGCTATGGGTCAGGGCACTCGCTGGCAGTGAGGTAGCCATGCAGTCTTGACACCCTCAGGAAAAGCCCCGAAGCTTAGGGGAGCGGAGAGAGAGTTGCCGAGATGTGGACACCAGGCGTTTACACTACCTCACACCCTTCTGAAGCAATGACTTGTCATTCCTGACATGTAAAGACACTTGATTTGAAGTAAAGAAAGGTGGAAATAGGGCCCCCTCGCCCCAAGTGGTTTCTTGACTCGCAAGCAAAAAAGAGACTAGCAAACACGCCAGGAAGATGAGGGAGGGGAGAGCCACGGGGCGGACGTCAGTAAAGACCCCAGGACACACAGCCCCGAAAGAAGTCTTTGTGGGGAGGGGCGTGGGGGAACAATGCTTCCACTGGGCCAAGCTGGGTCAACACCCGCCCACCAAGGAGCAAGTGACTGGAAGGTAAAGACTAAGTAAGGCCTCCCAGGAAGAAACAGGGATTTGGAGCACCCC